>NC_061516.1:2498333-3747500 GCF_022379125.1 Scophthalmus maximus
GAGCAGCAGGAGTCCCGCTGGTTTTCATGGCCTTGAAATCTTGTTTAGACAGCAACTACGGCATGTTTATTATGGATTAATGTGGCCGTTATTTTTTTATGATCTACTGAATAGCTAGTTTGGTCAGTATAACTGTCTCGTTTTGTCCCGACCAACAGTCAGAAAAGTAAATGAATTTGCTGCAACATTAGACGAAGAAAAAGCACCGAAATCCTCCCCAAGGAGAGGATGGGAATGTTTGGCTTTATTGCTTGAAAATGTACGAACACATTGATCAAAATCAAAAATATCTGCCCTCTCTGTTTACGGAGTGTTTGTCTTTTCGTCAGAAAAAGTTCCACGCAACAGATAGTGAGAGCAAGCTCTATGTTTCACTTGGACTTTAGGTTGAATTAATTCATTCCTTTTTTACCTCCACATCACCTTTGGGGTTTCTCTTATCCTCAAAGACGCAGTGAGCGATCTTTAATCAAATACACGTTTTGTAAAAGTCAATTTTTCGGCTATAAAATGTTGGCTTGGATCCGGACAAAGGTGCAGATGTTTCTTTAACATTGCGAGATGGATTGTTTTAACAGATTTTTCCAGGGAGTAATTCATGGATCTTGATGGAGAAAAGATTCTGGTATATTCAGGAGACTGTTATCTATGAGTGTGTAATTTGGTGCCGTTTGATTGAATTTAAGGAGACTGTTGGGCCTTGGCTCGGGAATTTGCTCTACTAAGTAGTAGTAGTGATTTTGATATCGTCGATCATCAAATAATTGTCTCTATTACAGGTAGGGTCGGTTTCTGGTTTCAAGTTAAACCAAAAAGCCCCGGTGTTTTCAGAACCGTGGTGTCTTTTGATTCCTGTGCGCTGCACATAATTCAATTATGTTCTACGTTAACATACAACACTTACTAATGTTCCAAATGTTTTATGTGTTACTTAAAAAATAAAATACATTTTGGTCAATTGCAAAAAAAAATGTGCATTATTTTATTTTTTAATCCAAATTTACAATAGCACATTTTAGAGGTGCGCGATACCGTGATACTGTGAAACCGCAGTATTTTTGCTCAAGGTTATCAAACCGTCAAAATTTCAAACGGGCCCATGCCTAATTGCAGGAAGAGGTAAGCCTTGGGGTCAGGGTAATGTCAGCGTGACGCGGGTCAGAGCTGCAAAAGAACAAGGTGCATGTATCATCATCAGCACCACTTGCCCCCTTTTGTTCTAGTCTGCAGCTGCTCTCCAGTATGACGTCGTCACCTCCGATCTTATCAGACGTCGGCAAACAGCTTGAGTCGCCCCCTCAAAACAGGCCGGGGACGCTCGGCCCGAGAGAGGTGCCCGTTATCTGAGCACCCGTGCGTCGCTGTGCATGGCGTAGCAGCTCGCGAGTCACGCCCATGATCTCGATCTGCTGCCATCCGTAATCCCAACAAGCTCTCCGATATGAGTCTGCGAAGGTGCAGAAGCATAAACGCACACACATGCACATGCCTAAGCTTATAGCTCGGTGCTATATTTAGTTTGCGTTTCGCTTGTTTTTGTGCTGTTAGCGTCGGCCATGGCGTATTTTCCACCAGCTGCCAGAATTCTGCTGCGATCTGTCTGTCAGGTGGGCTGCCAGATCTGTCCCGGCCGAGCAGACATCGGCCCCGCCGGACGTCCACGCTGGAATGAGGAGTTCTTCGATTGGATGATTGACTGACTGACTGAGAGCCCTGTCTTTCATTTCTCTGCCTGGCTGCTCACGTACCTGTTATGTAACTGTGTATTGCTTTTGTTTCAGTGTGGAGATCTCGGGACTATCAAGTTTGTTTAACATCTTCGGGGGTGGGTGGGAATGAAAGCTGAATAGTGAAATTATCACCCAAACTGACAGACGATAGAAGACCTTTGGTAGTCGGCACCAGTTTCTCGGAAATTCCAAGATTCCTGGTGCCAAATTCAGTATCACAGCAAAGAGAAGAAAACACCAGAGGCTTCTGTACACACTCATACAAACACACACACACACACACACACACACACACACACACACACACACACACACACACACACACACACACACCGAATATAGTCAGTGTGCAAGCAGTAGTTAGAATGGTCAGAACAAGGTGGAGGACGGATATTGAAATCAGTATTATATTGACAATGGCCTGCATCTACATTAGCCCAAACAAGCTGACGTTATTCTTTAGGGCGTTGTGTGCGGAGCATCGCCGCGTCAGACGCCAGCCGTCGCAATTTGTAACATTTCAGGATGTGAACATTTTCACAACATTTTTTTCTTTTTATATGAAGTCAACAGCTGAAAGTCACAGAGTCTGAGTTATGTGTACAGATCTATATGTTTGTCTTCCTCCTTTCGTCTGGAACTCTCTGTGGCTTTTGGTTCTAGTCCCTGATGGACCTGCTCCTTTTTTCTGCCCTTTTCTTCTTCTTTTTTTGTTTTCTCTGCGGCTTCTTCTTCTTCTCCCCATTCTTCTGTTTCTTCTTCTCACTAGTCTGCTTCTTCTTCATCTGCATCTACATTTCACCTATGTTACTGTGAAGAACAAACAAGTTAAAATCATTTTCTTGTGGACTTTGTACAACCTGTATGAAAGAAAACACAAAATATGGGACTAGTTTGACTATGGACATGATAATTAGACTAGCGATGTCATAACCAAGACTTGAGATGTACTGGAGAAACATTCACTTTGTCCCTGCGTCCGACTCGCTATTGACCTCAGGTGTTTGTCCATACTGGTTTTCTACATGCTGAGTGTTTGGATAATCTGTCACGAGTTATCGGTTGGTTTTGTGAATAATATAACGGATGTAAGAAATGTCTTCCCCGTGTGTTTGTCCTGCAGCGATGGAGGAGCTGGTGTGTGAGCTCCGTCTGTTCCTGGACCTGCTGGACAGGGAGTACCTGAGTGCCGGGGTCCGGGAGAAGAAGATGCACCTCTCCAACATCCTCCACAGAGTCCTCTCTGACAAAGGTGAGATTACAAGCCACGGAGCAAATGTGTAACACTCCTCAGAGACACTTATCTGGAGCTGTCAATGACATAATCAGGTAGATGGGCAGAGAGGGGGAAGCGGTTTTGATAGATTTCATAGTTTCATAGTTAGAATTCAACATGAAGATCACGGAAAATGACTGCGTTGCAAACTATTTAGATTCCCACAGTCCAAAGACATGCAGAATGGGGTTAGGTTCATTGGAGACTCTAAATTGACCGTAGGTGTGAATGTGAGAGTGAATGGTTGTCCGTCTCTGTATGTGGCCCTGTGATAGGCTGGCGACCTGTCTAGGGTGTACCCCGCCTCTCGCCCAATGTTAGCTGGGATTGGCTCCAGCGCCCCCCGCGACCCTTAAATGGATAAAGCGGTAGACGATGAATGAATAAATGAATAAGTTAATGCCGATTACTGATAGGATGCCAATAATCAGTGTGTGGAATATGTGCGCCTCACTGTCGGGGACTCACTGTGATCATATAATACATTAAGCCGCGGCTTATTCTGACATTGTAGCGGTTCACGTGCCAACATCCAATTCAGGTTTGTGCATATTTATATACCACATACCACTGTCAAGGAACATGGTGTCTTGCAGGTTGACCACGTGCTCCTGCATTTCTTCCATCTAACAATTTCACCCACAGTATCCACAGCTCAAACTAAAGCCAGCACTGCAGTGGTATTTGAAAGTTAGAACATTAATAAGGTGTAATGCCAGTCCTTAGTCATTCTCCTTTATCAAGTATCGGACACACAACGGTCCTTAAGGAAAGAATTGCTTTAGCAATTCAGTGTAGAAAACAATAAAGGTGACATATCATGCAAAAATCACTTTTTCAGTGTTTGTGCACATAAATGTGGGTATCTGTGGTGGCTGCCCGCCCACAAACTGTGGGCAGGCAGAAGGCAAATGTCAGGCAAAAGTCCACCCTGTCGTTTTTTGGAGGCTGACTAAACCCTACAGCCTGGCTCTGAACCACTGGTTCAGATTTCTCTCCCACTCTGATGGCACAGTTGGACTCTTTTGGGGTAACCCCGCCTGCAATCCGAGACTCCCCACTATTCTGGTGAAGGTGCATTACATTTACTTCACATTTTGAAATCGGTTTACCAATCACAACAGGCTGGGCCAGCTAGTAAATCAGAGCAGACTGGGATTTATCGGGAGGCGGGGCTAGAAGAAATCCAGGCGTTTAAGACGGAGGGTGAAAAGAGGCGCTGCAGTAATGGGCAGTATGAGAACAAAGAGACCTTTTCTGAACATTAGGGCATGTAAACCCAAGTGGAAACCCAAATTAAAGGTATGGACCCATATATAAGCATAACATGTCACCTCTAATAAGATGTAATGTCATTCTCCTTCATCAAGTATTTGATCCAGGTTTCAAATTGATGTATGCTCATTTCCAACAATAACAGTCCTTTAGCTAAAATTAGCATTAGTAATTCACTGCAGCAAACATTTAAAAATAAAAATGCTGGTGCCCAGCGTCGCTGTCACTGGTTAAGACAACAAACATTCAGATAGTTCGTGGTATCGGCTGTAACGAGTAAACTTGTTGACAGGTCAAAATTAAGCTTGGCTGTTTGTGTGTCTCTGCACTCTGTAATACCACTCAATGTAATGCCACTCTGTAATACCACTTTACGGTATGAAATCAAGCGTCTACAGTTCCAAGGAATCCAAAAGTGTGAGAAACGCGAAACGGCGGCGCAGCGTGTCGGTTGCGTATTTCGCCGTCCGCCAATCCCCACTGCCTCCGCCACAGTGGTGCGCTGCGGTGCGGCCATGACGTCACGAGGATCCACGAGATCTCGCGAATTCACGTGTGATCGCGCGATATAACAGGGTGTAGTTTCTATAATGAGAATCACAAGCCAACAAGTTATTTCCATCATAAATGATTTGGTGATTTTGGACTTGAATAATCAGTATCTCCTCATCCATGGTGTCAACGGGGTGAACTGGTCGCTGAAAACCTCCGACCTGTTGACTTCAGGGCTGTCTCCGCCCATTATGACGTTTTCAAGGTGTAGTGCAGGGACATATGATCCGCCGTGAGCACGGTGTATTTTATTTTGACAGTTAAAGTATGTTTTATTTTTGTTTCTGTGCTCGACTTCCTGTCCCGCACGACCTGTTTTGCGCTGAATTGCAGCGTGTGGGAGCCGTGCGGAGTCAGTGGAAATACACACATTGACTTTAATTGACACCTATCGGCTCCGTCGCCGTTTCGCAGCCGTTCCGCAGCCAGTGGAAATCAGGGGTTAGCGTTTCGCCTGCTGCAACTGTCTGGGATTCTCCCAAATTCGACATATAATTACTATCTTTTAAGCGTACAGGCTTGATCTAGCCCTTCGGCCCCCAACAATCTGTCATGGCAAAACTTTCAAGAGTCAAATGGATAATGATGCGATGAAAAAACCTCACTGCGACACAACCTGATGGTGAAGGAAGAATTCCCGTTTATAAGTTTTGATTCTCATTATTGCAGCTACTGAAATTTCAAATAGTAACTATAACAAATATTTATGTAGCGATTAATTATAATAATCCTCATTTTTTCGGTTATTTCCTCCTCCTCCTCAGAGCCTTCGTTCAAGTCAGAGATCCACAGCGGACTGCCAGCCCCACCTCAGATGCCCCTACCTGAGATTCCTCATCCCTGGCTGGTAAGACCTCTCTCCTGACCCCAATACACCTGTCTCTCACATAAAAGAGTTAGAAGAGGCAGAGTCAACTCAGTCAACATGTAATCATTAAGAGAGCTGGACCACGGCCACACCTCGACCCCTTCATGTTCAGTTTCAATTGTCTTGATATACGCATATCAGCAGCCGACTCGTGTCACTTGGTCTCCAGTGCTGTGTCCCGTCTCCTCCTTCCTAACTGTGGCTCAGCCAGAATTCTCACAGCTCTCAGCTGAACGACATTAACTCCACTTATTGTCATCAAAAACGCGAATGCAGACTTGAGCCTTGCAGTGCAAGTCGCTTGCGGGTCAAATGGCTGTGGGTGTGATATCCTTTTTTTTAATTAATGTTTGGGGTTTTTTGCGAGACCCATTCACATGGTGTGGTGTGGAAGTGTGGAAAACATCATAGAACCCTGGCGTAAATGGTCAGTGATCAGAGTTCAATTAGGCAATGTCAATTCCAATGTAATATGGAAAATTTGGAAAGAAAGAAATAAAGAAGGGGACGAAGAAGGGTTGAGTGGCCATGGCCGATGGCGATACCGATACCTACTGTATATCAGGAGTAAAAGAAATTCCGATTCCGATATACCCCCCCAATGATGCCTAAGATGTTGTTATCAAACCCTTTTGACAAACAATCGGTCGGGCTCTGAGTTTTAGTGCTGATATTCTACCTAAGCTGAGTTTTAATCATTTTTTCATGTAAAAGAAAATCCCAAAGTTCTGAAATAAATACAAGATGCTGTACAAGAACGTATTTCATCAAAAAATTATGGTGTAAAAAAAAGGCACAATATAGGATCAGACGTCGGAGAAAAAACACACCTAACAGCTCTTTATTTGCTCTGAAGTAATATTTAATAATTCAGAGGGATGTGGAGGCCATGTGAGATGTGTTTTTACAGTCTCTTGTAAAGCAGTCGGAAGGCTCGTCTCACGACCGACACACAGTTACGACTCCAACGTCTCTATTGTAGCAAGTGTGTGTGTGTGTGTGTGTGTGTGTGTGTGTGTGTGTGTGTGTGTGTGTGTGTGTGTGTGTGTGTGTGTGTGTGTGTGTGTGTGTGTGTGTGTGTGTGTGTGTGTGTGTGTGTGTGTGTGTGTGTGTGTGTGGGTGTGTTGATGGTGTCAGAGCAGATGTATTTGATAGAAAGCAGGTGGCTGTGAAGCCCTCTCACCGTAACAATAAGCCGCAACTCCTTGTTCTACATCCTCTCATGCATACTGACACACACACACACACACACACACACACACACACACACAAACGGAGGCACAGGTCCTTACGTTGCAGTTTGTAATTAGATCCAGTGCACAGCCTCAGCTTCCTCCGATGACCCCAGGGTGTGTGTATGTCTGGAAACGACAGCCCAGGTTTTTCCCGGAAAACTAGATGAGTCCCTACTTTTTTGTCATCTTTCTCTGCTCCTGTCATTTTTAATCACTGTTTACATTCTACATTCACGTAGCAATGTGTGAATAGCAGGAGCTGTCAGCTGCATCTCACAGGTCTTCACCAAGTGAATGGCACTAACTTAAATATCTGTCAGAACACTTAAAAATTTCTGAAACGGAATATACGTTCAGTTTATTAATCTTGATTAAAATTACAAATCAAAAAAGAAATGTTTTACGATATTTTATTCAGGAAAATGTCGTAAATTCAGAAGACACTTCTGGTCTTGATGTTGTAATTTTAATACTGTTTCAGCAACAGGAAACTCTCGCGTCTACACGTTTCTGTTTAAAAGAAACGTTTCGAAGACATCTCACTTAACAAGTTCACAACAACATTACATTTAACACTGGCTGTTAATTTTTTGCAAACAGATATTTATAGTGAGTCTATCTGCCAAGACAAATGGGACACGGCATCATCACAGAAGAAAAAAGTGAAGGGTAGAAATTTGGGCCAACACACTTGGGCCAACAATTATAACACTAAAAATGTAGCCCATATGTGTATATATATATATGTATGTGTATATATATATATATATATATATGTATATATATATATATATATATATATATATATATGTATGTATGTGTATATATATATATATATATTATTTTTTTACTGTAAAAGTAACATCCAGTTTGTGCAGAATAACAGCAGTAAACTACAGTTCTCATAAATATACTTGGATGGAAACCCTACATCTACTATCTTTTATTTTCTTCCAACTCTCTGTCTCTCTCTTGCTGTCTCTCTGCTCTGAAATTACCATTCATCACATTTCCACACTGACCTCTGGATAAGCTGTCCAGACGGAGAGAGAAAAAAAAGCAGCTCTGCTCACTCTTTCCACTCTCCATTCTTTTAAGATGTATAAATTTCAGCCTGCGGGGGGAAAAAAGATAGATGGGTGAAAGGAAGAGAGAGAGGGGGGGGGGGTAAACAAGCTGAAGAATGGAGATCTAATGCAGATGGAAAGCTCCAACCCTGTGTAGTCATGTTTTAATGTATAGAATATTTTATAAAGCGTCAGTTCTTAGTTATATGTGGGTGAATACGTGCGACAAATAGAGAAAGAGGGAGAGAGATCTGGTGGAAGAAAATGGGGGGCGTGGCGGAGGGAGAGACGGCCTTGGCCATGGTCTGTCAGTGACCCGTCAGGGCTCAGTGCCGAGCCAAACCAGCGCTCTCTGCAAGACTGAGAGCCTGCGGCTTCAGGAGATACATCAGTCAAGCCCCGAAGCCTGTGGCAGCCATTTTGATTACTCACTGTTATATAAGGAATAATTGGTTTAGAGTCCTCGGTGGATTTACAATGCATCAGTAAATGTTTAGCCAAGGGACAGTGTTACTGTAACCGATAAATTACTCAAAAGAGAGAATGGCGGTTGTCGTTTGCACAGTTTTCTGCTTGTGTGTCCGACAACAAAGGGGGGAAGCAGTCGAACTGGACAGACCTCCGTGATGTGTTTACTCAGTTCGGCGTTGTTCTGCAGTTTGTTGCACACACCCTGTACCGCAATAGAATAGCTGGATATGAACCAATGACTGTATATATTATCATGGAGGACGTGTCTCCACTTCCTCCTACTGTACCAAAATATCCAGCACATCCAGTTGTCCCGGTGAAGTCATTCGGAGCCGGGGCAATAGTGATTGCGGAGTGGAACAGAAGTATCGAGGTCCCGCCAGTACACATGCTCAACCAAACGCGAGTAAGCCTCAGCTGTCAATCATATTCTACCCCGTTTTTACAGCATCACACAACAAATTCAAACCAAACTCATTAGAAACATGAGCACTTGCACATACATCACTGTGATAAGAACAACCTATCAGTAGAAAAGCCTTCTTTGGAAAAAAAATGTATTTGACGTATACCTTGACTTTTTAGTTTGGCCCATGTCCCATCTATAACATCATGACTGCAGCCAGCCCCCGTGGGGGCAATCCAGATGTTTGGCTCCACTTTTTGGGGAGTTGCAATGTCGTCCATCTTTATGTACAGTCTATGATTTGAACACGGATGAACTGCGCTATCTTTATTTAACTTCACGCTCGTACAACAGTGTGTAACATATAGTTGTTCAAGTGATATCCAATGTGTTTCTAAATATTGGTTGGTGTGAAATCACTTTATGAAAGTACATTTTGTGGTTAGTCGATAAATGATCAACTAGCAAAAAATATGAGCAGTTAATGATGGAATTTATCCATAGTACCTTTGCCTGCGTTCATTAGTCTTTTCGCGGCTCCAGACCAAGTGTTTTTTTCTGAAAATTTTAGGGGCACACGCAGAAATTTCAGGAGTACACCTTAAATTAGCCTGCAACGCAATTATCCACATTTTCGCCCATTTTAACTGTATTACTGAAAACTGCTTTGGTAATGAAAAGACACCTTACAGAAATTGCAGTGAGCTGTTTCATTTTTAATTTAATTGAATGAGGTAAGAGGGTCAACAGTTAATATTGCCATTTTTGAGTGAGACATTAGCAGGGATTAAAGCCCCCCCCCCCCCCCCCCCCCCCCAAAAAAAAAGAATCTGACTGGAGTCATTTTCCCCATCTGCCCTTTTAGAGGCCACTTTTTTCCGCTTCCCATAGGTCAGTGGTTGTCAACCTTTTTTGAGACATTGCCCCCCTATTCATTATTCAGGTCCCTTGTGCCCCCCACCCCCCATCAAATAAGATAGGCTAATTTTCCTGAATATTAATGATTAGGCCCTATTATTAACATTATTATTGTTATGATTGTTGGTATTAGGCTTATTATTGTTGTTACTATTGTTCAGACCTTTAATTCGTTGTGCACAGAACTATTGCTCAGCAATGAGAGGAAGGACTGTCAAACTGATGATTGAAACCAGTATGAATATTATTTGAATTACAATGCTGAATAACAGAGAAATGCGGGAAAACTTTTATTTAGCCTCCAGCAAGGTGACATAAACAAGCGCACCCAGCGAGAAGAGATGATGAAGAATGAATGAAGTTAGCTGACAGAGAGCAGTGGACTTCACATGACAATTGGGCTGATGGATTTGGGGAAAATATCTAATTTTGATTTTTTTTTTCTGACAAGTATTAGGATTGTGATTTGATTTGCGATCATAATTATGCGCGAGCCCACACACACACACGCACACACACACACACACACACCGTACACTCGTCATTTAGTTAAAAGGTTTTCCGTTAATCAACTGATCAACTGACAAACGTATTGTTTTAGCACTATTATGATTATTTTGAAAATGAAGTAAAGAGTGGCCAGGCATTTCTCCTGGTGTTTCATACACAAAGGCCCTCCTGACATGTTCATGGGTGTACAGTTGTGTGCGTATGTGTGCGTGAGTATAAATCAACTGGTCAGCTGGTTGATTTTCTCAGACGTGCATACTGTACACACTCGGAGTGAAACAGGATCTTTTCATTTCAGTTTGATCCTTACCACACCCCTCACCTCATAAATCCCCTCAGTGATCCAAGAAAGGGGATCTCTGCAGCATTTTACAACATGCTACATGCCACGCGTGAACACATACACATGCATTTAAACCACACGCCCCCCCCGAGGTCTGGCTCTGATTAGCTCGTAATGACCATTAAATGTGACAAATCCAACTGAAGTCTTGAAAGAGTGCAATAATCTCTCTCTTTCGCTTTCTGTCTCTTTTCATATCCAAGATTTATGCTATAGTCATATTGCTCTTTTATCTTTGGCATGAAATAACTTTCCTGTCATCAACAAGCTTACTGCCGCAGCCATATGAAAGGTTTCCATCCAGCTGTCAAGTAGTTTGAACAAAAGCTAAAATGTAAAGAATTTAAAATGAAATTTAATTTATGTAAATTTCCATTAAGCTGCATTGAGAGAAAAACGATCAACTTCCAGATGGAGACTGCAGCCGCGTCACTGAAAACATTAAAACAGCAAGCGTCTTGGAAGAATTTAATAGTCGTTGGAATTTTGTTACGAAATCTTGTCTACAGTGTTGATATGTCATGCTGTCACAAAATTAAAATGAAAGAGTTGAACGTGGTTATATGTTTTTACAGTAAATGTACCAGCTTATGGAGAAAGTGACATGTCATACAACCATTTGAAACTGCGGTGCCTTTGGTGCACTACAGAATCTTGAACTCAACTTTGTGCAAGACCATGCTTATTCAGGACGAGTCTTAACAAAGTTAAACTCAGTGTTGGATATACCTGGAAACAGTCCCTCGACATGTCTGATAGGTCATGCCCTGTCAACCGGCAAGGATGGTAAATCTATTTTCTGAACACATTTTAGAGGACGCTGGGACTAGAAAATGTCTGAGTTTTTTTTACTAATTGCGTTGGCCCTAATGCTTGAAAGGAACAGCTGTATTCCGGTCAGTATTTCAATCACATCATCAGTTGCATCCTTAGGGCTGTGGCGAAGGCTCCGCGGCGGCTCGGCTTGAGCAGAATGTGGACCAGTCCTCTTGTTGAGACACAAATGATTTCCATCTGTGTTGATGTTGGAGAGCGGTGCCACCCCCTCCTTCACCTCCTCTCCTGGCCCTTCCTCCTTTCCTCCCTCATCTTCCCCCTGAACAGACCTTCCCTCGCCCTTCAAGTTAACTGTCTGACACAGACTTTCTCAACCACTGGGCTGCGGCCCATGTGTGTTTTCAGCTTGAATTCCCCTTTAAAAAAAAAAATATATATATATATTGATTAATCTAATAGTCTGATGGCAATTGGATGCTTAAATTACATAAAGATTATAAACAATTACTAGATAATGAATTATTAATTCTAAGTCCTCCTGGAGCGGCCGCGGCTTCGACTCCCACCCCGGCCCTTTGCTGCGTGTCTTCCCCCACTCTCTCCCCCCCTTTCATGCTTAATACTGTCCTGTCAAATAAAGGGCTTGAAAAAATGCGCCAACAAATATCTTAAAAAATAAACAAAAATAATCCCTCACCGAGCCACGTCAACAATTTGCGACACTCGGTTTGTTGACAATTGGCGTAAGCTGCGGTAGGTTGTGGTGTGGCGAAGGATGGAAAAGTTCCTGAAGGGAAAAAACGACCATTACTATTTCACCTGAAACATGTAAATGTGTGCGCAGACACATCGGGACTTCATTAAATATGTTTTTTTTCAATGGAGGTGACAGCGCAGAGCCCAAAGCCCAATGTGTGGGGTGTGGCTTTGACGCTCTCAAATGAGGCGTAGAATAGCGAAGATTAGCCCAAATAATTCGGGATCTTCTTTTAATGGGCCCTGTCCCGTTGCAGGTATGAATATGTGGGCCTTGAAGTAGAAAAGGTTGCGAACCCCCGGTCTCGTTTGCTCTCCTTCGTTTGCACTCAGAGCTCAAACGCGTCAGGAAATGTGTGCATGTGATGGACATGCTGTATGCACACAAGCCGGTTTTCGTTATCATTTGCAGTCAGGGTCCCATTTGGAATAATTTCCTCCCCTTCTCATTTTTAATCAGACAACCCTGTTTCTTCAACCACTTTTCAACCACTTTCAAAGATAAATATGCGTCTCAGCCCGAGCTTTGTGTACAGTGAATAGTATACACACATGTCTCAATGCACTCTTATGTATTGTTGGGTTAGGTATCACTGGTGGTTGGGAAGGATCTTGGTTGTTTGAACCCACCATCTTCTCAAAACATTTCTTACCCACTGCGAGTCATTGCAGTGTTGGTGGCCGTAGACCAGCAGCTTTGTATCTGGAATAAATGTAGGCCTTGCTGTATTTTGCCAAACCAAATCTTTTCTAGCCTAAGGGGGAAACACATTGTAGCAAGTACTGTGAATGTGTCACAGTGCTGTGTCAAGCTATGGATTGCATGCGCCGCAAGAGTTGGCTCGCTATCACACAGTTTTCAGTTGAACCAGTCCTGCTCTAAAATGATTTGCCTTCGGGAGTTTGTCGCATTGGCATGGTTTGCTCTTTATTTGGCGCTGATGAATCTTTTTTCAGATTAGACTCAATTCCTCAGTGGGGTTCCCCTACTTGGCGGTTTGGTCAACCACAGCAAAGCATTCAGTGACATCAGCACTATTGTGTCACTGACTTGAGACAGGAAATGAGGCGGTTAAACAGATCATATTGAAAGGCGTCACACTTTGTCACTAAGGTAACCAAATAAGAGGCAAATTGGAGATTGATTAAGTCTCAACTACAGTGAGCAGTGGGTCTTAACTAAGTGACACAAGCCCACAGCACAGTTAATCCTGAGGCCCAGAACCGTTTCAGCGTACTTATTCTGACACTCTTTGGAAAAAGTCCCCGCTGAGAAAACTGGAGCACGGATTGGAAAACCTATTTCACATCTTTTTTTTCCCCTCAGTGAAGGCCTTTCGAGGCCGTTTTACAATGCCAGTTTTTTCCCCCCTGACATATGAAGTGATCGAAGTGACTTAATAACACACTGAGGGAAAATTTAAGCTATTTCTGTAGTCTGGTAAAGAACTAATAAAGTTTACTGTTCAACGAAATAAAATCTTGGGGTGGTTGATGGACAAGTGAATGGACTTTTTTGGTGACAGATTGACATCTATTTGCCTGCCATCTTCCATTCAGTCATTTTTTTTTTTTCAAGATGGTGATGTAATTAGATTACTTAAAGATTCTTAAATGAGTACCAAAGACCAGACGTAACATGCAAAGTTAATTTAAAGAACAGTAAACACAAGAAAGATGGACTTGATAGTAATGGCAAAAACTTTCTTCAACTCTATGTCCTGCACCGGTGAGAAAATGATATCTCGAGTTACAATATCTCCTACCGCCAGATGGCTTTCTCGGATGAAAATTGCCAATGATCATTCCACCGACAGACTGCATAACAAACTGACGTGCAGGGAGATTCGAATCACAGAATCTGGATTTACCACTCACTGCTTGTACCCAAAGCCGGAAAATCCTAATATTGTTTAAAAGGGGACAGGCCCGGTTAGAGCTGAGGAGGAAGAAAACAAGCAGTACTTATCTTGGTTGAGTGGGGTTGCTCAAGCAACATGTCAAGGAAAGCAAAAATGCCCCCCACCATACTTCTGGTGAAGCCTTGATAGCCTTAAAGACTTCGAACTAACAGTAAAATAAATAGCTCTGTTTAGAGCAACGTTGGTGGTTTCTATCTCATCTCAATGCAGCCTGTAATGCAGAACAATCCCATTTTCCAACTTGCCAGTTTGGCTGTAAAATGTGGGCATGCTGTACTGGCACAGGTTACTGTAAATGTGCGTATTGGTGGGAAATAATTTAGCAAAGTCAGACTTTCAGCTTAAACGACAGATTTCAGTCATGGAAAACGTTTGACCTATTATGTGGGTATCCTGTCTGAGCCAAAGGCAGCATTGAATACAGTGAACTGAAATCATTCAGGTTATACGGTACTATTTTGTGTCTGAGCTGCTCGCTAGGTCAACATAACTTATCACAAATATAGGTATTGGCGTAAATGTCAATTTTGCAGTGGAGAAATGTTGAAGTTACTGCGGCATGTTTGAGGTAATTCGGAAACAGTTTTGCAGTTACGTAGTTTGTCCACCGGAGGGCAGTAATAATTGTATTTCCTCTGCAGAGGAGGTTTTCGCACCGTCCATTTGTTGATTATGTTGTTGTAGCAGGATTTCACAATAACTACCCAATGGATTTTCACAAAACTTGCTGGAAGGATGGGACATGGGCCAACACAAAGCCCTTTTCATTTTGGGCCTGGATTTGGATAAAAGAGTGGATCCAGGAATTCTTCATCATTTTCTTTAACATTGCAAGACAGATTTCCAAAAGAATAATGCATGGATCTTGGTGAGAAAAAGCAACCCTCACACTTATTTTGGGGACTGATATATGAGCCTGTACTATTGGGAGCAACTTCATTGAATTTAAGGGGATTGCTGGATTGAGTGCTGTCCTAGTTTTTTAAGTGTTAAATGTCACTCAGGATATATCTTGGTCACAGCTCTTTAATTAAAATCCATTGTTTATTCTTTTAGTAATCGCAAAGAACAAACACTCCGATATGACGAAAAAATTTCCATTCAACTGTGCTGTAGAATGGCGTAGTCTGTTTCCACTGAATTCTTCAAGTGTTCTACAACACACTGGTTCATGGACCTACTTTATAGCACACGGAAAACAGGGCCGGCCCACGTTTCTTTTCCAAAGCTGTGGCCCACCAGCTCCTACCAACTCTGACCCACATTTCCACCTCTTTGTGAGGTGAGAGAAATGCAGGAAACACCCAACCCAATCTCACTCACCAGTTGTTTTTCCAGCTCTGCAGTCTGGTGCGTCCGCCGGTAACAGCCCGCTGCTGAATGCACCTGTCCCGCAAAATATACACTCAACTCGCCAGCCTGAGACAGGAAGGTGGGAAAGTGATGAAAAGGAAGTGAAGAGTGGAGTTTAAAATGGGAGCTGTGAGAAAGGTTTTGTTTTGTCGGAGGTAACACTAGCATGGGTGGTTCATGAATAAACACAGAAGTGGAACACTCAGATATGTATCGCAGAGGTTGGCAGGTCTTGAGCTTGGCTGAGGCCTTGAGTCCTGCAGAAAGGGGATTTTTAGAGAGATTTAGTATCACAGTCTACTTCGTCTTTTGTTTTCTTATTTCCCCTCATACGAGCATTCCGTGGTTTAATGCACACCAGCATGTACGGGTGTGATGTGTTAAAGAGGGCTGTTATGTAAAGAGTGTGCGTTGACTAATCAGCTGACATCCGCATTGATTTCCTCTCTGACACAATGAGGCTTTCAGTAATGCTTCTGGAGAGCTGCCACTGTTGCAGCCACATTAATGAATACTGTGGTTTGTATCACAATATTCCAACTGATTATCCATATTTATACAGACAGAGTAATCTGACACTGCTAAATGCCACTTTACATGAATGGGCAGTGTGAGGTTATTGGTTTTTGGGCATTAGATCCTCATCATAGTATTTACATTTACAAATACTGTGTATTTGACAATAAACAAAATAGCTAGAACATACAATCTTTTAGATATTGGTCCAAATATATAAATATACCGTAATCATAAAACACCTGTTTTTGAATAAAGACGTCTTTAAGGAAAAAATCGAGAGAAAAACATTGTTGTCAGATGAAATCATATTTAAATCTAATTTTGTTGTTTAAGTGTGTTTGGATTCAATCAATAACTTCAAAATGGCAACCAAACAAGTGAACCTGAAGTTAAAGACATTCATAACTCGTCATAACTCGTGATACTTTTGGGCTTATCTCTTATCCAAAGGAAACATGAAATTGGAGCAAAAATTTCCCATTTGTGTATAGCTGGTACAGGTTTGTTCTTGAGTGCACCTTCTACTAATCCCATTGATTTATATGGTCACATACTCAAATACACAGTCTACATTTTTGGGTTTATCACGGGCGTAAACATTAACGATAGCTCCGCACTGGCGACATCAGTGGCTGGATACATTTCAGTTTTGGCTTGTCCGTCTGTTTGTCCCATTTTGTGAATGTGATATCTGAGGAACTCCTTGAGGGAATTTTTTTCAAATTAGGCACAAACATCCATTTGGGCTCAAGGATAAACGTATTAGGTATTGGTGGTCAAAGGTCACTGTGACCTCACAAACGGCGCATTCTTGTGAATGCAATATATCAGGAAGTTCCTGAGAGAATTTCATTATATCTGGCACAAATGTACAGTTGGATGGATTGAACCATAAACTGATTAGATTTTGGATTCAGATGTCAAAATTCAAGGTCACCGGAACCTCATTACTAAATAATTCATACACTAATGATAAAACACTTTGATTTAATTCTGTCTGTCTTCACCACAGTATACAGTATTACATGAGTCTGGACAGACGTGGATGTAAACTGCAACTTGGCTGGCTGGCGGAGGCGCACAGCTGGGGGGCAGTAATTCTAGTTACATGAGCCTTCAGTTGACATCTGTTGGTCAAATTGGGGCGAACTAGACACACTGGGCTGTAGCGTGGCATTTAGAAAATTGCAAGCTGAGTAACAAGAAGGCTACAAACAACCCACACTTCACTCACTGAATACGTACTGTCACTGTCAGATATTGTAGACACATTGTTTTTCAGCAGAGTTTCAGTACACAAACTGTATTGTCATATGCCATTTCTCTGTCTTTTAGAAGACAGAGAAGCTAGTTGGCTCAGGGTTATTCTGGGACAAAGCCAGGACAACCCAGAGGCTGATGGGTAGCGCCACAGCCTTCTGCTCTTTGTGCTTTCATCTTCTCCTGCAATCTGGCTTCAATTTATAACTTATTGCTTTAGCTTGACCTCATGCTTAAGCTTCAAAGAATGTATGGGGGGAAGGTGTGTGTATGTGTGTGTGTGTGTGTGTGTGCGCGCATGCGTGCATGTGTGTCTTGCTTGGATATCTGTCTGCATTTTGTCCCATCTGACCTCTCTGTGCCTTCCTGTACTGCAGCAGGTTTTAAAGGTTTGACAAGGATAACACTGTTGGATATTGTTTGAAAAGAGACGAGACTGAAAACGCGAGCTCGAATACGGGTGCCCCCCTCCCCCCCACCACCTCCCTCCCTCAAATAACTACCATCCATGTGACCTTGAGCAAGGCACTTAACCTCCTATTGTACAAGTTGAGAAATGACCAGAGGCCAACAGTAGAAGACTGCGGTTGCCCTGTGCTACCAGATGTGAAAGTGTGTAACTGTGAAGCAGGGTGGTGCTGGAGAAGAGCATAGGCCTCAGCAAAAACTCTCCTGGATAAATAAAGCTTTAAGAAAACCTTACTAAAACTTTCCACCCCTAATCCTTACCTTGGAGGAACTGAAGGTGTGATCAATATTTATTAGGTTTTCAGCTAGTTGTCCTTCAAAAAGAAGTAGATGGCATATCTAGCCTACAGTCTGAACAAAGCAACAGCTCACCTGAATATACAGTGCATTTCGTCAAGGGTACAGTTTTTTCCCAAAGCATTGAACATGTGCTTTTGTGCTCCTGTAGAAATGTAAGCGTGTTGACCAAAGATACTGGTAGAGACTTACATTATGGCAATCAGTTTTGATTAACTGAAATTCTGATTTTGATTTCAACGTTCTGCCAGTTTGGTATGGTGGATGGCTCTTAAAACTCCAATACCCATGACCCTCTGCTGTTGTTGCTGTGGAGAGGATACCAATCAGAGGCTCAATTCAGAGCTTTAGCAAAGTCAGAACTCCTTGCTGTAGAAGAAGGAACAAAATATGTCCATAGTTGACAAATTCTTCCCAAACTTGACCCAGAATCTGAAGTGAACTGATTACCGATCTTATCAAAGCACCAGATGCAACATGATCACCCTTTGTATTCATGCTTCAACCATTCAAGCTGCCGCAGTTCTCCAGCTATCTGTCGCCTTTCAACGTCTGTAAATTAAATGTTTTTTTTCCCAGACCTTTGAATTCCCAAAATAACTTCTCTGACTTTAAAGTAAAATGGATTCCAAAAAGATCCTTGACAATTGGCAACAACTGGAACCATACATGTGCTTATATACCGGGTTATTTGCCAAGAATCATGGGAAATGCAGTTTTCCCTATCCCAAACCTTTCCCAAGGGAGTGGCTTTCCTTTGTCCGCTCCGTTTATCCATTCCAGCTTCCCACTGGCACTGGGGCAGAAACATTTATTCAACTCCAGTCCTCCTACGCAGGGCAAAAATGGATACTTAGCATAAATGTTTGGACGTGAGTTTCAGGCCAGGGCCAGAGCAGCAGACAATCCTCCCACTCCTAAGTATCCAAACCAAGGTCAGGATTTCTTCACCGCTACCTAATTACACATTTTGACTGTGGAATTCTGACATTCTGATCTGCATCCATGAACATGACCTGTATGTGATGCTCCGCTTATGGTTCCTACATTAGAGAATCGTATTCTTGTCAGGAAGAAACTGCATCTAGTCCAAGATGGGACATGAAAACTCCTTTGAAACTTTCTTGAAATGTAATGTAAGTGGGTGTAAGGTTCCATAAAGTATGAACATAATTTGGATGAGTCACTATCGGAAATGTTTCTGCTGTTGTTTTGTTTTTTTTCATTTTATTGCACTTTTTATTCTAGGGGACGTTTTCCTTTAGTTTTCCTTAATAACTTTCACAAGAACATTTCTCAAGGAAACAGATTGTACTAAAAGTGTTCCATGTCAGCATGTAATAAAGTGAAAAGGTAACGAGGAACAATTTGTCCTTGTTACCGTCCATCTATCTATTCAATTAATTTTGCCAAGCAGAAATCACGGTACAGTCCTATCTTTTCTGAAGATATCACATTTTCAACAGAAGTCTTGACATCATGGTTTGGTCACATGACCTGCATCTTTCAGAGTAAACTTGTTCAAATCATTGGCTTTGGTATTGTTGTCATAACCCCTGATGGATCGTCAAGAGATAAAGCCCTGAGCATCTTTATCAACATCTTGTACCCTGTCAGAGGCCTCAAGATTATTCAGCCCCAATCCTAACCCTTAAAAGGATAACAGCAGAATTTGATTACGAAATGAACTGATACTAACTCAATTAACCGAATCAGGTTAGTGACAAAAGGACCAACCGATAGGCTCATATGATCACAAAAAGTGCAAAAAGTAACATGTCAGTAGAGAATGGTTTGAATTCCATGTAATCTAACCTCATTTGAATCAGAGGAAGTAATCTGATTTGAGCAGATTCAGAGTGCTGGTAGTGAGCCCCTATCCAGATCTGCATTGGATGGGATTCTGCCGCATTTAGATAGGGAACGGATGTTTTGGAGATCTGTGGAACATTTGAAGCTGATCAGACTGCACTGCGCCGTTGTGTGTTAATGTTGTTGCAGTGTGTGTGTGTGTGTGTCTGTGTGTGTGTGTGTGTGTGTGTGTGCGCTAACGGTCAGCATAGGGACAGTATGCACTTTGACCGCAGTGAACTCCTGTACAGTTTCAGTGCCCCGCCATCATTTCTCTGCAGATCTCTTGAGTGATACGGCCAAGCTGTTGTTTTGGAAAATGGAAGCAAAGGTGAAAGTTAGACAGTGTGTTTATGTGCATGTCTGTCCAAAGTGTGCATTCAAACGCACTCCACTCCTCCACTCATGTGCCTCAAAGCTTTCCGCCACCATGCACAGACCAAAGGGATCACATTCTCTGGAGTGCAAATGTAATTTATTCTGCTGCACTCAGGGAAAAATAAACTTAGCCAAACAATCTGTGTCTGCATGATTATTAAGGGTTTTATTGTTGCGCAAATGTCTCCTAAAGTCAGTGTGACGTGAGACATAAAACTTCAGTTAATATCAACAATTTCCCTCTATCAACACAAACAAGTCCAGTTTTACACCCATTCTCAAAGCTGATATTGCACACTAGTGTTTGACTTTTGAGTGCTTTTTTTCGTTGCACTTCTCTGCCTTTCTTTCCTCCTGCCTTCCTCTCCAGGGGATTATTTTTGTTTTTTTTGGTTAGGGCTAGTTTAGGGAGGAGAACGCTGGTGGTGCTGGATTTTAGCGGGGCAGCATATCCCTGCCAAGAAATGAGTTCACCGAACCGCTGTTTCCCCCCAAAGGAGATGCGATAAGGTTTCTGCTAGAGGCAGACTTATAGATGAGAAGAGAGAACGGGGCAGGATGAAAAGGAGGATTTACAGGGGGAAAGATGTGTGTTGACTGAGACAAGAGACAGAAGAAGGAGTATCTCGTCTTTGCATTGTGTACAGTGAACCAAGAATGCCTTAGAAGATCAGCTACAGTGTGCCTTGTTCGAAGGGCAACCTAACAGAATGGGTAAGACAGAGAAACAGGGAGGAAAGAGAGACCATAGTGTTTGAGAGGAAGTGAAAGAACGAAAGTGTGAAAACACAGACTGAGACAGTCAGGTCATGGAGCTCCAAACATTTTTGTGGATGTTCTCATTGGACGGTGGCAGTGGTATTCATCAGCTTTTAACTACCATCTCCAGGATTCATCCTCTTTAGGATTTAACTTTAATTAAAGTTGATCAGATTAGAGCTGTCTCATTCTCACACAAACAACTGGGCCGTTGCTACACGTAGGATTTAATGTGAGTTGTATGAGTGTGGCCATTGGAGATGGATACAAGTCAAATGGAAATCCGAGAAGACCTGGCAGGTTTTCAGAAATCAATTCAAAATAGTGGATTGAAAAAAATGATTTCATTTGAAGTTCAGGACACTTTCTTTTGGGTACCTCAGGTTTTAGACCCTCTGTCATGTCACACCATCTGATGGAGATTAGTGCTGATGCAGCAGAGATTTTAAAGTAATAGTATTAACTGGCAATATGTGAGTCTTCTGCAATGTCTGTAATTGTACAAAAGAAAGCATTTTATATTTGTCACGTGACTTTCAGGCTCTACTTTACTCAAACCTTTTGGGTTGACTTCTCAGTACTTTTATTATCTTTATCATAAAAAGGTTGCAGTCCAGTTGCTGCAGGTCCTGTGGTCAAGCTCATACACTGAACAACACAGTTTAACAAAAGCTTTTTTTATTATTATTATTATTATTATTTTCAAGACATGAAGCCATATCTTACATCTGATCAATAAGGTGATGGTCAGGTACATAGTTGGGACATTGCTATTCTCACACAGTGGTGAGAGATTGTGCTTTTGACCAAGAAAAACCCAGTTCGAAATCATGACAGTCATATGAGGTAAGTAGGGGTAGAACAAAAATTGATTCACTTGTATGTATGCATGCATCATGATCGTTTCTTTTGAGGAATTTTTGTCTATCCTCCCCTGAGAAACTCTTAAGATTAGTCTTCTCAGGCACCAAGCAAGGCCATCTTATCTATGGCAAGCCGAAACAATCAGAGAGCAGCTGAAGTCTCTATCGAGGTGCCATAGTCGCAGGGAGATGACGACATTAATCAAAGCTAAATACACTACAGAGACAGGCAGACTGTCATTGGACGCCAAAAACACTGTGAACCTGTTGATCTGTATAGCGAACCGGAAGTCTCCTCAATATTGAGCTCTTATAATAAATACTTCTGCTTAAGACATCCACGCTTTCTGTCTTCCTGATTCAGCATTCTCTCCATCAATTATTCCATTTCAGTTTATTCCATTCCAGTTTTTTTATTATTATTATTATTTAAGAATTATTAATCAATATTCAATGTACTGTTTGTATTATGTAAGCTGAGGAAATGCAAGGTACTGATTGTATATTGGGGAAGATGACAATTTATTATGTCACCAAAGCTCCCTACAAAGAAGAACTTGCATGTAGACGGCAGTCGGATGCAGGTTAAAGCTTGGGAAGAAAGGTCCAAAAGGCCCAAAGGTCAAGGATGATGCTATTCAATAACTGACTACTTTCATACATGTCACTTTTTTTTTGGCTGCAGACCCAAAGCTTTCCGAGACACATCTTGCATCTAATTCATCCAAATAATAACCAAAGAAATAAGAAATAACCTCTGGAAAAGTCTAAAAAGGACCTACCAATAAGAAACTCACAGGTCGTCCTCATAAAAATGTCAGGCGCAATTTCTCTAACACATTTTTCTTGACAGTCCCGTGATTCTCCGAAATGCTTATTGAAATAAAATTCAGTAGTTTCCTTTCATCGCAGCAGCAGCATAATTATGGCAGAATAACTGTTGTCCACTGTCACTGCACAGTGACACACACTTTCTGTTAGCCATCGAGGTCGCACGCCAGCCAGAATGTCCCGCGTTGCCACGGCAGTGGCCCCTGACATCATTGCAGCGCTGACGCCTGATTGGGCCAGCTGTAACCAATGGCCCATAGCACACAGAGTTCCCTAACATTTATAGAGTTTCTCCCCCTTGTAACCGGCCCGCCAGCGGAAAAATGGGTCCTAACACCAGTAAATAAAATCAAAAGAGAAATCAAAGTTGGGTTTTTTTCACCGGAGGAAAAAGAACGTCTGCGGCCATTGCAGCTCGGCCACTGCCCTGTGAAAAAGGGCTTTCAGGAACACTTGAGGCCTGGCCTCCAGGTCTTTGCAGCTTGACAACATTTTACGCACTTTGAGGTTGTCTGGCACTGGCTTGTAAGCCTGGATAGACTACTTATTAGACTGAGGCCCCGGAAGAAACATTGATTCATGGGTTCATGCTGTACTTCTGTGGTCTTCTGTAAGCAATGATTTAACACATTATTCTCTGTTAATTCAACCC
Organism: Scophthalmus maximus; assembly: GCF_022379125.1. Lineage (NCBI taxonomy): Eukaryota > Metazoa > Chordata > Actinopteri > Pleuronectiformes > Scophthalmidae > Scophthalmus > Scophthalmus maximus. The sequence goes on from NC_061516.1 coordinate 2,521,671, forward strand.
ATTTGATTAACAGTCATTTGTAACGATAGCCATTCGACATCAGTCACGTCACAACGCATCCTCTTTCTGGGGACATAAAAAATCAAAGACACACACTACATAAAGTCCTTTTTTCACTGGGGACATTTTGAAATGTCACAGTAGAAAAAGATAAATAAATAAAATTATCTGTAACTAATAAAATGAACGATCTCTCAGTTCCATGTTTGCTCCTGCTGGCACACTGTCATGGCTGACTGGGACATTTGAATAGAGCAGTCATTGTCCATGTTGTTTTTGCTGAGTCTCATCTGCCTTTAATTAGGGTCGACCAATAGGATATGGCTTTTTCCGGGCCGATAGGATACCGATTATTACTAATTTAAGAGGCCAATAACCAATATTTTAAACAGATATTTGTCTGCAGTAAAAAAGGGTCAAAAGGCATCAAAATATAGAATAATACAAACTCTTAACACAAAACTTTGTTGAAATGCCTTGAAGCATATGTTTGATTCACAGAATCTTTCAACATGACCTTAACCAAAAAAGTTAAGTCTACTGTTCCGAAGTGAAACAATGATTGTATGTCATTAGCAGAAGCTTCTCAAACCTCTTATCTACGATATACCCATTGACAGGCTTCTCCAGATCTCTGTCATCCTCTATCTAGCTTTTTGGCAAGTAGCCGTAGCCGACATGAGCTGCCCGCGCGTACATGTCATCGTATAGGAAAGCCTACCTAGGACAAAATACATATTTGCATTCTCGCAGGGGAAAAGTAATGCAGATTTACTTGGATCAGTAACTGTAATATAATTACTATTTCGGAAAATTGTAATCCCTCACACTAGTAGTTACTGGGAAAAGTAATAATATTACAGTAATATAGTACTGAGTAATTAGTTACTGCCCAACACTGGCCATGAAGTGTGTATATATAAACTATATACAATGTTCACTGGGTATGCATCGCCCCCTTGATGCTTTTCATTCAAAATTGTTCCTGCACCTTTTGAGTAATGGATGTTTTGAAGAGAAATGGATGCTACTTTACATTCCAAGATGGCTCTCCATTAATTCCTATGCAGGTCGCTTACCGAGCATGTACGCCGAAAAAATGCATCATGTGTGTCCGAGACTTCTGCAGGCCAAGCTGGCTGACTCCCTACAAAAATATGATATTATACGAAAATATATATATTTATATATATAAAATTTATAAAAAAAATATATTTAAAAAAAGATCAATCATTTGGTTCTTCTACACTTTCCAGATGTTATTCAGTTTGCTCCTGAAACATTTGCTTGACCTAAAAGTGATGTATATGCCGACCAGTGAGACATTGTTTTCTGTTTGCTGCAGAATTAGTTCATGGGTGCAGTTCTGTTGTTTCCAAGAGTTGAAAATCTGGGCCGCAGCGCCGGCCAAGCTGAATTACGTCAGGCTGTGCAGTTGATCCCGTGTTCTAACAACTGGATTTGTGCGACTGTGCGATGCCAAAGAGAACACGTCCAAACAAAGGAGGTTTCATTTCTCCCCCTGCCCTCTCTGCTCCTGTCATGAGCTCCGAAACCGTGATATAATGAAATCTCCTCAAACCACTAGAGGCCAAATTGTTTGTCGTGCAATAAAGTCGACGCCTCTCTGTAGCTTCTTTAGTCAAAAATTAGCTCGTTTCTCTAAACTTTGCCTATTTGTTTTGGTTATCAAATCACTTCTTGACTCCGTTCCAGTCTGTATTAAACAGCCCTAACAAGACTTCAGGTTAGGTTTCTTAAACCAACACTTCTCTTGGCCACTCGCTTGTTTTCTCTGTCACACAGTACCTTATAATTATTTTTCTTTTCTTCCTCACAGGCATTCATTCTCCGTCTCCTCTTTTCCTATTTTGCATTTAAAACTTTTCTAATGTCTCTGCAGTGTTGCTACACCCATTTTAAGTTGACACCTTGGCAAATCTGGAGCGCTGCGCTGATCAAAAAGAATGTCACTTTGAAGTGATAAATTGCTGATCATCTGTCAGCATCACTGAGAACTCACCAGATGAGCCTTCAGCACTATAATTCATCTTTACCTCCATACTATATTATTTTTATTGCTTTGACAGAGGAATTTCTTCCATTACCTCAATCTGTTGATGATGTCAGTCTCTGTGTAGATGTTGTTGTTCGATATTTGTTTTATAATTATGATTATGACACCTTGCAATTTGCTGACTATAAGTTAGACCAAGCCTGTGGGCATATGATATGGGGTTTATATTGCCGTCTGTTCATATACAGTATGGTATATGAATGGAATTCAATATTTTTATATTATTTCAGAGGAAAATGTGCTTGCATATGTTGAATATTTCGATTGTAAACACTATACATGAAGGGAAACGTTTGAAAAGGTCAAATCTTTGCTTGTGAAATGTTGTGACAGTCGATGTGTCAGCTGAGCTGAGGTATGAATTGAGGTTGTAGAAATTAAGCACTGACATGTGCGAAAGCGTCTGAAATCAGTCCAGATATAATCAGTAAAAAGGCAGCTGAGATGTCGGTCAGTGTTTTGGTGACGAGTCAGTTAACTTCAGACTAATCAGTTGAAACTTCTGTTCTCTCTACAGCCTCCAAACAACGGCCCCCCTCCCCTGCCCAGCTCCTCTCTACCAGAAGGATACTACGAGGAAGCAGTCCCTTTAAGCCCAGGAAAGGCTCCTGAATACATCACCTCCAGTGAGTGAAGTGTTCATTGACATGCTACTGCGCAGAAACTCTCAATGTTTTGTTTAGTTTCATTTCAATGAATAGCAACTAAAAGGCCGCTTATGTGCGCACCGTCCCTCTCAGACTACGACTCCGACGCCATGAGCAGCTCCTATGAGTCGTACGACGAGGAAGAGGAGGATGGGAAGGGCCAGAAGATGCATCACCAGTGGCCGTCTGAGGAGGCGTCCATGGATCTGGTGAAGGACGCTCGCATCTGTGCATTCCTGCTGCGCAAGAAACGCTTTGGCCAGTGGACCAAACTCCTCTGTGTCATCAAAGATAACAAACTGCTGGTAAGGGAGGCTTATGTATATGTTAGCACATCCTTGAAAATTGAGTTCCTCCGGTGTGACCTTCCCCTCCTCTCTTCCTCCAGTGTTACAAGTCCTCCAAGGACCACACCCCCCAGATGGAGCTGAGCCTGTCTGGGTGCAGCATCACTCACATCCCCAAAGACGGCAAGAAGAAGAAGCACGAACTGAAGATCGTCCACCAGGGGGCCGACGCCCTGGTGCTGGCTGTGCAGAGCAAAGAGCAGGCTGAGGAATGGCTCAAGGTAAAACACTGAAGTGTAAAACCACACACAACCCACTTTCATGTGGAAAAAAAAAAAGGGACTGAGATGGAGTTCCAGTGCTCGGATAGTTGAGCTCATTCTTGAACCTGGAAACAGCAGCAGACAAAATGGTCCATTCTTAAATTGACAAAGCACTCTTCATGGTCATTCATGGTTCAAAATAACAACCCTAAAAAGCTATCGAAGCACATTACAAAATAATCTGCACTCAAAGTCCACTTTTCCTAGAATGTTTTGCCATTTCACTCAGTCCTCATCAGCAGATGAATATCTCTGCAGCTCAACTTGGACAGGAGTGAGGAGGACCACATGATATGATCAAAAACTGCAGAAGGGAAGGAGTTGTTCTTGAGTGGAGACAGTTTTCAAGTTAATCATTCATCTATGGAGAGGGGTGTAAGCAGATTTCTTGGTGTTTTAGATATTTTTGCCCCGTTTTAACCAAAAGTACAAGGACATTTTTATTTCAAGGACCTACATAGGGTTCCTGCAGACCGCTGTTTCCTGCGATTCTTCTGCTGTCAAAAGACCATGGGGAGTCAGCTACAAGAAGCTTTTTCACTCCGGTCCACCAGACGGCAGTAATGCAGAAGATTATACAACCAGGACACTACAACAACAGTAAACATGAAGAAGATTCAAATCGTGCTGCTGTTGATGGGAAAAGAGAGGAGCACTAGTATCAGAGCACATTCAAAACACCCATACTGCTAGACTTGAGGTAAGGGAACGGATTTTACGAGCTATTGCAGAGATTGACCGGTTGAAATAAAACCCTGGAGTGCTCAACCAATTGGGTATTTTTATTATCATTATTATTATTATTAATCTTTATTTCAGACACGTACAGTAGGTCCATATAAGCAAAGAAAAAAAGATACAAATACAACACAGGGACAACAAGAAAAAATCTAGACATTGCAGTTCACAACCACAATGTTTAAAATACATCAAGACATCTATTCCAATGTTTCCAATAACAAGATGAGTATCATGTGTCACTTTGTGTCGGCTCAGTCAAGGCCCATACAGTTATATTTTTTCCATTAATCGACAAATACATTTTTACATAAAGTTCCTCAGCACTGCATGAAACGTGGGAAACATTTCTAGTAACAGCATTGTCACTAGCACTTGCCCATCTTGTGAGCTGAAGCAGGATTCTTAGCGCATCATCATATGCCACCTGAAGCCTTTTCACTTTTGTTTTACTATAACTGCACCACAAGTGGGCAGTATCGAGTGGAGTACATTTGGCCCGAAAGACGGCATTTTTTACATTGTTGGTGCACATGTGAAATTTGCGTGCCAGCATATTGGCTTGGGCATACAGTTTGCAGCACTGGCGCTGAACGTCATCATCACCATCATCAACACATAAATGTTGAAATTCCTAATAATGTGACCCAAATATTTTACTTTGTTTATAGTTAGCACTTGATCTGCCACAAAAAAAGAAGGAAAGATTTGCTTCTGATCCTCATTGGTTTTAACAATCATGACAACACTCTTCAACGAAGTCATCAGCGTACATCAGATGGTTGATCAGGCTGTTCCCCATCATACATCCAGTCTTACACTGTTTTAACCTCCTAGAAAGTTCATCCATGTAAAGATTAAAGAATACAGGTGACAGTATTCCACATTGTCACACTCCATTAGTCACTAGGATGCAGATACACTCTTACCCCATCTAGCTTGCATGGTTTGATTCAAATACCAGCAATGCAAGATCCTCATAATGTATGGTGGACATTGCTCGCTTATGTAGTTTAATAAATAACTTACCATGATTAATTCTGTCAAAAGTTTTAGACGCATCCAGAAAACACATGAAAATTGTATGTCTTCTATAATTGCTTCAGTGCATATATACACACATCTGTGCTATGTTTATTTTTAAAACCAAACTGATTGTCAGTGTTTACTGTAAAATCTTGAAGCCTATCCAAGAGAATTTGTTCTAATACTTTAGAAAGTATGCTAGCCAGGGCAATTGGCCTGTACTTGTCTATGCTGGAGATTTTACCAGCTTTATCTTTAATTACAGGTACTAAAAAGACAGATAACATAGAATCTGGTAGTATTCCATGCATTAGCAATCCAGAGAAAGTAAGATTGAAATTCTACAGCTGGCATACTTCAGATGTTCTGCTGTTATTTGGTCAGGTCCACATATTTTGTCAGTTTCTCAATAGCATAGCACACTCCATCTGTTCTAACAACCATACCCTCATTGTTGGGGACATCATCAACATTAAAATCATCACTCTTAACACAGTTAAAAATACCCATGTCATTTTTTCTCCATAGTTCAACAATATTTTCAGACCCAGTAATCCCATCGATACTGGAAGGCAGGGCCATTTTACAATTGTTGATAACCTTTACTTCTTTCAAGTCATACAAATTGATCTGCTGAAGCTTTTTGGCCATGGAGTTTGCCCTAATCGTTTGCTCAATTCTTTTAATAAACCGTACAGCATATTTAAAATCAGCATTAGTTTGTTTCTTAAGTTCACATTCTGGGCCATTCCTAGCTTTTCTGATAAAACCCAATTTTTAAAAGCTTCTCTGGCCTCTACATGGAGTTCAGACACATATTCATTCCATCCTGGCCTGAAGTTATGTTGTATAGCCCTTTTTTGGCACAATGATTTCCTGCAGTTTTTCCAACAACTCAAAATGTTATCATACATACTACATATTTCTATACCATGGTGTTCATTCTTACGATTAGTATTGACACATAGAATGGCATTGAGTGGTATATCAATACCACTTAGGCTCTTATCCGTCAGTGAACTGTAGAGCCAGAGATCTTCTTCTGTGAGCCTTGACCAATCTAATTTCCCAGTTTGCTTATGGTTTTCATAGCTGGTCAGCTCAGGTAGACTCTCAAGATTCAATATCATATAGATAGGTATGTGATCAGTTGTGGCCAAACCATACACAATCTCAAATTTCTATAGACAATCATGAGTATCGGCTGTACATATGCAGTGATCCAGCCATGCTTCACTGGTTTTCAACTTGCTGTCATGGCATATTGGATAAAGGGTTGTCCAAATACAGTATCATTATCTGAAATGTCAGCATTCACATCACCCACAACAAATATACATGTATATGAACTTTCACTAATATATTAGTAATATATTATAAGATATTCATCCTTATTTTTGGTAACCTTCATAAGGAGTGTAGGCATTTAGGATTATGAAGACTTTCTTATTATCACCAATTTCACAGTGGAACTTCCTGCAAAGTTTCCTGGTTCCTGGGGAAAGTTTCTGTGAATAATTCAACGCTTTTCCTACAAATGAATGTCTGTCTTGAGCAATTCTACAGCTACATGACTCAGAGGTAAAATTGCATCATTCTCTTATTTTTGATTGGCTGAGACATCGACGGCATCGCAGTTTATTTACACCCACTCAAAAATCACTGTTTTCATATGAATATTTTTTACAGATATTTGGATTCTGACTTTTCTTCATATTTGTGTCAGTTTCCTCTTGTGTTAAAACTGTCACCAGAAGACATGATTGCAGTGGAGCGAAATGCCGAAAAACTATTTTAGCTGTTCCAAAATGACTTTGAACCACATCCTCGTGGTCCACTGCATGAAGTGGAGAGCTGTCAAACACAGTAAAGGTTGCCGTGCACCGGCGTCAGCAGTGCTCAGTGTAGATCGCCGTAGCAGAGTTCAGATCGGGGTGAAAGCCTCGGGGTCTCTCTCTGTATGTTTCATTTTGGATATTGTTGTCAGTGAGATATAATTAGATGCTGTGTGGCCTTCAGACAACGTTTTTCTAACAGCATTGTGGAGTAAAGGGTGTAGCTCTTTATAAGAATAAGTCGGCTTCAGATCCTCAGGATGGGCCTTTTCCTGATATTGTGTGACCAGTGGTTTGTTTCTGCTGGTTTCACTCTGATGTGAAGATGTTAGCTTTGTAGTGCGTCCTCTTCCTGACTTTCTTCTCTGTCCCCCCCCCCCCCATTCCTTTTTCGCTCTCTGATCTTTCCCTCTGGCTGCTCGACAAGTCTGCAAAACAAACCCACCCCCCCCCATGGACATCAAATTGGCCCCAGTACGCTCTGCTTTTTGAAACCCTGTGTCTATTTGTTGTCAGTGCATTGCCAATGCCTCTGGGGCTCTTTTCCCCTATTAATCGCAGGAGGAGCAAACAGGGCTCATCTGGTCGTTGGACTTAAAAGATACCCCCCCCCCCCCTCTGCTCTCCTGAGAATCTCCTGGAATTCCTTGTTTGTCCTCAACAGTGTATTGTGTGCTATTTTAAGATTCCCCCTCGTCCATTTCTGTTTTTTTTCACCTTTACCAAAGGCTTTGTTAAAAGAAATGAAGCGTGGAGCAATGTAGCCCCTGCAGACCATTGATGGAATCGCCAGTCTTTTTATTTTCAGTTTGCTTTCTGTCATTTTCTTGAAGCTCCGTGTCCAGCGCCGTGAGGAAACAAAGTTCTAAACAGTTTGTGTTATTCGTCTTGATTCGATTTCTCGTCCTGCACAGTAATTAGCCATTGTTTATTGATTGGCTGGGGCAGGTATCTGCAGGCGTTCGCAGCCAGACCCGAGAAAATATACAAATCGCAGTACCACCCAAACTATGGTAATGAACACGCTAATTGTTGCTCGGAGAAAAAGTACTGGGCCTGGCCGCGTATTTAGTCAGGTGCCTGGATATTGGAAACATATTGAAATGATAACACTGTGGCAGCCAGTGAAGCCTTTTTGTTTGCTTGAGCCATACACATGTCATACTGCTGCACTCTACAGTCATCTTGTCCACTTCTGCGCTCACACCCTCCTTTTGCAAAACAGCTCTGGATATAAAGTCCATGTGCAGGGTGTTTGTGTCATTGGTGGCAGAGTGATGGAGGCTTGGATTCCCTGGCTTGCTCTGCGTTCCCTCCAACCTCAGGGTGTGTATCAGTGGCGTCCGGCCAAAAAGATCAGCTCGTCTTTGTGTCTGTGTTTGGACGTTGCGTTGCTAGGACCCATGGGTATCAAGCAGTGACTCATTTTTTCATTATTCCCCTCACTTTTTTATTTTCTTTCTTTTGACCTCCCTTTTTCCCCGGCTCTTTTATTTTTGTCCACTCCTCTTGAATTCATCTTGTAGCCACAGGCATAAAACTTAAAAAACAGCCCCTTCTTGCATTTCATATTGACAATCTGGTTAATGGAAACAATGATTTCCTACAGCCATTCCCACCCTCATGGAATCAGCCGTCCGACGGTGTGTCCACATGACAGAAGTGAGGCATTAGAAGCAGATGAGGGACAGGAAGAGGAAGGGGCTGTTGTATACTAAGTAGCGATGATGTGAAGATGTATTGAAGAGGGCGAAGGAGAGTGAGAGGGAAATGGAGGGAAGAGGATGCAAGGTGAGAGGAAGAGGGAGAAGGAATGAGAGGAAAGTAATGGAAGGAAGAGAAGAAAGGAGGGTGAAAGCAAAGGTAGGAGAGTCCCTGAGTGTTTCCAATGCCTGCTGGTTACTTTAATGATTCTCCCAGACATTGTCTGCTAACGATGTGTTAATGGAACATGCATCCTTTTTCATTGTCTTGATTTCTTTCCTGCTGCAGTTTGACCTGATGTCCTGCTGTAACTGTTAAGTGCTGCGTCTTCATCCTGTGCATGTCATTGTCAAGGTTTATATTTTTGTAATGTTTATTTTAATTTGTGTATAGCATTTAATCAATGTCACATACTTACATGCTAGCAGTTGTTAGCTAGTTGGCAATGCCTGTCTCTTGATGGACCTTGAAAATAACACAATGCATTAAAAAACTGCCCAAAACTCACACAAAACATTGAATTAGTACGAAACCTACAGGCGCTAGATCATTCATGTGTTCTGATCATGATTCGGGATCCATTTTTAAGTTGTGTGAATAAAGAGTTCCACATATTGATCCCTCAAAGTCTGTCCAAGTGAAGATTTTTATGAACATTCACAGCCTGCAGCTCCCCACAGTCCCATGTCCCTGAACCAGAGAAGTAGGGATGGGCCATTTCGAAACAAATTGAATAGACAATGTCTACTGTGAAAAGGACAATTACAGTACATTGTTGGATATAATCAAAGTGTTGTGTTCTTAACACTAGGGAATAAGCACTTCTCTTCACTTTTTCCCCCTACATTTCTCTTCATCTTGCGCCCTGAAGGAAACAACGTCCTGGATTCTTGAGTTTCATCAAAATCATCCATCTTTGAAGACGTCTTTGAGCCAAAGTTCTGCCTCAATTCCCCTTTCTCCTCAACAGAGTCACAGTCATGTTGTGTCACCTGACCTGGGTACCTTGTGCTGATTCGCTGAAAATGAATCCATTTGTGTCCAGCGCTCTTTCAAGAACATCACTGGCGTTTGGGCCAAACCCTACTGATAATCACGAGACAATCATGTCATTGGTCACTCAGGCATTTATGGATCGACTGGGTGATTTCAGGAAGTGGTGTTGGCGCAGTTTCTGTCAGACCTACTCTTGGTGATCTAATTAAGGCATAAAATGCACAATGATCCAGAAAAGCACAAAAAAAGATACAATTCATGACTCCTCAGCTTAGTTTTTCCTTTGAAAATGAGGCTGCACTCCGTCACATTTCCATGACACTTTGATAGGGTTAAAATAGCACTACTTATGTATAGAGGCTTTGAGCAAATTTTATGGCATGAATACATCAACCTAATGAAACCACTTCAGCGCTTAGACCATACAGCAGCAACATGTCGATCACCAGCATATTGCTCCTCACTGAACGTGGTGTTACAGCTCCCCAAAAGTACCACACACTAACTCAACTGTTCTGTATTGTCCGACCAACCTAGTACCACAGTCTGGAGATGCAGCTCTCCAGTGGAAGGTTCGCATGGTGTTGCTGTCTGTCTGGCCTCTGAGCTGCTCTCCGAGCCAAACCCTCGGAGCCACAGCCTGTCATTTTCCCGCGAAACCCAATTATGCTCTCTCCAAGCCAAAACCAATGAGCTGAGGAGCTCTGCGCGACCAGAGATGGTTCAGAATGCTTGTGGAAAAAGCGAGGGGGGAAAGTGTGTGTGTGTGTGTGCGTGTGCGTGTGTCAGAGTGCATTAGCTGACTTGCGTACACAGCAGTTCATCTGAAATCTCATTTCCCTCTGTCGGCCGCTCATCAACACACACCCCTGTCACCGCCACATGCCTGGGACTGCCAGATCTGACAGCGGGTTGCCAGGTCTGAAGTCCAACGAGGTCATGGTAATGCACACTGGCGCCCCGTCCAGAGCCCTGCAGATCTCATTCACCCCTACTGGACCTTATTGCATAAGGATTCCGTGGACGTAGTAAAATTTTGTGGTATCTTAATGTGTGTAGCAGACACCCCCCGCCCCTCCACCAGCTCCTGCCACACATGCATGCGAGTGTCCAACTCCTTTATGTCGTCCACTGCATGGGCTGCATTGCCTCATGATCCCTTGGCTGCCATCCAATAGCATGATGGAATATGAGAGAGGAGGGAGTTCACCATACATGTGGCCCGCATTACCCCAGGCATGCCGTCTAGGCTGAAGGAATGAGCTGCTTAATTATGTGGCAATGGTGTGAGGAAATATTTTAGGATTTCTAAATAAAGGGATCCACTCAGGTTTTCGGATCGTGGTGGGGACCTAACGTTCCACCAGCCTGGTTAAGACCCGGCTGCGTATAAATTGAAGTCCCTCGGCGGTGATCAGCATGTGTCTACTTTCCACTTATTTAATGTGAACAGCAGCCTTGTAAGCAAACGCTGTATTCCTTTATGTCTTCCAGGTGATGCGAGAGGTCTGTGTTAATGGCAGCGTAGACTCGGACGGAGTTGGATCTGGATCGCCTGTGCACAGACCTGAACTGGAAAAGGTAATGCTCTCTTACACTGATTAATTTGTATGTCTGTAATACGATTAATACCTTGATTAATGTAATGTACAGCCCTCTTATTTCTAAGGCAGTTCGTTTCAACAAATATTTTAAGCAGCATATTTCATCAATTTTGGCTAATCAGATCAGATTGTGCTTTCCGCAGCCACAAATGTTGGGGTTGTTGTGAATTAGGATCGGCCTGGACTTACATTTTGGGCTACATCTAGGCCTTAAAACCACTCTACGGTCTTTATTTGATTGATACATTTTTTAAATTGTTTTTCTAACACTTCAGGGCTGCAGAACAAGCTGTAAACACAACATAAATGCAAGTGTGTCCCGCCTCTTTTAGCTTAGTTTTTGGTCCCCACCAACTCCTGAGGGAAATATCAGTCTCTTTAGCTACTAAATGCTCCATTACGTTCACCAGCTAGCCTGTAACTTTGTCTTTCTGCCATTTCTGATGTTGGGCAGGCAGTTGACTGTCCGCTAGGAAGAGCTTTGCATGCTGGTGCTGGAAAAAAATGGTTGACAAAAGCAGCGAAACTGAAACAAAATGGGTCGTGAAACAAAAATAATGAGCTGAAAGATGTTGAAATTCTGCAAGTATTGTTAATTTTTCGATTTCTTAATTGGACCAAATAATTCTGGGTGGATTGTGCTGTAGTTCACAAACATTTGTAAATTCACCTCCGTTCCATAGGAACCTCATTTCTTTGCGTAATCCAACACGATCACACTGGGCAGTAAAATCTGTTTGCCAAATATCACTCAAAGGGAAAATGTTGGGAACTGAAGGTAAAAAAAACTGCTAGTCATTGGTTTTCATTTGGGGAAAGCAGGTAAAATAGCAGTTAACGCAAGAGACAAACTGTACCCTGCATTTATGTGTGTGCCTGTACATGTGTGCGTGTTTGTGTTTAGTGGTGGAAAATGAGCCACATCAGAGGCACTTTAATGACAAACCGCTCCCAACTTGGCACAGCGAATACAAGCCCAGCCTAATTATTCATCTATAACATGTTGCAGATGCAGAAGGGATTTTTTTTTCTTTCTTTACAGTGTACAATGTAATGAGACAGCTGTGTTTGTGTGTTGATGCCTTGACTGACCCTGTCTGTTCTTCAGGAACTACAATTTTGGTCACTTTTTAAAATTCTTGTGCATCCTTTCATCTTCTTGGTCTTTCCACGGCCAGAAAGCATCGTGTGACAGGCCGAGCTCCGACGGAGAGGTGACCCACGAGAACGGGCACAGCGACTGCAAGGACCAAGGTGAGACCCAACAACAACCGAATGATCCGTGACCATTTTTTCTTCTTCATGGAAATGAAACATCCGTTGCTTACAGAGTGATTCATTTACATCCAGTTCATCAGAGCGTTTTGGTGTTTGTGGGAAACACAAAATGACTTTCTTGGTGATATCCCGCCCTGCTTCAATTGGAATTAAAAGAGAAAGAACATTGATGATGGAATATATTAAATTAAGCTATTATACTGACCGCACAGGGTGACAGGTCATGTAAGGGAATGAAGTAAAAAAAAATTGACGTTGTGTTTCATGGTAGTGGCAAAATGACACAACTTAAATTAAATAAACTCACTGTAATTGTAAGCTGCAGATTCGCTAAAATGTAAAGCAATATCCATATTATTATCTGTGTTGAGCTCACTTACTCTGCATCAGAACCAGAAAAACTTCAATGATAGAAAAGTTGCTTCGTGTACATAAGTCAGGAAAGAGGAAGCAAATAAGTATAAAAGCACTATTGTAAAATAGTAATAATAATGAATACACAATAGAATAGAACAACCATGAGGTGTGGGCCCACAGCTAACAGTTCAGTGTCTGGGCCAAAGTCCATTTCAATCATAAACATAATTAACCTGTATGTTTTTAATGCTTTTTAATTTACTTGCAATGCTGTTTTTTTTATTTACCACTGGTTAGTGATTTTAAGGATTTTATTTTATATGTTTGTTGTCAGTTTGCCTGATGGATGTGCGAATATTGCTGACTGCACAACAAATTGCCCCTCTGGGATATTAAAGTTATGCTTGATCCTTAGACATCCCTCGAGGGCCCCATTAAGTTTTTGAGCACATCGCACTTATCTGTGAATTGGGGTGGCTGGAGATACTTGTCTTCGGTGAGGCGTCTGATGTCAGATGGTAATGATGATAATGAAGATGATTCTACTCACAGTTGGTCTTTGCTTTAGCAATGCGCGGCTTGTCTTCTATTTCAACAACAACAACAAAAGAAAAACAACAATTTGTTTATTTCTCCCGGAAAGCACAACATTCCATCTCTACGTTTCAGTCGCCATGATGCTCAGCAATGACACGCAACAGCTTCCCACAGACCGTGACCCTTCAGGCATACTGCTGGGAGGGACCACCCTGAAAGACATGTTATTATGGTGTTTTATATTATTTTCAGACAGGGTAAAATGTTGTTGTCATGAGAACTTTTTGGTATTTCCAATATTTCTCCCCCCAGCAAGCTCGCTGCCTCTTTTATTTCCGATCATTGATTTATTCCCGTCCGCTGACCAGGATTATAAGAAAAACCACGAGAGGGGTCCCACTGCCTGTTTTATCTAGAAATTACAGACAGGCCGAGCGAAGAAGGGGGTCAGCAGTTGGGATTGTGTCACATTTGTGGGATGCTTCCACATCTGTGAATGGTTTGGTGTTTGAGTAAAATCCCCATCATAAAACAATGCATATTCATGCAGCACCATCATTGTATGACTAAATCACAAAGCATAACAAAATGTGAAGTGAAATGAGGGGTAAGACATTATCGGTATTGTTGTTTCTTGGAACCAACAAAAAGATTGTCCTCAGCTTGGACCCAGTTGTAAATGTTGGGGATATCACTGCTGCCTTTCCCCCTCAATCTGTCTCATAATTCAGAGTAGCCCTGAAGAAGGCCAGACTTTAACAGTAACGCATGAAGAACGAAAAAAAAAGAGCATTTAACCTGTTTGTCACACGGAGATGGTCTTCCCCTGCAGAACTGCATGCCAAAGCAAAGAGATACAGGCGAAACAAGTCTGATTATTTACTGTTTGTTTGCTCAGCAGACAAAGTTCCTCTGGGAGAAGAATCTCATTTTACTTGTCAGCTCAGTTATTTGCATTGTCGACTAAAATTTAACACAGAGGTATCTACAAATGTATGAACTCATGATTCAGTATGTACAGTTTGCATGAATTTATAGCCGATGGTTGCGTCATGAGCAAATTACATTATGGTGGTCTTGTGCTTTGCTATCAGATCTGCCTATGCTCAAACCCAATCTTGTCCCTTTTAACTTCAATTCATAGTTTTATTTGTATAAATCACAACATACATTATCTCAAGGAACTTTACATAACGTAACGTCGAGAACATACAGTATTACAGAGAAGCCTAACAGTTCCCAGAATGAGCAGCACTAGTAGTAATGATAATAATGATTAATAATAAAAGTTGAGTAGTGGTGTCAGATCTGGATCCTGAAGCTCTGGAGTCAGAAATTATCAGAAAAATAATGACTAACTGTCAACAGGTACAATATGTGAATGTCATTTGAGTGTTAAAATACGAGTCACTTTTAAAGGTATAGTTCAACACTTTGTCAAATGCATAGTTGGATGTTAGATGAGATGACTTAGCTTAGCTTATCATAGCATAAAGGCATGGAACCATCCAAAGATAACAGAATCCCTCTACCAGCACCTCATTGGTTTAATCTGCACAAAAACCATAGTGAGTTAACTGGATTTTTCAAACTCCTACTCAAAACTCAAGACATCCAGACGTCAAGAAGAAGACAGGAAATGATGTCTCTGCCTCCTATAGACGCGACCTAAAGCTCATAACGATTGAAAAATTGTTCATGATCATATGGTTGGAATGATGTCTTCACAGCATCACTGTTGAGTCACCTTAAATTACATCATATGCCGTAGTAATACATTAACCTTTGCAACCAATTACATTAGAGACATGATCTACAGTATAGTGACACCTGTTCAAGCAGTCATTCATCATCATGTGGTTCAGCCCCCCCCCCCCCCCCCCCCCCCCCAGTGGTCCTCCCCGTCCCTCAGTTCTTCCCTCATTCAGTCCCTACGTCTCAGCCTCATCAGCCTCATTCTTTCCATGGCTGGTAACAAAAAAGAGCTGATTTACTGGAATCAAAATTTACCTGATCAGAGTTTTCCTGCTCGTCTCTTGAAGGGAAAAATAGTAATTCCTCTGTTTTCCTTTTTTTTTTTTTTAAAGAGGAGGGGGATTCAAATCGCTTTCACATCTGTGTGTCTGCTTTCCACCTCAGGCCTGCATTGTGTGTGTGACGTGTTTTTGTGTACTTAAAAAAAAGATTTTTTTGTCACCATGGCAGTTGTCACATCGCATCAGTGAAGGCGAACGCCATACGGAAGACATGTGGAAAACAGAAGCTCGTCGGGGCCAAAAACAATTGAACGCAAAGAGTTTGTCATTATTGTACCATTTCAGATTACTGTTCATTAGTTTTTTTCTGCTAAGATACGATTTGTGCAAGGCAGGAACACGGGGTGCAAACCAACTCCGATCACATACAGTATATCACTGCGTGAGCATGAGTGCGCCCAGAGTCGCTCCAGACCCTCGGCTTCAGCTGTCTTGGTATGATGACATCAGTGAAGGAAAATGCTTTATATTTTTCTCCTCCAGCTCTTCTCCGCTGTCTCTTTTGCATCTGGCATTTGAGAGTAGTTTTCTTTTTTCCTGTCACATATTGTGACCACTACTTTCGGTCTCCTTTTTTTTTTCATTTTATCGCTTTGAATCTCTCTCTCTCTCTCTCTCTCTCTCTCTCTGTCTCTCATACTGACACACACATTTAAATACACCGCAGACCATAGTATCTAAAAACAGTGAGCCAAGCAGAAGCTATTTTCCTCATTTAAATAGACAGACAGACAGATGCAGGGACTCAGACATAACCTCTTAAGACCTGGCTTACTTGCCTTTAGCCCTCCTTCCAGCAGAATGTGAACTGTCATTCCTCTGGCTGTCTCTCTCTCTGGATTGAAACCAGGCCAGTTCAGAGCAGGGATTGCAGACGGAGCCTAATCCACCAACAAAGAGCTTTTGAACCCCGCAAGGGTCTGATTAAACCCAGTGCAAGTGATTCTTAACTCTCGGTTGTTTATAGTAGAATCTAAGGTTGCTCTTTCTCGTTTCTTTGTGACGGTACCGCACAAGCATCCAAACATAATTGAATCAACGTAAATTAACTCGTAGCATCTCCCTCACTAATTTCCTCCTGTTTGGATAATGACGGCGGGGCGCATTGAGTCTCCGGGAGTCCCTCGGAAAGGACAGCACGCAGCACATTGCTAATTTCCCTTCTCCATCGTGAGCCATGAATTTAATTTGCCATCTCCCCTGTTTCCCGGTCTCAGGAAAAGGGAAGAAGAACTCTAAGTCTGAGCACAAGACCGGGACGGTGGGGAAGGGTGCGGGGAAGAAGATCACCAAGATCATCGGGCTGGGCAAGAAGAAGCCGTCTACAGACGAGCAGACCTCGTCGGCAGAGGAAGACGTACCCACGTGTGGTAAGAGGAAGCCGCTGGAGCTCGGATCCTAAACGTCCCAGTGGTTTAACAAAAGAACTCTGGAATAATTATACTTTTAAACTTTAGAGGCTATTTTTCTGACAATTACCTCAAACTTCACACAATCATAGCAGCATTTTTCCCCCTATTTTTCTTGCCTCTTGTGAATTAAGTGCGTCATCAGCATATTTCATCATTCATCTGTACATTACACACTCCACTACCTGACTATTTTCTACTCTACAATGGTGTTTCTGTCTCCCTTTTTCTCACACAACCAAGAAATATGGCAAATTCGTATTGAAACTATTTTTTTTTTTTAAAGCAAGCAGCGACACAAACCCAGAGCCGTTGAGAGAGAGAGAGTAGCGACAAATCCGTTCACTCCAATTGACCATTTTTTCCAGCAGTGGCGGATCATGGAGCCTCTCAATAGTTCCCGGAAGTGAGCAGCAATGCATTAGAGTAGCAGAAGAATGGCTCAATGAACAGTCTGTGTTGCACTTATGAAGGGTAAGACGTTTAAATAATCAGATTGTATATTATAAGCACATCCGAATCAAATCAACATGCGCATTTAAGCATGTTAGTGGATTATGATTTATGATTATTAATGATTTATTTATGATTTTTTTTAAACGATCGACAAACTACATAGAGCAACTACATAGGTATGTTAGTCTGCTAAATTACAAAGCGATACATTTATTGACTACTAATTACCAAAAATCGCAGTTCTGTCACTCTGAATAATGGATTCTTATTGCCCTTCAAAATCTTCCGGGAACTATCTGAAGTCTACATGAGTCATTTGACGTGCAAGCATTTTGGACTTCCGCTGTTGCTACTCTCTCTCGACACAGCTATGCACAAACCGAGCCAAAACCAAAAGGGGTGGGGCAGACAACAGGGCCTGGTGAGTTCAGATTCTCTGTCGCCCTGGAGAGGGTCGTCACACTGCCCTGCTCTCCTCAACTCATGTTGAGGCTCATTTGTGTGTTGGAATGGCAAGTAGCTGCGCATATTGCACCAGCTTTGCTCTTTTGCAACAGATCCTAAAAAGAGATTAAACCGGCCGGCCAACCAGCAACGACTACATTAGGGAAAGGCCAACCCACCTCAAAGGAAAAATATGAACACGCCACCCATAAATATCATCAATCATGGACTCGCATTGCTTGTCTCAACATGAACCTTTGATCGACAGGCTACCTGAACGTGTTGTCCAACAACCGCTGGCGGGAGCGCTGGTGCCGCCTGAAAGACAACCAGCTGCTCCTCCACAAGGACCGGGACGACTTGAAGAGCCACATTGCCTCCCTGCCGCTGCGGGGCTGCGAGGTCAGCCCCGGCCTGGACCAGAAACACCCCTTTGCCTTCCGCCTGCTCCGCAACAGCCAAGAGGTCGCGGTGCTGGAGGTGAGATTTGTCTCTGGAATTGGTTGATTTCCTCTGGTATGCTACTAGCAAATACTGCTTTGTCCCGTTTTCCTGCTCATTCTTTGTGGTCCTCTCTTGTGGTAAAACTTCTCCACCCACCCACCAGTGACTTGGGTCCCTTGTATTTGATGTTGATGAAATTCCTCTATTTGCCGCTTTGTTTGGATTCTCTCCCCTCATACCATATACATGCCACCCTCTGCTTGACATCTGGATCCCTTTCATTTCACTGTAAAACCTTCATTACTGAGTCATGGGTGGATGGTAGAATGCAAGTAGTAGTTTGTTCCGACAACAAACTACAAGAGCTCCAAATTATGTATGAAAGAAAAACTGTCCTGAGAGCCAGAAGATCCGAGAAGCAGCTTTGGATGTCATCTCAACTTTCATTTTGTTGCTACTGTATATTTTCTCAACTGTAGGGCAACAGTTGAATTGACAGCAGTTCCATTGCACGTTCAACATCATATGAACTGACATGTATTGAATTCCTCCAGGCCTCCTCCTCTGAGGAGATGGGTCGCTGGTTGGGGGTTTTATTGGCCGAGACTGGCTCCACCACCGACCCAGCCACCCTGCACTACGACTACATCGACGTGGAGACCACCGCCAACGTCATCCAGCTGGCCAAGCAGTCCTTCTGGTGAGGAACACAAACAGTGTCTTTTTCTTTCCTTATCTAATTAGCTGTTTTTTTTATTATCTTTTTCTCCTTTGTTCCTTTTTTTTCCTTTTTGTTTTGCCCTTGTCTTTTTTTAATCTGATGAGGCATGTTTATTTTAATCATGAACATGGTTGACTCCTTGTGTGAATTCTTGAAGAGAATCATTTATGTAATTTATTGTAATATTTTAACTAGGACTGAACAAAATAAGAGAAAGAAAATCACAGTCTGATGTGTATTTAATGCAAAATATTGTACGCTACACCATACACAAAACAATACATGACTCTATGAGAATTTCTGCTGTAGGAATAAATAGAAGAGTACAAAATAAATATCTGATTTTGCTCCAAATCAAAACCAATACTTCCAAATGTGTGTATTTCATCGGTTATTTTCTTTAACCTTCTCCACTCTTCTAACAAATCATACTCTCGGAATAATTCATACAGGCAAAGAACATGTAGTGAACTAGAAGGACACTAGTTAAATTAAATTCAAAACTGAAATCAATGAATCAATCTAGTTTTCATTTTCTTTTTAACACTTAAATGTCTCATATAGAGACATTTAAGTGTTAAATGTCTCATATAGAGAATGAATGCTGGATTATACAGCATTATTTTCAATACAATAGTGTTGGACTGATGATTACTCATCCCGTAATGTAACCAAAGGCTTGATGCTTATGCTGTTTGTCCATGTTCAGTGTGTTTCATAGACTAACGTGTGGTTTGAGCTGTGGCATGCAAACCTGAGGTTATAGAGCCACGGAATTATAGAGAAATTAAATTTTTTTTTCACCGACGTTGGTATATTCTCCTCACAGTTTCACAAGTAAGCGTGCTGTCTCCCCTAACCCATACCTGGACAACCCAGTCAACGGCTACGCCTGTCCCACTGGAATGGCTTTACACTATGATGACGTGCCCATTAACGGAATGGTAAGGACATGCCCGTTCACTGCTGGTACACATAACCATTGATAGCTGTGTTCCAATTTAGGGGCCGCATCAATCGGACCGCAGGCTTTGCGTTTCCGATCTCGGCTGCCCAGCATAGCTTGTTAGCTTTGTCACAAGCACACAATGAAACTCGTGATACGTTCACCCAAGAAGGATCCACTCATTGGATCGGAATGGAAAGACAAATTGTATTGGCTCTGTTTGAAGGAGCCTCCGAAATGGCCACTGTGACTCCATCGGTCTTTAAATAAAGCCACCGAAAGAATGCAGCCCCTGAATTGGGACACAAATCAAAAAACTAAGCACAGCCCAACACAGTAACTTACTTTAATTTGCTTCAAATTCTCGCTCAAACTTCACATTCACTGCTGCTCTCTTTGCTAACTGCTTTTCACCTCTCTATGTAGCATTAGTGCAGGGGTGGCCAACAACGCCATCATAAAGAAGCAAAAAAAGAGCCGCATGTAACTCCCGCGGTCATGCTCCCCCAGAAGAAAATGTTGTACATTTAAAAGTTAAATCCATCAAGGTCGTATGGATATGAATGATGATCACCACCATTACTATCCTTGCAATGCGTTGTATGGACACTGACCCCAACCCACATACAATTCCAAAAATGGGGGGAAAGTAGCTTCTTTTGAAAATATAATGACGTCATTTCAAAAAGCAAACAAACATCTAGTGCTGAAATTTGGTTATGACTGTCAGTCGTCACACCAAACCGCGACGTCCGTACCGTTACAAGTAGAAGTAGTGCTCTCTAAATATAGGCGGAGTTGACCTTTATTGTCATATATTGCAATAACACTTGTTATGTAGTGTATGTTAACTATGTAGTATAACTAACATTATTTCACTATCATCTCTTCTCTTATTTCTCTATACTTTTCTCTCCTGTTGTGTGTTGTGTCTCTCCTCTCATTTTGCACGCTTGCCTGGTCTAACCCAAGGAGCCCCAGGCGCCGTACTCCCGTCCCAGCACAGGGGGGCGCCAGCTGAAAGAGGAGGCGCACTATGAGAACGCTGAACCCTATGAGAACATGCCCCCACCCAAGCTGGCCTCTCGCTATCCTCCCAAGCCTTCCTCCTCTTCTGCTTCCTCTTCCTCCACCTCGGCCAGTCACTACAAAACCCCTGTTTCTAAAATCTCTTCTAAGCTCCTCTCTGGCGATGCTAAAACTAAAGGCACTGCTCAGGTGACTGGCACTCTACTGCTTCACACTAACCTTCCCTGCTTCCCCTCTTGGATATTTACAGAGTTGCACTCACATTTCTATCATCCTCTACTATTAACAACATGTTTCTCTTTAGTTGAATATGATTTTTTTGTGTTTTTCAATAAGCCTCAGTGAATTCATGAACATGGTCTTGTTTGTTTTGCCATGGCCTCATCACACAGGAAAAAAAATGGCCATTTGCTGATAGTACTTAATTGTTATGGCTTCAATCATTCATTATGTTAGACGTTACCTCCAGCTTTTATTGTGGAGGCAAATGCCTGGAACAGACTGCTGGTGCTGAGTAAAATAAAGTAAAATAAATCTCACAGCAGAGGTCATGAGGCTTGGCCATCATATTGTCGCTAGATTTATAACCAGACAAACAGATTTCAGTTATTGAGTTATCTCACACAAAAGCAGAGTACAGTGTTAAGGGAAAGTTATCATTAAGGAAAAGATAAACCTGCTTCAAAAATGTGAGAAAAACGTTCAATGTTTGGGGGGGGGGGGTTTGTGGATAGAAAAACAGATGAAAGAACCTCTAACAGTACCACTTTATAAAGTTAGGGTTTGGCTGTTTTCACGTGCAGCAACATGAGCATCGTTTTGGAGACGTTTGCAAGCTGAACCAACACAATGACTCAAAGAGACAAAAAGACTCAGTAGAGTTAATGCACATTCCCTAGATTTGTGTGACAATCTGTGCGTTTGTCACACAGCTTTAATAGCTCCCAAAAAGGAAGCCAAATCATCGTCACTGCCCCCTGGTGGCTGGCTGCAGTATAGGTCATAAACCCTGCCTACCTCATGGTAGTGGTTGAGCCCAAAAGTAGAAAGTCCAAAAAATAAATACACTTTTCCCAAAGCGGGTTTCTGACATTTTTGGTAGTTCTTACCAAAGTGATGTATGTTCAAGTGTTCACATTTCTGGTACGTTTTATATATTCATTATTGCAGCTTTATTATCAGAAAGTAATTTGCATCAGTGAGCCTCATCAAAAGGTTTTTTTTACGTAAAGTTCAACCTGAACACCAACACTGCTTTCAAACTTCCCGGAGGAGACCCAGGAACATCCCTTCAAAAAAATCGTGAAGTCCCTTATTTACATCCACTGAGAACGACTTGGCCGAGGGAAAGAACATATCAAGTGAACCTCTCCTGCGGGAGCATGTGTTGACTCACTAGGCATGGTGTTGATGTTGGCCACCCACAAGCCCACCTCTCTTTCCCAATGCGAGTCATGTTCCCCCTCTGGTGTGGTTCGCAGTAATTGAATTCTAACCATGACAGGGCCCGAGAATCATTCCCGTGACCAGGTTTGGGAACCGCTCGGCCCCAGTTGGAGATGCTCCAGTCAGGCTTTTTTACAGCTGATACTGACCACTGATATTTTATCAATAATATATGATAGATCAAGGGATTCTGTTCTGAAATAATTCCTCTGTAAAAGCCAGATTTTTCTCCTTTTATCGGTCCGAATGTACAGTTTGAGTATAGACAAAATGTAGTATGTGTGTTCATGCATGTGTGCAGTTGTCCTACATAGTGTTTTTACTCTCTCCCCTTTACAATGAACTTCAGCTGTGTGTGTGTGTGTGTGTGTGTGTGTGTGTGTGTGTGTGTGTGTAATTTATAATTTTACAGCCCTGCTCAAAATATCCCCCTTGCCGCCACGGCCTCATAATTCACCGTGTGGTGTTGTATGTGACTCCGCCTCCTCCCCGCCGCCCCTTTGATGTGTGAGCCATGTGTGGCGTGTCCGATGGCTGTTAACATTGCCTGTGCGACCAGAAAGTACCGCTCCGCTGTAAGATGGCGACTCTAATTCAGCGCGGTGTACAGCAGGCTGCAAGCGTCGTTACAGTCAGATCAGGTTCATGGCACCGTGAAGACGAGCCATGTCGACCTCCAGACATTCTGTGCACCTGGTTTGCTTTCTGACAGTTCAGCCAAAACAATTAATATAAATATATCACCCGTTAGCAGTATAAGCAATATCATATAAAGGCCATACCATAAGTTTTTCCTAAGTGCCATGATAACGTAAATTATTATAAGACATTTATAAGACACTTGAAGACAAACAACTATGATATTAAAATCCGAGGTATTATTAAAAGATTTTTTTCTGGGAACATATTAGCCCGCTATATTTCTATTCGTACACGCTATACTTTGTAAATTATCTCACATTATACAGAAAGTTAATGCAGGTATAAGAACTATTCCAGAACATATATTCTTATTCAGTAACATTAAAATGGAGCGGGAAAAAACACAAAAATAAATACATATTATATATAATTATGACATAATTAATGCCTGCAGTACTCCAACTGTCAATCTCCAGTCACACCAGCGCATACAAGGTGCCTGTACGAGAACAGCAAGTTGAAGCTGATATTGAAGTTGATATGTTTTAAATTAACATTGGATCAAATTATTGTGTAAACGTGAAAGGTGTCGCTTGCAATGACGATCCCACAGATAGTTATCCCTTACTCTGCAGTGTCCCTCAGCTCCATGAGCGTTTCTTTTGTGTCTTTCAACTCATTGTTTTGGTTTTTCCAACATCTCATTTTTCTCACTGACGCCATTGCAAGTAGTGGGGAGATATACGGCGTATCAGCTGAACCGTGTGTGTCATGTTTTTAGAAGTGACGAAAAATAAATTAATTGTAGCTTCATATGGGGGTCAGACCAAGTACATGAACATGTGGCATAAGCAGCTTTTCTGTAATCTTCATTAGGATTTGTTAGAAAATGTGCTTGAAGGGGTGTTAAATAAGAAGTGATGTCATATGTGGATTTTTGGCGCAAATTTTCAGGATAAATAGTGCAGGTACATGAATGTTACTTATGTGCAATATTAACTTGAGATATTTGAAAAGTGTCCCTCCTTCTCCTTCTCCAATCAGCTGAAGGGAAAGAAGGGCCCAGCAACCAATGGGGTGGCATCAAAACAAAAGGCAGAGCCAAAGAACCAGTCCAAGAAGAACGGAGTCAACGGGACCAATGGGACGGCCTCACTGAAACGCAACAACTCCAGTAAGTAAGGGGGGAGAGGGTATTCATATCAGATGAGCTTATCATACTCGTACTGATAAAGACGAGAACAGACAGTCGACTTGTCTTTAAGTATCTCTCACATTGTGACTTTTGACAGTAGTCCATCTTTTCTCAGTCAGTTCCAGCCCTGTGAGAGAGCAGCAGACAATGTGTCTGGCTCCCCCGGTCCTAGCCTCACAACCGCTGATTGCTTTCTAGCAAAGCCCCGCTCCACAGCAATTTGGAAAAATGCAGGATGTCCAAATTACAGTTGGTTTAAGTGGGGTGGGGGGATAAATAACTCAAAAACCTAAAAAACCTATCCTAGCCTTGAGACGAAATCGTGTGACGCACGCCGGACAGACTCAAGCCTCCTGCCAGCGGCGGGGCAAATCTCAAAGAGTTCGCAGAGGCGCGGCCCGCCCCAGTGGAGGAGGGTGAACTGTGGTCGTGTTAAACCTTTTGATGCAAAGTTGTATTTTTTGGGGGGGGCCTAATGTGTGAACGTGGAGGGTTTAAACCGCTTGTGCAGCTTATCTTCCTCCCAATGTCGGAATGGAAACAATCAAACATGTGTCATGTTGGATTTAGTGAATGCTGCACACTCCGCATATTTCCCGCTTCAAGTAAGGGTATTGAATTTGAAGATGTCAGCGGCGGTTTGATTGAGTGATTTCTCGTAGGCGTATTTCATGTGCTCGCGTGTGGACACGCACACACCACGTTGGATGGTTACCCTCAATGTATTTTCCGGTGAAGCCATGGTCCTGGAGCGCTCCACGCCTATCACGGTCACTGTTGCCTTCTGAGTAAAAGAGAGAGGATGGCTCAGTTTATGGTTTCCTGTCATTCCAGAGACCCCCATGATTTTTATTTTCTCATTTTTTCCCTCTTCTTCTAATCATTACTGTGCAGATGCGGAGCAGTGCAAGTACGGAAAGAACCGCGTGGAGGCCGACGCCAAGCGGCTGCAGGCCAAGGAGGAAGAACTGATGAAGAAGAAGCAGGAGATCAGGAACCATCTGACCCAGCTGAAGAAGGAGAGGAGAGACCTGCGCACTGCTGTGGAGGCCGCTGCCGGTGAGAGACGCGGCCCTACTGCTGAATGTCAACTTGTCATTGAACTGAGTTGTGTCGGAAATGTTGGGGGGAGAAAGTACTGGGCCTGGAATAAGCTCTCCGACACTTTATAAGTGATAATCATTGACAGAGGAACTCCCCACTCTTTGCCCTATAGGCAAACGCTCGCACGGCTCCCTGTCGGAGAGGCTGAAGAAGGTGGAGGAGGATTGCCGGCAGAAGGAGGAGGAGAGGGTGAACCTTGAGCTGGAGCTGACGGAGGTGAAGGAGAGCCTAAAGAAGGCCCTGAGCGGAGGCGTCACCCTGGGCCTTACCATCGAACCAAAAGCCGGCTCCCCCGGCCTCCAGGTCAGTAGCACCTGCGGGGCGTCCCTCTTCATTCATCTGTGATGCTTTTGAAAAAAATCAAGTGACGCTGACTTGAAACTAGCCGTCTAGCACCAGTAGCCATCGAATTCATCTCCCTGTCTCTCCCGTGTGTGCGCAGTCCCCGGCGATGCTGCGACGTACGCAGGAGTCGTCTCCCTTCTCCAGCTGCGACACCAGTGACACCGAGTCCTGCTCCCTGCCGGTCAACAGCGCGTCGCTGCTGCGCCGGCAGCACGCCGGTCAGAAGCCATCGCCCGTCCGGGGACACGTCCTCAGGAAGGCCAAGGTCAGCGCTCTCCTGGTGGACTCGTGGGCTAGTGTCTGAGGCAGTGGTGTGGAGTCACATCACTTGAACCTGATGACTCAAAACTACATTTTACTTGACTTGCAGCTTGACTTTCAAGCCAGTGACCTGGCATGGGGTTTTTGACTTGATATTCTCCCAAAGCCCAAAGTGACAGTTCTTCATTTCCTGACAATGGACGAACTTTGAATCAGTTCAGCAACAGCCCTGTAACGTTTGAAGCAGGAGGGAAGAGTTGCGTGTGGCAGTGCGGAGCCATTTCCTGGGCCCTTATGGCATCAGTAGAATGACGATAGATGAAGTCCTATCTTAAAACCGCAGTGATTAGCAGTTCCTGTTTGCCAGGTCACGTGGATGTGCTCGATTCTCAGGTTTTTTCTTCTTCCGTGATTCATGGACATTTGTCCTCGGAAAGTTCGGGTCTGATTGAATCGAAAGAAGTTTTGTGAAATGACTGGATGAATGTGTGTGTTAATGTGGAGAACAGATAATGCCTCAGATTATCACATTCAAGAACGGAGGCAATGAGTAAAACGTTTGTCTTGGAGATTACAAATGGCTGTAATTTCTCTACGTCCCGCGAAAAAACACTCCACATCATTTTGCAGTCGCATGTTGTCAGGCTTATTCGAAAGAAGTGCGTGTGAATTGTTGCTTACAAACATACAGTTTAGGGAATTTGACCTGATAGAACAAGACTCTGGATGTGTTCATCTTGATTTGGGATTGAGTGTGTGTGATGGAGAATGTGGGTGGGTCTGCGAGTTGTGTGGTGAGTGGTTGAGAGTGGAGGAGAGGAAGAGCGGAAACTAGAAGTGGGACAGTGGACAACACATATAATCCCCTACACACTCCGCCTAACATCATTAGGGTTAGAGATTGATTTGACCTCTTTATACTTATTCACGTTTTCATTCGATTTTTATTGTAATATTGTACTTGGTCCTGGCGCTACTGGTGATTGTATTTTTATTCTGAAAATCTGGTGATAAACTGTTGGTGATATTATTGAAAACTGACATCTCTCTCTCTCTTTTTCTGCAGGAATGGGAGCAGAAGACTGGCACATAAACCGATCGCCGCCTCACATCAGTCTTACTTTTATTTTAATTTTTTTTTCTTTCCAAAAAATTGTCTATATATTTATTGAAAACTGTTCATACAGTCGGAGAGTCGTTGAGGAGGACACAGTCATAGCATTCACGTGAACCCAAAAAAACTTAGGGGCTGCTTTTAGTATACTGTAAGTACCACAGCATAACGACATAGCAACTCTTATTGTTTTGAGCATGCCTAGTGTACTAAGTTGTGCAACCTGTGTTGTCGGCTGCACTTTCTTTTCTTTTTTTAAGCAAACGCCAGTGTTGTTGTTGTTTTTTCCCCCCTACTCAGAATCTGTTCCAGCAGTTTGGGCTCAATAGGTCAAAAGTCAAAACCAAGTATTTATTTGTAAATGTTTAAAGGAAATACTAGCTGCCCTTTGTTTATTTATGTTGATATATTTAAAGGGTTGGGGGGGGGGGGGGGGGTTGTAGGATTTGTGACGCTCCACACATTTCCAATTTCCTACACAGTTCTCATTCCTGGGTGTCAGCGTCAGCAAACAGAGTTCACGTTTGAGGGAGTAATTATGACGCACACAGGCTGAGTGACAAACCAGCTCTGCTTTAAAGGGCTTTTTCAAGAAGCAGAATTATCCTTCATATCATTCAAATAACCTGAAAACACGATGAAACTAGAATTGCACACGCAGAGTGTATACTGTACCTCCAAGTGAACAGTCTCCTCAAATTCAATCAAGCCGCACCAATTTTCAATCAATAATAAATATCAGTCCCCTAAATATGTCAGATATTTTTTTCATAAATCTCCATGCATTATTACCTGAGATTAAAATATATATTTTTTTCAAATAACCTATCTCCCAATGTTAGAGAAAGCAATACATTACTCTTTCTTGGCCCATGTCCGATCCTTCCACCAAGTTTTTTGTAGAATTCTGCTGAGAACAAAGTAACTAAGAAACAGGACAGGGGTGAAAACATAACCTTCCCATTTTCTTTAAAGAAAATTACGACCCGAGGCTGTGATGGAGAAGAATTGCACGGGAATGGCATGAACAGATCTTATTTATTATTGTTGGGTCAGTGCAAAAGGTTTTTAGTGACCACCTATCTCACATTAAACCTGTGTACATTTACTTCCTGCACTCACTCCTGTAATAGTTCTACTCAAAAAAACATAAGGGAAAAGAATTATCGCTGATACAGATATATCGGCCGATATATGTTTTTTAATGTCAATGATTCCTCAGATGTCGTTATCAAACCCTTATGACAATTTGTAATAGAGGCTTGATATTTTCCATTTCAACCACATTTAAATAACTATAAATTAAAAGAAAACACAAATACAACCAAATATATATAAAAAAATTAGGTTTAAACATGAATGCACATCTTTTCTGCATTGGTTTTTCTGTCAAATAAAAAGTTTTCATACCAGCCGACAAAACGCAGAAGGCTCATCTCAGCTGATTTCTATCGGCTGACAGATACATCAGCCGGGCTCTTGTCGGAAGTAGCTCATAAAACTTAATACGTGGTGACAAATATGAATGAGATTGTCGTGGCTGTGCAGGCTGCGACAAAAAAAACAAAACGGGACAATATGTCGGACTGATGAATGACAAACAAACGACCTATAGTGATTAGACGCAGCTCAAGCAAGCTGCAGCTGTGAATGTCCGTGTGAATGGAATCGCTTCACCTGCCGACAACTAAAACGTGTGGTAAGCATTCAAAGTCACACAGTGCTTTTCACAGTTGTCTCTCTAACGGAGTAATTGTGCTTCTTAAAAAAGTCCTATAGTGTGAGAAAAGATTGGACTCTGTGTGTGTGTGTGTGTGTGTGTGTGTGTGTGTGTGTGTGTGTGTGTGTGTGTGTGTTGGACAGTCAGGTCAGGCTTGGGCGTGGCCATGCTTAGATTTTGGCCCTCTCTGTCGGAGAACTCGGAAACCTCAACTGACATGGCCGCTGTTAGTCGCTCCTGTAATCACACCACTGCTCTACTGTATTGCTGTGATCTGACTCCGTGTGTGTGTGTGTGTGTGTGTGTGTGTGTGTGTGTGTGTGTGTGTGTGTGTGTGTGTGTGTGTGTGTGTGTGTGTGTGTGTGTGTGTGTGTGTGTGTGTGTGTGTGTGTGTGTGTGTGTGTGTGTGTGTGTGTGTGTGTGTGTGTGTGCGTGCGTGCGTGCGTGCGTGTGCGTGCGTGCTGGCGCTCAAATGTCTCCAAGGCACATTCCAAACCCGTCAGCCATACACTGACTGAAACGGGGACACTTGCTGTAACTCTTAAATGATGCGTGTTCTGCTAAAGACTGTGACTGTTGAACTGCAGACTGCTATACACACACACACTCATCACTCGTCACATGTCAACGGTGCTTTTTTTGTGGGTTCTGCGGGGGGGTTGGGGGGGCAAAGCCTTTACATTTACCACTGCCTACATTTTGCTAGATTCTGCCAAGTACATGATGGGCTCTGCAGATTGACAGAAGTAGCGTGTGTTAGTTTGGAAAATCGGTGCCTCGTACTGTACAACAGGGCGCCGACTGCTCCTCTTGTCTTGTAAATATTTTCTATCCCCCTTCCCGCTTTCAGATGAAAACCCCACCATAGAGTGTAGTCAGCATGTTAGCGTGAAGATGGGCGCGTCGGGGACTCCCTCTACAAAGTATTTAGCTGGATGTGATTCCCTGTCGGCCCGGCGACTGAGCAGGATGTCTTATTTCTTTGTAAATGTGAACCTGCTGTACATACAGCTTGGCTTTGGTGGGGTGGGGGGTGCAAGGGGTGAGGGGGGGGGGGGGGGGGTGAGTGAGTACAGACTCATGCATCAGTGTTTGTTTTTGCACCTTATACATTTTCTACTCTTTTTGTATATCTCCGACTGTCTCCGCCTCGGTGACAAACACACTTGTACATAAATTAATAAACTCCTCTGACAAACTTGTGACTTGTGCTTACATGGTGCTTGTTGTGATTACAGTTCATTAGTTAAAGCTATCAAAAAATGTATATAATATTAGTATAAAAAAAGATAAGGACTTTAATTAATGGCCACCACCCTTTAAAGGACAGGAAATGATAAACAATTATCTGATTCAGTCTCATTTAAGAACCGACTATCAATTTGGAATTTCTGATTCATTATTAAATTAATAATTGCAACCCAAATCACCATATTGGTAGTTAGCAAATGTTGAAGGGGTTGGCAATACTCTTATGCAACATTGAATAGACCAGACTGTATATTTAGAAGCATTTATCTAATAGATCGCAGGTTGAAAACAATATCTAATCTAACAATTGTAAATATATGTACAGGTTCGAGACTCAGGTGTGTGTGTGTGTGTCAGACTACATGGCCAGTACTACAAACTAGATGGCGTTAAAGAAAGAAACTACAACAAGATGGTGGAATCGAAGCTGGTGGTTTGACCACCTCCTGCTGTGCTTCTCTGTCAAGGCAACTTGGTGTAGGACAAAGGTGCCAGGTAAAAAGAGGGTTAGTTACATGATGGTAACATCAAATTAACCTATGGACAAACATAACAATAATGCTTAGTGAAGATATTGAATCAAGTCAATAAACTACACTAACAAAGTTAAAGGTACAGTGTGTAATTTTTCTACTTTTCTGCTGGTAAAGTTGCAAACCACAACCAACGGAGCACCCGACAGGGGCACTTTATGGTGGCGCACCGCTAATTCCGTTTCCGCTCCCCGGCAGCGCTGGTTCTACGTGAATAAATTGAATGTTATTTATAATTGATTTTACATGAATGAAACACAGAGCTTGACAAATAGTCATTAACTGTCCTCGCTAACACAGCTGCCCCATAATTGACCTCCTCTGGTGCAGCTTTAAACACCTCTGGTTGTCTGGTGTCGAAAGGCATTCTGGGTTATGTAGGAAACTGAGTGGTGGTGGCCCAAAGGCCATAGAGAAGCTCCTTTTTTTTGCTGGAGACCTGAAGAAAAATTCAACAACAAAGTTTGTGGACCTCTGATTGGATCAAATCTTGAATGCGGACTTCTGAAATGGAATTACATCACGCAGATATCTTTGATCTAGAGAATCAGGATGATCCTGATCCCAGCAGGAAGGTGGATATATTATGTGTGTATGTGTGTGTACACACTGTCCCTCATTGTGCCTGTAAGCAGGATAATACAGCCCTAAGTATTGTGGTGTACCCTCCGTGATTGTCTGCTTGCAAGTAGCTATGCCGCGCTAATCTCCATTTGCAGTGAGCAGTGCTGAAGTGTGACCTGCTCAGACGAGGGGCCCTGACTCTTGAAAATACACAGAAAATTGAAAACTAAACCCATGCTGGTTATTTCACCTGTTGTTTACACACTTAATCTCATTCAGACCAGTGAAAAGTCTGGATCAGCGTGATCAAAACCAAAGTTTCTTTGAAAAACCAGCACAAACGTATGTAAAATGGATTGGATTACCTGATCCTGGATAGCAAAACGTGGGATTTTCAGATCCTGATCATTCTGAGCCACATTAAACCTTGTGAACAACTGGGCCCGGATTTGTGTGAGAGGAACCTAAATGTAACAACGGTACATGCAAACATAGGAAGAAGCTGTTCAACAACCTTCTGCTTTACTGTTCCACCTCTATTTCGTTAAGACAAGAAGAATATCTTCATAACAATTTGGCTTTTTAAAGTCTACATGATGAAGTGAGTCTGTTGTGCACTCCCATCTGTGGTCACTTAGTGTCAGCGGTCCGACAAGAGTCTGCATCAGGAGCCTGATGGTAAAGTTTTCCACCTGCATTCATGTTTGATTATGCAAATGATACTGTGTACACCGACATCACCTTGGTTACGGGCAATTGATCAATGACCCTTCAGACAAAAACCTCTGTCATGCCTCTCTGCTTTGCTGGTGGACTTATACAGCTCGACACTGACCTTTGACATGGATGGGTTGTCATCGGCTTTGTGGATGGTACTGACTTTTCCTTGATTTACCTAATGTTATCAGTGTTGCACTTCCCTGTTAGTTGTGTACATTGCCACAGAGCAGGATGAAGATGAAAAGATTCTGGCTGATTGTCTTACATCTCTCAGGTCAGTGGACTCTTTTATATTTATAATGGCCGACGGTGTTTATTACTGTAGGATATATTAATGCTGAGATTATACATATGTTACAGTTCAAATAGTAGTGCATATTTATTTTTGCACTTGATGAAGAGATTAGCCGGACACTGCTGGCACTTTCTACTGTAGGTATTTTAATAGAAAATATTCTATATACTGTGTTACATATACTTTATACTGTGTGATTCCTAGTTGTATATCGCGTTCGCTGTTCTGTGAAAACCTGATAGCTTATGCCTACCTTCACATTCCTCCATTACCTACCCCCTGCTCCCATTCCCTGTCATACTCCCATGTGTCCTCACATTCTTCTCTTACCTTGACCCCCTCCCATCCCCTGCCACATATCCTTTTGCCCTTCTATTTGGTGCAACATTGCACTGCCTGTGGGCGGAACTATTTGTTGGCTGTGAACTCCCTTTTTGTCTTATCACTAAAAAGCTCTGCTGAAGACAAAACCTCAGCCCGACACTTTTCAGACTCCCCTGTGTGCTCTGTGAAACCTGTTTGCCTCCTGCTCGCGACCGAATAAAATGCTTAGACGAAATCCACTTTGTTCAAAGAATCTTTATTCCAGCCTCTCCACCGGACACACAAAAGATTTTCCACGACAGTATTTATATGTATATATATAACAATCTGCCAACCTTATCAATGTGTAAGTACCAAGACAAGAATTGAAAAACACTATTACATGTTAAATACAAAGGGGCAAGTTCACATCAACAATGTGGGCTATTACAGCAAACAATCCAAACCCAACCACATGGGACACAAATATCTCAGCTATGGGTCAGAATTATTCATCAAACTAGAAATAAGTACTGAGCCTCAAACCAGTAAAAAGATGTTAACAGAAGAAATGTGAACGTAGGAACAATATTTAACTCATAAAACACTCTTCGCAGGCTGGAAGGTCTCCACGTGTATTCTCCGTCAGTACCACTATGTGGCTCGTCCAATGATTTGGGCTGATGCTCAGAGCTTCTGCAGACTGTCATTCACAGACCTGGCCACCATTGAAAGCATTGAAGAAATTAACCAACTTATCAACACAGTTTCATCCGCTGGGTCTGACGTTTGGATTGGCCTGTACAGTACGATTGAATGGAGGTGGTCAGATGGGTACACGGGGAGTGGAAAGGATTATAGGGACTGGGAAACCCATAGTGACAATGAACCTGACTTTTTCTCAGCCAGTCAGTTCTGTGTGAAGATACAACAGGGTGCAGGATAGTGGGATAGTGACTGCTCTGAAACATATCCATTTTTTTCTGCTACAACGGTAATGATATAACATGGGGTGCTGTATGGTGATCTTTATTTTGCTATACATTATATCAAATATGATGAACTGACATCCACAATTCCTCTTTTGTACTCAAACTTTAACTGCAGGGTCGATGCTGGACCCCCACTTTGTTTTTGTGAATGAAATAATGGACTGGTCCAGTGCTCAGGGCTACTGCCGGGAGAACGTCGCAGATCTGGCCACTGTGAGGAGCGACACTGACAACCTCGAGCTACAGGACTTGCTAGAAAAACAAGGGGCATGGATAGGTTTGTTCAGATATCCTAACATTTACTGGTCCGACAGGAGTGGCTACTCATTCAGGCACTGGGACTCTGTTAACAACCCACTTGACTCGCTGAGTGTGATATGTGGTGTCGCAGATTTGCACAAGTCAGGAAAATGGAAGTTATTTCCCTGTGATAGAAAACTACCATTTGTCTGCTACAGTATCCCTCCACCTGGTGAGTGGAAGGGAGAGAATGCTGCCTCAACTGTAACCTGTAACTGAAACTAAATTCAGTGCTCATTTACATTTATTATTTTGGTACCATAAAATTATTAAAAAACATATTTGATTTGTCTATCAATGCTACAGTAGAAGTGACAGTAAAGAGGCAGGTGGTGAAGCTGAGGATAAAGCCGGGGGAATTCTCTGTGGACCTGAACAACCCCTGCTGTGAAAGCTGACATCCTGGAAAGGGCAAGTCTCCAAAAAATCCACCCTGAAACTCTCAGGCTGTACCAGGGCTGACTGCCACCAAGACATGTCGATTTTTGGGACGCTTGCTTTAAAACGGCTGCTGTTTGTGTTTCCCAGCTCCAGGACAGACTGAACGAGAGCGAAGTGAGTGGAGTCACTCTGAGGTGGAGAGAGCAGTCTGATGGGAAGGTCTTCCACAAGGAGGGAAAAGAGGCAAGAAGGAAGGGGGAGCTGTGAGGACCCGACCTCTGCAACCCCTGATAAACCTACAGTCCACCAGCCTGCAGTTATCATACACAATATTTAACCATAACAGAGTTTTTGTCTTCCATCCTCTTTGTCAGTCACCGTGTGAAAGGTGCACATCATGATTGTTTGAACACATACTGCACTTCAAATCGGTCTGATAGCTAAGCGCTTGTGTGCAAAAGCCCAACAGTGTCCTCTTGTGTTTGCTTGTGTACACGACTTTGAGGAGAGAGTGTCTGGTGGTGAGGAGGGGAAGAAAAAGAATGTCTTTCAGTGACACGTTACTGTATGGAGGAGGTACAGTAGACTGTCAGCACTTTCTGAACCATTGTTACAGCTGCTGAGGTGAGTGCACCACCCACTGGGCTGTCATTTGTTTCCTGAGTGGGTGAAGTTTCACTTGCTCACAGCAGAGAAACATTAGGGGAGAGGGATTCTGTGTTTCCCGCTGTTGTTGTCCCCTTTTCTGTGGTTGAAGTGACAATTCATTGTTTTAGCTGTTTCTATCAAGCTCAGTCTTTTTTGATTAATTTGTATGTGTGTAACTAAAGTTCGCTCAGGACCACTTTAGTCAAAATTAATTAATTCCAATAATCACAATTGGTTATATTTGGCGGTATGGCTCTGGGACCTCCCTGCCCTTCCACTCGCACACGTGGAAAGCCTTCATGGAAATTGAGGCAGGGAGAGCAGCAGCCAGAAAAACCCCAAACAACTATACCAGGCAATCCTAACCTCCCTGCCCTTCCACATGCACATGTGGAATGTCTGAGCCTGAGCCAGGTAGAACACACCTCTTGGCAGGGAGAGCAGCAGCTAAACACCCCCAAATTACCATGTCAGGCAAAACTCCCTGGTTTTCCATGGAAAGGCCTTAGATTCTAAGGTAACGGCTGAAATGAATAGAGAAAGCTTGGATTTTGCATGGATATTGGCAAGATTGCATAGGATCACACACATGATAATGTCTAAATGTCCACTGTATGTTGCTACATAGTGAGTTGTATGTACATGCATAGATTCAAGGCTTGTAAAATATGGTATTTAAGTAGCCGGGCTCTAATTTGATGCACCTAAATAATGTCATCATAACTCTGCATGACATTTTTGGCATTCAGAAATGTAAATGTAAATGTAAATGACACAAGTGCAGAATATACAATCGTCCATATGAGATTTGCATGTAGGCCCACTAGGGAATAGGATAGGAATAGTTTTTATCTACCTGGTGTCACTGGCAAGTTTATCCTACAGGGAGTACGTCTCCCTACACCTTCCATGAGCCTTCATGGAAAATAAGGCAGGGACAGCATTAGCTAAAGACCCCCTGATACAACCATACTAGGCAGACCTAAGCTCCCTGCCCTTCCACGCGCACGCGTGGGAAGCCTGGGGTAGGAAGAGAAAAGCTTCCTATCCCTTCCATGAGCCTTCATTGAAAGTTGGTCAGGGATGACGCAGCTAAAGACTCCCCAATACAACCATACTAGGCAGACCTAACCTCCCTGTTGTGTGACCAGAGGAGGCAGAGGCTGCAGCAGTGGAGTCTGTTGGTGTAGCTTTATCTGACCACCAGGCAACTGGATCTTCATCACATGAGGCAGAAAGTTGTCCTCCATCAGATGTTCCAGGGGCTGGTGCATCTTCAAAGGAGTCTTTGAGCTCCATCAGAAGACCAGGACATTGGGCCGTCATCAAAGGAGCAAGAAACTCATCCTCGATCAGGACACCAGGCTGCTGGATATGTGTCACAAGGCTTAGACAACACAACACGGCAGCTCAATAAAGAATTTCAATAGCAAA
Source organism: Scophthalmus maximus (assembly GCF_022379125.1). NCBI lineage: Eukaryota > Metazoa > Chordata > Actinopteri > Pleuronectiformes > Scophthalmidae > Scophthalmus > Scophthalmus maximus. Next base: position 2,557,813 of record NC_061516.1, read on the forward strand.
AACCGTGTTGGACAATTAGAGAGGGATTTCACAGATGCATAACACGACACGTCACATTTCACCAACACACCGATTGTCTTGCTTTAGAAAACCAAACTCTGCTGTAGTATTCAAACCAAACCAGTCTTCTTCCTCTATTGTGAAATATCTGACAACTTTGCAGGACTGGATGAACACAGCTCGTGTTTACTGGGTTACTGGTGGGGGCTGTAATGCAAAGAGGCCACAGGATAATGCTGTTCTACAAGTAGAGGGTGTCATCTGTGGTCTGTGTCATCCACCATCCCACATTTACCGCTGCATGAGCCGTTTGCTGGTTAAACAGCCACCACTGAAGTGATGCTTTTTTCAAGTCAAACTGAAATCACACTCTACATCTGAACAGAGAAAACTGTCAAACGAACACTGATTTCTGATGATGATGTCAGACTTACACGCCATGTGAGGGTTCCCCACACTCCCCCTCAATGTTTCTGTCAACATTAGGGAACTTGCACTGGAGCAGCAGGAAGAAGGACGTATGCACTGACACGGCTTGCACTTCAAGATCATCCTCAGCTTGCACAGAAAGTGTGAGAAAACCATGTTTAACTTTCTGCTAATGGCTCACGACTAGTCAAAGGCAAAGTCTGTTAACCGGAACCTTTACGATCACAGCAACCACAATTTAACCCAAGCACCATTAACATGTTGATGGTATCACCCCTGAGAAGGTCATGTCTAAGATGATATTTTTTTTACGCTGTCACATGTTTATAAATTATGTAGTGTTTAGTAAAGATCTATAGAAAAAAGCAGAGTGCTTCAGAATAAAAGAACCAGTAGTAGTGAATTAATTTTTTATTCATTTTTGTACAGTATTTCTTTTAAAGTTAGTGTGTCTTACCTGCCCGTGACTCCAACTAGAGCCTACATGTGACATGAGGGTGAGTGGAAGAATATCATTGGGTCTGTTTTCAGCTGAAAGGCTTTCAGCCAATCTCTGTGCTTCAGTTTGGTTTGAAGAAGACCATAAAGGTTACGGTCCTTTACAAAAGGAGAGGGTCAAACAGACTTTCTGCCGCCACAGGTAACAATATGTAGTTTGGGAGTGACTACTTTGAAACGGAAGGGCAGATTTAGCGTGTTTTGTTTTTGTAATTAAGAAAAAATACTTTTTTCATATCATTACTATATTGAAATTTCATTTCCACAATGATGAAAAGATGAAAAAAAACTACGACAATACATCAAATTGTCAAATCTGGATTTGATAAAAAAATAATATGGTGGGGTTAGGGTGAATTGTGAATGATGTGAAGGCACACACTGCATTTAAAGGTGGGGTAGGCGATTTTTTTTGGAGAAGCACTTTCTGTCATATTACTTGAAAATCTCGTAACATGCCGATAGCGATGAATACATTGAATGATCCGACACAGAAACGGAAAAAAAATCCTCATCTGTGGCCGAGGTAGGAGTGTAAAAACCACGACCAATCAGAAAGTTCGGTCCGAAGAAAATGATTAGGGGCGCGTGACCAGTCTCCAGCAAGGCGAACAAACGGCGCAGAGGCTACAGTCACAGCCACAGCTACAGCTTCTGCTACTGCTGCAGAGTTACATCAGACGAGTTGCTACACTGAACTAAAAAAGAAACGAGTTGCAGAACAGCAGGGAAAGTGCCTACAACAGCTCACGGTCGCAACAGTGAGATACCATCTGAGACAGCTATGGACAAAAAGAGGTTGGATACTACAAATAGGAAACAGAGCAAACAGCGGTGTGGCTCTTCGCCGGGTGTCTTCACTGTAGCTATGAGCAAATGTTTGTTTGATTTGTTTTTCTATTGTTCATCTACATTAGCTTCGAATGGGACGTAGCGCTACGTGTGTGTGTGTGGAGCAGGCGTGGTGAGAATGGCGGTGTGCGTGGCTACAGGCTCGTAGTAGCAGTTGATGTGCATGTTGCAGTCTGTGTGCAGATAATGCTGCTATAGTGTTGTGAGTCTTTGACAGTAATGTTTGATTTCTTTTGATATTCATTCTGTAGGGCCGCTGCCTAAAGATTCAACGACAGCACAGCCTGACCCGTCAGCCGACAGACCTGCGTTGGCACTAAAGAGCTAGGAAACCCTGTGCTGACACCGTTTCTTCCCTTTTTGTACAGACGTTGTTTATGCTTATATTATAATATACAGTATATATTTGTTATATTGTATGATGTTCCAAAAAAAATGAACAGGTGTCATGACACATGTTGTTCTCATTATTTGTGAGGCTTGTAATGTAATGGTTGGATTGTTTATGCTGTGAGTATAAGGAAAAGGCTTTGAACATTTTATAGATTTTAATTCCAACAATTATAGCAGGTTATGCTGAACATGAATAAATAAATAAACATTGGTATTGCACAAAATACTGTATGTGCAAAATATACATATGTGGCAGCCTGGACACACAGGAGTCATCAAGTTGCCCACAGCACTTCTTTTCCATGTCTTTGGGAAGTTCAGAAAAGGAATCCCCGAAAAAATATGTTGGGGTTGATGCTCATGATGCTCAAAAAATTTTGCATAACTAGTATTGCTGTGATTAAGTGGCAAAGAAAATAAAACAACATTAAAATAAGTACATTTTACATGTATTATGTGCACAAAATAAGAAAACTACAATATTTAAAAAACAAATACTGTTAGGTCAATTCATAAACTAACGAAACATGAAATCAAAGATCAGGGAAAAAAATTAAAAATAAAAATAGAATAACACCCAACAATTTTATCAGGTCTCTACAGGTGAAGGCCAGCAGCTGCGTATTCAGTGTGTGAGAGTCATTCAGTCAACACAATATGAACAGACACACAACTCAGCCATGAGTCACTTCCTTGTATTTTAGTGTTTGTCATTTTACAACCATATAAAGAATACAAATGAATAAAAATGCTTATGATTTACTGATCATTTAGAACAGATTGGATGAGAGAATTTAGATGGTGAGATTAAATAACTGTCAAAAAGCAGCTTGGACCAACAATCACTGGTATACCACTTGTTGTTTTGCTGCACTATCCTGTTTCACATTAAAGGACCAGTATACACTCATTTTGCTGTGAGCAAATTGGTGTCCCCACTGTGTATGTAGATACATTCAGCATACTCTCAACTTGGTCTGTCTTCCCTGGAGCACCAGAGGCATCTGAACTCAGTCACGATAACATTTTCCAAAGTCAGATTAGCTCAGTTTACTGTCTAATTCTGAGAATAAACCATCAGACATGAATCGTCTTATATTCAGATCATACTTCTCCTCCACAAGTAACTCTTTCTCTCAAATGTTTAATCCATCCATTTCATGCATCTTACCCAAGTCCAGGTGTTACACTTACTGTACCTTGGTAAACGCTGCAGAAACCCCATGTATGCTTTGACATGCAGGCAGCAGGTGAGTACGTTCAGGAAGTTTTGAGGGCAGTGAGTGTTTACTGTCGGTAGAATCATGAGCATGAGTCAAGTTGAGCATAGTTAGTACTGAATAAACTCACCTGCACTAAAGGATGTTTGATAAGACAGTTTTGAAAAACATGTGTTTGACATCATTGTTCACACCTGTGTGTAAGCTATTGCTAGATTAGCCTATAGTATAGAAAGCAGGGGGAAACAACTCGTTGAGATGTGCCCAAAGTTCAAAAATACTGTCTATCTACCATGCCTACAAAAAGCTCACCACTGCATGATATACTCCATCTCCTTTAACTTATACACAGACCAAAGTGTAAAAATGAGAATTCATGGTCTCTGCTCCAGTTCCATACTTGATGTAATAACATGAGAGTGGTCTTTATTTTATCATGTCATTATCAGAAACAAAATAATAACATTTCCTTTGTAATAAAATTATTTTATAACAAATAAACAAATAAAGGGGAATATGTATGTTACCAGAATGTCGGGTTGTATGTGGCCCACAGACTGTAGGCTCGTGAAAATAGACAGACTCTATGTGAAATGCGGAAGTGCCTGGAACTTGTATTCTCTCGATTGACCAACAGGGGGCGACTCCACTGGTCGCAAAGAGAAGTCTTTTTCTATAGAAGTCTATGAGAAAATTACTTTACCTCTCACGTGATTTATAATATTAGTAATATAATAGTTAACATTTTTCTGAGGTTTTTTTGGACTCAATCTCTGGTGGTAAAAACGGTGGGCCGGCTCTGGACCACGTGGTGTCCCTGTATGGCGAGAAAGAGAAGGCGAATTTGTCTGCGGTGAGTTCCGTTGAGGGTGAAGAATGTGTCGCTTAGCTCGCCTGAGTTTGCTGTATCCATGCTTTACTCTAAATGTGACTGTAATGTATGAAATGAACATAACGAATGTGATGAAGAAGACTTGAAACTGCGATTGAGACCATATACACCTCGGGAAAATGTTTACTGACGTGGTAAATCAAGTGAGGAATAGAATGGTTTAATCATGGACTTTTATAGAAGATGATTTCTTTTGCAACAGATAGTCGCCCTCTGCTGGTCATTCAAGAGGAGGTGGGTTTAGGGAACTTCTGCATTGGCTTCACTTTTCCGGACCCAGAGACTAATTCCATTCATTTTATGTGAAATATATGGTCTATGGCGAGGTCAATATGGTAACTGGCGAGGATCTGTTGCCTTGGTGTGGGGTGGCATTATGTTGAAAGGTCAGAGAACAGGACGTGGTTTGAGCGGAGGAGCTGCGTGTTATGTGAATGGAGAGGGAGCAACTTGTGCGGTTCGCCAGTAAAACCAACTCAAGGTTGCAGTGAATCCTTGACACACGACAGGACGGGTGGCACAGGAGAGGATCTGCCTAATGCAGCTGTGCAAGTGGGAGTCGACGGTGGGGCTAGTGTGAAGTCTGCATTTAAGGTAGTATTTGAGACAAACACAAAGTGGGAGTATGGCGGGAGGGAGGGGTGTAGAAGAAACGTGGGAAATGTAGGATGTTAGCCCATAGAGCCACTGAGGGCCGAAACGAGAGAAGCGGAAGGGATGAAGGGATGCGTGTGCTTGGGTTGTTTGCGATTGAGGGAAGACAGTGGAAGATGAGTTGATATGAAAGAGGAAGCGTTTGGGAGGATGCGATACGATGATGCGGCTGATAAAAAAACCCCAAAAAACTTGACGCCATGGAGTGAGGAATGCGCTGTGACGTCGCGGGGCCCGAGTGGTGAAAAGTTTGAACGGCTTTGCCTTTTGTTGGAGTGTTGGAAGAGTAGTTCGCCTGGCGGAGTGTTTCGTCTGCGAGTGGCTGTGCGTTCGGATCTGCTTGGAGGTGTGGGGAGGTTCGGTCCCTGTTCTCGAACTTAGTTATTAAATTTCATTTATTTTTAATTCATGTTGGAAGTAAAATGCTTACACATCCTTTAACATGAGCTACGTTTTGTCATTTGGTACTATTATTTACTGTTGTAGTGCTTCCACCTCAAGCTCATCGGCATCTAGCTAGAAAACGCAGAGTTAGTTGGAGAAGGTTGGAGCTGTTTTCAGTGTTGGACTCAAGAGAGCCACAGTGTCCAGCTTACCTCATTAAATACCAAACTTGCAGGAGATACTGGAGAAAAGATTTGTTCATCTGTTGCTGGCACAAGTTGACAACAAACCAATCTGATGAAACCAACAGACGTACAAGTTATGGGAGTGATTTATTCCAGGATGCAGGTTGAGTGCACTACACTTCCTGATGAGGACACAATTGCTTTTTAACCGCAAAATCAACAGATCAAACAAACGGCAGAAAGAGCAAAAGAATAAAAGTAAAACAGAGTGGTCAAAATTACATGGTCAGTGCCATCATCTGTGAAACTCCTTCACTATTATATTGTAATATCATAATTCCCACTTTCCCCTTTGTTAAAGAGGACATTGATACAATGACGACACATCACTAGAAAACTAAGAACAAGTTGAACATGAGCAGAATATGTACAAAATATGAATTAAGGTGTAAATCAGAGCGAAGTGAATGTGATCTGCTGCATCAAATACAAGAGGACCCAAGGGGTGATCCTGGTGGTGATGGTAGTAGCATTTGTAGTCTGTAAAGGCCTTTCACCCAAAGACTTTGGGATTCAGAGTTAGAGTGGACTTGTTCAGTTGCTGCCCAGTACGTGTTGACAGCACTGTTATCATCATTAGTGCAATCAGACAAAGAAAAAGACTTCAGCAGAAGGCAACGGAAACACTCACCAGTCTTACATGTACTGGGAACATGACAAGTGTATCAAAAATATCCATAAACATAGTTGTCACTGTGTTTTTGTGAGTCTTTTTTTAAATTTTTTTATGGGACAATGAAATCATTTCCAGTTTACAATGACCAGAAAAGTATCTTACACATGAGGGTACACAGAAAATATGGGAAATGGACGGATGTGAAGCAGGCAATGGTGTACTGTAAATCGTGAAAATTGGTCAAATTCAGAAAACTCAGTGAAAGGTCTGTCCCAAAAAAACTTGCTGTGTCTTTTGGTAGTAGTGTAAAACCCACACACGTGTCAAAGGAAATATGTACAAAGTGGAGATTGTTCATATTTACACATTTACATACAACAAACCAAACCTCTACGGAGACATGTTTCCAACATGGGCTACGCCTAATATAGGCTGATACAGTAAAATATATCAACTACACCTATCCTCCATGACTGCGACCTTTGTCTCCAGGGGAACAAGTCTGACCCAGAACGTGTGGGAAGGGGGAGAGAGGGAGGAAGAGGGACTTAAATAGTTAAACTCAACAACAGGTAATGTCACCAGGCAGATTCTCATCTGCTGTTTTAGGCACCACAGGACAGGAGGTGAGCTCCTACAGGAGGTGGTGCCTATTTGCGACGCCACAAATTAAAACCTATGTACATGTGTAAGTAATAGACGTGTGTGGCTGCACAAAGGTTCTGACGAATGAAGGAAGCCGTGTGAACGTACAGAATATTCTGAAGAAGTCAAGCTGAAGTACCTGTGAGTGGGATTTTAACAAAGTGCAACACCGCCCTCTTGTGTTTGCATGTGTACACTCTTCGTATGCAAATTCACAAGGGTACATCATATCCTACATTCCGTTGAGAAAATATTATTGCCTTTAAAGAGACACTGTCTAGTCATTGTGGGAAATCAAAAGTAGGGAAAAACAAGAGGGGGAAGAGTTGAAAATATTTTTTTCTTTAATTGAACTTCACTACTTAAATGCACATTACCCTCAGTGCTTGGGAACCGTCTTAGCACACAGGTCTTTGACCACTACTCACCATCAGTAGCTGTGACCTTTTGGATATAGATGGTTAGACCCTCTTTGATTGCGAATATGACTGGAAACCAGTGCAGGGAGTCATGCTTGCAGATTTCGAGTGTCTACAAGTGTGAAGACAATGTGCACACAGATATTGATTTGTGACACCACGAACATCTCCATCATCACCTGGTGTCAGTGCAAGTCTTCAAGGCTGAGGTGGGGAAGGTTGGCTTGCAGTGATGTACATTAGTACATTAGGTAAAGCAGAGTGCCTACCATCCCTTAGCAGGAAGAGTGTGTGACGAGAAAGGGTGGAGGTAAAGGAGACATCCCTCAACCAGGCTCAGCCCCCCCCCCGAGAACAAAGAAAAAAATCACCCGAGCTGGAGCTGAAGGGTTGAGGAGGCCATGGAGCGGAGGTGAAGTGTCCAAGGAGGACTAAAAGGAAAAGAAGGAACTGAGAGAGAAGGAGGAAGGCAAAGTGGAGTCCCTGTGCTCATTATCGGACTAGGCTGGGCTAGGCTAGCTTGTTAGCGTTGTCATGGCAGCCATCAGCTGTTTAGGTAACTGTGCAGTTCTCTGGAGTTGATGCTCAGGACCACGCCCGAATGGTTGCCTGGCAACAAAGGGGGAAGAAGAAACAGGACACAGGCAGGCCAATGAGCAAGACTAAACAATGACAGACAAAAAGCATGACAAACTGGGTTACCATGTTCAAAGATGGAGCCCCATCCATTTAAAAGAAAATCTAAACTAATATAATTTTTCCCTCTCCCACTAAAGGTCCAGTGCATAGGATTTAGGGGGATCTATTTCCAGAAATGGAAGATAATAGTCATCATTTTGTTTTTATTAGTGTATAATCACCTGAAACTAATAATAAACACATGCTACAGAGAAGGCCACTGGTGGCACTCCGACATGCTTTCAACGTGAGGCAAGCTGGCTGCAATCAGCACCTTTACCACTAGATGTCAATAAATCCTGCACACTGGTCCTTTAATCCAATAGTACTGAAACTAATGAATGTTGTTATGATCAATTCATTTGTCATTTGATTCATTAAGCTTTTAATATGATCAAATAATCTCAAGTTCCCTGTGATAAAGGGGGTGTATTCACTGTCAACTGTCTCTTGTGTATTTACTGTCAACTGTTTGCTGTGAAAAGCAGCAACTCTTTCAGTTATGGTCATAACGGTAAGCAACCGCCCAAAACAGTAAATAAATAACACTCGTGTTGACATTAATCACAAATCACTGCTTTCAGACATGCACAGAAGTGCGGACATTTTCTCGAACTCTTCCGGAAGGGCTGTATGCAAGAACGCAAATGTCCACAAATGTTGCTGCCGGCATTTTCCAAGCAAAAGTTTCCGGAAAATATCCAAGTGTGCCCATGTGAGAAGCATAAAAATCTCCAAAAATGATGTCCTGCCTCCCGCATGCTCTACCCAGATGCCACTGAATGTGTTGACGTGAACGCAACTGACTCGGACAATCTCCTGCTGCGTTCGTCAAATGTGAAAGGCAAACTCCTGAGAATGTCCGGACCTCAAGTTGCATGTCTGAAAACAGCTTATGATTTCTATCAACATTAAAAGGTGGTTAATAGTAACCTACTACATCACTGATCACACATCATACCACATCATGTCTCTCATCTCTGCCAGTATAAATATATAATCTAGATTTTTAATACAAACCTTTAAATTTATCTGAAGAAATAATATGAGTAATATGTGCACTATTATGGTACAATAACATGATATGACATATTAAAAGTGTGGCCTTGTAACCAAACCAGGATGTAAAAGTAAAGAGTTGAATATTAATTTATTTTCGCAGTACCAGTGATAAGGATGAAAAAGGGGAAGTCCTCCAGTACCTTGGTGTGTGTCAGCTGCTGGTGTTAGTGGCTTGAGTTTTAGTAGCAGTGGTTAGTGGTAGTCCTTATAAGAGAACGGAAGGCGGGGCTACCTCCTGCGTTACCTAGAGTCTGAGAGTCCAGATCGTCATCAATGAACTCCTCGCCCTGAATGATGTGCTGGGTGTCCTCGCTGTGATTGACAGGGCTCGTCATCTCCTGCTCCTTCTCGTTGTGCATCTGGGCGTAGACGTTGCGACTGCCTGGAAGCTTTCTGAAAAACAGTGGGGGATAGGCATCCTCAGTCCTAAGCCAAGGACTGTGGGATTTGTTGTTTTTGTAAGATGGGGCCATAGATTTGCACTTCATTTTTTAATTCAAGTGACTTTTTTAGTGAATGTATGCGTGTTCAGGATGCGGGGAGGTGCTGCCCGTGGGAAAAAAAGGCATGCAAAACACAGTACATCAACGTGATTGTCATGCAATCTACTAGTGTTGGGCAACAAGAGGCTATGGAATGATATCAGCCATCAAAACTTTTGCTCTAGCTTTAAGACATAGCTAGCTTAATAATCAAGTACTTATTAGCAAATTAGCATTAAATTATGACATTGAACATGGTAAACATTTATCTCCTGAAGCATGTTAGCATGCATGCAAAGATTTACTAATAACGCTAAACACAAAGTTTGGTCATAAACCAAAATTCACAAAGATTTTTCTGTTCTGTCACACTATATGGCACAATGTTACACTAGCTGAATGCTATGAAGTATGTACTGTTGGTCGGGGAGGGGGGGGGGTGAATAAGCGGTATAGGAGGGGGATGGTAGCTTACTGCATCTAGTATGCCACCTTGTATTGTGTATGCTATCCTCCTTATGTGTAAATGTTTTTTATTTACATTTTATTCTGGCTATTATTGCATCATGTCTCTTTTTGTTTTGTCTGTTCTTTGTTTTTTACGCTCCAAATGGTCTGTGAAAACTGTTGTGTTAGTCTTAAATGAAAATTGGATCACAAAAAGAATCAAAAAAATCAACCAAAATTCTGGACTAGGTAAAGTTTTGATTTGTTGATGGTGCTGGCTAAAACTTTAGGGGAACTTTGTGTTTCTTGCTAATATTAGCATGCTCACAGACTAAAGTAACGACATCGAACACAGTAAAAATGAATGCATGTTAGCCTTCTAAAATGTGCTAATGCGCAAGTCCAGATTGCTAATTCAATCTGGACATGCAGACGTGCATGTGGGTAAAAATTGAACTATATGACATCTTTGTTATATCAGAGATGGACAATTCTTTTTTAAAATAACTAAGACAGTGCTATTTGATGCCTGTCTGGGCTGACTGACATGTGGCATGACTCACCTTTTGAACTTGTACAGGATGAACGAGCCAGTTGCGATGATGCTGATCAGGAAAATAACTGCGAGAGCCCAAACACCTGGACCTCCGACTGCTCCATGGTAGCCTAAGGTGATAATCCACACACATATACCAAATGAAGAATGAATTTGTACAATCAATGCAGATGTTTCAGAAGATCTGCATTAGGTATATAAAAAAAAGGAAATCAGAAGATATCAAGACAAAATCTGTCGGAACTAAAATACAAAAGGAGCAGAAAGAGATCAAGCCTGTCAAAGTATCCAACTCAGCTAGAGTTTTTCTAAAAGAATCCACCAGCACAGATAACACAGGCATTTAAAATGCATTGAAGTATAATCAGGTGGATGAAAAGGCACAGCACGGCACGTCACGGACAGGCTCAGACTGGATTAGATTCAGATTTGTTAGGAATCCAGGAAAGGAAAAGGCACAGGGATCAAAGAATGCTGACGTGGGAAGCTGCAGGTGTATTTGTTCATGAACGCACCAGTCTCTGCTGCTGTAGCTGTTGAGTCATTAGCAATTAGACCTAGTCCTTGGAAATAAATCAATAACATGCAATTATCATAAAAAAAGACACAGGATAACTGTAGTTTTGAAAGCAGACTAAACAAGAAGTACATATACCTGCATTTGGGTCAGCTAGCATCACCAGCACTTGTAGACCTCCTCGCACCACAAAGCTGACATTGTTGTCGTTGAAGGCCTGCATGATGCCTGGAATACGCTGAGGGTGAGGAAAAAAAGAAATCGACAACAACAACAACAACAACAAAAAAGAGTCCAGACATTAAAATTTGTGAGGTGAAAAGGAATTTACTGAATGTGCCGTTATATCTGTACAAGTATGTACCTTATCTACAAACATGCTCCTCTTGGCTGGTTTACTGCTCAGGGGGAGAACATATAGGTCCGCAGTGGTGGGGAGGCCGGGCTTCACCACAGTGACCAGGGACTCCTGAGGGACACCTGTGATCTAAGGTCACATGGTAACAAGTCAGTCACATCTTTGAAGTAGTAAGTAGAAATCTTTTTTGTTTTGGTTTTTAGTGGATCAAATGGCTGCACAATGCTGAAATAGGTCATTAGTAGTGATTATTATATGCTGGTGTTTTAAAGTTTTGCTGATTTTAACTACTTTTACTCTGTTGGTAGCTAATCCTACAACAATGCTACATATTCTAAAACATCATCATATTAAGATCAATACATTTTGAGATATGTTGCTTTCAGTGGACATTAAATCTATCAACATTTTTAATCTGAGCACATTTGCCTCAGATGTAGTGGAATAGAAGTATAACTTTGGATTAAATGGAAAATACTAATGTAAAAGTACCTTGAAAGTGACTGTATTCAGTTACACTCCACCATGGGTTATTTTAGATATGAAATGATATCATCAAAGTGAAATTAAATAAACCGTACATTAATAAACCGTTGTTAATTTATATTATAAAGATTAACCAGTTTATTTTTTGCCATGCTCTCCTCTCAAGGATATATGTAAAACATAATCATGTCAGTTGGTGGCAATATTGTGACTCGCCAGTGAAACAGGAAGAAGAAGAAGAAAAAGAAGGAAATCTGGTGTAGACCAGGGGTGAGGTCGAATTGTCCTTCCTATCTACCTTGACCTCAGTGGAAAAACATCATGAAGTCAATTAAAGGTGTAAAGGGGGACTGATAGGACATTTAGAGAAGCACTGCTTAGAGAATCCGACTCGACCGTCACTATACTACGTCATCACGTGGCAGCGGATGTTATTGACGTGCGTCTGCCGTGGTGAAACAGCGGCTCCATCAGCATGTTTCAGTATGTTTTACCACCGTGTGACATCAGATGTAAATTATTTATATGTAACAGTAACTTACGTGATGACGTGCATCTCTTCTGGGTCATATTCATACTCTTCTACTTCTTCTACATCGGATTGAATCGTTCACGTTCGTGCATGGCACATCACATTAAATATCGCTGCCGCAATGAATTGTGGGGCTTCTATATCTCCTTACTCTCACTTAGGAAGCTCCAGTGTACCCTATGCTAAAGGAGATAGGAAAGGAAGCATTGAAGCTCCTTTCCTGTGTATTTAGAGAATCCGAACAGCGCTGATCAAGTACTTCTGGGTCATGTCAAGATGTAGGAAACTTCCTAAGCCAATTTGCCAATTTGACCTCACCCCAGACTGTCTCATTTGGGTTTGCCCGTCGTGCTCTATGGTGGCCGACGAAGGCTGGTGGCCTCTGTCGGCCGCGAAGGCTACGTCCTCCGAAGGAGGCGGCCCCTGAATTGGGACACAGCTCCTGTGTCTTCATGTGAGACCCAGTGTACAGGAGATCTCTTTCCTCCACTCTCCATCAGTTCGAGAATGTATGGAGAATAAGGACAGGAAAGAGATTGTTTGCGATCATTTCATTTGCTTACCTTAGCGAGTATTTTAGTGACCACTTGGCCGATGTCCTCTCTCCACTCGGGGATGTTTGGGTTGAAGTAATCCAGGTGCCTGCTGAAGCTCAGAGGGATGACCTGGAAGTTATCTGGGACATGACAGAACACGGGAGGAGTCAGCATTCATCACATTAATTATCCAACAATCAAATGGAATAATTTCATAAGTACAAAATTAACCACAGAGAGGATGACTGAACAGCAAACACACAGAATCGGTTGAACCTGATTGAACCCACTGTATGTACACATGTGGGTGCAGAATGGACAGATGTGCATTGTTAGCGTTAACAGATGGAAGTACTGTAGCTCGCTTACATACAGCAGACAGAATTGCAGTGCGGGATTCCTCAGTTCTGTCTGAAGTCATAACTGTTCAAGTTTGACTTTCGGTCTCCTTCGACTCTAAGAGAATCTACAGTAAATCTCTTGCGCCGTTGAAGACCCTGAAGTGATGTTGAAAGCTCTGGGAAGAAGCTACAGAGCCCTGTGTTAAGATTGTGTTTATTTTGTCCAACTGCTGTTTCCAAGTCATGAACTTTCACGCTCAGAACAATTAAAGAGGTTTTAGAATGAGCAGATACTGCAAGTATGTGTCAAATATGGTATATATCGGTTATTTGGAAAAAGAGTGTGATCTTTTTAAATGTAATTGTAGTGCTCTCTTGTGGCCGGTAGAAAATATGAACCTTTTGAGTCTTTTGAGGGAAAATATACAGACATTGAGAAAAACATACAAAATAGATGTTAATGTTTTACCAAATGCTCAAATGCCAAATGTCATAACATCAGACAATATGTGTTGCCACATCAACCACAGTCCACTGAAGGCCCCCGTTGTGTTACCGTAGACTCGGACAGTCCTGGTATCCTGCACCATGGATCGGCCATTGGAGGCCTGGACGGTGACTGAAACCTCCCCTGTCTCAGGGAAACGGGTCAGCAGGCTGTTCTGCAGCGTCAGCGTAGGCTGCGTGAGACAGAGTCAGTTAGTTAAATGTAGCTAGTCCGGTCAAGAAGACTACTCTCACGCATGCTTTGGTCGTAGTTTTATTCTCAATCATCCGGCCTTTCCTCCTCTCACACATGTGCACTTCCAGTTTCCTGCAGCCATTTTCCTGGGCCGTCATTCGATCAGCTGTTCATCAGCTGGTCTCATCTATCCAATAGCATTGCTACACACCTTCCTCTTTAGCCTATCATCTTGGTGCTGTCTTTTAAAATATGATTTCTCTTCCTGCCTTAGTCCTCTCATATGGTTGTTACGAGCACCCTCCACCTCCCCTTCACCACCCAGCCTTGCAGACTCTTCAAACTGCATCTCTTCATCAGTCTCTGCAAGTCACTCAAACACCATCACCACCAGTGTCTGGACTCCATGGGGGGATTTATTCTGTCACTTTTCAGGGCAGATATCCTCGACTATAAGATCTCAACATCGAGTCTAAGCGCCAAAGATTCTATCAAGACTGGTCATCACATATCATTCTGTTATAAGGGCAGTAAGCGATTCTAAAGCAAAACACATTCTGTAAAAATCTGTGCTTTGTTACACCTGTAACCATGACTACCAGTGATGTCAGGGGGTCACTGCTGCCTGGTGAAAAGTTAAACCCCTGCAGGTCAGCAAAACAGCATTTTCACCGGGTGTTTAGTTAGTTAGGCTCTCTGCAATAATCCATGTTTTTAAAAATAATAAAAAATAGATCAAAAGGACTGTGTAATGAGAAAAGCGATGCTCAAAGTGCATAGCTGAATCATATCTAAATCTTCAACTGCCCTCAGCTTTCGCTCACTGTTTTGGTTTTGGGGCCCGCAACTTTGCGCTCCACAACCTGGTTTGCTGCTGCAGCGGCAGCTATTCTCAATGAACAGCATAACTTTATATGAAAATATTAGTGCTGTCAAAATTAACATATTAATCTTTGTGTAAAATTGTGAAATATTTAACGCGTATACATTTTTTTCCGCCATTGCCACATTTGGTTCACTTCGTGTGGCGGCTGACCTATGTGACGACGTGTGCCGCATAACCGTTAGCCATCCTGGTTAAGATGGATATGGACAATGAAGGAGTTTAATGCCTTGGACACACTAAATGATTTTCAAAGTCATCAGATCTCTGTACCGTTCATACTACACGACGTGCTGTCTTGTAATAACGAGGCTTTCAATCGTTGTTCAGACTACGTGACTCATGTGTGATGGGGGTTCACACACTACACACTCCTTCACCAGGAGAATTGTCTCCAAGTTACGTTTTGTCACGAAAACACACGTGAGAAGTGACACGGGAAAATATGCCATACACGCGCGGAACAGGAATTGTGTGTCACTTTCACTAATGATGTCAAAAAGAAACTGATGAATATATTGCAGGATACTCTTATGTCGAAAGGTCAGAAACAGGAAGTAGTTTGAACAGACGCTCTCTGTGTTGTGCGGACGGAGAGAAGTAAGTTGACATTAATATGTGGCTAGATATGTGGACACGTGGGCGAGGCCTCAGAGAGTCACTTTGGCCATGAGGGTTTTATTGGAAATCTGTAGTTCACAGGAGAGAATCTGTGCTCAAAGTTAAAAAGATGCTATTAATCAATAGTATTTGAATTTAAATACTTCCCTTTGTGTTGATTCTACATTAATTCCATCATTTTACATTTAAATATCCATTATGACAAACTTCAGTCTTAAGCAGAAAAAAAGCAATTAATCGCGATTAATCACAGCAAATTTATGTGATTAATTAGTTCCTTTTTTTTAACGATTGGCAGCACTAAAAAAAATATAAATATAAGTGGATCGTTCAGCAGCTAAAGAGCCAGATATTTTCTTTAGGAGCTGGTGGAGACCAGAAATGAGCTAAAAGATGAGCATGAATCCAAATTAATGAAAATGGCGCACTGTGTCTCCTAAATGTGCCATTATTTGCTTGAATACTTTCCCAACCAACTGTATCGCTGCTGGCAAAACGTGGCAACAACATTTACAATGAATGCAGCTAGAAATAAGGCAATCTTTTTTGATGTTGGCAAATGTTATGAGAAAACGTTTGTGGTGTATCCCTTACCCGCAGGTTGTCGCCTATCCACCAGTAGAAGACAGTCAGGTTGGCCTCAGTGGGAAGAACTAAGGCAGTCAGATTGACCTCATGGTTTCTCCCAGCAATTGGAACCACTTCCAGATGCACTTCCTGTAGAGGAGCTGTACAAGAAGAAAACAGGAGTCAGAGATCACAAAGCGATCAAGTGATGGGTTTAAGATTCAGTTCTGAATGACATTCGATTACAGGTCAAATTCAGTGGAACAAAATTGTTCATACAAGTGCTTCAAATAAGAGAATTACAGTATTTGAGGTCAAACCTAATTTAATCTTCACAGAACTGAAGGATGACAGCTTGTTTAAAAGCTGCAAAATGACAGAGTTGTTGTATCAAGTAAAAGCCATAATAAAATAACATCCCCATTGTGTCATAGCTTTGCCTTGTGTGATAACAGTTCAAGTATCAGACAGGGTATATGGCAGGAAATCACTGTCACCCGGGGAGTGAAAAATAAAATTGATCAGAAATGAGACGTCGTGAGCTCTACTACTACTCTAAACTGTCTCTACCTCCTTATAAGAAACGATTTCAGAGGCGACCAAAGTACAGATAACCATATAAAAACATAACGGGATTGTCTGGGAGGCTGACCTGTGACCTGGATGTACATTGTGGCCCGGTCGTGCCCGGCCATATTCTCTGCCTTCACTGTGACCTTGTAAATGCCTGGCTTTTCATAGCGATGCTGGATTGGTTCATCAGTCACCGTCAGGTTCTGGTAAATGGCCCTAACACCGTCGCCGAGGTCCACCTGGTACTTGGTGTTGCTGGTGTCGCCCTGTTGCAAAGGAACGACAACTTAGAGCACATTCAAATCAAATGACGGAGGGAAGACACAAAAGGAAAACAACTTCCATCCTACTGTACCTGTTCCTGGTGGACAATGAATGTGATGTCATCACCAGGAGCCACGGCCAGCATCTGGCCCTTGATGCCAACCTGTAGTCCTCTAGGTGGCAGCAGAGGGCAGTTGTGCTGTTTGGCGCTCTGCTGCCTGTTCAGTCCGCCTTCACACACGTTGGATATCACCTTCCTGTAGCTGAAGGAGAGCAGAGGACAGTACAAGTGTCAGACTTACCTTTTTCTTTCTGAGGGTGATCTCAGGAGGATACATATCAGCTTCATATTAATGGATTATTAAAACACCGTGTGTTAGTTTAAACAAATTATGGCTAGCAGCACTTTTAAAGCTCACAAAATAAAAATGTATTTTTTTCACATGTAGCAAGTACTTTTGGGACAGAGTCACGCTAGCTGTTTCCCCCTTACTTCCAGTCGTTATGCTAAGCTAACAACATCCTGTCTCTAGCTTCATAAACTAAAGGAAATGAGTAGGTGTATTTTCCAAAAGGTTGAATTATTTAAATTCTGCCACCAATGTGACTGAATGTGTGAGTGTGTGTGTGTGTGTGTCTGTGTGTGTGTGTGTGTGTGTGTGTGTGTGTGAGTGTGTGTGTGTGTGTGTGTGTGTGTGTGTCTGTGTGTGTGAGTGTGTGTGTGTGTGTGTGTGTGTGTGTGTGTGTGTGAGTGTGTGTGTGTGTGTGTGTGTGCGCGCAGACCCAGTGGTGGACCCGTAGGTGTGTCCTAGATGGCAGTCTTCAGGTGGTGAGTCCGGGTCATGCCAGAAGTCAGCAAAGCATCGATCGCTCTCTTTGTGCGACCGCTCAAACCCGTAGTCACTACACACACACACGCACGCACGCACACACGCACACACACACACACACACACACACACACACACACACACACACACGCACACACACACTTTTTCAATTCAATTCAATTTTATTTGTATAGCGCCATATCACAACATACATTGTCTCAAGGCACTTTACATAGTGAGGTCAATATTACAATATATTACAGGGAAAACCCAACAAATCCCACAATGAGCAAAGCACTTGGCGACGGTGGAGAGAAAAAACTCCCTTTTAACAGGAAGAAATCTCTGACAGAACCAGACTCAGTTGTGGGCGGTCATCTGTCTCGACCGGTTGGGGTGAGGAGAGAGAGGAGGAAGAGAGGAGAGGTGGGCAGAAAGAGGGTGGGAGGTGAGACAGTAGGAGAGAAGAGAGAGAGAGGACAGTTGTACAACCGCCGCTGTAATCTCTACCAGACTGATACTTATAATTAAAAAATACAATTATGTTGTTGTCATTATTAGTGATGATATTAATATTAATATTAATAATAGCAATAATAATAATGACGGGTTTGGGTCCTGCAGCTCTGGGGTCAGAGATACACTAGGAGAGATAGAACACACAAACAGGGTTAGTGACATGTACTGTAAACATATCGGGGGATGGGGGGGTAGTATAACAGTTGCTTTAATTTCTACCAGACTGATACTTATAATTAGTGAAAACTGATACTTATAAATACAATGATGTTATAAATAATAATGATAGTAATAATAATAATGACGGGTTTGGATCCTGCAGCTCTGGGGTCAGATCTACTAGGGGAGAGAGAAAACAGAGTTAGTGACATGTAATGTAGATACATGGGGGCAGAGAGAGAGAGAGAGAGAGAGAGATTGAAAAGGTGGGAGAAGGAGAGAGATATAAAGGGAGAGAAAGAGGGAGAAGGAGAGAACGGGAGAGGGAGAAAGATGCTCATGATATAAGTTCCCTCAGCAGTCTAGGCCTATAACAGCATAATAAAGAAATGGTTTATTAAACACCTGAGCAGTTCTAACTATAAGCTTTATCAAAAAGGAAGGTTTTAAGTTTAACTTTAAATGTAGACAGGGTATCTGCATCCCTGACACAAACTGGGAGCTGGTTCCAGAGGAGAGGAGCCTGGTGGCTGAAGGCTCTGCCTCCCATTCTACTTTTACAGACTCTGGGAACCACAAGTAATCCTGCATTTACAGAGCGAAGTGATCTATTGGGATAATATGAAACTAGGAGCTCTGTAAGATATGATGGAGCTTGCTTATTAAGGGCTTTGTAGGTTAGGAGCAGTATTTTGAATTCCATTCTGAATTTTACAGGAAGCCAATGCAGAGATTCTAACACTGGAGAAATATGATCTCTTTTTCTAGTTCCTGTCAGAACTCGAGCTGCGGCATTTTGGATTAGCTGGAGGCTTTTCACAGACTTATTGGGGCATCCTAGCAGTAATGAATTACAGTAGTCCAGTCTAGAAGTAACAAAAGCATGGACTAGTTTTTCAGCATCCTTTTGAGAGAGGATGTTTCTAATGTTCTTGATATTGCGCAGGTGAAAGAAGGCTGTCCTAGAGACTTGTTTTATGTGTGAGTCAAAGGACATGTCCTGGTCAAAGGTAACTCCAAGGTTTCTCACAGTAGAGCTGGAGGCCAAGGTAATGCCATCCAAAGTAACTATATGATCAGATAATGTTTCTCTGAGGTGTTTAGGGCCGAGTATAATGACCTCAGTTTTTTCTGAATTTAGAAGTAAAAAATTATAAGTCATCCAGGCCTTTATGTCTTTAAGACAATCCAGAAGTTTGTCGACCTGATTAGTTTCATCTGGCTTTATAGATAAATACAGCTGGGTATCGTCAGCGTAGCAATGGAAATTGATGTGGCGTTTTCTTATAATATTGCCTAAAGGAAGCATATATAGAGTGAAAAGTATCGGTCCCAGTACAGAACCTTGTGGTACTCCATGTCTCACTTTTGTATGAATGGAAGATTTGTTATTAACGTTAACAAACTGAAATCTATCAGATAAGTAGGACTTAAACCATTCTAGTGCTGTTCCTTTAATCCCACTTTGTTCTAGTCTCTGTAACAGAATTTTGTGATCGATGGTATCAAATGCAGCACTAACATCTAAAAGGACGAGAATAGAAACATATCCACTGTCTGAGGCCATGAGAAGGTCGTTGGTAACCTTCAGTAGTGCTGTTTCTGTACTATTATGTTTTCTAAAACCTGACTGAAAGTCTTCAAGCAGACTATTCCTGTGTAAATAGTCACATAACTGGTTAGCAACAGTTTTTTCAAGGATTTTAGAGATAAAGGGGAGGTTTGATATCTGGGTCAAAGATATCTGGGTCCAGAGTCGGTTTTTTGAGCAGAGGTTTAACTACTGCCACCTTAAAGGCCTTTGGTACATAGCCTGTCAATATAGATAAATTGATCTGATCTAATATGGAATTATTAATTAAAGGTAATACATCCTTAAATAGCCTTGATGGAATAGGATCTAAAAGACAGGTTGATGACTTGGATGAAGTGACAAGTGAAGTCAGCTCAGCCAGATCTATAGGGGAGAAGCATTCTAAATAAAAATTAGGCGATACTATTGGTTCAGAACCTACAGTACTGGACAGTGTGTCTGTGCCATTAGTGGGAAGAAGCTGGTAAATTTTTTCTCTGATGGTAATAATCTTATTAGTAAAGAAACTCATGAAATCATTGCTACTTAGAGTTGGAGGAATAGACTGTTCAGTAGAGCTTTTACTCTCTGTCAGCCTGGCTACAGTGCTGAAGAGGAACCTGGGGTTGTTTTTATTTTCCTCTATTAGTGAAGAAAAATAATTGGTTCTGGCATTTCGGAGGGCTTTCTTATATGTAATTAAACTATTTTTCCAGTCTAGGTGAGAATCATCTAGACTATTGGAACGCCACTTCCTTTCTAACCTACGTGACGTCTGTTTTAAAGCGCGTGTCTGTGCATTAAACCATGGAGCTATCCTCCTCTGTTTGACTGTCTTCTTTTTCAGAGGGGCGACAGTGTCAAGTGTGGAACGTAGTGAGGCTGCTGCACTATCAACAACATCATCAATTTGTATGGGAGTAAAGTTTTGATAACGATCCTGCACTGTATCGACACATGGCAGCAGAGTAAATAACGAAGGAACTGTTTCTTTGAATTTACTAACAGAGTTTTCTGATAGACACCTGCTGTAATAGAACTTTTCTCCAAATTCAGTAAAGTTAATAATGGAGAATTCAAATGTATCTAAGTACTGATCGGACAGAGGAAATACTATTAGATTGTCAATGTCTATGCCATAGGTCAGAACGAGGTCGAGGGTGTGATTAAAACAGTGAGTGGGTTTGTTTACATGTTGAGTAAAACCAATTGAGTCTATGAGCGAATTAAAGGCAGAACTAAGACTGTCGTTGGCAACATCCACATGAATGTTGAAGTCACCCACTATAATAACTTTATCTGTGCTAAGCACCAACTCAGATAAAAAGTCTGAAAATTCAGATAAAAATTCAGAGTAAGGGCCTGGTGGTCGATAAACAACGACTACAATAACTGGTTTTTGACAATTCCAGCTAGGGTGAAGGAGGCTAAGAGTTAGGCTTTCAAATGAGTTAAAACTATGGTTAAGTCGAGCGTTAAGCAATAAGTCTGCTTGGTAGATTGCTGCTACTCCTCCTCCTCGTCCTGTGGTCCGAGGAATATGAGTATTATTATAAGAGGGAGGTGTTGATTCATTTAAACTAACATATTCTTCTGGCTGTAGCCAGGTTTCAGTCATACAGAATAAATCAACGTGCTTATCAGTTATCAGATCATTCACTAACAAAGATTTAGATGGGAGTGACCTAATATTAAATAATCCACATTTTATTGTTCTATTCTTAGGTTCATTTATAGGCTTTGTGTTGATCTTTATGAGATTTGTGTGAATTACACCTCTTTTATTTCCCTTTGGATTAGATAGTTGAAGTGGTCGTGGGGCAGAAACAGTTTCTATGGGGTTTTGTGGGGGTGACTGCTGTAATAGAAGCGCAGAGAAGCGTGTAAGACTGCAACTCTGCTTCCTGGTCCCAACTCTGAAAAGTCACACCACAGACAAAGACATGATACAGCAGTAGAAAAAAAAGCTGACTAAAAATAGTGACTTGGAAATTGTTTGATTTCTCAGCTGGCATGCAAAGTCCAGTTGATATCTTCCTATATTAAATCAACAATAGACAGAATAAAAAGGTGACCAGAAAAGACAATGATGACAGCGGTGAAGGCTCAGTGGCCTTTGTTGACATGCATTAGATTTCATGCAATTTGCTCCGTTCTTATCCATATAATCCTTTCTACCTCAATGAACCATTTCAAAGTAGAGAAGGTGTTTCTATGTTCCCCAAGGTCTCACCAGTTGAAGTCTTTCTCTGTGCATTGACAGGGTTTGGTGCTGAGAGCCGAGGTGTAGCTCTTTCCCTTGATGCAGAATGCTGTGTCCTTTCTCTTCCTGAAACTCCGTTCCTGGCCCATGATGCACTTCTCTCCCTGAGAGCATGCAGTGCAATGTGAGAATTCATTTTCAGATATGAGCAGGCATGTACTGTACATGTGTGTGTGTGTGTGTGTGTTTTACCTGCAGGTCTGTGAGCTGCCAGGACTCGTAGTCAGAATCGGTACACTGATGGGGGAAAGACTGCCTGAAGTCCACTTTGACCAGCTCCCAGTCTGACCTGTAGCTGATGTGGCCAAACACGCTGCAAACAAAAACGCACTTATATCAATTCACATGTGGGTATGTAGCTCAATATTTCCCGTGCAGACATGAGGGCGATGACAGTCTTGTCATGTAAGTGTGTTCAGACTCAAAGTGAAGTAGGCTGGATGGAAACAGACTCAGCGTGTTCAGCTCAGCCTCTGACAGAACTCTGAGAGTATTTCTGTAATTTACCCCCTGGTCGCTCCTCATTTTCCTCTCATCTCTGTATGTTTATCGAACCCATTATGAAGTTCCTGGATACAAGCGATTTTCCCTAAGG
This sequence comes from Scophthalmus maximus, assembly GCF_022379125.1. Taxonomy (NCBI): domain Eukaryota; kingdom Metazoa; phylum Chordata; class Actinopteri; order Pleuronectiformes; family Scophthalmidae; genus Scophthalmus; species Scophthalmus maximus. The sequence continues at coordinate 2,580,583 of NC_061516.1, forward strand.
TGGAAACAATTTCAACTTTCAATCTGTGCCACCCAAACAAATTCTTCACATCCTTCCATTGGCTTCGTTTGGAACCACACCACCACCCGTGATTCTCATTGACACACACAATAAGAGTGCGAATGTGCATATTTCCAAAAGGTTGAACTAGTTCTTTAATGTAAGGGGCAAATAACGAGGTCACCCGACTTCTTTTGATCTATATTAAAGGTGTAAAGGTGTTCCTCTGTGTTCTCACCAGTTACACTACAATCCAGTCGGCACGCACCCATTCAATGGGATCAGTGAGATCGTAATCTCTGCCTTTGAGTTTGGAAAAATAGACAGATAAAAACACTCAAGGTTACAGGACAGGACAACCCAATTTGAATCCCCTCTTTGTCAAAAGCCCCTTACGTACAGAGATCCTGCTGCATGGCCATTAAGAAAACCATGCTCGCTTATACGGAACCAAAGAAGTTGCCCCACATGCGTGATTTTAGATGGTATGCTGGCGTTTCAGGATCAGAGGCGTGATGTGTATCACTACAGCCTCGGGCCTCCTGTCCTACCATTTATACAGATGTTGATCTGGCTCACATGGCTCTGTGACTAGGCGGAACATTGAGGCCTCTCTTCCCCTTTCCACGTTTGTACCTGCAGAATAGATGTGCAACATTCTAACCTTGAATGTTTGTCATCCTCCATTTATTCACCCGCTGTATACCAGCTGGCGTCTTCTGACATCTTAGTCAGCTCCCCCGCTCTCCACAAGGTGGTGATGTTTTATAGTGCAACACTGGTAATGTATTCCATCCCCATTCTTGTCAGTCAAGAGTATTTTTTGAAGCAGACTGATCTGACACAAGTCGACGACTCTGACATATGTCGCTTTGACAGCGGCCGCGTTCACCTTGTTGGACTGCAAGGCGAGCGTGACTAATGTTGTCACCCTTTGTTGTTTCTCTCATTCATACAGGGCTCTGCCCTTCCGTGTCTCCATTAGATGTCTATTATATATTATCTATAAGTGTATTTCAGGCGTATCTCATCTAAAGGCTGAGTTCCCCCACATTAAACAAAGTCATAGTTTGCAAATTGACAGGGCTGGATTAACTTATTAGGAAGTCCAGGGGACAAAATGAACCCTCCCTGTTCCTCTGTTGTACTTTAGAGAGGGCATATTACTAAAGAGATTTGCATTCAATCAAATTACCAGGAACTGATAACCACACAGTGGTGCTATGATACAGATTTCAAGTAGTTGGTTGGTTTGGGGTTTTGTGTCCTTTTTAAATGCTTTAAAGGGGCAGTAAACGATTTTTGGAGAAAAACTGCCATTCTACACAAGGGTAAAAACATGTTAGTCTTCAGAATCATTATGCTCAAAGAGCTAAAAATGTATATTCTGTTCATTATATCATCATTATGGTCTGGAAATGTATTGACAGGTTCAATATTAGTATGTTTTCATCATCATCGGCAACTGTATTGATATTTTCCTAGTCCCCTAATAGGAGCACTGACACTGTTGAAGTTGTTACTGCTCATTTTCAAAAGTGGGATTGGGGCGTTCTTAATTTTACACTTGGATTTTATTTTTTTGTGAACTAAACTTAACCACAATAAGAAGGACAGGAAGCCTTCTGTGGCAGTTGTGTGGGGGCGTAAATTATAGTAATTGATCAAGAAGAAACTACATACAAATAAAATTCCTTTCACCACTGTTTGTGTTTGAGTGACAGCTAAAGATTCAGAGGTGTGTATATCTCAAAACCTCATCACACAAAATCCAAACAATCATAGCTGGATACAACTTGATATTAAAAAAGGTGTTATAGCCCCCATATACCAATTCATGGCCTTTAACGAGAGAGTGTGTCACTGCTCATTCATACATCTCGTCTAAATTTGCTCTGGCACACAACATATTTATCAGCGTGAAGTGTAAAAATCAACTCTATTGCTTTGTCTGCGCTCAGCTCCAACCAGCCTCAGAGTTAATTTAACACATTTTTTTTTTTTTTTAGTTTTGAATAGCCTCTCCAGAGCCAGAAGAGCTCTATTAGTGGGCAAACAACACTCCAATCAGCTCAGCGAAAAGAAATCAACTCTCATTAACAGTGGGAAATGTGTTGCTCTAGCTCCTCTCATTAAAATACAGAGCGGGGGGGGGGGGAGAAAACATTTCGAAGGACGTGTTTGCAAGTCATTTCTAGGAGAGTTTCCATGCAGGGATTCCTTCGAAGAACTATGTATTTGCTTTTCGTGACTGTGTTGCACATGGTGCAGGTAACTCAAGGGGGGAAAATGGTTTGTCAGTCGCAGAGTGATCTGGCCCGATGATCTCCCACAGCAGCATGAGCCCAGTGAGAGTCTGTCCGGTCTCTGATACATACTGTCAACAGTATGAGCGGTGGACAAGCTCTGCTCCCCCACCTGTCCTTGGTGCTGAGTCACTGCTCAAAGACTTCATTATGGGATGGCAGGCTGCGCCGTCAAAAATCGAAACCCTGATGCGAGTAAAAAGACCTTGGCTAATCTGTCAGACATGCTCGCTGGAGCCAGATGGGTGACATTTATATATGTACCTATATGTGTGGGTATTAGTCTCAACCCAATGACACATGGCAGAAAGTGGTGAGTGAGTCGGAGGGTTCAAGTCAAGTGTGTGCGTTCGTGACCATCTCATTGCCCTTCTTAGCGGATTACAGCTGGAAGTCGGCCTTATCTCAGGGCCAAGGCCGGCCGTCTGAGATGATGTGACAAGTCTCACTCCAGCTAACTTCCCGATGGAGAGATTGGATATAGAGAAGAGGAGAGACAATCTTAAAATACTCTTGAAGCCTACATCAGCAGTTCTGGTCTGAAGCTGCCGATCATTGTGATTTTGTGCCAATATTCGGAGGCTCTTCGAAATATGTTCAGATGTAGGCAGCCTCAGCTGTACTTCAGGTCGTATACAATTTATGCGGCGCAAAGAAAAGCCAACATTAACAGCGCTTACGGATAGGTTCATTTTTTGTTGCTGTATTTTTTAAGTTCCTAACTGAACTCCGAGGCGATATCTTACTGTGTTTTTCTGGGCAAAAAATGTTAAAGCTAACATAAGATTTCAGCCAAACTGGTATCTTTGTCCCAGTGGTCACACTCAGGGTTTATTTATTCAGCATCATCCTCTACCACAGCTCTGAAAGGAAACTTAAGAGGGATATTCAGACTGAAACCTGAACTTTGGAACACATCCGCTCTATTTGGCTCATATTCGCTTGGGCTGAACTTCTTTGCAAAAACAAAATACAGCTAATGAGGAATGCTTCTGACTCTTGTAACATTCATATATATATATATTATATATATGTATTTTTTTTGTGCCACATATCAGATCTAGGCAGGTAGCATTAAGGGCCTTGCCTTAGGGCCCACACTGGATATTAGCCATGTCCTGTCCAGAAATCGAACTCAGACCTTCTGTACCAAAGTCAACGGTGTAACATAAAAAACGTAATATATACACTTGCCAGGAGCTTCAGCCATCGTTGCCTTAGCAGACTGGACAATACAGTGACTAAATATGCAAAAGTGACAAGATGAGCGTGCCAGGCTAGGGTAAGCTGGTTAGAATCCTAACTTCAGTAGAGTTAACATAGCAAAAACTCACATATAGTCGCTTTAAATGTACAAAGTTTAATCATTTCATTAATGACGATCCTGGATTAATAGTGTTGAACTGTTGGTATGGCGTAATAATGCGAGGGGCTTTGAATGTCTAGGCCCACTATGGCTATAATGTATGTAATCAATCTAATCACCGACATCATGTTAAAAGTCTGTGAAACTGACCAATGTCAGATTTTTCTTACCAGAACTTGTACTACAGTAGATTAATGTACTGGTCTAAGCCTACTGCAGCCTGATGAAGAGCCCGACAGAGAGACAAACAAAACGATGTGGAGCCAGGGCGCACAAATACAGAGCCGAACCACGGAAATAAAATGTCAAGCGAGGAGAGAAGCCAGGCTGGGAGGGAGGGCAGAGGGCGTGCACAGGCCTGCGCTCCCATCAACCTCTGCTGCAATGGCAATCAAACCCTCTGGAGGCGAGGAGAGAGGACGGCTTTGCAGGAAATCAGCAGTGAGACCAGCTGCTGTCAGTGCCACGAAATTGGGCCCCACACTCCAACAGATAGAGAGGGAATTGCCGTGATGGGAGAGAAACTTGAGTGTCACGTATGTCAAGGCTGCGCCGTCTGACCCGCTTAGACAACTCATGAGAACTGATCAGAGCGCGGGTGCAAGGTTAAACCATAGGAAGTGTAGGAATTGCCACAGGTTTAATTTCTGCTTCCACAGAGCCTTCTACATCTAGTATATTGTAATTTACACTTGGATGCTTATAGAGCACTTACAATCAGTTCAACTTAATGCAGACTTTTATTCCACAAGCATTTTCTGTAATCAAATGTTTCTTCCTGCTGAAGTGGAGATTAAACTCACGTCATGACCAGGGTCTCGTCTCCTGGCTCGCTAAGGAGTCCATCAACGAACACAGAGGTGCTGGTGAAGTTGTGAACGGTCCACGTCCGTCCCTCATCAATACTAAACCTGCGGGCAAAAAGGAAAAACAAGTGTTCACAATCAACAATACTCTCAAACAGAGATATCGATTTTTATATTTTAAATCTCTACACACTCCCAGGGATTTGTCCATCCACTAACCCTCTCCCATTGTCCAACTGGCATTTAAAGAACTCGTGAGAAAAAGAGAAAACTAGCCATGATGTGACCCATTTTCCTCTTGTTTTGAAATGATACTTTTGACTTCCTCTGTCTGAAATGAAGGACGCATAGTAGTGTTTCCACATAAATATCAAGTGCATTTGAAAAAAAGCTGTAAAATGTAAATGATAAAAATGTAAAACAAATAAAAAAGAAAAGTGAATAGCCTTATTTCCATATAGTTTGCACAGTGTCGTCAAAGGGTGGCGATATATGCAATGGTACTTGTGGCTGAAACAGAGTAGAAGAAGTAGGGGCTGACATCTGTCATGCGGACAAATTGTTAATTTTGCTTAGGAAGGTTCCAAAGTGAGTGAAATGACCCAGAAGTATTTTATCGGCAGCCATGATAAGAGCTGCTCGAATTCTTTAAATGCATATGGTGCTTCAATGCTTTCCTGCCTATCTCATTTAGCATAGGGTACACTGGTCCTTCCTATGCAAAAAGAAAGGAGAAATAGACGCCCCACAATTCATTGTGGCAGCATTATTTAACGTGACACGCCATGCACGAACATAAACGATTAAATCAAAAAGGTATGAATATGACCAGGAAGGGACGAACATCATCATGTAAGTTACCGTTGCCTATTAAGCATTTTCCATCTTATGTCAGATGGTGGTAATACACGCTCAATCCTCGGAAATGTGTAGTTTTACCAGCGCAGACGCACGTCAATAACATCCGCCGTCGCATAATATTACATGGTAAGAAGAAACAAAACCAGTCGCCTTGGCCACCTATGAGACAATAATAGAGAGAGGGCTTCAGCAACTTTTAGGCGAGTTGTATTAAGTTGTTGAAGCAAAAGCATTCTGACTAGTCATGCGAAATTTTCATTATGGACGAACTCTGAAAAGTTCTCTCCAATTATGAGCATTAACTCTCACTCTCATTAACGCTGATGAAACTTTTTTTGAATTTCCACGAACCTTTTCTAATGTGATACATCAAAATAAGCATAGAAATACAATGGAATTATGACGGAAACTATTTTTTTCGACTCCTTAGTGGTATATCTGCTTGCTACCAATGTAAACTGCATACAGCAAAGAAACCTGGTGAAGCAATAGTTAACAATAGAATGGAAAAGAATCATATTTAAACTAAGTGCTACAATTTTTTTTGTGTGTGACAGAGGCCTAGAAAGCGAGTTCCCTGCTCTCTGTGGTCTGCGGTGGCAGCAGTGCTGAGTAAATATGGCAGCACGATGGAGAGGGATCAATGTGGAATCGAGCAGCGTGTGGCTCGCACTGCGGGCTGTGTGTGGTAATGATGTGTTAACAAGGACGACAGTGTGATAATGAGCAGGTAAACATGCAGTCACACGGAAACACAATGAAAATGCAAAGCTACTAGAGGATGTCTCCATTGTACAGGCCTAAGCATGCTTCAAATAAAACCCCTGTCAGACTGCGTAGCAGGGTCTGGCACCACCTTTCTGACGCCAGAATCGGGAGGGTCCTGCCTCCAACAGCTTTTGTTTTGGCCAGGTGTGCAGACGTGAGAAAGTTGGCAGATTTTTAATGTCTCTCAAGCTGTTTTTTTCTCTCTCCATTTGTTACACAACCACTTCTGCAATTTTCGGGTGTACAATCGAGAACGAAGACCAAGAAAGCTTTCGATGAGAGACTGACTACAGTGACCGTAGTAACCCCCATTTGTGTCAAGACTACAAAGACACTTACTGTCAGGGGCGGACTGGGGCAAAAAATGGCCGGGATCTGGATAAATTGTGTATAAGGGGTCTCGGAAGAGACCTTTTTAAAACTAATGACACATCTATCTCTCCTCATTCACGTATTTTTTGTTTCATTCATTCAACTAAGGCTTATCATCATCAATCTTATCATGTCACTGGTGGTGTGTGGCCTATTGCCCTATGTCCCTGTCTGTCTCATCACCCCGTTTACTAGCATCCTCACCGTCATCTCCCCTGTTGCTGGCAGCAGCAGCCCCAGAAGAAAAGTCACTTTGTTGCAAGGCAGAGCATCTTCTATTTCTTTTCCCCAAACTTTTCTCCACCACCTTCGCATTTTGTTGCCCATGAGTACATGTAGGTGCACAAGTGGATTTGGATTCGCATTAGAAAAGAGAAAAAGAGCTATTGGTCAGTTGGACGAGTTTTCCCTAAGAAGTGATTGGACAACACATTGTATGACCAGTGTCTTTGAAGCATACTGAGGCCTTAAATTTATTTTATACTGACGATTCAAGTCACATATTCAAAATTGAAAAGATTATGAGCAAGGCTTTAAATTTGCTATCAGCTGGACATCTACAGCCTTCTACATGCTGACGTCCTCAGTCGTCTAGCCAATTAAATCTTATTTCCCTCCAGCTAATAACCAAAGAATTATTAGAAATGGATGGAGTGATGACCCTGTAATCAAAAAGATTAGTGGCCCAAATTTATAATGATGCTCCATGGCACACCAGGAATTTATTCCGATCCTTCAGTACTGTGAAGAATTCTAAAACAAGACTTATTCTTCGAGGAGCCTAATCATAAATCATAAATGTACAGAACGCAACTCTGTCCAGTCGCCGTATTATGGTGCCATCTCATTTCTCAGCCTGCTAGCTTTTCATAATTAAGTGATATGAATGCCTAGTGTGAGTCGGAGTGAGCTTATGACAGGCGCTGGGGAATGATCTGTGTGTGTGCATGCGCGCTGAGTCACTTTTAAAATTCTATATGGTTCATTTTCAAGTGGCTGTGAACGTGGCATGGCTTTGAAGCACACAGTTGTAGATATCCTATCCCCACATGGGAACATGGTTTAATTATTCCGGAGAGTCAGAGGCAGTGAAGACGGGATGGGTAGAGAGTCTTGCTTCAAGGATGTGGGGTGGGAGAGATTGTCTCAATGGCTTGTGAAGGAGCATTTCAGGTCAACACGTGTCCCTAACATAGACAAGTACCGACTCTGCACTAAACTGCTCTCTTTCCACAGCGTGACATGGCCCCTTATCTCCCTCCCTCTGTCCATCTATCTGTCTACTGCTGTCTTCTCCTTCTCTGTACTTCCAACCCACTAATGCTACTGTCACCGCTGCCTCTTTCTGTCTGGGAGGTGAAACCAGGCCACATAGACTCATTCAAAGTTCTTACCCTTAAAGAGTAGTAGTCGTAGTACAACTGTCAGTTGTTTGACAGGTACATTGAAGCTTTGACCACACCCATAATTAGATATGGATATCTGCAACCATTTGTCCCAATTTTTAAAAAAATCCAGTGCAATTGCATTCTTGATGATTCATTTACATCAAAAGATAACAAAACATACTGTCAAGCACTTCTCAGAATTTACCATGGAAAATCAACATCTTTCCAATCAAGAAAATGCCCCAAAAAGTATATTTCAAGAGAAGCTACACCCTTTTTTGTAAATCACATCGTTTTGTAGGCACAAAGCATTCATACAGGTGTTTTTTCCCCCAAAAATGAAAAAAAATAATGTAATAAACAAAATTCTGGATGTGACCCCACTGGCAGGCAGTCAAATGATACACACAATTACCATGATTAAATTAAAAAAAATTCATGATTTGAACATTGCTTTTTTTTAATATTTTAATGCAGAAGAAGTGACTTATTATACTGTTAGGCTCCATCGTGCTGGTGCATATTCATGTAGTCCCAAATAAGGCAACAAATAATCAAATAACCACAAAAATAACTGCCATTCAGTGAGGGTTTTTTGCAGGGGGGGCCTTGAGGTGTGGGGCCCCAGGTCAGTTCCCATTTTTTGTGTTTAAAGGCTAAAAAACTTTTAAAAGACAACTAAATTATCTGCTGGGAGACGAGACGGAATTGCATCACTGCCTTAAACTATCCCCTTCTAAAAAAGTGCGCGGTGGAACACGTGCCAACATGCCAGTATACCGATGCAGTTGCAGGTTGAGACGAGTAGGCCAGCTAAAGAGAGACATGTAATCAGCATTTAATAACTACTTTTGCAAAAGAACACTGAGGAAACATTGCCGTTCCATCATTTGCCTCTTGGCACCAGAACAATGCACAGCTGAAGTGTGTTGCTCTCACACACAACACTGTTCTCTGTTAATGGAGCAGCTGAGAAAGAGAAACATCGGGGGTCATGAAGCTGGAGTGAGACGACAGCTAATGTCTCTGGAAAGGAGCAGTTTTGGGAGCCGGAAATATCATCAACTAATGAGGTAATAACATTACAGTCATTTTGTGTAATGGAGTGGTAAAAAAAAAAAGAATCATGCTCATTTTCATGACTAAGAAGTCGTCTTTTCCTATAGAACACTTTTTTCGCAGCTCTCTGTGGCTCATTGGGAGATGATTTTTTTCATGCGGTGCTCCCGCAGCCTATGAGGGTTATTGATTTAGAGGAGTCACGGGGGAGGGAAAAATGTGAAGGACGACACTCCGCTGTCTTTCTCTGAGAGACGGATGAGGACCCGTCTAAAAGGTCATTTGATCTCGGTCCGCGATAAATGCTTTTTCTGACGACTCCCTTATCTATGCTTTCTCATTATTTCATCTGTATTTATTAAGGGTCGATGCGATAGCATCTGGCTGAGATTGAAATTTGTATGCATGAGCTGATGGAGAGCAAGGGGTGGGGGTGGCCTGATCGTAGATGTTTTCAAAGGGTACAGTGCTGGACTTGGGGGTAAAACTGATCTTTCCTGTATTGTGATCTTTTATAATTTTTGTGAGGACAAACCTTTAAGTATGATCTCTTGTTCTTATAGGTCTTGCTATTTTGCCAGTCACCTGTTCTGTATGAAATGTGCAATGCAAATAAAGATTTCCTGATTGACTGGCTGAGCCAGAGGCTACTAATGGATGATCCACTAGCACTTCTCAAGTCCGGAATAAACAATTGGATTAACCTGAAGAAATCCATCCCATCACAGATATGTGTGGCACTCAATGGTGTGTATGAAAAGTCAGTAAGATAATGATCGCACCCTGTTAAAAGAGATGTTATTCGTATGGTGACACGACAGTGATTACTTACTTGAGGATCTTGAGGGGAATAGAGGTGTCCTTGATGGCAACAATGACCCCACCGTGATCCAGGTACAGGATGTGATGCTCCTCCTCGAAAACCTTCAAAGAAGACATTAAATGGTTGGGGGTGAAGTGACTGGAAGTAAATGGTGAATGGACTGTATTTAAGTGTCTTGCCCACGGACACATCGGCATGCGGACTGTGGGGAAGCAGGGATTGAACTGACGACTTTCCAGTTAGTGGACGACCGTCTCTACCCCCTGAACCACAGCTGCCCCAAGTGAAGATGATGTTGCTAACACAATAATTTGTTTATGTCAGTCCAAATCATGTAAAGCTAAAAAAAAAAAAAAGAAGAACTTTGTGGTTCAGTCAGTAAAAGAAATTCCTGGATGGAAGTTAAATTTGATTTTCTATGCTCTCAGATCGAGCAGCGTCCATGAGAGTGTAGTGAAATATTCGGCGAGGAAAGGTGAAGAGGGACAGGAGTGTAGAGGGTAAAAGAAAGAAGAAGACGTGAGGGAAGACATAATGTACCTGTCTCCATGTCTTGCCGCAGTCTGAGGTGATGTACATCTCTTCCTTGTACTCGACTAACTTGGAGCCAAGGTTACCTGAAGGAAAGATGGAGAATTGAAAGTTTCTTCGGGCAGGGAGCCTCACATGAGGTATCAACACCAGACTGAGCGAGAGGCGAGAACAGATGTGAGGAAACTAGACAGTCAAACATCAAAAAAGAAGAAGAAGACCAAGCCAGAGAGGCAGAGGATTAAACCTAAGAACCTTTTTTTTACTGGTTTTACTTTGCTTTTTAACAATTGACCAGATGAAAAGAACAGGCCCAAAAGAAATGTTTCAATCAAAACGGAGTGAAAAAAGTCTGGTTCGCTGAGCATGATCAAAGGCTGCCAGGAAAGAAAAACATTGTAGATCTTTTCTGATTTGTAGCTGTTACAAACAAGGGGACCAATTACTTTACCTTGCTTAAACAAAATTATGAATTTTATAAAAAATACTTTATCAATTTAATATTTACTGACAATCTGACGAACTTGGTTAAGTACGAGGGATTTTCATATGCTCCTCACACAGCACTAGCACTAAGACTTTTTTCTTTCCCCAGCCCCCTTTTGCTTTTCTTATGTGAAACGTCCGGACACGAACAAAAACACTGAAGTATTCAATAAATAAAATTGCTGTTGGTTCAATGAACTCCTCTGTGTGCTTGAGTGCTCCGGCACAGAGCAATGGTTGTGTCAAAGCTCTTCCCGGAGTAAGTGGAGCGTTGTCTCGAGGGGGAGTGGCACTTTTTAGCTCAGCCCTGCGGACTGTTTGCACAGAATAGAGAGTTATAGCTCGGGCTGCAGACAAAAAAAAACACCAAACACCAACACAGACTGACACACAAAGACACATGGGCCGAGTGCTGTACGTGTAATACACAAACTAGACCACATGCGGTAGATACGACTTCGTTAGATTGGATTTGTACATAAAAAAATCATCTAGCATGCTTATTTAATTGGAAATTAGATTTCTCTTTAATTGCACCAATGTGGCAACACCTCGAGTTGGTAGAGATGTATTTATTTACATAAAGCCCCAGTGTGTCATTTTTGACATTTTTATGGCGGCATCTGGTGGTAAAGTAACAAACCGCAACCAACTGAGCAACAGACGGGGACACTTTACGGTGGCGCACCGCTGATTCCACTTCCGGTTTCCGGCAGCGCTGAAAATTCAAAGCGAATGCGACGTATTCTGGTCCGTTTTGTGCAACCTTATTCAAAACGACGTAACAAACATGGCAACTTACACTGAAGTCGGGTCCACCTCATGTAACTACATTCAACTCATTCAAAGTTGACAAAAATACATTGGTTCTTTGTTGCAGGTGATTATGAACATATAGTTATGGACAATATATTCAAAAACTTTGAATTAGTTCTTCTAAATATTACACACTGTAGCTTTGACAAAAATGCGGTGGAGACTCACCGGCACCCATGATGAGACCTGGAGCAGAGTCTTTGGTGTGGACCGTCCCAGACACATAGGGGTTGTCGGCCCAGCGCAGGTGCAGGTGGAGGTGACAGTCCGGCTGCAGAGCGGAGACACACAGATGTTATTTATCACGAGGGATAAAAGCATCATTCATCCGCAGCTTATATCCACATCCAGGACGTCCCAAGAGTGCGCAGCACAATGCAAGTGGGAAGCTTTGGCCTCTTCAGTGAAATGAAAGGTGACGTGAAGACGCACACTCTGCTCAGTCATGTTTGATGAGTCCTACCTACCACACAGAAACCTGATAATCCCACTGCAAATACAACTCAGTGTGGGGGGATTTCAGTCGTGTTGATCAAATTTAATGTCGTGAAAGAGATTTAATGGGAGCTAATTCATTTGAAATGAGAAAATCGGACATTAGATCCGCCAATGCAAACATTTGTCAGAAGCAGCGCTGCTCACACTGACAGATCGTGTGCTGTACTCTGTACTGTAGCAGGGTGTCCACTCATGCTGGTGACTAAAAAGAAAATGCCCTTTTGAAGTGCTTCTCTAAAACGTATAGTGGTTTGGAATATATTTGCACTCATGTGTGATTACTTATTACTTGTATTTTACCGTTTACAGATCAGTCTCATTACAACAGAGCTGCTGTAATTTACTTTTGATGCAAAGCTCTCCACCAGCTACAGTAAACAGTGGGAGGCTTTTATTGTGAAGCAGCTACAGAACAATGTATTTAGAGTCAGCAGTGCTTCACTAGAAGTGCAGCAAATCACTGTGAACTAGAATCTGCATTTCCTGAAGACGATGCGAGTGTTTGCTGAAACTGCTGCCTGATTTTCTGAAACATTGAGCAAATTATTCCAGAGTCTTATCATTGTACTTAACACATGTTTACATTACTGATGCAGGAGTGCAGCTCACATAAACCAAAACAGCCATAATAAGGGAAAACTAATGAATGGCAACAATGAAACACTGAAGCAACAATGTTTGACTTTGTGAAGAAATTCACCAACTGTCTGTCAAGTGTCAATACTGCAGCATTTAGAGGTTTTGAAAAAATGATAGGTAATGAATAAGTCTTAGGTTGAATTGATTTGACTTCACCCTCAAACTTTGTTAGCCACTCATCAAAAAAAAATAAAAAAAATAATCTAATGTGGACATTGTTCAGGGTCTTACAAATATGGATGTACCATGTTTTGCGAAGTGTGTTCGAAAGATGTAGGAGATGAAGTCAAAAATAGGTCTAGAAAATATTCATAAGTAGCAGAAATATGTTTATGACACCTAAGGGAAATAAAACCCTGCATGGCAAGAATGTGTATCGTACAATTGTACACTCTGTTACAAATTCAGAGCCTTTCAGTGAAGATAAATCAGATTGTCCTACCGTACGTCCTGATAATGCCCATCTACTCTCTGCAAGGTTTTATGATGTTACATAAATAATACTACAGTCTCTTGTGTTTGTTCACCACAACATATTTGAACCAGTTGAAGTAAACTAACATACAGCAACACGATTACATTTTGAAAGGTGACACTTCACTCTCAGTCCCTGTGTGTAACGTTTAAAAGTCAGCACATAAACATGTAATAAATTACTTATGACAAGTGTTTATTCATGTATTTGTCCACACCTATAACCTCCCCTGTAAACAATTATTAGAGGAGGCTGATGTTTAAACAGATAATGAATGACAATATGATTAAATGACAGTTATAATGACATCAATTATGAAAAGATATAAACAGTTACAAACTGATGATTAAATGCTAAACCGATTAAACTGAAGAGATTCCTGGTCCATTGTATTGTGGGGAAACCAATCATTTTATATCTTTAACCTTTTACCACAAATAGATTACACTTGTGCGCTGCTAAATGCTGAGCCTTTTCCAAAGTGACATTCGACCACAGTGAAAATGTCAGAGTTTCCTTGGAATACATGAAATATCTTCTTTAGTAGTGTACGTGAAGGACCGGGCGGACCCTGATATTCAAGGCTGCACCTGGGACACACAGTCCTGGTCGGTGTGAGGCATGCCCGCCGTGTGTCTTCCCTGTGCCCGGGACAAGATTTTTTCTTGATAGTGCCCTCATAGGTCAACGTCAGAGTGAACAAACGTGTGTGTGTGTGTGTGTGTGTGTGTCTGTCTCAGCAATGGCAAACACGTCTGGAGCGGATACTCCAATCTCTATGTCTCCTTTCAAATCTGTCGGTTGAGTGATGGTTCCAGGGAAGGAGCAGATTTGCCCCCCATCCTCCTCCTCTCTATATGGCTGTGGGGTGTGATGTATGGATATCAGAACGTGGGTAACTGCAGGTGAAAGTCAGACGAGCATCCCGTCCTGCCCTCTCTGGCTTTGTGTTTATGATTGATTGATTGTAGGTGTGAGATGGCAGCTGCCTCACAGTGTGCAGACACTGAGTTTGGACACATCAAGTAGAAATCATACAGTGAGGAGGTGACAGAGAAAGTGAAACATGTGCATTAGTTAGCAGTATTCTACAAATCAGCGGGACTTACTGCTTTGCAGCTAACCGGCTTGCCATTCATGTCAGTGGTGGGCGGGGCCAAGGGTTCCCAGTCTCGTCCTTTGTTATAGGTGATGAGAGTCGTCACTTTGCCATCGGTCTTCTGATTGGCCAGGAAGACACCTTTGATTCCACGTACCTGCGGGAAAAGGTAAAATTTACAGCATGAACACAACGCTATCTGAACAGCTGTGGCCAAGAGGTGCCGTTGTGGTCTTGTGGTGCATCAAAAAAGTAGTTTAACTGTGGCATAAGTGTAGAGGTGAAGTTACAAAGTCATCTAACCACAGAAAGGCGATGGACTCTGAATCTTTTCCTGTATCTGTGTTTGACGTGGGTTTGGCCCCCTGTTAACTTTGGCAGGTCCTGTGGCACTTCACTTACGACCGATTCTTTCTCCCCACAGCAACTGAAGTAAATAGTGGAGGCATTTTTTCACGAGCCACATTTTTTCTGAATGTCCTTTTTCTGAAAGTGGCAGTTTTCGGTAGGCCAAATTACTTTGTTCAAGAGAGAGACAGCTCTGTCTCAGCAACACATTCCCTCATGATCTGGCAACACAGTTGTTTCCTCTCTCTGTTGTTTCTGGTCTGGTTTGAGATTATTTTGCCAACCCAAATTAACAGAAATTTAATTGGATTTCTATATGAAACCCCCAAAGATAAACTCATATAAAACTTCTTTTGGTTGACAATACTACTATTGATATCATCATTATTGTTATCATTATTTTCCTATTTTTGCTGGAGAAAATTTTTTAAATGCTTTCTGCAGCGGGCTGTAATAAGGCTGTAATAACAGGCTGTAATAACAGGAACAACTGTCTTTTCTTTTGTGAACCACATTCACTTACGAGACAGACAAGTGTTTAACATTTCATACCATCGGTGCAGCTTGTTAGCATCCTCGACTAACCTGACTCAGAAATGCAAGATGCATAGACTCTAAAGGTTGCCAGCTTTAGCTTATTGCTAGTTTTACTGCTTATGTGTCAACTTTTGTTTTCCAGAGAACAATGTGGGATTTCTTGTTACACTTGAATCCAGTAACTGGGACCTGAAATAATATTTTCCTTTATACAAGCCTGAAAAACAAGTTGAGAAGAGAATATGATGAAGCTATTTCCTCGCAGACGTCTCAAAAAGAGTCTAAATATAAAACTGCTGCAACTGGACTGTAACTTCACCCCGAACTGAGGACTAGATTTAGAATATTAACCAGAACATAACAGAACGTGCCCTTTAACTGTCAGCAGTGGTTGAAACCTGATTACCCACGGCGCAATGCGTAACGGGGCAATGCGTTTACTTGGAGGCTGAAAGCAAACCACTGACACAGAAATCTGCAGGGCTGTAAAAGTTTAATACACTGAAATCAATACATACTGCATGGTTTTCTGCGGCTGTGAGGTTGCTAGCTACAGGCTCTGAAGCTGAAACTTTAAACAGAGACACGACGATGAAGACAGCTCAGACAGCCATTTAAACAGAGCCAGGCAGCTTGTCAGACACGTCTCCATCCTCAGACTCCCCAAGCTCCATTTGCTTTCCATTATGTAGCACTGATGTTTATAGAGTGAGGAAAAAAAGGTAATTGTTTAAATCAAAGTACATAAGCCTGCTTGTATTCTCTCTGGACTTTTGGCTTCCCTCCATTCTGTCTGCACTTCTTCATCTCCCTGCTTCTTGTTCAAGCACTTCATCTTCTCTCTTCAGTTTTTTGCCTCAAGCCTTTATCCATCCAGAGGCGTATATCGCTGCCGCAGCGCACCAGAGCGACACTCCATCAGTTTTTTTTCTGAATGAAATTCAGGGAATATTAATATTTTGGAGCGCTTGAAGATCCAATCAGTACTAATGTGTATGTGATGTAATAGAGCCAATAAAAACAAATGACAAAGTTGTCATATTGAGAGTTAAGGTATATTGCTTGATCAGCTCATGTTGATGCAAGAACGCATTCAACCTTAAAAGTTGCTGGTAGCTGCTGGCAGACTTTGGGCGACACAGCAAATATATATATATATTTACAACCAGTCATGTTCACTAGTAAAGATGAAAAGGCAGACTGGGCCAGCTGGCCAATCAGAGAAGACTGGGGTATATCCGGAGGCGGGGCTAAATGAAATCCAAGCGTTTCAGACAATGTGAACAGAGGAGCTGCGGGAATGGGTAGTATGAGAACACTGATGCCTTTTCTGAACATTAAAACATGTTAACCTTTTCAAGTGGTAACCAAAATTAAAAGTATGAACCTGAATATGAGCATTATATGTCACCTTTAAAACAAAATAACACTAATTAGTTCATTCACTTATGTTGCTTTATGTCACTAATTACAACCTACTTCATCGATGCTATGATTTGGCTGACTGCTGTTATATTCTCAACTATCCATACAGTCAGTCTAACATTTGATCCTCTGGTCAGCTTTGGTTGAATGGTTGACAAATGAATGTAAACCTGCCACAGTAGGAACAGTGGTTACATAACCTCCAAGTCTGCACTCAAATTGCACTATACGTCTGCATCCATCCCCTTTATGTTTTGTCCGTTTCTCTATCTCTTTCTGCAGCACGTGAGGAGAGTGTAGCCCTGACCGAGTGACGAGAGAGGAAATGAGTTCTGCAGTGAGGGCCTTTGTTGTATTGTCCACTGCCTGTTCCTTTCTCCTAGGCGTGCTATTTCCTTCTTCCTCATCCACTTGTTTCATGTCCTCCGTGACCATTTATCCACAGACCTTGCCACAAAACTGAATAGCTTGACTGCTAGAACACTGAGAGAAAGGAAAGGCAGGCACATCGGGTTCAAGTTCAGTCTCATCCACTACAACAAATCCTTGAACAGAGGTCTTCTTATAGCATTGCTTTCATGAAAAGAAGACGTTAATTGCTGAATGCATTCACTAAATATCCATTTAGGTGGAGGAATTTTCATGAAGTCTGCTCTTTGGCAGAACGTTTTGGCTAAACGTCTGCCCCATTAAGTGATTATCCAATTACCCAGAAGCCTAAATATCCCTGATGTAGGCGCTGCCATCTTGTGCTGGTGATGTCATTTCAAGAGAACACAAGAAATAAAATGTATTGAATGGATTAGACAGTGATACCTCTTTCACACCAAAATTATCTTTTTTTGACCCGCTTTTAATCGGCAATTGGCCACTTTCACACTGCGAGCAGACCAGGGTCTGATGATCGTGTAGTGACAGTTGGCGGCCATAGATGGCGGTAGAGAGCAGTGTGCACCATAAATAAAAAGAAAAGGTGTAGTAAACAACACAAAGCATGGTAGCCAGTGAGCCGGTGGTCAGCGCTACCTTATATCTTGTACTTGTCACTCTTTCAAAGTTTACAAACTCAGCGCAGTTTTACGAGCCGAGCCTGGCCCTTTAAGCAGGTGACCGTATGGGTTTTGAAGTGTGTGTATGAGAGAAGAAGAAGTTTGGCTCTGTGTTTGTGTACGTAGCTGCAGCCACAAGGAGAACGGGCTCCGCACATCATCCATGTTACCGACAGTTTGTGGCCATTGTGTTATGAGAGACCGCCTGATGAGGCCGTGTGTGTCCACCGAAGGGTTGAAATAAAGTGCCCCGTTCTAAACCTCATCGATGATCTGGATTGTGTTAGTTATTACTACCAACGATGCCAAAGCTAGGCTAAGCGAGCTAGCTACATGCGAGGTCTCTTTACTACAGCTGGTGAGGTAACAGCAGTTACCGACGGAGGAGTAGAGCCTTCGTTGCCTCCGTCATCGTGCAAATCACCCGGCTGTTACGTTCACATCAATGCCGATCGGAAGTGAAGCCAATTATTACCCGGGTCTATTGCAGAGTCATTTGATCCGGGGCTGAATGCCAATTGAAAGTTTTCACACTGCAGAAAACGGCTGGTTTAAACAGGTTTTTTGGCCAGTGTGAAAGAGGCTTAACGCTCTACTATAATGTAAACTACAAATGTCTGTGGTAACTAGCTTACCTACTTTACAGTGAAAACTTCAGCCGGTGCCACCTTTCGGCAAACAGAAAGTCTGGAAGCTAAGCAGTTATGTTATACTAATTATACATTTTTTGTCTGATGTTAATCTTTTTATTTTTATACTTAATGTTAAGACTAACTAGCATTACACTGCAGTACGAGAATGGTGTTTTACAACATTATGCTGATGGGACACATACTCTAAGATTCTCTAAGAGGGGTTTTATTCTAATGCGAGTTAGTTGGAAACATTAAAAAGTCAGTGTATTCCAAATGGAGCTAATATTCGCTTAAATAGTAACCTAGCTATGTAGATTGGTTTGCTGGTCAGCAAAATTGATGGGCGCTGCAAATAAATGAGAAGCCTGCTGTTGTCTACCTCTGTCTAACATCAAATGCTCACAATTTCAAAAATGTCTGAGCATTCTGAGCTGTTAATGTGCCACCATATGTTTTTGTGAACAGCTTTGTGTAATATGTAAGAGAGTAAACGTTCTCTATAATCACAAGGATACCTAAAGCTTGTTTTACAGTATGTGAGCATGGGTTTGAATCGGCTGGTAATATGAGTCTCTTTACAAACTCAGGCTGTGTAGAGTTTACTTCAAGCTGAGAATTTATGACACATGGATCTCTGCAAGTGTTTTCTTTTAACTCTGTTGAGTCTTGTGTATGAGTGAAAGTAAGAAGTATGAGGCCGACGGGAGGATTCATGTATGGTCTGGTTACAGTATAAGTGTCAATCCACACCACCACCATGAGCTGTGATTTCTCACAGAAACAATGAGAATCTGGATTGAATCTCATTGTGTTTGGGGACAAGATAAGGACTCAGAGGGGCCAGAGTCCACACTCCACTGCACTTACAAGAGGCGGTTTATGTTGTTTCGCATCTGATTAGGAAGGCTCTCAGATGCTTCCCTGTGGAGTTATTCCTGGCATACCCCACTGGGAACAGAGTAAGGGACCAACCCAGAAATCGATGGGAGGGGTTTACATATGCCATCTTGTCGTGGTTAGATTAGAAGAATAGAATAGAATAGAACTTTATTGTCAACCAGAGAGGAAAGATTGTCTTCAAAGGTAGGTAGGTCTCTGAATTGCCCAAATAGCCTAGACGATCTCACTAGGGAGAAGGACCAAAGAGATGCATGGATGAACTGATTTTCTGGTTCCAATTATAGATTCCACATCCGCTGCACGCTGAAGGAATTTTCTGAAAATGGTAGAATCTACTTATTTTTGTCATCTCTTAGTACAGGTCATTCTAAACCGCAGACGTCTGTAAAGCTGCTTTCAGACATGCACTGAAGTCCAGACGTTGTCCTGAACACCTCTGGATGGGTTGCATGTGAATGTCCAAGAGAACCCATGTAAGAATACAGCATGAGAATCTCCAGTGACTTCACAGCGAGCAAGTGGGTGTGTTAATAACTGTAAATAAAAAACACTGCTATCTGCAGCAGAGTTATACTTATATAAATACTAGTATATACGTATATACCTAGAATATACTTATACTAGGCTACTTTTCCATCTGAATATAAAACTAGGACTACGACCAGGACTATGTCCCCAGTTCTCCGAAAGGGCTGTCTGTGAGAACACAAATTTCCGCAGATGTTGCTCCGGACATTGCCCGGAGTTTCTCCCGCCAGCCTCCTAGTATAATCTCCGGAGAATGTGAACGGCAAACTCCGGCGAATGTTTAACTTTAACTGTAACTTTAAGAAAGACATAATTGAATCACACTGTTGCACTGGGTGACATGTTTCTTCATTGCCTTAACCCACACACGCACACACACACCCAATGGGATTATTTGTTAACTATAAGTAAATTAAAGGACGGTGCCAGCTTTATCCTTTAAGCATGATTAAATTGTTACATCTACTTATGAGAAAACATTCAGAGAAAACACTGTCTGGAGGTAAAGAGTCCCAGAGGAGAAAGAGCTTACTTTTGGACTCAGTTGTGTTCAGAGCCAACTAATTACATCCTGTAGGTTAGGATAGGATATGAATGTGATTTGAAAGTTCATTTACAATTCATGAATATCATTTTATTTGAAGTACTGTATGCAGCCAACACTTCCATTTCATCTCACCTCCAGGATGTCAATGAGGACGTTCTCCTCCGGCTGCTTGGTGCTGCGAACATTTTCCAGGACGATGGAGTAGTAGACACCCTGGGGGTCTGACTGGTACAGGTTATAGGTGTCTGACTGGTACCACTCCTGGAGGGCGAGGAAGACCTGGTTCTCGTCCGTACTCACTATCTGAACATCCTGGAGGCAGAGGTGGAAGTATGGAGGGAAGAGGGAGAAGAAGCGGGATGGCAGAAAGGAGGAGAAAGTCAGTATTTTCTGAATCATTGCTGTTGGGAATGAAGGAGAAAAAAACTTTCAATTATGATTAATCAAGAAAGCTGAAGAGACAGGCTCACAGATTTCAGGGAAATCATTAAGTAGAAAGAATATGAAGGGGAAAACAGATAAGGTGTTGAAACATAAAAGGAAAAAAATAATAAAAACAACAAGTAACGAAAGTGGCAAGAAGAAATAGAAAAAAGAGAAAAACTAATCAGGAGAGGAATAGATAAAGCAGTGAAAGCAGCAAAGTCTGATTCACAGAAAATTGACAAAGTTTGACAGCAACTCACTGCGAGCCAGAGAACATTATCCAATGAACAGCGAGCTACAGAGTCACAGAAAAGTAACTGGGGGAGATAGGCGAACACTTCCACCATTGGAAAAGTGTTTATTTGCAGCTTAGAAAACTTGTCATGTGTTCTTTTCACAGCTTGTGAGCCTGCTATGCAAATGGCTTCATCACTCATGAAAGACCGTAACGGCGGCACAGAGAGCGACTCAGCACTTCTGCTTTCAGTGATTACATTAACATAGCATTTCAAGATGAAGCCATCAGAGCACAGTGGAAGGTGCCCAAGAAGGTGTGTCTGTGATCATTGACACGCTGCCACCTTGCTTAGAAAAACCTCCCCCCAAAACACTAGAGCTCAATTACCCTCGGATTTATGACTGTGGTTCCGAGAAATAACGGCACTGAAATCCGTGCACTGAAAAAGAAAATACAGAAAGGATCTAAATTAATGAGATGCCGGTAAGCCTCAGTCGAAGAGTTCCCTGAACGGTTAAGTTGAAATGGTGCTTATAGACCACAAAGTGGTGAAATACAGCAGCAAAGAGTTTATAAGAGGCTGCAAGTGGCGACGGTGGTGGCCTCCTGAGATGACAGTTAAGAGGCGATTGGATCATTAATGGTAGATCCAGGGTTTATAATCATACATTGTTGATACACGATTAGCCTTGAATGAGGATTCAGGGTGAAGAAAAACAACTACAACTACAAAACACGTGTTTGCCTGTTCACGCCCAAGAACAGCCTACAGGTCTTGTGAGGATTCTTTCTGAATCCCTGCATCTCCCATTCCTTCTTTCCCCCCCTGATTATAAATCCCCTTTCCAATCACTTTGAAAGCATTACCCTCAGGCCCAGGCAGCAGCTTGGAGCTCGCAGGAGGAGCTGGCACCCAGAGGTGTGCAAACTTCAGCTCCAGCTGCCTTTTAACATTCAGAGTCAGCCCTCCACCCACAAGAGTGGCTAAAACATAATCCATGCTACAGTGTGTCTAAGTGAGGACATAAATACATCCCGACAGCACGTGTCCAACCCACACATTTTGTTACTTATATATGCTTATACATGCAGTTTTTAAAAAAATGTATCTTTGAATTTGGTCAGCTTTTCACGGGTCAGAAACCAGTGGTCAGAATTGAGTAATTAGCTGGACGACTTAGATGCAAATAAGTACTTTTGTGGCTTGGGGCAGAACCTTGAAGTTTCCTTGTCTCAAACAAACTTCTCATGGAGCAGGAGCGGTGTAAGATCATTGCTCTTTTTTAGTGTCTTACATATAAGAATGATACTAAAAAAGTGGAAACAAGTTGATTATGCAAAGACTTGTTGTCAGTGATCCAGCATTCTGACCAAAGATTCCGAGATATACTGCAGGTCTGTAACTTCCTGTGATCCCATGATGCTGCAGACCGTGGCTATGGCTTGCCAGTAGCAAGATGAATGTTTGGTGGAACCAACATTCATAGAGTTTCCCTCACCCTCATGAGGAATTATACAACATATAGTACCAGGCCATCACCCAAGCTGAACACAGGGCGACTGAAGCTGCAGAAGATTGCACCTGTGCATTGGAAATGGATTTGGAATTCATCATGACAAGTGGAATCAAATGGATAAACAAAGCGATATTGAGCACATAACATGTATTGGATGTTTACCTTTTTATTAATCTACATTTCCTATTAACAGTTGTTGCTTAATATTTGCTTCCAACAGACTATACATTCTGTTGGAAAACTTGTAACTGCAGGAAGGGACGATTTTGGAAGGAAGTTGTCTATATAAACAACATAAGTCTAGTCTGCATATGTCTTTACCTGTGAAGTGTTGACTCTTAAGCTCGCAGCTACTGCCCAAAATTTACAGATCAAAAGCAGCTGTCGAGCAACACGTTCTTCTACTTGGTTTGAAATATTTGACTCCAATACTGAACAGGATTAGGATGAACGGCAGCTGAAAGAAGCTTTTCAACGCAGTCAGCGAGCAGACATTCAAAAACGCACACTTAACTGGATTTGGTCGAAATGAAAAAAGATGGAGATGATTCAAAGAGTTGGGTTTTGTAAGCTGTGGCATGTAGAACAGTCGTAAATACAGCGGCGACAGCTTGTCAAACTGACGCTGTAAGGACACTTGAAAAGGCAGCACTGGAAAATACAGAAAAGTTCTAAAGAATGTAGAATTTTCTATTGAATTTTTCTTTTATCAAATTTTCAATCATTCACAGAGAAACTCTCTTTCATCATCACATGTAAAGGGTGTAAGTCAACAGAAGGAGTCTAGTCTTCTTTGTCTTGAACTGGATCCCAGTCGACATTAAACTGGTTCAACAAACAGGCACATGCTGTCTAAACTCATTCTGCCTGTATCCTCTGATCCATTCCAAGAGTCAGTGGCATTTGAGAAGGGCCTTTACATTTCACTGTAGCAAAGGGAGCTAAACATAGCATGATGAGGGCAGAGGGTTAGACAAATGGTCATGGGAAATATTAGCGACTGGCATGACAAGCTGTGGGTTTTGAAAATTTTGAAAAGCCACCTGCTTGGCTTAGAGGGCATTCTCCTTTACTCTCAGGCTTAAAACCCTGACTTGACATAGAAGGACGTCTCCACCAGCGTGCCCCTTATTGGTGCTGCATCACTGAGTGCCCTCTGAGAAATACACCTTCCATCCATCTCTGTCAAGTAAAGCACGGCCACAGTCGCCACCAGACACAAGGCCCACTGCTGAGAATGAAAAAAATCTGAGATCCTGGGGCCCCAGAAGCTGCAAGAAATAACAACCTGCACTCAGCGATTTCAGACTTCCCATCCCTTGACACGGACTCAGCATGGTGTTAATAACACTAGAAAGGTAAGGCCAGACTGAAATCATGAGATGAGGGCTAAAGCTGAATTTACACTCAGCTGGAAACTGTGGGTGCAGAGACACTCAATGCACATCCTTACAGACTTAATTGCCCTATGCAGGGCAAAAGCAAACCACAAGAATGAGCGACAAATAAGTGGTGTGATTAGTCAGCAGTAATGTAAACGACACATCATCTATCTTTGATGTCAATTATTGTGATTGTGATTTATTGTGTTATGAAGTGTTGTCATTTGTCTTGTTGTTACACATACTTTCAGTCAAACTACTCCTAAACTACAGTATGTGATTTCCCAAAACTCTGATGTCATAGAACATGCCCATCTATGTTCATAGTATAAACTGATTTCCTACAGCAATTACATTTACAACCTTAGACTGTATATAAAAATAGAATATGAAGCCAAAACGGAAGTGGAATGACCAGCAGAGGGCGACTCACTGGTTGCAAAAAGAAGTCAGTTTCTATAGTAGTCTATGAGAAAATTACTCTACTTCTTATTTGATTTACAACATCAGTTTACATTTTCTTGAAGAGTTTGTGGTCTAAATCTACAAGTTTCTTTCAATACTGCATAATGTTCATTTTCTAAATTGTCGTCTCAGTTAGAGTAAAAACGTAGCGTTGATACAGCATGATTGACAGCTGGTCCATCCAATTGGTGCATGTTTTCCACTGTAGGTGGGCACGCAGTGGACGAGCTCACAGTCAAACCCACCCTCAATTCTGTGACTGGTTGCAAAAAAACCAACATGGCGCTGGTCAAAAGGCAAAACTCAAGGCTTCAAAACGGCAGCTCACAAACCAACGGGTGACATCACAGTGGGTCGCCACTATTTTACACCTGGATTACTTTTTTTATCATCATGATGAGGACTGAATATGTTGTGACAAATCTATCTCATGAGGCAGGTGGCAAATATGATGGTGAATATATTTGAAAAGTATTCACTCACATATTCCATTGGTTCTCACACAATATCCACTCTTGTAAAACAACATCTTGTGACAACTAAAAGCATGATGAATGTTTCTATGGATGTTTTGGGCAAATCTGTCTTCTAAAAGCAGATGACAGGAAGTGTTTACTTTGTTACCATTTAACAGAAACCACAATCTTGTCTTTCTCTTATTTTTACCAAAGTCAGCATCAGAATCTGGCAACATGTAAAAAAAAACACCACAGTTCTCAACAAAACATGTTGTTCGACAAAAAATAACATTTAGTAATCATATTCTCAAGGAGAGAGGGGCTGATATGACAACTGTTTCTCAATTAATATGTAAGGTTATAAGGAATAATTCCTGCTGTTCATGTCCATTGTACATAGCATGATTTACCACAACATCATCCTTCAAGCGTTACCACCACTCAAAGAGTTACTTTAAGAAAATACAATGTGATAAATTAAGCTTGATATGCAGGAGTTGATACCTGGGATTTAAGGTTATTCATACGATCGTGTAGGTTATAATTTATGAGCAATACTGATAATCCCTGTCACCATGGGGAATGTCAGTGAGGGTGTGAAGGTTGGGGAGGATGACCATGTAGTATGTCTCACTCACCACAATCTTTCTCTAACCTTAACCAAGCAAGGAAACCAAGTAAGATATGCAGAGTAGCAGCTCAATATCAGTCCTGTGTAGGCAGATAATTTGGTCTATTAGCGAATGCAAAGAAAACATGAGGGTTCAATAAGAAGAATGAAGATTTATGCAAGGGAAATTGATTTCATGGAGCAGAGGATTGTGTCCTTTACTTCTTTACTTCTGTTATTTCCCAACTTTGTTGCGAGACTGTGAGCAGCTGATAACAGCACAGCTCATATTGAGAGGAATTCTGCGAGCACCAGGAAATAAAACGTCCCCCGACCACTGTAATCACATCTCCAGGCCCTCTCAGCATCATCATCCTACCATCACCGTGCAGCCATGGTCTTCCACGGGAACCCTTTGTTTTCACACCTTTTAACTTGATCCACACCAGTCTGATCACCAAGTTTCCTGATGTTCAAATGACTCATGGAAGATTTCAGAATATTCACACTGTTCCTGCAAGTAGTCCATCTTCTACTGCTTCGAGCTTTGGTCACCTCCACACCCTTTGATGCTGCAGCTACTGACAGGCCTTATCTGCTTGGACTGACTCGTCACAGCCCAGTAACGGATTAACAGCGGTGCCCATAATCGCAGGTTGTGACACCTTGTTCCGAAGACTTTAAGGGCTGAGACTCCAAGCTGTGTTCTTGCCTGTGGATACATAATGTTTCAAGCCGCGTGCTAAAACTGTCATACTCTCTTGACATAAGAAGGGGATTTAAGAAAGTCCCTTACTTAAGGCGTTTCTGATACTTCTGCTGGAAGCTGACTGACAGTGCAGTCATTCCAGGCTTGTTTTTAATAGATTAAACTCCACCATTATGCAAACTTGGCCCGGAATAGTTTGAGGAACGTCTTGCTCATTTAATTTATTTCAAGAAAATGGACAACATCTGATGCCAGATTTCCCCTGGCAGTCATCTGTCACATAATAGCCTCTCCAGTGCGCTCACCCTCTCTCAGCCACATTTCACATTTCCTTCCACACTCAACAGATCACATTAGTCATATTAAAATCCTCATCATGCCCCTTGGACATTATTCACACTGAATTTAGTCAAGAGGTCTTTGATGCAGTTGGCCCACACACTTTACCTTTCTGAAATACTTGGCTTTCTGGCTACATGCAGGTTTCTGAAGGGTATCATCTTAAAGATAAGCGTATGTGTGAATGTCCTTGACGAAAGTGTAATTTCTCACTGAAAATTCAGGTCAGGAGTTCAGGATCTCAAACTGATTTTGACTTTTTTTTCCCCAATGTTGTGAACAACTGCACAAAAAGATCTTTTGAATAGATTATTTTCGCGTGTGATTTCCCCCTTTCTGGTCTACATATCCCCACTTCTGCTGAATTTTTTTTATCCCCTGTCAAAGTGATCAAACATCAATCAAATGTTTAAACTAAGTAAAGCGCTGTAACGCCAACAGTCTATAGTGCCAAAGAATGAAAAAATACGAAACGGACCATCCCATCAGCGCTTGCAATAGATGACATTGCGGCTCATTTACCTAATGATCCTGGTTCCATTAGCCTTGATCAATGCACGGCATGCACAAGATTCTAGAATGCTACTGCAAACCACAGGTTTGACCTCGGGCACATTTTATCACTCGTTCACAGAGCACACACTTTTCATGTTATTTATTAACTCTTCTGAAGTGCAACACTGTGGGCAAACATATATTGTACTGTAGGCTAACTGAAGCCCTTTTCACAAAGAACAAACAACACACCAAACCAATAACAGCGGACTTCTGTCTCCAGTAGGAAATGTTATAGGTTAAAATCCGAATTCTTTTTTATTTATTTTTTTCAAATCTCTTTATTGAGTTTTCCAGGACAAGCACAATATACATTACAGCAGCACCCCATGGACTACGAGGTGGCAATACAAGAAATGTCCAGATAAGCAAGCAAACCATTACAAAACCTGTAACGTACTGGTTTAGACTCAAGCGCGAGACACACGTAGCTATGTTGGAAATCAGCTTTATTGTTCACAAACTGCCGGCGGGCCAGACAACGCCAATGGAACTGTCCTGGTGGATGACACCAACCAGGAAATCATCAGTACACAGGCAAGGCTCGGAGTCGGGGCAGAAGGCAGAGGTCTTTACCGGGATCGAGGCGAGACGGGAAAACCAGGGACAAAGGCAGGGTCGTAACCAGGGCTGAGACCGTCCGTGGATAATCGCTGGAAAGTCTGACATAGAGTACAGTACGGACCTGATTGGTGATGAGCTGCAGCTGCGAGGTGCTGAGGTGGGTGTAGCTGATTGCTCGTGCAGGACAGAGGGGAGGTGACGTGGGAATCTACTGGGCATGAAGGTGAGCTGACTGTGACAGAACCCCCCCCCCCTCAAGGGACGTCTCCTGACGTCCTCAAAAACAGAACCAAAGAAGGAAAAAAAAAAAAGGAAAACAGACAGATGGGTGGAAGGGGGAGGGTTGGAGGAGGTTTGGTGGAGGGATCCTTGGTCGTCCCTAGCCATCTCCTCTCCGTCTGAAGATGATTCTCCCTCGCCAGGAAGATCAAGGGGAGGAGCCGAGGACACCTTGTCCCTCTAATCACTCTGATCCCCTGAGGACCGAGATGGTTGCTGGGGATGCTGCTGGTGGAACTCCTGGATAAGCTGTGGGTCTAGGATGTGACCAGCAGGAACCCAGGGTCCGGACCGTACCCCTCCCAGTCAACCAGGTACTGAATTCTCCTCCCTCGCTTTCGGGACCTGATGAGGCGATGGACCAAATACGTGAGGCCTCCACCGATGAGTCGAGTTAGAGGAAGAAGAGGGGCAGGCGGGACCAGAGGACTTTCTTGTACCGGTTTGATTTTGGACAGGTGAAAGGTGGGGTGACATCGCATAGACTGAAGAAGCTGTAGTCTTACTGCTGCCGGGTTGATGATACTCTTTATGGGGAATGGACCGATGAACCGGGGTGCCAATTTCTGAGACTCCACTCGTAGGGGAAGATCCCTAGTGGACAACCACACTTTCTGTCCAACCTGGTAAGTGGGTGCCTGGGAGCGACAACGGTTAGCAGCCGCGGTGTAGCGTTCGGCGGAACGGAGGAGCGGCGTTCGTGCTGCCAGGTGCGGTGGCAGCGGCGGATGAACGTCTCTACGGACGGGCAGGAAACCTCCTTCTCTAGGGCTGGGAAGAGAAAAGGTTGGTAGCCGTATGCACACTGAAAAGGGGAAAGCCCCATGGTAGAGCTGGTTAGGGTGTTGTGCCCATACTCAACCCACGGTAGCAACTGGGACCAGGATGAGGGGTTTCTGGACGTCATGTACCGGAGAGCTGTCTCCATCTCCTGATTCTTCCTCTCCGTCTGGACGTTGGACTGAGGGTGGAACCCGGAGGAGAAGCTGACCGAGGCCCCCAGCTGCTCACAGAATTCCCTCCAAAACACTGATGTTAACTGGGGTCTCGGTCAGACACCACGTCGACCGGAAGACCATGGAGCCGGAAGACGTGGAGGATGATCAGCTGAGCAGTCTCTTTTGACCAAAGGAAGCATGACCAGGGGAACGAAATGAGCCATTTTGCTGAATCGGTCTACCATGGTGAGGATGGGGGTAGACCGGTGACGAAGTCCAGGTGTGGGACCAGGGATGATGTAGGACAGGCAGAGTTCGGAGGAGCCCCACTGGACCCTGATGAGAAGGTTTGTGTTGGTGGCATATTGGACAGGCATTAACAAACTCCTTGGTGTCCTCGACCATTTATCTAGAAGCGGTTTCCGTACTTTTAGAAAAACCTTCTCTTGATTGGCAAGCTTATATTGAAGGTCTTCCATGGGGATTACATTGCCCTGTTCTCTCAACCATTGGTGGAATGTGGGGATAGATTCAGATTTCCATTGTTGTAAAATGAGGCATTTCGCTAGCAATGTACAAAGTGAGATGGCCTGGACAATGTGGTTATCCAGTGTGGAAGTCACCGATAGGCCTAACAAGGCGAGAAAAGTATCTGGTCTAATAAGTTTGTCATAAGCCTTTGAGATGTAGTCAAATATTAGTGACCAGAAGGCGTGGAGCTTAGGGCAAAGCCACAGCTGGTGGAGTAGCATACCTGTGTCCTGTTTACCCTTATCGCACAGGGGGGAGACGTTATGGTATATAGTATGGAGTCTCGATTTTGTAAAGAGGACTCGTGCACAATCTTGAATTGTATCGTAAGTGAGTATAGAAACGAGATTGACCCCTTACTGTTAGCGTTGTGACAAATAAGTAGATAAGTGGAGTATAGTGTTTATAGGTTTGTTTTCGTAGGAGTTGAACTCTAACATAATTTCTTACTTGGAGGTATCAGAAAAAATGTGATGCTGGTAGGGAATGAGACTGTCACTGTTGGTGAAAAGATGCAAATTTCCCCCAATATATAGGTCACCAATTGTGACTATATTTTCATCTTTCCAGGCATAAAAAGTTTGATTATTTAAACCTGGAGAAAAGGCATGGTTTTTGACAATAGGACTATCTAGGTAGACCTTTGGCAACTAGAGAAATGTTTGGATTTACCTCCATATTCGAAGAGAGTTCAGAACAACAGGACTGGTTATGTTAGTCGGGATTTTAACTTTGTCGGGGTTATTCAAAAGTGCTAAGAGGGATGTGGTTCCACATGCTTCCCGTTCAATCTGGAGCCAAGAGGCTGTCATTGCTGTCATTGTCAAGTGGAGTCTAGTGATAGGCTTTGGCGCCAGAGGGAGAACACTCTCAAATTTGCAGTCCAGTAATAAAGGCGAAATTGAGGAAGACCCAAACCACCCTTAACATTATCCTTACATAAGTGGTTTTTCGATATTCTGGCCTCTTTATTGCTCCAGACAAATGATGAGACGATGGAGTCCAGTTTTTTGAAGTAATTTATAGGTATATAAACTGGTAGGCACTGAAAAATGTAGAGGAACCTGGTGAGCATCACCATTTTTGTCGCAGTAACGCGACCTATTAAAGAAATTGGTAAAGTATTCCAGAAGTCAATGTTATGATGCAACTGCTGAGTCTCAGTATCCCAGTTGGACTTTAACAGACTACCATATTTTTGGGTCGCAATGATACCTAGGCATTTAATTTGATCATCCACAATCTTAAAGGGCATTGTACGTAAGAACATAACATAACATAAACTGCCATTCTAAATGGTCAAATGCCTTCTCTGCGTCTTAGGCAATAACGATACAGTCTTCCTTGTGCTTGTTAAACATAATATTGAAGAGACGTCGTAAGTTTACGTAAATATGCCGACCAGGCACAGATCCTGATTGGTCCAGGTGTATTAGCTTGTGAATGTGATTGCACAGTCTGTTGGACATCACTTTACGAAACATTTTCGTTTCCATCTTGAGCAAGGATATAGGGCGATAGGAAGACATATTCAAAGGGTCTCTATCTTTTTTAAGTAATACAGCTATATTGGCCTGGTAAAGCGAGTTAGGCAGAATAGAGATTTCTTTGGAGTGTTTTAGCATCCGCAAGAGTAGGGGAGCAATACGAGGCAGATATGATTTATCAGATTCTATTTTAAACTTATCCGGGCCAGAAGCTTTGTTGTTCGGGAATTGCATAACAGCAGTCTTGATTTCATCTAGAGTAATCTCAGCATCTAGAGCCTGTACCACCTCCGCATCCAGTGTAGAGAGCAGTTTGTAAGGAACTCATGGATAGTTTCTTGGTTAGCGGCACACTTTGATTGATATAATTCTTGATAAAATTTAGCAAAACATTTATTAATCTCTTCAGGGGATGTAATTAATTTGCCAGTTTTATCTTTGATCCTGTGGATGGCCCGGGAGGCTTGTGCATGTCTAAGCTGTCTCGCAAGCAGACTGCGGCTTGTCGCCAAGCTCAAAATATTTTTGTTGCGCCTTGTTGAGCAAGGAACCGACACGTTTTGATAAAATGGTATTATACTCAAATTTCAGTTTGGTAATCCCCTCCAGAGCTGCATCAGAGGGGCTCATTTTGTATGCATTTTCGAGGTTAATTGAGTTTTGGTTAATTTCCTCAAGAAGGAAATTGTCTTTTTTCTTTTTATTAGCAACATATGATATCATATGGCCCCTAATACCTGCCTTCAATGCTTCCCACAGAACTGAATCGTTGACGTCGCCAGTATCGTTCTCGAAAATAAAGTGGGAGATGTGCTTGTCCAAATACATTCTGAATTCAGTATCCTTTAACAGCATTGCATCAAACTGCCATTGTCTTTTTTTAAGCGCCTGTTCACAAACTTTTAGCATCATGGAAAGTGGAGCATGGTCTGATATTACAATGGGGCGGTAGACTATTTTATCAGCGATTGATATCAATTTGGAATCTAGCAGGAAATAGTTTATACGAGAATATGCTTTGTGAACTGGAGAGAAAATTAATAATCCCTGTCAGTTGGATGTGCAAGCCTCCATATGTCCACTAGGTTTGAGCTCTCCATCAGTGTTTTCAGACGGATGCTTGAGTTTGATTGCAGGCATTTTTTCGGAAAGAGGGTCCAATATGCAGTTAAAGTCTCAACTGATTACTATATTGTCAGAAATATTTGGTATGTTGTTGAAGACTCTTTGAAAAAAGCTTGGGCTATCAAAATTTGGGACGTAAATATTAACAAGTGCAATTGGTACAGAGTTTAAAGAAACAGTTACCATAAGAAACCTTCCTTCAGAGGTCGGAAAATGTGGATGTGTGGATAAAAGGAATATTTTTCCTGAACAATATTGCTACTCCCCTTGCTTTGGCAATGAAATTAGCCTGACATATCTGATCTACCAAGTGGACCTTTAGTTTATCCCTAAATTTTGGTTTCACGTGTGTTTCTTGCAAGAACAGTATGTCCGCTGACAGGGACTTTAAGTGTGAAAAAACTTTGGATTATTTCATAATACTGCCCAAGCCACTCACATTCCAGCTCACCCTTTTATATCCCTCCCAATGTGGCTGACTAGCTAGGATCTTAAAGGGCATCACCAAACATGTTATGTAGAAAATAGATGTTGCCATGAAATCTTAAAAAGAAACAAAAAACAAAAAAAGAACACGAACCAACAACCTCACCATAGTTAGGTAACTACCCCAAATGTAGTACCTTAGTAGAATACCAGTTATAGGGTGACTGGTATACACTAAGAGCCTATCTCTAACCTAAAGTTAATCCGCATGACAGTATAACATTAGGTGGTAACACAGAAACCTTTCAGCTCCAGGAGTTATTGAATGAATATAGCAACATATGTGTGTTTTAACCTTCCTGGAGACTAATAGCTAATAGTATTTATAGCTTCCACCTTCACGACCTACGACTTCACAGTAACCTACTCGGACTTCACACTCGAGGAAACAAAGTGAATTATATCCGTCTCTCCGGAGAGAGCACCTGGACGCAGTCTATTACTGAGGCTCACCTAGGGAGGCAAGAAAAAGTTCGGCCTCCGCTGGGTCCGAGAAGGTACGGGACACACCGCCCACCGTCATCCTGAAGCGAGCCAGGTGGAGAAATCCGTAGCGGATTTTAGCTGCTTTGCATCTCTCACGGACCGAGTCAAACTGTTTACGTTGGCGCATAGTCTCTTGGGTCAGGTCCGGGAAGAAGGAAATCCTTTTGTTGTTAAAGTGAATAGGGTGGTTCTCACTGGCCAGCCGTAAGATGAGGTCTCGGGATTGTGGATAGTGCAGCCTGGCGATGAACGGTCTCGGGGGGGCACCGTTGGCGGGTTTGGCCGCAAGGGACCGGTGAGCAACTTTGAAGTTCGCCCCGAAGTGCTCCTTGCCCAGCACGGTCAGTATCAGCTCCACTATAAAGTCGGTAGGCTGACCTCCCTCGGCACCCTCGGAGATCCCGACGATTCGGATGTTCTGGCGTCTGGATCTAGATTCCAGGTCTTCCAGCTTTGTTTTTATATGCTTGTTGTCTGCCTGGAGGGAGCTGCATAACGACTCCAGTTCATCAATCCGGCTATCGTGGACGTTGACACTGGTGTCTGGAGGCGTGTTCTGGTTTCCGTGACATCGGATTGCAGTTTTTGGATTTGGGTTGACAGATTAGCAAATCTATCGTCGAGATTTATATTCAAATTAGTGATTGCGCGAAGCAGATCCGACGGCGAGGGTTCGTCAGGCGTAGCCAGTGCTGCAGTGTCCATCTCTGCTTCGGCAGGGGTAATGTTGGCCTCGTGGGTTTTAGCTAGCTTTAGCTCACCAGTCTTTTCTTCATTTGAGTTTGATGTTGGTCCTTTCAGCAAAGTTTTCTCCACCCTCTTGCCTGCAAGTTTCGGAGGCATGTTGACAAAAAGGAGGCTGGAAAGTGAGGAAAAGCTGTGGTTTAGGTCTATAGTTGTGGAGCTATCTCATAGTGCGTTTACTCCATTGCGTGTCCAGCCACTCCCCTCTGCAATAGACACTTCTATTTAGTGTATCAGCTCCACCTCCAACACGAGAATGAGGAAACCTATGTATCAGCCTAAATATGGCTTACACTTAGAGCGCAAGTATTTTTTGTCTTGGTTTCCTGTTATATATTTCCGAGGAAATGTGAAAAAGGTCGAAAGTGGATTCCCAGGATTTTTTTCTTTTTTACATCATGTCACAGGTGTGTGTTGCCCTTTAGAGGTATAGTACATGAACAGACTGATGCTGAGTTGATGAAGGTTAAGATTAAGTTAGGATTTGAACTTCCTTGCAATATCCCTGTGACACTGGTATTCCCACTCTTTCTTTCAAGTACCACTACTGCAGTGTCCTTGAGCAAGGCAACCACTGAAGCTGTCTGCACTCTGTGGTTGTATAATCTCAGTCAGTTAAACAAAGTGTTCAACACAGGAAGGTGATCACAACCACGGCGACAGACAGCAAGGGAGAGGATGGAAACAGAGCGAAAAGGAGCAATTATTACCTGTGATTTCACAGCCCAGTAAACTGTATGCATGTGTTCGTGCATGCACGCGTGTGTGGTTAATCCATAACTCGGGTCAGGTCTCACAGGACAGAGCAAAACTGCTTTCTCTGATGGCCTCTGCATTTTTCATCCTCTAGCCTTTCAATTATTCAAAGTGGAAAAACATGGAAACACTCCCACTCTTATCCTCTCTCTCTCACACACACACACACACACACACACACACACTTTCTCCTCTCCTCCCTTCCGTCTCTCACCCCACCTCCCCCGACCCCCTCTGTGTCGCCTCACTTAAAAGCTTCACAACATGTGACCTATCTGCTCACCCAAGTAAGAGGACACATGTAGAGGGAGGGAGAGACAAGAAGGAGGGATCAACTGGGGCATACTTTAACTAAAACACACACACACACACACACTCAAACCAACTAATCCATTGCCTTACTGCCACACCTAATCAATTGGTCCCTATTTTGTTTACTTGTTGAAGCAGCGCAACTGTGTGTATGCCTGTGTTCGTGTGTGTGTGTGTGTGTGTGTAATTCAATCCCTTTCACCTTCCTCAACGATCACTGACTATTGTAGCTGAGTTCGTCAAGCAATTGAGGCACATAATCTCTCTAAGTGGTGGGCTGAAGTCAAACAAGAGTAATTCTATACACTTCCTAGTGTGTGTGGATGTGTGTGTGTGTGTGTGTGTGTGTGTGTGTGTTGGTGTAAAACACACTCCACACAGCCATCTCTGACAGAGTGTCAATGCCAGTGATTGTCTTAAACGCCTTCTTTTCTTAGTCGAAAGTTGAAAAATACATGAGGTATCTCCTCGGGCTCGGCATTCAATCAGCACAATTCAATAGCACTCAGGCTGGTGCCGCGCTGAAGCTGCCCCACGTGTCGCCAGCGCTGACAGCAACGGTTCCTGTCCTGTCCCGTATTGAACTGCAGCTCATTTATCACCTTAGCCTACGTCAGTGACACAGGATGCGACTGGATCGATGCCAAGTGGTGAATATTTAATATTTAATGACACCAATGAAGAGGTGGAACTAAAGTGGTAATAGGGCTGCGGAGTTGTGTGTTTGAATGTGAGTGAGGTAAAAGCCAGAGGTATGTAAATTATAAAGCTGATGGTCTGAATCCTCACACTGGACAGGAAAGTCTCGGCTTTGGCTGTGATGGATGTCTACAGCGCTGAAAAAAAAAAGTCTAAGTTCTGTAAGGCTAATTGTTTCGAGTTTACTTTGCCTTCTGATCTGTGATGGAAATGGGCTTTTTCAAGGCATGTCATTCTAGACATTAAGTGCCAGGTTCACGTTTCAGCTGCCTTGTGCGTACTCACACGCTCAAACGTATTGTCAAAGCATTGTGCATAGTTGTAATAGTTACTCCTTTCAATGCTGGGAGTAGGGCCCGTATAGTTGTAAAGAATGAAGAGTTCCGCTGACGCTAGTTGGAGTTAGAAAAATAGAGCCTGTATCTTCCAACTTCAGTGTCATTTCAGAACAAAATCTCTTCTTTGTGCTCCTGTCACTTATGACAGGCCCAGCCCAGGCCCAGCAAAACAGACACTGTGCACAGTAGCACAGACAGACGGACTCCACAGAACTGCAGGAGGAACACTTACAGTGTCTACTGTGGTTATTGTTAATATAGACTAATAATATAATATAATATAAACCCATCTTTTAATTACACTGATCTTACGTCCTTGTTTGCGTGTAATTGCAGGTATGTTATTTCATGTCAGAAGGCATACAGATACTTTAAAAAGTGTTGAGAAGACACATTTACTGTACACGTGTTCAGTGTTTGAGGATTGTACTGTACAGTAGATTGTACTGTTGTCAAAGCCGCTAAAACGTAATTTAGTAGAACACGGAGCACTAAAACTCTGCTCTGAAAGGCTCATTAATTAACTTTCTTTTTCACGATCAATCTCAATCAAAAACATGACATCTGATTTACCGGCGGCAACCTTGGTGTTTATCTTAAGCTTCCCGCTTCGTTTAGGAAGCAAAAAACAGTCTGCAGTATGTTGTGTTTTACCTTCGGCAAGGCGTACTTGGGAAACCTCATCTGGACAAACTCGTTGCGCCGGTGGGACACATAGTGCTTGGTACGATTCCCTGTGGTGACCTGGGGAATGGACAGGAAAAATGAAATGAGCGGCACATTCTCAACAGGACATGATCATCACACGTTCATCCAAGCGACAATCTGCACTCTACCCCAATATGTTCTTCTTGTACGAACATGTGTCTGGCCTGTGAGTCCTTTTGTTCTTTCTTTGCTTTTCAAAGCATCATTTTTCAAACAAATTTTGAACATATAAGAGTAATTGTGCACCTGTTTTTTTGGATTGTTCTTTTGGATTGTTCACACAGATGTTCAGTTTTTTCTCTAGCCCCGGATGATAAACATCGTTAAACACGTCATTTAACAGCCATTTGGTCACACTGACAATCCAAAGCTCGAACATATTTAGCTTATATGACAAGAAACACAAAAAGACCGAAAATTATCACATTTGAGTTGCTGGAGCTGGGGATTTCCTTTGGCATTTCTATTTTAAAATTGACTGCTGATTAAGCGATAATCAAAATAGATAGATAATCTAACAATTCATTGGATGAAAGAGACAAAAGAAATAAGATCTGAAGAAGAAAACTGAATGTATTAGTATTTTCAAACTGAAAGTGAGATTTAAATCGACCGTAGGTTCAGAGCCACTGAGCTCAAGAAAGACGAGGCACCATGCGACTGCAGCAACTGGATTCGAAGAAAAACTAAATTGTGTCGATACATTCAACACAATTTAGTAAATGCAAAGACCCCTCCCCTATGCTGCACTGACCGTGGTATTCACCTCACAAACTGGGACCTGAGGAGAAAAGCCCCCCCGCCCACACACACACACACACACACACACACACAGACACACACACACCCTGCAGAGAGAGCACCACCGGGAAGCTTACGAGGCGCTAAACCAGAACACCCAAACAGCTGAGGCTGCGTTTTTAGCAGAGGAAGCCCGGTGACTGACAGTGGCTCAAACAGGAGCTGAACGTGTCGTGTCCCAGGTGACACGGTGGCTCAGACGCCACTTTCTCAGAGACGTCACCTGTCACAATTTGGATTTTTGGAAGATGATGAGGAGCACTAACAATTTTTTTTTTTTTTTGAGCTTCCGCTTTTAAAATCTGATGGGAAGCTTTGTATTCAATGCTTCTGTTTTGCTCTTTGTGAAAAGAGCGTTTTTTTTGTTTCCTCCTTTCCCACTCTCGGATATCTGAGCCTGCATTGTTGGTGTTCAGATGGAGCTGTGATTACAACCATCGTTTGCGATTGAAAGGAGCAGACTGTGCCTTTTTTTTATGCTGAAGAGTGATGAAAAACAATGAAAAGCTTTTTTTTTCCCCCTTTAAAAAAAAGAAAAATGACAGCCCCTGAAGCAAGCACTATCAACTGTGTTTTCAGAAGAGATCACTTCTCTCAAGAAGGGCTGGCTTGAAAAGTGGGGTGAAATTGAGTGTCTGTGTGTGTGTGTGTGTGTGTGTGTGTGTGTGTGTGTCTGTGTGTGTGTGAGTGTGTGTGAGTGTGTGCCAATGCTTACTTTGCGTTCTTAGTTCCCACTCTACATATTCCGACAGAGCTTTGACACCGATATGCACCCCGGCGGCCAGGTTCCAGCAGCAACACCCTCATAGCAATCCAGTAAATAACACATTATAATGAACTGGTTATCAGCAGTCTCATGAAGAGTAGAGGTGACAGAAGTGAGAGTAAATTGAAACTTTATGAATCAACTTATAAATGTTTTCACCCCCCCCTGAAAAATGTCAAGCTTTTGTTTAAGGGAAACTCCTTTAGTGTATCACTCTTGTTTTCTGCTCACACATTTGTCCTATCTGACATCAGCGAGATAATCCTTGGAGGATAATGGACCTGTCAACTGTTGCCTAATGAGGATATAATTCTTCTCTCACACAAACAAATCAAACAGCATGCATGCAAACACACATTCAGACAGACACACAAGCTACAAGTCTTCCTTCCCACTGCAGGGATTCTATACTATACCAGCATATTCCACTTGGTGAATATATTGGCTGCACTGCATGGCAAGTCAATTATAGACGAGGCGAGAATTCATTCAGCGCAAGGTCCTAATTCTTTTCCATCTCAAGCCCCTTTTTGTTATCTGCGCCGCAGAGTTTATCAGTAGAACGCACAGCAAACCTGCCGTCCCAGTTGTGCGTGCAAACACAGACGCGACTGAATAGATACACAGGCAGATACAACGCAACACGCACAAACGCTGAATGATAACAAGCAACGCAGGACGCAAAGGTTTTCAGGAAGACACATTTAAGAGGTGCAACTCTGGTGTTAATTCAGCGATGGCTGCACTTTTTTCGGAAGTGCAATAACTCGCTATTGGAAATGAGCACATGGGACCTCTTGTGTTCATGTGAATAAAGACTGTCCTCTCTAACAAGCTGAGCCAGAAGTGGCGTGATTCTGTGTCACTACTGCAAAAGAGTCTGAGGCGTGAACACACAACGGTCCAGTTTAAACCTGGGATCATTTCACAGCTGCCATTAGAACGTGTCTCCACATGTGTCTCCACATGTGGAGACACATGTGTCTCCTGTGACCACTTGTGTTCAGGTCTCACTTCCCAGCTCTGTACCCAAATGCACATGTACATCACTTCTGTTTGCAAAGACCAACAGATGTTTTTAGGGAGTGTAACTATGGCAGACCATGTGTGTGTTTGTGTGTCTGTGTGCTTGTGTGTGTCAACAGGAGAAAGAGAGAGGGAGAGAGAGAGAGAGAGAGGCAAGGAGATGCTTAGCGAATCAATGTGCCGTCCACAGCTCTGCATCAAAGTAGGATTTTACTCATTTAAATTATTAAAGGTAAAATTGAAAATCAATACATGGTGCTCAGTGTAAATATTGTGGCAGTGGTCACAGTATGTCAGTTTACTTCAGAAGTGTAAAAAAACGGAAGTGGGTCGGAGGATGTCGGTGCTTCAATATGTGATTTTGTTTCCTCGGGAAATAACAACTGTAATGGATTATAACAAATGAAAAGTATTACATTTCCCACAATGCACCTCAAGAGCATCTTTTGTCAGAGCCTCCCCGCCTGATGAATAGCCATATCGCTCAAACTCCACCACCCTCTCCTGGTCAAGACTGAGTAAACTGAAGTGATGCCACTTGAGTTATTTTCTCAGACCTGACAAAAATTGCGGCAAATTGATAACAAGTAAAATCACATGACACTCAATGTGATTTTATCATTTGCAGCTGGATCTTCATCCATCAAAATAACAAAGCGAAGAACTTCTTTCCAACACTGATCGACAGGTTCATGGGGTACGTAGTCCTAATTCTGTGCAGCACTGGCACTAACAATGTCAATACTGTTAAAGGAAATAAGGTGGACATGCTTTCATATTTTTTTAGACAAATTCTGGATTACCGGGATTGAACTCACTACATGACTCATGACAACATTAAAATGATGGTTCATGCAGAGGCTCTTTCAAAATCCGGCAGGAACTGCAGCTGCCTCAACATGTTCGTACTTATTAACTTCCGCTGCTCTCTCATGTTTACCTTGACAAATATGTAGTCGTCCTGCACGGACAGCGAGTTGTGGTCGATTTTGCCGAGGAACTGGGCCGTCACCATTTTGTCCGAACAGTTCTGGATGAGACAGGTGACGTACAGGTAACCTGCAGAGACACACAGGAGCAGACAGGGAGGAATGGTTACCATTGGTTAAACGTGAAAAAAAAATGCTTTATTAAAAAATAAATAAATATTAGTACTGGTTTTAGATATTGGTGTTACACTATACCAATACTGAGTATAAATGGAATATTGAAAATATTGATATTGTGTTAGTAATACCCCTTAAGCGAAATACCCAAGAATGTTTGAGTATTTACAAAACGCTATACAAAACATATATATTATTAAAATACCATACTGTAAATGGTATAAATCTTTCCTGCTGTGACACAGTCACTAAGTGGTTCCCACTCCAACATAGTAGATACAGTAGTACAATATGCATGTATTTTTTTGTATTTTAAGTATAATTCATTCTTCAAAAAAGGGACGAAACACATTAAAGAAAAGTTAAAGATGAATTTTAATGAAACCAATATTGCTTTTCATTTTATATTACATATTCTTTTTATTGTTATAGTTTTTGCTATAAGCATGTGATGAAAATCTGATACTATGACAGCCCCACTTATGTATTATCAATTTGCATTGGTTTACATATCCAATACTGTAATACACACAGTATGACATAGCATTTGTCCAAATGTACTGAAATAACATTTACACTTACATTCCAGGATATGTTTTTAATAATTTATTTACATATATTTGGAATATTTACATATTTTTTCATACACAGCAGAGCTTAAGGATTTATAATACATACTTTTATTTTGAAAATAAAACAATCTGTGTGCTGGGAATATGGCTGTGTAAGCCAAGCTTAGTGCAACAAGGTAGTAGAGAAAAAACAAAGATCAATAGGGAGAAACTACAGAAGGTGTGAGAGAGAGAAAAAAAATGGGCAAATAGAAAAAAATGGAGTCATAATTTTCATTATACACTATCTATATGTTTTCTCTCTCTCCTAGTGTATCTCTGACTGTAATATTGTAAGGTTTCGACCTCACAATGTGTAGTGCCTTGAGACGATATATGTTGTGATTTGGCACTATACAAATAAAATTGAATTGAATTGAATAATTTTCCAAAACTCTGTTAGAGTTTCCTCCTGGACTTATAGCAGTTGTCGCATCCTCATGGCCAGAGGGGATTATCCTCAGAGACACACCGAGAGGTTAGCGACTGTTGCGAAGAAAAAGGTTTGGAATTTTAACCAGCGGCTGCATCAGCAACATTGGCTGCTGGAATTCAGCCATTATTCTCTAAAAGGTAATAGATATTACAGTCACTCAGGACAGGAAAAGAAAAGCACCATGACTTCAAATCGGGTTGAACAAAGTAAGACTGGCTGTTAATGAAGGCTGGCCATAGAAAAAGGGAGGTGAATTTACTTGCACCAATGTGTGATGGAAGTGTTTTTTTTGTAATGACTTTCAATTCAGTAGCTTCCAGTTATTTATCTGGTCTAACAAATGGTAGTGCAAGTAATTACCGAATGAAAACAATTTCCTGTGCGAGGTGGAACCTCAGAGCAGTGGAGTAGCGAGTTTGACCTGCCTCGGTGTCGAGGATCATACAAAATTATCAAGTCTGCATGTAAACATGGAGGAAGTGTTGAGCTTGCATTGAACAAGAGGGGAAACTAAAGCCTGTCCTCTGACATAATTGATGATTAACACTATTCTTTAAGTGAAACAAGAACCAGCATCATTTTTAAGAAGGACGCATGGAAACAACACACACTGTTAGCCAGTTTTCCTGCTATCAACCCTATTTCCAGTTTTCAGCACCCTTGGTGTGTCTTATTTTTTGCTGAGCCACCGCCTAATGCCATAACAGCAGGAATGTACCTTGGCATTGATTTCTGAAAATCTCTTCTTTATTTCCTCATTTGTTGTTTTGATGATGGCAGTGGAGAGATCTTTCTAAGCATGTCGGTCCAAAATCTTGAGATGTGATGATTGTAAAAGGCCGCAGTATAGGATTCACATTGTTTTCATAACAATCAAACTGATCAGTGACCAATGGATGGAGACATCGTTGTGCTTTTCTAAAATCAGTTATCAAATTTTTCGTTTTATTTTGATTGGCTGTTGCTCTGATGAACGCAGACTGATCTTATGTCAATTGAGGTGTGTACAGCCTGTTTTAAGACTGAACAGTTCTTTTGGCATGAGTGCTTGCAGCTCCTGCTGTCTGTCTGATGGCAGATGACCTATATCTGGGAACACTGAAGTCTCAGATGAAGAGGGAAAGTACTGTTCCTAAACACTTCCTCATCAATAACTGTGCGGGGCAACAATGGTGTAGACTGTTCTTTTCTGTCTACCCACTCCATAAGAAGGTTCATGTGGAAGACTTGATGCTTCTTTCGGCGATCTGGCAGGAGTTCATATGTGACTGGGCCAATCCTTTTTTACTGTCTTGTATGGCCATTATTGGAGACCATTATTAGAAGTTGGCAGTAATAGGAGAAGTTTTTGTCCATCCTGGAAAACTCTCCTCCTAGAGGCCTTGTCATACGTCTGCTTCTGTTGCTGCTGTGATTGAACCAGATTACCATTGGCAAGCTCTTGGAAATGCTCCGGTTTGTCTCCTTAATTTTTAGGACATATGAAAGCTCTCTGCACTGCTGTTGGGACATAGGACCCTCCCAGGCCTCCCCTAAGACATCCATTGGACCCCTAACCTAGTGTCCGTACAGTAACTGGAAAGGAGAGAACCCTGTACAGTCTTGTGGGACTTCTCATAAGCAAACAACAAGAATGGAAGCCAATGGTCCCACTCTGCACTGATTTCGAATTTCTGTAAAATAGCATACTCTACTTTTGCATAGTCCAAGGTGTCATTAAGCTCCATAGCTATGTACGCATGCAGAACAAGGCTTACTAGTTAGAAGAGGAGCTAGGTGCAGAGGACTACTCAGCAGCCAATATTGATGACATTGTGATCTTTAGCCAAACCTGGGAGGAGCATGTTCAACATCTAAAAGATCTCTTCCAATGCATTTAGAGTGCTGGTCTGGTTATTAATGCAAAGAAGTGTCACATTGCCAAGCCCGAGGTCCAGTACCTTGGCTATGTGATTGGGGGTTGAGGGATCCGTCCTCAGGTTGGAAAGGTAGAGGCAATTGTAGCTACACCACTTCCTACCACCAAGAAAAGATTGAGGTCATTATTGGGGTTAGGAGGCCGGTATCGCCGACTTTTCAGCAAGAGCTGCTGTATTAACGGACATGACTCACAAATCCAGCCCAATAAAGGTTTCGTGGAGCCAGGAATGTGAGAATGGGTTTTTTTGTGACAATGTGAGTGAGAACACTCCATTTGACCCATTTCTCAGTTGCCATATAGCATACAATTTAACAATGCTTGTCATAGTTTGCAGCCACACACTATCCGAGGTTTGTTTGAGTTTTGCATTATCATAAGTTACAATTCACATCATCTTCATAAATAAAAACAGACAAGTATAGTTAAATTTAGGTAGTGTTTATTTGTTCAGTTTCTCATGAATGAATCTATTGTTCGATACTCACTTTGAAATATATTATTCACCTCATTATTCATGTATTGTGGAAATCAAATTGTTCATTTGAACAAGACGCGTTCTTCATCGACGCACGAGCCGAGTGATCCACCGCTAAGAGTTGTCATTGTTTTTTTTTTGGTTTTGGTTTGGTTTTTCCGGCCAGCAATTTCCACTAGGCAAAAGGGTTTGGACAAAAGACACGAACCTGCCGGGCGCTCCGTCCCGCTAAGCCCACCGCGACCCCGCGAGGAGGAGGAAGAGGAAAAAGGCAGAGCAGGGTGGGAGACATTGAACCCCCCTCCTGCTCCCCGAGGAAGAGGGGAGAGTTGGGTACCCGGCGGGCGCGCGGAAGTTGTAAAGGTTGCAACCTCCATGTTCGTGCTTACGTAGGAGGCGTGGTTAGCAGGACGGAACAGGCTGGGTTGGCACCTGTTAACGGTCTCTTTGAGGAAATAGGACATCACTGTGTAGCCATGTACACCTTGTGTAAATTTACGTTGTTTTACTGTGAGTTAAGTTTTGTTCAGTTAACTGTCATTTTTTTTCTTTTGTTTGTACATATTTTGGGGTTACATGTGTAACATGGGACCACCATTTTGTAAATAAACACTCTTGTGACACCTCGACACAGCTTCTGAGTCTGCCTCCTACTACTTTTAAAGGCCGCAATGGTCAGGCTCCCCACATTTGTTGGCAGTGGTGGGATGACTGTTAAGTCAGTCCTCTTCACTGGATCTGCTCTTGGTTTCATCTTTGTTCGCGAGGTGTCTGGTCTAACAAATGGACTGACTCTTTTATTGAAAAGCCTGGATGTTTAATCAAAGCAGCATATGGCGAAACCCACTATACTATTAGGAGAGCTGGAGAGTGTGTACTGCGTGTGTGTGTGTGTACGTGTGTACGTGTGTTTACGCATGTACATCCTCATCTGTCTCTCTACCTAAGGTGTGTGTATACTTGCATGCTTGTGTGTATCGGCGCATGAACGAGGTACACTCACGCTTTCCTGCACA
Organism: Scophthalmus maximus; assembly: GCF_022379125.1. Classification (NCBI taxonomy): domain Eukaryota; kingdom Metazoa; phylum Chordata; class Actinopteri; order Pleuronectiformes; family Scophthalmidae; genus Scophthalmus; species Scophthalmus maximus. The sequence goes on from NC_061516.1 coordinate 2,625,155, forward strand.
TCAATCTCCCTAGCGACACACACTCAAGTCACACTCCCTACCAGCCTCCATGTACACACGACTCATCCATCAATTGACCACCCCCATTCCTCTGGAGCCCCTCTCCCACTCATCAGTAAGCGTGCCTATCTCCCCTACCCCGCCGAAAAGCACGGGCACGACTCTTCGCCTCTGCAGACAGTCCCGCAACTTTATGTCCATCTTTGTAGCATGCCACCGTTTAACCTTGGCCGTCCCGCGTGTGACAGGGAGAGGGTGGGGTGGTGGGTTAGTGCACAGGGTGAACAGATTGGTTTGGCATGCCTGGTCGCTCCAGCCCCACTTGACTATCTATCTATCTGGGCAAAGAGGCAAGGAGAGGAAAAGGGAAGAGAATGAGAAGGGGTGTGGGGGGTAGGACCATGTGGCGCTGCCAAGCCACGGGAGGAGCACTCATGCCTGGGCAGCTGGCCCAGACAGACAGCCTCTCCTTTTCACTCTCCACGAACACAGGCTGCCTTGTTCGGGCTGACAGCCTTCACATTGCAGGCAGCATCTCTCTGTGTGTGGGTTTAAAGACTTGAGTGTCTCCTCGAGGGTTTGAAGAAGTCTGGGTATTTTTTTTCTAGAGGGAGATTTTATGGAGGAGTAAAGTAAGTACAGCATTGAAAATATAAAAATAACATATCCTTCTATCCTTCACTCTCTGTCATTCTCAAATACACTCACAACTTCTATTACCCAGTTGGCCCTCGGTGGTGAGTTAAGCACTAACCTATCTGTCTGTCACTCAGCTGAAATGACAACCCCCCCCCCCCCCCCCCCCCCCCCCCCCCCAGGGCCCATGACCACCTTCCAACCCACAGCTAGATCAACCATTCATTTCTCTTTTTACCTGCAATTACACTGCAGGCAATGTTAAGATTATTACTGCCTTGATGGGGAGAGAGCCCGTTGTAATTCTGCACCGTGACAAGTCAGTCAGGGAAGTGAGTCTTGTTTCTAGAAATGATCTATCTGAGTCAAGTATGTGACATAACTAGCTACAAATCATCTTTTAACCTTAAAAGAAGATTCCTATTAAAACCAGTTCACACCAGTATACGATGTGATTTGGTCTATCGTGAAAACATGTATAAGTAAACACAAGGAAACCAAGAGGATGATATCTCATAATAAATGTGCTCACAGACTGAATGCAAACTTCTGTGGTGGCAGGGATGCAAATGAAAAAGGAAAACAAATTTTAAAAAATGCTCAGGGCTTGTTTTGTGATTGGTCACTGTCACACATTCGTATGATACATTTCCCAAAGTTTTCACAGTGGTTAATATAGAATTTGGTGAAAGTAGTGTGACCAAGCCGAAACAGCACTGTGAGATAAAGTAAGAGAAACATCACTGTACCTCCACTCGTATCTTGCATTTCCATGTGCACCAGATCAGGGTCCACATCCACACCAGACACAGACCTGGAACAAAGAGGGTTATTACATTAATCAGTTACACTGCTGACCAGGGGACAGTACACTTCATCAGAAATTAGACTAAACCCACATAACACCTTTTGACAACCTAATATTTTAGATAATGTATCTAATGGACACAGTCAAAGGAACTTTTTCAATTATGTTCATACTGAACAATAACGTGTCTTTTGCATGGCAAAGGAAAATGTTGTGGTGTGGAGGTTGGGTGGTTGATGACTATGCAGTTGCTGTAAAACCTACAAACCAATGGTTACCACAATATTTATCTTACGTAACCATAACCACCTTTATTAGTTAGCTAACCCTAACCCTAACCTTTCCGCAGTTTAGTTGTCATAACTACAATCTTTACCAAACCATAAACTGTGTTGTAGTTAGAAAGAAGAATTGAAAATCATTTTGGCATTTAACAGGACCAGTGTGTAGCATTTAGTGGCATCTAGTGGTGAGGTTGCAGATTGCAACCTACTTAATACTCCTTGCCTGCACCCACCTTCCAATCATGAAGGAGAGTCTACGGTGGCCTTCGTAGATAAAAAGAGCCACTGTTTGTCTGTTCTAGGCTACTGTAGAAACATGGTGCAACATGCTGGTGTGTGTGTGGAAGAGGACATGTCCCAATATAGATATTAAGGGCTCATTCTTTGGTGATGAAAACACTTTGTCTCAGATGTGTGATCTCTGATTCACACACTGTATCCTTTGGTTCTGTTTGCTATAGAAACCTCTGTAAATATGCACAGCTCAGCCCTTCTTGGAGAGTGCACTCAGTTGTACTCAGCCTGGCATAGCATGCTTGAAAACCTCCCAATTTTTTTATAACCCCATTTTGTCTTAGAACTACACTGACATACTCCCTAGTACGCTCGCTCTGTGTGCCCTTCAGTGAGTAGTAAACTAAGTAGTTCATCTGATTAGGACTGTGTAGTGCAGTTGGAGAAATTTCCCCAGCCCAGTAAAGATAGAGTGGAGATTTAAAACCTCATTACTTTGCCTATAAAAAGACTTTACGAGCAATTAGCAGGCCATGGAGGGACGGGGGAGGAAAGGAGGAAGAGAGGAACGGAGGAGGGAGGCTAGATCAATGGAAAATGCTACAGGATTCGCTGCTCATGGTGCAGGGTGATGACTCAGTCTTCTTCACTTGGTCTGTATGATCTGTTAGCTGTTGGATTCCATGACATTCAAGAACTTCAAGCAATACACACGAGTCTTTGCTGGTTTACTGCATCAAACAGACAGAACTTCAAGGTTTCTCCAGGTTACGGGTTTCACAGATGACAAGAGCCACAAAATCCACTTTGTATCACAAATGTACAGCTCTTCCTTTCATACTATTACTAAAAAACCCTTTAAGTGTCTGGTTCCCCTGCATTGCTCGTCAACTGTATTGCTAGACAAGAGTGCAGATGTCCGGCGATAATGCAAAGTCAAAGATTTCCTTCATGCCAATATTTATAGTTAACTGTCTACATTGTCTGTGCATGATACAGTAATGGTAAGGCACTAGGACACCTTCACAGTCTGCTTTCTTTGAGTACAATTTTCATCTGCACTAGAAGCTGCCATTGCATGTCAATTGAAAGGTGCAGAATGGGTGATTTAATAACAAATTGGTATACAAGCACTTTTCAAATGCAGCCGTATTACCTTTTGAATAACTAATGCATTGGGATGCCCTTGGTGGGGGCAAATCAAATCATCAACAGTTAACTGCAAAATTGATCTTAAAAATAACCACCATCAAAGGGAATAGTATCAGCACATCAAAACTGATCAACTTAATGTACTTTTTTCTATGGGTGTGATATAGTGATCACACGTGGTATAATACGGTTTTAGAATAAAGTGATGAGATCAGGGTTTTGTCTACAATACAAACATAAATATAAAAATATGCATTGGTAAGACTAATGTAATTGTTACGTAATGAATAACAATCCAATTTAAAAAGAGGATGAGGAGAACAAAAACCTATATCCCTAGAGGTCACTAGCTGTTTCCTGTCTGACTGCTCACAACCAACAGGTCCCATGTTTTCTGCTCAAGTGTCCTTGACTAAGGCTTTGAACTTCAGCCTTCTCACTCAGTTTACTCCAGATAAATGCTTGAAATGCAAATGCCGAAGACTGAAGTTGAAAGCACTCTCTGCACTGGCAATACATAATTTATTCATTCCACTAACGTATTTGGTTCCGTTGGAGCTTCATCGGAGCCTACAGTAAGTGTGTGGGATTTCCTCCCCCTTTGGTCAGAGATGTGAGCGTAGACAGACTGAGAGGGCTGAAAGGGAGGCAGGGGGAAATTAAATGAACGACAGACATGATTGATAGAGAGATGGGGGGATAAATAAAGACAGGAGAATTGCTGTAGAGGGGAAGGAGGACGAAGTGCAGCATGCTGCAAAAATATCCTCCCTGGGCCAGAATTCAGTTTCATCCCATCTCGGGTTTCACTGCAATTCGATTACTCTTTTATCCGTATGCTTTTCACAGCATTTCATTTTTATCACCTCTCCTCAGACCGGTGCTTTTGTTGTCAGTCGTCATCCTATGAGATGCCAGTTCAATTTCAAAACTGCTGTTAGTTTTTATCCAAGATGACAAACAAAAACTTTACAGCCCGGGATCACAAAACGGGGTAAACCGGAACACAATTTGCCAGACCACCCCAATGGCAGATTGGCTTTAATGTCATGTTTTTCATGTGATTTATGTGCACTGGCTGCCAGACTCCTGTTCTCTTGTTGCCTTTTATGACTGTGAGGCCACAGGCAAGGCTAAGGCCAAAGCCAACAAAGACTAAGCTAACTCTGTCTCCTCTGGCCACACATATTTATAGCACATGTATGCACAGTCACTTTTTGTGATTTTTTGGTCAAGCACTGTATGCATAGGCCTAAATAGATGTGTGTGCTTGCTGCAGGCAGTTTTACCTGAGCCAAAACAAATACAACAGTGTGTGGTTGAGTTTCAGAGTAGCAGTGATTAAATATACAATGTAAAAAATGCTTGTGATGTTCTACTTCCTTGATGCAGCTTTAGCCAGGCCATATAAAAACTTCTGCTGGATTCAATCCTGGTAAACACCAACTGGACTTCTAGCTTAGCATTGGCTTTGTTTAGCTCTTAATTTGTGTGTTTTAAAAGAGCACTTCAATGATTTAGCATTGCAACATTGTTGGACTGTAAACACAATGTCTACAGTATATTATGTCCAATACAGCTATAACCAGCAACAATTCAATCAAACATTCAAGTGTATTTCACAAGTAGCAGCTAATGCTGCTAATGCTCCATGCCCCCAGATTTTGTAAGTTTCAGACCCAACTAATACGGATACAACAGATTTCGAGTAACAATTTGTTGCATGTCCATATAGATGAGAGACATGAGAGGAGAACGGCCAGACTGGTTGGAGCTGGCAGAAAGGCTACAGATAACCAGTCTCCACCACTGTGGTGAGCAGTAATGCGTCGTCAGTAACGAACATCATGTCGAAGATCATGTCGAACCCTTGAGATGGGTGGTCTATGACAGCAGGAGACGACGCCAGGTTCAATTTCTGTCAGCCAAGAACATTAATCTGAGTATTGAGTGGACACAGACTCACCAACACTGGACAGTTGAACACTGGAAAAACATTGCCTGATCCAATGAATCTGGATCTGGTCAACGGAAAGAATCCATGCACCAAACAGGCCTTAGGTCAACATTCCAGGTTGCTGGTTGTGGTGTAATGGTGTTGGAAATTTTTTCTTGGCCCCTTAATATCAACCCATCACCAGTGTCACAGTCTATCTAAATATTGTTGCTGACCATGTTCATCACATTATGGCCGCAGTTTACCATCTTCTAATGACTACGTCCAGCATTATAATGCCCCATGTCACAAAGCAAAAGTCATCTCAAACTGGAATGTTTCCGACATCTTGGCGAATCCATGATATGAAGAACTGAGGATGGTTGGCGGGATCTTCAGAGAATGGTATGTCAAATTAAGTGCTTGGTGAGTGTACACCATTATCATAACACTGTTGTTAGTAGGAATACTTTAAATTATGCTAGCAACCTGGGGTTAGGAGATGGACTGTAAACTCGCCCACCATTTATCTCTACTGGTTGTAATATCTCAACAACTAATGACTAGATTGTCATGAAATTTGGTTCAGATGTCCATGGTGCCCAGATGATGAATGAAAATCAATTAGGTGATGTGCTGATTTTTAATTCTCTGATAATTCTGTATATTTTGGGGTTTTCCTAAATGTTAAACTGTTCCTCTAACCATGAATTAAAGTCAGATGAAGAGAAATCTCTTCATGAAAGTTTTCAAAGTTCTGAACTCTGATAAAGAGTATGTAAGTTTAGGGAAAAGTAAGAGGCACTACCGTCTTTCCTTCCTAGCGCTCTCCTTTTCTCTCCGCCACCTCCTCATTTGTTACAGCATGCTGTTTGGAGGATTTGTGCGTTACAGTCGATGGTATAAATCAGCAGTGTCTGGGCATGCGAATCAGCTCATTCACTATCGGTATTTAGAGAAAACACGCTAAGAGGAGCTTGCGATGCCTTCACGACTTTTAGAAGATGAGTGTATTTACTCAATTGTATTTAAATGCATCACCAATGCATTCTGGACAAGGAAGGAGAGTTGACAGAGGAAGAAGAGAATGGAAGGTGGTACAAGACAACATGAAGGTGAGAGTGAGGAGGGAAAGGATCGGAAGAGATCGCTCAAGCTGTGAAATATGTGGGGAAAAGCTTTGTGCCTCCACCTACTGTGGGAACCTTTTCAAGAGAATCATATATAAAATGGTTCTGCTGCATAAACTCAAGTGCTTATTATAAAAATTCCATTCAAATTTCTAGTTTAAGAAAAATTGGAGCTGAAGTTTTTTTTTTATTCTATTATGATATACATAAAACTGATTTATTGGCATCTGGGATATAGCTATAAATATAATTTTATTGTTTGAGCAATATTGTCTAAATAGCATTGTGGGATCAGTCAAAAAATGAACCCATTATCTCTGCAGTAGATCAACAGAATGTCTCACAGAGCTTGATCAAAATGTTGTTCCTGCAATGAGCTTTCCATTTAAACCTCATAAATTAAAACAAAATCTAAATAAACTCCCACATCATACTACCGTTTACCATATTTGTTGCTCCCAGGGGAAAATATGTATCAGAAGTTCCTCTAAATAACCAACATCGGGAACTAGGTTGCCAGTTATTGCTTTAAACTGTATTGAATCAGGAAATACACTTATTTGCTTTGTACCCATGAGTAAGAGATGTTCCATACCAATTTCATGTCTGTAACTATCTTACAAATCTGGAGTCAGGACTCAGTTGGCCTAGCTTAACATAAAGGCTGGACTCAAGGGAACTAGCTAGCCTGGTTCGCCTCAACATTAAACAATATACCTGCAACAACTCCACACTTGTCTAATTTACAGTGTATCTTGTTTGACCGATCCATTGCTAGAAATGTCAGGCAATGTATAGGCACACACACTTTAAACTGAAGGCTAACATCAGCTTATAATGAGATTACTAACATTATGAAGTTAAGCAGGCATAATGTTTACAATGTTCACCACCTTAGTTTAGCACATGCTAACATTTCCGAATTCACGCTTTGGGAATGGCAATAGTTTTTGAGGTATTTCATACTACACAAAAAGTAAGAGTTGAGAAATCATCTAATCACCTTAATAACAATTCTGTTTGTGCAAACAAATTAAAACGTGTTATAAGCATATATTAACGTGTATTTTTCACTGAGGAAAGAGGCAGACTGATGTCGCCCCTGCAATAAGCCTCTATGCTAACCCAGTCCTATCAGGTTTCCTCTTCACTATGACATTGTTTGTTGATATGTGCCTTTGAACCTCAAGCTGACATTTTACCTGCTTTTTATGTACTTAAGCTATGAAGGATATTTGCATTAAAGATCCACTGAATTTGAGTTTTCCTGTACCATAAAAGTATTTGACTGGATTCTCAGAACTCCTTGTACTCTTAGTCATCATTGCAAGGACTCACTTCTAATCTTATTCTTTCAAAACTGTGGCCTATGTAGGCTACTGTATATGTACCAGGGTCCTACAGATTCCTGAGCAAATACTTGTTTTGAATCATCTTCGTCAGCAGAAGTTTGAATCCTCTGCATTCTAGTATTCCATATAGACACTACAAACATTGAGCTGAATTCTTGACATCTTTTTGAATCAGTAATGTGGAAATGAAGTCTAACTGACCAGAAGACTCTGTCCTTGGTCACACGCTCCTGAAGCAAAGTCCACTTGCGGCCCAGGTCTGTGGAAGCAAAGATCTGGATACCAAAGGGAGAGGACCACAGTTAGAAAAAACAGACACTTAATGAATGTAACATTAAATAATAAAGCAAAACCTAAGTACCATTACTAGCTGTATCTCCAAAAATGGAGGAATAAATCAAGAGTATATTTGGGAAAAAAAAGTTCACCCAATCAAGCTACTGAATTTCATGGTTCAACAACTTAAGACTCAGCTCAATTAATTATTAGTCATATCAGGTTTTGTGTGTCTGTGTTTGAGTGTGTGCTTATGGCTTATATTGTATGAGCAGTGAGAAGGAGCGTGTATTTGTAGTGTGTGTGTGTGTGTGTGTGTGTGTGTGTGTGTGTGTGTGTATTGCCTCAGGTTTAATGCCATTGATTTCACCCAAAATGAAATTCTATGGATTCCCACACATAAGGTATCCTTGAGGTTTGAAAAGCACAGTGGAGCTGGGAAAAATTATTTCACCATAATCTTCCTCTACAATTCAACCACACAGTGTCAATGCTCGACAGAGTAGTTGTTATTAACAATATACAGGCTGTCTAATTACTGCTCATGACTACCTCCTTTTTTCACAGGGTCGTTGGCGATCAAACCCCTTCTTAAAGTGCATTCCAAATGCATTCGTAGTTGGGAAACAGAAAATCGTAGGCCGACCTTGATGGAAATCTGTCCCTGCCCTCACAAACCTTCTTAATTTGCACGTTATGCTACGCGTCCTCCCACCATCCTCTGGCTAAATTATTTTTTTGTTCTGTTTCAATGGATTCTTCGCCTCCATCTGCAGCCTGCCCATATGGAACAGATTAAAACCTAATTGAATTTCTTGTTTAATTATGTGTAAATTATTAAAGTTGAGGAGTTGAGCTAGCTCACACTAGAACTGTTGAGACTGTTGAACTATCGGACCTAATGCCCCACCGCTATCTCTATCGTTGTTTCAACTTGACAGTAAAACTTTTGAATTAGGGGGTGTTAGTTTGTTCGAACATGTGCAACATGTTTCACAGTTGTAAATTACTGACACAGAGATCAGTCAATTATTAAATTTGACATTTTAACTGCTCAATGTTTTTAAAAATTACTTTTTACCCTCATTTGACTATGGACAATAAGGAATGACAGGTGAAACAGAGAAGCAGAATGAGGGTGACATGCAGCAGTCGTCACTGGTAGGAAATAATATATGGAAATGTGATCATATTGTGGTTGTTTTTTTCTAAAATCAGCAAAAGAAAAATCTTACACAAGCAAGAAACCTCATAGAAATATATGAGTAATTTGAAAAGAAAGTATAAAATAGTAATAGCAGAAAAATATAAACCAATTTATAGTTATTATTATGATGACAAGATGTTTTTATACTGTGAATATAAGACTCACACATAAATATCACTAATGATTGAAGGTTAGACAAGTGAGAAGAAAGAAGTACAAAATGTCCATGTTATCATTAGATGGACAGAATATTGTTTCTCTATGTTGATGACATACATGTTATAATGAATATAATAATTCAAAATAACACCACAACATTTCCCTTGAGCCGTGTTGCTGGTCCTCCCTACCTGGTGTACAGCAGGGAAAAAGCTAGGAGATATGCTCATTTGCTAAATGGCCCGAAACAGTAGAATCTCACAGTTTTCTGACATTTTTGACTTGTGGTCTCTTAAACCAATATACCCAAATGTACTCTTGCAGCTTAAAGAGGTGCAGCAATCTCATATTTCACAATAATAAACACAAACAGGTTCATTCCTTTAATCTAAGAGCCCTGAGATTATCTTGAGACCTCTTGGCTGGGCCTTGACACGCAGGAACCACTGCTATAAAACAACCAAATGCAGTATAAAGGCCGACATATGTTTCATCTGCTCTGCAATACTGCCTCAAAAAGAATGATACATAATGATATATTGATATTATCCTCACATAAGTGTACTTGCTGATCTTCTCCTACATCGCTGCAGGCTTGAATGTCTCATCTCAATGCCTCCCAGCAGCAAAACATTTAGTCAAACATAGGAAAGCGATGTGATGTCTTAACCTCCGCGTTTCCTGGGACTGGACTGACATGTTCGAACCATGGAAGCAATTAACTCCACTTTGTAGCAGAGAGGGCTGGATGGAAAACTGCATTGTACATCACAGAGGGTCATGTAGCAGGAATATTATCCGCTGTACAATTGTGTGTGTGTGTGTGTGTGTGTGTGTGTGTGTGAGAGAGGATTTTTACTTTTGGGAGCAACAACGTGACTAATTAAGATACATTTCCCAGTAGCGTCGAGAAGCCGCCGTCCCGGCGAGCTGCTCGAAATTATGGAATGTTTCTTGTGGCAATTTATTTTACCACTAAGTGGCAGGGTAGTGGGACCAAACATGAAACCTGGCATTGCAATATAATGAGCATATTTCTGTCATATTACTTAACAGTAGATGTGTTGACATGTGACATCGTTTCAAAGCTACTTTTTGTTAGCGGCTTCCTCAACAATGCCTTTTACTGGCAAAACTTGTCATTTACAAACTAGTCAGGTGTTTAATAATAATTCTATTTTATTTAAACTTGGGCCTTTTTTTCATAATTTTGGCCATCATTTCAGTCACAAAGAAACTGTACCTACGGGATGTTAAACATTATCAGAGAGATTTTAGAATTAACTTGTTGTTTTATTGTACTTAATATTTCCTTGTGCTTTGGATAAATACATTTGTCTCACTTTAATCAAACCCACAAATGAACCAAGCCTATCTGGAGAACAGTGAAACAATTACCCAGCCTTTCTGTTGTAAGTTTATGGACTGATTGTTTGGTTTGTCTTTGACTTACTGAATATACAGTAGTTGTGGGGCAATCACAGTGTTGCCTTACAATGAGGAAACAGTAATTGCAATCTGGGTGCCGTTTTGGTTTTTCCTGCAAATATGGCGGGTTTGAGATTGTCTGGCTAAACCGCTGTTGCTGTAAACATCTGATGATCTGACTGCTTGTGTTCCTTGCTGCCTCAGACAGCAGTATGTTGTAAAGATGAGGACCTATCCTTTGTTTAGTGCAATCATGTGGGAACAGACTGAACCCATGACCGGAAACTATAAAATAAGTTGTTAAGCCACAATCCTCCTTTAAGAGCAGAACGATCTGTGCATCTGAAAACACAGAACAAAAGAGACATTGGTGAAATCAAGGTAGGAAAAGTGTATACAAATGGATCCAGGCTGTGTATTTGCATCATCTCGAACCAGGCTTTTCTTTCTTTTCGGTCAAAGTATTTCAAAGACTTTCCGATTGAAAGTGAAGTGAGATTGCCACATGTTTTCAATATAAAAATTCAATATCCAAGTGTGTGTGTATTCTGTCTATTTCATTTCCAAAAAAAGATTTGCCCTCCAACTATCTTGTCGAATGATAAATCACAAATCAGGTTTTCTCCCTGGTTCTTTTTCTGTGAAAATTGAAATTTAAGGCATTGCCGCACTGCTGGCAGAGAAGTCTCGCTGGTGTAACATCAGTGCCTTCTCCTTGTTTATTCTTTTTCAGCTACAGAATCAACTATTCACTGTGAAGTTTCTGCGGTGCTTTGACACCCACCCTGCCCTCTTTGCAGTAGGCGAGGAGCTTGTCTTCTTCTTTGGGGTGGAAGATGATTGTGTCAGGGGTGAAGCCCATGGACTGTCGCTGAAAGGAGGAGCCTTCATCAGTGCTGATGAACAGCATCTGATCCCGTTCATTTATGGACGAGCCGACCAGCACCACCTGTATGAGAGACGGACGGACAGACAGACAGAAAGAGAAGGGAAAAAAACTGAGGTCAGAGGTGAAAGAGTCAGAGGGTAATGTCTTGCAACGTATTTGCCGCTGAGTCAGCAGTCTGTGGGAGACATGCAAAGTCGGTGTCCTCCTCATATCGATACTTGTGTATATTCATAAGCTTGCACTGGAAAGCTGATGAATATAAATGCATGCATGACCACGGCGCACATTTATACGAGGCCATTTTCCAGGCCACGAGAACTTTCTATCAACCTTACGCGCTGCCTAGAATGTGGCAACAATGTATTGATTATCTATTCAGAGTTTTATAGCTCATAAAGTGAAGGCATTAAACCCAGGGCAGAGCGGGAACTGCCAAGCCACCAATCACATTTATGTCCGGGACACTCAGGAGTGAAGCTACCAATAGGGCTGATCGATAGGCACTAATGAACCGGTCACATTCATTAGGAGTTCATGGGAGGCGGGAAGCTGTCCAATGAGGGTTTCGAGGTGCTGTTGTTTACAATCTTCGTGGTCCTGTTTGTAGCTTCCCTTTACATAAAGTAATCTTTTATTGTCCAATTACTGTTTTTTTCCAGTCAACCAAATAATGAAGGCACGCGCTGACGGCTGTGTTCTTTCTAAACATCTGTTTCATTCACTTGCCAAGGTTTTATATTAATGGTTGCAAGGCAGCAAAAAGACATTAAGTGTATAAAAGGAAAGTGCAGCTTGTAACGATTATTTAAAACATTAATTATGTCTGTTTTGCACAAACAAGCAGTATGAAAGCACACAGCATAGGCATTATATTTTTAAAAAATCTTTATTTTTAGCCTCATTTGAAGTCATTCACTCATTGACAGATTCACACAACAATCCTGATCTATACAACATTTCTTCACTGCCTTCTCAGGGTACCACAAATACCCAAATATGTCAAAAGTAGAAGTTTGCGATCTCTTTTCATGGCTCGTTCGGGGAATGTAGAACTCTAGCATTATATAAAGGCAGATTTTTTTTGTGTAGTTTTATCAGGGGGTGAAACATCACTTCACCAAACTTGGCTCCACCACAGATGACCCGAGACATAAGCATAGCTGCTTGCCTATTGTGGTCAATAAAACCAAAACCAAATAACAGTGATAAATTCTGTACAATATGTGTCCAAGGTTAACCATTTAGGGTAATTTAAAAGTTTCCTTGAATAGGTAACAATTGTATGAGTCTACGATGCCCAATAGTAGTTAGGGTTAGGGGTCAAATTCAGCATAGGGACCCCAAACATTATGTTAAGTTGGAGATAATTAATATTTCATCAATATCAAATCAGTTTAGTGGGATATTGGTCTTGAATGTTCCCCTAATATTATCTTATTTAATTATATTGGCAAAATCAAAGCAGAGCAATTAAAAGCAGATTGTATTTTGATTATATTAGTAGTTTGAATCAAATTTGATAATTTGTTGTTGTCAAAATCGGGTGTGATGAAGAAGAATGTCGAAGAATGAAAAGCCAATTCTCTCATGTTACCAGTCCTAGACCTTGCCGCCTTTATATCGTTCCTTTTCACATGCATTAAAGACATTCGACCTGTGGCTGTACATGTTTCTTTCTTTACTTTTCATTGTTTCTATCCCTGAGTTGTCTTTTTTGTCATTCCTCACCATCATTATTACATTATAGGCTACAGTAACAAAATCTCCCTCACAAAAGCTTGACTATTGCTCCGCATTCAATTCTCAAGGTGTAACTAAGTCTTTCGTTATCACATCAGATGAATGAAATGAATTTGTACGCCTCCTTGAGACACACAAGCTGGTAAGTAGGCATGTGTGCACACAGATCCTTTTCAGTATTCTCGTCATAACTACAATTAGGCAGCAAGCGTAGCGTCCATCATGTCTTGCTGGTTGCACTACTTGAGAGCTGTGTGTGTTTTGTGTGTACCCCTTGCTTGTTCGGAACAAACGTCCCTGAGCAGCATGGTCAATTAAAGGCCCAGTGTTTGTTTGGCTGCCAGAGAAAGGCCAACAAAGACCGAGAGCGGAGTGTTTAAGACAGAAGAGCAGGAAAGACAAGGCACGGGTGTATGTGGACTGAGCATCCCCATGATTCAGTGCCTTGCTCAAGGGGAACTATAGAATATTAGCTATATTAAATTTTTATTGTATTTTGAGATTTGACAAACACTCCTCCAGTCAAAATCCTGCATTTTGTAATGTCTTAACTGCCTCTTGCCATAACATAGTAATGATTTGAATTATGAAGTACAATGAAGTATCTATTTATATATGATTATATGAAAAATGGAAATATACAATCTAGGTTCTTTCTGATGACAAACGGTTGCCACAAGGCTCCATATTGGGTACAATTTTGTATCCATTTACATTTATGACAAAACCTCATCACTATGTCTCTGTCATCTATATATTCATGTTTATGATACCATTACATATTGATGAGCAGATTCCTTTCAACAAGTGCTTATGAACTTGCAAACTTCTTTTAATGTTCTGCTAGGTGTGCTTACACTTATTTTTCTAGAGCAAGTAATATAGTCAACAGCTAACTCCACATGCCCACTATAGATGGATTCAGAATTGCTAGAGCTACATAGCACTATTCTAGTATCCGGCCAGTTGAAAGGCATATATTTAAATATAATACAGACAAATATATGAATAAACTACAGCAGAAGATCAGTTCCCTGTGTAGAAATAGAGCCAGTTTCCCTGTGACTAACATAAAGTGGATTATGGAAGCAGTATTCATGTCAGTTTTAGATTATGGTGATGTGACTAAAAGGCAGGCAGCTTTTGCTATCATCAAACCTCTGGACTCGGTGTATCATTCTGCCCTCCATTTTATTACTGCTGATGTTTATGGTACCCATCATTGCACTCCATATGAGAGGGTTGGTGACTCCTATCTATTGGGAAATACAGGCATTGGTACCATTTTTTTCCACAAAGACCTTATTTGCTAATTTCCTACAACACATATTTTGGTCAGATTAGTTGGTTCTCACCAAACTTGGTCACATGAGGGATAGTCTATATTTTTGTATGAATGTATGTTACTAACATTACATTCCCGAACAGCTAAATCTTTGGCTTCTTAAGGAAAGACCCTTATTTGAATGCACACATGTCTCACTGTGGTTTCCCTTCATGTCCCTGTGGGGCAGCACCATCAATCAGGTCACCCTGCCTCTGCCAATATGGTTCTATTTAAAGGACATCACTCAGTTTAACCTAGTTGAGTTCTGACAGCTGGACATCATCAGGAAAACACACACACACACACAATCACACACACACACACACACACACACACACAGACAGACACACAAGAAAATCACCAGACACCTACCGAAAGTGCACAGTGAGACAAGAAACGCCAGAAAATTATTATCCCATGCATGCAACACGGATGTGTGTATATGATGTGTGTTGAATAAAAAAAATGCAGTTTTTTTATTTTACATTTACATTTAAAGCTACTATGTGTAATATTTAGAATAACTTATTCACAGACATTGAATACATTGTCCATAACTATGTGTTCATATGTATATAACCTCCTGCACCAAAGAACCCATGTTTTCGGCAACTTTGAATGAGTTAAATATAGTTATATTAGGCTGACCCGACCTCCGTGTGAGTCGCTACGTCGTGTTGAATACGGTTGCACCAAACTATCCAGAATACGACGCATTCGGGTTGAATTTTCAGCACTGCAGGAAACCGGAAATGGAATCAGGTGCTCCACTATAAAGTGTCCCCGTCGGTCGCTCAGTTGGTTGCGGTTGGCAACTTTACCACCACATGCCACCAAACTTATAACCAAAAGTCTGTCTTACAAATTTATAGGGTATGGCGATTGAAATAAAGTGTTTCCAAGTCACTGAGGATGTAACAGAATTATTTTCAGTTGCATTGTGAGAAATATAGTGTTCTATGTTTTTCTGTAGAGCTTGAATTAAAAAAAGTCAGTATATATCTCTGCCTCCACATCTGACAAGAAGAAAAATGGATAGAGAGAGAGATAAAGTTAGATCAAAATAAATGGCTTAAAAATTATTTTGTGCGGCAGAAATTATTTCCTTCTTGTTTTTAGCTTGTCAATCTTCTTACAACCTTACAACCTATCATATTTTTCTACTTGAAATATTAAAAAAAAACTGTGAAACTGGAGCTGACAGGTTTTGTGGGGTTCCTTTCTAATGCATTCAGTCTCCTGACGCAGTAACGTGACTTGCCAACAAGTGGCACTCTTGTCAAACTGTAAGCATGTAAGCATGCCTTCAAATATTCATCCCAAAGTTGAGACATCAACACACAGATAAAACTGAACTCCTTTCGTGAAGCAAAAAAATCGAGGAGTGGGCGAGGGGCACACAGACGCTACAATCCGTCTCCTGCAGGACGAGATATGATCCTCCGCCATTAAAAGACTTCGATACATTCTTCCCCTGTAACAATTTCCCCTGAGTAATAACTCACGCTTTGAAGCACAGTGTTGCTATTCTGTGCTGCAGATAAAAGCGGGCTCCAAACTTCCTGTGTCTGCTCTTGAGACTGTAGGGGTGTGACACATTAAGAGGACTTGGAAACAAAACTCTGCTCGTTTTGATCCGCAAAAGGCTTAAACAACAGTGTGGCTTTCCAGAGTGCAATGTCGAATCCATGTGAGGTTTGATAATCTTTTGATCACAGTCAGTCTGACAAAGGCAGCTGATCCCTGAAGCCACACAAGTCCTGCCGTGTTGACACACATCAGAAGGAATCAGCCCCATAATCTATTATAAAACAACGCAATCTACTTAGCAGCTTAGAATAGTTTATATGACGGCGTGCAGTTGGAGCATGAACAGCGTAAAGGTCTATGGGCCAGAGGAGGATGTGCATTATCTCTATATCGCATGTCACAACTTTGGACAGTCGAAGGGGTTTAATGCTGATTAAAGCACTTCAGGTCTCGAGAATGGAGAAAGCTTGTACATGACACAGGCGCGTGCACAAATCTAGCAGTACGTCAAACACATCTAGAGAGTATGAAATATGTACATACATGTCCACACAGCTGGCATCCTGTAGGTGAAAGAGGTCCATCAACTTTAAATGTCAGACTTTTAAAAGCTTATTTCACAGAGGAAATTGGCATGACAAGTGCTGATGATGTCATCAGGGATATGTGGAATTGGGCTTGGAGACTTGGTTTGAGAGAACTGGGTCATTTCAAGGCAGAGGGGGTCAAAATGTCTATTGAAAGATGCTGCTGTGTTGCATTGTAGGAAATGTAGGACAAACAATTTTTGGAGTTTGACCTGTTCGAGAGAGTGAAAGGACATCTCTGCCTCAAGTACAAAATCTGTATCCAATGGTTTAAGAATAAACAGGGATGGATGAGGGAAGGTGCAGGAGAGATAGACCACAAGTTCAAGAAAGGTTCTTCACAAATAGCCTTTAAAGATACAAATTTACACAGTATAGATTTGTTAGCTGATTTATACCTGTTCCTTATGGCCTATGGAACAAATGTTCCATTATTTTCCCATAACACAGGTGTTAAGATTCGTGTTTACAACCTATCTGAGTGAACGACTGCTACTGCTGGACTTTCTTCTGGTGACGTCCCCAAGTTCCCAGACCTTCCCAATTAGTTTGGCGAGAGCTTGCGGAACTAAGAAGAAACAGGGCCCAAGTTGTAATGAATCAGAATTATACTTTCTCATTGACATCTGGGTCAACGCTACAGAAACAGACACGTACACATGCATACCCGGAGCTGCTAATAGCGAGCGGCTCCCAGCACAATTGCGTTCCACTCAATTACATATGTAAATTGCTTGGGTGCTGGTTTCCAGTGGGAGAAAGGGAGGGCCCTGTGTGGTGGCAGCTCATTGAGCTGTGGCCTGTTGAGAATTCAGACCGGAGAGAGCAGAGCAGCACGGGAGCCACGCATGAGAAGTTTGGTGAGGGGATGTTTAGTTGGCATGTCATGTGTGAGACTGGATATAGAACCGGATATAGAACCGCAACATTTTTGGTACAGAATGGCGTGTCTGTGGCAGGAAATATTGGAAAATATCAAGAACCAAAAGCTGCCATCAAATGTTTCATCAAATTTGATATCTTTTTCTTGTGATAGTTCCTGATTTAATGGGGGCAGTAAGCGATTTTGGAGAAAGCTTGTTTCTCTCTATGTTGTTGGTTTTTTTTGTCGCACACATAAAAACGACAGCCAATTGGCGGTGGCGAAAATATTCGCTGATTTTTACAAAACGTGGATTGCTTTAGAATCGCTTACTGCCCCTTTAGCTAACAATTTTGCCAGTTCTAGTCTCGTTCTAGCTCTAGCTCAAACCTCCCATTCACAAAAATTTCCTTGAAAAGCAATGGTTGATTCTGTATATGTTTCATTAAATCAACCTTTGAAAATCTGACACTGTCTTCCATGAGTTCCACTATGGAAGACAATTGTTGGATCATAGACAATAGTTTCAGTCCAACAAGACCTAAGAACCCTCCTCAGGTATTGTGGTCTCCCCTGACAAAGTTTCTTCTTTCTCAGATTATATGATATTCATCAGAGAGATATACACATTAAGTGTTACGAGTCTTATACTGTCACACTGTAAAGGTTCACATCAAGGTCGATATTCGTTTTTGGTCTCATATTTACTGTACAACTTTCTTACTTAAAAACATTGACGGAAGAAGTATAATTCCATCTGTTCCTTTGCAGTCCCCCTTTTGTCGATATCGTTAATGAAATCAGTGAGGATTAAGTTAATCCTTCAAACAATTTGATTCACAATGGAAAAAAAACAACTCACATAAAATCAAGATTGAAAGACTGTCCTAAGAAATTTGTGTTGCCCCCTACACACACACACACACAC
The DNA here is from genome assembly GCF_022379125.1 of Scophthalmus maximus. Lineage (NCBI taxonomy): Eukaryota > Metazoa > Chordata > Actinopteri > Pleuronectiformes > Scophthalmidae > Scophthalmus > Scophthalmus maximus. Next base: position 2,643,620 of record NC_061516.1, read on the forward strand.
ACACACACACACACACAGTTACACCTCTGTGAAGGTGAGGTGCAAAATGATACACAGGGGGATCAGTGAAGCAAACATTGGGTGACACGTCCTGCGAGGTGTCGGATACAGGGAGATGAGAGGTCTGAGAGCATTTTTGTGCCCACCTTGGATACAGTGCAAATGCATTAGCTGGACATGTCCACGTGCATTATATATATGAATCTCCCTCACCTGCTGCTGCGTTTGTACTACCGTGAAAGTAACGGGGCAAACATGCCGGGCCCCCACAAAATCCCGCGTTGGCTCGACTTCCGAGGGAATCATTGATACACACAAATATGCACACTAGCACTACAAAGGGCTACTTTTTTCAAAAGAACCTAAGACCAAGAGCAGATCAAAAGTTTTAGTAATTTAAGTTTGAAGTGAACAAACACATGCATTAGGGGTGTAACGATACACATCACTGTTGTAGCTCCATTGTAGGCATTTTTTGTGTTTTATTGCATGGCAATGAAGTATATTTGATCCAAATGAAATGGAATGAAAGGGAAACACTGAGACAGAGTGTGTGTGGTAAGGCTAGACAGACAGCAAGCATAGAAACAAACGAAGAATGGTGTGTGTGTGTGTGTGGGGGGGGGGGGGGGGGGGTAGTGCCTGTCCCAGATTCAGCCCTGTTATCTGTTAGCTACTGCTTCCATTTGAAGCCTCCCACAGCGCAGACACTTGGACTGACAAGGACTCTGTCTAATTTTCTCTTTTCATCCACTTCTCTACAGTAGCTCCTGCAGTCAGCTACCAAGTACATTTCAGGTTTTGATTCTTTTTGTTTTTGTTTTACTGTATTCTTAATCTGCATACAATCGGGTGCTCTTTTGTTCTGGGTAGCAGGGAACAAACAAATATAGAAGTTTACTGAACATCCTGAGCAAAAAAGAAACAAAGTGTCTTGCTGTACAATGGCCACTATTAGAGAAACAATAAAGCTGAGAAAAAGCATATGTAGCCAAAAATATGGAGAGATGTAATACTGCACTTTTATGCAAATCATTTCACCCCCCAAAACCATTGTCTCTGGCCTTACATAAACATGATCAAAGCAGATACTGCAAACCAAATGTATTTTCAGCTTTCTCACATGCCTAAATTGACTGAATAAATTCATTATTGAGTTTAACACATTCATTCTTGACAGTTGGAAAAACAGAGTCACACAAAACCAAAATCTTATCTTGAGGTCCTCTCACTAGGTTCTTTCTGTCACTTTCAACTGCATGACCACACAATCAAAGCGCACTCTTATTCCTCGTGACAACACGTGAACCGAGGCTACATCCATGCAGATGTGTTTTTTCATTTTCAAACTAAAACGAGGTTTGTCCACACAAGCATTTCTAGCTCTATATCAGTGATAATCCCTGTCAATACCATCACACATAAACTCATTACATGACCATTCATGTACACTGGACATGAAAAGGTGGAAGTGTTTACAATGTTTTGCCTTTGCCGCTGGAAGTCGTAACTAATGAAAGCCAATCAGGAAGCGAATGTGGTTGACTGTGTCATCACTTACAAACATCTCGGTTTTTGCCAGTCCACTCACAACGCTCCTCCCGGAGTTTTCAAAGAAGGATAGGGATAATCCTTTCCAAACTTCTTGGTTCCAGGTGCTAAACAACTCTGGAGTAAAATGGACGGCAGGCGCAAACGTAGAAGTGGCGATTCTAAAATGTGGCAGTGTGGAGGTAGCCTGAGAAAGACTGTGACAGGTACCTCAGTAAGGGCACGGCTACCTGTAACTCACCTGCCAACTCAACAAACAGCAGCTATTTCATCTTATTGTGGCTGAGGATTTGCTGTAACTGAGTGAGTGTGCATCACTATCACATGATTATTTGTCAGCGTGTGTGAATCTGTGGTCTCGGTTTTGACAGGGTTTGATGAGAGCATTGTTCCATATGGTGGCTTATAACTCATGGGATTATAACATAACAGAAACCAGCTCCCAGCTATACTGATGACACATCAGCAACAACTAGTTAGAAGTATAAAAGGTTAGGGAAAAGCAAAGGAACTCATTTTCTACATCTCCCAGGTCTCACGCTGGACTTCGACTTCTTCCAAAGCAGTATCCTGACACTTGACAAACCAAGTATACTACCTCAAATATGAGCACACATGAACCCTAAATATATTTTTTCTTGCGTTGATGGACTCCTTCCACAGTCAGGCTCAACCCTGCATCGTCAAAATCCACTGAATGAATCAGATTTATAGCTGCCAATGTGACGGATTACAGTGAGATACCCTTAATTATTGACATATTTACACCATAATTACAGGGGATATACTATTGCCCTTATTTTCTAACGGCAAAGTTGATGTAAAACTCTGTTCTTATTAATCTTATTAATCACAAGCTAATGATTTATAATGAGGAATAAGGTCATTTGTCTCAATCTAATAGCCCTTTCTTTTAAATTAATTTGAAAGTGATACCAAAATAGATTACAAATGTCTGTTCCATTACTATTTATAAAAACAAGAGCCCTTTCCCTCCTTCATTGTCTCACCCTTGATGTATTTCTTCACTACTTTGTGTTTTCTCTGCCTGCCTGATGTTCTGTTTGCATCAGCTGTCCCCTGCCTTTCTCTCTTGCTCTCCCTCTCACTGATGGATCTCTCCATCGTCATTGCTCCCACGATAGCTCCCCCTGCTCTCTCTCCCGGTCTCCCTCCCTAGCTGTGGATGATGGACGGCAGGTCTACGCTCTCCATTAAGGGATGGAGACAATGATCAAACCTCGGGAAGGCTCTCGCCCCCTTTTTTAATTACATTCCTCTGTCAAGTAAAGAAGAGGAGAAGCGATTGAGAGGGAGAAGAGGAAGAGAGGAACCTCTGAGCAATTATTTGAGACTTAATTACAGGTAAAAAAAAGTCTGTGCCTCCCTGTCTGAAGCTGCGTGTGGGTTTGTGTGAGAGAGAGGAAGAGCAACACTATGTAGATCTACACCTGAAATGCTTTCCTCTGTTAATGATGGCTGCCATTCAAGTGTCAACCGCCCCCTATGTCCACACACACACACTACCCAACACCGTCATACTCTCTCGCAGCATTCATCTCCATGACAACTCTATTCTGGCCAGGGGAAAGAACATTATGATGCCAGAGTAATAAACAAAAAGTGATATGAATTGAAACCATGGAGCTCATTCCACCATAGAGGAACCAGGACAGAAAACCGACCGGATTTGGTTGAGCAGTGGCTGCCCACCCCTTGCAGTGAGGGAGTAGTAAGCCCTTTGGAAGTAGTAGAGCGGACAAGCTGGGGTGTAAGGTTTAACCATGTTCAGGATGAAGGAAGGGGCCTGAGCCGTTCGCAGTGTGGTAGGTAAGTGCCAGTGCCTTGAATCGGATTGGAGCCACCAACATGAGCCCATGTGGAGGAGCGATGAAGTGTGGGAGAACTTTGGTAACGCTGCATTCTGGATGAGCACATGCCGGACCAGACCAGGTCTTCTTCAACTCAAATGTGTAACTCTAATGGAATTCACATTACGTATGACTTAATATGGGATGAGGTAGACAATAAGAAGACATGGAGTTAATTTGTATGTTTCAGCCAGCCGATCGATCAGCCATATTTTGCCATGATCGGTGCTCGGCCGGACTTCTCTACCAACACCTGTAATCCCCGGGGCGGGCATTTTAACTGGCCAAACGTGAGTTGAATTTTATTTTGAAGCAGACACAGGAACGTAGCGCATTACAGCCCCCCCCCGTCACAGTCTATTGTCAATGTCAGTGAATGACGATACCGGTGCTGCTAAGGTGTTAAAGAAATTCATTCATTCGTCTATGATGAATTTTCGCTATTCACAATCCAGAGTCTCTGTGTCGGAGCCTGCGCTGTGCAGGGGGTGTGGCCAGCTCTCACTGCACTCAACAGAGATACTCACCTGCTCTGTGTGAAGACGGGAGAGAGTGAACATCTAATTGTACTTTAGAATATTTTTTATGGAGTTAACGCTTGTTGCCACAAGTGAAACAAATGTTTTGCAAGTAAAGTCGTTAACATGAGCGCGCTGTGAAATATTTAGTGAGAGTGAAAGTGAAAGTAAACTCTACTTCCGCTGGTACCAGTCAGAGACAACAGCTGCAACTAGTGGGAGGATGACTTGAGGACCTGTGACCCGGCTCAAAGTGAAAGCTCTTCAACACTTTACAACCTTAGAGTCAAAGGGCTTTAGGTAACTTTCTGTCTATATATAAAGAGTCGTGTTACTTTTTTCCTTTGACAGGCTTTATGTGAGTTTCATCACTCAACACACAAAATCATGTACTTTACATTAATAATTTCTTCAAAATAGTGCTGTTTAGTGTTCAACAATTTACTGAGTACAGTGCTAGGAAAAAAACATTTGTCCATTCCATTTTATTCTCATTTGGTTTAATTTTTTCTACTAAAAAGGAAAAAAGAACCAATAAGAGTATTGTTAAAGTACCAGATCGATAAGCAGTATCGATAAAAGTAACAGCTCACAATTTTTTCCCCCTGCATGCGCGCTTCACCTCTGCTGCTACAACTCCATTCTTGGGGAAACACTGAAATCTGTTATTTATTTTAGACTACCTAAACTGTTAATTTTTTTAAATATTTATGTAGATACTTATTGTTTATACTAATTTGTTTTATACATGTTATGTTTTATAGTTTGGTTCAATCGGCAAAAATCAAGTGTGTGCAATTTGGTGCAGATCCAATTAAACGTTTGGATCTCAATCTGGATCTTGTATATTTAAGTGTAGGGACTGTTGGGCCTTGGTATGCTTGGTATAGTTCATATTCCATCGTCTGATGCTGATCAGGCAATGTCAACACATTCCTGGGGGGATGTCTATATAAAAAAAACTATCAGATAGTATCTCCAGGAAGAGAGTTTTTCCAGAAGGTCTTTGGCCTTTCCAGGCCAGATGGTACTATAGTTTCTTTCAGCATATTCTCGGAATGTCTTGGGAAGACATCCAGGAGGAATCCATATCAGAAACCCGGCATTCCTAAACTGGCTCCAATAAGGAACGCAAGGAGCAGAGGTTCTATAGTGTACTCCCTTTGGACATATCACCTCCTGATGCTGTTATCCCCAACACCCTGCTAAATAAACTTATTTTAGCTCTTTAAATGCATAGTCCTATTTTAGTTAGCCAACTTATGTGGCATGGATGATTGCGTGATTGTAAAAAATAAGAACAGTGTAGATACTTTCAAAATTGGCACAATAGGGATTCCCATTGCAATATGTTTATGGGCAGATGCATTGGCCTACAGCAATTTCTATCCCCAAACATACACAGACAGCAATGGACAGCGATGTACTGTCCATTGGAAGTAGTTTAGGGGTTTAATATCTTGTGCAGGATACTTTTACACGAGAACAGAAGGAAGCAGTGGCAGTATTAGTGACAATCAATCCTGGAATGGAGCAAATATGTCGCTTTAAGGTGAGAAGTGGAGCAGCAGGCATGGTAGGAGCAATGACTGCTAACACGCAAGGGTTGCCCTGAATATATGTTGTGATCAATGGGGTACGTCACTGAGAGTACCAGTCGACAATAAAATGCCATGTTTGGTCTTACCCTCCAATATGAACAAGATCACAAAAAGGCAAAACACATGCTGAGGATCTACGCAAAGGACAATACAAGAACACCTGTACAGATGTTGTTCAGGGTATTTTACGTGAGGTCCATTCAGGATCCAGACCTGTAACGGGTACAAAGGTACTTGCAGCCTATGCTGGCCAGGCTTGGACCTAATGGGTGATGGCACTGGAACTGGTGAAGAAAACCCGATGTATAAAATAAATATTGCATCTGATTGAACTCCACCCTTATGAAATGGAAATACAGACTCCTCTTAAATGCTCCAAACTTGCTGGGTGGAATGAATACCAAATTCTGAAACGCACTTGGAGAACAATGTTTGCATATTTGAAAATTCTGTGAGCAACAGCACCAACAGAATATACTGCTTTTTTGGAATTCCTTTAATAACATATTGTTTGATGCCTTTCAACCCTGAAGCCATTCAGTAATTCTTACATTTTTTCAATTTCTTTCATTGTTTCCCCGCAAGAAAGCTGGACACTTTGGCATCACTGCATGAACGTGAGCAGAAAGGTTTATTTGTTTGATTATTTATGAAGCATGAACTCATTACTCATTTCCACCTATTCAGACTAAGAGTATAAGTGACTCGTGACTGATTTGCATGCTTGCAATTCTTTTAAGATAAGACTTTTTTCAGTCATCTTCAACTAATCCATTACAACAGATTTTTAGACCTGCCCTATACTGCTCAAGGTTGCACAGGGTTCAGCCTATCCCAGTATACTTTGGGTGAGAGGTGGGGTTTACCCAGGGAAGGTTGAATGTCTATCACATGAACAGATTATCCACATTCAGGCTCAGCCTCAGCCAGGCATTGGATTCTACTATCCTGCTTTTTTCAGGTGACATTGCCACTGAGTCTCTCTGGGAACATTCACATCTGTTTAATTCTAAAGACACTGTGGGGGGGGGGGGGGGGGACAACCCTCGACAAACTTCTCAGGAAAAGTAAAACTGCAACAAGAAATAGTTTCACTCCCAATTTTTCCTGACCGCAATCAGATTTTGATTTATGCTTCTGTTTCATCTCCAAGATGAAACCTTCAAAGATCTTTGTGGTTATCTTTGGAAGAACATGTTTTATGTCAGTCATGTTTGGCTCTGACACTGACAGACAGTGTGAAGAAGGACACAAAAGAGTCAAAATGGCAGCTTGCAACTGATGGACCCTCACGCGGACCCCTGACTTACACAATTAAAAGCATTATGCTGCAAGGACCCAATCAGGCAACACACACTGCTGCGCCAGCCTTGCCCTGTCAGCCTCGCCTGGCAAAATTCAATTACCACTTATCACCAGTGAGCATCGCTCTGACTGGCAGACATATCTCTGCTTCTGGGTTCACACACACGCACACACGCAGACACACAATGCAGTTTCCGAAAATGACCCAAACAATAAACATGTTTTTTTTTATTTTTGACAACGACAAGCCCTAACCTTAACGAAGTACCAATTGTAATCCAAACCATGATCTTTCCCAGACCTTAAGTAGTACATGCACCTAATCACACCTTAACCTCTGGGCTGTCATATCACACGGCTGATTTGTTTTTCTAAATTTCCATCTTAACTTGAATGATTTTGAAAGGCACAGACAAATTATGCCATCTTGTTCACAAGTAGCATCAGGTTAGAAAACACTTCAGGGCGTGACATTGCATGCATACTTGTGTTGGAGAAGAAGACGTAGTGGCCGTGTTCAAGGTAAACACGCTGCTCTTTAGGCATTCAAACAAGCTCCTTCTCTGGTTCCTGAATTCATTGAACATAAACAAAGTTGATCACGTTACACAATCTAGTTTTCTTCTGGCCAGCAATTGTCATATCGAAAATACTTTTGATATAATGGCCCCAGTTTCAGCAGTGGACACTTTCCTCTACGGAAAAATCGACACCGAGAAGTGAAATAGTAAAAGTGTGAATATGCAAATATGCCTCGCTGCATTGCATTCCCATTATCATTCATCATTCACTGCGCCGTTGCTCTCATGCGTGTTCTGATGTAGCTGATGTTGTCTTCTGAGGAAACCGGATTCCTTACACAAAGTTGGCGGCTACAAGAAGCCGAATACAAAGTGTTGGGTTAATTTAAACAAACTTGCACGGCAGGCTCGACTGAAGGTTTTGCAAAAATGGACCTGAAATGGGCTCAAACAAAAAAAAAAAACACAAGGGCGGATAATGATCTTAATTGCCGTGGAGAGGTTCGATACCGTCTGCGTGGGAACAAAAAAACATTAAGCTCAATCATTTCTCAACAGCGTTGCGGGGCACTTGCGTGCTGGAGATAATTGATTTGAACAGATATGGAGTATTTAATTGGCTGGCTGACAGTGTTTTGGGAAATTTGACAAGAAGTGGCTTTTTTTAATAAGGAAAGGAAATTCTCAGCGCAAAGAGGGGATTTTGTGTGTGAATCAACTTTTTTTTTTGCAGGCAGTTGAAATACAAGTAGTTGTGGAGTCACATAGTGGCTGCTCACGAGTCATATGCTCACATTTCCTTTTCCTTCTCAGAGAACTGATTCAGGCTACAGTTATTTTATCACCACCTCCTCAATATGCATCTCCTCAGTCTGTCTCTCTTTTATGATTTAACTATTTTCCTCTTTCAGCCTCGCTTCCATCAATATTAAAGCGCCTGAAAACTAAAATGTTTACATTACTCTTGCGGCAAAAAAAAGAAGCACACGCTAGCACAGTGGTCTCCTGAGTTCCACCCACTCTCTTGATATTATGCCTTTGGGACTTCTGTGATTTTTTTTTTTATGTTACCAGTGGGGTGTGACATAAAGAAAAGTTTTCTTTCTGTACACGCCCTCCACTTTTGTGTATTTCTACTTTGTATGTTCAGTTCTTTTCTGTGCACCTCTTCAAGTGGGCAGGGCTCAGCTGGGAAAAGATCATGTCATGTTCTTTCACGCATCAGTCGTGATTTAGAAACACCTGATCAGCAACAATCTGTTGACAGCTGTTGGGTTTGTCTATTATGGTTTTGGGTATCAATCATTACACACACTACAGATTGTGTCAGTTAGTTTGTTAGTTTAAATATGCACACTGTGAACACAATATCAACTGAACTAAGAAGGTTTATTAGGTGCCAACTTCAAACTTCAAAAAAGTGCTGGTAAAAAGTCCCTTAGTATGTTGTTATTATTACTCTGTTGAATGAATCAACTGAATAATCCCAAAAAAAACAAAAACCTGGGGGCTTTTGAAGCTCATAAAAGTCTGGGGTAGTAGGGCAGTTGCCTGCTTGTTTTTTTTTTTTTGCCTGTCATCCTTTGAAAATTAAAAAGCATTTATGGTTAGTGTCCCAATTCAAGGACAGTCTCCTGGTGGTCTAAATGACGACCAAACTAAAATGAGAAGGTCTGGTCTACAGTGGATTTTCTATTTGACGTCACCAATTTTTTCCTGTTGTCACCTAGCAATGGAGCTTTCGCTGCTCGGGAATGGAAGGATCGTTTGGAGGGGCCTTCAAAAATGGACAGCCAAGTCGCGCCTCTGTGACACATATTAGTACTTCAGACGTAGCCCCCGAAAGAGGCGGCCCCTAGCCTGGGACCCAGGAGAATTCTGGGAGCTCATTTAAAGTTGCTCTGGCAGAATACAGTCCGAATCCCCTCCATTGGGAAGTGATTTCCCCCTGGCAGCAAACTTGCCCGTCCAATCACAACCGATTATCTGATAATGGCGGGGTTTATACCACGTCCCGGAAAGAAGCAACTTTTGTAAACAACCAAGGCTGCTGCTGATGAACGATCATTTGACTGAAAGTACCTGATATTTTCAAAAACGTCAACACGCATTCAGACATTGTGGAATCATCATCACAAACATTTTTGGCGTCACTCAACAGACGTCACATGATTCGTCTGAGTCCGTTGGTAATGCCTCTTTAACTGAGGGGATCCAGACTAGTACTCATGTTAGTAATATTAGTCTGGCTAAGTCATGCTAAGTGGCCCTCCTTGACACAGCTTGTATTTCACAATAACTTGCTAAAACATTTCCTGGAAATATGCAGGTCAGTAATTAACAGTAACATTAATTTCCTTGAATTAATTGCCTCAGTTCAACCCAAGTAAATATTGATTTATTATTAATTTAAATTTGTAAAGTGTTTTCATCTTATTTGGCCTACAGAAAAATGTCAGGGAATGCATACATTGGACGTATGTCATATGGGTGTTTTACTAGACTAAGGATCATATTTAATAGATCCAGGATATTTAATAGGAAAAAAAAAACTGTTACTGGTCAGGGAAGGATGATCACATTTGTTTCGATCAGATTTAATTGCATCCCCCTCAGTTTTCAACCCGCAACTAAAATGAAAAGAAAAACGAAATGAAGACACTCTACTGAGTCAACCTTCTGTCAAGTCGAGGTTGTCAACAATAAACCTTTGCACTCATGCACGAAATGCTTTCAATTTGTGCTGAGAATAATGAAAGCAGGCTTTTCGCACTTTTAATATTGTCTTTGCTTCGTCAGAACTGACTGTAAAACAAAGCAAAGACGGCACACTGGACAGCTGGTGTTAATCGATATTGGAATAGGAGGCTAATGAATGTGATGAACCCAATACAGATGTTACATATTTTTTTCCTTCCTGTGACTGAATAGCAGGATGTTCAGTGGACATTGGATGAATGGAGCGGTGGCAGCCCATCAGCTTGCGAGCATATGCGTTTCTGTTTATCTTAAAATGATTTTCAATTAAGGGCCCTTTCTACAACTTCGAGCCCATATCGCTTCAGAGAGCTCAATTGTTTTTTTCCTCCACGGGCAAACAGTTCACTGAAATTAGAAGGCGGATGGGGTAATGTAAAACTCACTCGACCTTTTTCAAACTCCAAAGGAGAAGCACATATTCAAGTCAGGTAATATATTGCAACTGCAATATTGCAAGTGACACACTGAACATCTGTTCAACCTTAAGTACATCCTGTGAAATCTTCCCATCATTTTTCCAAACACGTCCACATAAAAGCTAGCACAATCTATAACTGGATCTTTGTCTACTGATTTTGGCCTTTAGTCCAAAAACTCAGCTTTTCCCTTAAATATAAATCTGACGATGCAGGCCTTGTGTTTTACTGTGGATGAGGAAACCAGCATTTTTTGAAATTTGCGTTTTATGAATACAAAGACATGGTTGAGAAGTTTTATGGAATAAAAATAAGACAGATTTGTACTGCTTCTAATAATTTGTCTATTCCAAAATAGCCAGAACAGCAGAAGCTTGAGCATCTAGCAGTGACGTGTGGGTCAAACTCATAAGTCACACTGAGCTGAGTTATCTAGCTTTGGTGAATACTTCATTGTCAAGGCAATCACTGATGCTAAAGCATATTTTTGCAGTTCAAAACTGGTTAGGTCTGGTGTTGCAGGTATATCAAACCTTGATCCGCATCTTACTAGGGTCTGCACACTATTATCTCCATTAGTTAATGTTATAAAATAGAATTGTTGATTGTTAACAGTTGACGTTTCAATAAACTCAAGGTGAAAGTTGCATTTTTTTTGTCGACAAAAGGACAGTTTAAAGAACATTTGCAGTAAAATGTATAATATTATGAATGCAGGAAAGATCTTTGCCTTAATGGATTGACAATCCCATCACTCTTTCACAGTGTCCATTAAGTGTGTCAAACTAGCGGCCATTATCATGACAGATGCCTTACCTATTACGCTACAGATCCAGTTACAATATAACTCCTCACGGCATTTATTTAATGCCTGATGGCTCTTATATATACCACCTGACAGAGTTTATACGATGCTTTACGGTGCTGAAGCCGGGTGAGTTTTGGAGTTTCATACACCGTCAGCATGCTCTGACAGACACTGCTTCAGAGCTCTGTGTGTTTGTGCCTGAACAAAATAATAAGAAGGGGTGAGTAGCTTCTGATAGGGTGGGAAAGAGGCACGCGGGGCTATCACTGCTCATAGCCACCACTGATTTTGAAATTTTACAACAATATACTTACTTATACTATAAACATATCGAGACATAAGGCCACAGGTAGGTAAAGCTGATGAACATCGTGGATCATTTAGCAGCTAAAGAGCCAGATATTATTCTCCGGAGTTGGTGGAGACCAAAATAGAGCTAAAAGAGGGGGAATATTGGGCTTACATTCTTACTCTGATTGACAAACGTATGTCCTATTTACATCATGAGGACACACACATGACTCTAAATGCTAATGTACCTCTGTGTCTGCAGGATGTGTAAGTAGGCAGTTGTTGGCTATTACACAAAAAAAAATTGATTAATACTGGTATAATTTTGTGAGGTCCTACAATAGTGATTTAACAGGCGAGAAGACAATTATGAACAATACATTGTAGCCATATGTATTGGGCTTGGAGTGGACCTTTTAAGTTGCAAGTTTGTTCATAACCTTGAAGCGAGAGATGATCTCTTCAAAAAAAATCCAGTAGTAGACCACGTCCAGAACCAAGGAAAATTGACTGGTCATATTATCCACCTCCACATGTAATCTACAGCATATTGAACGACTTTAATGGAAGTAGTCTCTTACCTTTTTTTCGTTTCCTGTCAGTTACGATTGCAGCAGTCCTGGCTACACCTGCACAAGCAGACCTACACAATACATTTTAACGAGTGCTGCTTTGCATGAGCGTAATTACAGGGAGATTTAGATGGACGGTGACAAGGACAAAAGGATTTTTTCCCACCACACGTGGCTCACATTAACAGGCACATCAGTCCGGAAAGGGTGGGCGAGGAGGAGAGACGAAGAGAGATGAAGAAAATAATGGGGGCTGGATATTTTAGAGCAGCCAGGTAGGAGGGAAGAAAAGCTAAGTCGCCCGGAAGTAGGAATGGAACTCAGCAAGCATTTAGAAAACCATCACTTTAATAGAAAAAGTATAGGACGTCTCCCACTGACAAGCTGTGAGGGAGTATGATGTGACCTAACTATATTCACCTTTCAATCCTTATTCTTCTTCTTAAAAATAGTTATCCCCATTACTGTACAGTTAAAAGAGCAGGATGACTAATACGACTATCATTTCTTCTGCACTCAATACCAGGCGCCCGTCTCTGCCACGAGAAACACCTTACGGCTACCACACTGAGCGATGATGACACACTGCCTTACACGAGCCGGGGACATGAGAGACGTGAGACACACAAGTCAAATGCTCATCATTAGATGGAAATATGGGCTTCCAGGCTGGGAGCGATCACACACTCTCCATCCACTAATCGTTCCTTTTCAGTGAGCAAAGGGATCTGTTGTTCTCGTTTGCGTTTGCATGGTGACTCATCTGCATACCTCGGCGGAATATTTTGACACGAAATTCCATCATTTCTTGGCAGTTCTCAGCAAATTCTACTCTCTTTTTTCCCAGAAAAATATCAAGCATGTGGGAACCAAAACATGTGGTTCAGCACAGTGTCAGTCCACATGGTTTCCATGTTCAACTTTTTTTTTCAGATATATGAACGACAAGAGACGGATGTTACCAGCTGGCTAGTGTGTGACCCTAAAATCCTGTTATCACTGTGATATAAGTGGATCTACTGTGGAAAAGTGGCAAGCGATTCTGGAAAAAAAAACTATTTGTTAAAGTGCCTGTACAGTAAATCAAAGGGCAAAATCGTACACGGGGTCATTGAACAAGTGGCTCGATCGGACATGCAGGTCTCAGTTCAGTGCAGGGCATCGTTCGGACGGGAGGGTCTCAATATATTGCCCGAGTTCAAATATTTCACGTCATGTCAGTGCCGCGAAATTCGCGTCTAGTCGCGTCTTTGCACTGACTTTGTATGTAATCTACCCGCGCGAAAATGTCGCATTCACGTCCGCTGTGAACGCACCATAATGAAACTCCTCATTTTTACTCCACTGGGAGCCTGACTCCGGCAGAACAGGCCTGATGTGCAGACATTTCAATGCACAAAAATGCACATGCAAAAAGGCTCTCACGCAGACTCTCACTCCGATATTGTGGTCTGAACAGTTTAATTAAAGACTCTTCCGTGTCTCCCCGTGTGTGAGCGGGTCTCATCCGGCTGCCGCGCTCTCTGCTCCCCAACCACGGTCCGAACAAAAGCCTCCCCTGCAGCCAACACGCAGCTGCCCGGCCTGACTGCGAGACGGTCAGACAAAGAGGAGGTGGGAGTCAACGGAGAGGTATTTAGTCGGGGTGTTTGTTTTGTGTTGGCTCTGACCGGAGCTCGGGTGAATTACGGGAACCCTGTTAGGTTCTTTGCAAGAAGGTGGACGGCCGGGAGGAAGGGAACAGAGAGGGATGTAAAGGCACACCAGTGAAACTGCATAATGAGGCTGTCAGAAACCTAATGGGAAATTATACACTGACCTACGTTGAACAAACAGACGCGCCGACCTGATTTACTGCGCGCAGAAGTAGTTGCGATAAGTGTCTACACACACTGACAGAATTAAAATCAGATTAGCAGTTTTAATGTTGCAGCTGATGTGTTAATAAATATGGACGACGATAAACACTGAACATGTGAAAAGATTTTTATCACCGTTTTGGTGCCAATAGGTATGACTGCGTCGTCCTCATTTGATTAAAAAATGATAACATGATTTAAATTATTGTATTTACTGTCAGCAATGATTTCCACACATCAATTGACCAAACTATTATACAGAGAAACAGACTGTCTCTACTAGCGCATGTTTCTGGCCGGCCAGTGTATCAGCAGTTAGCTCAGTTGCTTATCAGGACAATACGTTTTCACAGATTATTCCAGAGACATACATGTACAGTTGACCCAGTCTCTTATAGTGTGTCTAAAGGGCTGGGGGCCTCTCCCCTGCACCTTTTGGACGATACAAGCTGTCAATGAGCGAAGCTAAATCAAATGAACAAGTCGAAAACTTGACGTTGAAGTCAAGTGAACGCCGTGTGGTTCGATTATAGCTTAACATTACTTTTCACTACTGTCGATTGTATTGAGGCTTCAGAAATCACAAAAGTGGGGTTCATTTGTGAGGATCATATCATTCCTGCAACACTCTATTACACTGTGCTATGATGCATTTACAGTTCAAGTATTTGTTTCTAAGGAGATGGAATAAACTCGACTCACTCAAACACTATTAGCGTTTTATAAGCTTTGAACTGCACCTGAAGCCCTTCGTCAACCAAGTGCAATAAGAGCCTGGTCAGCCTTTGCACCAGCTGAGATTCTGATGCTGTCAGGTGAAGTGTGTAGATGTTCCGACTGCCTCTGAAGGAACGATTACTGCTGCCTGTTGCCGTGTGACTGATGTTCCTCACTGATGAAGACCATGAGAAGCAGTGGACAGCTACAGACCATGGAGATCCTGCATGTCTTTATGCCAATATCTGTAGCCGGCCCACATGATACATAATGCATGACACAGTTTTGCCGTTGATCTGATAATCTACATCACTGCACTGTATGTTGTGTAATGCCATGTCATGCTGGCATCACATTTCTGTTTATTAGCGCAATTGACTTTACAGCTGGAGACGCATCAGCAGTTCTGCTGAATCTGACCTGCTATAAACTACCATGATGAAGTGTGTAATGCTGCCGCTCCTGCTGTTGAAAACAGACACATGTTCATATTCATGCTTCCTGGATCCATGTTTCAAACCTGACTTTCAAGATAAACAAAATAAAACAAAATACAGGCAAGTCCTACACTCCTAAGCTATAACTCAGATGAACAAAGCAGGTAGGCCTAATGAAGAGACTTTGCTCCTAATCCTTGGTAGTGTGAAGACCACACATAACACACAAACACACTTAACAGGCACAGGTACTTGTGCCTGCAGCAGCTGTTTGTTTTAAAAAATTGTAATGCCATCAGGCAGACTGGATGATGAAATGCTGCTGTCTGCACTGCAGAGAGACAAGAGGATCGGGCCTTGTTATGGCTTCATGCCTGGCTAAACAAACAGCCATTATAACGATTTGCACCGCAGTTCAAAAAGACAAAAAATCCGTTGTCATCGTTGCACAACATCGGATTTGCAGGCAAGATCCAGGCATTTGCCAGTTGTGGTCGCGCGGCTGCTCTGTCAACATGGGTCACGGAGGGCGAGTCGGATTGGGGGGGAGAAGACGAAAAACAAGAACACACACGGGATGAGAGAAAGGAGGGCGGCAGAGTCGACCTTTCTGCTCTTCGAAATGGAATCGCACGTCGTTCGCCCAGAGCAGGCTTCTCCGAAGTGGCTTTTTGGCGCAACTGTTTTTTACTGACCCTTCATCCTGGCGTTTGATAACACCAACCTGATCTCTCCTCCACCTCTCTGTTCTATTTCTCTTTTTCTCCTCCTCGGTGACAGATGGATTAATGAGGCGGCGGCGGCAGCAGCAGCGGCAGCAGCAGCAGCGTGCTGTTCCGTGCAGAGGCAGCGACACCACGGCGAACGAGCGAGACCCCCGCTGCGAGCAAAGGGTGGAAAGTCTCCCCGCGACACTAATTTTATTCCCCCACAAGTTTCCCATAGGGAGGGAAAATATCTGTCCGTGTCTTACTTCGACTCTGCTATTAGTAATCTGTCGCTGTCGCAGGCTCCCGATGTCACCGGGGCTCAGAGCTCAGTAATGGCTGAGCATTTAAGCCTCCAACACAAAGTCCAGGGTGTAATTTAGTGCAGTGTTACTCATTAATGGTTCAATATTGTATTCAGTTGTCTAATCAGAATCATCTAATTTCCATGTGTATGCTGTGTTAGGATATTAATGAGTAGAGCCCATGAGTGATATGAATTTTTTGTGGCCAACGTCGATACCAATATTAAGGAGTAAAATATTTCTTAAAATCGGCCGAATATATATGTAAAAAAAAGAAATTGGCAATGATTACTAAAATGAAAATGAGGCTTTTGAGGCTTGAAATTGTATAGTTTATCCTTAAACTTAATTATGAGTAACTGTAAATGAAAAGAATACACAAAGGCAACCAAATATACGGAATTTGAATTAAGAAAATATATATACCATTTTTCTTCTGTTCACTGTTTATTCTGTTAAATTTTGGATTTTTATGTCGGTGCTACACATAACGAATGTGTCTGTGAAAGGCTCTTATTGCCCAACCTTTATAAATTGGTGGGGCACTTTTATTTTCAGTATTAAAATTGTCGATAAAAATAATAGTAATGGTAATTTATTAGGTACATAAACATCAAACTAATGGAGGATATTGTAGAGGATCTGCATTAAACCATGGAGTTTTAATGTTTAGTTTTTGTTGAATCTCTTTAAAAGTGGGGATGATTAATTATAATGCTCATTTCTGAGGCTGCTGTTTGTCTGTACAGATTTATACTGAGAGCTGTTGCTATTATTTTGTCCATTCCATTAATATGATTTAAGGTTGACAGCTTACATTTTTGATAATATTAAACATTATATATAATATATATGAGAATTTCAACAGAAGCCTTTCTTTTCCAGAGATAGTGTCCATGTTACTCTGGATGATCCACAGGACACACTGAATTGTTTTCATCAGAAGGCTCTCTTATCGCCAACAGTTTTAGAAAACGAGTGTCATCATCCTGAAACAAGGAAAGTTTCATGCTGATGCATCTTGGCCGTGGTTACAACTGTCACATTTTTCTCCATGTCTTCGGGGGGAGAACATGGTTTTCTCCGGTTTCTCCTTCACATCCCAGCCCCCATGTAACTGCAGCTGCGGGAGAAAGCAGCTGCTATAAATAATGCAGGGGCTTAATGAAATACTGAATGCAAGGCTTA
This sequence comes from Scophthalmus maximus, assembly GCF_022379125.1. Classification (NCBI taxonomy): domain Eukaryota; kingdom Metazoa; phylum Chordata; class Actinopteri; order Pleuronectiformes; family Scophthalmidae; genus Scophthalmus; species Scophthalmus maximus. The sequence goes on from NC_061516.1 coordinate 2,661,047, forward strand.
CGCTCTAATCTTTTTCCGTACAGTGTGAATCTTAAATACTTTGAACAGGCTGGCAGAGCTGCATAAAATGTGTGTTGTTTTTTTTTTAATATAATTTTATCTATTGTTGGCCAAAAACAGTTTGGACTCCTCCCCCAGCCTGAAATATCTGGATTGCAGACCTCTAATGTGCATTTCATAGAGGTATTTTGCTCTCCAGGACCTCTTCCAAGGTCAAGAGCCAATCATGGGAATATTTGGCTTACAGGACTAATACTTACACCCACACCATAGTGCACACCCAAACTAATTTCTCTCTGTTGTCATCTTCAGAAAAGCTTCATCGGGGCGAATATTCTGACACTTGAACACTGTCAACAAACACGTCGGCCCGTGTTTTGTGTTTAGTGGTGTATCTCTCATGTAGATGACTGATGAACAACACAAGCAAAATATTTCAAGCGCAGTTTGACGGAAAACACAATCATAGCCTGTCTCTCTGAATCAAAGAGGAACGGTTACTGTGAACAGGGAGTAATTTGACTTAAGTCCCATGAGTGATCATAAACGCACCCTGGTATTCATGAAGCAGTTGGTTGGCTATCTGTGCCTGTAAACCCAGAGTTAATCGAGAGCTACAAGTTCATGTCCCTCCTTTGAGCGCTGTCACAAGGTATTCTGGGAAGCAGAGAAAAATGCTAACTCTCACTGAACATACAGGAGGCGCGGTGAGTGTTTAACCTTCACTCCTTGACAAAGCGTTCAAAGCTTTAATAATTCCTTTGTAAGAGATATTATAAGGTTAAAAAAGAGACAGTGCAGTCATCTATACACGTTTATAATATTAGCAACAGACCCAGTCTTTGTGAGATGTTCTTACTGAGCGCGACTGCACAATATTTACTTGTCAAAGTTTCCACCTGCATGTAATGCAAAATTCAGCCAAATTTTCTTGAAAAAAGGCATCTCTATTCTGTACTGTTGGGTGAATGTTAGGAGTCGATGCATTGGGATAAGCAGGAAATATTAAACATAAAGAAGTTGACGCTCCACTCAACCAAAAAAATGGAAAATGTGATGGGAACACTGCATTCATGTTTGCTTAATGTGGCTGGAGAAAGGTTCTATATATAGAAAATATATAGATACAGTCATTTATTTGCCGTTTACATAACACCAACTTTTACTTTCGTGCTTATCATCATATTAGCATTGCTATTGTGACCACGTTACATTAGCGCTTCGCACTGACGCATATACCGTATGCCAGAAGAAAATGAGTCAACTTGACCAAAGGACATGTTGCCATGGCAGCAATTTCCTTCATAAAGTAATGTTTAAAAACAAGATAGAAGTATGTAAATGTTACTTTTTAGGAGACCAATGAAAGAGGCATGTGAGTCAGACTGGAAATCTTACCCTAACCTTAATCCCAGTGAAAGGTATATGACAACTGTGATTACACTTTTTTTCCTTGGCCTACTAATTCTATAATCAATTGTGTGTTTATTCATAGCATGTACTAATAAATCTACATCGGACTCATCATCCTGCCTCTGGACTTGTTGTTCATCTGTACTAAAAAGTTTATTTTTTAACTGCTGTAAAAGTACCACTGTAATGGATATTGGCCTGAACACAAACGCATTACATCTGCCGACATTACACAACACGTTGTTCTGCTGCCTGGAAGCGCGGCTGCATAGCACAATGTCCTCAAAGGGATGGCGAATGGGGACAAGTTGTCATATTGTGACATTGGACCAGACACAAACACACACACACACACGCACGCACAGAGTCACAAAACCCATTTAAACACCCCCCAGCCTGCGAGCCTCGCGATATAAACCATAACAGACCCCGTACATTATTTCTCTCGGTTTAGCTTTTCAATATCGTGTAAACAACAACAACAACAAGAAGCTGCCTCTCTGGCTGACTTCCTGTATTAGAGGGAAGATAGATGGTCCTATGTGTGCAGTGCAGCACAACCGGGCGTGGGCTGACACGCGGTAAAGCCTCCAGCGCTCTGCTACAGTAAACAGTTGTTAGTGGATTACTGGGAATCAATGGAAACGAGCGGGCACAAAACCTCAGCTCTTGTGCGGGTGGGGAATGGGCGAGGGTGTATCCACCTGCGTGCATTAGCTAAGTAAGAGGACGGAGACACTGATGGCACACAGACTCCACTTCTAACGGGTCGTTTGTTTTTGATTTTAACCAGGCTGTTGAAAGAGAACAGCTGATTCGGTGTTCCAACCGCGGCCTTCATGGCGAGGACAGGGGAAGCGAGGACATGAGGAAATCCTCAAATCAGCTCGCTTCTCGCAAGGAACGAGGCAAACACTCCCATGTTTTCTGCCAATGATTATATTTAGACTTTGTTTCCTAACTCTTCACGCCTCCGCACTCTGTCAACATCCGCCGCATACTGTGCGCTTACTATCAACCTGTATAAAGGGCAGTGATGGGAGGACGGGATAGGAAAAGACATTGTGACCTCTAGGTTCTGCAGCAAATGTTGGTGTTTGGGAATAGTGAGTATTCTGAATATATTACTTCTGTATGAGGAGGTTTGAAAAATAAAAAGGTCAAAATGACATTTTCAGCTCAGGGTTTTTGTGTTTTTCCATTCTTCCCATTGAGACATAATGGTAAATGGACTGCATTTCTAAAGTTCGCACAGCGCTACTCCAATATATAGCACTTCTCTATCACTCATACGTCCCATTACTTCCGCAAGGCCAGAGGATTCGTGGATCACACAACCGGCTATACCTCCTGAGCCCCCACTTTGAAGCCAATACTCAGACAAGAGAATGCAGTTTGTGCCACACATTTTTCTATGTACATTCAATGTGTGAAATTGAAAATGTAGTAAAAGCTGTTGTGCAATGGCTGTAAACAACCACTCTCAATGGAAAGTATAAGAAAGTATGCAAAGTATGCTGAAATGACATGTTCATGTTCATGACATCATCGTGTCATATTTGCATTGTACCTAGTTTCCGCCCTTTATCTGTTCGCTTCTCTCCTAAGTACCTAAGGTTTGTTGGTACAAGGTGCTTAAAAAAAAGGACCAAGGAGAAGTCGGTAGCTAATATTTGCATAACAGTAGTAGTAAGAAACGTTAACTAGAACAATCATTTTTTCCCCCCGTCACCTGTCACTCATCTGTCCTTGCAGTCAGCTGCAAGCCTGTTTGAACTTGCCTGAAAAGTGATTGTGTACAAAAGGAATATCGTGTTCTCTGACCAATAAAGGGAGTTCATGTGGATGCTGAACTGGCCAACACAGTGACATACTTGAACAAAAAAGGAAGTCCTTTGTGAATGGGTTTGTCATCACATTGTGAACGGAGCCGGTGACGCATAAGCCTGTCATCATAAAGGGATTATTACGCTCTGTACAAACCCCGGCTGCTGTTGCAAGTCCATGTTCACCCAGCGAGGTCTTACGCTGTACATGCGCTGTGAGCTGCATGCACTGTGCTGGTTAAGCATGATGGCAATAGAAAAAAGACTGCGGCGGCCTCGTCGCAGGAAATGTTTGCGACGGGCTGCCAGCTCTCAGCGAGCTTCTCTCTCTGTCTTCCACCTGCACCTGCTTACACGGATTTGCGTCAGTGCGTTTCAGGGCTTGCTTTCGCTGACACTGTTCCACTTACCTCCAGCCACAAAGAGCAATCCCATTTCCTGGAATTTATTTCAAAGTCAACGGGGTCCTCACAGCAGCCCATCGGTTCGTAAAGAGTGAGCGTCGGGTGTGTTTTTTACTTCTTACTCCATGAGGATGTCGCAAGTTGCTCAAAGCTACAGCCTTTCCAGAAACACAATCCTGGTACATTGTGTTGTTACCTCTCAGGACTTTGACACTTCATTTTGTTTTTCTAAGCACGGACGACTGTCCCCTGAAAGGATTTGCAAGCACGTCTGCTATGGTGCTATTCCATTAGCTTAGCATTGCCAACCCCCACCCCTCCCTGATATAAAACATAATGTACACGCCACATCAGGTAACACAGAGGTTAGATCCGTGTTGTTCTCATGTGAGAGAAGTCTTTTAACTTGTCTCGCAGTGACTGTGTGCGTGTGTGTGTGTGTGTGTGTGTGTGCGTGTGTGTGTGTGAGTTGCGGGCCTCCTGCCGACAGGAGTCTCTCTTGTTTACCCTCGCAGGCATGTCATAAAGCGGAGCAGAGCGGAGTAAATTAGGTGAGGGATGAGGGCGAACAGTTGCACAGTGCCTCTCGTTTAATCAGATTAATTGTTGCAATCAGGCCGGTTTCCCCTCTCGTTGCCTCCTCGTACGTCTTCCCCTCTTGTACGTCGTCATCTTGTTTTCTTCATCTCCCTGCTGATTTTTTCCCCCCATTTAATTTGCCTCCTACTCAAACCAATATTTATTTCTACCCCCCTCCTTTTACTTTTTTGTCCTCTTTTCCCTCCTTACATCACCTTTCAATCCTATTTTTATCTGAAGCACTACTTTCCTTCCAGTCTCTTCCCATCTCATTTTGTCCTTAAGTCCTTCCTCTTTCCTCCGCTTACTCGATCCCTTCCTCTCCTATGCTCCTCCTTTATTTTCATCCCCTCTTCCCTTCCCTTTCCTTTGCTTACTTCCCTTCCTCTCATCTCCTCGCTAACTCTTCCCAGGGAAACCTCTCTTATTACCTCAGTGAGGCCCATAAAGGGACTGGGGATGTGCGATCAGGCTAATTATAATGAAATAGACTCATCATCAAACAGTCATTATGGACGATTGGCCTCCCTGTCAACGTGGCAGCTGACAGCCCGACACCAACCGTCTGTTGCTGATTTAAACAGGACACAGACAGGGAAGGGAGATCGCTCTCACCCTACAAGTTTTTTTTTTTAAAAACTCATTCATACGGTTTAGACAAGAAATTTGAAAAATGATTAAGGAAATTCATGATTACTTTAAAATACCACAAATAAATTGTAGTAGCTGGAAACAGACAGCACAGACAGACACAGCTACTAATATTCTTTTGCAAATACATTGTTTTAACTTAACTCATCTATCTGCCAAAAGGTTGAAACCATGTTTTCAAATGCACAACAGCAAAGCACAAAGCAGCACAGTGGTGAGTATGACATGTTCAAAATCTGTTTATTAGGATAAACCCTTTTCCGATGTATCATCTCGTTTTTCGAGAACATGAATCTAGAGTCTGATCTAGAGAGTCTGATCTTCTTAATATGTGGTCACTAGTTAACAAAACCTTTCTGATGCATTATTTCATTCTATCAAATGATCACTGAATCCAGGCTCGCACCAAATGACCATACTCCCTGAACTTAAGCTAGCCCACTTGGCTATAACTTTTTAAACCAGCCTGAAACAGATAGAGCTGGTGGGGTTGCTCTGTTCTTTAAAGGTAAAGATGAATGCTCCCTTGTTGATCTGGGGTTTCAAACCCTTCCCTTCTTTATTCAAGCAAACTCCCAATGTCTGCGTTTAGCCGTCTATCCAGAAATTAACACAAATTACAACCTTGGTCAGCAGGTTCAGTTTTTGAAATATGTTAACACTGCTCTTGCTAAACCCCTTTTAAAAAAAGCCTCAAATATATCCCTCTTATTTTCATAATATTTGTCCACCAACTCCCATTTATTTTAGGAGTAAGGTTGCTAACGCCTACTCATGAAAACAATGTTTATTTTACAATCTGGATCTGGTTACTACGATCAGTCAATGTTGGCCATTAGTCCATTCTCATTCTCCATGATCCAAGTGCAGCCTTTGATACCACTGATCCTGAGATCCTTTTGGACCCTTTTCAGGCCTGGTGGGCATCCGTGGCGCTGCTCTGCAGTGTTTGATGCTTCTTTAAAGATAGGCTGTGCACTGTGGGGTACCTCGAGGCTTGATTCTTGATCCAGTCTTCTTTTCGATGTGCATACTTTGCTTAAGCCACATTACATTAAGACATAAAAGCAATTCCATTTTCATAATGAGGATACAAAATACTGAAAAACCTTCAAAACTGCCTTAAAGACCTCGCGTGGGTGTGATAAAATGACCTTCGGCTAAATGCTGACCAGACTGACAAACTTCTCATTGGCCAAGATGCAAATATCTGAATCTCTAACAGCTTTGGTTCATTGTCCCTTTCATTATCTCAGCATTGTAGGAGTCATGGCGTGATTGCTGACAAGCTTAACTTAGATAAACGTGTTAAAGCAATGATACAATCTAAGTCTAAGTAGCATTTCAAAGATTAGAGCATTTTGTCTGCCAAAAATATGGAAACTGTCCTCCATGCTTTCATTACCAGTCGAATGGACCAGTATAAATGCCTACTCTTTGGCATCAGCTTTGCTTACTGCTCAGCCGAGACTCAGCTGAATTGTAACTGATGCAAAGAAACAGGATCACATTTCACCGAGCCTGTCTTCTATTCACTGGCTGCCTTGTTGCTCTTCGAATCGATTTCTGCTTTTTACTTTTAAAACCCTGATAGGTCTTGCCGCACGTTATATTTCTGACCGTTTTGGTTTTTTTCCCCTTATATACTCTCCCCTGAAATCTTCAGATGTCTCTCTTCTCATTGTTCCAAGGTCTAGAATTCGCCACAAAAAGAGGTAGAGCCTCGCAGTTCAAGCTCCTATACTGATGAAGTTGCCTGAAGAGATCAGGTCTGAAAATTCAGTTTCATCTTTCAAAACTCTTTTAGACACCCATCTTCAAACACATCATTAAGTAGTTATTGCTTCGTTGATGTTATTTTTTTTTTATTCAGTTTAAATTTGCTGTGCTTTTATTTGTGCCGCTTGTATTGCTTTCATTGTAAAACACTTTGCAAAGTGTTTAATAGAAGAGTTTAAAGATAGGTTTCTTATTGTTATTCGTGTACTGATGGAGTTACTGTTGAGAAAAAATGTACAGTGAACTGAATTTATCAATAGATCATGTATGGAGGGGGGGGATGAGTTTGCATTGACTGGAAACAGCATTCAAACCCGGATGGATGAGACATAAGAGGCTTCTTCCTAAATCATAATAAAAAAAGTAATATAATGTAATTTACACATAACGGCCTTCAGTTTCTCTGAAGTTGAGGTAAATAAAGGATAGGAACATTTACATTTAGTCACTGAACAGAAACGTTGCCGTCTTGTCGAACACTGTGCAGTTACATTGAGGAAACTAAAGCCTTTTAAAAGTCAACCATGACCTTTGAGCTGTGGATAGGCTTTTAATGTGAAAACTCAGAAGGACAGAATGGTGAGTGTTGAACTGATGGAGTTAGTGCTGTAATGTGATTGACAGCAAAATACATCAAGGGAAACTTTAAACAGGAGACGATCGTAGGCCTTTTAGGTAAATATAATACAAATATACCTATAGTGTATATGTATGAAAAGAAGAAAAAAAACCCTCACACCTGCATTGGTAATAGTACCATTTCGTCACATACTCAATTTTGTGAAGCACAACACAATAGATTCATCTTTCTTAGGGTAGATTTTTCTCTGGTTTGGTTTACACATTCATCACCTTAGTTGCTTGGTGGCTGGCATGGAAACCTAGAATGTTGCTCCCTTTTTAAAAGCAGCATTAATAAAGTGAGGAGGAGGATCATTTTTTGCTAGTAAATTACTGTGACTTAGATAAGAACGCTATGAAAAGGCTGTGGGAGTTTTCACTCGGAAATGTCTCCTAATCCTAGTGTTTCAATTAATGCCGAGGTTAGAGAGGGCTGGGAATATCCTGAAAGGCATTGCTGCACCTTGGATTAATAAGTGAATACATCTGTTTGGCAGTTTCATACGTAATAATGTGGGTGTGTGGACTGTCACAAAACCCAGTATGTTTTGACCGGCCCTGTCTCTCTGCACATTAAAAGCGCGCCCCCGCCCCATATGTCTACAGTCTAGCATAATGATGACAGCAAAGCCATTTCCAGTGGTTTCTAACCAACACTGTCGACACAGTGATGTCCACGGCGTTGGTGTCTCCACAACTCATTTGTTGTTCGGGAAAAAAATTAAACTTAAATGTGCCTGAATCCGGCAAAACTATCATGCTCTGTGAGCCAAACAAATCTGTGTATTCACGTTAATTCAATTAGCTTAAGAGAAGAAACCAGTTTGGGAGTTATAATTGAGCAATGCTTTCCCTTATTGTGAGCAAAGCAGTGAGAGTGTTTTAATTAATTTGTTCACAAGAATTATGAAATTGTGCGCACAACATGCAAAAAATGAGGGTGGGAAGAATGTAAATAATAGGAGAATTTGTATATGAGGTATATTTGTGCAGCAGAATGAATGAAAGCAAATGCACAGATTTAATCACATTTGCATACAATAGTACTCCATGACCTGGGCGCACTAGATTGTGGACTAAACATAATTTTTCTCCAACACTCATTTCTTTTTCTTTTTTCCTTCTTTCCCTCCTGGGTTTTAAATTTTTTTCTCCTCACTCTCTGTTTTCTCCTTTCAGTACCACCTCATGTTATTATTCCTTTCTCACACCATCCCTCCCCCTCCAGCTCTCTCTCTCTGTGTGATTTGGACTCCAGATTAATAGACACCCGTGTTTTAATAAAATCAGCTGTGACCTCCGGTAGCACACCCAACCACCTCCCATTGAACCTCAGGGCTTATTGAGGGAGCGACGGTGGGGAGATGAGATGAGGCCAGAAGAGGTGCTGAGATTGGGGGGGGGGGGGTCCCGGAGGAGGCTGACGGCTGCATCATTCTGGCGGCTACATTTATGAGAGCGAGAGCAGGCTGGGTGAAGGGGGGGGGGGGGGGTGGTGTTTGGCGGTGAGGACGGAGGAAGATGGAGACAAAGATAGACAGAAGGAGAGATGGCTGCAGTGTACACTATGCAGCTCTGACAGTGTATCTGTGTCAGGGTCAGTTCTCATTACAGAGCCAGCCATGGGATGGCAAGCAGTGACTGTGTGTGTGTGTGTGTGTGTGTGTGTGTGTGTGTGTGTGTGTCAGTACATCAAGGGAATAACTCTTTGACAACCACAACAATGAAATCAGATGAGAATCTAAGAGGTGGTGGTGGGAACTATGAGGAGGGAGTACAGTACACAGCTCTTTGTGAGTGCAGACAGACACACACATACACACACACACACACACATACCTTACATGAAACCTTACAGACCTCAACAACTCCTATTCTTTACTGTAATTAGCAGACACAACGCAAACTAGATCACACACACACACGCACTCACACACGCACACACACACACACACACACACACACACACACCCACAGACACACACACAAACACATCTCATTTCCTTCTCGTCTGCCTGTGCTGCTCCCACCACTTTCTCATGAAACTAGAGCAAGAAAAGTCTAGAAGCGCAGTTCCCAGCCAAGGAAGGGGTCAGACACTCAGAAACCCCTCGCCCACCAACGTTGTACAGCAGCGAACCCCAAATGGTGGTCAGGTATGGCCCGCAAGAGCCAAATGTCTGGCCCGCGCGATCCACTTACTCATCTGTCAAAACACGTTAATAAAGTGTGCACTGCTTTACTTCCTAATCCCACACCGTTTGATCTCCGCCGCCAGAAGACATGCGCGCTTCTCTATGGTCCTCCGCTATGTAACACTGCCTGCATCATGACCAGTAATTCTCAGAAAATCAATAACTGTTGTTGTATGAGCGGCGTTATCCCTGTCCGGAATGGAGCTGTGTGTGTGTGTGTGTGTGTGTTTTTTGTGTGTGTGTGCGATCTGTTTTTTTTAATTATGATAATTGACGCAGGCCTCAAGTTTAACGAGGGTGTTTAATCGGTGTGTCTTTCGCCACCCTGTTGTGGAACGTAAGGGACTGGTCCAGAGTGAGAGAAGAAACCTCTCCCCTGGACGCCGGGCAGGCAAAGACAAGAAAAAGTTGACCGGGAAACTGTCAGTTCAAAACCTGACTGGACTGATCAGTTTTCATTTATTATACCAGACCAGCCAATGCTAAACCGAGGTGCTTGATAAACAGATCAGCGTTCTGCAGAGCGAATAACATAAAAAACTAATATAAAATGAAAACAGGAATGTGGACAATACAGTTTTACTAAAAACAGCAAACTAATTGGTCAAATTAAACACAACAATTCAATGATATGAATACAAATTAAAAGAATAGAACAATAAAAGCAAATGACTTTTGCCTCAAGAAGAGCGAATACGTATAATCTAATGTCATTTGGTTGGAGTGTCATGAATCTCCTCGTGCTGACGGCGACCAATGGCATATGACACATTTAGAAGGAATAATTGGGATTATCCGAAGATGTGAACGGTCCCACACACACACACACACACACACACACACAAACACACAAACACATGGTTAAACCCAGTCAGCTGTGCTCATGGGTCATGGGGATCATAGGTCGAATCAACATGGCAGCTCCAATAAATCTGATTGTTTCCAATAAATCACCTGATAATCCTCAAGTGTATCTGCAGCCAGCCACGAAGAAAGGAGAAAAAAGTGTTTTTTCAAATCGGGGCGCTTTAATATTCTAGTACTCATTTGTGTAGAAATATGGTTTGGTAATAACAGGAATCGTAAGTTGACGCTCGTTTCACCTTGGTCTCCGGGTCAAATATATTGTATTTCTTAGTTACAGTATTTCCCACCTGAAAAAGTCAACAAAATAAAAAGGCTCAGACTTGCAGAGTCATATTAATTTCTTTCCCCTCATCTCTCTGGTTCTGCCGCCTCCGCCTGCTCTCCTTCCCTCTCCTTCAACCCAGAGATTATGGTCTGTAAGTAGGAATCTCAATACACATCTGCGCTGATCCCACAGTCAAGACAACGTAGGCTTATCATTAAGCCAGACCCATTGCTGACATGATAGTCAGCGCCCCCAACACCCCCTCTGGCCCCTCACAGCCGGCTGTTGCCAACGTTGCCCGGTTATAAATGAACAGCTAGCAGCAGGGGGGGTGTGGCCGAGGCGTCCGCGTGGGCTCCAACACGCGCTCGCACGTCTGGGTGCTGATACACAAGTAAGCGCCTTGTCATATACGCAAAAACTCAGAGGACAAAAGTACATTTGCGCGAACAAACACACTGACTAACCACTGCCTGCCAGCACCGAGCTAATACCGCACACGCGCGCTCATACAGCACGCACATGCCGCGGAAATGATAGTGATCAGAGCAGGCACGCCGCCGAGATTTTTCCCAAAATGTGCCTCAAGATGGCAGCGGGGTCCTCCCTCCTCTGATTGCCAGGACTCCTCTAATGACAGCCCCTCTTCTCTATCATTCCCCCCGGTGTTTGGAATCCGTCACCCTCCCCCCTAACCCCATTACCCTTTTGTTTTGGAGGAAAGTCTTTTGAGGCTATTAAGGATTTAGACCGAAAAACAGCCAGGATGAGAGGGTGCCGGTGAGGGGCTCTAGGGGGGCGGCGGGGGGATGTGTGAGGTGAATCCCCGTGGGTTATATTTGGGGGCTGCCGCTTTGAATAATGTACAAGCTGTGAGTGAGATGGGAAAGAATGCATCTCCAGCTGATGAAAAATCCAAAGGCGTGAGGGAGGTGGGGGAGCACTTACACGAATGCTCTGAGGTGCCCGTCAGCGAGAGCAACATAAAACAAGCGCAGGGTTCTGATGGAGAGATCTGTTTGTTTAGGCTGGAAGAGTCTTCATGAATAAAGAAATATTTTATGAGATTTATGAGTAAACAAAGACAGTGAATTCAGGGCCACGGATGATCCTCAGGATATGGAGGTACTGTACGGGGCTGCCGGTTTATTGAATTGATAATAATAATAATAATAATAATAATAAATTTCATCTATAGAGCGCTTTTCATTGCTAAAAGCAATCTCAAAGTGCTAAAATGAAATCAGTGGTCAAGTTTAAATGTAATTTTCCATTAGAGAGGGAAGCAACCTACCATTCAGAAATCATAGCAGTGGAATGGTGTTCACTAATATATGTGTGGAATTTTAAATTCAAATATGAAGAAGAAAAAAACCACAGGATCCTTTTCCTTTTGATGCCACACAAATCAATATTTTTTCTTGTGAACAAGGGCTGAAAGTGTAATAAGCAAAATTACTATATTGTTTTGGTTCAGGTTCCCATCTCCCATCAAACTTGTTTTCAGTTGGAGCACCAGGCTGCCTTAGCTCTGATTTACCTAATAAATGCTAATTGTTCTGAATCAAAGAACAACAACAAAAATTAAAAAAAAAACATGAAAAAAGTTAGCAACTAGCTACAAAGCCAGACATTTTTGTCATCATTTGGTTGAGACCTGTACATGACTTCAAATGAATGCCAGCTTTGCTCTATGTTTGCTTTAAGGGAAGCCATATCCATATCTCTCTTTGTTGTTGTTGTTGGGATTTTCCTGATCTGGCGAGGCCAAAACCGCAGAGTGGCAGCGTCACCCGCTACAACGTCTCTTAATGTGTCATCGAGTGATATTTAAAAACTGGACACGAGTGTTGTGTGGTGTGTTTTGCACCAGTTTTCGATTTATAGAGCCTGGGCTGAGTCCTGTCAAGTCAAGTTTTTTTTTCCGGCGCAGGTGCAGAACCGACAGCTAGGGGGCCGTGAGGAAATATTCGCTGAGCTACAAAATGTTTATTGCTTTAGAATCGCTAACTGCCCATTTAAAGGGTGATATAAAAAAAAACATAATTTACTGCATTAAAGTTGTCATGGCATTATGCACATAAATGGAAAACAAATTTAAAAAAAAGGAATTCATCTTGTCACTGGCATCTGTGAACATCAATACATACTGTAATGGTTCAGCCAGTTAAATTAGTGCAAAAGGAATGATTAAAAAGGTCGAGGCCAAATAGTCGAGTAAAGGGGTAGTTATAGTGAATGACAAATACAATTTAAAAAACTGAAACAATAAACAATAAAAATCTCTACCAAACACTTAATGGGTGCCACATTTTACAATGTTAAGCAAAACACGAAGGCATCTGTGACCTTGAATTTCCTTGCCATTAAACTGCAATTTACTACAGACACCAAACTCAACATTTCCCTCCAGGCATCATGCAGACACAAACACACAATAAAAAACAAGACAACAACCACTATAAAATCAGGATGGATGTTGAGATCAGCCATTGAGCTGTCAGTCTCGTATGAAGAGCAGTGAGAGCAGCAGCAGGTGACAGCTCTGCCACAGCGCTCGTGCTGCTGCACAGTGAGTGTGTCACTCCAGAGCCTAGAGATGAATAAATAAAGATGAACAACCGGTTAGCTACTAGGGGTGATTGATAGGTTCATAGCATCATTTTAGAAAATCTTGCACATTTATTGTTATTATAGTCCCGTCCTGCAAATAGTAGTCCACAGCAGTGACAGGAGGTCATCTACCGGGCCAACAGCCTCATCTTAATTTTGCAGTCAACTTCTGACAAGGTGCATTGACACCATGTCCTCTTGGGACCTTCTTGGATGGTAAGCCCCTGAGGCCGAGGTAGCTGGTGATAATTTTTCTAAATACCCAAAATAAAAATATCCCACAGGTTTTTAACTTCAAACTTTCTGCATAATCGCTCAAAGACTGGACCTGCCCAAGCACGTGACAAGAGCTGCGTAATTCATCTCCTTCTATCTTAGGCCATGAACGTCATCACCCTTCATTTTAGCCACTAGTGGAAAGGTTTGAATGACAAACCTTTTTTCCAAAAGGAAATACAAAGTGAAGAAAATGTCATGAATCCAAACCAGGTGTGAACACTAGAGAAGACAAACAACGCCACAGAGCGCACATGTTGTAAAGTCCTTGTCTCCATGGGAGGCAGGATGATCACAGAAGATGCTCAGAGCTCCATGTAATTTACGTCTACAGCCCCTAATTACCTATACATGCTCAGATGTGATTGCTGCTCAGCTGATTGCATTACGTCAGTTTCAGTGGTAAAAAAAAAAAAAAACAGGTTTACAGGCTCATCCTGATGCCTGTATTTAGCTTTCAGATTCCTCTCATCCTATTTTCTGACAACAGGTTGTTGAACAGCCTACGCTGCCATTCAAAACTAACACAATTACTGCATTTCGGTCTTCAAATAATGAAAAATAAGCAGAACGGGACTTTGAGAGGGTCTCAAAAGGAAGTGGATTCACACAGCAGAGTTTGTTTGATGTCCTTCACAAAAAGCAAAAAGTTGATGAGAAGCGAAAAAGTGAGAAGTGCTGTGTTGCACCAACACAGGTGCAGCAGCAGCTACATGAAAAAAGAATCTTGCCTGTGCAGTCAGTGTTTCTCTACTGTATATATGAGCACAGCTGGGTCCAGTGTACAGTGTGTGTGTGTGTGTGTGTGTGTGTGTGTGTGTGTGTGTGTGTGTGTGTGTGTGTGTGTGAGAATCTGTGACTCATGCACACGCCAGGCTGAGGATAATGTGAATTAGCATAGCGTCACACAAACCATGTAATTCACTACCCATCTGCCTCTAAAATATATAAACACGCTCATCTTATTCTCCGCTGACGTCTGCCTTAATCTCCGCAAATCCCTTTAGGGAGGCGATGCGTGACGTTTGGATGGTTTACGATGGAAAAAAACAGGGTCTCACTACCGCAACCAGGAACTCACAATGTTAGTGTTTGTTAGCCCTGAAAATGGACTCTACAGTAAATGTAACCTACAGCATAGGTTATGATGAACTGGAAAAAACTAGGGGCGGCTGAAGAGATCGTGTACGAACCGGAAAGAAGTGTCCTTGGGCATCTGATGGCTCTGCTCATTATAAAAACTGCAGCTATTGTTTTCCGTCACATGAACACTGACACATCGTCGTTGTTTCCCCAAGCAACGCTTCTCCAGAGACACAGAAGACATTACACGACTGTGTTCTCAGCCCGACTCCTCATGAATAGTTATCTGAACTTCATGTGTTACTTGGTGAGGTTGCTCTTCAAGGAATTGCTTTTAATAAAGCACACTCGCAGCAGCTCTGTGGATCAGTGCAACATTTTGGTCCACACTAGACTATCTCAACAACTATTGGAAGATAAATACAAAAATTTGCTACAGACAGTTCCACAGAAGATGGACTGTAATTCTTCTTCCTCTCATCTTCATCTAGGGCCTCGCACTACTGGGCCTAAATACATCTCCCTCTTCTCCTACAATTTTTCCCTAATTCAATGGTGCATCATCAGTGCTGGTGCAAAAATGGCCCCCTATTGATTAGGGTGGTAACAGATTATAGCCAAAGGGACAGGTTGGGGGTGTGTTTTTTAAAAAGTGTCGGGACTAAAGAGAATTCATACAAGGCCTGCAAATATTAGATGTTGGCTGGTTTCATACACATGAAGGGCTAATCTAACTATAAAAAGGAAGATGACAGAAGGAAAACATAAAAAGGAAGACGTTTTAATGAATTTTGGATTTTCTCGATAATAAATGTATTTTCACACAGGCCTGCTTATCTGTTACAATAAGTCTTCATACTTAAATGGCAAAACACGTCATTTTTCATCGTCCACCCAAAGTTGTGGCATCAAATGCAGTTAAGATTTGGAAAAATTGTGGTCACAGTTAAAACTGACCGATGTTGACTGATTGGGGTCGGAACAGGCAATTTGTTTGCCTGAGCAACCACCACAGTTTCTGGGGCTGTGCTGTGATAGCCACTTTCATGTTGCAAGGGCTCAGTTCTCGCTCAGCCTCATTGTTCACCATCGTAGCAAAGTGGATAGTTGTGTATTTATTTGCTTCGTAGCTTATGCTTTATTGGGTATTGTCATCCTATAGTCTACATACAAACTTGATTTCGAATCCATGTGGCTTGCAATTAATATATAAGACCTAGTACTGTGAATTGTATACTGTTAAACTGTAAAATGTGCACACAATTTTAAGGCAAGATATTCAGTTACCTGGCTTCTTATTTTCATCTTGGAAAAGTGATAACTGAGACTTTTTTGCAGTTGTTTTTTGGAGGATAAGAAAAAACTAAATGTCTCCAGCAGCAGCTTAAATCTGATTTGACAAACTGTCAAACGCCAGCTGTTGCCTGGTTAACGCGCTTGTCAGTGTGTCAGTGTCTGCTTTCGGCAAAGATTCTTTTTCTATTTTTTCTCTCTTGTGAAACGATCAAGCTGACTGCATTACATCAGTTTTAGTTGTCCCCCAACGTTTCCGTCAGATGCCTGTATTTAATTAACATGTCATGTTTTCCTTCTCATCCCGTTTATGGGTTCTAGAAAGGTTTTGAGATGAAACCTTTAAATGACTACTTTGTTGACAACAAAAGGTGATGTGAATCTCAAATTAGATAAGTTAATCCACAATTTTACTTTATTACGTATGATGTAAGTCTAAAAGGCAATCACACCTAAACCATACACTTTGGCACTTGCTACTTGCATTAAAAAGTAATTTCTTTTAACCTAAAAGCAAAATTTTGGGGGGTCAGAAAAACCCAACTATTTGTCATTTTAAGTGTTTCAACTACCAATGCTAATGTTTTCCTGATGAGGACAGTCTCAGCAGTAAGGACCATTAGTCCTGCTGGCCAGTAGCTACTACTAAAGAAGTCCTTACAATAATTAGTCTGACGGTCCAGCTGTGCTCCATGTTTAAGGGCTTAGTCATGCTAGGCCTGTTAGCCTCCCGCTAATTTCAAATGTTTTTTACTGGCACTTAGCACAACAAGGCTTCTTTCATGGAGAGCCTTTTTTTTTGTTTTAAATGACAGCACCTACATTTTCTTTGTAACAAAGTGTGACAGTGTTTGGTGCTTTAAAGTCCAAGAGCAAGCAAGCAGTGCATGTGCATGGAGTGAAACCACAAAGCCGATGCACTTGGAACAATCTCACTTAGGCTCTCAAAAGAAGCGTTCTATGATGTGAGAAGGCAGCAACTGAGTAGTGGGGCTGAGAGAGGGATTTTTATTTCTTGTGTGGGAAAACCGTAACAGAGCACCACTCCACGTCTGAAACAAACTGCCCACTGGGTGCTTGAGGGAATGGCAAGGGACCACTTGCCTCGACAAGGATTTAATATAACAACCCGCCCTTTCTCTTGCCTCCATTTGAGTGTGGCAGACTGTTCAAGGACGACGACATTGATTCACCTTCCTGTTCTGCTCTGGCTGCGACGTGGCAAGGATTGAGACGTGTCAGATAAAGGACAGGGCTCAGACAGAAAGTCGTGGCGGTGGTGGGGGGTTTTTTCCTCATGGATTCACCTGATCTGTCTGCGTCAAAGCAAGAACACGGACTGAGGATCAAACTGGGCCTCTCTGAAGCAAGGCCAACCACTGTTCTGTGTGAATGCCGCCGGGGTCTCATGATGAAGCCCCATAAAACACCACAGACCTCTACAGAACAGGAGGTAAAGAACATGTCATGGTAAAACATAGATAAAAAGATGCAAAGTGCTGGGCTGGAATTTTTTTTTTGAGTTGGAAAGCAAAGCAATGTGAATAAAGACCTACGAAACGAGAGGGCAGGCATATAAGGACAATACTGACACCACTATTATATCCCACTATAGAAAAAAAAAACTTAATGAAATCAATGCACTATAACTCATTCTGTTACATCACAGTGTTTATGTTGGCTGGGGTAGGCCAAAGAGTCACATTAGTCAAAGAGAGGTGAAAGCACAAGCAGTATATCAATCCTCTCCAATCACTTCTGGTGACATTTAAATTGAGATCTAGGCAAACTGTGACAACACTATAATGAAACTCAACTGCCCTATTTAGATTGGATTACTTAGTAACAATTACAGTCACAGTAACCTACTGTCTACAGGCAAATTTGCTGGTCCACCTGTTATCTAAGATTTGTCCACTTATCTCTTTTCGTCCTAACTACCCACTTTGTTAGCGGGCGTGAGAAGTTATTAAGCTAATGTGTCAAAAATAATATTTCTGTCGATTTAATGACGCTATTATAAAGTTTATGATATTGCTACGGAGCCAACATTAGCATTAACAGCTGTTAAGAGACCAATCTGCCAGAAATGCTGCAGGTGCAGCATCAAATTTCATTCTTTTACTCACCGAGAGCTATTTCCATTTCTGAAACTTCCATTTCTATCACTTCTTTGCTTTTACTGAAGTAAAGCATGCTAACCAGCGAGCCATGGCTCATCTGGTCACTTTCTGACAGCGGGTCACTGTAGCGTCTAGTCTGCCCTGAAGAACTAACGATGCTCAGAGGACGTATTTTAACCCCTTGTCTTGCAAAGACATGCATGTTGCTGTATTGTGATTTCATGGATTGATGGGTATAGACTGTAAACACCCAGAATGTGATTTATCACCAGAAGTTACAGCCTGGATTGTAAAGTAATTCTAAGCCCACAGTAGCATCTGCCGTACATGTGCATGCCAGTGTATAGTACACGCTTGCATTAACAGAATCTCATGAAATCAAACACCGGGGGGGGGGTGAACCTCACCCTGCCTTGGTGGTCTCAAAATTAAAAAGGCAAGAGAGCAGTGGAGGATGAATGAAGTGTGCAACTGACAGATGGAAGGAGGGAGGGAAGGAAGGAAGGAGTGAAGGATTACCAGCTAAGCGTACAATCATCTGCTGGGTATGTAATTGGTGGGGAGGGAAAAAGCAACAGCCCTTTGCTACAAACTCCATCCACTCTGTTTTCCACCACTGTACGCTCTCATCACCGCCCTTCCCTGGGGGGGTTTATGGCTTCCTCAACAAGGGGCAGACACATAAACATCAAAGGGCACTGAAATTATAGACACACCTTTAAATGTACCTCAACAGACTTTGGGGAAATGTCGCCTGCATACAGTGCTGTTTGCTTTAGCAAACATCGGGCTTGGGTCAGGTTCAATTTCTGTTATTTGGAGAGCAAGTGGCTCAATGTTTAGCTGTCTGGCTGCTAATTTACTTCCACGGCTCCGGACAGCTGACAGACTCAGTTACAGACAGTTATGCTGATGAACATTGTGGAGCACTTGGCAGCTAAAGAGCCAGGTATTACCCCTAAGGAGATGGTAGACACCAAAAAAAAAGCTAAAAGAGAGGGAATATTGGGCATACATTCACTCTATATGAATGACAATGTTGCTCCGTTACTGTTGGGCATATTAAAGAGCTACTGTTTGCTCTCTAGTTTGAAATGTCAATACAGTGTTCACAGATTGTTTCAGCTGCCTCAAGTGGACAAAAATCAGTTATGGCTGGTTTAATGAGGCAAGCAAACAGGCAGTACTAATAAAATAACTTAAAAACACAGCTTCTGTTCTCGGTTAAGGTTGGCACTCTACTATCCGGGTCCAACTAGGGTGAGAAAATGGATGCAGCCTCACCATTCTCCAGCACTGACTCAGCGCTGTGGAGATAATAGACTGCCTCTGAACATTATCCGGCCTACAATTACATCTGTCATTTCAACAGTATACAAAAATAATTTCCAGAAGATTCATAGTACAAGTCACTAATACTCATAGCAAACCATTTAAGCTTAAAACCTAGGAGCAAATACAGAATTCCGCTGACATAACGGACAGAAATCCCTCACACATTTATTTCAGTAAAACAAACACTTCATTATTTGATGTCCTGTGGTGAACATTAGTATTCTGTCAAAGAAACACAGAGCAGGACGCATCACTTGACAAATCCCTCTGCACATGCTCGTCCCAAGGGGGGGTGGGTGGGTTCATCTAAATAAACATTACAACAGTCTCCATGGGGATTAGCCTAATGTGCAGTGGTGTATCACCAGTGATATGTTGCTTTAATTGTCCCGTAAATTAAACACGCAGCAGGTTTATTTTCAAATCTCACAAATCTCATAATCCTTCCTCACCCTCAGTTCCATTTTATCAATTAACGATGAGCCCCCCCCCCACCCCCCCTTTAATAAATCTTCCTTTCTATGAATTTTCAAAAAGCACCCTTCCCCTCCTTGCACCTACTCTCCAACCCGAAACCACTTTGGAAGACAAAGTGTGGCTGATAGCGAGTTTGCACACACACGCCATTTTTCATCAGAGGTGGTAATTTATAAGCCAATTAGGGATGATGAAAGCACACAGTTCTGGAAGTCAGTGATTACTACCTCTGTGCAATGATGAAATTCATCACTCTCACCACGATGCTGAGAGGATGTGTTTCCCCACATGAGCAATAGGGAGGATGGTGGAGGCTGATGGAATCAAAACGAAAACTACAGCCATTTATTTCTTTCCTTTTACCTTCTACAAATATTCCGTCAGCAGCAACAATAGGACTTTTCCCTGATCTTGTGACCAGGCAGCAAGACATACTGTAATCTGGTTGTGCCCTGAGCCCTTGTGGGGCTAAGTCACAACCAGATCGGCATTGACCCTAATTCTGACCTTTCTGATTGGGTATCAGCATATTGTTTTACCATTTACATTTAATGAAACCCCTCACATGACTGCGATTGTGTAGCTCACTCAGTACTTAGTACTGACAATTTGACTTTTCCAAGATCAGGAAATCCAAATTTCCATGCCCTTCCAGAAAGCAGGGACCAATCCAGAGATTGCATCCCTTAAAGTCTGTATTTCCTCCTTTAACAAGTCAGCTATGGTCAGGAAGGCCTTCTTGTAAATCCAAATTTACACTATTTCATCACGGAAAAGCAATTTTTTTGTACAAGTTCATCCATACAGTCAACAAACATTGACAATGTCATGATCCAAGGTGCCAAAGTTGAGGCCCTCAAAATGCCCTTTTTGTGATGTTACAGCATCCAGAATCAAAAATTCCACCTGAAAACCTAACAGAAAATGGAAGATTTCTCTTGAACTCTTACCTGAGGAATGTTGAAGAAGGTCAGCGACGGGGCATGTAAAAAAAGAGAGAGAGACAGAGTTATTAGTCAAAGGTCAAGCTGTTGATGAAATCATCATCCATATGTTTGCATCCCACAGAGCTTAACATTGCACCTGTCACCACAATAGGAACGAGCAGTATTTAGTAGGCGGACAGGCAGATGCTGAAGGGCCTCGCCGGAGTGCAATGAGCCTTGCATCACGAGTTGCCTGCCTCTGTCATTAGCCATTACTCCTATTTGTAAAAGGTCAATGAAGCAACGATCTCGGCCCATTGCGCCCGCTGTATTATACCGCATGTCCTTCACAGGCAGCCATACCTGACGGGCCACATGATTCCAACGTGTATTCAGGCTAATAGCTTCACTGATGACAGTGCAGAGGGCCGGGACATGAGCGAGGATCTCCTCCTCGTTTTTTTGTGATCTTTTCATATTGGCATAGCTCAGACGATTTAACGCAGCCAGAAGCCACAGAGAGGGGAACCACTGCCATTCATCACTGTAAAGTGCTTCAACTCACGAGATGAGATGAGATGAGATGCAAACGTGAACGAATGACTGAGACGTATCTCTCTCCATGAATCACTCTCTTTCTCTCTGCCACGGAGCGGTTTCACTTTAGATTCCAGTGTTTTTTCGGCGACAGCCCCTCAGCCGCAGAGTATGGGGTGATATGGTAAGGCAGGATTGAGGGGAGAAATTCCTGAAGAGGTGAGTGTCAAACAAAGAAGTGGGAGAGGGAGATTTGCCGCCAGGGGGATGCTTTCCAATAACATTTTTAAAAAAGGAAGAGGATGAATTTCCTGGCATCTTTTATTTGTATATAATTACTACTCTTTGCTCAGACAAGCATAAAACACAGAGCAACACTGCGACACCATCACACAAAATGAAGTGGATATACCCTGAATCACCTCAGAAGAAACAGATGTCTGAATGACTACTTTGAAGATTGGAAATATGACATTGTTTTTTTTTGCCAGGCACTTCTTTTGTACCTTTTTTTTGTACCTTTGACTTTAGAAACACACATAGCTTTTGAAAAGAGGCAAATTCAAATCTAGTGTATCTCCCTGGTGTATTTAGTCTCATACTAATGCTATTAAAGTGTGAAGTCTTTGAAGTTATAGACAAGACTGGTGTCATAGAGAAAAAGGAAAAAAAGAAGAAATGCCCTAAAAGCAGGGAATATATCTGCATATGTATTTATATCATTGATATACGAGCAGAGAATGGAATGTAGGGGAAGTGTTTCCATTCATCATCACAAATGACAAGTCCTTTAGTTTACAGGCTCGTGTCACCACCTGTCTTACCATAAGTTGTAATTTAACAGATAGAGAGTAACTAAGGATGAAGTATTGTACCTTTTACTGCCCTACTGTCCTTGACATTAAAGTACTGCTTACACGTTACTTAATAAGTGATATATGATACAATACTATAAGAATGACTAGGACCATTCTGTACTTTTAGTTTTGATACTATAACTGTGTCGGATCTCTAATTCATTTGTACATTCACATTTGCTTTGCATGGGCTTATTTCTTACACTCTTGTATTGCCACTTTCACTTCGATGAATGATCTGAACACTTCGACCACTGGTGCTGGATATCAGTGCCAGTGTCTCGATTCGATTCAGTTTTCATATTAGTCTTGATGATTCTTTTACACTGGACAGATAACAATGTTGAGTAAAGCTCTTCTCAGAATTTATCCAGGGGAACTTAAGTTTCTGATTCGTTCAACAAGTGAGCAACACTGCAGTTTCCTTGTATACAAAATTGTATACATTATACAAGAAATTATTACCTCAAGGAATTCTGTTTTTTTCACTATTGTCCATTTGGTTGTTGGTTGGTTTGTTCTTAGCATCACACAAAAAACACTCAACATATATACATATAACTTTGGGAGATGGGCGAAGAAGGAAGGCATTCAATTTTGGTGCTGACATAAAAAGGGCAGATCCAGGGATTATTCTTTATCACTTTCTTTCATACAGCGAAAAAAAAGGTAGTTTTTGACATTTTCACTGATGAAAACAAATCTTATGGCATATTTGGTGGACTTTGACAAAGTTCAGCTAAAGTTCAGTGTCAGCTACAGACACCTGCCTCCATCTCCCTCCTCCACTTCCATTACGCCCACTATCACTCCATTTCCCGACTTCACATGACCTCGAAACAGTGTTGTCGCTCCTGAAATATTTAACAGAACACGGCCGCCACTTGCCCTCAAAAATCAAAAAGAAAGAAAGGCGAACACTTGCCCTCTTTCTCACATGGTCTGCACGTTGCAGACTTGTTTTCTGAGGTGCAGAAAGACATTGGAGAAAGAAAACATAACCTTAACGGCTAAACTTATGCATTATTTAGCAGCTCAAAATGTCATCTGGAAAAAAAACTGTTTCCCTCAAATATTCAATCAAAATGTCAAAAATGTATTGTTAACAATTTCAGGGCTGATCACAGAGATGTTACAAGTCACTCAGAGATCTGAATCTTCAAGCTCTGACTATCTCTCTCCTTGCTTTTCTTCTGTCGACCAAGCTAAGACTTTTTTAGACTTTATCAACTCTCCATCTTGAGTGCTACACTGTGACCATCCAGACCCAGAAAATGAAAGCATGATGACATTTTCCTCAAGATGAAGTAGAGGAGACGCACAATATCTCACCTGAGAATTCTACCCAATAACACAGCTTGGAAGCGTGTGGTTGGGGAGTACAGACTACACAGGCGTGGGGAATGTGTGTAGCCAACAAACAGCTCATTAATCTCCGGCCTGCCAGGCAGCGGGGCCAATAAATTGCTCTCATATGAGGCATGCTCAAGCGTTGCAAGGGGTTTTTCACTTGTGAACAAGCGTGGGGTAGTGGCTGAATACATGTCACGTATGTGGGGAGCATGTGTATCTGTGCCAGATTGTTTGATCTTCAAATGGGGCTATATGATCAAGGGGGTTGACATGAAGAAGGTTAAGAGGGGAGGCTTTTTATTTACTCTGGGTCTTCTAGTGATTGGAATCATGGATGTATCACAGAGAGCTGATACCATTCCAATGAGAACTGCTCAATTGGGTACAAATGCCATACAACCACGTCTGTGGTTTTCGATACTAATGTATTCCCCATTTTAATTCCTAATGTATTCCCCCATTTTCCTCTCTTTTTTCAATGATTGTGTATCGGGGGAAATTACTCTTGGTCCAGTGAGTACTCTACACTAAAATTGCTTCACAGCCCAGCTCCAGTTCTTGGGGCCTTGGGTCGCATGGAGATTAAAGTGGAAGAAACTAGGGCAGTTTGTAGGTGCACAACAAGCAAGGCATTTTCCCAAGGATGTCACCAGCCGGAGGTGGAGCTTAAATAAACCCATCACTTACCCTGCACTAAATACCTGCTGATGGGAGCAGCTGAGAGAGGCACTGAGATGTTGATCCTTGGTGTCATTTCAATAACTGCCACAGTTGACTGCTGCTTGTTTTTGACTCGATACGATCAAAACCTCAACTAGACTAATGAACGGAGTACTGTGTGAACAGATATGGCCTCAAGTCGAGTCACCGAGTAGTTGATTAAACAGAATATATACAGTCATAAAGATATAATGATCCACACCTTGAAATGAAAGTGAAAGTGGCAACTGATCTACATACACCATACAGACACCAGTACAGTAATTTAAGTACAAATGTTTCCCCAAAACGTGCGCTCCCTTGACTATATATAATGTAACTAACTGCACAGATTTGTAAAGCCATGAATCACAGAACTACAAAGTAGACAAATAGGCTGCAGAAAATTCTGTCGGAAAGTAAAGTGAGCAGGGCTGATTTGAGTTTGGAAAACCATTGTTTTGAGGCAATTTAATTTTAACATTTGTGCTGTTTTAAAAAAAATTGGATAAAAAAAGAAAACTTTTGCTGCTACAGAATTACTAAGGTCGAAGAGAGCCTCGATCACACCATGCAAAGTAACACAACAACAATTTCACAAAATCTTTACCTGCCGACATCTGTCTCAAGTCTTAGTGGAAATATCCCAACAGAGATTATAAATGGATCTATCAGAGAAAATTTAGGATTCCATTCATACAGCAGTTTAGAAGAATCCCTCCCCTGTAACTGCACCTTAGCAGTTTCTCTGCTATAGAGAGGATGAATGGTTTAAACCGCAAGATGAATATTTGACTGTAAAAAGTTGTATACGTGTTGTTTCTGGTTTGACAGCACTGTGGTGGGCAGGTAAGTGTTACCCCCCCCCCCCCCCCACACACACACACATTAGTCCCAACAGTGAATCCATCATTCATACCCAGTTTTCAGCTAGTGTGTAAGTAGGGTTTAAGCCAAGCCATCATTCATTTCACAACCATGTCTGTCCCTTTTATTGTGCACAGCCGAGTGTGAGGCTATGAATGTTTTACAGGAAACACACCTGAAAGAGGTCTGAAAATGTTATTCCCATATTTAAAGGGTGTTTCATCACCCCTCCCCCACTCCCTCTCCTTTGGCTTTTCACACTGCCAGAACAACTACAGGCACTTTTGTTGGACACCCATGGCACACTGGTTCGTTTCTTACACATCCCAGCCATGAGACATTAGCCCACTGGCTCCTACTGGGGATGTAACACGGTTTACAAATATACTATTTCATACTCAAAAAGATCAATCATAGGCAGCAGAACACTTTAGTTTTCAGGAAATAACTCAAGCAAGAGAAGAAACACTCTTCACATTTCTTCTGAGACTATTTTCAGCTACAAATTAATACACATTTGTTGTGTTAGTTAGAATTTCTAGCAGGACTGAACTGGACTCTCCATCACTGAAAAGAGCTGTTCATAACTCATATAAGACATATTTTCCTTTCATTTTAATCCTGTGCCAATGACGGTACAACACTACGGTTAAGATTAATCCCCCAAAAAATTTGGTTAGGGTCGGAGAAATAATGTTCTTCTGATTGTAACATGGCAACAGAAGACTTAATGTGAACCTCAGGCACCAGCATCAAAGTGGTACAAGCTACGTAGTCACACGTCAACCTGACCTCTTTCCTCCTGTTTCCCCCCTCTGACTATGGGACGCACTACTTTTAATACCACTACCATAAATATTATGGTCCAGTATGGATACAATTCTTAGGAACACTGCGCTGAAGCACTAGTTGCCTTACGTAGTCTGCTGTGTTTACTGTACATGCTCGTAGCTGGGGGCCATAGGGGTCCACCACCAAATATTTTTTTCCTATGGGGCTCTCCTAATAGGTTTATCTTCGAATGCCAATGCCTCAATTAACCTGTGAACGGCCCAGGAACATTGTTATATCACGCTGCAGGTGTAGTTCAAATTGATCTATTCAGCGATCAGCAGAGGAAACAGATGCCACTTTTTCCTCAATAACAGTGGGGGACAAAAAAGTCAGCCCTATGTCAGCGCAGGTTGAATTGAGGGGAAATGTATCTCTGTCATTTCTGAAAGAAAGTGACAAACAGCAACAACAAGAAGAGTAAGCCCATGGGGAGACAAAAATCTTTGCAGGTTTAGAAACGGCCGACAAAGTCAACGCTTGCCATCAGCAGAAGGTGTCTGTGCCTCCTCTGGTGACATGCCTATGAGACAAACTGATGCGTCTAAGAGCCTTTATTTGAGAGTGAAAATCACAGGAACAGAGCTGCACGCACAGTCAAATGATGCTCAGTTTGCTCTTTGAGATGTAGACTAAATGAGCGGGTAAGATGGAGTGCAAAAGTGCTAGCAAGCTATCTTTGATACTGTATTTCACTATGTAGTCTGACTTCAAAAAAGACTGTACATCCCTTCTCTGGTGTATGAGCTTTTTAATTAAGCCCTGGCTGGTTTCAAATTACTTTCAGAAGGGCTAAGGAAAATGGATATCTTTATTAAAAAGTACCAAATCTCATTCACCTTGCAAGTGAAGTATATAAGGGGAGGAAGAAAAAAAACGAGATGCGGAGCGATGTGAAAAGCTTCAGCACCCGGTGATGAGATCATATTTCCTCGGCCACTAATAAACACCTTGAAAAGAAAAGTTTCGTTGCGTGAGTCAGGATGTGCAAATGAAGTGGAGGGCGTCATGATGACTGTAATCAGCATTACAGAGCAATAAAAACCGATGCGTCAGGTGTGGGGTGAGATAAATGGCAACCATATACGTTCACTAAATGTGGAATCAACCGGGCACGGAGCATAAAAACACGTATATTCATTTCTTAGTGTCACTTTGACCCGTTTCGCGTGAAGGACATTAAAGCTTTTATAAACAGTGTTCATAAAAACACTGATGGTGTGACATCCTTACAAAGCATGGTGACAATGTGAAGTCAAACTTTGATATAATGACTATAAAGACTTTATTGGTGGCTAATTAGCGTTGGATAATATCAGAAACTGCTACTGCACTGGTCACTGATGTGTGTTGAAAGTGTGCATGCAGCATGCCTGTGAATGATGTCACATGAGGCAAAAAACCTGCTGTGATATCACAGATTGTGATGTGGCCAGTGTGGCTTTACTTTTAGTTTGGTTGATTTGCCATTTAAGATAAAACCTCATGAAACCTGAGGCCCTTTATCTAAACTCTACACAATGACAAACATTATGGGATTTGCTTGGTAAGACCTGTGGGGACAGTTGGTGTGCAGTTTACTGAAAGGTCCCATTTTAATGGTATCCCTACTTCCTTGTTTTCTTTTGAAGCAAGATGCTGCTCAAGTATAAGCAAAGTGTAAGAGAAAAAGGCATTGATTTCATGGTCCAAACTTTTTTTTTTTTTTATCTATAAAGCACTTCATAGGAATGAATTTGGTTTAATGTGAAAGGTGTGGCATGTAGTGATGAATACTCTGACAATACACTCCCAGCTGTTGCCTTAAGCCTTACAGGACTATAGCCTCTTTTAGTCTATTGTTTTCGGTTTTATGATGCAGAACTTCAATGGTTTTGTTGAGCTCTCATCAGCAGAGAGCTGGGGTTTTTTTCATGAAAAAGCTCTGATGAGCATCAAATGGCTAGCTGGTGAACATAGGTGCTGAAAGAGGGGGAGCGTCAGAGACTTTGCCAGAACATGGCGGGGGCCCTGAAGGGAGCGCAGATCTTCATCCAGAAACGTTTGGTGGAGAACTTGAAGGCCATCCATCCTGACTATGGAAACAAGGTTCAGGCTCTTCTCAACAAGCACAGCGCAGACGCTCAGGAGACCTCCACTGTGCACGTTTACAGTCGTCCAGGAGCCTCGGCCGTCGCTGCGTCCTCCAAGATGTGATGCCTTAACATTTCTCCCAGGATCAGGGGAGGAGCTCAGGCTCCCGTCTCTGACAACAAATGCACTTCTGTGATTACCAACTGCTACTACCAGTAACAAGATGATATATTTCTCTACACTATTCAAATACTATCCTTTTATTGTTGGGGTTAGTGTGTTTTTAATGCATCAAAACAATAGATTTTATAACATTTGGATATTTCTCAAGGAGTTGGTGGAGACTTAAACAGAGGTAAATATAGAGTAAATATTGGACTTACATTCATTAGGTGCACACAAAAACATATATTATCAATGCTAATGCTGCGGCTTGTGCCCTGTTTGTGTGAAAAAGCAACAGTTTGCTAACAGTTTAGCAATTCAAACATGAAAGTGTGACAATATGTCAACATTGTGATAATGCCAACATCTCCAAAATAAATTATTAAAAAAAAGATAGTTAAACTGAAGTCGGTCAAGTTTTTTATAACAGCTCACTTCAAACCAGCAGAAAAAAATCTGTAAGTTTTTCTCCAAACGCCTCATGAACAATTAAATAACCAAACAAATGGAATTGGACAGACACTGATACATTATTTGTAAATGGTAAATAAGGAGAATATACAAACTGCGTTCTGTAGTCAAATGGCCTTGGGAAGCACGATGAATCCTGTAATTTGTTTCTGAACAAGCACAACTTGATAAGAGCCTGTCACTAATAGCAAAACCTCTGCCAATCATCTCTGAGCATTACGGTCAAACCCAATTAGCTTCAGAGAGCCCACATGTCAATCAGTCCCATGTTTTGGAGGCTCACTGTGGAGCAGCTGCCGGCCAATTTACATAAACAACTAATCAGTCAGTCAGTCACTTTGGGAATCATACACAAATGAGGCCTTGCTATTAAAGAGATACCATGTTAAGTATTGGTTTATGAAGTAAAAACTCAACCCTCAGAGAACATTCCTGTAAAGCCTGACATATCAAGTCAGAATTGAAATGTTTTGTTTTTTTCAAATTGAATTGTTCATTGAAACTTTTGACTAAATATAAAAAAACATGCATATTTCTTTACATGTCACCTCTTGGAAATGTCATGTAATGTCATTTGCGATCTGCACCCACTGGACGGTGCTAGCTGTAAATCACACAGTATCCTTGTCCAAATGCATACGGTGCTTTGTCGTCTATTTGACTCTAAATCATAACATAATTTACAAAATGAACATCGTGCTGTATTGAAGAAGACTTGAAACTAGCGATTGAGACCATAAAGCCCTCAGGAAAATGCTTACTGACGTTAGAAATCAAGTGAGGAGTAGAATCGTTTTCACATAGACTTCTATAAAATCTTCTTTTTGCAACCAGTCGAGTCGTCCTGTCTTGGTTGATTTGAGAGGAGACAGGCTTCTGACAGGTCTGCATTTGCACTTACTTTCTGGACCCGGTGACTAGGTCCATTTTAATACACGGTCTATGGTCACTACATGAAGCCAACCATACTGGATATGGCAATTAAAGGCCCACTACTGCCTACAGTGAACCCATCATCCAGTCAGATTGTAGAGAAATTTATTCAGGAACATATCAATGAGGTCAAGGTCCCAGAAATGATACAATATTATTTTACGATCCAGCATTGGGTAAAATATCTGACGATTCAAGTGCACACTGGTTGGCAAAGTAGATGTTGTGGCTGAATTACCATCTACCACCATCAAGCCCACACTGACACACTCAGCCACCTCTGAGCCGCTCCAAACATCACCATCGTCATGTATTCCAAAGTAGCGTTTGCAGACATGGAGCTTTAGGGTAATCCCAGTAAATATGTGATGCATCCGAATCGCCAGACAGACGCCTGACCACGGCCTGCAGACGTCAGCACTGCTGGGAAATCCTTCCAGTCTCCTCTTTCCACCCTCCCTCCACCTCTCTCTCTCACGCACACATTTACACACAGGTCAACTTTTGTCAAAAGCTTATTGTATCCCCTTGCTGTTCGAGCGTGCGCTCATCTTTGCCAGCCGCTGTGTGTCTGAACACACACTCCGCCACTCAGATTTACATCTGTAGACGGAGCTGTGTGGACGCCGGTCATATTTCCTTCTCTCTTGCACAAACACACAAACTGCGTATGCACACCGGGAGTGCGCGCCGCTCGCCTTTCAAGGAGCTTTGCCTCATTGCCCTGCATGTTGAACACGAGCTGCCACTGTTCAGCCCCTGTTCTCCGCGAGCAGCTACGATCTGCATGCAGAGGGCTTGACACTCTGCGCCGCACGAGCAAGTCTCAAGCTTGTACTTGTTATCAAACCGCGCCGACTCGCAGCATCTAAAAAACCAAAGAGGGCAGACATGAAATCGTTTATTCCTTTCATTTCACTTGATAAAGTGTGAGATGGAGCACAGAGGCAGATAACAGTGCCAGTGCTCACAGACTGTATATCTGAACAAGGAAGTGGCAGATATCAGTCTGCTATCAAGAATCAGATGTGGTGCAGTCAGTTGTGGTCATAACTGAACTGTTCTTGTCATAAATAATATCTTGTATGCATCCCCTGTCCCTGTGGTCTCTTGACAGATTTCCTGTCACTGTCTGTTCAGAGTTTGTTGCGACAGGTAAAAAATGTGCGGTGTATGAATATGTGTGTGAATGGGTGAATGTGACGTGAACTGTGCTGTAAAAGTGCTTTGAGTGGTGGATAAGAAACAGTCCATCTTGCTGCAGCACGAGTTCTGACATGAGGTCATATTCCTCCATTGTTAGCATCTCTGCATTGGCTCCCTATAAAGTACAGAATAGAATTTTTTAAAAATCCTGCTCCTCACCTACAAAGTCCTTAATGATCCATCATATCTTACAGAGCTCATAGTTCCTTATTATCTCAATAGATCACTTGGCTCTGTAAACTCAGGACTACTTGTGGTTCCCAGAGTCTGTAAAAGTAGAATGGGAGGCAGAGCCTTCAGCCACCAGACTCCTCTCCTCTGGAACCAGCTCCCAGTTTGTGTCAGGGAGGCAGACACTCTCTCCACATTTAATGTTAGACTTAAAACTTTCCTCTTTGATAAAACTTATAGTTAGAGCTGCTCGGATGTTTACTGAACCATCTCTTAGTTATGCTGCTATAGGCCTAAACTGCTGGGGGAACCCCCATCATGCACTGAGCACTTCATTATTACCATTATTAATTGGTGCTGCTGTTATTATTGATAACACCCATTGCACCTATTG
This sequence comes from Scophthalmus maximus, assembly GCF_022379125.1. NCBI lineage: Eukaryota > Metazoa > Chordata > Actinopteri > Pleuronectiformes > Scophthalmidae > Scophthalmus > Scophthalmus maximus. The sequence continues at coordinate 2,692,330 of NC_061516.1, forward strand.
CTTTTGCTTTCAACACTGTCATTACAACAACCAGGGTGACAGTGCTGAAATGCAACAGCTACACAGATGTTCCTTGTTTTTCTCCCCCATGTCCTCTCTCCCTCATTCCTCTCCTATACCAACCTGACCAGTGGAGGCAGATACCTCCCCCACACCCTGGATCCAGTTCTCCCTGAGATTGTTGAATTGTTAAATTGAGTTTTTCTCACCACTGTTGGGTTTCTCCATCTTAACCTCACTCTGTAAAGTGCCTCGAGATGATGCATGTTAAAAAAATAAAAATTGAGCTCAAATTGAATTAAAAAATAAAAAACTACTGCAAGGTGCAATGAGGCAGCCTCTTTTACCAGATCATAAATCTTTATCATAAATCTGTTGAGTCAGTTCGCTCGTAAAACTGCATCATGACAGTTTGATGCTGGGACAAATAACGTAAGATCTTAATTATTTTCGGGTTCACTGTCGAGTTGAGGATATTAGATCAATGTGAACGGGTAGACTTGTTTAACAAAGGGACGTATGAAACAGCCTTGTGTCTCATCTCATGGTGCACATGCCAGGGTGGGTAACAGCCTTTCATCAATAATTCATTCAGCTATATCTCAATTTATCTCCATACATTTCTGTTCAGTCATGTGTGACACTGTAAATCAGTCACTGTGTGTCAAATACAGACGGTGCTCCACTTTACCGGATATTCCATGTGTTGGCATGTGGGATAACTTCACATATATATTTTAAAAAACACAAAAATCTGGGCCTCAGTGGGCCCCCTTCCAGTTCACACCTATATATACAATGAAATCAACAACAACACACACACACGCGCCTGTTGTGGTTATTAGAGTCAGTAATACATTTTATTTTATTATTGATATGTCTGCACAACCTGAAATTTAAATGAATTACCTGTATCTACATGCTGATTGGATAATTGCATGAATAATCAGGTGCACATGATGGGGGCCAGGTATTTAGTTCCACTGTTCCCCTCACTGCGAAGCCCCTGATGGGAAAAAGGCAGAGCAGTTACAGGCGACTGACAATGTGAGCTGTGCCATGACAAACTGACGTCGCTAAACATGATTCTAAACCAGGAGAGATTCCTCTTTTCCACACATATTTTTCCTGGCACATTTTCACCGTATGTGGGAAACAACCTCGATGACGCAAGCCATGGAAATGAGGAGGCAGCAACAGTCGAGTGTCTTCTACAGTGGCCCAGAGGGGTCAACAGACTGAGAGAGAGAGCGGAAGCAAAGGGGCGAAACCAGAGCAAATTCAGAAAACATCCTCATCTGATTGACAACACGTGTGCTGCAAATACACACAAACCAACAAGAACACTCTGCAAATAGACACGACACAACCAAATACAGAAACGCACTGTAAGGTTTCCAGGGGACACAAAAGCGTTTGTAGCACGTTTTGTCTATTTGCATGAGTTTTGTCAAGCTGCAGTGCTTCGTACTCTCCGGGCAACGGTACTCTTCCCCCTCCCCCTGGTCTCGAGTGGTTCCAGCGTGTGCACAAAGACAACTCATCCTAATTTACCAAAATAATCCTCAATTTTCCAAACAGAAACGTTTCTCCCACCAGGCGTTTGCATTTACAGCGGGGGCTTCTACATAGAGGCACAGCATTTTACTGAAAGGGACTGAAGCACTCTTCTAAAGAGGGTCAGGGTTCAGTGCTGCATTCAAGAGCACATGGAAAGCTTCTTTCGAAGGGCTCCAGAGAGAGTGTGTAACGCTTTCACAGCATGGGTTCAAATAGCTATTTGACCCTGAGTTGCTCTTGACTTCTCTCCTCTTGACTTGGCCTAACACTTAAGATTTCAACTCTCATTTGGACATTGATACTGTCTAAGAGGGTTTTCAGGCAACACAGTAACCTTGTGCGACGCCGCCTCTGTGTGAGCAGGCTCAGAAGGCAAGACCAGGGGGAGATGAGGGGCGTGAAGCCAGGGGAGGGTCACGCCGAGTTTTTTGGGACGACGGCTTGTCTGGTTCTAAATCTGAACTCTCTCTCGCCGACAAAAACAAGTTGAACCCGTTTCTGAGCAACAATCAATTATTTAGAAGTGTCTGCTGTGTCATTCCATTATGTTACTCCTCGTGTTTGGGGTTGTCGAGAGCAAAGTGAGGCTGATTGTAGATGACAAGGTGAAGGATGCAAGAGACTGTTGCTCCCCAAACCTTTGGTTTACTTTTAAGGCCTGGTCACAGCAGAAATAGCAGGGAGAGATTAATCTGTGTGCCTCTGCAAAATTTTACATTCTTGGTGGTCGTGACTACTCACAGGGTTTGATGGTAAATTGATGTCCCTGAAGAGCTAACCGCTAACACGCAAGTCAACTAAGACACAAAAGCTCCCACAAGCCTTTCTCCATTTCCTGTCTACTCTTCTGTTCACACAGTCTTCTCAAAACACAGCTTTGTACCACCGACACCTTTCTCACAACTGTCTTCCAGCCACTGCTCTTCTGTGGAGCAGTTAATACTCAAGACGGAGGAAGTTTGAGAAAGAAGGGATGGTGCAACACACTGCTGGTCAACGGTGCAAATCTGCACCGTTGAATGAATTCAATTCTGTGGGAAATGTTGTCTTAACAAATGCTGCTGTGATCAGGCTGTGACAAGCATTGACGCCTTCATCTATTTGCAAACTGATGCACAGACTCACCAACGACCGCTCTTACTTGAAGGGAGGTAAAGGTTAAAGAGTTCTCGTTTTCTAAAACAGTTTCAAGACCACACAACTACTGCATTTTAAAAAAGGCATGGTATTACACAACAATACAGGACTATCAAATATGTTGGCAGGGGCCGCAGAATAATGGAAAGGTCTCTGGCATTTTTACAAAACATGTATTGCTTTAGAATCGCAAACTACCCATTTAAGGCTTATTCTATCTTCTTTTATTAAATGGCCCTCATTTAATGCACTTGTCGCCGCTTTCTCTGTTAAATTACAGCCACACTTTTGACTGTTTAACTCTCTCCATATTTCACTCTGTGGCTCCGGCATCAGCATGCACCCTAAGTGCTAGCTTGTTTCAAAACACATGGGCTGTTACGTTGATGCGATCTTTTAACCGAAATGTTTCTTTTTCTCTAACCCTACTCTGTCAGCCGCTGCAAAATGAACGTGGAGGAAACCCTGACTACCACGCGTTTCTGTCGCCATTTTTTTAAATAAACAACATACATTGTTTGGTCGGGTAGGGACTCTATACAACGCGAATTACACTACAGTGGCACAAACAATGCCCCCTACAGGTGTGGGGTTTCATTACAACGGATATAAACGATTTACGTACTTTCTTTATTTTTATTGACTTGACAAAAAATATATTTGCTATGCATTGATGAATCAATTTTTTTAGCCCAGCCCTAACTGGCACCAACAATAAAGTCCTAGATTCACAATGGAGACAAATCAGCTCATTCGAGCAGCGATCCAACAGAGGAGTCCTCTGTTACCAAACAGGGATGAACAACTATTTTAGTTTTGATTTGCATAGCTTTTACAGTTGAAATGCTCATCAGGTGTGCCACCCACCATTGGTTGGTCAGGCCAGTGTAAAGTATAGCATACTAATTTTATGTGATGGCGGCATACAAGACAGACTTTGACATCTGTCATGTGTTCATACAAAAAGAGTGGTTGCAGACAGCAGGTGGAATACAATCAAACTAAAATACAGTATCTAAGACAAAATAGATCATTATTCAGTCTTTGTATCACAACAACTTGTCATCACATGCTATTTGAGTATGTTTTCTTTTGTTGATAATCAAAGATGTTCAATAATTTCTGTATGTAGGGTAGCAAGAGAATCAGGTAAGCTGTTGTAAAAACTTCATGGATTTTTGTTCACACATGGAAGATTTGTTGACCGTGGTGAGAGCCCCGGGACTTGAGTGACATTGAATTGGCATTATTTCTAATAGCTCAGTAGCAGGGGTGTTTGTAGGAGTTAACAAGGGCAAAGCTCTAACCATCTGGGTCCGAGGACAGTGGAAAACGTGCAGGTTGAGTGCACTCCATTTAAAAAAAAAATGTTTTGATGAGCCTTGAGTGCTAGAAATGTGTTGCTTGAAACTCTTAAACTTCACTTGATTAAGGTATCCCTACTTGTCTGCTGGCTGTTTGGATTCATCACATTAATCTGTAAACAGCATGGAGGCTTTCGACCCCTTGGGTGTAAAAAGCTTTTTGCAAAATCAGTGGAAAGAAAGTCAGTGAAAGTTATGAGTCCAGCTGTTACTATTGCTAAAGTGAAAAGTATGATGGGGTTTAATCTCATAAAAAATAGATTAGTATATATATATATATATATATATATATATATATATATATATATATATGTCATGTATAAAATGTTAAAATATAGCGTATATCACTCTGAAGGCAAGTCTACATTATGAGTACTTGTGATACTTTTATTACATGTTGTTGATAATACCATTGCAATTCAAATTCAAGGTGGAGGTCAGCATGTAGGATTTAATTACAACCAACTGAATACCCCTTGTCTCATTCTTTCTTTCTTAGTGTCTACCCGGTGGCCTTCAGGTAATTGAAAAAACAAACAAATATGGAAGGCGATCTCTAGAGCCACTGTTGCTTGTCCACTCTGGGCTACTGTAGAAACATGTTGGTGCAACATGGCAAACTCTGTAAGAGGACCTGCTCCTGGTGTAGATATAAAGGGCTCATTTGACTGTAACAAAAACCCAACAAGTCTTAGTTTCACGTGATTGTGCACTAATAAAAACAATATTATGAATATGATTTTCAATATATCTGCGAAATAGATCCCAATAATTCCTACACACTGGACCTTTAAAGCTGCATTAATAGTGATTGAAGACAGTTGCCTTCTATGCTTGCATGGTTTCTCTGATAAATTGGAGCAGACTTTCTGGGCCAGAAAACCAAATCAATTACTTCAAAAAGTTACACTGTGCAGTGAGACACTGAGTCTGGTGATAATTCTGTGTGACGGCTACAAATTCTTTCCCTTTACGCATTATCATTTGATCCAATGTTAATATGAAAAAATATTGATCAGCGCGCTGCAAATAAAATTTTGAATGCAGTACTTCAAGCTTGCAAAGGGAGTCAATTATATTGTTGATTCAGTAAATGATCTGAACACTTCTTTGCCACGGGTAAACGCCAACTCTTGTTCACAGCACTGACACCTTTTCTCACTCAAAGCCTTTTTCTTTGCACTGGTGTCACCTCGTCAGATTGTTAAGAACTGACACGAACCCCAGAGAACAAAGACGACCAGCCTTGGTGACACAGCTCCCCCACTGCTCAGAGCCAGAGGTGATATTTTGGCTTGGAAGTGGCGACATGCCTTGAGGCAGACGCCCGCGTGTCTGGAGATTGGGGCCTAATTGGAAAGCGGTGACCTTTTCCACTGGAGAAACCATACACACACGCTGCAAAGTGCATATTAAGAGTCAGAGTCGGGTTCTGTCAAGCAGGGACAAATACTGACTTGCAGCGTTGTGATTTAACAAAGAAATAATTAAGAGGACAGATATTGCTGTGTGGGTAATTTATGATTCACGTTAAGACGCATAAAGAGCAATTCCCTCCTCTATTGGTCTTTCACTGCAACCCCAATTTTGTGACTGTGTATCCCTGCGTCTTACCACACTTTCTCTTTGTGTCAGTATGAATTGTGTCCTGGCCTCACTTGTATAAGCAATGCAAACACAGAAATATGCACACACCAAGTGGCAACACAGCGGGACGTCACCCATTGGTTTGTCATATGCCGTTTGGTAGCCTTGAGGTTGAATTGGGGGTGGGTCTGACTGAGAGCTGGTCCACTGCGCGCCCACCTACACCTGCAACCATGCACCGATTGGACGGTACCAGCTGTCAATCACGCTTTACCCACGCTCAAATGCATGCAGTGCTTTATCTATTTGACTCTAAATGAGACCACAATTTAGAAAATGAACATCATGCTGCATTGACAAGACTTGAAACTAGAAATTGTTCCATAAACTTCTCAGGAAAATGTTTTTTTACATTATAAATCATGTGATAGTCATAGACTTCTATAGACTTCTGTTTGCAACCAGTGGAGTCAACCTTTTCTGGTGATTCCAGAGAATACAGGCTTCAGGCACTTCAGCATTGGCTTCATTTTCCAGACACGATGACTACATACATTTTTATATACCATCTAAGGCACAAAGAAAACTGGTATTTTATTGGTCAGGTTTTTGATGTGATACACTCTATATAATGGATACAATAGCAACACTCACACACAACACACAATTTCTCAAGTGGAAGCGAGGCTCGAGTGACAGATAAGTCGTGTTCCTTGTCATAATTTATTTCTGTTGCAAGTTAGAGCTTTCAAAATTTTATTTAAAGCCTCACCAATCTATATTTTTTTTTACCTCACAATTGAATCAAATCACTGTATATTGTGAATGAGGTCCTTTTTAGGTTATTATGTGATATATGAAAATAATGACACACCTGTTTTAGCTGCATTAAGAGTTTATAACATGTTTTGGTCTAACTTTGTTTTAGGTAAGATGTATGTGAAGTATGCATGGTAAATCAGCTTGATAATTAAGATGTACTCCTGTCCCAATGTCTATGACAGCTGCAAACTGTGACAATAGCAGAACATACTGTTTGGTGTCAGTATACAATGACAATGTTCCCATTAACAGCTTGTATTAGGAAGCTGGGATGCAGCTATAGATTATCTGGTAATGGTATATAAAAGACACATGGAAAGAATACCCTGCAGAGAACTAAAGACAATAGCACAAACATGACACCCATCTGGACAATAGTCATGTTTGTTTGCGGTAAGTTTACAAAGTTATCTTAATTAATTTGACAGTTTCATAATATGCCACTTTATTTAAACTGTGGCACCATTATAATAATGGTGGCCTCTCTCCCATTTGTCTTCCAGCTTTTTCCATGGTCATTACAGAAAGTATTAGAAACTCACACACAGACACATGCACACACACACACACACACACACGCACAAACGCGTTGGCACATTCATAACATTTACATATTCATAATAGGGAAGCAAAGCTTTGTAATCATGCATTGTTTGCCAATGATGTTTACAACAGTGCAGACAGTCAGACATCATTACGGTCTAAATGCTGTGAATTAAATTAAGCAAATGTGGCCGCTCAGCAAAATGGATTTACAAATGAATGGAAGAGCAAGAAGCGACACTGCCTTTCTGTTCAGTTAGTGGAATACTGAGCTCCTATACCAGCAGCGGACGTTGGCTGGCGTCATTAAAAGCTGCTCGTTCGTTTGGTTGTGCAGAGAAATGGGCAGAAAGAGTCTGGAGTGTGAAAAGACTTTGATGAACAGGATCTTTCAAGCAGAGGGTTTGAAAGTTAAGTCACATGCTAATAAATGCTCATGTTATTTAAATTAGTCTATGTATCTGAACAGTGGCCACTGTGACTGCATGTGAAATCGATCCATCCATCGGCTGCTTATCCTTTGAGGGTTGTGCTGACCTACACAGACAAACCACCATTCACGTTCACATTCAAACCTACTGGCAATTTTATAGTCACCAATGAACCTAACACTGGGAGGAAGCTGGAGTAAAGGGAGAAAACACACGAAACACATGGACAGGTCATGTTTGAACATGGAACCTTTTCGCTGTGAGGCAACAATGCCAACCACTGCACTACCCTGCCGCCCTCAAGTGATGTCACTGGGGAATATTTGTGGCCACATTATGTAACAGCAGCAAGTGGTTCATAAAGTCAGTAAACTGACTCCTCAAGGTCAGTTAACCCAGCAAATCTCAGCCACCGTTAGCTCCTGGTCGTACCAAAACAAACAAGGCTGTAGCAGCGAAAGTCCCGAGAGTATCGATTTAAGCAAGGGTCAACCATGTTACATTAAAGTGCAGGACAGAATATAGGAAGATGCAGTGTGACACGCGCTGAAAAAAAATCCTTTCAATCCTGATATTTCTGTGGCTTGGCAGCTCATTTATTGGTCTCCCAAACCATCTATCAACCCATTCAGCTGTGCTGATTGGCCCGGCAGCCAGTGAAAAGAGACGGAAAATCAATTTGTGGCCAGGATCTTCGCTTGCATTTCGATTAAGTGTTTTGCCTCACCGAGGACGGGGTGAGGAAAGAAGGCTCCCTGTCATTATGATGCAAAATCAAACTTGGCTCATCTTCCCCCCAACACGCTCAACCTCACCTCCATCCCGACACTCGCTCTCTCCCCTCTCCTCCATCACCTGCTTCTGTTTTCTTCTCTGATTCACCTCCCTTCATCTCATGAGCCCCTCTAGCTCTTAATCCTAATAATCTTTTTAAATGCTTTTATTTTTTTGTTTGGCCTCATTAGCTTGTGCCTCTGTGTTTGATGTGTATTTGATTGCCTTCTTAATGTGCCACATATGTTTGTTTTTTTCCAACTTTACTGCCTTTGAATGTTTTTAGTTTTCTGATGAGCAGCATTTATTTTTCTTCCGATACCGTGTGCATCTGTTTATCTGGGATGTGAGCTGCAGAATACAATTACCCTAACAGGTGAATGGTATTGAATTGACTTCAACTAAATAATGATATTGTGGGTAGAAATAATAATGAAAATTTAGCCTGTCAAAAGAACCACTGTAGAAAAATGGCAGACTGCAAACGGAAAAGGACTTTCAATGTAAGGGCTCACACTGAGCTGAGATTCTTACAGGTGTTTGGCCACGGAAGTCACTTTTAATCATTTATCCTCTTCAGACAAGCTAATGAGAGAATTAATAAAGATCCTCTTTATGAGAGGAACCAGTGGAAAATACCAGAGGCCTGATGCTACAAATGAGCTGAAGAATGGTCTCATTTAATTGAGGTGATTGTACTAATTCATCAGAGTTAACCTACCAATAATGTGTTTTTGTGTATGACTGATTGCACATGCATGGAATATAACCGACGCTGAGAGAAATATAACATTCTTGATACCTGCAGTAATTACTTCCTATTTGATTTTTATGACTCTGCCGGGCTATTGAAGCACTGAGAGTGAGACTGAGATGGAGAGGGGGAAAAATGCAGAACTGGAACAAAGATCATTTGGACTGGACAGAGGAAAGGCGGAAAGCAAAGTGAGAACACAAGCACATTACAGCTCAAACCCATTGGAAAGTCAAGTACATTTGCTGGATTGTGAGCAGGTTGTGATTGCGTGGGATATCCCCCTTTCTTGTTTACATATCCCCACCTCTGCTGAATTATTTCTATCCCCAGTGGGGGAAAAAAAGTACTCCCCCTCAAAGTGATCAATGCTACTTCACCAGTAGCCTAGACCATATAGACATTTTTCAACTAAGTAAAGCGCTGTAACGTGAACAGTCTATTGTGCGATAGAAAGATAAAATGGAAATGGATTTGGAAATCCAAAATTAACTGAGGGGTGGTCCCATGCCAGACTATTATTGGGCCTCGTCCACTGGCAATTTTGGCCGCGCCGAGTCAAACCACGCCGCGATGATTTGCTTTTCCATTACCAAGCATGGACCTTCTCCGGAGTGGGGCCAAAGCGAGCCGGCCCCTCCCCCAAGCGGGCTGTGCTTCGTCAGACGTCCTGTCATTCTATCAGGAATGGAGGATCACTATTGTCGCTGTATGTGTGCATACGCTCGAATGATTGCATCGCGTCCAGTGTGAACGCACCAATAGCAGTAGATGCGGAGCAAAATCAAAACGACAGCCTGGAAATCCATCATGAGACGTACCAACAACCGTTGCACAAAGCAAAAGTAAAAAGCAGGAGTGGGCAGTGGGTTCATACGTCATCCTCTCAGGGCGGCACATCATAAGTTGAGAGCACACCCACAACCAGGTAGCCCTGCTGTAATGGAAAAGCAAACCCCTGCCGCACTGGGCAGACAAGCCGAGCCAAACGGTGCCGAGCTGAGCCAGCACATGTATACGGAAAAACGCCATATTTGAGCTCATTAAAGGCCACGTGAGTTTAACTCCATGATGTGTGTCTGCCTGCAGACACTGTTTGGCAGAAAGATGATAAACTGTAATATCCACGCTCATCCTTCTGCATTGTACTGACACCCAAATGCACACCCGCACGCATAAATTACCATCATTAAACCAACCCCATGCTACTTCCTCCCAGACATGGGGAGCCCAGGAGCAGGGAGAGGTAAAGAATGCACATCAATTAACAGAGCAGCAGGAACGTAGGATGAACTGAGCGACAGAAATGTATAACTCACATCAAAGGGCGGAAGATTCATGACCTGCACCCCTGCAGGAAAACATATCCTTTGTGCGCATGGTTCATCGCAGCAGAATCTAATGAGGAATGCTTTGCATTGTTTAAAATAATGGGACAGAATCATAAGAAACAATGTAAAATAATATCCTTCCTCCTGCCTAGATTTTTTTTTCTGGAAGGCACTTTTTAATCTGGTACAACAGATTTTCCACTATAAGACCATCTGAATGATATGTTCCAATTTCAAGTGGCAATTGTACATATGAGTATAGAGTCACTTTAAAAGTGGACAGTCTTTGTTGCAGTTTAATTGAAATCATAATAATGCATGCTTTATTAGACTGACACAACACTTGTTTATGTTTATTATACTTATTAACATTGAGTCCTTCAATTTTTTATCTGCAGCAGCCATGTTTTACAGTAGAACAGAAACCAATGCTCTTGCGATCACAGCTGAGTGGTTGATCAGACGAGAGAACATTGGTACTGGTGTGTTTACACTTGTAGACAGTTCTCTGGTGTCTTGATTGAAAAGGGGCATGCGGGAATTGTTGTACTAGTCCGTGTGCCGTTAAACAAAAACAGTAATTAAGTGATCGCAAACATGAATACTGTCTGTTGTTTGCAAAGGCTTGCCGACCATGAAATGAGCCCCAGAGAAGCCATCAGTGCTTCCAACTCGGAAAAAAAATAGCTCCCTTAGCAACATTTGGAGTTGCTGATAAACCGTTGATTTAATTCTGCCTTGATGATTTTTGATAATTAACCTCAATGTTCCTGATGAAATTGTGAGGGACGATCTTGTGTCACGTGTATTAATCCCCGTGACACATGCATAAGTAAGATTTATGTGGTGCCAACGCAGTGGAATAAACAAGAGAAAAAAAATGCATCCGTGGGTTGTTTTCCAGAAAAGAAAAAAACGATTCCTCGAAGGATATCAAAGGGGAAACTTTACACTGCAGAGCGCTGTGCTGGTGGGAGTTGTTGCAGCGCTGCGCAGGGCACCAGGCCACATCCCAGCAGGGACTGAAGTCTGGACAGACATAGCAGCACATTTATTATACAGGGAGGTCTCAGGGTAGCAGCACTCAACTTCCTCGGCTTTGTACTTGATACTTCCTGTTCCTCACACTCCGTAAAGTTACATACACCTCAGGTGACCCTGGAACAAAACAAGAGTTCCCCCACAGCTCCACTGGAAATCACCTCCAACACCAATAAAGCTAGAATAGGAACACCCAAAGGAAGCATACCTCAGTCAAGGCAACATTTTTTTAATTCACTAACATGGAATATTAAGAGTTTTCATTAACGAACACAGTTTAGCAGTAACAGTCTTTTTAACATAGCCTTTATTCACATCAAAGCAGTGTTTGAAAAAGGGTGGTCTAAGTTTTTTCACACTCATTTGCTTTGCGGCAGCGCTGTTCCCACTGCTCAAACAGCATTGTATCATCAATTTTAGTATGCTTCCATGTAGCAAAGACACAAACTTAACTGAAAAAACTGATAACTGCTACAATAGAGCACAACAGTAACCGCCCACTATTTTTTTTTGGGGGGGGGGGGGCAGTTTGGGAACCACTGCTTTAGACTGAGATAGTTTAAAGCCAATTTCATTTCCCCACAAAATTTACGTTAAAACATGAAACTTGAGAGTTGAATCATTAACTTTCCTCGCATGATTGCTGTCTCACATATACTCTACAGTCTGCCAGTCACAAGATGAGTGACATGACAGAAGGAAGTAGGACAACAATGCAAAGCAAAGTGCTTCAAAGAGCGACATTTTAAAGCAAAATCTAATCCAATATTGACTAAATTAAGTAAAGTTTTCTCTGATAACTGTGAGCAGCGTTGTTGGAATCTGATTAATCAGCTCTTTAAGTCCATTTAAAATCAAGAATGCCAGACAATTCAACGGAATATGCGATGTCTGAGCGATGATCGCTCTGAATTATTGATCTGTGCGGCTGTCGGGGGGCAGCTCGTGTTCAGGCTGTGAGGTGGAGAGGATCAGAGGGCCGTCCGTTGTTAGCGCTGCCAGTCCTCCTCATAGTGCACATTCATCTCCATTCAATATGCTGTCGCCGTTCTATCCCTGTTCACACAGCATATCCCTGAGCTCATTACCCTGCCAATACACACACACACACACACACACACACACACACACACACCTTTACATGGCAACCACAAGACCCTGATGCACCCATGCATTCAAAAAAGCATACTTTTGTTTCACTATTAATTTGTTTATTTATTCATAGCATCAATAAAACATGGGGATGGGTCTAGAGGCTGACGGAGCGATACCGCATCAAATGAGGATCAACCAACTGTGCCTGAAGAAGATCACACCTCACGCAAATTGCCCAGTGCTTTGTCCAAGCCACCTGGGTTAGCGTAGCAGGAGATGATGATGGCGATGATCGGCAAAGAGGATCGCGGGGCGGCTTTCATATGGTGATTTACTCATTAGCGGCAGAGTGTCACGCTGAAGGGGAAAGCTGGTGATTATTCAGCCGTTATACTACAGGTAGGGACATACACAAGGACAGCTGAGCTGAGTTCTAGAGCCCGACCGATATGGATGTTTGGGGTTGAGGGCGATATTCACATTAGGGAGTAAAACATTTTCGATATCGCAAATGTCTCAGTATATAGTAAGGCATGGAAAACGTGATAAAAATGTCTTATCGGATGTCACAAATGTTCTCAAAATGTTATTATCAAACCCATTTGACAAAGAAATGTAATTGATGCTTGATAGTTGATTTTACAGTTTAACAATACATGTTATTATAATTAACCATGAATAAAATGAAACCATAACCAAATATATAGAGCTTCAATTACATTTTTTTTTGCGTAGACTATAATCACAGTAGATGCATTCTGCAGTTTCTTCTGTAAAAAACATGATTTCATATCAGTGCATTTTAGCCTATTTTTATCAGCCAGCAGATATGCTGGTCAAGCTCTTCTGAATTCTGTGTGATTTATCCATTAATTATGAAACCTTCTCTACGTGGTGGTGAAGTGGTCATATGGCCAATTCGATGGATTTGATCCGTCAATGTTAACTGAGGAGACTATAAACATTATCTCCACTTAGTCTCAGGCATTTTATTCCATGTCGAGTAAATCTGACGATTCTAGTCAAGTTAAAAGTGTGTAAAATACATCACGCTGACAAGGAAGCTCCCCACTGGTAAAAAGTGGGTGTCAAAATGACTTTCCTCCTCGCCTGGTGGTCTGACAGCTCGTCTTGATTTGCTCTGTGTGCCATTTCTACTGATGCGTAATATTATAAACTATCGTATATACACTCATATTGGAACGTCATGTGGAAAGAACTTCAAGAATTGTGAGGTTCTGTAACTGCAGCTTGATCTGTTCCCCTGAATTTAAGGGGCATTATTCATCTTTCATTTTGAATGATTTATATGAAACATTAATGCAAGGGGACATACACAAATTTCAGATTAAACAACAAAAATAAGCTCAGACAGCAGCTTCACACAGACTTGTCATGTTGATTAGCAAGTTTAAAGTGGGACTATGCATCATTGACCGAGGATTTATTACACTTGTGAGTTTTGCAGCTACCTGCTTTATGGTCATGTCACAAATAGACATCTCAGTGATTAATTCACAAGCTTAAAAATTGTTAATGTAAATGTCACTTTTGCAGCTGGAGACGAAAATGAAAAGTTTGGTGCTGTGACTTCTAGATAGGTAAGTCAACAGCTGTTAATGCTAACTGGCATGTAGCGACGGCGAAAAAACATACAAAACGGTCCCTTGAGCAAAAGCTAAATTAGTTTCCCAATTACATACAACACAAACACTGTATATAAGATGTTAAATTCTTTATAATGTATACCGTTTCCTTTTGTTAACATACAGTACAATACTCATAACCATTTTTACACTAACAGGAAATGCCACAGTAGATGTCATATAATCTACGACTTTAACTACCACTGCCAGTCTAAAAAGAAAATATGTATATATAGATATAGACAGAAACATATTTCCTGAACTGTAGTTAAAGAAATGTTTGTGTTTTCCTCAAACTGTTTGACCACCATTAATAGTTTTGTTTAGCATTACCTTTCCTGCTGTAAAAATCTCCCACACAGAATTGTTGGTTTTTAGCCCAGGTGCCGACTGCTTTCAGCATTTTATTTTGTCAGATCAAATATTAAAAGTGCCTGAGGTGTGCAGACCGACTCTTTGTGTCATGCGTCTCAAACGCTAAACCCGCAGCGGGTTACGCAACATTCAAGGATGTTTGTGCACTCAGTCACCAGGCGATGGCCTTCAGCGATACATTCAGTCTCGGCTTGAGACGCGCGTGCTGCAGGCACACATCCTCACACAAAAGAGACTTGCAGACAGATACAGTATATCATCTTTATCTCTCTCTGCCAACAAGGATCAGAGCCCGCGGGACGGCATTATAAACGGCCGCAAAACAAATGTGCTGAGGTTCACGCGCTGACATTTAAATGAGAGTAATGAGGCCAGCCACTGCAGGAAACCAGCCACTGCTCTTTTTCATCTATGATTGCACTCTATGAAATGTTCAACTTTGTCATCGCGACCTTATTTTTCCATAATTTCCTTCGCTCCTATCGCGGGCTCTTTCTCACTCAGATCAATCTCAGGACGAGAAATGTTACATTTGCGCTGGCAAAGCACTCCGTCCGCCTCACCTTCCCTCCCCCGCCGTGATGTTTATTCTTCTTCCATCGCATCGTTCATCATCCCTCAATCCTGGCAGAGGAAATGCAATGTGCTCTGCCTGGTTTGCACGGCTCAGGCAAAGCTTTTGGAGTGTAGAGTTCAGCCCGAATTCCCTGAACGCATGAATCACCGGCTCTTATTTATTCTGCAGACTGCAACGACAGGTCATTTTGGAATACATTACAGATGGGGCCAATAAAGCTGCTGGACTTTAAATCCATGCATTTTTGTGAGCCTTGATCATAAAACTATGCAACATCACAGACAAACTAAATTAACAACTGCCAAAAGCTTTGAGTGATAAAAAGACACTTCTCAAGGTGTTATTGACATACCCTCTGACAGGAGACTATAGTGGACTTTAACACATATTAGGTTATTAATCCAAATATGTGATTATTGTCACATCCATGTGACAATAATCTAGTTTTCGCCCCATTTAAGCTCATACTATTTTTCTAATTACCCATGTAATGTCTTTATACTATTGTTACAACGTCACAGGTAGCGGCGAGCCACCACGAAGGGCAGACGGGGTCAGACGCATGTTCTTTCAACAGCCAATCATTTCTCATCTCAAAGCCTGTATTGTATAAGAGCCGCCTGGCAGTGCATCATGGGACCTCATTAGTGGTGTTGGTAGGTCATAGTGACCGTGCAAGTGGTGCGCATATGATTTATGCATACGCTTTTCACATACTGCATCCCCTGAAATAAAATTATGAAACCAGTCGCCAATAAAGCATGCATTCACATACTTTGAGGTGAAAGTTGAATGGGGTGTATACAGCAAACAAACACACACACACACACACACACACACACACACAGGGCCACACATGGTCCTTTCCAGGGATGTGCATGAGGAGAACTTCATCATTCCACTAGCTGGTTAATTGGACGGTCTGGTTCTCCCTCACTTTACATCCACAGCCTCTTTCACCCAGCACCCAAATCCACTGTGCACCCATGTGTTTACTTACATATATGGAAAAATGAGATGAAATTCGAACGGGGCTTCTTTGGGTACATCCATTCATATTTAACTTTTCATTACATTTTAGTATTTAGTTTGTCTACTGCTCTCTTTTGACCACTGGCTTTTCTCCATCTCTTGTTAAAATTCTAACTGTGTTTGACAAAGGGTCCGGGAGGTGCCATGGACCTAATTGTCTTATAAACTGTGCATGCAGAAAATGGTAAGGTATAACGATAGCCTACTTGTGTATTAAACAACTCAAGTTATAAATAAAAAGTTATACCTGGTTTCTCAAGTCTAGCTGCAGACAGGCGCTAGCGAACTGTGAACCAAAAGTGCTTGTGTGAATTAGTAAAGAGCACAAGTTATAAACCGCACGTGTCGTTTGTAAAAGCACCTCCCCATGTCACAAAATGTATTTAATATGTACTTTCTACACTTTTGGTCCATGTGTGGCCCATGCTCCATCCACTAACATGGGGGGTTATGACCAAACCAAAGCCTGCCATCAGGGGGCAATCCAGATGTTTTGGCTTCACTTTTGGAAGCTGTCCATTAGGGGTTGACCGATTATGTGCACCAGTTTTTATGATTATCGGTATCGGACAATTTGCATATAGGATCATTTCATTTAAAATATGCTACTTTGGCTCTGATGCAGCCGCTGTCACTTCTCTCTGAACTTTATCAATGATCCATCCATGTTGCTTTGTTCAACTTCATAATAATGCTGCTCATAGCTCCCCTGCAGTTTTTTGGTTAAGGTCATGTTGAAGGTTCTGTGAATGCTTTGACGCATTTCAACAAAGTTTTGTGTTAAGAGTTTTTGTGACACTAATTTTTGACGCCTTTTGACACTTTTTTACTGCAGACGAATATCGGTTTCAGATATAGGTTATCGGTCTCTTAGATTAGTAATAATCGGTATTGGCCTGGAAAAAGCCATAACGGTTGACCCCTACTGTCCATCTTTGTGTACAGTCTATGTGCTGAACTTGCAACACTTCTGCTTCTGTAGATTAACAGCTGTTAATGCTATAATATAATTGCCATGTAGCAATGCCAAAATGTACATAGCAACCTTAAAATTCCGTCCTTTTTCAGTTTATCAGAGCTTTGGGTCATACCACAGGCTGCTGCCCATTACAGTACAGGTAACACACATTTTTAATTGGAACAGATAAAATGAGAGAGGTTGAGAGTGAAGACACCAAAGCAAAGTTGATCAAAGCAAGAGAAAGTAACTGAGCTAAAATCAAACACATCAGACGTAGAAAAAGTCCAAAGCAAAGTCACTGAGCACAGCCCATCCCTTTCAGCATGGATCCTGCAGAACGAGCTGATATTGATGGAGAGAGAAGTGAATGGAAAGAGAGAGAGAGGTGTATAGAGGGAGCAGACGAGAGGCAGCAGCTGTGGGACAATCGTTGGTACAGTGGCACAGCCCAGCACCTCAGCTTGTCCCATTGATTTCCGCTCAGCAACAAATTGGACCATTTTTCACACTGTCCCACTGTGGCCCCACTTGCCTTTTTATTTATTCCCCCATTCAGCAGAACCGCTTGCGCCACGTGTCCAGTATGGAAAGAAAAGAAAAAAACACACATACACACACTGTTTGGTTAATATGACATGTATGAAATATGACACAAACGCATTGCCATGACACAAATACAGTACCAACACTGTAAGATGGGGGCTAAAACGAAAAGGTGCCAGCAAACATATTCTGACCAGCTGATGATCCATGTAGACGACGTGGAAATAGAGAAACCGTTTTGTTCTTGTAATGGAGAATAAAGTTAGTCTTAGTATTTGTGATAAAGAAAAATTTTATATAATTTAATACCTTTAATTGGATGAGCACTACATTTGGTAACTGCCATGTAGCCAACAGTTGTAGTTTCCAGGTCCTGTACAACTCCCACACAGTGGGGGAATAATATTAACACAGTGCTTCATATGAACATTGATTTATTTTTACGTGATGTGTAACTCCAAAAGTAAATGTTTTATGGAATGCCGCTGGCCTTCGAACCAATCATCCAAACTCTTTATAAACAGTGTTGCTTTCACAAAAGCCTCATTACTACAGCCTAGCGGTGGATTGCCTTGAGTCTACATTTGCTGTTTGGGGAAATGGTTTCACAAACGATTCCTTCTGCTGCAGTCGATGTTGTAACTCATCCAAAGCTCCCTGAAAGTGTGCAGAAGTGCTTGTGGCTTTGAATCGCTTGACCCTTGTCTCCTCAGCTTAAACAAAGTGTTTTTATATCTTAAAACCTTATTTCCTCTGAAATAAATCAGATAAGAAGGTGGATATGAAATGTCACCTGCAATATAACTTACTTATAAACAGCGTGAAATATCATGTTATGAGTTTCAGAGAAATCCATGGCTGATATATATATATATATATATATATATATATAAATGTAAAATTGGCTCTTCTATTCAAAATCATTACAAGGGAAAACTTGGAGACAGATGGAGACGTAACTTTCCATACAGATGACTTCATGGGAGCTATTAGTATTCGCTGCTATGCTGAAGCTGTTCCTTTATTATCTCTTCACATGCAAGGTGAGAACTTTTGGCCGTGAGGTCTCAGGAAAATCAGACAACTGAAACTTAAACTGAGGAAAGACCAGATGATTTTTGTGCTATTTTAAATTTCCTTTGTCATATTTTGCAATGGAAGAGTCAAGTGAGCAGTAATGCAGTGTGAGAAAAAAAAAACTAAAACTTTTTATCAGCATTAAACCTTTTCTTAATCCATAAATCACAGTCTGTTGGAGTCATAACCCAGAGCTTCCTTTCTGCACTGGGTTGGATCATGGCAGGATCACATTTTTCCTTCATCAATAGTTCCTGGGTTGGTTTGAAAGTGTGCCAGAGATACCTCCCTCCAAAAACCAAGTCAGTGTTCGTATATTAACAAGGGGGGAAGGTGCTCTTAATCTTGCTTTTTCACAAATGCTTCGATTTAAACAAGAATTCATTAAAAAACATTTCAGCTATCTTTTTAGTTTCGTTTTTATGCTGGAGAATCCTGCAGTGAGTGCTCTGTCTTACACCAGGTGCGAAGTGTCACCAAGCACAACACAAGTGTCTCTGCTAGTGCCAGACTGACGCTCATCATTTTCCTGTTAAGTGTCGTATGAATAGCAAATGCACGTTTGTCCATCTGAGCAAGATCCACCCAAAACACATTTATGATAAGTCAAGACAAAAAGTACAACCCTTTGGAACCATGCACCTGCTGCAGTGGCCGTTTTTTTTTTTCTGCTAGCAAAAGTGGATTTGGTGGCACTTTACACCGTGCGCTTGTATGGTTAACATAGAGACTTGGGTGTTAGTTGAGATGTGTTGCTGGAGCTTTAGGTGGAGCAACACCAGTCAACCACAATAGTACACCACAATCCGTGTACAATTTGTTTGAGATGGTAGAGACCAAAACCAAGCTAAAAGCAGAGCGAATACTTGACAAAACTCCGAAGGAATGATAGTGTGACTCCGCAAACAGTCGATTGTTTCCAGTTGCCAAAGCTTTGTCAGGTGATAATATGTGCATGTTGTGTTTTCAGCTTGTTCTGCTGCATCCAAGTTGTCCAAGACAATGAAAGTAGCATTAATAAGTGCTCTATTTAAGCAATTGCCTTTAGCCTCTTCCTTTTGCTACAGTAACTGAAATAGCGCCAACAAAGGTAACACACTTTTGGACGAATATGAAGTTGGTTGGAATTAGTGAAATTTTGTCGTAGTGAGACTTCAATCGCTGGGCAAATGTTCACATCTGAATTTGTATAGTTACCAATATTCTATGACTATGACACGGCTGACTTTTGAATGAACTGAGAGAACATCCAAAATTGGGGAAGCTCATCTAACCAAATGAAAAGTGATGACAACTTTGATTTCCTTTTCATTTTGCCACAAACAGTGAGAGCCACTACACCTTCATAAGTATTCACCATTTCACCAAACATTCACTACCACCTAATTTGCAAGGGCAAGCAAATGCACTGTATCTTGCTCTTGCATATTCCGGTATGATAAAATATTAATATGAAACTCAGGCCAGAGCATGGTTTGTCCACAGGCATTATGAACTGCTGCTCCTTGTTCATATAAACCCATGTGTTTTTGTTTCATGTGGTTATTCTGACTCACATTATTCATAGAAATCAAAAAGCTCCAAATCCTGAATGAAGTGCTGCAAACATAACTGGGTAGAATAAGAAAAAGACGTGACGACAGAGCAGTGCTTCAGTTGTGACAGTGAATCTCAGAAACTTCATCTTTATCTGCCATCTGTCACACCTTGACGCTCACGCACGGAACAATCTTTAAAAAGTGAAATCTTACAGTCTCCGTCTTTCTGTCCCTCTTTCACAGTCAGTGTCCCTCCTCTTCAACCTGTCATCTAAATCAATCTCTCGCTACACTCAGACTGATGGGGCTTCTCTTCGCTGCTTTCTACCTTCTCCTCGCCAATCCCCTGGCTCAGTCTGGGGAGATGGCTTCACGTCGTCACCTCTGCATCACTCTACTTCCGTTCCCTCCACTCCTCTTCCCTCTGCCTCCTCTCCTTCTCCTCACCACACCCTGTAGTTCTGACTTTCCAGGCCTGCGAGTGATGCAAAGACTTAACAGCAGTCTAAGCTAAAGTGACAGTTTGGTGTCACTGCCAGACGTGAAGTGCATTTCGAGAAATGTCAAACTGTTGTGTGTGGAGGTGGTTACCGGTGGGCTGAGTGTGAACATAATGGACGACTGGCTTCTGGCTCCACCTGCGAGCTGTCGAGCTGTCCGGCTCCAACTCTGCCCCGTCTGTTGGCCTGAATTACATTCAAAAGTTGAAGCGTGCCAGAGTCTGGGCGGCTTAGAGCTGCTATTGCAAGGTTCTTCCTTCATGTGGTTCATGTACACCTCTGCAGAGCAGCAATAATACTGTAGAGCAGGGTTCCCCAACTAGTTTTCTCCGAGGACCAAATTATGTCAAGCATGCCAAGCCAAGGGCCAAAATGTTTATATATACACCTTTATATATCTGACTCTGACCAAAAACATTTTCATTTACTGCGCCTCTTATATAAAAAAAACAATGACAACAGCATAACAGCAACTGTGGCATGACAGCAGGATAGGACTGAGTAGCAAAGATGTGTCAACTTTTCTACATAGGTCTGACGTATGTCTGCATAGCAAAATGTTATACTGCATGTCCAATCAGCTTTCCACATAGACAGGACAGCTATCAGCAGCACCTCCACAACCACCTCAAGAAAAGACACGTGAGACTGTGAGCTGACTGGACACACACACAAACACACACACACACACACACACACTTGAAAGAGAGAAGGACATTTTCAGTTTGTCACTGAGAAAAATATGATGTTAAATACAACAATATCACACCAGCACATTATTATAAGTTTGACACTTTTAGAATATGTGCTTACCAAATAATATCAGATTATAATTATTAGCTTTTCTTGAGGCAAAGGTCATTTGCTTTTATTTTTATATTTTTTAAAATGTATATTTATATTATTGAATTGTTGTATTCAAATTTACCAATTCATTTGATCTTTTTTAGTAGTGCTGTATTGTCCACCACTCCCGTTTACATTTTATGTTTGTTCTCTATATCCGCTCTGCAGACAGCTGCTCTTCATGTATAACAATCACCTTGGTTTAGCATTTTTTCGGGCAGGTCATGTTCTTTTGCTGTTTGGACAATGTTGGTCTTTTCCTGCCCGAGTCCAGACTGTAGTTGGGACTTGGGAAGCAGGGGAGATGTTCTCTTTCTCCAGGACCGAAACGCTTTCTAGCTCGGGACCAACCGCTTACATTCCCCAGCAGTGTGGCGAAAGACACACCGCTACTTCTCGTTCAATTAGAGGCGCTGAGGCATTTAGCATTATTATAAAACAGATCGCAATCTGCGGGCACACACACACACACACACTGCTCCATTCCAACAACAGTCATTGATTTTCTGAGATTTACTGGTCATAATGCAGGCAGCGTTACCTAGCAGAGGTCCATAGAGAGCGTGCACGTCTTCTGACGGCAGAGGTCAAGTGTATGTTGTGGGATGAGGAAGTAGAGCAGCACACTCTCTTTATCGTTGTGACAGATGCGTTAGTGGGTCATCGCGGGTCAGACATTTGGCTCTTGCGAGCCAGACCTGGCCCGCGGGCCGCCAGTTGCGGATAGCTGCTGTAGAGGGTGAATCAGAGTGAAATGGTTTCTCTGCTTAGAAATCTAATAGCAAGATGAGGCACCACCTTCTGACAACACCCTTCACAAAGTGGAACAGAAAATTGGACATGATGCAACAAAAGATGCAGCCGTCAAGCCCGGACAAGATCAAATGTGACACTGATGTATGGGATTTAATTTTGTTTAGAAATGGTTAAATAACTGTATTCATTTTCTAGTCATATCGACCACAGTACAAGATGAAGTCACTCAATTCACACAGCAGTGATTTATACCAAGCTTTTTCTTTCACATTCAGTTTTAAATGTAATTTAAGGGCTCAAACCAGCGACCTTCTGGTTTGAGGTCGATCTCTTTAGCTCCCGAGCCATAGCCGCCCATAATAATGGTCTCTAAAACCATCCAACAACTTCTGCAACACTGGAAGAGGACCATTCCAAAACATGACACGGAGCGACACAGTGAAATGCAAAGAAATTGCAATTTGCATCCAGAAGCATTACTTCAGTAAGACTGTATTTCCTCTTCATTGAGGAAAAGAATGGTGGTTTAAAGCTGCTCTAATTGAGCTGATCAAATGACTAACTGAATGTGTGTAATCTGAAAGTGGTCACTCATCCTTTAGAACCCACAGACGAACTTCGGAAGACACAAGCTCTGATAAACACAGTGTACAGTACCGAGAGAAAACAACCTCAGTGATCCGCTGAATAATGTGAAGCATTTGAATGAAAACCTCGCAGATGCCCTAACACCTGCTACATTTAACACGTGCTGTGAGGAGAAACTGACTCCATTATGTAACAGAACCTGATCTGTTGTGACAAGCAGAGGTCTTTTAAATTGTTTCCTATGAATATCTGCAATTATGGCTGAACTCAGTCTTCATAGAACATTGTCATTGCTGTCTTTTTTTAGTTTGTTTCAATGTCATCTGTCTTTTTTTGTGTCTGTGTATGAAATATATAAAAGGTGAGTATGAAAGGCATATGACCTCCCTTAAGGAAGGATTAATAACATTCAATAAATGGCTTGGAGAAAACTAACTAAACTTCTGATATTCCAATTCTAATCAAACCGAAAGTAAAGTTTCTGCTTCAATAAGCCTGAAGTTTTTTGTTTTTCATATAAACGTTGTCATATCAATGACTTGTAAGTGATATATAAAGCAATGAATGATTAATTCACGATGACTTGAGTTATTACTCATAAATACTTAAGGAAAATGTTTGATTGTTCCACCTTTCTTCTGGTGACCATGATGGTCCCTTCACTCTGTACATATACTGTATGTTGTCAGAATTTTCTGTCACTCAGTAAAACTAAAAAGGCAATTCCAAAGACGTTGGAGATGAAGAAAAATAACAGTGAAGGGGGAAGTGGAGAAGATGAGGAGCGAGAGGAAAATAAGGGGGAGTAAAGAAAGCAAAAAAGCGCAGGAAAAAGAAGAGAAAGGGACAATAACAGCACAGCAGAGACGTTAGAGAAAGAAGAATAAGGAAAGTTCAGCCCACAGAATCGTCCTTACAGCCATACATAATGAGCTACACTGCAGCCCTCTTTGTGTGGGTATATGGGTCAACCCAAGGCTTAATATCTTCACCCAATCAAACTGCGCTAAAAGCTTCATCTAAACTCTGTTTGAACCGAACCAATTACATATGTATGTTTCATATTTTGAAAGCCAGTCGGAAGCTTTTTTTTTCATCCATATCTTGGAACATCCACTCACTTCATATCGGTGACCCTGTGATGCACTTTCTCTGGTGCCAAGACATGAACACCCGTGTTTAACGCTTTCCCCAACAGCTGCTACATTTTTTTACATTTCGAAATCAAAAGGTGGAGGGGGGGAAACCACTTGAAAGTCAAGATAGTTCCAATGTAGCCGACATGGCTTCTGCACGAATGTGTGTAGCTGCAGCTGTCACGAGGCTGCTCGGGCCTGTCTGCTCCAGGCTCTGGGAAGAGACAGCCCCGTCTGGTGTGTAGATAAACATACACATGGTGATATCTGAGCCAGGCAAGACAAGAGGCTGGCTCCCGAGCACGTGTGCGTTCGTGAGAACAGATCCAGTGTTTTGTTAGCCACATGCATGACGGATGGACAAGTGCCTTTTACTTCTGCCCAACTCCTTGCTTCATTGTGAAAGAGGACACTGAAGTGCATTTGTTGGCTTTAAGCTGGATTTGTTAGGAATAGGCTTCGATAGCATTTTTAAAATCCAGTTTCTGATCGTCATCAAATGTTACAAGGTTCACCTCTAAGGGTGAATGGGAAATCGGCACTCGATCGCTTAGTGTGAACTACCAAGGACGCAATCAAAGTGCCTCGCCGAGGCCTCGCCGACGTCTGCCAGATATCTAGCAGGCTAAATATCTGAATGTTTCGGGGAACCCATCTCCTGTGAGCTGTGATGTGACCGGCAGTGAGTGCGTCAACCCAGGGGAAGGAACTGTAGCACAACAACACTCTTCACCCATATATTCTCTGCCTTTTCCTTTTCAGTGTTTCTGATCATATCATTGCGCGGGCTATTTGCAGAGCTTGTTTCTGTAACCTCGAGCTGCTTTATAGTGGAATCACATATTTATGTGTAAAGTTATTTCTCTCTCCACATAACACAGAGAGCGTCCGCTCAAACTACTTCCTGTTTCTGACCTGTCAACATAAGAGTATTCTGCAATAAATTGAACCCTTTGACTTCCATCGGGAAAGTGACAACCATTCCAGTTTCGTGTCACGTTTTCGTCACAAGACATTTCGCTTGTTGAAGGACACGTAGTGTGAAAAGCACAACGAATGAAAGCCGGAGATTACAAGAGTAGTATGAACGACGAGTAGTATGAACGACGAGTAGTATGAACATCGAGTAGTATGAACGTCGAGTAGTATGAACATCAAGTAGTATGAACGTCGTGTATAATGAACGGAACAGCGATCTTGAAACCCACATGAAGTCATCGCGTCTTCATGTTCTCATGCACTTTGATATTTGATGTAAAGTGATAATGGTCAGTCTGTTCAGTCTTATTTGACTATTGCCTTGCAACAATTAAAAGCAATGTACCATAATCAGGTTGATTTTCTGTATGTTATACTTGTGGAACACTGGAGGGAAACATATTCGCACAATAGTCGACAGATAACACTCAACAGTTTTCACATTGGGTGTAAGTTCAGTTGAAAGTTGTGCAAATGACACTGCAGATACAAGTAATGAAAACTAACAGGAGCTAAATGCATCACAAAGATTTAGCGCTGGAATACATGAATCATAACGTTCTCATAATGGGACCTTATGATGCATCTTACACTGAGAGAAAGTGTTACTCACCAGAGCCTCCTTTTCCTTCCGTTCTATTCTTAAGGTCACTTAAAAATTTCCCGGCTACCTGACAATGGTGAAAACAAAATAGCAACGTGGATGTTCTACATCACATACCATAATCAAACCGTAATGCACTTTGTCATTTGCAGCATCCTCCCTGATCCAGCGAGAGCGTCTTTTAGCCAGAGGAAAAAACATTTACGAAGCCGAGCGGAATATGAAGTCTCCCTCTGTGTCTGTGTGACGGGGGAAAATTGGCAATTTTCAAAGGATCAGATCGCGGAGACAAAGTGATGGGCGTGTGTTGCAGACGTGTTTAATTCAACGCAGATCAGGATGGACAGCAGGAAATTATTGGGGAAATCCTTTCCAGTACATATGCAGTTGTGCTGAACAGGCTGCAATAATGTCTTCTGCTGTCTCGAGAGAAGCAGGGTTCCCAGTCGGCCATCACTTGTTTGGACGAAAATATTGCCTGCATCAGTCAATGTCTCTCTGATTCTCACTGTGAAAACCTCTCACACACAAGATGAAGTGACTTTTAACACCTGATTGTTTAGAATAAAAACATTTTAAAAAAAACTTTCTTTTTTTTTAAGTTTGAGCAGTAACAGACATTTCTACAACAGCGTATTAGCGCCATTGTATGAAGAAAAAAAAGAATTACGGAACAGGGGAAACACAAATATAATCTATACTATATGAGATTAAAGACGTAAATTTATGAGTAAAAAAAGTCTGAAAAATAGTGTTTTGTTTTTCAAGGAACTACAGATGCTGCTGCATGCCGTGTACTATGTCAGCAGTGGACGACCTAATCAAATGATACTTTGCAATCGAATTTTGCAATAAGGAATTACAATAAAGATTTTAGTCCAGAATCACCATGTCATCATAAGCCTGAAGTGACGTAGTTCCTTGAAAAAAACAAAGCACTATTTTTCTGACTTTTTTCTCGTAAATTTACCACTTTAATGTCAGAAATTCTGGAATATTCCCAGAATATTACCCCACTCCCCCGGCTCCATCATTTTTTCCCCCCTACAATGGCCATAATACACCGGCGAACATTTCAGAACGTGTCGGATCAGAACCTGTCCAATTTAGAAATTTCATTAACCATATCCATATTTTGCCTCAATTCTTCCAACTGTGTAATCACTATGATAAGGTAAAGGTGAGGTTTGGTCAATGTCGGTGTGAGAGGAAGAAAAAAATTGCAGCACCTGGAGAACACTGTCAACCTCCCCACCAACAAAGATGAATAGTCATTTCAATACGACTTTAAAGAACGAGGGCCACATTGATCACTTTCCAACAGTCTGTGTAAGTGACAGATCTGCCTGGCTCGCTCTGGATCTGCACCAGGGAGCCATATCGTATCATATATTCTCTTGCATGTCATAGCAAGTACAGTCTGGCAAATTTATCAATTTATATTCAGTGCTGTTTGCAGTCAAAAGAAGAGGAGTCCTGCAGAAAAATGATCAATTTTCCAGTTCTGGATTTTGGCTTTCATCTCTTCTCTCCCCCGCTCTCTTACGTTTTCACTCCTGAGCCCCCCTCCCTCTCTCTTCTCTCTCTTGTCTTCCAATGGAATTAGAGAGAGAGATGAAGTGAACAACTGAGAAAGAGAACGAGTGCAGAAGTGAGGGAGTGTGAATGAGTGTGGATGACACATTGTCTGAGAGGAAGATGGAAACATGAGTCATGATAACAATACCAGTGTCCAAAACAGTGCATTGCCCATTTGTGTTGCCATGTTAGAGGAACAATTTATAACTCTTTGCTGTGTCACTTCACCATTCCCACAATATCATATCATTCAACCTCAAGCTAATTTGCATATCAGACTTTTGTGAGGATTTCGAAAAAGAAAAAAAAAATCCAATGTCAACAAGATATTCTGGGTTCCAGCAGGTAAAAACACATTGGTCATGTTGGTTTTGCACTTTGAGCTGCATCATGACGAGAATGATCTAACACCTGTTGTAGGAGAAAAGCCTATTTGCACTCGAAGTTTCAGCAAAATACGCCGAGGTCTCGTCGAAGCTTTAACAGACCTGCACAGATGGATCCCGTGTGACAAGCAGCACAGGAAGAGTCTTTTTTTTTTTCTTTTTCTGGCATGCAAATGGATAAAACACAAGTGAAAATACAGTTTTCGGCTGCTTGAATAAAAAAAATAAAGTGTGTCAGGCCCGGTCTGAAATACATAAATCCCATCAGGAACGTGACCAATGTATTTTAGGAATCATGTGTCAGCCTGGAGACGAGGCATTAACATTAGTTGTATTTCCACCTCGACACTTTGAAGCTCATGGATTCATTCAACATGTCGGAACTGAAGAGCAGGGAGTGATCTTCAGAGCAGGATGAGTGTCTGGCTGCGGGAAGTTATCAACACCTAACACACGCACATGCACGCACACACGCTAACCACGTTGTGTAATTCATCAACTTTGTCATTCGACACATTCTACAACGCTCAGTGAGCTCCGTCTTAAAACACACATACAGAGTTTTACAGCGGGGCTACAATTTTTTTGTCGACATGAAGCAAGTCAATTTTTGTGATTTCTTTTTGTATCGGTTGCTTATTTATCACTCCACCTCCCTGGGAGATTCTTTCACAGGAAAACTTTTCACTTCAGCAGAACACACACAAACAAACAAACAATCGAGGTCAGTCAATCTCCAGAGTCCGGCTTGTGGTCCGTCATCAGCTGTTACCAAGGTAGCGGAGGAAGGGTGAGGATTAAAAGGAGCACAGGGAATGAGCAGGCGAAATGAGAGAATCTGAGCAACAACGACAGAGTCGTGCGTTGGCCTCAGTCATTTTCTCTGATGAGACATTGATGTCTGACAGCATGTCATGAACGCCTGCAAAGCAGATATGCAGAGGTGGACAAGAAGAACTGAAAACTCCGCAGCGCTGTGAAAAGTATGTGCGTGTTTTATGGTTATTATGACTTTGTGCTTTGGGAAAGTTTATGCAGCTGCAGGGATCGTGTTTGACAAGTGAGCAACATTTGGCACCGGAAAGCTCCAAGCTGCCGAGTACCTGAAGGTACCTGGAGCGGGGAGTTTATTTGAGGCCAAGAACTATGACGGAGGAACTACATTTAGACCTGGATTCCTCCTCAAAACACCTGAGGCCCCTGAAATCCTGAAAAGGTTCCCCGGTCGACGGGGAAGAACGTGCAGAGGGGAAAGCGGCTAAATTATGGCTGGAGAAAAACGTTGGGACAAGAAAAATACCGAGAGCTATAATAAGAGACTGTGAAGGAGGGTAGAGGTGGAAAGATGAACAGAAGAAGACAGAAGTCAGAGTAAGTTTGACGGTGGGAAAGAAAGGATGGATGTTTTTAGATAGGGAGGATGAAGTTAAAGGGATGGATGATTTAAAAAATGCAGAGGAAAACAGAGAAAGACAGGGAAATAGAAATGACCAAATAGTTCTGGACAACAATTTGGAATATGTTATAATGCCGCGCATCTGACCCGGGATTTGTACTTTGCATGCCCACCAATCACAAATGCTGTGCTGCGCACGTACCAGTCGTTCTCACCAATCAGAGGTTGCCCAGGGCGACTATGAACACGCCTGCCAACAGCACACGAGTGAAACGTTACAATAACATTGCATTAGCCGAGTGGCCTCCGCGGAGCCAGAAGCAGCGATTGACAATTTCGTCGGGAAGATGTGCAAAACAAAATCAGCCATTGTGCAAAGCATTCGGTCGCTTCAACCCGGGGCAACACCACCAGCCTGTATCCATCGCTTGACCCAGCGCCACAGGCCACCATAGCTCACTGAGCCACCGTGAGGTGAAGAAAGGCCACGGCTTCTCCCTCGTTAAAGAGACATACTGCCAACACTGTCACCGTGTGCTCCTTCACTGCTCCTTCCCCGTCTCCTCTTCCACGCATCTCGCCCTCTTTCAGTGTGCGTGTGTGCGGGCACACGTGATTGTGATCGCAAAGGAGAATCGCGATGGCAATATCTGTCGGAAAAATCGCAATTTGACATGCCCCGAATCGTTCAGCCCTGATGTAAAATCCCTACAGACTGCAAGTGGACTTGAACTGACTTCAGGATCTCCAGCTGCTCCATCTCCTTTGTTCACCAAGCAAACATTTTATAATCGAGATCGCCCCTTTATCATTTCTGCACCTCTAACTGCAGCGTGTGAGTTAGAGGCTCAGCACCAGGCTCAGCCCAGGAGATTACTGCACGGTGAGCTGCTGCCTCTGTAGATCAGACGCTGAGTACAAGCAGTCAGACTTAATGAAAGCAGCGTTGCAAATGAGCGCAGCACTAAATTACCGATGCCCTGTGTACCTCCAGAAATCGTTCACAAAGACCCGTGCGGAAACCGGCAGGTGTCCCTGCAGCTTTGTGAGAGAGGAGAGTGAAATCTGAGCAGCGACAACTTCGTCATTTTCTCTGGCGAGACAGTGATGTCGAAAGCATGTTATGAACGCCTGCAAAGCAGATATGCGGAGGCGGACAAGAAGAACTGAAAACACAGCGCCGCGGAGTATGCGCGTGTTTTTACGGTTAGGACTTTGTGCTTTGCAACTGAACACTGAATCAAACAGGAAAGTTTACGCAGCTGCAGGGATTGTGTTTGACGAGTGAGCTACATTTGGCACCGGAAACCTCCAAGCTGCCGAGCACCTGAAGGAACCTGGGGGGGGGGGGGGGGGGGGGGGGGCGTGGGGGTTTAGTTGAGGCCAAGGACTATGACGGAGGAACTAAATTTAGGTTCAGGTCTGGATACCTCCTCAAAACACCCCGGGCCCCTGAAATCCTGAACAGGATCCCGAGTCCCTGGGAAAGTGCCTTCAGAGGAAACAGGCTAAAATATGGCAAGAGGAAATGTTGGAAGACGAACAAGGAAAAGACAAGAGAGCTATAAAACCTGATGGAAAATGGATGCATGCTGGGATGAAAGACAACAAAATTCTTCCCCTTGTTACCATTTGATGTAGAGCGATGCTGCATTGTTCAAAGCCTGTCGTGCCGGTTTTTATTTCGTTTTGTGCACAGCTGGGCATCTCACCGAGCTGGTACTGTTGGTGGAGCTATAGAAGGCCCCGAGGTACAGTGTCTCAGAAACAAAAATCAGACATCGACCGGGGTGTTCTTGCCTGTGTGACAGTTCTCTTATCTTGGGACCGACTGGGAGACATCAAAAATCGAATCGGTGGAGCTAAACTTGGCTCGCTTCCATCAGGAAGGGACATTACAAAGGGAAAGGTACGACAGTCGTATTTATTTTTGGACACCGCGTTCAAAACAACTGGGCCAGTTTAAGGGCTTCATCGAAGCGGACGTGTCTTTTCTTTGGCAGTGGCAGCCTCCACACACTCCATGCTGATTTAAATGACTGATCATGCTGATGGACAAATGAATGCATACATTTCCTGACGCATTGTGTGATACATTAAAAGCTGGAAGACTTTTCAGGTTTTACACTACTAAAAAGCTGCGTTGAAATATTAACTGAGCAAACACCTACAGCTCTGAAACTCAGAGACAAGCACGGGTTAGGAATTTACATCCAGTCTGGCTCCGGAGCGAGCCAGCAGATAGCATTGTGACTCAGTGGCTCTGGCTCGCTGCCTATTGATCTGAATTGGTGGATCCAGGTCAGGTCAATCCATTTGGGCCTGGCGAGTGGAGGGCTGAGGGCAGCAGTGCTGATCCCTGTGGGGCTCCGTCGCCGCGCAGGAGGAATAACACGAGAGCGCGGCTGGACGGAGCGCGAGGGTCAATAGCTGCGATCGATGCCGGGTCAACGATGAACAGGGCTAATGTTATGCTATGATCTGAATAGACTGTGGCAATAAGATGTATCGCACTCTGCGGGGACCTGCGGCAGCAGCTTGGTGGATGTGATATCGTTGGATCAGAGGGGAAGGCGACGCAAAAGTGAAGAACATGGATCACTGGTAAATATATGTCCTGTCAATATAGAGACAGATTCACCACTGTAGAGGGGACAGGGCAAAAATGACCCCCCTTTCCTTCAGATCATTGTGCAAACATGTACCCTGTGAACTCCAAACACCCATCAGGCACAGCACACACAACCGGGGCTGCACACGCCAGGCCAAGTGTAATTTGCCCGGACCCACAGCGTCAGTGATAACACCGCAGCACTAATTAATGTTTTTACTCTGGTTATGGGTCAAATGACTGTGTGATGTGAAAGCACTGTCTCGACTGTGTGACAGACAGGCAGAGAACTGTGACGCAGTTCTACAGATCCGACTCCACCCTAGGGAGGTTCAGCATCTTTAAGTTTACTGTTTCAGTTGCAGGGCTCGCAACGTTACTCTTTTTGTCCCCCATCTCTCGTCATTCTCGCTTCCAGCAGGACGGCCCTGCTCAGCACGAATGGGCAGCGAGCAGCTGGTGAACATGGTGGCGCACTTAGCGGTGAAAGAGGATGATATTTCCCTTGAAATGAAGTTCACCAGGTGCCCAGAAAAACAACTCCAAACGAGTGCTAATGCTGCTCACGGTCAGCTGTATGGGTATATATAAGAGCTCCACTGAAACAGGACTTTTTGATGCTGCTACTGTAAGAAACGTTATAATATTGATTTATCAGTTGTTTTTTTTACTGTTGTTATTATTTACCTGCACAGGGATTACCAAGGCTTTACATCCAGCCTACAGGAGTTTGTGCTCCTTGCTGAACAAACAAAGATAATACCCTCGCTAAATCACCCCCAAGCATCCATTTTCTTTATCACCTTCACAACGGAGGTTATGAGGTTGGTTTGCTCTGTTTGTTGTTTGTTTATTTGCCTGTTCGTCTGTTAGCCGGATTAAGCGATATTCAATTGGTCCTGATTTCAGGACCAAAAGAAATAAGCAAAAACATTTTTCCAATTGGTTTAATGTTGTTTTTTCACACTAACAATAGATGTTCAATTAATTATCAATTAGCAAAAACAATCAATAATTTCATGACATAGTCTAAAACACCCTTAAATACCTGCAACCCCAAGCATTCTGTTTCAACCAGTCAAACATGTTGCACAGATAACACGGTGGTGAAATGTCATTCCCACTTGACTTTCAAGGTCTGTTACGATGGGTTTTCTTCTGTGGCTAATGTCTCTTCGTCGTTCATGTCAGTGAGAAAAACGAAAGCACCGTCTGCTTCTCTTTCTCTTCTTTTGTTCCTTGATGAACACCGTCTGCTGATACAGACACTTCTGATAAGCTGTGAAGGAGATGGAGAGAGTGCAGCATCTGATGTGTCGTAACACAGAGAAAATCTTATTCCACCATGACCTGGTGTCTGCTGCCACACATGGATCACATCTGTCTTGCACTGTGTTGATATCTTGTTTGACTTGTGTATTTTTCGTGCGTATACTTTTAAGTAAAATCCAAGCTGAACTTTTCTCTGTGACTGATGAACTAAACCCTCGCGCGTCGGTTGCCTAAACGTAGCGACACAGAAGCAGAGCACTGTTGCCCTGTGAGTGTGTGGGTGGACTGAAACTCTGTGGTGGAATCCTCAGTTCCCTCCAGCGAGTGTTGGCTCTAGCTTCTGTGGTCTAACCTTGCTCCCGACTTTCGTCAGTTCTCGATTGCACAGTGCGATCCAGCCTCCTTATCAGCCCGTGCACAGGTCCCAGATCAGTGCCTGAGCACAGGATAAAGGAAAGACTGCCTCTCTACAGTATGACATGGCTGCAGGGAAGGAAGGAATGGGGAGGAAGAGAGAGCGACAGGGGAATGGCTGGTTCTCATGTGGCTGTGGTTAAGCTGGCGTAGCTTTGAGCCCTGGAACCAACTTGTGCCCATGTCAAACTGTGTCGAACGGTCACTTTGAATCGCGTTTATTTTTGTAGTAAAAAGAAGGAAAACTTAGTTTTTGCTGATGGCCCACAGCTCCACTCTGCTCGTCTTTTAAGTGTTGTCACCAAGCCAGCTTCTCAAAAAGACACTAAGGCGAAACCTGTAGAAACTGAACGCGAAGTGACCCTCCAAAGTCCGTAAACCTGATTATTGTTGATCAGACAGAAAAGAGTCATAGAAGACATGTCACTTCTTAAGTGACAGCAGCACTGAAATGTTGGAAATGGGGAAAGTAACATGAATGAAACAAGATTTCATAAAGGAAAATTACTATTTGGATAAGTGTAAGGTGATGCCACAACCTAAATCAAATGATGTTGGTATATGCTTTATAATATGTGGCATTGCACAGGTGCATCTAGGCAGCTGAGCCAGCCCTCCAACTTAAAAAAAAATCAGCTTTAGCAAAATCCAACCCCCTCAAAACTGAATGTCTTTGAATGACTGGGATTAATAATTTCAAGCATGCGATTTGAGCCCATATTGGACAACTTCACACCATCTTACACAATGCACTTTTGACCTTCACACAGAAGACTGATCTGAACACAACAGTTCCCCTTCACCATACGCACAATCTTTCATTGACCTAATCAAAGTGTTCTAGGCGCCCCGACTGTCCTATACCATCAGAAAACAATAGTTTATTTGTCATAACCACAATATTTCCCAAAACCTCAACTATACTGTTGTTGACCTACACAGGTCATGTAAAAAGCTAAAATGGAAACCATGTTTGTTTGTTGTAAAAACTTTTACATTTAACCCAAGAATTTATGTTAAATATTATGCAGTATAAAATTAACTATCATTCATGTCTGGAGATAGGATTGAATGATATTGCTTTACACAATGCCCCATCCTATACTCTGACTTATGCAAAATGTATGCACTTTGCATAGGATTAAGATGAGCTTACAGTATAAAGAAAATTGTGTTTTCCAGTTGTGATCATCCACAGAGGTAGAAAGCATGCCAGGCTCTCCTTTCTGTTTATTCATCTCTTTAGGTCATTTCCATTAGCAGATTGGCTTTTATTACAATCAAACTGCTTTTAACATCATTTTGTTCATTATTATTTCCCAAGCCCCCCCTTGGTGACAATGCTGGACAAGGAGGGCAACATTGCCTTGGAGAACATTAGCAACATGCTATTATAGTTTTTTGTTCTTCTCTCGCCATGGAAAGCAGAGGACACGGTTGACAGTCGGAAGGAGATTACAGAGGGGGCTATTTCACTGCCAATCACAGCAAAGAAAAGGATATTCTTGTTGAAATTACAAAAATTGCTCTTCATCACATGAGGGATATTATGATGTGACCACATCTGAATATTTCACCTTTCTGTGTGAAGCTCTTTGAAGTGCCAATCACTGATGTGCTGACAGTGCTTTAGATCTACAGTATCACTCATTCCATTACTCCTTTTCCCATTGTTCTTCTCTTTGAAACTTTTTCAATTGTGTCTGTGTTTAATCATATCTATGTATTTTTCCTCACCCTTTGTTATTTTGGGCTTTACTATCTGGCTTGCTTCTCTTCCATCTCAGTAGGTAGCTACAAAAGTGTGAGTTCTTCCTTGCAGCAGTCCAAGTTACTGTTTCTATATAGCGTTCATGCCTTGTTCTCACTTATTTATTTACAACCAAACTCTGTGGGCTCTCTGGTCAAAGTGCAGGTTCAGAAACACTTGATGAAAAAGTGATGAATTTAATCAAGCCGCTAAAACCAAAACCTCTGGGACCATGAGAGTACATGAGATATTCCCACACAACAGGCTTAACCCTCATCTTTCCTTTTCCAAAAAATTTAAGGATAGATACAGTTTTGAAGCATTTGCATAAGGGCACTGCAAGACTAACGCAAGAAGATGCCTTAAGCTGATTCATTAAGCCCTTATCTCTACTTTTTAACTCTCCACTATGTGTATACATATATGTTTAAACTCTCCCATGCATCAGACATATTCTATCACCTGTAGTTGATGCATTTCTTTGCCTGCAGCAATATATTAAATGAATAATGTGATATTTAAAGTCATCCTGGCTGGCAGTTGAATCCCTCTTGAACTTTGCTTATTTCTTGTTCTTCTCTACTCTGCGTCCTCCGAGACTTGTCTTCGTGTCTCTGTCATAAAAGAAAGTGCTACAATAAACAAAGATGATGTAATGTTTCCAATGGTTTTATAGGCTGATATTTATATGGAGTTACAACATAAAAAATGGCAAATTTGAATATTAATGATACAGAATCACCTTGGATTATTTAACGGGGCCGACTCACATTTTATTATAAACTCAAACGCATCATAAAAATACATCATCAGCGTGTCACTAAATATGAAGAGCTTCAGGAGCTGCAGGAATGACAATGTGGCCGCTACGGAACCTCTGGTCTCAGTCAAATGTGACCTCTTTGTATGGAGCAGAAAACACTGCCTCCACCTCTTTCCCAAATCTATTCTTCTGCTCTGACACATGACAGGAAATCATCAGCAGTATTCCCAGAGGAGATGCCATGCCTACTAGTGGCCGAAGACATAATTGAGGATGCTTGCTCAGAAGGTGGTTTGCCTTTGCTGCCCTCTGAGCTTCATGGTCCTCCTCCAGGTAATGTCCTAGTGCTCATAGCATTACTGAGGTGGTGATGTTGCTGCAGTTGTATAAGACAGGATTGAGTCATGCTGCAGTGACTCCATGTGAAGGATGCAAGGCTCAAAAAAATAGGTATTTATTGAGTGTGTGGCATTAAAAATATGCTAAATTACCAGGAGGCTTAGTATCTAATAGGGGAACAGATTTGGATAAGCCATTAATGGACTAGGAAATGCTTTTTACTTTAGAATACACTTGAGTCCACTGGACTGGATGAAGGAGATACTTATACACAAACATACTGTGTTACTGTACTAGTTTTCTTCTCATTCTCTGCTACATGCCTCCAGCTGCATCGCTACATACTGTAGAGGCGTAAGTCAGGATGTTCAAGAACTGTCTAGTCATTCGGTACAAAAATGCCATATCACCTAGAAAGCAATACTGTGTACAAGAGGTAAAAGACACTGATCAGTTTTGTTGGCTCAGTTCAAAGATTATTTTCTGAATTAGCCAAGAGTCGGAGTCACAGGTTGCCAAGAGGACGCCAAGACACCAGGGAGAGAGAGAGGAGAGGGAGGTGGAGGGAAACAAAGACCAACGCTGAGGGCTGCGTCATCATTGCATGGTTTGGCCATGGACCAGAGAAAACAGCGTCCACACCCAGTGAGGCCCACATCCCTTCTTTCATGTTTGGTGACCATTGGACTTGGTTTACTGCATGTTGTGTTCTATTAGTAGCTGCTATAACTTAAGACTTAGGAGTTTTTTTTTTAATTTTCCCAACAAATCATTTCTGCAGTGCTGCGTGTGCCATGACATCGATCGATAGAACGATCATGTCACAGTTCAAACACGCTTCAGTAAACCACCAGGAGCCGACCGCCTCAGTGTGTAGCAGTATGATGTCTGGCTGCTTTCAGTCCAGCAGTGAGTTCTGTCTGTTAGCGGTACAGTACATTTGCTAGAAAGGTGTTGAATAAGTCCCAACCAGGGGTATGTGCTTTACCAGATGCTAAAAATTGCATTTTTAGTCAACAGTGAGGTTACATTGCCAAAACCAACTGATCCAATGGTTGATATCCACAAAAGGTCCCATAGGTGTACAGAATATCTCTGTTGTTGAGCTGTAGTCAAACTAGCAGAACAACAACTGTCTTAAGAAGTCTAAACTCTGAATTATCTAGATGGTAGCCGGCAAAAATCCAGTAGAGAAGTACCATTAGAATGTGAGTGTTTTGTTCCAATATCAGGTTTAGCATAATGCTTGAACCTTCAGTTAGACGACACGCTCTGGACTCAACAAGAAAACAGGCTTGTGCAAACACTTGCCCAGTCATCAGCCCTCTAGAGACGACTGGTTAAGAAGATTGCTGAGGGAGAGTGCGCTGAGCCTCGAGTCTCGAAGTTTATTTACGACTCTATTGGTGCTGAAGTGTGTCAAGGGTCCTTGGGAGCACTCTCTAGCAAAGGGTCTTGAGCGTATCTTTAATGGAGCTCTCGATGAAGCGATGGGGAGAGAGAAAGAGAGGGTGACATTGTCTCCGTCTGAAGACTCACCTCTCTCTCTAATTGCCTCAAGTCCTATTGATTACCCGAGGCCCCTCACACCTTTCTGTTTGATCCCTACGCACGAGTGTAATCCCCTCACAGAGCTTACGGACCTGCTTGTCTGATGTTTTCTGATGTGATTAGCAGTACTGATCAAAGTGCACTCACGTGCGTGTGTTTGTATGTGTGCAGGGCCACCTTATGAACGTGATCACTCATAATTTGGAGGCTGAAAAGAAGGAGGTAAACACATGGCCGCAAACTGATATTTATTCAGATGGATCAAAGTATTTGACGCTCAACTGTGCGCACACAGAGTCCGCATAAACCTGCACACACACATCGCCCACATACACTGCCTTCCACAAAGCAGAAGGAACAACTCCTCTCGCCACAACAGCACACACAGACGCCTACACAAAACCAATTCCAGCAAGGTGCACTGAACCTGAGCTTCCATCCACCGACTGCGAGGCCTGGAAGTGTATTAAAGCAGCAGCTTGATCCCCAGCTAATATTACTGGACATCTTCTTGTCACAACAACCCACCACAACCCTACCCAACCCTTCTCTCTCCCTCTATCTGTCTCTCTTTCTGTCCCTAAGGGAAATTAAAAGGACTCTCATTCTCATGCAATTAAAAGCCTGCATGCTGTCTAGCTCTCCACCATTCTCTCTTGCTCTCTGAGTGAAGCAGATGAGATGGCAGATCCTGCACAGACATTTTGAGTGGGGAGGGGGGACTGGAGCAGAAACTGGTAAAAGTCACTACATCACATCTCGCTCTATCTCTTCATCGATTGGAAGAACCCTGGACCCTGGCAATGATGCCTGCCAATTAGACAGGCTGCCATGGTTGGCAGTCCAGTCGAATCTCAGCTTAAGTCACCTTATTGTACCTCTTGGCAGCTTTGTGAAACCCGCAGGAGTTCAGAAGCAGCCTTTGGATCGAAGAACTGGAACGTGGGTAGGAGATGAACATGTGGCCCCAGGGCGTTGTCTGAGGAATACCAACAAAATTGTACAAAAATTCCAAACGATTGGTGCAATTTTAGCTTAGCAACATTACAGCACAAGAACAAAACTCAACCAAAGGAAGGAGTCATGTGCGTTTATATGAACATTAGTTGCTAGAATTGAAAAGCCCTAGATGTAGAATCTATATGTGGTTGTAGTTTAGAATTTGAATTAGATAATTCAAATGAAAACTAGTGCAGTGTATGTGTTGCCCTCAGCACATTCATTCAGTGTCTGGGTCAGAGCTACTAGATAGATATCCTACCTTTTTATCAGTTTCTTTTTACAACTTTCCATTTATTTTGGATGACTCTGCAGCAGATCATATACAAACACTAACATTTGGTGTCACTGCGGGACGTTGTGTGTAGGGTTTAAGGATGAATGGTAGGGGAGCATGTACACAGCGCCTAATGTTTGATGTTTGTAATCGTAACCACAACCTTCCTCTAATCTTGAGTGTTTAAAGGGATACTCCTACAATTTTACACATGAGGTTCAGTTTACTTCTAATGAGGAGTAGCACAGAGCCTGTGGAACCTATATAATGTCTTCTGTGACTCCAGATAAGCTTTCCAAACTCTGATCTGGATGGGTAAACTTTGGGCAAATATACTAAATGATGAAAGGCAAACTAATGTCAAAAACTGGGGGTATGGAGTTTGAAACAGTGTTGGGTGTTTACCAGGCAGAGGGAGTCTAATTAAATATCCTCAACAGCTGCATTATGGGAACTGTTGGATGACTCAAACTAGAGCTTATTAGACATGATATCTCCTGCTTCAATTTTGACCACTTTGAAAAAAAAAATCTGTCCCTGACACTTTTGTAGTATTATGGATAATACTAATTTGCTAGAGTGCCTCTTTAAAGTTCCCCTGTGTAGTTTCCTTTTAAACAACATTAAGTTGACTATCCAAAAACACATTTAATGTATTCTTGAGTTCTAACAAATGTTTAACATGCACTTCCCTATTAAACATTTTCTAAAGCTTCTGACTGAGAACTTGTCCACTGTGCGTCCACCTACACCTGCAACCACGCATCGATTAGACGGTTCCAGCTGTCAATTACACAACGTCAACGCACCAATTTATACAGTGCTTTATCATCTATTTGACTCTACATGAGACCATACTTTACAAAATGAACATCATGCTGAATCGAAGAAGACTTGAAACTAAAGATGAACCATAAACTGCCCAGGGAAATTTTTTACTCACGTTATGAATCAAGTGAGAAGTAGTGAGTCATTTTGTCATAGACTTACAGTATATAGAAACGACCAGTGGAAACGCCCTCTGCAGGTCATTCTAGACAATAAGGCTTCAGGCGCTTTCTCATTGGCTTCATTTCCCGCAACCGGAGACAAGGTCCATTTTTATAACAGTCTACGCAAATCCCACATCTTTATGCAGTAGATATCTTGTAATTCCTAACGTGCTTGTCTGTTTATATTTTCATTCAGACATCCAGCTCTAACTTTTTAGTTTCCACCTAAATCTGCAGTCCATTTCAACAAGCTCACAGAAAGCGCAATCATTTTGATCCTCCTACCTTTTTCTTATTGGTTGGGCAGATGTAGAAACTGGTCACCACAATGGTAGTCCCAGGCATCAGGTTGAGTTTGGTGTAGGTGGTGCCATAGTCAGTAGACCTGAAATGCAGATGGAAACAAGAGTGGCATTTAGTCAGGAAACTGATTTCCTTGAATCACAAAATATCAATAGGGAAAGACATTATGGTAACGGTTTGGAGAATTGGACCTCTAAAAAAACCTGCTGCACACACAATATGTTCACAGGTCATTCGATTTTACATCTTTTTTAGGTTCTATATCACCAAGCTGTTTTAATCCTGCAAATGAAAATGACAGTAGCTCCATGAAGAACCATCACGCTGACAGAAAGAAATTAAATCTGCGAAAGGCCAGGGAAAGCACAACCTGCCTCTTCTCTGGAACTTCTCTGAAAGGCATTGTATCAGCTCTCTGTTCACCATATTACTACTTTGTGGTCTGCGGTCTGAGCTCGGTGACAAATCAAACATGGCTGGACAACCTGTCATTGCCACGACAATGCAAAAACAGCCTCGGGCTAGCAATGAAATACTGGCCAATCCCCAAATCTGTCACCTCTAAGAGCAGGTATGTGTATGAGTGCTACGTTTGCTTGAGATTGATCGCTAGTCACTAGATTGTTTCTGCAGTCCAACTCAAACTCTGAGTGAAGGTAATTGTTTGTGACAGGTTCTGAGAAACTTTGCAGGTTTCAAGCCTGAGGTGGCTTGACCGCTTATGGATAATTAATGTCTCAAATTCCTGTCAAGTGTATACAAAGGAAAGACTAACACTTTCCTCAAACAAATAATACAAGGAAGGGAGATAAAGGGCAGCAAATACTGAATACGACAGAACAAAAAAAAGAAGGGGAGAGTAGAAGACGCATTTTCTTGCAATCCAAACATCACGAGAAAGTAAATGCTGTAGCATTTATTCAAAGGTTGAATGTTCAACAGGAGGGAGCCAGGAAGAAGAGGTCTTGATGATAGAGAATGATGAGCAAGCACGTCAGCCTGGTTAAGGATGAGAGGATTTACTCCTTCACACAGTGGGACATCGACCACCGACAGACACACACACACACACACACACACACACACACAATGACTCACAGAAACATATGAAGCCCTGCCAAGCATTTCAGCAATCAGCTCTCCCAGAGTGCTCTGATAGAGCTGGAGAAAACGACGTGGCATAACAGTGGTGAGCAACCTCACTGCACCGAGCCGGTGCACTGAACCTGAGCTTTTTTCGTCTTCGTTGCTGGCCTAGGTGCTTCACCGGGAATCCCTCGGGAAAGGGACAGATCTAGCACTGATGGCTATGCTAGCTAAGCATTAATCTAAAAAAAAAAAAAATGTAGATAAGAGTGAGGGCCTGTTGAGAGGTCCACAGAGAGGCGGGATGATCATCTAATTAGGTAGGATAGTATTACACATTATATATTTCTGATTATCAATTTCCCCCCCTTTTGTATATTGTATATTATAAATATTTTAAATGGTTAAACAATTCCTTTGAGAGTTTGGGTATTAACTACAAACCATTTATGCTTAAAAATACTGCTGAAGGAACAAGCAGTTATATTGATTTCTTACCTTTCATGCAGCCATTGCTTTCAGTAGGTATATTAAGACTCAAAACTTCCTCAGGATTCAACTTTATGTGTGAAACGTGGTGTGTGATTGCATAATTACATGAATGCAAATGTTTCTGATTGTCTTGTTGATTTTCGTACATATATCAAGCACAGCAATATCAGCAATCATTTGAACCTGATTCATGTAAATACAATATTACTAATACTACCCAATAATAAGAATATTCACTCTTGTTTTTTTCTCTGTTTTTATCTCTAACATGAATATGATCTGCCGCGTCTGCAGTTAAATGCTCCATTTTGTTGTAGAGCTTGTTGCTAACTTTGTGTGCCAGGTGTTTGGTGCTGGGCAGGGCAGTGTGCAGTGCCTTTATCGGGCCTTTTAGCTGAAAATAGCTGCTTGCCAATGGCAACAAGGTTAATGTGAGCAGTGTTTGCAGAGGATAATGTAACATTGCTAAATAACATAGGTTAAATGGTCCATAGAGCTGAGTGGAAACACAGAGTTGGTGATTATTTTCTGTGGTTCACCACGACAAGGCAGATTGATTAAAACTAACCCTATGGTTTATGTTGAAATAACTTTAGCCCTAAAATATAGAATGGCAGGTAAATATTGATATGGACTAGTATATTCATGATTGATTGTCCCTTTAATTTGTTGAAAATATACTGAAGGCCATAGTTGTTGAATAAAAATCATCAAGTAATTTCGCTATAATGCAAAGCACGATAGTCGTTCACTGTATGGCTGTACATGGTACAACCCAGTGCTAAGCTCTGTTTGACACAGATGTCTGCAAAGCCTCCCTTCTATTACATATCCACAGTCCTTCATTAGCAGGAGTGTAATCATTGGCCAAGGGGGAAGTGGCCTTTTGCCCAGAAACACATCTCAACACCTGGATGCTGACTATTCACACTTCATGCCACCTCATCTCTGTCCTCATTACCTTCACTACCACAGAGGCTATTTCTTTACAACCATCTGGTCTTACAGACCGAAGGGAGCATTTTTGGTCAACCAAATAGACTAGTGGTCATATATATATATAACGTGATAAGAAAAGAAAATATTCTGAAAGGATCATCCCTCACCAAAAATGCGATAATATTTCCTTGTTAATACAGATTCAACAGAGTATCAGCATCTATTAAACAAAGGATGTTGTTGTGGTAACTCATGAAAAACAAACTCAAAGATGTTGGAAAGCGGAGGGGAAGGGTCAGGGGGTAATGGGAAGACATTATACCACTAATAAGACTAATTTGGGGTTTGGATGGGGGTTACTGCCGCAAGTTGGCAGTCCCAGTGCCTTGTATGGCGGGAATAATGATGTTGAGTTAATAGTAGAGCTCATTTTGCCATCCAGACCTTTGGATTAATAGACTGGTAGGGAGCTATTGTAGATTAATGAGGAATAATTACTTTGAAACAGAGTGAGGAACAGATGAGAGGGGAGATGGCAGAGGGCTGGGAGGAGAGGGGAGAAAGGTTGACTGAAATGTAATGTAGCCCTCAACCCTAGTAAAATTACATAGTAGAATTAAAATGGGGCATCAGGACACAGATACTGTTGATATGACCCTCCATTTGTCTGCAAAGCAATAGTTTTCAGTTCAGGAGAGATCAGAAGAATATCTTTTAAATCTGGATTTGGTTCAAGAATCATCTGATTCTGACACATACAAGATTAACCAGGTTGCCAAAGACACACTTCATTAATGGGAGCCATTTGAAATAATAACAGTGGAGGCTCATAAACCACTAGAATACTTGGGTATAAAGAAGAGCGGAATAACAAGACACAGGACAGGGGAGAGAAAGGTGGACATGAAAGATTTTGCGAAAGTGGATGTTACAGAGACCGACACTGCGGGTGAAATTGTATTTTCTTTGTTGCGCTTGAGAAAACAGAGAAATTTGGAAGCACTTTAAGGGCGACGACAGGTACTGATACAGATTTAATGTCTCTAATATGTCAAGGTTGCTCCCGGTGCCTGACGTCTAGAGGAAGACAAATAGAGAGCGTTGGGTATTCGAAAATATAAAGAAGGGGAAATGGATTTGAGGAAACTAATTTTGAAAGAATTAATGATAAATTCACCTGAACATCTTCAACATGTTAGCAACTGATGTTTTATGATTGACATGTATATCCTTCAAGGCATGTCTCTCCTTATTGTGCAAACATGTCAGGAGGAATCTGCTGTCAAGAACTGCGTTATACTCTGAGAGGGTCAAATGAAGCTGATGGCAGAAAAGCTGGGGGCAGATACAGGAGGTGAATGGGCCTTGACATGTCCATTTCTGCAAGAAGTCAAACACTTAGGTAGAGGGGTACTGTCAGTCTGAATCAGGGCTGGACAGCAGACAGCCAGACTGTTACGTCTGCACAAAGATGTCCCCAGGAAAACCACTAGAAATTGGGGGCGGGGGGGAGTAAGGACAGAGGCCGG
Source organism: Scophthalmus maximus (assembly GCF_022379125.1). Classification (NCBI taxonomy): domain Eukaryota; kingdom Metazoa; phylum Chordata; class Actinopteri; order Pleuronectiformes; family Scophthalmidae; genus Scophthalmus; species Scophthalmus maximus. The sequence goes on from NC_061516.1 coordinate 2,736,603, forward strand.
CATCTCCTGACAAGACAGAGGACTGAGCTGTATCTGCCTGTGGAGAATGGGTCAGAGTTTTAGATCATCCTTGCAATGTGGAGCACTGCCACAGAGACACAAGGCTGTGAAATTCTGCAATTCATTAACCACAACGCCACTCTGCTGAAAAGAGTGATGAAGCATGAGGCAAACTTGCTCCCTTGCCAAGGTATCACTCACTGGGGTTATTAGCTGTATCTCAAAAGAATTTGTGCCAAATTTTGTCTAGAGTGGGTTAAAGCTCTGGTCATAACAATCTAAGCTTCCCCATCTTTCTTTTTGAAAGAGTGGCGATATTAGCTGGAGATGGGAGCCTCAGATTTATTACAGCAAAGGTAATTGCCATGACTAGTGTTAAAAAAATTACTGCTGAGTGAGGGCCACCATTACCGTTAAAGCTGATTTACAGTGGTTAAAAGCAAGGCATCGTAAATACCACCTGCGCTCTCAACAAGTGCAATTACATTTCATGCTTTAGAATGGTAAACTTGAGTGATACAGTTTAATGACACAGCTCTGGGCTGAGGTATGATGCTGAGAAAAGAAAGGCCGGCACCTCCATCTGCTTCACACATGGACAGGTCATCATTGTTGACCTCTTTCTGGCTCACACCTCGTTTAAAAAATGACCATCCTGCCTGACTTCATCTGTTTTGTACTGACCAGGCAGCACCTTGTCATCTCTCTGTTTATTCTCCCTTCTTCTTACAGCAGAGCGATGGCTATGGATGATAAAGCTGAAGTAGTCTCAGGTGTACCCTGGACAAAGGTTTTAGGGCCATCTGCTATGGCCTGATTGCGTCAAAGCCGAAATTTATTGACTAGATAATGCACTGTCAAATGGTATAGCATGCCTTCCAGAGATCCACCACATGTTGCCAACAGAGAAGCTGCAGGAGAATTGTGTGGCAGCTCTTTTGATAGAAAATGCCTATGGAAATGTTTACTTTCTACCACAGTGCCTCCGCAGACCTCTCAGGCCACAAAGTCAGACGACAGATTTTTGCACACACTCTGTAAGTGTGAGCGCTCCTCAGCTGTGAATGCCTCGAGAAAAACGGCAGCTATGCAGCGTAAGGTGTGAACTTGTGTCACTGGGGAAAGCAAAAAGGACAACTGGTGAACTTTCCTTGCCCTTGAAATGACAGTAGCACAAATGTCTGCCACATTGGTCACAACTCCTGAAAGGGCATACAATGCGCAGTGTCTACAGAAACGTCTTATGGCTGAATGGCTCATGACACAACTATAGATCGCAGAGAGAAAACTGACCTCAATGTGGAAACTTGACCTACTTTGTATAGTTAGATAAAGTCCAACAAGACATGAGGTCAATATGTAATCCCCTCAGGGTGTTTTTGTCCTGCCCCTAGTCTCCTCCCAGTTGTTTGTGCCTGGAATGCCTCTTCAGGGAAGTGTCCAGGAGTCATCTAGATCAGATGAAAACTGATTATTTTTTACACAAAAGAGCAGCAGCTGTAGTTCAAGGTACTCATGGATGACTGAGCTACTTAACATTTATCTAAGGGTTCGTTCAGACACCTAGCGAAAGAAGGTTTATTTTTTTAATCCTCACTCACTCTTTCTTCTGGTCATTAACCAACAGTCATGACCCATGGCCGACTAATCTACTACACAGTGAAATACCCAAGATGCAGAAAAATGCATACAGGGTCAGGGTACACTGATATTTCAAGACCTCACTTAGGCAGTCCATTAATGTGAACATTAGAGACTACTCATTGCTCATCAACATTCCCCTTCCTTTCCCTCTCCCATCTGTCACTTCCTGAACATTTACAAAGTACACTTTTTGAGATCCCCCACCTCTGCACCAAAGGACCTTGAAGGCACCGTCATGTGTAATACAGCAGTGAGGGATCAGAAGGTAATGCACTGTATTTTCCTGTAAGGTAAACAGAGGGAGACTTCTTTCTTTGCAGAGGTGGAATTGATCAGAGCCGACAGTCTCGCGTGCAGTTACATGAGTTATCAGATTTGCCTATGCTGCAGTTGTTCAAACTGTATGATTGAAGTAAATGAGTTCATTTGCATGAGAGTCAAAACACTTGGCAGCACAGGGTGGGAAGATGTGGGCTAGATTTTCTTCATCTTAGTCACTGGTGCCTCGGCGGCAAATTACATCTGGAGGTGCCTCCTACACTGCAAGTAGTCCGAGCAGGCAGTTAGCCAGGACACAGTGATTCATGCTTGGTAAGGGGACTTCACAGCAGTAGATACTCTCTTCAGGTTCACAAAACCACTGGAGCACTGTTATCAGGAATAAGGCGCTGCTGCCATTTCAGACGCTGCTCATGGAAGTCGACCGACAGTCCTTTTTGCATTAATTTTAACTTTTTTATGTAGAAAAATTTGATATTATTAAACTAAACCTTATTCAGTCTACAGAAAGAGAAAAGGGTGAGTCAAGGTTTTGAAATGTATCTCCATTAACGAGCCTCTTTCGGAGGCTCCAGTGTTGAGTCACAGGCCTTGTTCTGTCAGCTTTGATGACAATTTGTTTGTCTCGGAATAAAAACGAAATGAAAAAAAGGTGTATGAAGGGTTACGTGGCCTCCAGGTCTCCCTCGATGGACCACCACCAGTCTGCTTTTGTCAACACATGCTGTGTTAGCACTAGGTGAAAGGTGTTCAAGTCACAGCTCTGTTCCTTGGATGTCCCCAGTTTCCTGCTGTCCTTTACTTCAACCTCACAGTGTTCCAGACTGGCTAATAACATTTGATAAATTACTCACTTTCAAGCACATGGCTGAAACTCTGGGCCTTGACTTTTAATCTGTTTCAGTGCTCCATATATAATACATTTATTTACATAGCACTTTTAATAGTATTCAAAGACACTACATATATACAACATACTAAAAACAAATGAAAATTGCATAGTAATAATCATTCAATAAAATCACACATTAAAAGCAGTTTACAAGAGGTGAATTTTGATTAAGAAGCTGACAACTGAATGCATGCATGTGAGCGATGTACAGAAGTGGCCATTATAGCATCGGCTTTTATGACAAGTCCACTTAGCATCTTCACTAATCTTTCCCCCCCAACTCCCTCTCTTTCTCCTGACTGCGATTAAACACTTCTTGCAAGCTCCCCCTCAGTATTCCTGCTCTAATGTGGATAAGCTCTGACTCAACCACTTTTTGCTGGCTAGATTCAGCTCAGCAGAGACACCAAAGGCACAGTAAAAACACCCCCACCCATTTACTTCTCGGTGGCACCCACGCTGCACCCTCAGTCCACCCACATCCCCACAGAATAAAAGGAGGTAGGTCAGTAAATGGGAATATCTATCTAGCTGACATCCCGATCGGCACCCTTGGGAACATGCTCCCTGAACACCGCACTGTGCCCAGACTTCACATGAAGCATCGCTGTGTTTGCTTGCAGTTGAGTCTGTGATGTTCGACTTCGATCTAGGGGTTTATGTGTCAGATTGGAGTGAGCAGAAATGAGCACATCCTCCAACTGAATTTGTCTGTGAATCCTTAAACAGGCCACACTGTTCACAGCCAGCATCTCGTCTGTCTGCTGTTTCAATCCATCTATTCTACAAATGATCCCATCACCCTTTCTACACTCTGTTTTATGTCGTCATGACCGCACAGAGGCACGGACGCACAACAGAGGAAGCTCAAAGACAAACAAATGCTCTTCAGCTTAATTGCTTTTACTTTCTTTTCCTCAGGCTTTTGGAAAATGCTCATCACTCTTAGTCCCAAAAGCCAATTACTGATCTCATATGGATGATTAATGAGAGACAAAATCCTCTTATATTAGAGCTATAACCAATCAATTCTGCAAATAGATCAGCGCAAGGAACGATTAGGGTTTCACCATTTTTGTTTTGGATGTATTCAGCCTTAAAGGTGTAATTCAGATTTTTCAGAGAATGAAAACTAAAGCTTGGAATTTACAGTTTTAAAAGTATGATCATGCTTTGATTAAAATCGATCCTCAATCAATACAGCTTCTACCCCTTACAAGTCTGTGTGTTATTTTCGCTTGTCAGAGGACTACATTTTTCACAAGATGCAAAAGACTGCCACTGTCATCTTACAATTGAAGCAGTTTTACAAATGTTCCAGTCACACTGTGGCCTTCATCAAAGAGGTACTCAGAAAGGCAGGAGAGGCTGAGATATCTTGACTTTTAATCGCTTTTTGTGTCAATGCTGCCTTCAAATGGAACTTGTGAGCTAGTGGTTATGACACGTGAAGTCAGGTTGCCTTGGCATTCAGGTGGTTAAGTCATTAGAACACCGTTGCTGGGCAAAAGCAACATGGATGCCATCACAGAGGTGAACACTTTAGCAATTTGGCAGGCAGGTCATGCAATTCAAGGGATGGAGAGGCAAAATGACGGGGAAAAGATTAGGCCGTTGGGAATATCCTCATTCAAGAAAAATATGAAGAAAAACTCAACAAAATTACAATATCAACCTCATATAAAATAAAATAAATGTCTATGGCCATTTCTTAAAAGGTTAGCAAACAACTGGCAACTATAAATCACGTCCCCAGTTTTGAACTTAGGTTTTCAATTTCCAATTTATAGTTTTCAAACTCCAATGATACAAGATTTGTAGCTTTCATTTCAAATTTCACATAACCCCTCATGATATCATCAGTTTGTTTGTTTTATCTGGTTATTCTTATCTAGAGTCTTGCCAGGCTTTATACAACTATTTCTTTGGGCTGAAGAGTATTCAAAATGACTGTCAACTGCCCTGATATCATATCTTACATGACAAGCTTCTGTTGCTAGAACAGAGCATCATATAGCAGCAAACCTACATTGTACTGGAAGACATTTCAAGATGGCGGCACATGAGTGCCAGGTCAATTTCGCAGCTCTCATCTTCATCTGACTGCCTGGAGAATGTTAAACCTTTCACATATTCAATTGCTTTAATAGAAGACAGCATTGGTAGCCCCCTCTACAGACAACAAATTCACCACCACTGGCAGTAACGTCTAATTAAAATTCAATAACAACACTAATACAATAGATTCATCTCACTGTTTGCTTCTGGTTATAGTAACAATTTTTGTAACAAATGGCTACAAATAGGTCACAACAAAAGTAGCTAATTCAGTCTATAGCTGTGTCCTAATTCAGGGGCCACCTCTTTCGGAGGCTACATATAAAAACCAAATTGCATGACTCAGCTGTTCCATTTCGAGGGCTCCTTCAAACTTGACCACCAAATGCATCCTTCCATTCCCGAGGGTTCCAAGGGATGGAACCTATCCCACATTCGAAGGTGACAAACCTTGAACCGTGGGCAACTGCAGCTCCGTTGCTAGGCGACAGTGGTAAGGGCGGAACATGCTGGTGATGGCAAATAGGAAATCTGCCATAAACATTCTCATTTTGGTTCGGCCATCATGGTCTACGCGGAGGACGAAGGAGGGAGACCTCTGTTGGTTGCGTATTGTCCCTGAATTGGGATGCAGCTTATGTATACTGTATGGTGTGACTACAAGGTTAGCACTAGCGCTAATTTACAGGGTGCAACAGACATGAGAAACGGACCCCGATGCAGATGATCAGGCAACGTATGCAGTTAAATCATTTAATAAAATAGCAAGGGATTAGGCTTCCAGACGTGGTGAGGCAGGTGAGAGTCAAAAACCAGAGAGCAGTGCAATCAGAAAACCAAAACCAAAAGGCAGCAGGCAGGAATACAAAATACAGATTATCAGCCCCAAAAGTCCAAAACCAACGTGAGGCAACTGAAAAGGGGAAACACAAGAAAACTCATTGGTTAACGAGACACGGGTGCAACAGAAAGCTGAAGGGAAAACATACAAAGACAGACAAAAGTCACAACAAACAAATGGGAACAGTGATTTCAAAATAAAATAGGGAGTCCACACAGAAAGTTCACACAGAGAGCAGAAGATGCATATAGTTTTCTTCTTTTCCCTGATTTCATGCTGGAGTTTATAATTGGACTTGGCGAATTGATTGTGATTTGTCACAGATAAGAGAGGACAGGCAGATCCCATGTGAAGGATTGCTCCGTCTGGCGTTTATGCTAATTCTCTGTCACAACTTCAACAAATTATCATTCGTCTAACAGTGACCATTTGTTCACTGTTCAAGTGCAAGCTGAAAAATCTCATATACACCGCAAAAAAAAGTTTATTTGGTGTCTTTCTTTCGTCTCATTTCAGCTGTAGTGACTCACGGGTCAAACTGTAATAAGGGAACAAAGTCCTGTGAGGCTGAAGGACAGATTATTGAGGTTGGAGGATCACATAGCAAAGCACCTCACAGTCTTCAAAACAGTATATAGTTTATATGCTTTGTAGCAACTTTGGCCCCAAGACTAGGAGGTTTGTACTTCTGCTGCAGCATACAGTTTGTGGAGACTTATCTTGTAAATTATGCTTTGGACAAATTTTGGAGAGGGGACATTTAGAAGCAATATTTGTGTAAATATGAGAAAATGAATTTGGATGTTATCATGGAACAAGCCATGTTTACTACACCTGTGACTTTTATTTAGTGCAACTTGACTTCAGTGCTTAAGATCATGTAGAAAAATAAAACACAGGGCTTAAGATGATGATGGTGGTCAACTGGAAGTGATTCCTATTTTCTTAGCATTCCATCCTCCTCAGCCCTATACAGCCAATAGTGAGAACTTGATGTGTCCCCCAGCTCTGTTTGCTGAATATGAAATTGACTATTGTGGGAACTTGTAAAAGGCTTTTACTGTACCATTGCACTCTATGGCTATCAATGTATTAGGTCTACACTTGAGGGAATTATAAGGATTACTTTTAGGGGTTAGGGTTATTGCTCCAATAAAACAAATGTATTCATAGAATATTGAACTGGCTGAACATAGGACCCTGGGAACAGATGCTTAACCGTCGCTGGCTAAACCGCTTTTGTTCACCACTGAAATTTCTCAAAGACCAATATGATTGTTTGCTGTAAGATTTTGTGCAAAAAAACTGTGATCCCAAGATGTCACAAGGAATCCATATTCAGAAGGATTCCAATCACGATTTTCTGACATTTTAAGTGATTTTTTAAAAACTATGTATATATTAATTAGTAATATTGATAACTTGCAGACCTAGGACCCATTGTTTGGTATTTATTAAAGCAGGCGTCAGATCACATGTTTGAAGATACCCGTAAGTAAAGTGATTTTTTTTCTTCCATGCAGTTGTAAAAAGCGTAAAGGACATACACGTTTATCAGACTTTAACTAGAGGATAGACATACAGGTTCCCTTCAGAAGAACAGAGTTTATTGAAAAGGAACTGGTTTGAACCTCTATTCATCACCTGATATCCCTCTAAGGCCCCCGACATCAAAGACCAGCAGGCTGGTTCCACCTGCTAACCAAATCCCTCATGCTGGGAGCGCGCTCATCGACTGCCGCGGGGCATCTCCACAGAAAGGCCAACGCTGCAGCCTTGCTGTCACTGATCAAGAGCATATAGTGTACGTATAAAGACAATGACATGAAGGACATGAGGAAGGGGCCTTTGAAGTGCTGTGTTCTTGAGCTGTATGTATAACTTATGACCAGAGAGCTTTCACTAATTAGTAGGATACGACACCTTCTTTGTGGAAGAAATTCACCGCAGTTTTTGTTTTTGTTTCTTTAAGGATTCAGAAAGCAATTTGCACATTCAATTCAATTATTAATTCATCACACAAATGAAATAAATCCTTGGACATGCTTCCTGCACATCTATGCAGCAGCTGGTTTGGAAAGGTTTGCAGTAATTAATATCAAACATGCCTCTTATGTTTTCCCCCACTCTTTGTCCCCTTCCCCCCTATCTTTTTTCTAATCTCAGCAGTTTGAGCTTTGACCCCAAAAGGAGAATCCTGACAGGACTGTCAGACGCCCACACTAGCTGGAGGTCAGAGGTGATCCCTCACGGGAGGGGGGGCTTAACCAATGTCATGCAACCCAAAGACAAACCAATTTGTCAGAGTGAGTGACTCTGACAAGACCCAGTGTCTAATCAACCACCTCTGATTGCCTTTAGTTTGACTGTCGATAAATCTGGAGTTATGGATGTGTGGTTGAATTAGACTTATGGTTGTTAAAATCCTAACCCTAATCCTTCTTATAATAATCATGTAATTTCTAAAAACGGATTATTGAGGGCAGATGCTCATATCAATACTATTTCCTAGCAATGAAAAGTGCTCTATAAATGACATTTATTATTATTATTATTATTTTCTAGAGAGTAAATATATCCTTTTTTTCTTACTTGTCTATGCTTCCTACAGTTTTGTTATTAAATTCATATGACAAAGAAATTGAATTGAGGCTTTGCAATTTAACCTTAAACTTAAAGGTAAATCTTATCTTATCTTGTAGAACTTGAATTGAGAGTATAAACCTGGTCTCGATCCTTCCTCCCTCCATAACTATTGCCCAATCTCCAACCTCCCCTTCCTTTCTAAAACTCTGGAACACATTGTTGCCACTCAACTACAATCCCATCTCCACGCCAATAAACTCTTTGAACCCCTTCAATCTTGTTTTCGGCCCCTCCACAGCACAGAAACTGCCCTATTAAAAGACCTCAATGACCTCCTCACCTCTGCTGACTCCGGTTCCTTCAACATCCTCATCCTTCTCGACCTGAGTGCAGCCTTCGATACCGTGAGCCATGACATCCTGCTCACTAGACTCAGAGACCTCGGTATCAAAGGTACTGCACTCAGCTGGCTGCAGTCATACCTCACTAACAGATCGCATTTCATCACTCTCCATAATCACACCTCTGCTACATCCACAGTCACACAAGGCGTTCCCCAAGGGTCCGTACTCGGTCCCCTCCTTTTCATCACCTACATCCCCCCCCTCGGTCAGATACTCCGCCACTTCAACTTGGACTTCCACTGCTATGCCGATGACACCCAGATCTACCTCAACACCAAATCCTGGCACCACATCACCCCAGTCCTAAAACAACTACACTGGCTCCCTGTCTCCCACCGAATTACCTTCAAGGTCCTGGTCCTCACCTTCAAAGCCCTCCACCATCTTGCTCCCCAATACCTCACTGATCTCCTCTCCCCCTACCAACCCACACGGTCCCTCAGATCCACCTCTGCCGGTCTCCTCTCCACCCCCAAAACCAAAATCCGCAGCTTGGGAGACAGAGCTTTCTCCAGGGCTGCTCCCAGGCTGTGGAACTCCCTCCCCCAAGAGATCCTTGATTCCGACTCCCTCACCACCTTTCAGTCACGCCTAAAAACCCACCTCTTTTCCTCTGCATATCCCTAGCTCCCCCCCGTTCCACTTTTATTCTATTTCTTTTTTTTTGTTGTACCAGCGCTTTGGGTTCATGAAAAGCGCTTTATAAATCAAATATATTATTATTATTTATAATTATAAATTTATTTTCTTTATGTGAAATATAAACATGAATGCAAATCTATTCTGCATTGTTTATTGTGTAAAATTAAGGTTGTAAAAAGCATTTCCACAACAAACGCACACCAATATATCAGTCGGTCTCTACTAAAAAGCCTCAGATTTTCAGGAACTATTAAAACAGCATAATTGTAAAAATATTACTTCATCTCTCAAGTCGCACACAGACATCTTTTCATCTCACTCTAGTTAAGAAATATGTGCATTTCCCATAATGAACTACAGATGAAAAAAACAAAAAAGCAGCTACAGAAAATGCCTTATTTAGTTCACCAAATCTACAGTGATAGCAGCTGACATCAAAAACTTCACAGTGTAATACAAACAGACAAACTCTCCTCTCACGCTGGACGTGTTTCAGTTCGCTTTTCTTCGCGGGCAGAGAGAGAGTGAAGAGGGAGAGCGAGGCAGCTGGTGGTTTCAGTAAGTGGGCTGATAACACAGTGAGAAGCGACCGCTTTCCCAGGGGGCTGAGCGAGCACACTGCAGCGCCTTCACATCTCCTAATCATCTGTCACCCGCTAAGACACACGAACACATAAAGCTTGTGTACAGTACACTGGCTTGGCTGGGTTTAGTTGTGCTACAGTATGATGAAAAACAGTTACCCTTCGAATGTCGGATGTGATAAATCATATTTATCAATGAACATGGCACGGGACTGCCGTAATTTAATCGGGTTCATCTCAGGTTTGCCTGAGCATTCAACCCCCCCACCTGATATCTGTGCTTTGTAGAAAAGTACAGCCATCTGAGGCAATAAAAGCCAACATGCATCACTCTGAAGAACATCCACCTTTTAACAAATAAAATGCAACTTGGCATGGCCCTTAAATGTCGAAATGCCACACTGCAATGAATGTGTTTACAGGCCTATAAAGCAATCCTAACTCATGGGGTAATCTTTAGCGCAGGCGGTTGGCTTCAGCGAGAGCAGATTGTGTGGCTCCGAGAGCGCTCTCCGCTAACCCCATACCATTAATATCACCAGAGAGTGCAGAGCGGGAGGAGACGCCATTAAAACACTGCTCGAAGGATTTGACCCAAAGCAAGCAGGGGTCCCGGTGGAGCAATGAGCCTCGAGGCAGATATGTGTGGGAAAAAAACCGGTTCAAAGGAAAGTCATTGTGGTGGAGCGAGACTGGCGAGGCCGGGCTTATCCACATGTCAGGGCACTCATGTGGGAGGCAAACGGAAAAGTCTTATATCGTTTACTTTATTTTGACATACAAGGCCCTGACGCAAGACTTTCCTAATTCCCCGCATACAACAATGATATTGATTATTAGTTTTAAAAAACCCACCCATAAAAAAAGATTTGGGAATGTATTTCAGGGTACAATCTGTTGTTGCATCTCTTTGCTCCTCCATACTGATGTGTTCCAGAAGTTAATTTATAAAGTTATCCGTAGATCTAGACTGCTGAATTGCTATCAAACATTTAACTTTGAAATGTACAAAATTTTCTTCCGGGGGACCCCCCTACAGGGTCGAATGTCTACCCAGCATAGTCTCTCAAAATCTTATGGGAAACACTGAACCCTAAAAAGGTGTCTACAAAAGGTGAATTATTGGAAGTTATATGCATCTTTGCAATGGTGTGGTTTTTTTGGGGGGGGTCTTTATGCTGGACTGGTTGGCCATCCCTGTTATATCTCTTCCTGTTCCAGTTTTTCCCTTTAGCTTTTCTATAATTTACAGTGAACTAATTCTGTAAAGCCGCACAGAGTTGTCTTGTTCAAGAATTGAAGAATTATTTCCTCATAGGTTTCTCTGTTATTATTATATATTTTGTTTGTTTATCATTTTATTATTGTAATTTATTCATTCATTCTTTGATACAAGGTTTTGCATTTGAGAACTAATTTTCATGTATAAAAATATATTGTTTGTCTTGAAACAGTGTATGACAGGATATTTCATTATAGTGCGTGAGAGCATTTTAGTAGTGTGTGAGGGGATTTCAGCTGAACTGGAAGGTGTTTCAGTTGAACAGGAAGGGGTTTCAGTTGAACCGGAAGTTGATTCAAAGTATCGTGCTAAAGGAAAACAACCGTTGCTAGTTACTTTGCATAGTTCAGTTGTGTATATGAGAGCATTTCAGTTGTGTGTTCACATGTATATGTGAGAGGTAATTCTGAATCTAAATAATGTCACTGATGGCCCCTCATATCCAACAATCCAAGCTCCTTTTAGATATTTAACACTGAGGCTTCCTGATGGATCAATGCGAAAACACAACAGTTTACAGTTTTAATGAAGAGCGATGACTCTTGAATGAAAATGTCTGTGACTGGATATAGCAGCTAGTCCAATGAGACCCTATACAGAATTTGGAAAGTCATCACAGCTGCAATTATTGTTTTCATCCTCCCAACAATTGTGAGGAAAGCACTAGAAACACAGCTTTCAAATAAACGTAATGCTTTCAGAAATTAATGTTGGCTCTGGATGTAAATTGCGAGCGTACAGAAGTTTCAGGTAAGCATAATTCCCAGGATATTGGGTTGCACCCCTTGAAACAGGCAATACACTTATGTAACACAAAACTATGTTTTATTTCTGACCTTTCCCTATTTCCTTCTCTCTCTTCTTTTGACACAACTCTTTTGGTGCCTCTACAAATCTGTGAAATAAAGCAGCATCCTTACAGTTTATATTAGCACTGGGACCACAACCTGTGATCAAGGTCACAAACCACAAAGATTGAGAACCACTGATCTTCTTCAACTGATTTGACAAATGAGCCCTCAGACTAATTAGCCTAAGGACTTGATTTACAACGTTCCAGCTGTTGCCGTTGATCGCTCACGACTGCTGCCTTTCAGCGGTAAACACGTATTTGTTGCGTCTCTGTGTCATTTGCATTCGGTCCATGTGGTGAAATCCATCACTGACCGTCAGGCACAAACAGCTATGAAGTGGGTTGGGCTATGAATTATTTCTTCATGTCATTAGAAGTTCTCATGATGGACTAGCATTATCCAATAATCAACTGCCAAAAACTCGAGCAAAAATGCAGGACACATAGTCTCTATTAACTCTTTAAGGTTGTAGCTTTTGTTTTTAGGAGCACAAGAACAAAACATACTGTGACATGGGTGGGCGATCTGGCCAAGAGATCATATGAAGATCATTTGGGAAATCACGATCCACTATCTGAATCCACAAAAAACAAGTGAGCCAAAAAAAAAAACCAACAACGTATGAGTTTCAAAGTGAGTGTCTTATGTCAGAAAAGGGAAAAATAAAAATAAAATGTATTAAAGAAAATAACAGATCCGGTCTTTGACTTGGACCAGCAGAAGTAGACAATACTTTCACTTTAGACAAATGCGTTAATTTTTCAATATTGTTAGCAGCACCGAATATGATAATATATAATACAAAATGAATATTTGTAACGAATGCATGCGCAGTTTTCTGCAACAAGACTGTCTTGTATTAGAGTCATTACGGTATCAGCATTCTCCAGAGCGTTGCAGAAACTTCCCACACGATCTGTACGATTCCTCTGAAAAGGAGATCATATGGCAAATCAAGATTGTCCACAGTATGAGATCATCAGATCGCCCACCCCTACTGTGACAGCTCTAAAGGTGGTTAACTGTGTGCTGTGTTTGGACAGAACATCACCTTTCCTGTGCTAATACAAACTCTGAGGCAAACAAAAGAGGGATCAGAAAAGGAGCAGCCACTAACGGCTGATATGAATTCAGATGGCAACTGAACAGGAAGTACGTTTGATGTTACAAAACTTTGTAGTATATTGTCTATGTCTCAGTCATATGTGTCAAGTTAAGACGTTGAATAAAGATGCAAGTGACAGAATCAATAAAGATGACAGAAAGCACCTGCTAATTGGAGTGTATACAAGGCATACCATACTCTAATTTATAATTCACAATATGTATGAAATTCCTTCCACACCGAGCAACGCTTTGTTCCCCTCTTCAACACTGCCTGTTCAGGCTTATTGCGGAGCTGTCCGTGGTGCTGAGGCTTTCCCACTGCTGCCTCCATTCTGAATCAACAGCCCGTCAACACCATCTTGGCTCGGGTTACACAGGAGGCATTTCACAGGTTTATCACCTTGCTTGCTCATTGTTGTGGGATATATGCTCACAGGAAGCACATTTGGATTCAAATGTGCCCACGACGCTTGTCCTTGGCTTAATGTGCTGCCGCCGCTCACTGCGCCTAAATGTGGGTGGTCATCTCATTTGTGTAATTGCATTTAAAATCGCATGGATGAGTAGAAATATAATGCCTGAATTTGCCGACAGCAAGGTTTTCGTGGCGTGAAGTAATAAGATGAGAGAGTTGTTGGCACAAAATCAAAAGTGACATCACCTGATGGAAAGATGCACCCAGCCCGGGACCCATAAAAAAAGCACGTCAAACTATACTGGCGAGACGAAGAAAAAGAAGAAGATCAAAAACTTCAGGAACCTGAGATAAAAGTTAAGCCAAGGTGAGAGAATAATCACAGGGCATGATCGGAAACAGGGGCCACAGGGAGAAACTCAAGTGAGACAGAGAGAGTAATGCAGAGAGTTTGAGGAGGTAAGTGTGGGCAGGGAGGTCAAGCGAAGTATGACTGCACCACTACTGTACGCACACACACACACACACACACACACACACACCACAACCTGCTGTCCAGCAGCCAGATAAAATCTGTGTCCGGATAGATGAAAGGAGGCCAATCACAGCTATAGTCCCACTTGTTATTATATCATACCAAACTATAATGTACAGATGAATTTGTGCATATTTAAAAACAACTAATGTTCACACTTGCTCACTTTACTACACAAGTGGATTCAACTGGTTTAGTTGTTGAAAGTAACATCCTATAATAATAACTGAAACACCATCTGTCAGCAGACTGACTTTGTTTCGGTGTCTGTGAGTTTGGCGAAAATTTAAAAGGGACATTCTAGCAATTTATTTCTAATGTTCAAAGTCCAAGCGACAGAGCCTCATAATTGGACGCTAGAAAGAGTTAAGCTCCAAAAACACTGCTCTTCAGAGCTCAATCATTATGTTTTCACATAAGTGGGACCAAGTGCTTTAAATAGAGATTAGTAGTAGATACTGGAGGTGTCAATATGAAAGGCCTCATAGTTACAGGATTTTACCACATCAACACGTGGATGGCATATCAAATCAGTTCTTTAGGAAGTCAAGTCTCAAGTTAAGTCGTGTAAACTTTTCGTGACTTGAAGGGTGAGTCATAGAAGTTTGTGTTTTTCTAACTTTCATCAATTCAAAGCAATGGATCCACCATAGTCAAGTGTCACATTTTGTCAGACAGTTAATTCTCTAGTCCCCAATCCTTTAGGTCAAGTATCAAATCTGTCTCCAGGTTTATGAATTCTAATGTTTAAAATCTCGCAACATATGACGTTTCATTCAAAGCCTCTTTTCTTTACAGAACTTACACCAAGGTCTCTCAAAGCTTTATAATTCAAAGGGCCCAATGGAACTTAGATGATTTTGGAAAAAAGCATGGTAGAAAAATGATGTGTAATTCGAAATATTTCGTTTGGTTTTGCTTTCTAGACTCAAGGACAGTGAGATCATCGAACAGTGAAGACTCAAGAAATTCTGACTGTTCACTCATTTTAAATAGTGTTCTTTATTAAACATGACAGGCTCTGTCTGTTATTCAATCACCTCTCCTCTCTTTATGGCTCATTGCTTGAGACAACAATCACTCACACAGCAATTTACCACCACCGTTAACACAAACGCACGCGCACACACCTGACTGCTCCCCGTACAGCCGACTGTAAATAAGCCAATTAATGCATCTCTGTGTGCCCGCGGGGAAACGGACAGCCAGGACCACCTGGGAGTCTGTGGCCTGTGTGTGTGTGTGTGTTTTTGTGTGTGTGTGTGTGTGTGTGTGTCTGTGTGTGTGTGTGTGTGTGTGTGTGTGTGTGTGTGTGTGTGTGTGTGTGTGTGTGAAAGTGCGTGTGTGTGTGTGTGTGTGTGTGTGTGTGTGTGTGAGTGAGAGAGAAAGTGAGATGGTGTAGGGGAACGAAAGCCCATGGGACTGAACAGATGTACTTGTCTGTGAAATAGAAGAATAGCTCTTGTTTTCAGACACACACATAGAGGGAGTGGGGGATAGATGTTTCAGCAAGAACATGCCATGACTGGTGGAGTCGAGGGGGAGTGGGAATTAGCTGATGGTTTCTTTCAGTTTGTGTGTGTGAAATGAGACAGTTTACATTATTCATGAATGCAAATTGTTATTTGTTTGTGCTATATGATACTTAATTCTGTGTGTGTGTGTGTGTGTGTGTGTGTGTGTGTGTGTGTGTGTGTGTGTGTGTCGGATTTCAGAAGTTACTTTCATGAGTAAAATGTTAAGAAGCCCACTGTAGGTGATGGACAAAACTAGGAGAAGAAGACCCAGGTTGCAATAAGGCCGACATTTCCTTTAAGGACAGATTGTGTGTATGTGTTCTGATGTGTGTATGGTAGCTTGTGTACCTCACTCTGACTGGGAGGAGGCTGAATCTTTGTTGTTTTTTTTACATTGAAAAACACAATTGAAAATCAGTTATTGAAATTTTTAAGTGTTGAATTCAGATGCCAAAAATGCAGATACATAATTTTATTGCAAAACAATTCAGTAGCAGAAATTCAGTGCGTTTTAAATTTCAAAGTCTGGTAAGATAGATTCGCTTCCATATGTGTGCATCATCGTTGTTGAGATGGGTTTGACACCGCCTCTGTTCTTTATGTGTTGCTGTGAGTATACGTCTGTCAAATGTCTGGGTTTATGTGTGTGTGTGTGTTGAGATAATAGGTGATTATATATTCACAAATAACACAGGATGGAGATATAACAGGCAAAGTTCAGTCTCTGCTCCTCTCTCAGTTACAATTTCAAAAGACCAAAACTATTTCAGGTGTGTAAAATTAGCTTATGCTTAGCTAGGTACAACTCATGTGTTGGTCTCCAGCCACATTTTTCTCCAGCATTCCGCAGCAACATTAACCTGGTTTAATTTTGTCACATACTCCTGTAAATGACTGAGCGCTGCTAACGAAAGGGCACCGAGGCAGATTTTACGTTAGCTATGTAACGTAAGTTATTAAACAGAGTCCAGACAAAGTTAGCCTTCTGACTTACACTCCAAACCCTTGGCCTGCAACGTCCAACAAGTTGGCAGGAAGAGTCTGTACGACGTCTGAATAAACACCCAACACGACCTTACAGCAGGGTAAAGCGTTCGTCTTGAGACCACCACAGTATATTGGTGTGGCTCAGGTTGTCAAGTTTCAGTGTTGTTATGTTCTATTTTGTCAGTTGTTTATTGTATTTAGCTGTGCGTACTATGGGGAAACAGTAATCTTTACATCTGTACATGTAAACATTGGGAAAAGCAATACTATTGATTTGTTCAAGTTTCCCAATCTTTGATATTGCACCCCCACTCATTTCAGATGCACCATACCTCATCTTCACAGTGGAACAGGGCCTAACTGTCTTACAAGCCTGTGGTGTAGCTAAAGCTAAAGTTAATCAAATCAGTCCTCGTCCCTGCTGGACCGTTGCTTCCACAACATAATAGAGGTTAACCTCGATTCCATTCAAAAGCTGTTTCGTCTTATTTCTCAACACAAAGGCAGTAAACCAACTCCGACAGCTCATCCAATGCCACTGTGTCATGTTCAATCGATAGCTATTCACAATTAGGAAGTGCGGTTGAAATGTTTAAGCCTGCGATCCCGCTCCGAGTGAGGCTTCGGTACAGCAGGAGCGGGGTGTCAGCAATAGCCTCTAATTGCCATCCCTCAGATTACGGTGTTCGCTGCTTCCTGACAGGCAGCGAGGCTAATTGTTCCATTAGCAGTGAGTCAAACATCTCAAAAGATCCAAAGTGATTTGATACAGCCATAAAAGTCTTAAAAGCTGACTTTTGTGAGGTGGTGGTGAAGCTGTAGTTGAATTTTTCCTTTATGCTTCTGAGTATACTGTGAAAAGAGGGAGATACATTTTTTTCAAGCTGTCATTCTGCTGCTTCAAGTCTGGATTTTGCGCAGCATGGCAACCGTACTTTCCACTATAGAATATAGATTTTTGACCAACTCCTCCTTTCTAAACTTTTTTGCTTTGGAGAACTGGTCTGGAAAGACAAGCTTAAATGATCTGAGAGCAGGGTTGCGCTTCAGAAACAAAAAACTAAATCACATGTATAATGAGAACTCATTTAGAAATGTAGTCTTTGATGATCAGTCAAACCGATAACGCTCCTCCAACAGGCAGGAGGAATACTTAATTATAAAGAATTTATACTCTGGCCTGATCTGGTTTGCGGAATTAGCTTAAAATCAATCTGCTGAATACACACACACACACACACACACATGCAAGATGGCTAATTATTCTGGCAGTTCCATTCAAAGCCTAAGACCAAGAGTTCAAAACGGGTCACCGAAACATCCTATCATCATTAACTTATTTAGTAGAGATTTCCATCCTTTTATTCAGTTTTGACTTTGGGTCACTTACTCATCCATTTTCCGCAGCTTATCCAGGGTCCGGTTCATCCAGGGTAGCAGGTTAAACAAGGCAGCCCAGAAGTCCCACTCCTCTTTACAGCTCCTTCTCGGGAAATTCCGAGGCAATGCAAGGCCAGATGACATCTATCTCAACTATCTCTCCTGTTCCACCCAGGGTGTCCTACTTAGATGGCCGTGCCCAGAAAACACGGCCCGGCGTGACCAACTGGGACTTTGGGTCAATCAGGTCGAAATGTAATTCAGACTGATATTGAGGGGTTGCTCTTCTAATCACTTAAAGGAGCAGTAATTGATTTTGGAGAAAGCTTGTTTGTCCCTTTGTTGATGTTGTGATTTTACTGATCTGGCCGGGCCATGAACCTGCAACCTTGGGTATGGGAGAACGACCCGCTATCACCAGGCCAAAACCGGGAGTTACAGTGCCACCCGCTAGCATTTCTCTGAAGGTGTTGAAAATTTGCAGATTTTTTGAAAACGTTGCTTTAGAAGTGCTTAATGTCCGTTTAAAGCTTTCAGTCTCTCCTTTGATTTGTTACCACATCTTTACAAGCCATTTCCATAAGCCCCCCTATCTCTCTGCCTGCAAGTTTTCTTCAATGCCTTCAATAAAGACCCACATGATCATCATGTTTTCCGATCCGTCACCTTTATTATCAAGGGGTTTATTTAAGGCAGCAGGAACTGCATGGTTAAGGTTAGAGGAAATTCTAACCATCAACCACATAATTATCCCTGGTGTTGCAACTACATCGTGATGAAGCTACATCATTTGAAGTTTGCCAATTGACAAATGTTGCAAACACGGTGTGCTGTCTGGTCCAGTCTGGGATCTTTAAGAGTCATATTCATATTAGATTTTACACGCAGCTCCAACATTCTGAGCCAATGCAGGAAGTAGTATGGGTAGAGATAGGGTATGCGTCCTGTCACAAAACTCCTATTAAGAAGAGGCCTAGACAGAAAAACATGAAAGCTGGGTTGTGCCAATCCAGGTAGCTAATGCGGTGATATTGCTGCCTTTCTGGAGCAACTTTGCACACCTGAGTAATGATACAGTGGCATAACCTGACACTCTGCCAAGAGGCCATCTGTGTGTGGGCTAATAGGGGGAAAAAATAGCTGTAGGTGCTTTGGTGTGTCAAATGCTACTGGTTTCTTTTGAAGATCAATTTATGCTTCCTGGTCATTTGTCCTTGTGACACAAAATTGGTCCATCTGTCCATGTCTGCGTGGATGTCTTTGAAGACATTTACATTCAGCCCAAAACGTATGATCACGGGGGACATGTGCTCAGATTTTTAGTCCCACTGCACCACAAGATCATGGATATTTCGATTTCAAAGATGACTCCAATGAACCTGGACCTAACCCACAGCACACAGTCCTGTCCAAACCATAGACTGAATATAAGGGCTGTCACTTATTATTCGAAATTAAAACAGTCATGTGTACCAAGCAGCTGGCTTGCGCTTCAATGACAAATCTGCAGGCTGTCATGTGTCTGTGTGGCGGGGGGCCACATTCAAACTAATTGAGTGCCATGTCACATTCATTCGAACTAGATTTTTTGGAAAAACTGACAACCCTACTGTATATGAAGATGGACAACATGACAGCTCCCCAAAAGTGAAGCCAAATCATCTGGATCTCCCCCTGGTGGCTGACTGCAGCAAAGGTCATAAACCCCACCCCTTCCGTGCTAGTGGATGGGACAAGGGCCCAAAAAATGAAAAAAAGAAATTACAGACCAAGTGAAATACATTTTCTTGATTGACAGCAGAGACTGACTTGTGATTGGTTAAGCTCATGTACCAGCCGGACCTTGTTACTGGCAAAAAAAGACAGCGACCGTTTTTTGACCGATTTTGATGTATATTTGTACATTTTTATTCACACACATACACAGGGATCCACACACGACAATACCGCTTGACCTACTGAGTTACACATGCTTGTATTAATTGAGCTTGAATTTGTAATTGTTCAGTATTCTTCTTCTTGCCCCAGCCTTGGAGATAAAAGCTCAGACCCACACACAGACTCTTCCTGTCTAGGTGCATCACTCTGCTTCCCTTAGTTAAGGCTGAAGAGGCTTTTTGTGGCCTTGAAATAAGAAGCCTTTCACAGCGTGGCAGACAGTGAGCACCCATGAGGGAGGCTGAATGGGTCTGGGCTGAGTGCAAGGTGAGAGGGCTGGGTGTCATATTGGATTAGGCTCTGGCTAAAAGTGTGTTGGACAGGGTCGCTGAGAGGTGAATGCTCTGGCTCTGGGGACGACGTAGCTAGACAGGATGTAACAACAAGATCAGCCTGGCATGCTGCCGTGTAGTGCAGGTGGGTGATGAAGGTTGAAGTGTTTTGGAGAGTTACATGCGCATACGGACGTTGTACTGGAAGGATTTTTACTTTTAGCTTTGCTGTCAGCCGTCAGTCGTTTCGCCCTCTGGTCCATTTTGCCACTGAAGACATTATCTCTGCAACTGCTGGCCAGATTGCCGCAAACAAACTTTGTGGCATCTATTTTTCATATTATCCACAGGGTTTTTCATTTTTAAATAGGTTGGACTGGAAGCTGGGTCACATCGTGAATACTCAAAGGGAGATTGGCGAACAGCTGTACTTGGTGAGCTAACAAGAGCTAGCACCCGTTGGTCGCAATAGCTCCTGGAGCTTTTCTTTACTTTCTCTTTAATTCTTCTGTTGACCTGCCCCCGGCAATAAGATCATCATTGCACACAATTGCATTTTATTCAATAAAAAAGTCACTGAAGAGAGAAAATCAAGTAGAAAATAAGGCCCTCTGACATAACAAAGCTACAGTCTTCAACCGTCTGTCCACTCAAAGGTCTGCACTGTTGAGTCAGCTTGCTACTGGTCAACTGTAAGTAAGGTTGTGTTCACAGCTGATGCACAGATTAATCCTCCTCAACAGAAGTCTTGTATCTAGATGTAAACATGGAAACGTTAAAAAAAAGATGTGCATCATCTTTTTAGCTGAATATGTCGAAACAATGATTTTTATGGCATCCACAATTGATATGTCAGCACCTGCATTTCCACCTTGATCTTTCCACATCTTGAATTTCAGTGTGCGGCTGTCTCTCCTCAGATACTCCGCCTGCCCCTGCGTCTCTCACATCCGCGGCTTGTTTTTATTGGATTCTGTATTCTGTATCCTTTTAACCTCCTTCACTTGACCCCCAACCCCCTCCATATCTAGCAGCCATCTGAGAGCTTGGTCTGGCCATCGACGGCAGGGACTGTGCCATGGTTAGAGGCCAGACAAATGGGAGAATATTAAGAAAGCACAGATTTATAGGCCAAGGTGCCGTGCTGAAGGCTTAATAGACTGCAGATGTAGTCGGGTGGGAGATGACTGCTTCACTCAGCACACACACAGACCTGAACTTTTGACTTGGCGCATGTTGTAATCTAAAAAAGAGGTGGATTTTTTCGAGGGTTACGAAAGAGATTATGTCTCTTTACTTGCTAAGGTACAAAACTGGTCTCTACTTCAGCTTTAGGACATGCACGGAGGTCTGGATAATTTTTTTGTAGGGGCTGTATGTGAGAACGCAAATGACTGCAAATGTTGCTCCGGACATTAGAGTAGAATATTTGTGAGTCCATGTGAGAATACAGCAGGAAAATCTTGAGTGGGCGTGTTGATGACTGTAAACAAAAGCACTGCTTTCCGCAGCGAAATTATTGTCATGTCCTGCCTCCTCCATTCTCTACCCAGAGGCTTGAGAATTTTCTGGGAATTTTCCTGTTGGTGTGAAAGTGTCTGATTCGGACAATCTCGTGCAAACAGGAAACATCGTAAAAAGTCCAGACCCAATGTTTCGCACACTTTCTGGAGTTCATAGCTGAAAAAAAGCATTTGTGTGCTTACTGTCAGTGGTGTCAGGGACAATTACCACAATTAAAAGCAGTTTCCCAGTGTCAGTGTCAAAATGTCTCTGTGAGATCACATGGAGCCAGATTCAAAAAGGATTTTGAGCATGTAAAAAAGAGGACAACAAGCTGCCAGAGTGTGGAGAGCTTCATTATCGCAGAGGTAAAAGCCAGGGGGCTGCGATAGAAAACACACTGAGGAGCAGGATTTGTCGTAATTATTTATCCTCGTGTCATTTGGGCCGCAGCGCCGTAATTCATTTTGGCTCCGGTACTTGAGACTGGGACAACAGACATGAGGAGCAGCAGTGGTCTGACAGTGGCTGAGGCAGAGAAGAATTCATTCTTATTTGTGTGTACATATGAAGGTTAGACTGGTAGTGAGGAGTGGGAGCTGACTAGTTGTCTTCTCGAGTTAAAATGTACAGGTATAATCTGTTCTTCAAACCAAAAGTGGCACACGCATAGCTTTCACAAGATACCCGTGTATGATGAATGATTATTAATGATCGTACTCAACAGCTAAGTGGGATCAAACTGAATAGGGAATTGGACATTCCACGTTCACTCTGATGTTTTCAGCCAGTCACCAGATTGCGCGCACAAGAGTTGAGTAACATTAGGTGTTGACTTCAGAGGAGCACACAGTGGTCTTTGTGCCATCATAGCTTCCATCTACATTCAATGCCAAGATTAAAGGTTCATAGTTCAATCTATTCGTCCATATAAATCATGAAAACCCATTGCTCCCATCCCAAAGAACCACTGCTGATTATGGTGCATAAGAAATGGATTTACATTTCATGAACCTATTAACCTTTAAGTCCTTTAAAGGGGGCAGCATATTTTCAGGGATGAAAGTCCAGCCTCCTCCAGCCTGTCCTATGGAAGTAATGTCTCTGTGCTCTACACAACCTGTGCCTTTTAATATGACATTTTGATCTGATTTTAAATGTTAATACAAATGTGAGTTTATTGTTTGATGCCTATGACTTTGATTTGATCTTAAATATTACTCTAACACATAGAGTCCTGGAGAACATCTGTACATCACTGCACTGAGATTAAGTTAAACCATCTGAGGTAATTGAGGCTGAAAAAAGATTTTCAGTGGGTGTTCAATTACTCTGTCCTTTACCGCAGTCTTCCACTGAGAGCTACAGGCTCATTATGCAACTTTCAGATAGCTGAGAGAGGAAGGGATTTTAAAGATCTAAAGAACAAAGTGAGCCATAATGAAACCAAAACATTCAGTAATCTGGAAATGTATTTATTTACATCTGTCTTTCTTTTGTTAAATGTGACAAGGACAACAAATAAATTAACATAGATGAGAAGGATGTTTAAAAAAAAAGTTGGATGGACTAGAAGGCAGCAGGGAATAACTGCGCAGCTTGTGATCACGCTGTCTTAACCTGGACCATGAGCTTCGAGCAGGATCCCTGATCTGGTATGCTGATAGGAAAAGACCTATGACCAAATAGTCACCGGGAAACCATCTCTATCCATTTCAATATAATGAGGGTGAGCTGGCCTAAGCTCAGTCGGGGGGTCCGAATGCCAGAGCTTGCATTCGTCTTACAGTCAGCAGGGGGAGAGGAGGCATTGGGCTGAGAGGATTACCCCAAATCCTTGCTGATTTTCCTTTTTTCCGTGGGTTAAAGAGGAGCCAGATCGGAGCCAAATGTCCCAGCTGGCCGCCAAATGAGCATTATGCAATCTTTCCCTGATTGTCTGGGGTTTTGGGGGCTTTTTGTTTTCCATGAAAGGCTTCTTGTTTGGAGATTAAATCCAAATGATACGGGGGCAGCAGCGATGCGCCTCAGAGCACCTCGGCCATGCAGATGAGTGCTTTCAATGAAAATCTTGAGTTCCCTCAATGTCAAACTCTCCATGACAGATGAAAATCCGTTCATTCTTGCACTCAACATTCACCATGCAGATGCCTGTGGTAGAGAAGCAGAGCTTGGCCTCGCTCAGCAACAATCCCCATGAGTTACCATCCACTTAGAAGTGAACAAGCTGTCCTCCCGCTATATTTTGCACTCTCCCCCCTCAGAAGCGTTACAGATGCTCAGGGGGAGACGCATTAATCTTGATGTCTGAGCGCCTGTGCTCTATCTATGCAGAGACATGGGCCATCAGAGGGAGCAGGAGAAATACTACACGGCAAAAAGGACAAAATGGGGAGGGAGAATATGGTAGATGAAGAAGAAGAACTTGATGTGAAACTGTATGTTCAATTGATTCCTGGCAAACCATGTGGAGTATCAATGATCCCTGTGGCTAGAGCTGGCCCTAGCCTATATGTGGCCCTAAGCAGAATTTGACCCCCCCCCCCCCCCCCACCACCACCAATATTATCGTCAATGCTTGATCGCACCTTCTGTAAATCTCACACACCCATTATAAACTGTATTAGTTGTAGCTGTGTTGCTTTTACATTATACCAATGTCCGCTTTATGCTTCACTGGTTTTTAATCTTAAAAGTAGCCAACCCACAATAGTGGTCTCCTTGATTTGCACTTTAATATTCAAAGTGATATAGTACTGAGTGGCATACTCAACTTGTTGTGCTGAAAAGTATCAAAATAAACCAGCAGATAATGCAATTATTGTAAACAAGTAAATCATGTTAATTGCTTTTTGGTTTGAAAAACAGGTGGAGAACGACAATCAACTACAAATATCATCGACTGATTGACTGTTGTATCGTGCATGTCGTTACATTGCACATGCATGAGCATGAACGTGACGTCTGACAAGCAGCGGGAATTGACTGAACTACTACTAGCTTGCTAGCCCATTAACACAAGATTGCATTTTTGTATGATTCCCATTGACATAATATAACATGTAAGTAGTCGCTTAGTTCTCTAATGCCTCGGGCCGGCCCTGCCTGTGGCTCATTTTGATCATACATTAAAGGAAATATATATTAAAGGATATCAAATCTAATGTTTACAAGTTTGTTTAAATGACAAAAAAGTATCAGTGACCCCAAATTAACATGACTTGTTTCTATACTACTCAGCTAACCTTAGTCGTAGTATATTTTCACATGCATCTGTACCGTTTAAAATCTAAAATAACGGCAACATCTATATAATAATAATAATACATTTAATTTAAAGGCGCCTTTCTCGGCACTCAAAGACACCGTACAGGGATACAACAACAATAAAAACAACAAAGAGGCAGAGCAATTGACATCAAATGGAATAGGCAGTTTTAAACAGATGTGTTTTGAGTTGCAATTTGAAATGGGGGAATGAATCGATGTTTCTAAGTTTGGGTGGTAATGAATTCCAGAGACGGGGAGCAGCGCGGCTGAATGCTCTGCTCACCATGGTGGTGAGACGTGCGGAAGGGACAGACAGGTGTATGGAGGAAGAGGATCTGAGGGAGCGGGTGGGAGTGGGGCCCTGGAGGAGATCAGACAAATATGGGGGGGGGGCGAGGTTGTGGATGGCCTTGAATGTAAGTACTTTGAGTTGGATACGGAACTGGACCGGGAGCCAGTGGAGCTGTTGGAGGACAGGAGTGATATGGAGGGGTAGTTTATGGAGGGATTTGTGAGGGAGGCCGAAGAGGAGAGAGTTACAGTAATCCAGACGGGAAGTGACGAGACTGTGGACAAGGATGGTGGCAGTGTGGGGGGTAAGGGAGGGGCGGAGGCGATTGATGTTTCGTAGGTGGAAGTAGGCAGACCGGGTGATGTTATTGATGTGGGGTTGAAAGGATAGTGAGCTGTCAAGGATGACACCTAGACTCTTAACCTGGGGGGAGGGTGAAACGGAGGGGTTATCAATAGTGAGAGAAAAACTGTCGGTTTTGGATAAGGTGGATTTGGTGCCAATGAGGAGAATTTCGGTTTTATTACTGTTTAATTTGAGGAAGTTTTGGGAGAACCAAGTTTTTATTTCCGAGATGCAATCAGTAAGGAAGGTAGGCGGGAGATTGGATGAGGGTTTTGAGGAAAGGTAGAGCTGGATGTCATTAGCATAACAGTGGAAATGAATGTTAAATTTGCGGAAGATATTGCCGAGGGGAAGGAGGTAAAAGATGAAGAGTAGGGGCCCCAGGACAGAGCCCGGGGGCACACCTGAAGTGATGGAGGAGGGAATGGATTTAAAAGACTTGAGTTGAATGAGTGCGGCCAGAGAGGTAAGATGTGAACAAGTCTAACGGATTGTGTGTGATGCCGATGGAAGATAGCCTGTCGAGGAGGGTGGTGTGACAGATGGTATCAAAGGCTGTACTCAGGTCGAGGAGGATGAGGATGGTGAGGAGTCCAGAATCAGCTGCCATAAGGAGGTCATTGGTGATTTTGATAAGTGCTGTTTCAGTGCTATGGAGTGGGCGGATACCAGATTGGAACTGTTCCTACAGGTTATTGTGGAATGGGTGAGAATGGAGTTGAGAGGCAACTGTTTTTTCAAGGATTTTCGAGATGAAGGGTAGATTGGATATAGGACGGAAGTTGTTGAAGTTGGAGGGGTCGGCACCAGGTTTTTTAAAAATTGGGGTAATGGCAGCAGTTTTGAAGGATGTAGGGACAGTTCCAGTGGTGAGAGAGGAGTGGATGATAGCAGAAATGAGGGGAACAGGGAGGGAAGGCAGGCTATATATTCACATATGATGTCTTAAACACAGAAGTGAAACCTAGTAGAAACTCTAGTAGTGTCCTTGAGTCGATGAGAGCAGTTTAGTGATCAGAGGGTTCTCAATTTTATCCCCGGACCAGCGGTATACATCTGAGTGCTCATTACTGTAGGTGGAGGTGCCCTTAACCCCCAGCTGCTCCAGTGGCCATCTGATAGGACACTGGACAGCTTTCAGTGTGAATATGTCCTCTACAACAAATTCAAGCCAAATCCAACCAAACCAAAGAGTTACCACTCTGCTGACTAACTGAACGAACCAGATGCAGCAGAAGTCCCAAACTCCCACTGAGCTCTCGGCAAAACCCATGTGATTACGAGTCGATACCTACCGAAACAAGACTTTGGCGTTTCTGGAGAGGGGTGTTCTCCTACATTGTGGGGATGAGACAATTGGTCCCATCCACCTTTTGGACCACTCTTTACACAACGTGAATAAGGAAGAGAAACCGTCCTCCCATCCGGCTTCTTCTTAGACAGCAAATAAATGGACCCACCCCATGTGAAGAAGTAAGGTACTATATGTATTTATAACTGTAATACATTCAATTACACATTACCCCAAAAAAAGGCCACAGACCATGATATGATACTGTTATACAAACTTCAACAAACATACAAGGCAAGACAATCACATTTAGTTAACTGCAAAATTCTCAAACCTTTCACCCTCAGAGTTTAAAATGTGAATTTTGTTTCTTAAAAACAATAACTAATAACTTCACTTCACTTAACTTAATTGTACTGGAAACAACTGGGAAGATTTATAGAGAAAGTAATCAGGGGAAAAAAATTGTCTTAATGAGGAGACATTTTACAGAGTTCTACATGCAGAATGAAATAAGAAGTCAGACTGATTTTATGTATACTATTTGACCCTGGTGTGGGAAGTTCATTAGATGTAAAATCCTCCAAATGGCTTTCAATCAGAACAAGTATCTCTGATGTGCAGTTTTTTTCTGGTTCAAAAGCTTCTGTCACATCAATTTAGTCAGTGGACTTGAATGGTTTATTGAGGGAGGGAGGCTTTTTATCGAGAGCTGCTGCTGGGGAAAGAGAAAAGGCTAATGTAGCCAGCATATGGAGATGAGGTATCGAGCTAGAGAGGCTGAGAGCTGCCATGGGAGATAGAGGTAAGAGAAATGATGATAATGTCCCACTTACAATAATTATTATTCATACTTGATGTAATATTGAAGCTAAGAGACACTGGCACATACCACTACATCTTTTATTCCAAAAGTGAATCATGGGAAACAGACAGAGAAAGACGAACTCACCATCAACTGAAGCTAGAGATCAGAGAGTAGATGTGTCTCAACTCAGGGACCGACTCCCTTGGAGGACGTTGTCTACGCAGCCGACGGAGGCCAACCGCCTTTGCCTGCAGCGTAGACCGACGAACCAAAAAGAGACGGTCTGGTCTATGGAGCATTTCCTATTTGTCGTAAACCTGCATGTTCCACCCTTACTGCTGTCGCCTAGCAATGAAGCAGCCATTCCCCATAGTTTGAAGGTTCGTCACCAGCGCACAATAATCCTGGGATAGGTTGAGTAACCCGTTGGATGCTTCGTTGCTCGGGATTGGAAGGAAGCATTTGTTGGCGGCATTTGAAGGAGCCCACAAAATGGGACAGCCGAGTCGCGCCACCATGATGCAACCGGTCTCCAAAGGAGGCGACTGTGGCTCAGGAGGTAGAGTCGGTCGTCCACCAACCCAAAGTTCGTTGGTTAGATACCAGCTTCCCCCAGTCTGCATGCCGATGTGTCCTTGGGCGAGACACTAAATCCTAAAAAACCTCTGGCGGCTCTTCCAGCAGTGTATGAATGTGAACGAATGTGATAGGGGGGGAAAAGTGTGGTAAATAGCAGCGCTGTACAGATGTGAGTATGAATGTGTGTGAATGTGTCTTTGATTGGCCAATAAGACTAGGAAAACGCTATATAAATATAGTCCATTACACACACAAACAAAACAGTACAATAATAATAATACAACATTATTTCAATAGCACTGCAAAATATGTCACTGACCCACCATGGCACGTGGGTCAGTGCCATGGTCTTTGATAATCAGTCAAGTGGTGTCATTGGTGCGACTTTCTTAGCAAATGTTTCTCACACTGGAGGAAATAGTTGGGGACTATTTTCCACAGCCTGGGGGAACAAGATATATCAGACTCATTTTTTGGATGTTTTTTGTTCATCCTGTCACAAGGCTATAACATAAATGTATATTACTGGACTTAGTCCCATGAGATGGGAATGCTACAAGTCAAGCTCCATTAAGTACAGCATCGTTTCTGGATGTTTAATGTTTAATTGTTCCATGGAGAATAAATCTAGATTCATCGACTGCCAGGGAACAGAGATACACCGTCCCACAGCAAAACATTTTTGAAGGAAATCTTGTCTAAGGTGACCAGATTCGCTGAGTCACTCCTCCATCAGTCTCTCTGTGACACACACACAAAGTGACAGCTGTTTTTTTACACCACTCACATATCACACTTGATGTGGCGATGGAAAAAACACAGGCTCCTGAACTTCCCTGACCTCCATCTTTTATTCGTAATGCCTGCAGCTAAGCCCCCCCTCTATATCTCTCTCTCACACGCACGCACACACACACACACAAATGCACTTGCTGTGCATAACCAGTCAATATAAAGTTCTATGTATAACTGTGACCTTCTGCATTGCTCACGCGACGGTGCAGCTTCTCGTCCTGTCACAGAGAATCTGATATTCACATCTTCACAGTTTGAAATGGGAAGAAGTTGAGTTCAATGACACCAAATGTCAGAAGTCAGGGGACATTTGATTCGTATATTGAACACTAACAAAATTGCCTTTTAAAAAGGATATTTCATAGTGTGCTCAACCACAAAATTACTTTTATTCAACAAGTGAAACACACAATGTGTAAAGAAAGTGAGGAGTGAGTCATCGGCCTTATATCAGAATGTCACAACCATCCTTCATCAGTCTTGAACACAGAGATTACACACTGGTGCCAGACACTGGTTCCTATAGGGCCGGTACCTACAAGGCCCCTACACAGCGTAGATTTTGGTGTCTCATTTCGGTCCATGAGCTTGAAACCACCTGCGCACATCTGATACGCGTGCACAGAACAATATTCACAAGCACAGGCAGAGACAAGCTCCATCTGGAACTTCCCCTTTGCGCTCACGACCGCCCAACATTTTCTTGTGTTGTTGATAGCTCAGCAACAGAATGACGAGTGGGCCGTGCGGGGAAGGGATGAAGCCCGATGACTGTGTAGCTATGACATCACATTCCTCCGGAAGTCCTGACTCCTCGTAAAAAAAAACAGCTGCTGAATGCAGGCTCTGTATTTGTCTGTTTATTGACCGTTTTTGACACTCTTACGGTACTTACAGAGCCCCTGGACCAGGGGTCTCAAACTCAACTTACCTGGGGGCTGCTGGAGGTAAAGTCAGGCTGGGCCGCATCAAGTATTCCACAAAATGGACACAACTGATCCAATCTTCTCAATCTTTATAATTAACAGTTCTTCAACATGAACTTTCCTTCTGAACATGAACTTTCCTTCTGAACATGGAACGGTTCTTCAGAAAATGGAATGGTTCTTCAGAACATGGAACGGTTCTTCAGAACATAGGCTTCTCTAGACTACTCCTTGCTGCCAGTGACCTGGCAGCGCTTCCTCTCACAAAGCTGAGACACATTTGGCTTGAGGGAGGAAACAGTTGAAACCCTCAGTATGGCTTGAAGATGCTCATCAGTAAGTCTGGACCTGTACTTTGACTAATTGAAATTCATGCTGGAAAAGAGCTTTTCACATAGATATGTGCTCCCAAAAAAGGCACATGGTCAGCTTAAATATCCTGGACAGCTCAGGGAAGGTGGGTGGCAATTCTCTCAAAAATTGTCCAAGCTTGTCCACGTTTCCACTCACCTCCCCGAACTCGGCTTTGAGTTCAGAATTGCATTGCAGGTCAATGAGCTCCATTTGAAGTACAGGAGGAGCATTTTGCACATCGAAGGAGAAAGGGTCAGCAAACATTTGAAAAGTGGCTCTGTGTGTCTTGAAGTCTGCAAACCTGCAATGAAATTCCTCCTGTAGCTTCACAATGGCATCAGCATACTTCTCACTACTGAATGGTGTGCCCACATCCATGAGTGCCTTGCATGCTGGGAAATGGCAGAGGTTTGTCTGAGAGGGCTGGGCTGGGCTTTCCATAACACAAGTTTTGTGGAGAATGCCCTCACGTTGTCATAGGAAGCACTGACAAGCTGTCCTGGCCTTGTAACTTCTTGTTCAGTACATTCAGCTCCTGTGTGATGTCAGTAAGAAAAGCTAAGTCCATGAGCCATTTGGGATCACTTAACACAGGAACAGCTATCCCTTCCTTCTCCATGAAGGCTTTCACCTCTGCAAGACGTTTCCCCTACTGAGCCAACGCACCTTGTTGAAGTAGAGCACATCCTCACATTCTGACTATTTCCTCCAAAAAGGCACGGAACCGCCGGTGCCTGAAGCCCCTGGATCTGATATCGTTGATGCATTTCACAACAACAGACATCACATTGTCAAACCTCAGGCATTTGCCGCAAAGGGCCTGCTGATGGATAATGCAGTGCAGAGCAATGGGCTCATCCACATTCTCCTCTTCCAGTTTTCTTTGAACAAGTGCCACCAGTCCATAAGACATTTTTTAAGATTGGCGACCCGGTTCTTTCTCTCATCTCCGTGGTATATTTTATACTCCTCAGCATGTCTAGTTGAGTAATGACGTCTGATGTTGTATTCCTTGTACACCGCAACTTTCTCTGTCCATAGGAGACACGTAGGGGTGCCCGTGTGCGCGACAAACTTTTCTCCCACTTTTCCTGAAATTGCCTGTGCTCGTCGCCAACCTTTCTCTTAACGGCAGGTTTTGAGAGAGACATGACTGGAACTGGGTGAAGGCGTATATTTTCCGTCTATTTGGTGTCACTCCGGAACACGGTTCAACCAAGTGACTAACGTTGATACCTCCCCTGGTACTTTGCAGTTGGTTAGCTTGACAACCACTGTTGACAACAGTGGAAGCTATCGCGAGACAACAGAAGCTATCGCGAGACAACGGACTATCTATGGTAGCCCATAAGTGATAAAAAAGTGTGGCAAGCGCGGCACGCGCAACGACTCAGCAAAAATGTGCGTTTGACAACAACGCAAATCACGTAGGGGGCCGCGAGTTTGAGACCCCTGCCCTAGACCTTATTTATTATGAGAAAAGCAAGCAAATATCACGGGGGAAGTCACAAAGGGAGGATGAGGAGACCGTCTCTCGCTGTAAGCAGAGCCAAAAGGAGCTTTAAATAAAACACCATTAAACTCCCCCAATGAGAAAAGCTGCTAAGAAGCTCCAGCTGGATTAAGTCAGGCCTAAGCTCCCTCCCTTCAGCCCAGAATCTTGTTAAGTCATCTCAGTTATTTCGTATAAGGTGCTGTGCTTCTTTCCCTCTCCCTGGTGGGCTTTCCAGGTTTGCTGGTTGTGGGTCGGAGAAGTCATGTAATTTAATTTGGCAGAGGAAACGGCGGGTGAAGTGAATGGACATAAGCAGTAATCATAAGTTGCTTAGACTGTCTGAAGGGGCATAGGGGAGAAAAAAAAACACAATGGCCCAGCAGTCAGACATAATTAAATGTCTTGTCAGATGCAATTTTGATTCCCCGCTCTGTATTTACTCAGCTGATGGCATCTAAATGAATGTATTAAACACGGGACGCCCGGTTGGGCGCTGCTGGGGCTGTCGCCGTTTCTTTTTGCAGTTGGTAGTCATGGTGACGGCGACGGCCAGGCACCACCTTCGACTACAGAGACGAGGAAGGTGTATGGTAAAGTGAGGTGGGCAAAATGGGGCAGCAGCAGAGGCTTGTGGCCCCCTGGGAATCGGAGTCTCTGTGTGATTAGAGTTTGACTTCATGTCAGCCTAAGGCCCAATCAGCCAACCCCCTCTGGGCTTTCTGCCCACACCTTACAACCAGTATGTGTGAGGTGAAAGTGGGGGTGCTGGAGATATGTAGGGTGTGATCGGCCATCTTGAATAGAGGCAATGTACTGTATATGTTTCATGTTTTATTGACATAGCCAGAGGTGACTGGAATCGGCTCAGTTCCTTTCACCTTCTGGCCTTGGGCAAAAATGAAATCGAACTTTTGTGTGTGTGTGTTTGTGTGTGTGTGTCTCAAGGAGAGTGACAAGTGTTGCCCCGAAGGATTGGCAGGGAGAAGGGGAGAGTGTCTCTGACCACGATGCCCTTCTCCTGCCAATATCAAAGCCTCTATAAACCAGGCCAGTCTCCACACTCACACCTCTCCTCCCCCCCACTGTCTCACTCAATAATTATTTCTCTCTCTACACCAACGCCATGGATTATTCAACGTCCCATCTATCCCTCGTCCTGCTGAATCCAGAGTCTCAACATGTGTCACAAAATTCACAGGCTGTAATAAAGTAGTTCTGGCCAATATAATAAGTGTCATCAACTCAGATTAATTCTTGTGAGTGCCATCCACCTATATGAATAGATGGATGTGATACTGTCTTATTATGGATTTATTGTGCGTAAGTTTTTCTTTATTTTGTTATGCATAAAAATGTTCAACCTTCAAGACCCCACAAATACATTTATCTCAAACTGATCCAATAAGCAGCACATACAAATTTGGGGGGGGGGGGGGGGGGGGGCACAAATTCACAATTTTTCCGTACAGCACTACTTTTGTAAGACATCTAAGTTAAGATGAATAAAAAAAAGGCCCTTCTCAGCTTATATTGCACAGCTTAGCAAACATAAGACTAACATGCAGCCCATTCAAAAAAAATTAAGTTCATGACATAAACTGCACACTTGCTGATATTTGCCATATTTGTTGTTGTATGAGCAGTAGCTCAAGTCGTGTTAACCATTGTTATATTGCTGCATAACTTACATCACTAAGCATTAATTTCATGACTTAATGACTCTTTCTACTGCAGTGTTGTTCTACCTCTCAATGACAAACTGAATGAAAGAGTTTAATAACAGTTACTGTGGGGGAATGTAACTAAAGAACAATTCGGCCGTCAACTGTTCCCCTTGAGTCAACTATAAATCCAGCTTCACCTTCATCCTATTATTGTCGTTTGCTGCCAAGGGTCACCAAAAGTTACGTTGATGTAAAAACACTACAGAGCCACACAACCATTCCATTTCCAATTGCCAGAATATGTCAGAGGTTTGACAAGACACATCATGAAAATGTTTAATATCATGACTTTCCAATACCTTTCCTCTTCTTCATGGAAGCTGAACACTGTTTACCAATAGTGAGAATAAATATTTGACCTCCTTTTTAATGTAATACAACCTGTCCTGAATTTTGGATTCTGACATACAGCACATCAGAATCATCAAAATATTTAGTACAAACATAGACTGGATGTAGCTGCCGGGTCCGAAAAATGAAGCCAATGCGGAAAATGCATGAAGCCTGTATTCTCTGGAATCACCAGCAGAGGGCAACTCACTGGTTGCAAATGTTTATGTTCTCAATATCAAGTTTTAGTCTTTTTCAATACAGCATGATAATCATTTAGTAAATGATGGTCTCATTTAGAGTGAAATAGACAATAAAGCCCAGAATACATTGGGGCGTGGATACCGCTTGAATGACAGCAGGTACTGTCATCCACACTGGCTACTGGTGTGGGTGGGCGTGTATTGGACAAGCTCTCAGCCACACCCATCCCTAGCTCCTAGGTCTGGTTGGAGAAAAAAAAATGATGGTGCTGGTCAAATTGCTAAACTCGAGGCTTCAAAACGGCCGTTCACAAACCAATTGGTGGTGTCACAGTGGGTTGCCACTTGAGTATACAACACAGCTATTCACAAATCATGATGGACTTTAAGACACAGCAAACTGGCCCCCTGATCATTTCAGCACCTTCACAAAGCGCTACAACAATAGTAACACCCAACATCTATTACAATGATTGAGCTCTTTCACTTTCTCCTTGGCCAAAATGTAAAACTAGCCTTCTGTCTATTAATTCTGCAGCCAGCTGGTGAGGTCATTCTAAGAGGGCCCAGTGGCTCCAAGTGAGTGTGGGCTAGTGTGGCTGTCCTCCTGCCCTGCCCCAGACCCATCCTCCATTAGCTGACGGCTATTTCCCTGTGTGGGACACTGTTTTCCTCTTTCCAAATGAGTTCATGGATCAGCTATCCGTCCTCAGAAATGTTGCCCTCCCTCCCTCCTGTCCTAACACTCTCTGGATCAGATACATCAGCCGAATTCGGGATTGGGTGTTGTGGTGGTGGTGGTGGTGGTGGGGGGGGTTGGTTTACTGCTGCCAGTTTCTCACCAAATGCCACTTCTCTGGCACCGACAAGTGTTGGCTGGCATTTGATAACGATGCCTTTACCCCTAGAGCACTTTCTCAGTGGGATGACCGGAACACTGGAACAAACGCTGCTCCTTGACACAAAATGACTTGAGAGCAGGATCTTGGGGCCAGACCTGGCATCTGCTAAAACACTAAAACCGCCAAACTGCACAGGCATTTTAAATACTCTGAGCCCTAGTCCAAATCAGACACAAACCTGGCAGAGTACAGGACTTTCTTTCTATTGTTAAATGACACAATGCTGGGACTGTGTAATCTTTCCTCGAACAAAAACATATGTATCAGACTTTTTAAAAGGAACGGTTCGACATTTTGGAAAATATACTTATTCCCTTTCTTCCATTTCACACCACTACATGATGAGTATGAAGCCATCGCCAATAATCGGTAGGCATATTTTAGCACAAAGACTGGAAACAGCAAGCCCACCTACCAGCGAGATTTCCGGGACTCACCACGAGGTTGCATTGCAACCAGCTAAACACTTCAGCCAGTTGCGGCACCTGGCCAAGAACTAGTCCGAGCCATTACTCAGCAGGTGGTTTTTGCATATCAAATTTTGTACAGATAAAAGCAAAATTTCTCATGTTTATAAGTGAGCCTTAGAGGTATCGGTCAGTAGGGGTGTGCGATCTGACGATTTTATAACGTGGATGATATTCATTTTGGCATAAGATCTGCTTTTCAGAGGAAATGTACAGATCGCAGGGAAGTTCCTCTTGTTACAGAAAACTACGCGTGCATTCATTACAAACAAACTTGTATTAATTTAAGTAATAAGAAATGAACGCATTTGTCTATGATGAATCTTCCCCAATCGTGAGCGCTCTGCGTGTGTTTGTCGGAGCTTGCCCGCTGCGGGGGGCATGTCCAGCTCTCACTGCTCGACCCGACATGCAGCATGGAGAGACACAGAGACAGACCGGCTGCTCCGTGTGGCGATAGCAGTGAAGCAGTCCAAAGTCTGGTTGCACTTCACTAAATCGATGGAGACAATACTCAATGCCACAAATGTTTTGCAAGTAAAGTCAGTAACGCAAGAGTATTTAGTGAAAGTGAAAGTACCCTCTACTTCTACTTCAAAGACTGGATCTGTTAGTTTTAAAATACATGTTACTGTTATTTGTCTTTTTCTGACATAAGAAACTCACTTGGGGTTTCTTTTTGCTCACTTGTTTTTTGGGGTTTAGCCTAGATGGTGAGAAAAAATGTGATTTAGATCGTGGATTGTGATTCTGTCCCAAAAGACCGTAATATATTCTTTTGGCCAGTTCTCCCAACCCCACTGGTCAGTGAATTCTGTCTTCTATGGATTGAACCAGGCTAGCTGTTTCCCCCGTTTCCAGGCTTTATGCTAAGCTAACTGGCTATTGCACAGACATGACAGCAGCATCAAACTTCTCATTTGCATAAACATTACATGAAAAATTCCTTTGATTATGCTATAGTCACCTAAAAGTTTAACATGCATGGACTTGAATATATGACAGACAGAAGATTTCAGTACTTGTGAGCTTTATCACATTCTCACATCTAAATCTAAACTGATTCATCTGATTCATTTCTCAACTCCTCCTCCTCTAAGGGGTCATACAGCTCCCACTCGCCTCACCTCACCCCATAAATGTTGCTCAAAGTGGCAGGAAAAGCGACCACCCCTCCTCCCCGCACAATAATAAAAAGGTCATAAACCAAAGGCAAACAGCAAACTCGTCTCCGACTCAAACAGGCCCACAGCTTCGCCTAATCAGCTCATCCTGATGGTCCCAGCGCGCATATCCTAACGACATCATTAACGCCATAATGGTCATTGTTTTATGGTAATTATCCGTGCCGTGTTATTGAAAGGCTCATTGTTCCGATGGCGGTGAGCTCATAAATAAAGCAGCAATAAGACTTTATGAAGAGCTCTCTGTGACCACTAAAGTGTTACTGATGATGGAGCGGCGGAGAATGCCAAGTCTATTCAGACAACAGAGTTGGCACTGTTTGATGTGACAGTGTGTGTGTGTGTGTGTGTGTGTGCTCAGTTCAAACTCTATCAGGACATATGAACAGAGGACACAATCTTTAGCAGCTTGTCCTTCTGAAGTTAAACCTAATTGACCTGTGAGGTGGGAGGGGCCGGCGTCCACAGCTGCCAAAATACATTTTCATTTTTCTGCATAGACAGATTTAAATGACAGATGGAGCTCTTCCAAGACTTAGGTGATTAATAATCAGCACAAAGGTTTTGATTTAAAAAAAAAAAAAGGTCAATGTGTTGTGTTTGAAAACAGAGTGAAAGTTATTTTCAAACTGTGTCCTTCAGTACCTGGAACGAGAAACTCACAAAAAGTGAGGTCTGACATTTACTAGTCTGTTAGTAAATCTGTTATTTCAGAGTGTCTGACACACAGGATGTTCAATCATCATCTAAGTCACATTAGTGTACGTATCTTGGTATCAGCAAACACCTGATATTAAAGGACTGGATCAGGATAAAAAGAAACTTGACTGGGGCATCACTAGTGGAAATCAAAACAAAACCACAAGGAGGATGAGTATTAATCTTATATTTGCCATACCACCTGAAACAAGACTCCAGGTGACTGATAAGGCGATTGTATGTCAGTGTTGTGTTTACAGCCTGTTGTAAATGAGTGCAGGCATAAGGAGGAACCAGTGGAGTATTCACAGCGAGCATTCTGTTCTTATAGAAACCTGAAAAAACATTCAAATTCAACTTTGATGAATTAGGTAACTGCTTAAACTGTGCAGTGTTTTGTTTGCAATTCCATTTAGTATTCACAATATGATGTTGTTATGATCTGCATGTTTGGCAGGTTATTTATCCAGTTCAATCACATCTCAAATTATTCACATGGTGCCATTTCTCAACATGAA
Source organism: Scophthalmus maximus (assembly GCF_022379125.1). Classification (NCBI taxonomy): domain Eukaryota; kingdom Metazoa; phylum Chordata; class Actinopteri; order Pleuronectiformes; family Scophthalmidae; genus Scophthalmus; species Scophthalmus maximus. The sequence goes on from NC_061516.1 coordinate 2,774,505, forward strand.
CATAATGGTAGTGTTGAATTATCCAGGAGAAGACCTGAATAATTAGATACGAGAATATTTTCATTTTATAACAACTTGTCTTTTTGGGAAGAGAAAATTAACACAAAAAGTAAAATTATTAAGCGAACCATGTTTTAAACAAGACAGCATGGTTCAATTGTTACTTACCGCAGTGTCGTTCCATTTGTCTGAAAAACTGAAGTGAACTTGGAGAGATCGACCCCTCGGAGGGCTGAGGGAGCGAGTGAACGATGATGTTCACTCGAGAGGTGGATATCACCCACAATGCATCCATGGGTAGGGGGCAGCAATGTACGTAAAACTCTACGTTGCTCACCACAAAAGAAGACCAATTGAGAACTGAGCAACTTTTCATGAGTAATTATTGCGATGCCAAACATGTGGGGGTCTATCTATAATCTGTGTATAAGTATACAAATATTTGTCACAGAGTACAACTTTTAGAGCTCTATGCCTGTGTTGATGTTGCATGGCTTGAATTTTTTTATTTTTATTATAGCTAATTGTTTTCCCATTGTTATAGGGTCGGATGACGAGACTGAGTTCCTCATTAAATTGAGAATGAGCAATGAGGCTCTTTTTACAGGGAAACACAATGTTTCCAAACTGGCCTAGGAGTGAGTTTTCATTTAGACAGTATAATAAAATATATGATATATAACTGTTATGGATTTCAAGATGAATCAAAAAACACATCTTGATTGTTACGCTGCTGATTTTATCTTTAGTATACAGTGTTTAAGTATTTAGTGTATAGTTTATAATATCTTATTATAAGTCTGTATTCTTACAGGTGCAGGCTGCTCACTCGCCTATTTATCAGATCGTTTCTTGAGAAAATCTACTACTACTCATTACACTGACAGAGCTAAATAAACCAACAGAGACCGGAGATAGGCAAACTATGTTAGGACGCCATACACTGTGAACCTGTTGATCAGTGTAGCGAACCGGAGGTCTCCTCAATATTGAGCTCGTATGATAAATACTTCTGCTCTAGACATCCCCGGTCTCCGTCTTCCCGAATCAGGATCGACTCCATCAATTATTCCATTTCATAAGCCACTTTCCGATGCATTGAGGAATGAATTCAAGGCGCTCACGTTTAGTTTTACCTCAAAATAATAAATCAGTCTTGAAAATATGGATGAACCGATAGTGTTTCTATCAGCTATGATAGCAATGATGAACAAAATGACACTGTAATGAATCAAAATGATCCTTTATGATTCACTTGGTCTCCAAAAGTATCCCGCTGGAACCTCATCACTAAAGACCAACAGTTCAAAATCTGGATTTGGCATTACGAATTCAAAACACAGAGGTATTTTCCTTCTGTCCACTGAACTGCAGCTCTTCTCTCAGGTTGTAATTAGGAAACCAGGAGGAGCCCGCGGAAGCCTCAACAGGCTTTAGCTGCTTTGACGTGTAGCTGCAGCCAGCTGCGGCGGCAGAGCTTTAGGAAGACGATGAAAGCCTTTCCAGACACATCGGCTGCTTTTATTAGACTAAAACAAACAGCCAGCCGCTATCGCACAGGTACACACACATACACACACATACACACACCTGTCATTTCATTATTGGTGCTGTTTGCCGTTTTGGCAGTCTATAAAAACCAAATTAGTGGACATACTGTGTGTGCGCGCGTGTTTGTGTGTGTATTCCATCCTCAGCTGAGAGTGTAAAGGCCAATCGTGCTCTAGGTACCAACAAGAGGATTAGTCCCAGTTTCCTGTTTTTCACACTGTACATGCAAACACAGCAGGGAAAGCTTGGGCACGGTTTGTGTGCGTGTGTTTGAGCACGTGCGTTCTTCCAACTAACTTCCCACACATGCAGCCGACGATCCCGCAAGAAAACACTGATGAAGCCAGGAAAGTTTGGCTGCGCTCGCATGTGCTTTTCTCTACCCACAATCCCCAGATTTCCTATTTAATTGAGGGGAACATTTTTTTTTTCTTTGCCTAATGTAAGTGGGAGGTATTAAGCGGAGCGGCAGAATGGACCGAGAAGCAGAAAAATTAGGCGTTTGTATCACCTAATGACTACATGTACAAACTGTCATAAGTGTGCGGTGTTGACAAGGCAACCCCCTCTCTTATCTGTATGAATATGACACGTTGTTCTATTAAAAGGGCAATTAACATTTCACATGCATGTCCGAACCCCAATTTCCCACGTTTATATCTCTTCTGGATTTCTGTCCCCTTGTTCTTTTCACTCCATCTATCCAGGAGAGATGTAGAGTAGGAAGAAAATAGCTGACAGGATGTTAAAACATCAAATACTGCCCACTAATGAAAGACTATTTTAAGTAGAAGTCTATTCTCTCATTTTTCACTGCATTCCTTTTATTACTCGGCTACATTGTCCATCTATTATCTGTCACTCCTTTGCTTTTCTATTCCATTTTCTCGATGTTTCTCATTACTTTGAGTTTTTGTCTTTTGCCACATCCGTTCTTTCATTTAGTCTGGCTTGTCATCAAATTCATTATCCTCCGGGCGCTAAGGAAGTCTAAACGAAGTAACAAATGCTTTACTGATTCATGAATCTTGGCTATTTGAAATGGAAACAGTCAGGGGGATCACCAAAGTCTTTAGGATTCATCCTCTGGGCACCACAAGGACTGTATCTCTATTAATGTTTTCATAATTCATTTAACAAATGGTGGATGGACCAAAGAACAAACTTACCGACTAACAGACTGACATTGGCATCCTTAAATACGGAAGCCCTGAGCGGCACATTACTTGATATCCTTGCTTTCAGAGTCGGGCAGACTAGAAACCCTTGGGTAAATGTTAAATTTGTTTGTGGCATACAGGTAACAAATACTATAATGCCTAGCCCATCGCTCTCAGATTTATGCTGCTAGTCCCAAAAAAGCCACAAATAGAATACGTTAACGTTTTTCCAGCAGCACTATTGTTAAAGGTATTGTTCTACAGTGTGAGGTCCAGAAGGAAGAGTGTCCTTTTGGAAAAGTAGCTTCTAGTGAGGCCGTGAAATTGGGATAAAGATAAAAAATGTGTGTGTGTGTGTGTGTGTGTGTAAGAGATGTAGATGAGACATTCTCTCCAGCTCTGAAACCTCTGCCAACTATTGTTTCCTGTGGGGATACTTTCACAGTTTAGTCAGAAGCAAATCCAGAAGGTACTCTCTCTCTGTGTGTGTGTGTGTGTGTGTGTGTGTGTGTGTGTGTGTGTGTGTGTGTGTGTGTGTGTGCGTGCGTGCGTGCGTGTGTTTCTGTCCCTCTTTCTCCCTCCCTCCCAGCTGTGTGCAGTTGTGTAGCATGTTTGAAGAAGGGGGAAACATATTCCAGATGGCTGGCCACATGGGCCCGTTCGGACTCCCACATACATGTTCATGGACACATGCCAGAAACACACCTGAATGTGCTCCACATGCAGTGCATCTATACTGCACACTGTGTACTGTAGGGAGCACCGACACGCCCTCTGTATGGCATTATGTTCTGTCCACGGCCACATGCTTGCACAATTTTCCAGTTCATTTCAGGTCCAATCAGATAATAAGACGAGTTTCCTGCACCTCTCCATCCTCCTCAGATTAATATTGGCAATCACTGTGTTATTGGACAGTACACAAACTTTTCATTTCAAGCTTGTATTGTAATCGGTATTGAACCTCAAACTGTTAAGTTATATTTTATAATCCTGTTTCGTGAAACTTTCCGGTAGTTACACTGCAGGCCAGCAGTGGTGTGGCTTATGAGTCTGTATGTATTACAGACCTTTGTATTTGTTATTCAATATCCAATTGTGCTAGTATAATTCCAGACTACTTCCTTTTGGAAAGGGAAAACTGATAATGCACTTAATTTTTTTTTGCTATATATATAAATATATTTCCCCATTCAAACATTAGCGGGAAAGCAATGTTTTTAGATTTACAAAAAAGATAAGGAATAATAAATAGAATAGTAAGAAGAAGAAAAAAATACCAATTTAAACTTTGATTTAGATAAATATATCTTCAGTAAGAATACACCAAGACACAAAGACTTTTTGAATGTATTTAAAGATGCATTCAATTATATATCCATTTTTTTTTTTACCACTGTGAAACTATAGACAACCCCTGGCATGTTCTTGTCCTACAAAAGTAATTTACCACACGTTAGCAAAAAATTGGCCATTTATGCATCCAGTATTAGCATTCACTTGAAGTTTCGGTCCACCTGATTGAACTTAATTCATCATTCCCTCTTCTTTTAGCTCTGCTTTTGGCCTCCACCATGTTTTCCTCTGGTTTGGTGCTGGGCAGGTAGTGCACAGTGGGTTTGCCAGTTTTTTTTTATAGAGAATAACGTGTTAATAACAGCTAAATTTGCCTTAAATCAAAACAATGGCCTTAAAAAAGGCTAAAAATCACAGATCTAAAGCATTATATAATTTTTGTTGTGGGTTTTACACTACCAGCAACCCTTTTCACAACAATCATTTGACTTGTTTGCATATAAATGCTGAGTGCAGCTTCAAGATTTGATAATATAGTATATAGTGGTATAACAGTAGACTTCAAACTCCCTCTGAGGCCTTGTTTTATAATAAGAACATAACATGTCATACAACAACTATAAACAAAAACACGTGTAATTAACTTAACTGAAGCACAAACACGTGACGTGTCCACAGAAACAAGGATTAAATGTCAAGTAAATGTTCAGTAGTGGAAAGGGATTGAAGATTCTAATCCACTGAGGGCATCTCCTCTAATAGATTTAGCTAAACAAGCTGATACATCAGTAACTGAATGCATATCTACACTGTCCTTTCCTACTGGGAAGAGATAAGTGACATGACCGGGCTTTTGCTCCACCTTAACACAATAAATGATCCATGATTGGAGCAGTTTATTGATTTCTTAATTGTACCCATTTTTTGTCGTCCTAAAGATTCACTTGTTTCACACTATCCCCCGCCTCGGTATCCTCAGTCAGTTCTATACAGATCCTTAACATCCTTTAAAAAATGGTTCTACCAAGCACTGTGGCATGACCCTGGAGGCACGTTGTCTGGTTTCATATCAGACCAATTGTTTTTAGAGAACAAACTCACTGGCTGCCATCTTAGGTACCAAGTAGATCTCTCGTGGGTGCTGCCTCTCTCTCTTTCTCTCTCTCTCTCTCCCTCACTCAATATCTGTGTGTCTCTCTGCAGGCTGTGAAATATGCATGGATGAGGGAAGCGATGAGGTGGTGGAGTTGGGGATGTGTAGGGACCAAGGGAAGAGGATGCTCTCGCCTCGATTAAGTATTTACAGCACCCCAGACCATCTGGACTGAGGGAGAAGCGCTGCAAGAACGCAGAGGGGGAGAGAGAAAAAAGGGAGACGGAGAGAACTAAACCTCCGAGAGGGAAACGAATGAGTGGAAGTTAGGAAAGGATGGGGTGAAGAGGGAAAGCAGCGGGGGAATGATACATGCCACTTTGATTAAGCCCAAAAGCATGTGGTTCTGCTTTGTGGCTCTCTCTCTCCTAGTTTAGTTTGGGGAAATGCAATCTGGACTCCAGGGAGGGCTAATCATCCACACATTTGTAATGGTGAAATAGTGTGTGTACGCACACTCACGTCTGAAATAAACTGATTAAGAGGGCATCAGAGTGGGAAGTGAGCTGTAGCTGTGGCACTGCCCTGCAGCCAATAAGCCTCGTTGAAACAAAGATACAGTCCATGTTCGACTGCAGCACTGAGTGCAAACATGAATGTCTTTTTTAATGTTACCTTGTCTGTGTTGCATTAAAGATACTTCAAGCTGTAAGATTTCCCAGAAACACTGTTGCTTAGTGCGTTTGCTGCCCCCAAAGGTTGTACGAATGCAAACGGCCATTTATAATGTAATAATTGAAATGACTAACAATGTGTTGTTTTTATATTCATATGGATTTAAAAAATACACACTGTCCTTCTCCTTTGTATCATAATACTGTTTTTCAGTTTTCTAACCCACTTTTCCTATAAGAATCCTCAAAGCTGCAACTACCTCTATCATCACTTATCTCTCATGATTGCTCTGATACTTGAATGCAGCTTTGAAGAGCTGCTTCGCAGAAAAACAGAGAAAACATACACTGGGAGTTTTAGTGAGAGAGCGGAGAGGATTGATGGAGAGAGGAAGTGGAGGATGATGAGAAGGAGGAGGTGTGGATGTTGGAGGGCTGATGTGTCTGTCTCAAGTGTGATGCCCCGTATTGTTCAGTCTAAAGAAGCCCTGGAGGCTCTTTTTGATTCGATCCCTTCGCTGCCAGGTCTACCCCTCTGTCCCCCCAGAGGGCAAAAAGCACATAAAGGCTATTTAATTCATGTAATGGTGAAATAATTGACGGTACTCGTACCTTCGGCCAAGTGTTTCATTATTTTCGGTTATGGCCAACAGTATTCATTTGGGTGCATCCCTAATAATAATCACACAAATGCAAAACACACACAAGTTTATAATACATACAGCCAAGATATATATATATATATATATGTGTGTGTGTGTGTGTGTGTGTGTGTGTGTGTGTGTGTGTATATATATATATATATATATATATACATTTATTTATTTTTTTAATGCAAAGTTGCTCTCAGGCATATAAACACATAGCCCTGATCCAGTTGTAACTTATATTTGGCATTTGGAGCAAAATCTGGAGTATTAATCAAAATGGCTATGGTTATGGTTGATGAGGCAGTTTAGCATATCTGACAATTTAACAGATGTGATGGACAGAGCAGCTGTGTTTGTGGAAGTGTGGTGGAGTTGATCTGGTGTACATAGAATCGCTGGCCTGTCAGACCATCTCCTCGACAATAAGTGAGCGGTGAAGCCCGCCAGTATAATGGTACCCAGCCCCCCTTGCCTCTTCAAAAGATGTGTGAAGATGGAATGAATTATGAATACCCCCTGACTGTCACACCAACACCCTGTTTATGTGAGTGTGCAATTACTGTAGGAGTTACGGCACCACGTTATGGCGTTTGGGTTGAACATGAATTTGGTCGCAGACAAGTGAAATTCCAGTATGCATCATATTCAAATAAAAACAAAAGGATGTTCCAGTAAATACAATGTGACAAATCTCTTTCGGCAAATTAGTTCAGATGCATTTTCAGGATTTAAAAGCCTTTAAGACAAGATTTACTGCTTTCTCAGACATTGAAACGCCGATAGAAATCAGGATGTTATCCGCCCAGTCTAATATTTGAAGCGCCATACATCAGCTAAAAAAACCTAAAAAAAACACATGCACTGAGGATTGAATGCCAAAAAAAGAGGTGCACATCTGCTCCTTTCGGTTTGAGGATCAAAAAGGTTTACAGGGTATTTCTTGGCGCGACTTGGAACAACAGAGTCTTAGGATGAGTTCTGTCAGCCTGCAGCCTGTCAGTCGTTTGGTAATGCAATGGCAAATCCTCACATCTTTGCCTAATCTACAAACACCTTTCCCTGTGTTTACTCTGCTGCAGTACCCAAATCTGATCTGTATTTAGGGCCGCAAGTCGGGACTAGTCGACTTAGAGACAATATCGGCTTCGCCAAGCGTCTTGTTTAAACATTCTCAAGTGAGATGCAGAGCGGTAGCTCACTGTGGGTTTCATATCCACCGCAACAATCTTCACCACCTGCTGTTTCCAGAAACTATCACAGGCTTATTGTTTTCTGAAATTTAAAACTTGACACTCTTGACAAACAACTAATTCCATCACTTTTTACTGTATGTGCAACACCCAGAATGCTTTTGAAAGAGAGACTTTGTGTGTGTGTGTCAGTTGAATCACTGGAGAGAGATGGCAGAGGCAGTGGGATGAAGCCAGGAGGCGGCCGCGATGGCAGGATTTCTTCACCGCCTTCAAGTGTCACCATTTGAAAAAGGTATGAACACTTATTCCTTAAACGCAATATATTATGAGATAGCACTCTCGTAATATCTTTCTTTGAAACTCATACTGTCCTTAATGTTTTACTGACCGTTTAGGGCTAAATGTTACAAGTTTAAACTAATCACAGAGAAAGGACTGTTATTTTTCTAAAATAGTAATTGGTAGTAGCACACACATTGACAGCAGGACATCGGAGTGTTAAGTGTCCAGGGCATCTCTTCTTACTTGAGGGGGCCCAGGTTTTTTAACTGCTGTAATTCACCACAGACACAGAACAACATCACTGCTTCAGCATCATAACTGACCAGTGCTTGAACACACCGATGCTGCTTTCAGACATGCACTGAAGTCCGGACATTTTCCTGAACTTTTCCAAAGGGGCTGTTTTGCTGGAATGCTGTGTTGCTCCGCTCATTTCCGAATCTTTTCCTGCCAGAAACCCGAGTAAACTTTCCATAAAATGTCCGAGTGAGCCCAATTGAGAATTTAGCAGAAAAATTCACAGCCAACAAGTGGGTGCTCTACCCATGTGGCAACCCCTCGCCTGAACCTTGCCTAACTTTTCCTGAACCCGACTGACTTGGACAATCTCCTGCTACATATGTCAATGGCAAACTCAGGAAAAATGTCCGCCCCCAATCTTCCCCAAAGTACATGTCACAAACAACAGCTGTAGACTTTACTGACCAAAGGAGCAGAAGAATGACCTGCTGCCAACAAGCAGTTTCTCTGGCCTCACATGGACAAAATTGTTCATAGGCAAAATTCACATATTGATGACAGTAATAGTCAAAAATATGATGTCCTTTTTAATGTTACCTTATTTGTGTTGCATTAAAGATACTTCAAGTTGTAAGATTTCCCAGAAACACTGTTCCTTAGGCTATTTTATTTATACAATGGTGAAAGAAGTTGACAAAATCAATGAAAAATTGTAAAAATAAAATAAATAAATAAATAAATAAAAAATAAAAAAACATGTTGGTTAATCGGTATTCATCCTTCGGGCAAGTGTTTCATCATTATTATTTTATTATATATAGCCAACAATATTCAAGTGTGGTTATGGTTACGATTAGAAGGTACGAGCTGGAAACAACACACTTGACAGTGCACGGAACAGCCAATGGTTTCCTCTGAAATAAATCCTGTTTTAAACTTTGGAAAGATATGGTGTAACTTGTACTGACTGAAATTCTTGGCCAATGGGGTTTTTCAACAAACCGTCATAGCAACAAAATGGCTCTTTTGTCAGGGCCTTTATACAGCAATGGAATAAGTGAATGACACTTACTGGCTGATATCCACCTCTTTGGGTTGAATCCACCTGGGCCACTAACAGTTATAGTTGCTCAACAGCCAATTGTGCGCCTTGCTTACTGACACAATACAAACCTCCATAGAACCACCATGGACCTCAAAGGTTCTCGGTTCATTTACTCATCTGCCCTGAAAATCTTTTCTCCTCTCTGTGCTGTTTAGTCCCCCTTTGTGAAACCTGGCGTCTTGCTCTATGCCACCTGACAGGGCAAGACGGCAAACCCATTCATCTTCCTCCTTTGATCCTGCAGACTTCAAAACCTGCAGACCAGCGGACTGTGGCTGTCCAACACCATGCCAAGCTGAGAGCGACAGGGAAGTGAGGTGCAACTTCACACATAATACCCACCACGTCATGGTCAGGGAGATGCTCGGGCCCTATTGGAAACATGCTAATTTCATGGTAATTTCTGATTTTTGGACAATGATGCCAACCGGCAGACAGACACCCTCTTCCTGCCTCTGACGCTTCGGATTCAATTCAGATTAAACACAACCATTTGCTGTGTTTTTGTTCCTCCTCGAGCAGCCTGTCCGGTCCTGAATCTGGCGCATTATTCATGGACCGCAACAATTAAAACATCAACATGGGGCAGGATAAAAATATGTACATTATTCATATCTGTTCTCCAGGGAGACAGGCAGTCAGAGCTAATGAGAGGCTGAAGCTTTGAAGTCATGGAGCCCTCAGTGAGTTGAATGGCGTGAATTAAGTACCACCATCAGACGCGTTTTGCTCTATGCGAACATCTTCTCGACGGATAATTTTAGCCAATGTTATGAGTCCTGTTTTGACTATTTTCTAAGGTTTTAATCAGGAAACGTGAATATAATTGTGTCTCCTTGTCAATGAGAAGGTCGGGCTCAGCCACACAGCAGCACCCCCATGACCTGTTAGGGGAGATGTGGGATCAAGAGGAAATTAATATTCCATGAGAATATATGTACGGACACAAGATACAGTTCAAGTGGAATGGATGCACTGCTTTTTCAGCCACTCAAGTGCAGTGTAAAGTGATTTTGGCATCCAGCAAATTTGCTAAATAGAAGAAGCTCTGCCAGCCAGACTTGACCCCGTTCCCTGGCACTGCCATTGCCCAACACCCTGCCCTGTGCCATGCTGATACGCTATCTGCCCAAACAGATGCCCACTCTGGCCTCCCAGCGGCACGTTTCCCGTCCCCCACTTTACTCGTAGCTGCCTGCTGATGTCCTAGCCCCGTCTCCTTGAAGGAGCCCAGCAGACCCGAGACTGGCACTGGCCTTGTCGCTAAAGGGAAAGATGCTTGCTGATGTAAGATCTGCATGAGTCTGAGGCCAGACATGACATTAAGATATTCAGTAAGAGCAAACACTGTGTAAATGTCTGGCTTACCTCCACAACGAGCTCTCGAGCACCTTGGTGGAGTCAGCGTGGTAGTACTTGGTCAGGATCAGGATGACCTGCAAGAGAGGGTGGAGGAGAGAGATACATTTAGACGTTAACCGGAAAAAAGGTGGTCAGGATTTTTAAATTACTAGGGATCATAAGTCTAAGAAGCCACCCACCACCCCTCAAGTAAATTTAAAGAGACATGAAAAACCCAAGAGTTTTCCTTTCTTTTAAACTCATATTTTTGTTGTAAATATTAATTTCAGAACAGTTGTATTTACCATATAGTTTCACAATATATTCTAACACGCCTTTTTCACAGCATATAAACTTCCCTGTCTCTTATACATACTTTTAATTTATATGGGTGACTTCTATAAAAACTGAAGCAAAGTAAAATATGAGATTCAGACTATAGCAATTCAGCACATAAAAAAAAAGAAACTGCATAACATTACATTTTTACAATGTGCCCAATGACATTGAAGCCAAAGAAAATTCCCCATTGATTTTTGCAATGGTGTAAGTCACTATGCTTGCTACGTCGTGTTGAATACAGTTGCACAAAACGGTCCAGAATACACGCATTCGTTTCCGGAAACCAGAAATGTATAGCGGTGCACCACAACAAAGTGTCCCTGTCGGCTGCTCAGTTGGTTGCAGTTTGTAACTATACCACCAGAAAATTACAAAAATTACACACTGGGGTTTTTTAAACAATCAAAAGCCATGTTTCCACCAAATGTAAGCAATTAGCTCCTGGAAATACACTTCCAAAACGTGAGTTTTGTGATCCGTTGCACCCCTAGTGAAAATGCTCAGCAGAGCCTGCACCTCGTCATCGGTCCATCTATTGTAGCTTCTCCTCTGCGTGTCCATGACAAAGAGTGGTGAAAAAACAAAACAGTAGTGAGCTTGCAGCTGGCGAGTACCTGACCAATCACAATTTTTCAGCACTGCATCCCCGCCCCCATAGTTCCTGAACCCAGATAAATTACCCAGGAACTAAATTTAGACCCTGGTTCCTGCGGTCGAAATGCAGCAAGTCCTCCTTTAGTTTTTAGTTCCTGGGTAGAGTTCCTGTGGTGGAAACGTGGCTAAATTGAGCAATTCATTGTTCTCGTTAAATCTTGAGTGCTCTAATGTTAAAGTTTAGCTAGTGCTAAAAGGATATTAGTTGTGCTAATGACTCATTTAAGTATTGACTTAAAGATTTAGCATTGAAATTTCCAACAATTCCTGAATGTGTTGAAACTGTCTTCTCCTATTCTGCCTCTAAATTATTATTATTATTTTTTTTTTATCTTTCATTTTTCCACATGGGTAATACAGATATGATACGCTACAGTTTAAATAAAATATATGTAATTCTTAATAAATGGGGGAAAAACACATTTAAAAAAGTACATATATGGTCTTTATTTAGTTTTAAAAGGAAGTCACTTAGGCCAAAGGACTTCAATCCCTTCAAGTCCTTCAAGTTTGCAATCGTTTATGCAGTCACCTGCATAAACGATTTTCAACAAATCTATCCTCTGCATTTATTTTTCAAACAAAGGAAACCATGGAGAAACAGGAGTATTAATATTAGGGTGTTGGAGAAAAAATATTTCCATGAACAAATATTGCTTGTTTGCCACTATGATTCTAGAAAAAGTTCACACAGTTCTTTCCTCGGTGCTTCTCCTTGCCTTCTTCTTTGCAAGTACATTTCTAAATTTAGCTTAAACACAGTTTTTTTTAGGCAATTTCACTGTTAAATCATTATTCTACATAGACTAAAGGTTTGTTTTGGGTTTAGAAGTATGTATAATATTTTTTCACAAAAGAATAAATAAATAAAATGGATAGATGTTTTATTCATGTAACCAAGACATCTTGGTCTGGGGCACAAACCCCATGCGTGTACACTGGATCAGAGACTCTTGTCTTTCATATTTCTGAGACCGCCTGTTCTTGACAGCAAGGCCTGCTGAGAATTGCGTTGCTATGGCAAGAGAGGCAGTGGGTCAGGCAGCACAGTGGGGCCGAGAAGTGTGATTGACAGGCCAGATTGCAGTTCTAGGTAACTGAGCAAGTGAGAAACCCGGGACCGGCCTTCGGGCACAGGGAAGTTGATTGGCCAAGGGGTCCTGCCCAGAGGCAGCTGCCAACAGCAGGTTGTGTTGAAGGTGGCTACAAACTCAGCTATATGGACACACCTGGTACATCTTAATATGGAAAGTAACAACAGTCTTTATCATCAAATTCTCTGTGTTGACAGTGCATAATTATGGCTCTTATTTTTACTTAACATATTTTTCTTGAATAGTAAGTGGCATAAGCACCAAGTGTGTGTAATCTTCAGTCTTCTGGAAAAAGAAAAGACAGCTGACAAGTTCAGGAGGAAAATGTCTGGTTGATTTGTTTATCAGATGGGTTGAAGGCTATGTTGTCTTGCTCAGCTGACTTTATAAGATACATGGCTGCCGGCCCTAAATAGTTTGCCAGATATGTTTTCATCCCTGTCTGAACGTTTAGCCCTGTAAAATCTCACCTCTAGCTAAAAGTAGTGCCCAAGGCTGTCATATTTCCCTTTGGTGTCACAGCAAGGCCACACAGTCTGTAGCATTAGGCCGCAGTTAGTATTCAAAAAGAAACACTAAGCGTTTTTCATAAGGCCTTCCACTGAGGCAGGCCTGGTCTTGAAAGAGTTTTATTACGCACAAAACTAAGAGTTGGTCAAAGCGGAGCACCGCAACTGGGGACATACTGAATGAGCTCTGAGAACTGTAGACCAATTTCCACAACACAGGCTGCCATCAAAGCCACTCAGTGCCGTCTCCAAGCACTTGGTTCAAAGCAACCACCAAACTCAGGAGTTCCAGCCCTAGTGGAGCTTGGTTTCCAAAGATGTGTATGCACTAAAACCGGAACAGAGGACATTTCCCTAAGCAGCAGCCCGCTTGCCAGGGCTGATAACAACCTTGGTAACAGCTATAATGGATACAGCGACAGAGTACAACCCCCTCCTTTTATGCCGCTATTACTTTCATAAAAAACTTTCTTTGCTGATCAAGAAATAGACAGCATCCCTGTCTGGATTTGTGAGCGAGCTGCCTTGCAAGATTTTCTGACTCGTGCAGCGTGCAGCAAATATTCCCTGATTGGTCTTTGGCCTACTGTGACTCAACTGGTGTCTCTGGAAACAGGCTGTCCGCCTCTGCACAGCTGTCACTCTCCTAATGAGATACTGGTGTAAAGCTTGACACTCTTACCATGCAGACAGAAAGGCAAAGTAACAGCAATGGTCCCTTGACACAAGGATTAGATCTATCATGCTGTACACTTAGTACTCATGCCTCCTCAAGCCATTCTTACTTTCCTTCTTCCTTGAGATTCATGCATCCGGTTGAACATTTAAGCCTATGTCTTTACACCTACTGTACATTCTTTATTTATCTTATTCTGTCCAACTAAAACAAGTTAGAGGCACAACATTTGGCACTATCAACTCATGAAGTTGGTTACCAACAGAGCAACGTTAGCTTACTCATTACGTCATTTTGTGGTGGGCAGGTAGTGTATAGTAAAGACGTTTACCATCAAAACCAAAACAATACGTCACATGAGACTTTCATTTTACACAATTATTCATCTATTGTTCATTTGATCGATTAGTCAACTAATTGCTTCCTCTCTATTCATGATGATTCATTCTATCTTAGCACTTTGAGATGCTTTTAGCAATGAAAAGTCCTCTATAAATGAAATGTATTATTATTATTATTATTATCAAAATGTTGAAATAAACATCCATTGTCGAGAGCTGTTGTGCAACAGAACAACGCGACAATAAAAAAACGAAGCACATCACTTGTTTGTCTGCGTCAACCCAGTCTTCTGCTATTAATTTAACAAATACACAGAGATCACATTCACTGTGTCCCAGTGCTGGGTTCAAAAAGTTGTTCGACATAAAAGTGTAATACTCCATAGCTTCTAACAGCTTGGATCCTTCCGCTGACACAAAATATATTTGGGCCTGCTGGTTAAGAGAATGCCCTGTTGCGAATATAAATCTATAATTGTAGCTTTTTAAGTGTGGCACACATCAAATTGCATCCTCCATCTTGTACGAGAAAAAAGCGGGGGGAAAAAACTGCACCTCAATCAGCCCTGCATATGGACCGGCTGATGGACTTTGCTAGTCCATCAACCCCATGAGATTGAGTTATGCATCATTCAACCAAATGCCAATGCCAATAAAATATTCTGCCTCTATAACCACATGTTGAGTTTGTCTTCAAGGCCTAACTTCTACTCAATTGGAAAAAGATTTTTCTTTGGGGATTAAGTGGACAGGGCAAGGATGTATTCTACCATGAATCACTTCTGGCAGGAGGCAGAGAGAGTGTTTATTTGGCAGCAGTGTACCTAGCCACATTGACAAAACTGCTGAACAGCAGAAGCCAGATTCCTCTGTTGCCTCTAGTGTACAGAGCAGTGCATTAAGACTAGAACTTGGCAGCTTCGGCCCACAGCTCATTGGACTAACGGGCAAAATTGGCATGGAATGAGAATCCAACCGGAGTGGGGAGGAAAAAAAATCCATACTTTTTGGGGGAAATCCAATGCCATGCCAGTCAGTTGTAATTCAATACAAATAAATCACAGAAACATACTTGGAGCCAAACAAGAATCAGAAAACATGTCAAGTTGATGGGACAAGTCTGTCTGGGAGCTCATTTTTTTCATAAGCGATGACAGCAAAAAGTCTCTGTCTCCTCTACTGATTTAGATAACAAATTGCAAGGAAGTTTGTGATGAACTCTGTGACCTGATCAAACTGCTGTAGAGGGAAATATCTCTCTGTTGTAACTATCTTGTAATACCGCAACCACATAATCAGCCTCTGTGGGTTTCTTGTTTGTAAGCTGGCGGGCAATGAATCTAATGGCTTTTATTGGGGAAAAGTCAACAGGGTGGTCAGGACCTCTGGATGACTCCATACAAGAGCTACAAGAGACCCCATTGAGAGTCAAGCTCCTAGGCCCGTAGACCATGAACTCCAGCCTGACAACCAGTTTGTCCCCAAGACTTTTCCATCCACTGCGTGTCAATGGAGCACTATCAATCAGCTATTGAGGAAGAGACAGAGGGAGAATATGTTAAAGGAAGGAGGAGACTGAGGGAAAAAAAATACAGACATCGCTGAGGCTCTGGAGAAAGAATGCGCTCATTCATCTTAAAAGCAAAAACAGTGCAATACAAGTACTCCATCGAAGTGTGCAACACCCCCTTCCTCATCCCTCCGGGGCACTTCGCATTCTCCAGTAACAGACCACACACATAAACAATTCATCACAGTCTCGAATAAAAGGGAGTAACTCATATTTGTCCATCCTCCAAAAAAAAAAAAGTCTTAGCCTAATTTATATTCTTGTGGCACATAAGTAAATTACACACCGATTAAATTTGGGGAATGGCTTTGTGCTGACAGTTTGGCGCCATCCCTGTCTCCCTTTCCCAGATACAGATACACGGCCTTTCAGTTTATTGCATGTTCTGTAACGGGTGTTTTGAACCTTTTCGCCACGATATGGTAGAGCAGAGAATCAGACAAGTGTGTGAGGTCGGAGAGAGAGGCATATACAAATGCGGAATCTCTCTCCAGTAACTGTAATTTTGGTCAATCCATAGACCTGACTGTGTATATAACTGAAATAAATAGTCTATTAAGACTATTTATTTCAGTTATATTGGAGACATCTGGGAAAGAACTGACCCTTTGAATAATCGACAACTGCCTCTCCAACTGGTTATCCAAAGGACATTTCAGTGGCCGTAATTTCTCTACAGGCCTCCCCTTGCTCGCTCAGATACACACACACACACACACACACACACACACACACACACACACACACACACACAGACACACTCTCTCACATAAAATAAAGTGCTTCATTCATCCAAATAGTTCCCAATTATCCCCATTCAACGGCCGTGCTAATGGTTCAGGACACCAGTCGCCACTGAGCAGTCACATCTGGTTGAAGTCGTTTTTGCAGTGGACCTTGACCACACTCTTTATCTGAGGCCAGACGGTGACCCACACACTCGTTACCATTTTAACAGTAGTTTGAGATTGCCACCATTCATTAAACTGCTCAGGCGGAGGGGAGGACAATTACATGGACCTTTGCTTCTGCTTGCCTTGTGCTTGGTACAAACAAAGGGCTTGTGCTGACCCCTCTTAGAGTCCATGCAATCAGGTGGAACAGGCATCTGGATAACTATGGATAAAAATTGTGGTGGGAAGTAGAAAAAATTTGTTTGACTTTGGTTCAACAAATTTCAAATGGAAAGTGGTTGGGGATGTTTCTACTTTTAAATGGGATAATATTTTAAAGGTTAACCCAACAAGTGGGTACAATGCCAACACAAATGTTGAGAATGTTTAAATTACGCGACAAAATGGGTTGTAGGTTTTTTTCAGAGTGGCTTTTATCCTTATATATTTGTCTATTGGGACTATTGATCATGACTACAATTTAAAATTTTGCGCATCACTTTTATACATATGATGCCACCTGTACTATTAGTAATTTCTACAGTCTGACTTGAAAAAACTTAACACCTCAACAACTGCATCAGCTAATTGCCCTGTCTCTAAAATGCTCCTATACACTGTTTTCCAAGCAGTTTTTTTTTAATAGATGCCAAGTTTTTGCATGTGAAGTAGCATAAGCATGTGCATATGCATTGGTTATAAATGAGTTACAAGTTAGTGTAATTTCAGAATCTTTTGAAATTAAAATTTTCTCAAACCTATTCACCCATCTTTTGTCATTTTCATCTCTCTTGTCTAACAGGTCTAACAGGATGCTTCCATCTTTTTGTTTTGATCCCCATGCCTCTTTTAGTCCCTGCAGGTTTCTTCCCATTTTCGAGCTTCCTCTTTCCTCCCATGGATATCTCAGGAATTGTTATAATTGGCCTCTGATCAAATTGGGGGCCTGTTTTCCGAGGAAGAGAATGGAACAGTTGGGGCTTGTGTACCCTCCCCCGATTCTCTTAAATTATGGGGTGTATCCACAACAAAAGGCTTTCTTTGGTAACACAGTACTGTAATTCCACTGCAAACCCAAAAGATTATCATTAACACCCATTTCTCACAAATTTATCCATGCAAATACATATTCCTGCTTGTGGAGTTGGGAAGATGATTCCGTCGGTGAAGACTGATGCTCAACCCGACAACTAATTGGACCAACAGGACCGAGGGAGCGGAGTTCCTTAGATGTGTGATAATCCACTACTGGGAGCCTGAGGCCTTTGGGATTCAGAAAGAGAGAGTGTGTGTGTGTGTGTGTGTGGGGGGGGGGGGGGGGGGGGGGGGGGGGGGGGGGGTGAAGAGAGATATGGGGAGAAGAGTGGGAGGCAGGAGATGAAAGGAAGATGGCAATGGACCAAGAGACAAAGAAATGAGCTGAGAAGAGAAAAATAAGTTTGGAATGGATAAGTTGGACCTACTGAAAACGTTACATGAAACAAAGAGAGAGGAATAACTGAAGACAATAAAGAAAAGGGCTGGAGATTGACAGAGGCAGAAAATAAGAGAGTAAGGCATTAGAAATAAAATACAGGGACATTGGGAGAATAATGACCAGCGATGGTGATGGTAATTGATGAAACTAAGGGATTGACACAAGCTTACTGACCCCTCAAATCTCTCCATTGTTCAATAATTGACATTATTAGCTGCTCTTTTGAAAAAAATGTCTACTCACAGCAGATATTTAACAACATTAGCATTCATTAGGCGTCATTCATTAAATCTAAGTAAAACATTCACTCTCCTTTTGGGTCTGTTTTGGTCTATCACCGTGTTAACCACCTACTTGCTAATTTTGTTGTGTCTGCTGTTTGGTGCTGACAACTGGCGTACAGTGGATTTAAGACAGCTTTGTTAGTGAAAATGGCAGATTGCGTTGTCTGGGAACCAAACTGATGAGAGCAGTGAGATCAAAAGTGGTAAAGTCGTGGGCCATGAAGCCAAAACATTCATTTAAAAATGCTCCAGAAACATGCGAATAACTACAGCTGGTTAATGCTCTGGAAGCAATTGGTCCAATGTCAATAGCAGAAGCTTTACAGATGTGAAGTCTCAATAAAACAGAATTTTTTGACATTTATACAAAACAGCCAATACAACCAGCGTGACTACTTGTATTGTGTAAATAGAAAAAGAAACACATACAATTGATTTTTAAAAGAAGAAAATAGTGGAATTTATGCATTTTTCTATGAACACTTTGTTCAGACTGTTTTCATAATGTGTTGCTTCCAACAACTGAATACCTGGATGTCAACATCTTTTTCAAATTCTTCCTAATTTAGATTAAATGATTTAATTCTTCAAACGTAGTTTTCCCACTGACACAAGCATGACAAGATAATCAGTGAGTGAGTATATCACCGCCATGTGCTCGTGGTGAGCTAAAAAGATTGAGGAGCATCAGAGAGCAGATGCCTTTGAATACAGAAACGATCGCTGATGTTTCAGTCCCTTTCATGCAGGCGCTGGCGGGTGTCCGATCTCAAAGTCAGAATTACAAGAAGAAAGATGGACTAAGTAGACAGATAAGTGGCTGGGGACGCCTCTCCCCCTTTCAGGTGGACAGATGTTGAATTGTGTTTGTAAAGCCCCAATAAAATCTTACCCGACAGGAATGTTGGAAGGAGAAAATAAACATCAGAGGCCGTGAGGCACAGGATGACCTGTGCTAATAGCAGGGAGACCACCTTTGTGATGGGTATCTGTGACCAAGTGCATTTGTTGGAGAGACTTACCATCTTTGTATACCTTATAGGAAACTCTAATCCTGTCTGTTTGCATCTGGATCTGCCTTCTTGTGACTTATTTATAGCCTCCAAGCTACATTTGAGATAACCACAAATGACGACATCAGGAAGATAAACTGGAAGCAGATTGTCTACACTGCAGTTGGTTGCTTAGTAGCAGAAAGTTCCACAGACAATGAACAACAATGGTTAAAATTAATACAAGGGAAAGAGATCCCTCGTCTTACTGGACTGATGACGAGGCGGCCAAGCAAATATGGTGACACAGGAGAAATATCCATCGCCGAGGAAGCCATGGTAATGGAAAAAAAACACCCACACAAGTCGGATGTGTGAAAAAAAAACCTCGGGAAGGATGAGTTATGACTGACAAGAAAAAGTGGGTGTCTGCATCTCCTGTTTGCCCATCCTAAAACTAAAACAGACAACCCTCATTTTAAGGAGCTCTAAACCACGAAATCCACATGTATGGGAAAAAAAAAAAAAGCAAAAAAAAAGGCACCAGGACCGACGGGAGGAGGAGGGGGGGAGACAGACAGAGACAGAGGGCGAGGGACGGGGATTATGATAATACTGTGGCAACAGCTGTTCCGCTGTGGCGAGCAGCTGTATCCACTGAAGGGAATGAAGCCTGAGCCAGGACAGGAGCCTTTGTCCATGCTGCCGTGACAGTAAAGGTAGCCAGGACAGACACAAAGAAAACAGATCATGTGTGTTGAAATGATTAAACATATCGAGCTGCACAATGATTATAATAAAGTCACGAAAGTGCCTTCACTCTGCATATGACTGACATCAATATCAATGCCATTATTAACTCTTACTTAGGAGATATGAGAGTAGCGCTCAGGTTACATTCACACAGATTTCTTTTAATTTTATAACTCATTCTTTTTGATACGTTTATTCCTACATTTGTTTCCTCGGGATAGTCTAGGTGAGGTTAAATGGCGACTCTAAATGCCCATGAGTGTAAATGTGAGCATGGATGTATATTTGTGTGTACACGTCAGCCCTGTTATAAATTGGTGATATGTCCATGGTGTACCCTCCAACCCCTGTGGCCCTCAAATGATTAGCGGTATAACTAATGAATGTCATACTTCATTATTCTACATATTTCCACTTCCAAACTTCTCATCCGTTTGTATCCTGCACTCAACAAAACAAAGTCTATAGCCAGACATCATTAACACAGGCAGCTCTTAGCAATCAACCAATGTCTGGGATTGTTTTGTTAATGGGAGTTAAAGATGACTTGGGTAAGTGGAGCAGAGTGTAACAAGCGTTGAATGCAACATTAAACACAGTTGAAATACTCTCAGGGTTTAATTTGGGCAAATGTATTCAGGGGAGCTGCTCTAATTACACGAAGGAGATACATTATTTATCCGTGTACATTATTATACATAGTGTTTTCCCTGTTCCCAGCGACCAGGGTTCAAGCTCAGTTTATCCAAGTGTTGTGTGTCAACCTTCATGTGTAAATGAGCTGTAAAGAAACAGCAGCTATTTGTTTTTAAGTTGTTATTTAGCATGGGAGACTGCAGGCCTATACCATAATGTTTTCCCACCTTGTCACTAGGTGCTGTTAATATTACTTTATAGGGTATTGTACTCCCCTGATAATGAACAGGGTTATTGCAAAAGCACCAGTCAAAACCAGAGGGAAGTATTATGGACAAAGCTGAATGGAAATAGCTCATCAATGTGAACAGTTGGCTGAAACTGTTTTAATAGGTTCAGTTCGTTTGCACTGATCATCGGATATGAAGCAGACGGATTACAGGTCGATTGTAGACTCGATCAATACCAGTTGTTGATGCGAAGCACTTAACCTGTATGGATTTGAGTTGGACATTTGCATTGGATTTCAGTCCGATCAATTTAGAGGTATGCTAATTATGTTTAGCATGCAGCATTAGTGGCAGCAGTAGTAAGGGAAGCTGGAATATCACTAAAGCTGTGGATGTAGTAATTCCAGTAATACCATTAATATTGCAGTAGGGGTAGAAGTAGCAGCAAGACTAGTGAATGGAACAGTTTTGTCAGGACAGGAAGTGTGGGACTTCACAAGGGTTCACCATTTTGTTTTGTTTTTGTTTCATTAATTGCACATTTTTGGAAAAGGACAAAATCATCTCCATTCTAATCTGTCCCTGTGTTATAGAGTGGTCCTATATCCAGTTGATTTGGTTAGTATATTGCATGGGCGGTGCAAGGATTTTTTATCTGCTGTTCCTTTGTAGTTGCTAATTGATAGCATGGTGTTGCTGCACCGGTTTGGAGACCGTGGAGGACCAGGCTATCGAAGGGGGATGCCGGCCCTGTTACACCCATAATCAGGCTCATGTAGGCCGTGGCTGTGGTACGACCCATGAGGCACCGGCTGCTGTTGTGCACGCTCCCGTTTTTAGAGTCTCCCAGTTTGTGGTCAACCCCGGAGGACACAGGTGAGAGGGCTGGTGGAGAGTCCGTGCCCGGCTGTGCCCAGCAGAATGGCTCGACACACTGGGAGTTTGGAGGTAGGACAGTGTAGAAACCATCTACGCTGATATTAAATAAACGTCTCCATTTTCAGGCTGTTGCCTCTGTGTTCCACTTGGCACTATACTGAACGTAGAGCAAAATGCATCAAATGCAAGCTTGTTTACATCCAAGTCCATTTCGTTATGGCAGGACCCCTGACACGGTGTCGTGAGACTACCACTTGGCTTTTATGTAATAGGTATATTTGCTAAAAGTCACAGTCTACTATCATGTTCTTTTTTTCAAAAGTGGTAGGCTTTAGAACTATACAGTACATCCTGAGGTAACACCTGTGCAACATCTCCATCCATCCATCGTCTACAGCTTTATCCATTTAAGGGTCACGGGGGGGCTGGAGCCAATCCCAGCTAACATTAGGCAAAAGGCGGGGTACACCCTGGACAGGTCACCAGCCTGTCGCAGGTCCACATACAGAGACAAACAACCATTCACTCTGTGACTGTGGGAGGAAGCCGGAGAACCCGGAGAGAACCCACGCATACATGGGGAGAAAATGCAAACTCCACACGGAAAGGCCCTGGTTTGGTTTGAACCGGGATTGAACCTAGAACCTTCTTGACGTGAGGCGAAAGTGCTAACCACTACACCACCGTGCAGCCCCTGTGCAACATTTGTCAAGGTTTATTCAGTACCGCACAGCAAGTCGGTCAAAAACTGATGATCCTGCTTAAAATTATAGAGCATTAACCCCCAAGATGCCTGAATATCAAAATTATATCTAATACTTTATGGTCAAATCCATTTGCACTATACTAATGCTGCATTCAGCTTCTGTTCACAGTGTAAACATGGGCAGGCGACAATCAGCTGGATAATATACATGGATTTTAATGCAGAGGAATGTAATAATCTGTTCATTATGAGGCAATATCTGGTTATTAGGAATGAATAAGAGCGTAGACACAACTACCACCAGTTACAGTGAGTCACAACGATGCCAGGAATGTGTGTGTGTGTGTGTGTGTGTTCAGATTTTACCAAAAAGAAAGTAGTGTCATGGAGCCGAATTGTGTCAACAGCGACCCATTAGCAAAATTTCACCCTGGAGCCCAATAACGAGGTCAAGTGTTTGCAGAAGTAATAGAAGCAGTGCTCGTGGGAGTTGTTGCAGGAGCAGCATTAGCTGTTTTCTGCAGTGGTAACAGGGGTGGAAAAGCTGCAAAGCAAAATTACCAGTATCCATATTGTTCATGAAACAATGTAATTTTTTTCGTAGAACATGATCATTACACATTTATTCAAGAGACTGACAATGAACCATCAGCAGCCAGATCCCAAAGGTATTTGGCCTGTGCTGAAAGCCCCATGCTCGACGTCCGGTCCAACAGGCGTCTGGCCGAGAGCATTAACACGGTTAATTGAGTTTGGTGCTTTTTGGACGTGATGCTTCATTGCTCCACAGCGGAAGCAGGACGCGCTGTCTCAACATGGAGACCATCACTCCACATGAGATCATCCTGTCATCTCTCTCTCTCCCAATCATAGTCTCTCATGGGAAAAACATTGATTGGGGTTAGCGGGGTTGTAACAGTATAATAAATTGTATTTCTGCCTGTCAGTGCCCAAATCTGCACCTCACGTCCTCTCTCCAGCTTGAGTTCATTTTAACCGCCAGTGTGCCTTTATTATGTAGTGTGTGACCTGGAGGTGCTCACTTCTCACTAGAAGGAGGTTGTTTTTTTTTTAAAGTCGGGGAAACATTTTGACTCCGTGCCACAAATCGTGAATCACATTTTTTATTTGTGAGATGACTAATCGCGCGGAAGAGCTGACTGGGGGTTTCATGCTGCGCCGTTGACAGTTTACAGCGACAGCAAAATGAAAATATGGCGGGGAAGTGAGGTGTAGTGTGGGCAATGTAGTGGCTCTTTCTCTGATGGGGGCACGCTGCAGGAGTGTTTGTGAGTTGTACCTAAGTGTCTGCTGATAGTGGCAGCTCCCGCTGCAAGTCATTATGGAAAAGAAACCCCCTATTCATTATCAGCACAAAATGCAGTTTAGGCAGCACTTTCTGCACCAAGAAAAGAAAAATGGAAACGTCCAAACATGTCTACACTTTTTTTTTTTTTTCCATACACAGTCGCACTGCATAAATCCCCATTTAGTTCTTCTGCTTGTTTTGCTTTCCTCGAGCTCATCCAAGGCAAAGCTACAGTACATCAGGCACATGAAACCATCGGATGAGTGCTGGGTAGGGCCATCCAGATCCACTCAGATTTGAGTGGAGTTGAGCCAGTTTTATTTACACCTCCAAAGGGCTTTGGTATGCGCACAGCATATGTAAGAGGTCTGCCTTTTGGTGTTTTTAGCTTTGCTTCTCCCATCCCCTTACCTCCAGGCAGGTCTACAAAGAGGTCGTGTTTAGCCACAGACCCACACCCTGGCCACTGTCACAAGTCATCAGCGCCATCTCGCTATTAATCCAACCATCCCACGCATATCCACGGGCACGCACACATTCCGTTCAACCTCCGGCTCCCTTCTTATCCATCTCCTTCGCGGAAAGACCCAGAGCTCCGCTCCTACCTTAGTGCCCTGTCACACTTCATTTAGCCTCTAGGGAGAAAGAGGAGGAATGGAGTGCGATGTGGCCACAGGCTTCAACACATACATTAAGCCAGCACACAAAAATACCTGTACACGAACTGTACGCGCGCGCACACACACACACGCACACGCAAATGAAGTCAGAAGCTCTTAGAAACTGTGCAGACAACCAGAATACACTCTCAGTTCTCTGCTTTTCTGTGGACGCCCCTCCTCTTACTTACTGCCCTGTCCATGTGTTCCCTCTCTTTGTACTGGCCCTATTCAGGCCAAGGCCACCCAGCTATAGAATGAGCTCAGAGCAAGTGTTAAGGTCTAAACAAGTAGAAGGAACCAAACTGCTTCACCCATTCAGGGACCCAAATGTGCTGTGACACATGGCCAAGCCGCGCTGTCGGTCAAACCGCAGTGAAAACAAGAGCCCTCAGCAGTGACTGAAAGGGCTTTCAAACCTCGCAACCTTTTTTCTTTTCTTTTTTTCCCTCCCCGGGCCAAAGACTGTGAAGTAAGCAAGGTGGTGCGTCATTAAGCGAACCGTGTGAGGTGTGGTGTAAACAAAGCCTGGGCCGGGGGCTGATGTAAGCCATCGAATACTCGGAAGTCCAGGTTTGTGTTGGCAGGGAATAAGTGACATTTTGGGTGCGCTAAAACAATTCAGGGTGCACCTGGTAATTTTTTGCATGAAAAGATTTCTTAAAATAGTCTGGGCATCCTGCTGTCACTCACAGAGCAGCGTCTGCTCCATCCCCAATAAAAGCTCATGAGTGAGAAACAGCCTGTCAATATAAATCTCGCCTACCTGTTGCACTGTCAACCTCCTCAAGGACAGGGTTGTGTCTGAGGGGGGGGGCTCCTATTGGTCAACTTCCTTGCAAAGCAAACCATGCCTTCATTTCTTAAATGCAATTACGTTTGTAGAACTCATTCCATTTCATTTTCATTTTTTGGAATAGATGAAGAAAATGACTGCGGCTCTACTGACCACTTGAGCGGCAGCTGTTGCTCACATCTCCTCCAGCACTGATGCCGGCAGAGTGTTGCGATTCTAATGCACCTGCGGAAACCTTTGGAAGAAACCAACGGCGCGGGGAAAAGGGGGTTTGTGACGTAATTGGCCGAATGCCTTTGCCTCATACCGCTAAAGATGTTGATTGATTACTCCTAAACCCACATTGGTGGTCACTCAATAACAATAATATTTCTCAATAAAGTCGTCAAGTCTATGTACAAATAGTTTTTCAAGTATTTTATGAAATTGTGGTAGCATAGATACAGGTCTAAAATTTGATAACATATGTTTGTCACCATTTTTATGGATTGGAACCACCTTGGCCATTTTCATTTTATTAGGAAAAATATCTGTTTGAAAGGATTTATTACATATATCAGTAAGTGGCTCGAGAACACTTGTTTTATAAGTGACATCAATTGTTGTCATCAGAGGACTTTTTATTCTTAAACCCTTCAGAACACTTCTTACACATCACTTGCACAATCTGCACCAAGGAACATTGAATTACTATTTTCACATTCAAAATCAAAATGAATGTCTTCAAATCTTTAGGAAGGTTCATTTCCTTTGCCAAATTTGGACCTACGTTTACAAAAAAAATCATTAAATTCATTAACCATTTCCTCTATTTTTTCAATAGTTGTCTTATCATATCATTTAGTACACCCAAGTAGCCTTAATCTTATTTTTATGGTTTTGCAAGAAATAATCATAATATTTTTCTTTTTGTAATCTCTTGACAAATGTTAATCTATTTTCCTTAGTTTGATGCTTGATGAATTCCTAATAGAGCCTGTTTTTCTTTTTACAAGCTTTTTCTAAACCCTCTGTAAACCATGGTTTCCCCCTCTTTTTTTAACATTTTGTCTAGCTTCTTTCAGCAGACAATGTCGGTCACAACATGTTAAGAATATATCAAAAAAAATCATCATGTAATTCATTAGTATATCCTCTACATAAACCTCCTGCCAGTTATGACAGAAAATGTCTTGAGGCTGTACAAATTATTGTTTATTCACAATTCTGTGAAACCACACACACACATACACTTCTGTCTTTGTGAAGACACTCATCGACATAATGCACTCCCTAGCCCCTTGCTCCAATCGCAACCTAGACCCAATTCTAACATCAACCCTAAAATCGAGTCTCAACCATTAAACAGCCTCTATGAAGTTGTGAGGCCCAGCCAAAATGTCCTAAAAATGTGTCTCAAAACAAAACTGCTACTCCCCACAATTGTGTTTAATATAGCATATATAAAGAACATACTCCTACGTATGTCCTCCATTGGGTTGTTGAAGGTGAGCTTCTCACAATGGAGATGACTGACAGGTGGAAGAAGACGTAGTATCTTATGTATATTCGCCTGCACTTCAAATTAAATATCTGCCATTAAAAACTCAAAAGCAAAGCATTTGAAATGTAATGCATTAAATATTTCACAAACAGTGGACGTCTTTGCTGTCATGAAGACATGCAAGTGGGGGCAGAGATGAGGAGCTGTCACCAAGCAGAAACAGCAAGAATTTTGAAGGCACTCGTATTGATGATAAATGAAATTTCTGTAAAACTATGCAGTTTAAAGTTTAAATGTCAGTTTAGCAGTTAAATATTCATCAAGATACAATATATTACACTAATTGCTGTGAACGACTGAATTCATAAATACACAGTTTGAGCAATCTGAACTATTTTCAGTGGGTTGGTACTTAGCTCAGCTGGAACTTTCAGTGCTGTAAGGGAAATTATAAAACTCCGCTGTGGACATTACTGTCAATGTTCGTGAATTACCACCGTTGAGTTGACACTGGCTTTTAGCCAAAGCACTGCTGCGCATTACACAGCCTCACAGAGCTGCTGGAATGAAAGCGGCGATATAAAAAATATAATCCTTAATGATACATTTCAGCAATAATAATGTAATCAGTTTTTGTCCATTTTTCAGGATGTATTCTCATAACTTTTGTCCGTGCCTGTCTGTTATCATTGCTCTCGATTTATAATGTGTGCTGCTGTGGTTGATGTTATTTTCATCATCACAGATGTTTAATGATGAGGCTGTGTGAATTTTGCTACTTCTTTGACTGAATGGGACGTAAACCATCTGCAGCACTTTAGTTTTAATGAAATGTGACGGACTGAAAAAGATAAACAAAAGCTTTTAATATGAGAATGTGCCCCAAATAAGTCAAACACTAAACCTTTTTTGTGTTGAGAAATCAGAGCTTTGTTTCTACATAACTAAAAATAATCCCGAGCAAGATTACATCTCTAATTTAATGTGATATTTGATCAGATACTCAAAAGAAGTCAGACTAGAGTGTAAATCTAGAAAGTATGTTTACGGTGAATTCATTTTCACACCAGCCTTGTGCAGATGCACACCCAGTGAGTAGCCGGACACGGCAAATGGCTTTTGTCACACAGTGCGTCTCAAAACAAAGTCAGCCTTCCTGTACACACGCACACAAACACACACTAACAAGATGGCCCCAACTGCATTCTACACGTCGTGTGGCTCACACTGGCTGCTGCACGCAGACCACACGGCGGCACTGACATCAGGGCCACTTCAAATCCTGCACGAGCCGAGAGGTGGGCAGCCGATTGCTCTGCTCACTCTCTCACTGTGTCAGTGGTGCAGATGGCAAAGCGGGGTTTTTTGGGGTTTTTTTGGTCGTTGTTTTTTTTTGCAGGGTCCGGTTGCGACCTGTCTCCGTGGCACAGCACACAACGTCTCATACATAAACATGGCAGTTTGCTCGGGATGTTTTGGTTGGCCTGCCAGACAGCAGGAGAGATGTCAAGCTACTGTACAGGCCTTTCATTATTCATTGCAGGCTGGCTCTTTGTTTTGAAGCACCACAGATGTGTAACAAAATAAAACATAGAAAATAAATCCATCCCATACAAAAAAAATTGCATTCCATTTAGCAACAGCTCTTGAAAATAAATCCTTTGCTACCTGATTATAAAATATTCAAGGACGACTTTGAGCACAGACATCTCCATTCATTTCTTTGCCAGCCCTTTTAAAAAGGTGTGTAAATTGGCCTCCAGATATCACCAGTTAAAAAAAATATGAAGATGAACCAAGTCATTAAGGTTTTTAATATGTTTTGACTCCATATACAATTTTTTTTAAATGATACAGGAGACGGGTTATCTCTGACTAAACCCTTTGGGTGACAGTATCAATGCTTCCTATAATATTAGAGCTACATGATGATGTCGCACCCCGTCTCTAATCACCTTGGCTACACATCTTCCTCATTTGCTAATGCTGACAGATGAATAAAACAAACTAACTGTTTTAAGAGTATTAGAAAGTAACTGGGGAACAAGTTTGAAGTGAAGTACGACAGTAAGGTGGGTTGTTTTTGTTGCTTTTTCCCCCGGACAGGAACAGGAACACCTTGCACTATATGCTCCTGTAGGACTGTGTGTCGAGCCCGAGTACTTTTCTAACACCGGCACAAATGTGTCCAGTGACAAGGACATTTCCAGGTGG
This sequence comes from Scophthalmus maximus, assembly GCF_022379125.1. NCBI lineage: Eukaryota > Metazoa > Chordata > Actinopteri > Pleuronectiformes > Scophthalmidae > Scophthalmus > Scophthalmus maximus. The sequence continues at coordinate 2,803,587 of NC_061516.1, forward strand.
CCTAACAGTAATGACTTTATAAAGATGGACAACATGACAGCAACCCTAAAAGTGAAGCTAAAACCTCTCAATTGCCCCCTGGTGGCTGGCTTCTGCATAGTTTAAAAACCCCAACCACGCCACGTTAGCAAATGGGCCATGGGACCTTGCAAAAGGTCAAAAAAGTGCCGGTGATGTTGTCTGCCTGCGGTGGCAGGGCCTGAAGCAAACAGCAACTTTTCATTTAGAATGTGATGGCGCAGTTAGTTTTTGTCATGCGTCTATTTGTTTTGAAAATGAGCTGCACTCGGGTTAGGTTAACACTCGACTGTTAGTCCGACAAAACTGCAGTGGATCGAGCAACACTGCGCGAAACGAGTGCCCTGACAGTGGACAGTGGCTCCTGCACACCGTACAGGTGTTCATAACTTTGTATGTTCTTTTTTTTGTTCTTTTTTCAGGGAACATTTGCAGCCACACATGGCCCCATCACCACACAGAGGAGCTGTCAGATCCCAAAGTAAAATTCAGCAGCAGAAGGTAGAAAACCTTTGTGACAGCCTGCTTGTGTAAACAACACACACCTTTATATGCATGAGATCAAATCAAGGACAGTGGAGGCGATTACATACCGAATGCAAACACCATGTCTGCCATGAACACCATGTCCCTGTTGCATTGGCAGCTGAATATAATTGCTCGCCACATGAAAAAGAATACATGATTACTACAACAAAAGGCTTGTGTCTGCATATCTGCATATGGCCATGGGACAGCGAAGAACATGTCAGTAAGGAGGACAAAAGGTAGAATCACGGAAAGGAGGGTGACGGTAAAATGCGTGGCCAAACAGAAAAAAGTTATTTATTTTGGAGTTATGAAAAACACACACACACACACACACACACACACACACAAAACTGAGAAAGAAATGTCCTCCACCTTTGATCCCGATGCTTAGGAAAAAAAAGGAACGTATTCTTTACTTGTGTGCCAGTAAAGCACAGCAGACTGATGGTGAAATGGAGTTGACAGGAGCAGAAACTGTAGTGCATGAAGAAAGTAAAAGGGGGAGCAGCTCGACGAGCAAATGAAAAGTGACCGTGAAGCTCTGCGAGACGGAGGGAGACGCTAACGGGACGCGACGTGAGCAACGGCGGTCCAAATTTCACAAATTGCACAGTTTGAAGTGGACCCTTGTTTGGACTGTAGCTTCACAAAATCTGTCACTTCGGCTCCTTGGCAGCAGCGTGTGTGAAAGATGGACAAAAGGCGAAAACCGCATCAAACAGAATGTGTTCTGATTCAACCACAAAATGAGTAGGCCTCTGTGTGCGCGCATGTGTGTGTGTGTGTGTGTGTGTGGCTTTCGCTATCTCCGCAGAATAACAAAGAGGTATCTCCTGCCTCTGCCCTGAAAGCATGTGCTTTGTAACCCGGTGCCCCATCACCAGCAGGACACCAACCCGCTGGCTACCGCTCTCGACATGCCCTGGTCCTGGACCTGGTTCAGGTGATGCCCTCCGCACGCTGAGTGCTGCTATAGTTACTTAGCTTCCCGCCCCGACCTTCCTCGACCCTTCACACACACACACACACACACACACACACACACACACACACACACACACACACACACACACACACACACACACACACACACACAAACTTCTGCTGCTCAAGATCCTCTGAGTGATATGTTACGCAAGTTTGGAAGGCTTGCACGTCGCCAAAACACTGCACAGTGATTTAATGAGTAATGCGACAGGAGCTACATTTTATCCTCCTTCTTAGCAATCATGAGATTAGCAGCAGAGCCGCAACTATCTATAATACCAATTAATCCACCTGGAATGTGTGCTTGCATTCATTTTGGCCCACACTTTTTTCTCTTTTCTTTTGCACATGATTCATTAAAATTAAATGGAACGCAGCCCACGTTGTCTAATCCCGAGGTGCGCTGAACGTTCTTCCCTTCCTTCGTGGCGCCGCCACCATTTCATGCGGGTGGCAAAGCTAATGTTACAGTGAGGCAGCAGCAATTTAATAAGTCAGCAAATAGCTGTACCTTTACAAATGATTTTCCCATTCGTGGTGCACCTTTCATTTTACTTTTACTTGAATGCAAGCACACATTCCAGGTGGATTAATTGGTATTATAGAGAGTTGCAGCTCTTCTGCTTATCTCATGATATTACTTTTAAATGATCTGGTGTTGTGATTATCTGTTGAACAAAGCTTGCAAGAGTTTTTTTTTTCTTGCGCTGGCGAAAGAACAACATTGGCCTAGTTCACGTGCTGCACAACGGGGAAAGTAATGGTTGAGATGAACTGTGCATTTCACTGCTGCTGTCCAAGGCATTGCCTGTGGGACTCACGCCTACAATTTCTACTTCGAACAAATCACTACAGATGAAACATTCACTTTCATTTATTTATCTATGTTCAAATACAGATTGAATTGTTAATGCAAACACGATTTCCATTGTGCATTGCCATGAAAATGTTTCAATGTGTTGCTGTCAATGTGAGCTCCTTCTGCATCTGGGCTCCCGCTGCTTCAACACCTGTAGTGACACTGAAATGAATGAAGAGCCAGTGTTTGTATATTATTGATCTTTTAGACAGTGCTGTCGACGAGAGCAAAGCCTTCTGCTCCAGTGCACCAGTGTATATACTGCTGGTTGTCCATCGCCTCCTGTGCATCAGAAGCTTTTTCATGGGTGTCTGCCACAGTGAGTCACATAATGGACTTCATTCAAATGAAAACATCACAGGTGATTACTTTCAGTAGTTGGGAAAAGAGAAATAAATACACAAAACCGACAGTAACGCAAACCACCAAACAGCAGGAATCTGCATGTCTGCACAGATAAACATCATGTTCTTAGGGAAAATTCATAACTTTCCATGTGCCACACTCACAGGAATACACACAGACACACAATGATACGTCACATAAACCCGCCATGTTTTGCCTCTGCTCGAGCATCTGCCAACTTGGCACCACAGTCGTCTCTGAGATTCGCGCTAAATTCAACACAAATTGGTGATTTGTGTGCGCAGGCCCTTAGCTGAGGTAGCACCTGTAACTGACTATGACTGTTCAACACCAATACCACCTCTGCTGTAACACATAAGTTGGAAGTAGGACAATAGGAGAATGATTTCCCATCCCATTTTTGGGAAGGTCCCTATTCGAGGCAGTAAAAACTGAGTGTAGATCCACATCAGATTTTTTTTTTTACTTCATAACACTTATTTTTATGCTGCTGGCACTGCTTGTGAAATTTGCAGCTACAAAACAGAGCTAAAGATAGAATTAAATCACATTGCTGGTACTTGAAAGCAAAAGATTCCCTGTGTTCAATATATTGCAGGATACTCTTATGTTGACAGGTCAGAAACAGGAAGTAATTTGAGAGGGCGCTCTCTGTGTGTTGTGTGCGCAGAGAGCAATAACTTGCTGCGTGGTGGTTCCGCATCAAAGTCAGCACGGAAAAGGCAGAGAATATGGGTGAAGAGTGCTGTTGTGTTGTTGTGCTACAGTTCCTCTACTGTGTTTCCAGGTCGACACACCCACTGCCTGTCACATCACAGCTCACGCTGCAGGGGATGGGTTCCCCGCTGGTTCCCCGACTTGTCCACATATTGAACATGCCAGATTTCTGAAAAAAAAAGGCCTTGGTGAGTCACTTTGACCGCGTCGTTGGGAGTTCACACATAGCGACCGAGTGCCGATTGGCGTGGCCCGATTTCACGCTGATTTTCCTCCAACATGCTGCAACTCCAGGATTTGTGGGCGAGCTGAAAATCTGGCTCAAAATTGTGTAGTGTGAACTCGGCATTGGGGACTTCCAGGTCGTCAGAGAAGGCCTAAAATATCGGGATTTTAAATGTCATATTTAACATATTTCAATTAATAATAATCATCTCTTTTAATTCTAATTGGCAGTTTTCTTCAGAAATGACAGTGTAACCTAAAAACAGCAACAGTTTGATTTAATTTTTTTAAAGGGCTCAGCAGTTTCCTAAAGGCTAGTAACGTAGTTTTAATCACATTGTTCTCAATCAGGAATAAATTGTGCGTTTGCTTTTGCAGATTAACACACGGAAGCATGATATAACACCATATATATTTCCCCCCATCCTCTTCATATTTCACACTGTGCCTGAGGCCACTGACATCCACGTAGGAAGTGCACATATTGACAGGAAGACCTCAGACCTCACAGGACCCCACCAGGCTTAATAAGACTGAATATAATTTCACTGACTCATTTGTGTGTGGAACTCGATGGCACACATAAAAAGCTCAATCAAGTTTGGCTGCACAAATTATGCTTGCTAGTCGAATCAATTCATTGTAGGTATTATTCATTCCATTTGACTCGATTGTATCAGCCACACTCATTCATTAGTAAGACAGAATAAGAAATAGCTAATCCTTATTAAAATGAGGAAGAAGAACATGGGTCTAGTCTTAGAGAAAGGTAGACTATCTTAACAAAGTAGAATTAACTGTTTTCTCAGGAACCGCCCTTCTAGTGGAATTCATCTGTTTGGGTGTATTCTAGCTGCCTTAAAGTTGCATAGTTTAAAGTATTAAATCATATTTCAATATGTTTAAGTAATTAAAGCTGCCCTTTGGAGTCTTATTCATAGACTGTATATAAAATGGACAAAGTCATTGCGGAAGTGCCTGAAGCCTATAGTCTCTGGAATGAACAGCAGAGGGCGACTCCGCTGGTTGCACAAACAAGTCAGTTTTCTAAAGAAGTCTATGAGAACATTTTTCTACTTCTCACTTGATTTATAACGTCAGTAAACATTTTCCTGAGGAGTTTATGGTTAAATACAGCATGATGTTCATTTCGTCAATTATTGTCCATTTAGAGTAAACTAGACGACAAAGCACCATATGCATTGGAGTACGGATACAGTGTGATTGACAGCTAGTACAGTCCAATCGTTGCACGGTTGCATGTGTAGGTGGGCCTCTCAGTCAGACCCACCCCCAATTCTACGACCAAAAAACAAAGATGGTGCCGGTAAACCTTCTAATTTCAGGGCTTGAAAACAGCAGTTCACAAACCAACGGGTGACGTCACGGTGGGTTGCCACTTGGGGTTATAACTAAAAAGATTACATTCAGTGTTCCTCACGTAAAAAAATTATTCTGACAAATGTACTCAATGCATTTCCTATCACACAACATATTGGAATTTCAATGTTTTAAATTGGTTGGTCAGAATGGAGGTACGCAAATGAAACATTTTTATGTTTAAGATTTGCATTGTTTAAACCCATGCTTTACAACCATGAACCTTGCGACCAACATTCTCCCAAGTGTGCACAGCAACAAACAAAAAAAGGAGGACCCACTCATCAAAAAAAATTGCTCTGCAGCACAATTAATGGTCAAAAGCTCGTAATAGTTACCTTTGAATTGTAATGATTGAATAGACAGAGAAGCTAAATGAATGAATACCTTAATATTATGGCTTTTAGGCATGAATAAAGGTTTTACTTATCCACAGTTGGCTGGTCACCCTCAAGACTAAAAACCTTTTGTTCTCCGCTTCTCATTGTCTGTAGGCTACTCTGTGCCTTTGTAGAGCAGTACTGCAGAAGTGTTTGATTCACTGTACCTCAGTCATGTTCTTTACAGACACATATCTGTAAATAAAAGAAAAAAATACATCTCCTCGCTGCCAGAATCACTGACCGGACCAATGCTGAGATTTCCAGATTCGTTGTGGTTCGGGGGCCAAAAGCTTCATATTCACTTCAGCGTGACATTCCCACAAAAGCCGAGGAGTTTCTATCTGTAGTGCTGTGCTAGGGTCTCCCTCTCTCTGTCTGTCTGCTTTCTTGCCGTACCACAATATCATGCGGGAGAATGCAAGACTGATTCCAAGCCTCCTGCATCTGAGAGCAACTGTTTGCTTCAGATTAGCTGAGGGCTGCTTGCAATTACTAATCATTGGCCAGGGAGGTAGCGAGTGAGAGATGGCTGCTCTGCCTTATTATGAGCTGTCCAACAGCAGCGACTGGGCTCTGGCGTCGCTGAGGCTGCAGCTCGTCCAGACCTCAACCGATTATTCTTCCTCCCCTTGTCTCCCTGGTCCGCAGCCCATGCTGCTTTGTGCTTTTATTTTTGAGTTTGCGAAGGAGGAGCGAGTTGGAGGGGTTTTCATGGCTGAGAGGAGAGAGGGACGGCGAAGGAGTGGCGACACACAACAGGCGATGGGGAGGAGGAAGAGGGCAAATATGATAATGTGACAAGGAGGGAGGGTGGATTAGAGATGAATAAGTCTCAAAAGGAGGGAAAATACAGAACAGGAAACAGGGCCTTTGAGAAGCTCTGGGTTTCGGCAAGGCAGCCGGGAGGCTAGTTTGACAGGCGGCGTTTACAGTGGAGCGGGGAAGGAGGGGTGTGCTGGGAGAAAACAGTGCACTAATGGGACCAGGCCGCCCCCTCCACTTCTGCCTCTGTGTATCCCCTGGTGGGGGCCCTCTCCCCCTCTAATCCGCTAATCTGACACTTCCAGAGGCCAGGCACGCACCCTTTAGACACTCACATTGACGTGTGCGCCTTAGTGTGAGCTCACACACCCATCAGACACACACACACACAAGACTGAATGCCAACCTTAATCAAATAGACCGAAGGCACACACATAATTGCGAGTATAAACAAAAGCACACACACTCACAGAAACACAGCATTGACATCTACACGCACACACAAATCACTGTTTCTACAGTGTGTGTGTGCTGTTATGTGTGTATGCATGGCTGTACCTACACAATGTGGGTTGAATAAGACGAGCCGGTAATTCTCAGCAAATGGCTCCCTCTCAAATTACAGGTGCCTGCAGTATTGAATGTGGGTCTAAGTGGGCCCATTAAGGCCAAATTGGACTAATTCAATCCACAGATCTAATTCGGTGATCCGATTGCGGGGTTGTTGGACGCAACTGTGGAATGCAGCTGGGTTCATTTGAAGCTGAGTGTTACGATGAGGTGATGAGGACGTTAATCTGTACAGCTGCAGGGCCGCAAGTGTCACAGAGGCATTATTGGACCTATTCACAGTATCGGCTCCGCGCTGGGCACAGGAGCAAGGGATCAGCAAAGAAAAATCATCCCAGAGGTTATGAGATCGATGTGATCTCTCTCACTGCGCTTGATCTCAACCTCCTACATTTCCAGGGGAAAACATGGCCACCAAATTTCACTGAGAATGAATGAGAGTGTTGGAGGCACAACTGTTCATTTGAGTGTCTGACATGGAGACATCGATGAGAGCAGTGAGGCAATGAAAGAAGCATCTGTACTTGTTCTTGTGCACAATTTAGATCTCGGCATGAAAGATGACTGAAAGCTCAATCTAAACATCACAAATAAATACATAAATATAGTTTTATTTTTGGCCTGAGGCTGAAAAGATACAAGAAAGATGGAAATAGAAGAAGAAAGGTAATTTTCAAACGAACAATATACCGATGTCCCTGTTGTTACTTCATTGTCAACTTGTAAAAGTTCCTGAAATAGATTTCTGCCGCCTCGACCTTTCTAAACTCACAGATCTATGCATCTGATTTCAATAAGGCAGCAGGCCCCACTAGTTTCTTGTCTGTGACTGTCTTTTCCAGGCAACCGCACAATATCACCACAGCAGAAAGCCCCCCTCACGATCACCGATCGGACAATTGAAAAAGAAAATAGAAAAAAAAAGTTGAGATATAAAGGTGCTCCTTCAAAAATACAAGATGCTCCAAGCGTCCACACAAGGCGGCGGGGGCGCGTTAGCAGCATCTCACTGCCTGTGGAAAACAACTCATAAACTACAAAAACTGCATCCAAGCCAGATCTAATTAATTCTAATTGATTAGGATTGGTCATGTATGCAAATATGTGTCGACATATGGACCTGTAGCTGCATGCACAGTGCCTCACCCACATCAGTGCGCGTGTGTTTGTTTATCAGCATATGGGCAGTGTGTGTATACGTGTGGGTGAATGTCTCATATGCATCCATGCATGTCTAAAAAGGTCATCTTTAACCAGACTGCGCTCGAAAGGGGCCAGACGAAACCCTCAGAGTAGCTGGCTACGCTCCCCCCCCCCCCCCCCCCCCCCCCCCGCCCCCGCATTAGCATAACAATAAAGAATCCCACACACTCGTCCGCCGCTCTCGCCACAATAATCACTTATTTACCTCCTCCGCAGGGCTGTTTCACGACCTTGAGCGCAGCCGTACGCCGGTCTGTGTAAGTGTGCGTGAATAATAGGCAGGAGTGTCTCCGTTAACCACCGTGTCTTCGTCTATGTGTGTCTGTACCAGCGTGTGTTACCGTTGAAAGCTGCCCCACAAAAGCTGCCATCAACGACGACCACACACACACACACACACACACACACACACACACACACACACAAGAACAAGTGAAAGGGGAAAAAACAAGTGAAAGGAAGAAAAAAAAAAAACCCTACTGCAAATGATGCAGTTGGCACGTCGGGTGTGTTCCGTCTGGCTGGGCAGCGGTTGAAGGTTATCCCAGCTAACAAACATGTCACACCAGCCATGGAAGCCATGCACACACACGCGCACACACACACACACACACACACACACAAAGGTATCCACACCCATACAGTCTTTTGTAGCTAGACAATAGCCTGTAACCTTCAATTCTGTGGCAGTGAAATACACAGGGCAACAAACCGACGGAGTTCCTGTAAGTCGACGCGGTCGCCGAAAGCAGCTTGGGCGCGCAGGGGTGCGACGATTTTCAAAATGGAGACGAACTAAATGCCACAAAGCCTTACATGCAGCAAGAGCAGATGAGAGTTTTAGTTAAACAAACGTTTCTCGGAGGCAGAGCTGCTCTGAGGCAGAATTAAGTCTGCGGTTCAAACTCGACAGCACTTTATGTTTGTTGCCGTTTTATCTTCCCAGCCAAAGCTTTTCCTTTCTTTGCAGGCTTTACTACTTTTGGTTTCATTACATCAATACCTTTTGTCGTATTTATTAAAGAACGAAGGGCTTCAACTCCACCGGGGACGGGGTAAAAACAGCCCACCCCCCGACCACACTCCATGGTAACACCCGAATTGAGGGGCTCCGTCAGACATTACACCTCACACGGGGATTGGCTGGAGTTTTCAATCTCTTGTTTTTCTTTCCTCACAAAATACGGACACTTTCCCCTGGTACAAATGAGTGTCTCTCCTTACTCCTGCGGCGGTGGGGAAGAGTAGTTGTTAAGAAGACAGAGACAAGGACGTTGTTGTTTGATGTGACATTAAACAGACCCCTCCTCTCTGCAGGTATGAATTCAAACAGGGTAATAATACAGCAATTTACATTTCGCTATTCCAATGTTTTTTTTGTTGGGGAAAAGCACAAACAGTTGGATAAGAAACTGCAGCAACAGATGGACTTCAGGTTGGATCATTAGACATCTATGAACACCTCTCTCTCTTTCTCTCTCTCTCTGTGTCTGTCTCCCTGATCACCGATGTCAAGCTCAGCCATTTCATCTCACACTTGACTGAAGCCAGCAGTCACAGTGAATTAGGGAGAGATGGGTAGCTTTTGGTGTTAGCTGAGGGCAACGTTGGGGTAATGTCAGCCTGTCAGGATCTAACCCAATCTGCCGTCCTGGTAGCGACGCTGCCATGAATGATTTAGACTGGGTGAGAGAGAGTACAAAGCTTTTGTTTTGCTCTCCTGCAGGACCCATCCTCCGTTTCACCCGTCAACAAAAAGAAAAGAGCTCGTGGTAGCTGGCTGTAAAAAAAAATAAGGGTGTGGCTCACAGGATGCATTGGGGCATTGTGTTTATTCTGTGCTAGCAGTCTCATCTGGAGGCAACATGATAAATATCAGCGATGCAATAGAACGCCTAAGTTGCACAAAACGGGACAGCCATTGGGTGATTAATTGGAATGCCTTCGGCCATGATCTGTGGTCAATAGGCGCTTTTCCCTCCGCAGAGCATAACTCAAGGAGAGGTGTCAGTGCTTAAGGGCAGAAATAGACTGCACACCAATAACAACTGGCCGCAGCAAACGGTGAAAAGCTGAATGCAATATCTCAACAATTAGTCAATTTAAGTCAAGAGCAGACAAAATGGTTCCACGCCTGCCTGAGGCCAATCATTGGATTTGAACCATTGTGGGGGAATTGTGGGAAAGCTACAGATTCGCCGGTGTGTGGCTCAAAGCAGGGCGTGACTTCATTTACCAGTCGTGAGGAGTAGGATGCCGATATGTCTCGTCGTCAAGTTGGAAAGTAAATAACGCGGATGGTGCTTGCAGGAAAGGAAGGTGAAAGGAAAGGAAAGGAGTTGTTGTTTTGCACGTCACAAGCAGGTCTCGATTCAAGCACAAGTCCTGCATTTTGAGTCCTCAACGGGTGGCAACCCACCGTGACGTCACTCATTGGCGTGTTTTGTTTTCAGCATTCTGACCAGCGCCATTTTTTTGGGAACCAGACGTAGGAGTAGGGATGGGTCTGACTGAGAGCTTGTCCACTGCGCGCCCACCTACACCTGTACCCACTGGACGGTACCAGCTGTCAATCACGCTGTGTCCACGCTCCAATGCATACGTGGCTTAATCATAATCTTGTCTAAATGAGACCACAATTTACAAGATTCACATCATGCTGTATTGAACCAGAAGTAAGAGTCATTCTTCTCATAGACTTCTGTAGAAACAGACCTCTTTTTGCAACCAGTGGAGTCGTCCTCTGCTGGCGATTCCAGGGAATACTGGCTTTCAGGCGCCTGCGTATTGGCTTCATTTCCACACCCAGTGTGCATTTTTATATGCAGTCTATGGTCCTAAACCAGTCAACATAACTGCTAGCCACCCACTGATAGATAGCTAGAGTTAATCTTTGCCAATTGTGATTGCTAAGCACTTAACACTCAGCTTTTGTGTGCAGCCAAATGTTCTTTTATCTCCATCTGTGATTTTTAGGTACATTTATATGTTGCCACCCATCCATCCAATTGTTGGCCATATCACAATCAGTACATGTGATCGTTCCCTGCTATTACTGTCAAACTTCATTGGCCTTCTTCTCCCCCTCAAGTCAAAAAGCTAAAGTCCAATTCTGGTCCAAGTCCACATTTTTTAAATATTATATCGTATTAAATTATTTGCTTTTAAATATGAATTTATTACAAATCATTCTAAATTCTTTCCAATTTGGCTCTTTGCGAGTACTGTATTGGACTATAATCGTACAGTCAAATCTAACTTTTTATAATTGTTTGATCAGAGTAAAAACAAAATGAAAAGAAAAACTGTTAATACATCCAGCCATTCATTCACAATCTGGCATTTCTCTTTTCGCGGACCTGCCCCTCACCACTCTCATTCTGCCTGGTGTCTGCCTTCCCCCACCTCTGTTTTCTCTCTTCTCATGTGTCCATCATTTACCCGCCTCAGTCAGTCTCTCTCCTCGAGCAGGTGAGGAAATCAATCACTGATTTATCGATTCACACCGCAGCAGCTCACACCCAGACCGAAGCGTTTTCAACATCGACCAGCGTCTCCCTGCCAAGATTCAGCAGGAGGACCGGCGCAGAGGGAGTGTGTGTTTGTGTGTGCTTCTGAATGTGCGTGTGTGTGTGTGTGTGTGTGTGTGTGTGTGTGTGATTTCAAACGGGCGTCCTCGCATCTCGCTTCCTCTTTCCCGAAGGATCGACTCATGTCTCATAGTTATTCTTTTCCTCTCTGTGTGTTTTGTTTCCTCTGTATCTCTCAATCACACACACATACACACACACACACACACGTACAGTTTCGGTTGCCCATGTTATTATTTTGTGAGCCCTTGTGACTATGGAGATTTGAAATGATAGGGCAGGGTTTGCTGGCTGTGCTGCTGTTATTAAAATTTCACAGGATGCGAACACACACACACACACACACACACACAGACAGCCCTGTCATTGTCCTGTCAAATCCACAGGCTATTTATGGAAACCCTGTCCACAGCCCTCAGTGCAAAAGGCCTGCCCTCCGTCTCCTCCTTCAGCACCCGTCAACCCTCTTGTCGCCCTCTGTCACGATGCCAGCCAATCAGAGCCTTCTCCGAAGCAGCTTCGGCAGGAAGCAAAGCTGACAGACCACCAATCAATTAATAACTATTCTCTGCAGCAAGACGTTGACGAGACTCATTGTGGGTATGGACGCAGAGTTTATGGTTATTTATAGTGTAATTATAGCTCGATCACATGAAAACACTTCACTGTGATATGAGAAATGGTGTTGGGGCACACACACACACACACACACACACACACAGCAGGGTAGGAGAAGCTTTCTCATACGTATTGTGATTCTTTTTTGAAAAATAAATGTAAAAAATCTTTGGAAATCTGTTAAAACAGTGTCACAATGTAAACCGTTGGGCAGCGTGTTTTATGCCACTGACAGGCTCAGATTATTAATTATGTGTCAGACACCATTATGGATAAGATTCCTACAGCGATAGACCGTTTCTGTTCGAGAGTGAGACCATTTTTTGTTAAACCAGAAACAACTGTTCTATCACTTTGTTTTCAAAGCCACCAGACTCCATTGACAAAAACAATAATTTACCTCGCAGAAAACAGGAGTTGCTGATCAAGTGATCGATAAGACTAGCAATGCATTAAAAGTAAATGTAGTCCATTGTGGGGGAAATCCATTTACCATTCAAAGGTAACATTTGGGTGATACATCCAAAACAAACAAAAACCTACTTTTTTGGAGATTGTTTGTACCATTTAGACAACCATCAAGCCATAACCAAATATCCCACAGATTGTGGAAAAAGATGACTCTTTAAGTTTGTTGCAAATTCTTTTCCTTCCACAATCCGTCATCACAAACCCAGGATGGCGGTCTGGTGGTATGGTGGTCTTGCGGCTGAGATTCATGTTGTGTAACTGTTGATGTCCCTATTTCTTTCTATTGTGATGGATGTTTTTGGAAAATACTATAGTTACAGTATGGTATGATATCTTTCAGGTCTGGGCAGCAAAAACACTTGATCTATATTGGGGAAATTCTAAAAAGGTCATCCATGGATGTATATTAGTCAGGCTGTTAGTCAGTACGATACAGTTGCACAGGAGGACATAGATAATTAGTCATGTATTTGCAGTCAATTAATAATAAGAGTGTGAGAAAGACGATCTTTACAAAAACCCCAATAACTAACCCAGCACAAAATTTGATTCAGTGTGTTGGATTTTCGTGGCATCTAGTGGTGAAGTTGCAGAGCTTTAGATGACTATAGAAGTATACAAATCAAAAAACAAACTGGCCCTCTCAAAGTCACCTTTGCCATCTTTTCCAAATTCCTTCTCTGCAAAGCAATATGCCACAGGTAATGAACTGCGAGAAACTCTTAACTCTTGCTTCGGTCTGTGGAGGACGGATGAAAATGGAGACCAAGTTATACTGTGACACGAGTGGATATAGTGGAAGTTCCCCAGTGAGGTTTGCTCCCTCAAAGCCTATACTGGAATACGTGTGGTTAATTGAATGCAAAAACACACTCATTCCTAATTCTCATTGGTGAACACCACCACTTCCTAAATTACCGTTCGGCAATGGCCTATGCTCCTGCAGAAAGAAAAAGCTGTGATCATTGAGGCAGCATCAGCGGTGCAGACCCTGACAAAAAAGCCTTCATAAACTGATGAAATGAAAGAGGTAAAGCAGCAGAGAGCAATGAAGGGAAATTGAGGTCAGCTTGGAAGACAGCAAAGAAAAAGGGAGCGGGGTGAAAATGCAAAAGCTCACAAATGGCGGAGTTAGGGAAGCCAATCCTCGAGGAAACTGTTGATAGATGAACCAATGGCGTTTACAAATCCGCTCTGCCTTAAAGACGTCTGTGCATTACAGGCTGAACTCAGACAAACATCCACTCAGACGGGGGGGGGGGGGCATCTTCTTGTTCTTGTTCTTCTTCTTCTGCTGTCTCCACAACACATCACAGACAAAGCAGTCTGACGAAAAAACAGTTGGTCTCTTGACGTTTTTATTCCAGGAAAAATCATTAACTGGCGTTTTGAATCAAAAGAAGCTTGTGGGACGGCAAGCCGCTTCGCACTGCTGCTACTACGACTGGCCTCGTTTCTGTGATCATCCTCTGAAACAGGAGACGGCACTTGATAGCATTGTGGGAAAGGATACAGCGAGCTACTTTGGAAATTACCGTAATTTTCCACTTGTCCGGGGAAACTTCCCAATGCATCACAATGCCTGTGTGTTGGATGCAATAGCCCAGTCTGACTCTGTGAAAGCAGCGACTGCATCATATCAGGCAGCAAGGGAAGTTCAAACTAGACGAATGACGCCTGAGCATCCACACACAGTTCAACTTGCTTTACCCAGTGTGAAAAAAATATATAGCCCTGCATGAGCATGATCCACAGAATATACCTTTATTGCAACACGGCAATGTTGTTTTTTTTAGCGATTTTAAGCTGACCTGATTTGCACCAACGCCAGATTTTTATCTTTTATATCACCACAAGAAGTACAATGTTCAGCTTCTACATCAGGTAATTTTCCTTTTTCTTTTCTTTTACTATTCTTATTTTGTCTTTCTCATCCCGCATTCAATTTGATCAGCACAATTTGTCACTGTTTCCTTGCAGGCGTCTTTTAGTCCCAATTCACTGGAACCTTTTCAGCAATGGCGGAGCCAGGGGGGGGGGGCCGTGGCCACCCCCCGCAGAATCTCGGCCACCCCATTGGCCACCCCAAGCACCACATCACAGCCGTCAATAGTTTTGACGGCTGTGGAAACATGCAGAACCTTTATGTACCGCTAGTACACGGTCGGACCCTTTAGCCGCACGCGCACATCCTGTCTTTGAATTTAATGGCGCAAGGACATGGACCTATAAAGAAAAGCAAGCACACACATGAATGGCTTCTACAGACCTGACCGGACCTGACACTCCGACTGGGAAGTCTAAGGAAACAAACCCAAAACAGTAAGGTATGATATCATAATAGATGTTGTGATTGTCTTATAATAACTGTGACTATCCCACGCATGACTGTATCTATTTTCAAAAACATCAAATACACAACAACTGGTAAAGAGAAAAAAACAATTTTAACATTTAGACAGATGTAGAATGGCTGGAATTAAAATGAAATTGGTGAAAGTACAATAGAGCCTAATTAAAACAGTTACAGGTAGAGTTTGGCAGATTTAACATAGTATGTTTAAATTGGTTAAAGGATATGATGGTATTCATTTTAATTTGTTGCTGTAAGTTGTTCCAGGAATCAGGGTATACTTTATACTTTAAGCTTATACTTTAGCTTATAGTGTGTCTGTCAAACACTTTAGAGCATGTAGTATAAAACCTTTTGGAAAATTACCTATACACCTTATAATAATTTTTTAATATTTTAGATGTTTCTGAAAGATTGGAATCAGAGAGCAGGAGAGAAGAGTCCTCCCTGAGGAGTGGCCCCAGTGGATCCCCAGGTAATTTTGTCACTCTTGCATTGTGTGTTGTAGTCTTCTGTTGCTATTTCCATCGATGTTGTCCACAAGTTTATATTGTATCTGTTTAATGCTGATACTGTTATTCTGTGTTTGATAGATGTTTATGGACAGAACAGAAGAAACATTGTCACTGCTTACACATAAGTCATCAGGGTTTTATTGTCATGTAACAATAGTACTGTACTGTATGTTATACTTATTGTTAGAATTTCACGATAAATCCATATTGTGATCAGACCTTGACTAAAAAAAACATTACACTTCGTATTTTGCGTCCTTCTTTTGTATTCCTGATGATACACTGAGAGAATTAACTTATAGTGCAGCTCGTAATAATGTTGAGATGTTTGCTGTAGGTGTCTTAAAAAGCTCTGCATCTCCTGGTGAGACACATGCTTGCCACCCAAAAATCATCACTGGCCCCATCCTGGCCACCACACTGAAAATTTCCTGGCTCCGCCACTGCTTTTCAGGGGCCAAGGAACAAGTTGAGGGAAGTCCAAATTATGCTTTGTATTGACCTGCGCCTCAAGCCAGCTGATTGGTCGAATTAGTTGCTGTAGGGCTGCCTCCCAACAGGAACTAAATTCCACCAATGAATTAGTTTGAATTGAAACAAAGAAAAGAAACCATTGAACCAATCAGTGAGTGGATTTTCCTGAATTTTCTTCGTAAAATGCAAAAAAGAAACTGAAATAAAGAATAAAATTCAGTGCTCACCTTGAATCTATGATACTAAAAACTACAAATCAATCCAGAAATCTCAGTAGTGGAAATAATAGCCAGATTAGGACAAACACAAAATGAGCCAGAAGATCAGCCAGAAGAAGGAATTTAAAATCACTATGCTAAATGCTCTTGGGCCGTAGCATCCAGACCCCTCAGGTCATCTGGGGTGGGCTTTATTCAGTGTTTACAACCCATGATCAAATCCAAGTCGAGTGAAGCGGCTTTTAGCTTCTATGCTCCTCACATGTGGAACAAGCTCACTGAGAACCAGAGCTCTGCTTAAGCTGTCAATTCATTCAAATCCGAATCTGGATGTGGCTCTCAATCTTAGCACAAAGGGTGGTGGTCATGTCAACCTAGTTTAGCTGTTGCTCCTCTTTCATTTTTGGACCTACTCCGTTTAAATGGGGCTTTGGAAGACTCAGATAGATGCTCCTTTGTCTTTTTAATCCAGTCCAGAGGATTGTGCTACGGCCTGCCATTTATTAGAAGCAATCATTGCAAATAGAAATGTTTATCACTCAAGTTGTGCTGTCGCTTTCAATAAGCGGAACCACGAAAATGCTGGAAAGCACAATTGGAAAGAGCTCTGGGTTGAGCTGATTTTTATCCGCACTGTCAGGCATGAAGAGAGAGGAATATGGGTCCATGCCTGTGCTTTGTACTAGACCCTATAGTTATAGAGCAAAAAACAAAAGTAATAATTTCTTAACTGGCTGTAGGCTGGCAAATTGGTGTAACCGGCCCGCTGATGTTCATAGCATAGATGTTCGTTTCTGTCCAATTCCTCTGCTCGTCAGTGGTGCAGATCACAGAGACGTTCCAGTAGATAGAGGTACAGACCCCCCCCCCCCCCCCCCCCCCCACGTTTATTTCACAGAGATGTCAGACAATAGGTGATGCTGATGACAACAGACTGGATTGACCCTCAAGCAGCAGATGCAAAGAGAAATGAGCGGCGTGAAAGGGGGAGGGGGTGAGAAGGAATGGTAAAAAGATGGAAATGGGGAAGGCAAAGAGAAGAGGCAAAGGAGGGGGGAGCAGTGGATTGAAAATATCTGTGACGAGCGCCATGTAATTACAGCGCTGTTCCATTATTAATCGTTCCCAGTCCAGATAGGACTTGCATGAGAGTTGTATACATAATTGATAAACGGGACTGGAGCATCCCTTGCTTTCTATTCGGTGGTGGATGGGCGGATGGTAGAGAAAGGAAAAAAAAATTAGGAACAGAAAATGAATCACCAAAGATACAAATTTCACTGACCTTAGAGCTTTGCTTTCGTTTTGAACTATAATATGAATTAAATATGAAAAAATATATAAAATATGAAAGATTCCATTGCTATGTAACCACGCAATATTGTTGCCCAAATCGCTCGCTGTAACCTCATGAATAATCCAATGAATGCCTCTGAAGAATTGAACCCATCGCGTAAACCCTACCAATTTCTTTGGTAGGGTGGTTCGGTAGTGGTTTAATAATGCAAAGGGGCCCCTGTTGGTTGTGTAGACACTTTTCGGTAGATTATAATTGACCACAGTGATATAATTACTGTACTGTTGGATGAATTAAACCAGGTGCTTCCCCCATGTCAAAACTGAACGTGTAAATAGGGAGAGATGCAGCGTGTGTGATTTCATAATCTTTTCATTCACAGAGGGTTTTGGTTTGTTTGTAATAAATACAATGTGGATTGTCGTCATTTTCGTCAAAATCCTGCAGGCCAGGTGGGTGGCATCTGCCCTCCATCCCCTTCTTCGATTCCCCCAGCAATATCGTCTTCGGTTTCTTCACTCTCTCTGCCGTGATGTTCATACTGAGCTCTGCTGTAAAGCGTGTCGTAAGTGTTCCTGCGCGGTACACCAGAATTACAGTTGCAGTGCAACACCAGGGGTACTGGGAACGCCATGACTGACACGCCACTCTCTCTATTACTGTCAATGGCCTGTATTTATATAGCTCTTCTCTAGTCTCATTGACCACTCAAAGCGCTTTACAGCACAAGTCACATTCAACCATTCATACATTCATACAGAGTTGTGTACCATCAAAATGACTTTGAAGCTGTTAAAAAAACTTAAATGTGTTGCTTGAACAGATTTGTCCGCATGGACATCCAAAAGCACACACACACACAAGCTCACGCTGTTGCTCTGTATCTGGTTAAATCATATGATTACATTAGCCCGGTGTCCCCTGACCCTGTCTTGTCGGAGCCCACCAGAGAGAGGAGCAGAGAGGATTAGAGCGCAGTGAAAGGGCAGATGAGGGGACGCAGCTTACATCCACACCAGCGCAACACTGCTGCCGCTCGCACAGGCTTCGTAACCCGCGGCATAATGCAGCCTGTCACTCCTCATGTTGGCATTTTTAAGGAAACAAGCTGGCGCCGGTGAAGGGAGACATATTCTATCCGCAGCGTTTGATTTCTGTGCAATTTATTAATTTTTGATCCCCGCAAGGAATTTTCCTTTACCATTTGGAACCACCACAGGAAGGGGCAAAGGTCGGGTCAGTGACAGAACGGCATCTCTGGATATGGCAAGATTTCTGCTCAAAGGTGCCTCGTCGTTACCCGTTGACACCCGGCTAAATAAAGCCGCAGCTTATATAGAGTCTTTCTTCCTGAATTAAAAAGATGAAGCCATAAAACACACTCGTTTCAAATAAATGATAGCTGAGCTTTTACCACTGCATTCTTATGTGGTCTGCTATGACCAATGGCTTGATCTGCATACAGTATCTATTAATTTGTGACTGCAGTCGCTGACTCTTTGAATCCTTTTTGCTACATTCCGCTATGTTTTATCATCAGTTATTATGCTGTTCAAAAAAATTTACATAGGCTTGCTATTAAATACCTCTATAAGAAAAGTGACAGGAGACCTGTGAGGGTGTAAAGTTTAAACACGGAGGTGGTGAATAGATATTTATTTGTCTTTACTGGCTTGAATTCCCAATATCATGCCATGACATTTATAATGGAAGCAAAAGTTTTTTTCTGACAAAAAAAGGACTCGTTAGCTCTTCCTAGAGTTTTCCAGAAATCCCAAAAGCTCATTCATCTCAACGACACCTGAGCAAACTCCATGTGCTGATAAGGACTGTGCGACACGGTCGAAAGCTTCCGTCTAATCGCGTCTAATGAATTAACGATAATTACCGGAGCATCCAACACGCCGTCCTTGTTTTAAGTTCACTTTCACTATTGGGCTTTGTAACAGACAGAAAGTGAATGAAAAACTGTCTTTAATGGATCCCGTCATTTGTCCAAATACTTGTTGCCGTGGTTTCTTTAACCAAAGTTTCAACGCTCTGACTCACATTCAGGACAAAGCGTCTGTAGCTTTGTGAGGCTTTGCACTGTAAGTGTCAAAGTGTTACTCAACAACTACACAACAGCTGACTAACACTGAGGCTGCTTGCTAAACCCTGAAATAAAACTAAGTTAACTAGGATGAGTAATCAGTAATATACAGTACATGTAAGTGCACTGGGGGGAAATGATGCAGAGGTGAATAGGGCCTCTTTGAAGCTACATTGTTGCAGGCCTGAATATGTATACAGCAGAAAGTAATGCTGAGTTGCTGGATTTCATTGAGAGGGGTTATAAAACCCTCGGGGAGTACGACTTGGTATCTGGGTTGATAAGGCTCTTGCTTTGGCCCGCAGCTAACGAAGCGAAAAAAAACTCTCGCAGTGAGCTGTTGGGGGAAAGTGCGATAACCGGGGAGTGGGTGGGAACCGTCTGCCATATTTGTAACACAGAGGCATGAAAATGTATGCGTATACCCGCACACAGCACAGTGCATTTCACATATCAGAAATAAAAGGCGCAAAGGGAAGGAATGGCTGTGATATAAAAAAAAAAAATTAAAAGGAGCATGCAGTATTACAGACATGCACAGAAGGATTTAAGAGAAGAAGAAGGATTTTTAATGCCATCTGCAACGTTTTCAGAATGAACATGAGCGTTATGGTTTTATGTTGATTAAAAATATCAATTATATTTATTTATAAATGTATTTTTTTGAGGATATTTCATCCCAACACGGGGCACTTATTATGTCCACAGCTGCTACACAAAGCTCCATCTTCCCATAATCACACACACACACACACACACACACACACACACACACACACACACTGTACACCTCACCCTCCACCAGCACCCTTCTCCTTTCATGTGGAGCTAATTAAGTAACCGTGTTGCTGTTAATTAATCACTTGCTCGCGCTAAAGGCCCCCCTGCTCATTTGGGCAAATTAACGACACACTCATTATTGTTGCTGTCTAAGCAGCGCCCAGGGTCTGGGCGATATGTTTTATGGGCTGCATCTGCATGTGCGTCTGTGTGCGCCGACCAGCCGCAATATTAAAACCACTGACAGGTGAAGTGGACAATGTCGTTTATCTCGTTACAATATAGTGACCTGCGTGGGAACCTTGGGTCCTCGCATTCATCTGGGTCCTACTTTGACGCAAACCGCCGACCTGAACATTGTTGCAGACCAGACGCCAAGCAGACCAGACCCACCCCAAAAACTGCTCAGAAAGAGCCGGAAGCACACCCCAAAGGAGCCCAAAGCTTTGACCAGTCCTCCAAACTCCCCAGATCCCGATCCGTTCACGCATGTAGGATGGAAGCAACCAGATCCATAGGGGCCCCCAGCCACAAAACCCACAGGACACACCCAGAGGTCCTGTGTCCCGTTGTCAAAGGGTCAAAGATGTTTTGGTGGCAAAAGGGGGACCTACACAATATTTGGCAGGCGGTCATAATGTTATGGCTGATCGGTGTATGTTAAAGGTGTGTTGGCTATGTTTGATTTGAGGGGAAGCTGTTCGTATTCTTCAATCTGTATCAGCATGGAAACACTGGAAACAGCGTTCCGACTCTGTCCTCTGTGCCCCCCCTATGTGTTGGTGAAGTTGTTGTGCCCAACCGTTTACTCTCTACCCCTCCTTCCCCACTCCTCACACCCACTCCTTCAGCGCTCCACAAAAAACAGCGCTCCGTGTCCAAAAATAAAGAGCGACAACAAAGCACAGAGGCGCCTCCTGTGCGGCCGTCCTGGTGACGGTGTTTTGGTGAAAGCTTTTGTTTTTAACTCAAAGTCTGAAAGTGCCAAATGGGGCGAGTTGAAGCGGCGTACAATAAACCCTTACCCGCTCCTCCACCCAGAGGGTCTGGACACTGGACACTGTGTCTCGCCTCGCTACCATTTCCACCAACTGGGAATGTCGCTGATCAAAGTAACAGGACATTCAAGTCTAGCATTAGTCGTAAAGTTCAATATAACTTTACTGTGTGGGATTTGTTTCTCTAACCCACTGTATTGCATGTTTAGCCTTACACACATATTGTGATGGGCCATAATGTGATGCACTTCAATACAGAGGGGTTTATCAACAGAGTTGTGTAGACAGGTCTACATTTACAAATGTGTGCAAACTGTTGACTAAAGATTGCTCTGGTCTCAGACGTCATTTAACATCAACAGAAACGTGCAATCTCTGCAGTATCTTGTGCACGCCCCTCAGCCATTCATGTGCACGCACTGCCGCTCTGTTGTCCTCATGATGTAAGAGTCTGCCACTGTACTTTTAACTGTGGACAAATCTACAGCACACCTATTCTTTAACCAACTAGCATGGAGCTCAGTAGAGAGCATACCTCTGCCGAGGCCCAACAGTCCCCCTATGAAAATACTTACAAATCTGCTAGAAATTTATTCGGATCCACACCAAATTGCACATACTCATAGTTATCGTCCCCTTAATATGCTTGCTTTTTTCCATCAAAATCCATGTACAGCTCCCTGAGATATCAGTGAAAACAACAAAACGCCCTATCTCACAATGTTAAAAAGAAACACCAACTCCTGGATCCGCCCCTTTCTTCAAGATCCTCGCCAAAATTTAACAGGTTCTTTCTTGGCCCATGTCCCATCCTTGCACTAAATTACGTGGAAATCGGTTCAGTAGTTTCTGCATAATCCTGCTGACAAAGAAATCAACCGAAAATACACGCGGGTGAAAACTAAAGATTACTACACGTGAAACAATGAGGCTGATGATGATCACACAACACAATTTAACTTCCATACATTTGATGTCCGTCTCAAATATGTTAGATAGCGACAAGGCTGGATTACTAACTGGGCACAGCGAGCAGCTTGTCCACCGGGGCCTCAGAATCCCCAGGTTCACTGCCAGTCAACATGGTTTGGGCAACTGTGCCGCAAAAGCATAACACCTCATCTTTTGGCCCACTCTTAAAGAGGAGGCCTGTGTTGAAAGAGGGATTTCAAAAAAACAGAAAGTTAACACATCCAAATTGTCACTCACTTAGAAGCAGATAGTAGATAAAGTCAAGATGGTTTCCCTGAACACAATTCTGAAATTCTGTGTGATAATCGGCCGACTCGGGTCGTAGGTCCACATCAGGAACCAGTCCTTCATATAGGGCCCCCTGCTGTTGACTTGACCATGGACTGGCACGTACCAGGTGTACGCAGAGGTTTGAAGAGGGGAGGAAAAGAGCACAGCCAAAAGGTGGGCAGCAGACATGAATCTTGACCTGTGTTTGACCAATCTGGATTCAAGCTCACCTGTTGATTTAAGTCCTAAAAAGATTGATAGAGATAAGTGTCCTGATCAGCTGTGATCCTGAAAGGTGCTGAAGGCAGTGAAGTGGCGGAAAAGCGTCCTGATTGTGGGCGATGTGGGCAATGTCTTGTCGACGCTGAACATAATCATGCTGGCGCCATTGTGTCCTTGCTGTGACCAGTATGTTGTCGAGGCTATCTAGTATGATGCTGCCGATGCGTCCTTGTTGTGAACAACGGGACACGTGACGCCTCAGGCCTGTTTCGTAGATGGTGGGTACAAAAGAACTGTACACCCATATGCACTTTGACTCGTCTTCGTTTTTGTGCTACGAACCACATCTCGAAATAAACGTCTCCCGCTGACACTGCTCATCGGCTCCCCTTACAGCAGCAAAGTCCACATTTAATAACGACACTAACTTTGTCTCTAAGTCCATAATACACTGAAGGGATATACATGTATCCTGCCTGAACTGCGACATTCAGTAAATCTGGCTATTATCTCTTCCTTGTTTTACCAATAATATGTGTTTGCGTGTGTGTGTGTGTGTGTGTGTGTGTGTGTGTGTGTGTGTGTGTGTGCCAATCTTGTGTCTGACATGCTTGAGCGTACAGAAAAACACGAGTGACAAATCTCATCTTTCAAAAGGTGAACATGCTGAGCCGCCAGAGTCACTTTATACTCATCATATATTTAACTCTCTCTCTCTCTCTCTCTCTCTCTCTCTTCGACACAAACAAGCTCTGTGATCTACATCCACTTGTTGATTTTCACTGCGGCCCCAACTCTGAGCAAGCCCATTAATGCGCACATGGCCGACATCCATCACTCCGACTCCCGTAAGTCAGCCCCAATGCCTTAATGAGCACGACGTCCTTGTCGCCCCGCCGCTTGCCTTTCCTCATTTCCCTGCTGCGCACGTGCATCAATCACACGGCATTTTATACACTGGAATATCAGCGTAGTTAGCTAGTGTCCTCTTCACTTCGGCGGGGGCGACGTCAGTGCGCTTTAATGTGCTAACACGGTGGCAAATGTGCAACAGTGTCGTCAATTTCCCCCTGAGGTTTGGCTTGACCATGGACGCACGCCTGGCTGAGCAGAGGGAACGCAGCGCAGTGTCACAAACAAGCTTGTATAATTTATTTGTACTCCCTTCAAGTGTGTTAATACACATTGGCTCCTGCCATCATTCCCTCACAGTTTCTTCCTTTCTGCCCGATTTTCTACGTCAATTGTTGGCCGTTGTCCGCTGGCGACATCAATTCATTTCTTGGCGCCAGTGCTTTCTAGCAACCGCCCTCTTAGGACCTGATGCATCACGTTGTGAAGCAATCGTTGCCTGTGACATCCAATTACTTGCCAGGAGCATTGAGAAGATCATGACTATAGGACCGTTATTCTTTCCACCATGAATATAACCCTTAGCAGCCGATACCAAGACAAAGAAGAGAATATTCCATTGGTTTCCTAATGGCCCCAATAGGATTCAACAGAGAGCAAAGGCGCATGTAAACAGATAAACCTGAAAGTGACCTCAACCCTTTTACTGCATGTAAACGTACGGTAGCCGGTGTTCGCGCTGAGCCAAGAGGAAAAAGGAGAAGCCATTTCGAAACAAGCTATACACTCCACCTGTGACTTTAACGACTCCATTTTACTATTTCTCTTGACTGATGAGTCTCGTTCAGACTCATGAGCGGGACCATTTATCCCCCATTCCTGTTTGACTGATTGCATTACACGGTATCCCAGCACTTCAGAGAAAGACGGTGGAGGCGGGGGGAAGAAAAGATGCCGGGAAAAACTTTTTAAACTAGCCAAAAATCCCTAATGTCACCTGGCTGTCGTAGTGGCGTCGCAACGAGGGGACTCGAAAAAAGTTTTGTTTAAACCCCAGGGCACTGTGGCATGACAGCAGAGAGGAAAACTGAATAATAACAAAGGAAACAGTTGTTTTTTTACGGGGAACTGTTTTTCTATACGGAGGATAACGCTGCTTTTTTATTGTTTTTATTGCACATAACAGTTTTATGTACCCTGCTGAACTGACATTTCGAGTTTGCCGCTATGCACACTGTTCCCATTACATGGTTATACTTCACAAGCTTTAGAAGGGCGTGTGTGTGTGTGTGTGTGTGTGTGTGTATGTGTTTTATGCATGAGATTATATGACAGCGATAAATCCCACTGCCTAACTCGCCCGCAGGGAAACGCAGTTTAGACGCGAGGAGAGGTCAGTCAATGATTGTGCGCACGGACACACTAATGCTACGCTTGCTGCGCTGGAGCGCAGTGTGCACAAGAGCCAGCCTCCCTCCCGCGGGAACGTTGAAGCATGCCCCCACAGAGCGGGAGAGGGTGCAGGGGGGAGGGGGGCACGTTGGGATCACGACAATAGGCTCAAGAGCGAGGCCCTCGCTAGTGATAGCAATAACTCATTATCTCGAACCAAATTAGTTGCGTCAACAACGGGCGGGGGAGTGTTGGGGCAACGGGAGAGAGCGGCAATGAAAAGCTCAATTAGAGCTCCGCCGAGTGTCCCTTCCATTGCGGCTGTAAATAAATGCGGCGTTTGTGTGCGCCTGGGTGACACGATACTAGATGAAAACATAAAGACCAAGGGAAAAGGGGTGAAGTGCAGAGCTTGGCGTGGCAGAGAGCCTATCTATTAAGTTGCATGCGTGCGCTTGTGAGTTTTGCGGGGCTTCGGATTTGCTCATTTGCTCAGTGATACCCTGTTTAGCGGCGTGTTAGTGTTTGTTCAAAGGCGGTTTTATAAAAACGAGTCCGTAGCTCATCTCAGGAGAGTTATAATCGCACGCCAGTGTGTGCGTGTGCGCAGATCAACCAGTCATCTTCTCTTCCCGCAGCCACACGGCCACGTCAGAAAAAAAACAAACAGTTGTATGCATGACATGCAGGTTTGCGCAAACCTGACCTTTAAGTGCTCGACACCTCCGTCAGCGCCTGAGGGGAAAGGTCTCCCCATCTACCGGCACCGCAGCTCAAATCCATGTTCATTCAGAGACGGGGCCTGATTGGCTCACACTGCAGCAGAGCTGCCTTTCATTTAGCCCCCCCCCACACACACACACCCCCACTGGCTCATTAATAGCCGCCTGCCTGCCAAAGTCACATCCATACACACTTATATTTGCATGGATACGACACCGGCGTACATTGTTTGTCTGCGGCTTTTAATATCACAGTTTACATACACACACGATCCAGAAATTCAAGGGAACACCGGCTCCTGCCGCCTCCTTTATACACGTGTCCACACCTCCGCTGCTCAGTCGGCTGAGCCGCTGCAGCGCCTCACCTTGACGCGCGCCACTGTCTGGCTACATTAGCATGTCTTGCATGAACATGAGACCGTGTCAGACTGCCTCCCACAAACCACCGCGTCCCACTGCACTGGTTAAAGCTGGTGACTGTCAGGGCTTGTTGTTCCTGGAAATACATGGTGTTGATGCTGGACCTCTGTTTGAACTGACTCTCTATTTTTCTTTTTTTCACTCTATCACTGTAGGTTTCTTAGGAATATTGTTGTAAGAATTCGGTACAGTAAAAATGACATTCTTCAGCTGAAGACCACTTAGTGCAACAGACACTCCAGAACACTTGCAGCAAACGTTGTTTTTCAATGCACTGGTCAATTTTGAGATCATTAAATACAATATCTTCTGTCAGACTAATGGACAGAAAACGTCTAATATACACATTTAATTGTTTATCGTATGGACATTTTTATTATAATTGATATCTCTCGTACTTGGAGCCAGAAATCTGGCTTGTTAAAATTGCTTGTTCAATGCTCTTAAGCAGCACAGTTTTATTCCTGTCTATTTTCTGAAGTTTTTTGCTCATTTATCCTGATTTATAAATATTTATTCCCCAAAACATAGCAAAAATTGATTTGTTACGGAGCTTGACAGTATTTTCTGATTTATGGAGTGACACAAAGAGATATCCAAATTCCCCTCTATGAAATCCTTTGGCTGTAAAATGTCTACAAACTGAAAGAATCTGGCTTTATCAGATGTTCTGTTCCAGAAACCTATGCAAATTAGCACATATTTAAGGAGATAATGCAGCATTAGAATATTCAAACATACCACTTGAGAAAACTTCACAAAACATAAAATTATTTGTTGTTTAAAAAAACTGTTGCAGTTTGCGTGGTTTTGTCCAAAGAATAATTTATTTCAAAAATACATAAAACTGAGTATGAGCATACCTTACATACACTAGCTTATATACAATATACATTGCAAAAGGTATCAAACATGCAAAAACCATCATTGTCGGCAGCATCTTGGAAAAAAAACATTGATGTTTTTGCGAACCACACCTACTATACTTCCATCCATTTCTTTCCATTTGATTTTATTCAATGTGAAATCATCAATTAATATATATATATTAATAAATATTAAACAAATTGAATCACCATCAAGTCTATATTCATTTTGTCTAGGCTACAATACTGTTGCGTGGTGATGCAATACACGGGTCAAATGAATCTGCACATCATATGCAGATTAACCAGAATCAGTCTGAACCTGCAGAGATTTTTTTTTCATTTTGATAATAAAATACTTTAATGTGAAGTAGTAACAAATATTACGAGAGAATCACTGATCTTTGATAAAAATGAATTTAAAAAAACCTGAAAACAATCTTGCTGCTTTTGAAAAAAATTAATAGATGCTCAGTGCTGCCCGAGGAAAAGCCCTGAGCCCAGAACACACTTGCCCGTACAGATCTGCATATTTCCAACATCTCGGTCACTTTAATTTCATCCTCTATGCATGTTCAGAAATCAGCATTTACAAACAAAACTCCACTACAACCTTCATGAACAGTGGACGTACACAACTCGTGTGCACAAAGTATCGAAGTGGGTACAGTGTACTGCATGTAAGTGTGATCTCAGCTGCTGAGGCTTACATGCTTTACATTCCTCATCAACGCCATTCTGGCAGAAGGACGAACATGATACGATCGTGGCCTGTGTGAAGTTCATACTGGGCAGCTCGAAGGCCCATCGTGCTCTCCCATCTTCCATCTTACCGAACTATGTGGCCGATAACCCAATAAGAGCTTCTTGTTGCCAGGGGATGACCTTCTCTCTTCCTGAATGACACAATGATGCGCTACATCCCAGCGCAGGATATGTTTAGTATTAGTCCAATGTCATGATGATGTAAAGTTATTTGCGTGTATATTTGTATGAGTTATATTCCGGGAAACTGGGTAAACCTCCTGGGAAGGCTTCAGGTGAAGGACTGTGGGAAGGCGGACAGCTGCTGAGTCTCACACCCCTTCAGACCGTTCAGTACCACATACCCAGCATGCCTTCAAGTTTAGGATCCCCCCCCCCCCCCCCCCCCCCCCCCCCCCCCCCCCCCCCCCCAGAGCCGGCTGCCATCTAGCCGGCTGTTGGTTTGCTTGGTTTGGAGTCACCACAGTAATCCAAGGAATTGGTCTTTAATCGCTTTTCTCTGTGACCCTTTCACTTCAACTTCTGTGACACTGCTTGTTGTATCAACCTTTTGATCCCTCATTAACCTAATCAATCTCAGAACGCAAAAAGATCGTGTTAAAATAGCACGCTTTTAGACAGACACTGAATTAATCGTCCGAGACACACCCTGTTGTGTTGCGCTTACTGTAGACGCCATATCACCATACCTCCTCGAGGAACGAGATAACGGGCAAACATCCCAAAGATGCAGCAAAAGACAGATTCAGAATCACACGTATTCGTGCTGCGGGCAGACTGCACCGGGAGAAGAAAAAAAGAAGACAACTGGGAGCAGAGACAGCGATCAAAGCCAAGTAGCCCTGAGCAGGAAGCGAGCTAGTTGGCACTAGTCAAGACTGTCTGTTTTGGAAGATGAATGACTTGCTAGTAAAAGAGGCTTTGGCTGCTTGTGTGGTGCTCTTCAAAACTATGCCTTCCTTCTGCCAATTTGCGTTAACCGCGCCCACTGTGGTAACACTTGCGGTAATGTGTATAATGATAATAATCAAGCAGGACCAGGAGCATTTCTGATCATCATTTCATTGTTTCTGTTAGTAATTTCAGTCATTTATCAAGCAATAAATGCCATAAACATTTAAAGTTTCCAGCCTCTAAAATTTCTGCATTTTGAAGATGATTCTGGAAATGTAATGCTGGACTTTTATTTGTTATTTTGTAGACCAATTAAATACTTTGCTAATCATAGAGAAATAGCAGACAGATTCCTTGCTAAGAAAAATTATATTTAACCTGTAAGCCTTCCCTTGAATTAACACGACTGAAGGAATAAGCAACACTGAAGTGGTTAATTTGCTTGTCAATCTATTGCTTTCCGCGGTGCACCTTCCAGTTTCATTAAGCATTAATCAAATACGTGTGATATACTCTGTGTACAGCGTTTGTATGATGTCTCAAAAAACACATTTCATAGTACGGACAAACTGGAGTCGGGCCACTGACTGTGTGATAATCAGGTAATCACAGTTACCTATGCACGGCTTTGGAAGCTGATACAGGCGCACAGAGCGAGCTGGCAGCTCCCTACACCCAGGATGCTCTGTTCCTCCAGGCTTTGCGGGACGAGATCACTGCCACCTGCCAAGGCTTCCCCTGGAGACTGGATGTGTTTCAGCTCCGAGGATGATTTTGGCAGCTTGCACTTTGATGCACACCCAAGTATTACGCTTTTGTTTGGGTGGTAGCGTTGCATTGTTCAAGAGACGTGCCAAAGAGGCAAAGACAATCAGAGCACTTAATTACCCACAACGCTAGGTTAAGCCATATTATTCGACATGATTGTAAGCATAGAATAAATAGCATGGAGGGAAACAGTTTGCTGGCCGGCCGCCCTGACGCAGCACAATGAAACAAGCAAACCTTGGAGGCGCCGGCGGAGACCAGAACTTACCAAAGTAGAGTTTGGCAAATCCCCTGAGGGGAAGGCAGCACATGAATGAAGTCATAAATTCGATGCGACAGTTATCACGGCGGAACATATTTCAACATGTTTTTGTACAGCTTTGGAGGCTACCCTAGAACACCCGTCCTACACAGAGACGCGCCTGTGTGCCGCCGTGGGCCTGGAAACAGAGGCGCGAATCGATCGGTGGCTGAGCGATGGCTGGCAGAGAGGTGACGGTCGAGAGTCCCCACAGTCACCGCAAAGGGTGGGGAGACAGGAGACATTTTTACCCTCACTGATGAGAGCAGGGAAGCAGGAGGTATGGAAGCAGAGGGGAAGAGAAGCTGGCACACACTGGGGATTGTTTGGCGCTGCTCTTCTGTGTATGACCTTGAGTATCCCCCCGGCAACATCCGAGGAGTGCACGTCGACCCAAAACAACTTAATCAGTGCTACTGTGGATGTCCTGATATCCTGTAAGATATTGTACTCACAGCTTTAAAAAAAAAACCCACAATGAAATAGTTAAAATTGTACTCCTCTGACTGAAGATATGGACAATTTAAAAAACAAAGGATTCAATCTGATTTAATAAAAAACATGAAATATTGTGTTCTTCAATCCACGCAGTCAACTTCCTTATTAAAACAAGTAGCCTACAGTACCCATGATGCAACTTGAGCACAAACAAATCTGTTGCAGATTTATAATATGAATAATTGTACAATTAATTATTAGTTAATGCTTCGTCATTATTTCTTGTGAGATTAGAGAACATGCTGAAAACTGGTAAACTGGCAAAACCTCTGTGGCTGTCTTTGTGTTTTTAACCACCAGGAATGCCAAATACTCTTATGGATATGAAAGCTTCATGGTTTTCCCTGTGTATTATTGAAAGTCTGAATCTCATGGTCGCCTGTGTTCACCTACAGCCGCAGCATGCACTGTTTTCAGGGAATCCCCGATCCGTTGTGTTGACCGTGGCCAAAGAAATACTATAAACAGGTGTCCGCTATCACATGGCTGGCCCCTCCGCGCGTTGGCTGAAGTGGTTATCAGCAATGGTCTACATAAACCTGTGTTAGCTGAGGTGGCTATCAGCGGTGCTAACTGTGTGGACGCACCGTTTCCCTCTATATCCTCTTTCATACTGGCGCGCTTAAGACAACACTCCTGGGGCTAATCGCCACACACCTCTTATCTATCCACGGCAGACTGCGCTTGTGTTTGTGGGTGACTGTGTGTGCGCGGGTGTTACGCGTATATGTTTGGGGATGACTTGGGCGCGTGTGTGTGGCCCTGATAAAAGAGCAATGGGAGCACAGAGAAAGAAAGGTGAGGGATAGTGATAATGATAACAAAAGCGAAAACAGGACTCGTGGGGAAGAAGGAGAACCAAATGTTAGTGGAAGAAATTAGTAGAGGAACGAGAGTAAGAAGAAAATGGTGGATGACGGGAGCAGCGAAGTTGATGAAGAGATTCTCAGGTAGAAAAGACTCAGAGGATGAAAGAAGCAAAAGAGAGGTAGTGGTGAGGAAGGATGGTTCAAAGGAAAATAGAAAGGGTGGACAAAGCCATAGAAAATGAGTGGATGATCACAAGAGAGTCCACTGAACAGGGGCACAGGGTCCGTAAACAGGGACAGTAAAGATCTCAGATGTTAATTTGGGTTCTGTGGATTGAAGTCACGGGTGAAATCAGTGTGAAGGTTCCCGGTGCAGCGTCTTCGTCTATTGAAATGTTCACTACATTATCTGCTTAATTCCCTTACAACACATAGACGCACACCTGCCACACATAGACACAAATCTGCCACACACGGACACACACCTGACCTGGCAAATATCAAGTAAACCCCGCACAAATCTGTGGCGTCAGCCCGTCCCACTGCCCAGGAAAAGACTCTTTGTCTCCTGACGCTTCAACACACTGGCCCCAAAGGGGCAAAATCCTTCATGGCCTAAAGGAAGAGACGCCACTGAATTGGCGATAACCTCTGAACCTCAGCTCTTATCCCGCGTGGAGGTTACCGTCGTGACCCCAGAGATAAGCAGGCCCAGAGTCGAGCCCTGCGGTAATGTCATCCAGCTGCTCTTCACGCACACTATAAGCAAGAGGGCTGGTAGCACCGCTGCAAATAACGTCTGTGCCAGCAAATAATTTAGACTTGGACCGAGTCTTGAAAAAAGGCTGCTTGTTTTCTACAAAACCTGCCAGTTTGGGGGGGGGCGGGATAATTTCACACTTCAAGTGACTGAGATGAGGTGTAATTCTCGACGAGCATCATGATGTCTCCTAATTTAACAAAATGCTTCGAACCAGTCGCGTCGTTATAAAAGGACACGAAACAAAATGACTCAACATGTGCCACCACAGAACGCTGCTTCGGATTTGAAACGCAGGCTGACATTCTTCCTGGTGCTGCCTGACCAAACTCAGGAAACCTCCCAGTCGAAGTTCCTTCCTGCTCAAACGGCAAACGCAGCGGCAAATGCAGCGGCGGCTTCTCACAGGGACGACCCATGAGGAGTGGACACACCGCGAGTGACGTTAGGGTTTGAAGGGATGCGCCCGGAATGTGACAACATCCCACTTTCGTGGGGAATGCAGCCGGAGCACTGCGACGGAGCTCTTTTCTGTCTCCCCTAAACGAGTGGTTTTTTTTAACCTCTGGGGCACCTTCATCCCCCTCCGGCTCCTCAGTAAATTAATTACCATGTGTTAATTACAGCCAGTACACCTGAGCCCCCAGGCAACCGGGGCAGGGACTTAATCAAACACTGCAGACAGTCATTAGCTTCACTATTAAGCCTCGAAGACCCCCCCCCCCCCCCCCAAAAAAAACGCCACTGGAGAGTCCATGGGAACCTGCCAGCATCTGGAGAATCCCCGGCCCACGTCCCTGACGGAGCGTTTCACGAGGCGATGGACAGTCTGGGA
This sequence comes from Scophthalmus maximus, assembly GCF_022379125.1. Taxonomy (NCBI): domain Eukaryota; kingdom Metazoa; phylum Chordata; class Actinopteri; order Pleuronectiformes; family Scophthalmidae; genus Scophthalmus; species Scophthalmus maximus. The sequence goes on from NC_061516.1 coordinate 2,836,343, forward strand.
TGTTTAAAACACCCCCACACTCCTCTAGCAACAGAATGCATGAACGGCATTCGGTGGAAGACACTTGCTCGTTTTCCCTCTGTTTGAGTAATAAATGGTTCCTGTGCGTCTCCGTGATTGTGCCGTGACAGCTTGTACATCCATTTCTGCGGACTGAGGTGAGCGACTCCTCATTCGCCGAGGTGCGATGCGGTTTCACTGTTTGCACTTTCTATTGTTTCCCCACGACATGGTATGTTTAACATTCACACACGAGCTGCACAGTCAAATTCCCATTAGCATATTCATACTGTTAGCGTATAGCCAGGACTGTCTGGACAGGGAGTGTTGCCTCTTTTGAAAGGCAGGTGTATTCATTCACTCATGTCAGATATTTGCCCTCCCTCGCTCCCTCGCTCCCTCCCAGCCTCTCACTCGTCTTTCTCAATTTCTTCGATTGTCACAGTTGGCTGGTGCTATATTCCACTTTTCCCCTTCAGGCAAACACACTGAACAACTAAACAATTTCTCCATTTACATGCCTATGTGTGTGTATGTGTGTGTGTGTGTGTGTATGTGTGTGTGTGTGTAGGGGGGTGGTACAGTATCATTCATATGCACTCAGTCATTTTCACGCTGGCAAACACACACCGAGGACGTGGCGCTGCGCAAGCGCTTCATGGTTCGATTAACACCCGCGGCGAGCCTCGGCCCCGCAGCAACTTGTAATCACAGTCAGGATCGAGCAGGAGGAAGTGAAATGGCTCCTTTGCACAAATGGATGCCGCTTTTTTTTTGTTTGCTGCTCGACAATCCTACAGAACAAAGCACAAACTAAATTGTTGTAAGCAACACAACATAAATTATGCCCTATACATTGGTTTCTATGGTGATGCCTCATATGAAACTGAAGAGGCATTCCTTTTCATCGCAGTGCTATACGTGGATCCTTTTTCTGCTCGGGTGTGAAGTTGTAGGAGAGAAGCAATGACACTCCGGAGAGTCGGAGGCTGGTGTTTGAGGAGGAGGAAGTAGCCTAGCCCCAGCAGACAAAAGGAGATGCAGGGAAAAGTTCCCACCCTCACACGCAGCGAGAACACAATAAAGACAATGTGGGCTCGACTGTGAGCCCACCGTTTTTGCCCCCCTGGGTGTTTTCACGTAACAGAAGCAGGGGACACGATGTCCCAATTCTATGAACCAAACAATCCTCTTTTTTTTTTAATAAAAACTCTGCGTTACACAACATGTAAGCGAGAAACGGTTTTAGCATCGAGATCCAGAGAGGAATCTCCTTCTGCATCAATCCAACCTCAACGGGGCGTTGAGAAAAAAAGCATTTTTTACGGGTCACTCCACGGACGCCATCATCACAGCTCAGCTCGGTTATAATTACCTATGGCCCCGAAGGTCAGCCGCACTAATTAAAGGTGTTACCGGACAGGTAGGGTTTAAAGGTCGGCCCACTTCAGCCTCGACAAAGAGCCGTTGTCTGAAGGGCAGCCTGTAGCAGGGGAGTGAAGGTGCCTTGTTTTGGAAGATGGCAGCTGCCACCCCTTCCTCGCTCTCCCTTTCTCAGCCCACCCCCCATGTACACACCCCAAAACAATGCCAAAGCGACCTCTGCAAGAACCAGGGCGCTTCCTCTGAGCTGAGGAGAAGCAGACTGTCGTCTTAGGCGGTGAGACAAAGCCTCGGTGGGCCACAGAGCTCTAGTATGGGTCCGAGTCAGAGGAGAGACGGTGATGATCCTAAACTACTGTGAACAAAGCTGCTCTGTCAGACGCTTTCACCAGATTGTACTGTGATCAGCTGGAGGTGGACAAAACTGTGCGCTTACTCCGAACTTAATTCTCCATGTACACCTAACTTAAAAAATAAACTTGACTTCATTTTTCACTTGTCATGTGTGATATGACATCAGCAGGAAGTTTTCTAATGAAACTATGACCTCTCAGATTTGTTTGGATGCTAAAGGATTATTATGGGGTAAAAAAGATTTGTGGAATTGTCAAATGACAAAATAACACTGATAACAGCTGGGCTCTTGGGGCTCTGCGCACAGACGCACTATTGGCCCCAGGTATCTGCTTCTGCAATATGATTGACAGGATTTGTGTGCCCCATATAAATAAAGTGCAATCACCAGCTATGAAGAGCATAGTGAAGTTCCACAAGTTAAGAATAAAGGAACGTTGTGAACTAGGTACAGTGGAGCCAAAGCCCTCCCGAGGAACGCAGCGTGTAGGAGGGCAGAGTATGGATAAATGAACTGTGGACTTGATGGGAAATTATGCCATGGCAACCGATCACCTGAGCTCTGACATACTTGTGATATATAATTCACATCCACATTTGCCCGAATTTCCCTGGAGAAAGGGAGGCTCAGACTTCTGACTGGCAGCTGATGGATGCTGACTGAGGACGACCAGCTGTTGCTGTGTTTTCACAGCTGATAAGCCTGATGAACGGTCCACACTTCTGATGCGTTCCCCGGTGGTAAATCAACTTCGGTCACTATAGGTGTAATTGCGATTACAGCAACGCACACGTGAGAGCACAGGACGACACCGGTAACAAAAAAATCCCCCCCGATTGATCGACACTCTGGAGGCCTTGAACCGACACTTCAACGGACAAAAAGGTTATGTTGTATGTGAAAGAGTCTTCAACCTATTTTATATACTAACCGGCTCCTCCGGGCTCATTTCCCATTCACTGCGATGCAGTGGCTACGCTCCACCACAGACAGTAAATGTCACAGACAGTGTTAAGTTTCCGAGGCATTGTGAAAAGAGCCAGTGCCGTCTCCACCTAAAGGTCAAGACTGATCCTTTTTTACCTCACCCTCTCCTCACAAAGGCGCCCGACGGCAGCTGCTTTTCGCCACAGGTCCGGGCCGTGACTCACTGAGGAGCCGGGGTCTGCGCGTGGATTTGATCCACAGACGGTCAATTCACCAGTCGAAAGGGTTCAGCACAGTGACCAACATAGCTACAATGTGTGCGCTTCCACTGACCGGGGGAAAAAGAGCACTGTGAGAGGGAACCGACACAAAACCTTGTGTTTCGTCAGTGCACCGGCAGCCGCGGAAAAAGATGCATGGGAATGACTTCAGCGTAATAGCTTTGTAAGGAATGGGGATGATTCAGGCAACCCACCTGGACGAGGGGGGGGCGGTCAGCCGTCTGCTTCTCCCGCTCCAGTGTGACTCACAAAGCCTTTGACATGACATCACATAAACCTCCACAGCTGCTCGGCTACTTGAGAGACTCAATTCTTTTTTTTTCTTTTTTCCCCTCCGCAAATATCTTTTCCAGCTCAGAGCTAAACAATCCGAAGATCTCGAGCGATTAATCGGGCCGATTTCTGGCATTTTCGTGTTTTCGGCATCGGCCGTAGCTCATTAGGCCAATAAAGATGTCTGCAGACAAGCAAGTAAAAGTTGTTGAGAGTTTAGTTCTTTGGATTACTTAGATTACTGCATATACTCTACTCGTGTTAAATGTTCAGTTTGCATCATTTGTAATTATTATTACATTTTTGTATTTTACCAGATGGCACTATTGCTTTTTATCCTCGTAGAAACGCCAGTTGCATGTTTGGGGTTTTCACAAGTCAACAAATTCAATCGGAACCGATCTCCCTTGGCTTTGGCTTTGTTGGAACCACATGTTACCGGTTTCAGCCGGTCTGCCAACTCTCCACTTCCTGGGTCACTTCCTCCTCAGAGGTGAACGGTTGAGAGACGGTCCATACACAACAATCGGGCTCTTCTGCGTTTGGTTTGTTCAGCCTGTCGGGCTGAATCTGACCCCTGTGAACGACTGCACAAAGAGGATTCAGTGTTCTCCAGGATGTGCGGCCAAGTGAGGGTCAACACACCAACTTCTACACAACAGCTCATTCTGGGAAAAAGGCTGCTATGTGAAGTCAGACAGTGGGGCGGCACTACTGCGTTGGAGGGGTTCACATGGAAGGCACGGGCACAACAGATGAGGGTCACAGTAACTGAGCAAAATTCGATTATCTGACTTCCTCCCTGCCTGGCCTACAATTCAGCATGGCCTGGGAGAACACCACTGGTCATGGGACCCACAGCCTTCATTACATGGCACAGTACATACACAGCATGTGCTAGCATCCGCAATCTCTCAGAATCATAGGTAAGAAGGCTGAACCCACTGAAACCAATAAGACAAAGATGACTGCAGCATCCCCCCCCCCCCCCAATCCAACCTGATGTCTGAGCCTGGCTATGATCTGCCGCTGTGAGATGAGGTCGGACAGTGGAACCGACGGATGCAGTCAGATCCAGTGCCCCTCAGCGTGGCCTGGATAGATTAGACGCAGTCGACCGAAGTAAAGGACGTTTCATGGGTTTCACCGTTCACCTGTTTTCTGAACAACTGATTAAAAGGTTGTAGACGATGTGAGATTCGGATCCTTCGGGGCGACACACCGGCTGGGTCTCATGGCATCATGTCATTTGGCCTGTGTAACACAGACGGAAGTAGTGTGAGAGCTGGAATGTGTCAATATTGGGAATTGATGTGATGAAAAACCGCTGCAACAACAACATGAGGCATCAAAGCTGGAGTTTACAACAGCTGGATATCTTGACACACAGACACAATAATACATGTCTTGACATGTCGGGAGCCTGGTATCACACTGGAAACATTACTCGTATGGTGACTTAAATAACATTCGGACCACCCCTTTAACTTGACTCTTCTTTATTCAGCTCCGTACATCAAGGTGAGTTTTAGAGGTAACTTTAAACTGCACAAAAAGTAAATAGGACAAGACAAGTAAAACAAAAAAAATTGGGAGTAAAGGGCAAAAACCAGACTTCTACGTTATAAGCATGCAGCATTTTAGCAGTTGCAAAATGGCAACTACTCCACTTTTGTGAATTCGGACGTTATTCCAGAAGCTTGAGTTTTTCCAATATCTCGCCAGCGTAGTAGCAGTTGTAGTTGTCGACATGGTCACGTTTCATCACATGGGGTCAGCCATAGATGACATGCTTCATAAAGCCATTGGAGAAAAAAAACATTTGATCAGTCAAACTGTGTTTTGCATAGCCAGATCTATCTGCACACTTTTTGGGGTTTTTTTGCTTTACGGCAGCGCTGGCGATTCAAATGTATCCTCGAATATATAGTAATAGTCTAACTTAAATCACGTGTGTCAAGTATTATGTAATATCACATCGTTGTTTAGGCTGATGCCCAGGATGCTGACTCACACCTGGCTAGGTGTGCGAGCACAAAACTGTACGTGTGACTGCATGTGACATACAGAGCCTTTAAGGACAAAAGGCAAAAAGAGGAAACTTGTGGAAGAACGCACACACACACACACACACAGACACACACACACACACACACACACACACACACTCTCACTCAGTCACAGTGTTGTTAGCTGTCTATCATTGGCTGTTGTATCGAATAATCACAGATCATTGCTGTCGACAAAGTGAAGGACGCATGAAAAACTGAACGCACCCCTCTCGAGGACAAAAAGGTAAAAGGGCATCTGAAATCCTGACCTGCCTTTTCCCTGTGCAGACACAACACGTTGGTTATCTGTCTCACCCTCTCTCTCTCTCTCTGCCCTTCTATCTCCCCCCCGCTCTCATATCAAAATGTCTTCAGAGGGAGCAAAAGAATAAAATCCCTCTTTTGATTCCCCGTTTCCAATCATCCCACACCTCACTGTGCCGACCGGCTCCTCCCCGCTCTCCCCGGTTGTATCCACATAAAGAATATGTAATTACAGGAGAGCCGAGGCCTGATAGATGACTGTGTGTGAAGCTACAATGCCGCCCAGGAAGAGTCATTCTGCCCGGGGGCCATTATCAGATTAACAGCCCTCTCTCTCTTCTGTGTTTGGGCATCGACGAAAATCTCCTGCGGCTCTCAAACGTCCTCTTTCCCAGCGTGCCTCTCTGCTTCTCTCTCGTTTTTTTTGTCATTGCCTCTGCTCTCTCCCAGACGGGCCAGGTTACACGCCATTGTCCGGCTGCGTGCGAGGCCCAAAGCCCGCTGCAGGAAAAAAAGATGGGAGAGGAGGAGGGAAGGGGCAAATCCACGAGGAACAGGGCAGGTGAAAGTGTAATTCTTGAGAAGCGACACACTTTGACTGCCGGGCGGTTTAGCAAAATCCAAAACAATATGGAATGTCCTGTTTGTTTATTTTTCCGCCACTAATGTTTTTAAATGCCCCTGGAATGATAATCATAGGACATTATGTGGGTTTTTTGCTAAAAGCGAGTTCATTTTTTCGGTGTGGTGTTGGCGCTCTGCCGGTAACATCCGCACACTGACTTCCGAGTTTCCTCCGGCTGTCCACTCAGCCAATCAAGCCCCATTAACCCTGAGCAACGAATGCACAAACACACTATATATATATATTTATATATATTTAGCGTTTCACTGTGGATGCGGGTCACTTCAAATGATTGAGATGTGAGGACAATCCCTAGCTGCAGGGTTTTTTCCTCAAGTGGCCTGAATTGACCCTCATCAGTGGCCTGTTTTCTGAAGGCGGTTTCAAAAATGGGAAGAACGGAAGTCGTGAGAAATCTATATTTGGATGTCTGTATTTTCCTAAAAGTTGTTATTGCTGAGATAAGCACTACGCCACAAAAAGATGGTTTGCGAGGCTGCGTCTGATGCAGTGCTCTTTCGGAAGCTACTAAACAAAGAGTGAATCATCCTCCTTCGCTTCACTTTGACATTCTGATCTGTCAGGAAACACCTGGTGCACAGACAGCAACGAGTTCACCCCTCCGGCCGGACGACTGGCGTCGACGCGCGGGTAACTGCGGCAACATGGAGCACTTTGTGCATGTTAAATCTGGCAACAACCAAAAAAAGAAGATAAAAAGAGCTGGACACCTATTTTAACCTCTCAGGAAGACGCTTAAAAGAGATTTGCTTAACTGGGGAGACGAGTTAGTGTTGGGTGTCAAAGCACCTGCATAAAGGAGGTGGCACGAAAGGTGATTCTGGACAACAAGCCACTACTGCTGCTGAGGTGCAGCTCCACCCCGTCCCACCAGCGACCTGTACCATATGCTACGCTGTTGCAACCCCACAGTCTGACCTCATCGTGTAGCTCTATGGAACGCATTGAGGTTTATAATAAGTAGAAGAAATGGTCACAACATCATATATTTGATATACTGCAGCGTAAAAGATAAAGGCAACATGAACACTTCCCCTAACCGGAAAATCACTTCCATGCTAATGTCGCTCCAAGGCATTTATTAATTGACATGTTTGTCCGCTGCCGGTGAAGAGACACAGCGGTGTAATTTACTACAGATTAAAATGAAATGAAACTCTGTTGTGAGCATGTCAGGCGAATTGTAACATCACGAACTGCAGGCGAAACTTGTGTTTGTCACTGAACTCAACTCACAGGTTAAGTCCATTCTCGGTGTACAGTATGTGCACTGGAGGCTTCAGGCTTTCCACATCACACTGATTTAGGTCGCTCACTGGAACCTGATTGCTATCCGACCTCATTGCGAGGCCGCAAATCCTGCGCATGTACGTCTTGCCGCCCCCCCCCCCTCCCCAGCCCCCCTTTTTTAGCAGACGAATGTGAAAACAAACTGTGCTCATTCATCACTCAGCCCGCTGAAGCATCCAAGTGGAGAAACAAGCAGTAAAACAGGGTTTCGAAGTGGCGAGGGACTTTCAACTTTTCAAACCGAGGCACAGACAGCTGGAGCTGCATATTATGAAGGAGGAAATGTGCTTTCTGTTCAATTGCATTACTTGTTTAAACAGCGTGTGTGTACACGGAGGCTGTATTAGTCCCAGCAGCCTGGCTGTACACATGTACCGTATGTTTTGTGCTGATTATCACTTGGTCATCGGTTCTTATGAAGAGTGATATATTGCTTGTTGTTTGTTTGTTTTTTGTTTGTTTTTTAGATATGTTTTCTGGAAAGTTATTACAGGAAGGCGGGGAGAGAGTGGGGAGGACATGCCGCCACATACGAGGCGCCGGCAATACCGCTGAGCTGACCGACGGCCAGTTGTTCCGACTAATAAACTCATCATGTTAATATTATGAATATGGTGATGATTAATGGTTCAGGGAAACCTTTGGCAGTAATATATTAATATATCTGAGGCCCCGTCTCTGCATTCCTCTTCCATGGTGCCATTGTCGAGTGCCAGTACTGGCAGCGTCTGCATCCGAGATATTTTGCCTTCATTTTCAAACAGCGGGAGAAAGAAGGGAGACAAGTCGTCCATCTTTGCTTAGTCTATATTGTCGGACCACACTCATCCTCAGATTCGGCACTTCATTTTGATCTCTACACACCGGTGACGGTTTGTGACTGTATCTTTCATGGTTTCACTCACAAAACAGAAAAACATACGGTTTAAACTATGCAACTAAAAACGGACCACATTTTGCCATAATGACACGCAAGCAGGCCCGCACACAAACACACAAATACACACACACACACACAGGCTCACAGTCACCAGTGTGATCATTGTCAGCTCAGGTAGCACTGGTGAATGACTGCACATGTTTATGAGATTGGCGGTAACCTCTCGCTGACTGAAAGCGCCTCAGTGTTTGAGTTTACTGTGGCCAAAACGACAGCTGCTTGTCTGAAAAGAGATCCTTGGAGCCTGTAGTTTGTCATAAAAAGTCTGTGTGTGTGTGTGTGTGTGTAATAGGATAGCATATGTATGTGCAATCATACACACTTGTGTCTGAGTGCCTCATCCACCAGCCATTGTCTGACATGGGAGACGAGCCCATAGGCATTAGCTCGTCTGGATATATACTCATTGCTGTTGCCTGAAATACACGGAAAATTATATCATCTCGCTGCAGCGGAGCATGAACGACAAGGGGAATGATGGCCGCCTTTGTGCAAAAGACAGAAGGGCCTGAAATTCGAGAGGCTCTTAGCATGAGGGCTGGTGACAGGCACGATACCGGAGTTGTGTGGTGTTACACTACAGGGGCACGCAAGTGGTCTATAAATGCAGCGGCGGGGAAAGAGCAACGGCATGCAGGACGGTAAAAATGTAACCAGTCAGGAGCACTCATGAACACGCGCGCACGCACTCACCCAGCAGGTTTGTAATTGCGTTGACATGTGCGCGCAGCGTGCTCTGGAGTCGCACACACGCAGGCAGCTGCTGGCGGCCTGCTGCGAGTGTGTGATTGTGACTCTCTGGGGTTCCGTTTCTCACAGGCGTGTCATCACATGGGTGTGTCCTCCTGCGTGCGAGTGTGTCGAGTGATTTGGCAGGCATGCGCCCGTGTGTGTGTGTGTATGAGTCTGCATGTACAGCTGTCATGACCCCTGCTCACACACCCCTGCACCACCCCTCCGCCACCACAACCTCAGGAGGATTAGCCGCCGCCGCGCGCACTGGGGACCACATCACAGCCAATCGCGCATTCATGGGAAATTCAATTTCTCCGACACACTGGGATGATTTGCACCCTGACACTGGGCTCTATCTCACCCCGGCGAATTGTATCTCAAATTGAAAAACGCAAGCGACGGCGCGTCTTTCACAATGGGCCCCGAGCAGAGCACGGGAGGTGTCGTGGCGATGGGGGAAAAAAAGAGTAAATGTACGTACATTTCCAGTCCACACGGAGCAAAACAGCCCCGACTTATTTGTTCCACTGCTCCCTGCGGAGTGAGGGAAATTCATCTGCATATCTATACTGTTGTACAACTATTTCTTTGCAGCTGGTGATGAAAAAAATTGAGGCAATCTGTCTGCATTTTCACCACACTTCACTACCCCTCCTCCCATTCCCGTTCTTTAACACACATGTTTTCCTGACCCTCACTATGACACTGTAATATGGATCTGAGGCAACATCATTAACATCTCGTCCCCCACATTTATCTCAGCGTAGGCCCGTCTGCCTGACAGATAAGGGATCGCCATGGCAGTAATGGAGGTGGCACCGTTGGGACAAACGTGCTGTTCAGGTGCCAGCGGGCTAATTGAAGCCAATCACCATTTCACAGAGCGAGTTGCCCGCGTAATGAGGTCGTTCCCGCTGTAATTCCCACACAGATTTGTTCCTCCTCCCTCCCTCTTTCAGTCTCCACATCGGCGCTGGCCCGAATCCAACAAGGACGGCGCTGTGTATGACAATGCCGACCCGCCGTGTGGCACACGCACAGGTCGGAGAGAAGAGAAGGGGCGCACAGCGGGAGTTCAGGTGAGGGTCTGTCTCTGCTTTCCGTCAAGAAGGACCTCAGTACCAGGTCAGGCGGGGAAATGAAATCAGACAAGACCAGTGGGAAATGTTGCGATTCCTCCCACCCCACACTTCATACCCTCCCTACCCGCCGACAAAAGAGATAAAGATAGAAAGTGAGGGGCCTTAAAGATGGAGATATTTCCACAGAGATAATCCCCTCTCCGGGTGGGGGATTTTGAAGAGGGGAACCTTTTCATCAGCCTTAATTTTGCTCTTTTATCTTCTTTGGAGCCGGCAGCAGGCCTGCTGATATGCTTTTTTATCCCGACTGTCTCCTCAGGTTAGAAATTTTTTTTCATCCCAAATCACTCTCGGAGGCATGAAATAAAAACGGAGGAAACAGCAGGGACAACACCATCAACTAACAGAGTGGATGATGCAGTATCAGGATGACAGATCGTCTTGTCTCCGAAAGCTGGCCTTTTTCTTTTTTTTCTTTTCTTATATCACTCTGGAGTGGGATGGCTGCTTAAATGAAATCTGAAAAGGCAAAATAGAAAGGGAAATATGTCTGCAAACCTTGACTCATACTCGATGCCAGCTTCCAACTACAACTCATTAATTACAACAGGAAATCTGTGTTTAAAGACATTTCTCCAAGGTGAACTGCTTCCTTAATTTGGCGAGAGAGTCCGCTGCTCGGCTCAATTTATTCGAGAGGCCTTCGCGGAGTCGCGCAGCTCGCACTGAGTCGACACACCCGCTCGCGTGATTATCCTCCGTGTTTACACAAAAAAAAGACTTTGTGCACGCTTACCACACGGTGACCAATAAATCTCCAACTCCTTTTTTTAAAAATGCAGCGGGCGTCATCCTTTCAGGGGCAGTGCTCATCGCCGATGAGCCCCAGACCTGGCTCTTTGTAGTTGAGGCAGTGCTAATGAGAATGAGGTCATGGGGATTTTGGCAGCCATTGTGACGGATGTGGAGAGAGACACAGGCCAGAACCACAAGACCCCCTTTTTTCTACGACACACATACTCCCTACCCGGTGTGTCCAAACATGCTGGCTGTTGGGCCGGTGGCAGCAGCTGACCGGGAAATAAGGGCAGCTTCTTGGCAGCTGGCAGCCATGTTGGAGGCCAATTCCAGTAAAAGGATTTATGAGGGAAAGAAGAAGAAAGGCGAGGGGGAAAACGTTCCCTCTATCGTTTCCATTTGACAATCGAAACCCCAAACCGGAGCAACGCAACTGACGCCGAGATGAAGAACGCGAACGCACTCGCTCAAAAGTCGCCCAGGAGGGTACTTTTAATTTACACCATCCTGACATTTTGCTCCTTTTGCTTCTGAATTTGAGGCAACTGGCCGTCTTTCATTTTTTCGCATTGGAGAAGGAGGAATGGTTGAATGAAGGGGCTGTGAGAAAGAATCGGTTTAACGGGGTAGGAAGCGAGAGCGGGGGGAGGAAATGGTTTTCACAAGGCTGTAACACTGCAGAGAAGAATGTCCTCTTTCCATGGGCCAGTGGAATGGGACTAACAGGGACGGACACCGTGACACATCAACACACACATGCATAAGCTTCGAACGAAGGATACAGTGTTGTGTTTCACCATCAAATATATCATTTTCATCAGTGGTGTGATAAAGAGCCTCCTGCTGTGATGTTGCTCAGGCTGAGCTGCACTTCACACTGCACAGGCCTCTGGGTACAGACACGTGGTTGGCTCCAGCCGTGACTAAATGTCGTTCAAAGCACAGCTCTGCAGACTTTGCTCGGAGAAATAAATACTTTTTTTTTCAAATGGGTGGTTTTGCTAGCATCGACGGCTTCCTTTAGAGGAATCAGAGTACATTATACCAGCCTTCTGTTAAAGAAACGGGTCTAGCTGCAGCCTCACGACGCCGAGGCACATATACGACGCTTTAGTGGTGAGGTTCTGTGTCAGGTTGCAGTATGGTAGATGATTGACAAGATTATATGTAACAATACTGAAATGCTGTTGGGTTTAAATCAACTGAAGTCTTTTTGACAAAACAGTCATAAGTTACGATCTACCATTTCCATGATCATGAATGAACGTCTGCGCTTCTCCTGTCCTAAAAGTTGCTCAGGATGAAATTCACAACTACTGCTGAGCTCGTTGTGGTCTGAAGACCATGCCATGTGGTTGAAAGCACCGGCAAAAGATAATAAGTGGACCTTGACTTCGACCAATTTTTCCCTCACCACTATTTCAAATAGTCAAAAATAATTTTTGACCTCGATGTCCAGATGTCCTTTGCGAATCTCAACCATGCAAGTCATCAAACGGTCCGACTACTAGTTGACTGCAAATGTTTTCCAGACTTAAATCTCAGCCAATATTCACTGTCACTAGCTCACAGAAGGGGAATTTTTCTCCTCGAATCAACATGTTTCGAGGGTCATGATGTCAGCTCGCTTCAACCCTCCCATGGTCCCTTCTAGGGCATACTCATTATTAATTAGAATTGTTTGATATCCTCTTGCTAATTTCACGTGCTAAAGAAAAAAATAAGCGGATCCCTGGACTTCAACATTTTAATGTCTGCTTTCTTTGAAGGTTTTGAAGACAGCTAAACAGCCGAAGCTTATGAAAAAGGATGTCCTCGTCTCTGTCACATTGGCAGGAGTTGACATTTCCTGGCTGCAACCTGATGTACAGGCTTGATATTAGTCGAACTCACTTTTGACTTATTGGATGAGTCATACCGTGCAGCTGTGAGTTTCCAGTATTGTACCACATGGACCTCAATGTGCAGAAACACGGACATGTCCAACAGTGACCTACAACCACCCCCCAAAGCAACACTGACTTTCTTAGCAAGAGCAGCTTAACAGGCCTTTCCCAGAGAAGGAAAGAAAGAAAGAAAGAAAGAAAGAAAGAAAGAAAGAAAGAAAGAAGCGCCACGCCCCGGAAAATGGGCAAATGTTTTGCGCAGGGGTTTGGTGCTAAGCTGTTTTTCAGAGGCGGATGTAAAGAAAGGGATGATAATGAAAAAGTGGATTAGCCACAGAAAGAGAGGAGAGAGCCAGTTGGGCCTGCTGTTGAACACACACAATGAAAAAGAAAAACAAAAGAAATGGCAAAGAAGCTTTCCCCTATTGGCCCGCTGGAGTGTTACTCACCTCAGCGAGCCAGCTCTGACCCTCCACAGGGTTTTCTGTCTGTGTGTGTGTGTGTGCGCGTGTGTGTGTGTGTGTGTGTTCCAAACGGCCTATTTGCATACAAACAGCCTGTCCAAATGCGGCGGGGAGAAGAAGAGCGGAAGGAAAGGTGGGAAGAAAGAAACGGGGAAATGTGGCGAGTGTCAAAGTGTACGGATGTGTGTTTCTCTGGGAAAGGGGGCTTGTTTGTCCTCCTCAGGTGCTGAGGGGCTTTCGATTCTCGCGGAGTGGAGAATTTCATTACCTGAGTAATGCACCGCCTGTGTTTACACACGTTACTCCAAAGGGGCTTCGACGCGCCTCCTCTCTTCCAGCCCCTCTCTCTCTCTCTCTCGCTCTCTCTCTTTCTCTCACTCTCACTTTCTTCACCTCTCACCCTCTCTCACCCTCTCTCACCCTCTCTCACCCTCTCTCTCTCGATAGGAAAAGACAAAGGACAACAACAAAGTTTCCAATTGCAATAACAAACAGGCCGGCTCAGCCACAGAGGAGGCTGAGGGATCAAATGGCTCTCTTTCCCAGAGCAGGGCTGTCACAGATGGCATACTTTGGCGGAATTACTCCGCCGAAGTGAGCGTGTGCGTGTGAGCGTGAGCGCGCGTGTGTGTGTGTTTTTGTGCTTCTTCTAGTGCGCGACTGACTGGGAGACGTTGTGGATAAGGGAATCAGCTAAATGTTGGGGTAGATCGGGAGCATGTGGAAGCAGATGAACTGAGCGGCAGATGAACTTTAACTTTGACGTCTGCACTTGGTCGTGGAAATGTTTTTTTTACTGTCAGGCTGCCACATAAGTGCTTCAACAGCTAAGTCATCGTGCTTCACGCCTCATCACTAATTACAGATTCCACACTCCGTTTTCTGTATCGCAACGTTTGGATAGGCTTCCCCACAGACAAAAAGGGGAATAATCATCTCATGATATTCATTTATTAAAACTCCACTGTTACGTCTTCCCAACTGCCCCACGTCTATTTATTTTTTTTACATTTAAATCTTATAAATACATAAATGCTTCCTCAGTAAATCCAGTAACTGCTTAACCACAGCTTTCCCCAACATCCCCACTAATCCTGGAAGGGCATGGTTTCCGTTACCATGCACCATTTAAATGGAATCAACTGCAAAGTGCCCTCGAACTAGAGTCCTCACTAACCCTCGGGTTTTTAACATTTTCTAAAACTAAGGTTTCTTTATGATTTGTAACTGTTTGTTATCAGTTGTGTCTTAGTCGTGCTATTTCTGTTTGCTGAGCGTGTTTGCCTGTGAGTGTTTTCTCCTTCTCAGGACTGAACAGGAGAAGTAGTGCCTGCTACAGCATACATCCGACACACCCCTCTGCTCATTCTTCTGTTGCCTCGCACGCCGCCACGTCGCTCACCTGAAAGCAATGCTGTCACTTTCCGCTACCGCTGCTGTTCATTTACCACTCAAGCTGCACTGCTGTCCCGAGCCTCAGCCGGTAAAGCTCTGAGTCTACACCCCCTCCACATCTGTCATAACCATCACTATCCAATTCCTGGAGATTTTTTTTACATTAATGCGAGGGGCAATGAGCTCGGAACCAGGACACTGAATATGTACCCTCTCAGGATTTTCAATGTGAGATGGCTGACTGAAGTGTGCGTCTTCTGGCTCGCTGCCATGGCTATAGAGGATGGGGTTGCATGCAACAAGGGCCCCCCTCGTAGGAAACTGTAGTCCCGCACAACAACTCTACATCTCTGTTAAGCTTTATTATTTGGGCACTTTCTTGTGCCCTGGTAACATGTACCAGTAGGTATGTCTTTTATATGATGTTTTTTTAGCTATATCTTAGTTCGTTTTTAACACTTCTGTCTTTTTCAGTCACGTGCTTAATGCATATTCTAAAGTAAATTAGTACTTTAGCTGCTGTCAGCAAAACCCAAATTTGGATTTATCCGTTCATAAAAAAATTACTATAACTACTGCTATTCTTGCTTTAGGAAAATTTTACTCGTTTAATCTTGTCTTGTCTTCCCGGCCAGCGCAAGCTGTACGCGTTTTCTATCTTCGGAGACTTATTCTTTGAATCAGAAATGCTGGTGAATCTACCCATAACTGAATAGCTCACATTCAAATGACTAACCCATATATGCAGTCGGTGTCACCTGGTCTTTGCGAGCCGCTCCATCGCTCACTTTTTACGCCGCAGAGGTCTGAGCTCACCTGACGCCACTGTCGTGACAAGCAGCACTCCAAACAACAATTTACTCTGGCACTGCCTTGCGTCTTTATTCGCTCTCAAAGGCACGCGTCTCCCTTCAATCAAGCAAAAGGTACCAAAAATAGAGGGGCAACAGACATTAAGCAGACACACAGGGAGGGAGCCGGAGGTGGCAAACTGTGTGGGAGCTCGGCAGCACGTTTATTAAAAGGCGCCCAAGGAACACCCAGAGTTTGGATGAAAGATTGTGTTCGTACATTACTTTTCTTCCTTTTCCCTTCTTCCCTTTTTGTTTCCTCCCACACACTCACCACCACCATTACCACCAACGCCGCCCCTCCCCTGATACACCGGGGCTCTAATTGCTATCAACATGAGTCACAAAACGTTGAACCCTACTTTTCTTTTCCTTTTTACAGAGAGAACAATTATAACTGGAAGGCTTTGTGTCCGTCAACACAACCTAATTCCCATTTTACTGCTTCGAGTTGCTGTGTGTGTGTGTGTGTGTGTGTGTGTGTGTGTGTGTGTGTGTGTGTGTGTGCGTGTGTGTGTGTGTGTGTGTGAGGTTGGCACAGCGAGCGAGCACGCCACTCCTGGTAGAACTTGAGTTAAAGTCTGTGCTTGGGCTCCAAGACAAATCTCAACCACCTGGGAACATAGGCCTACAAGAGTAGATTAAAAAAATAATATTTTAAAAATAAACAGGGTTCTCTCAAAAAGACTAAAGTTGTTCATTTAAACCGAACCAGAGGCCTTTGTGATTCTCCGAGGAATTTTTAGAACCACACTGAAATAAACTGGGACGTACATCTCATTCATGATGGTTAAATAGAGCCCATTACATAACTCTCAAAATCCACTGATTCAAAAGAACGCCGGCATCCCATTTTGTCATTTTTAAAACATCAGAGCTTCCTCTTGAGTGACTGCGGCTCACTCAAGTCTGAAGACAAAAGAAGGAGTCTGTTGAAAGTCGAATTGACTAACTCCTAATTAATGCTGCTCATTTCACACAAAGCGGGACAGAAAATTAGCAACAAGCATCAAGGGACTCTGTGTTTGAAGGTTATAGAAAAGAGGAGAAGAATAATATTTAACATTATGATGATCATTGGGTGAAGATGAAAATAAATACCTGGGTTGGTGATGAAGCCGAACACGTTGCGATATATTGATGGAACAATTCATTAATTGCACAGAACTCAATGGCTAATCTTTATGCTTGAACAAATCAAAATAACATTCAATTCATCCAGCCTACAGCCCTTCAGGGTGTGTAGCCATGATACGCTAATTCTGTCTGCTCCTCGAAATTCATGACTACTGCCACGCAGCCACTTTGTGTGTTTACTGCACACTTTGCCTCAGCAAACCATAACCAAGGACAAGGACTATTCGGTAAATCTGTATCCATTTTTCTGTTGATGCCTGACTTGTGTGGACGGCCTCATGCTGTTGTTGTGCTATTGGCTTAAGACGGGAAACTGGAAACACCCAGGTCCATGGTGAGAGATGGTGTTCAGATTGGGTGGGTTGGATAGAAAGTTGCGACGGCTTTGCGCCAGGGGGAAGAAGATCCAATATCTAAATGTGTTACTGTGAAGGTGAAACATACTTCCTGGCTCTCTGAGGGGCATCTATAGGGAGAGCGACTCTACCGCTCCTACAGGCAGGCACCCACACATCTCACACCACCCCCTCACTCACATAAAAGAAATATAACAACTTTCTTTCAAGGCCAAAAAACTGCATCCCTCCTAAACTGTACCATATCTTTCGGTTAGATTGGATTGATAGTTGGATTGATGATGACATTTTCTAAGTATACTAGATTTTTGCCTTGTTCAGCTAAGGCGCTTAATTTCCAATTGCTGTAGAATGGTTAAACTGGTTATCACGGGTAACAGTTGTAACAGTGCCATTGCGCCAACAAAATAAATGTCCACAGTGAACTTGTACACCATTTGTTGTTACTGCTGACTCAACAGTGGGAACTGGCAAACCGAAACCGAACATGTCATATATTACTTTCAAGTAAAAATCTCCATTAATCCTGAGTTGATCTTCACTTTTGGGGTTATGAACAAGACAAATGTTGACGAGTGAATGGGAAGAGGTGCCAGGCTTTTGGACCAAGCTGTGTGAACAGAAAAAAACATATACAGATAACACTGGTGTGCCACAAGAGAAAAGTCTGGACATAAGATTAAAAGCTCAATCTCCTTGGGAGCATAAATATACTTATTGCTTACTTACATAATGTGCATATTTGATCTCAATTAGCTAATAAGAGTATGGGTTATCTGTGTGCAAAGATGACTTTTGCCAGAATGTGCTGCTGGAATTTCATGGCAATCTGACCATTAGATTTGTTTTTAACTGGACATTTTGGGCCTGATGATGTAATTCTCAAATTTCACAACTAACCTGTAATTATTTTCTGTGATGCCATGTCAAGGGTGTTGATCAAAGAGAGATGGAGGCGCACCAGAAATAGGTCACCGGGTCACCAAAATTATTGCCAAATATAGTATCCTCCTCTTGCTGTGACAAATGACAAAACAGACTGATGTGCAGATGAAAGCATCAGTAACAGGGTAGAAAATGAAAGGGATGAAGGCAAAAATGCATTATGGTCAGCTCCAAAAACCGGAAGGACTTTTGGAGATAGAAGGACTTCACATGCCATATATTTATGCTACAGCTACACGTGAAATATGCAGGACCTGTGAGAAGTGCGCGGCCAGGGGCCACTCTGAATTCATATCAGGAACCAAACCACTGGAAGACCCCAACAGGATTCCAGTGTGGGTTGCCAGGGCAACATGAGCAGGAACTTTGAACCATGACAGCCAAACTGCAGAAGATGGTGAGGAGAGCACAAAGCAATGGGGGACCATGGGGAGGGGGGCTCTGTTTACAGGGACAAAACTGGAAAAACAATGAATGCATGCTGGGTATATGTGAGAACCGCAAGAAGGGAAAGAGAAGTTCAGAGAAAGTGTGGGATGTTCAAGCACATGAGATGCAATAGTTTTTGTGAGCAGTCACTTGGTAACCAGCACCCCCCAGTTTCATCACTCTCACACACACACACACACACACACACACACACACACACACACAAACAAATGTGTTTATATTGAGTAATTTTGCCTTCAAGACTTTTCACTGTGCAAAGGGGAATGGGACTAGCTAGGGAGAAGAGGAGACACACATACACACACACACACACACACACACACACACACACCTTCATCTGTTACACATATGGAGCGATGCAGGGAACAAACGGACAACAATCCCTCAGCCATCCTGCCAGCAGCCTTGGAAAAAAAACCTGTAAGACAAACACATCCGGATGCTTTTATTTAGCTGCCGGGCAGCCAGCATCCACCTGGTATCACTAAACACGTAATTAGACCATATCGATATCCAAATAGCGCCTCTACCGGTGACGGGTGGTACTCCACAAATCGTGGGCTTTACGAAAGCATGGTTAATGATCTTGTAAAGGTGATGGTTATAGTTAGGGTGACACGGCAGAGAATCAGCACGATTACTCTACTGAATAAAAGGAAATCCATTTAAATACACCAACTTAACAGACTTACATGGCTCACCTCTAGCGGCCGTGTACATAACTACCACGAGAGGTCGTAAAACGACCACATACAACGCAACGCGCCGCTTCCAAACCGACATGGTTCGTCGTACGGCTTGTGTTCGTTGCTAGCGTGACTACTGTACAAGCGAGTGCTGTGTGCTATGTTCAGACTTATATAGGAATCTCCCACACGGGGATTACAATGTTGGGGGAAAAAATGGGTTAATGCAACACATTTATTTAAACCAATATGAACCAACCACTGCGCAGTAGCCACAGCCAAATGATTGGTGTAATACGAAACAGCTCCTCTAATTCTGGGCATATCTATGGTGCCGCAAAAGCTAGTGACAACCAAATTAGGCAAAAATATATCATCGGCTTAATATACTGAGCATAGGCTACAGACCCACATAGCTATGTTACAATATGATTTTTGGTGCACTATTCCTTTAACTGGAATATGTGCATTTTTTAAATGTTGACATAACATCAAATCCTCTTAATGACATAATGCCTGGTATATATCAGGAGCCGTCTGAAATTTAAGGAAAGACACACTGCCATCATGACGGTCATGTTGCCTGCTGTAGCATTACATGTGCTTTGTAATTTGGAGACAGTGAATGATTCATATTTCAAAAAGAGAGAGACTGACCGAGCAAACGCGCCTGAAGATTTACAGTCTGGGGTTTCGGGACTGTCTCTTTAGGCTGGATGAACGAGGACAGACAAGATAAATGACGAGAAAGGCTCCCCTCACATGTGCAAACAATTTTCCACCGCAGAACAACCAGGGGCCAAATGAACTGTCTGCTCGGCATGTGAAGCGTGAACAAATGCCTTTCACATTCAGTCGGGATGCTGGAGACCTAGATAGTGTAAGTGCACGCTGTGTGTGTGTGTGTGTGTGAGACCAGAGACAGTATGTGCTGGGTATTGCTGTGTGTACAGACCATGATTTACCATGCAAATACAGTCAAGCAGCTTATTATAAAACATTACAGCGACTTCTAAATACTCAATTTAAATTCAACCAATGCAATGTTTAGATAAGCAGCGGGATAATCCCTTGACCTGACTGGCTAAAATGATGCCTGCAATCTGAAGGTGCTGTTGGCACGGTAACCGGAGAGGGGTTAGTGGAAAGAGGCGGGAAGATGAGGGTAAAAGGTGGGAACAGCTTACATTATTTACATAACGAGGGTAAAATACACTGTGAGAAATTGTTCAACATACCAACATGAATAGAAGAATACATGATGATGAAATACATGATGATGTCAGATATAAACGATGATGACATGACAATGAAAAGGCGGATGAGGAAGTGAAAGTCACTTATGTAACTGGAGTGAGCTGGTGCTTTAAGTACAATACACACCAGCCCTGTTGATGAATGTTAAATACAGAACTAAGCTAGTAAACACAATAAACAGACAAAATTCAGTATTTTAACCAGAATGTGTTGATCGAATATCATTCAAAATGCTGGGTATGGGACACATTTTGAGTAAAAATGGTTTCAAGACGCCCTTTTGAATTATTAACCATTCAAGTAGTGTTGGATCTAGGGAGGACAATGTAACTTGGTCTGTCCAACCCTTTCATCCAGACTGGAACATCATACGACAAGCATTGGACTGACTCCAATTGAATTGCATTAAATATATATATATGGATATATGAGTCAATAAATTCAGTGTTCTTCTTCTAGTTTCAAGCATACCTGCCCTTGAGAGCTCTTAAACCAGGAAGGGGCAGGAATTACCCTCAATCCCCCTTCGGTGGCGGAGGGCGGCATGACAGTTTGGACTGTCAACATCTCTTTTGCCACTCATTAATCACTACGGCTACAGTGGGACAGAGCACTTGAGGTGTGCGGTTGCACACACATGCAGCCACACACACACGCACACACACTCGCGGATAAAAAAAGAAAATAGGTGCAAGTGAAATGCCATTGTATAATCTGTCTCTCCATGAAACGATCGATACAAGCGAAATAGAGAGACCCGATTAAATGTTGGGCTGTTTCCTAATACAGAGGCAGACATTCGAACATGCACACACACAGATAGTGACACCCTTCATCACCATAGAACGGGAGATAGAAATAGAGGGAAGACGAGCGCAGCCCAGAGTTCCCTGGGGCTAGTCAGCACAAAGAGAGAGACAGCACAAAGAGAGGCCTCTCTACAGTGTGCTGCTTCGAGGCCCTTCATTTTTTTTTTTTTTCCAAGTCTCCATTCTCAAATCCTACACATACATGAAGTTAGAAATAAAGGCCAGGTGACCTGTCATGGGGATTCCTTTTTCTTCACCTGTGGAAATATTTGAACAATATTTTCCAGGGCTTTTTCTTTTGGGAGACGCTGAATCAGCATCACCTTTCACTCTTTGTGAATGGTAGCTTGCCAAAAGTCAGCCGACGAGCTATTTCTCAGGGCGTTCAACCGCACGGCACAGTCATCACCAGCAGGTGCAGCCTGCAGAGTGGCCATGGCAACGAACCTTGATTTTAAATTATTTTTTCTCTCTCACTTGTTGTGGAGTTTGAAACATGTGGCCATTTACAGAGGGACAAGTGAAAAGACGCTATCAAGCTGCTGTAGGATCCGGTATTTTTTACTTATGGCCTGACAAATGTCTTTTTTTTCTCTCACATTGATGATATTCACTGCTGTTAATACGAAGTGGCTGATAGCACTTTGAAAACGTCTTAGCATTATTGGTGAAACTGAATAAGAGAGGAGAAAAACAAAGGGAGGACATTCCCTTGGTTATCAGTGGGAATGCACACTTTTCTCAGGGACAGTAACAGCTGAGAGGTGGTCTCCTGAATGAGCCGCTCATTATGACCGCTACTGTACCAGAAGTGTGTTTGAATCTTGAATTCTAATGCAGAGAAGTAGCTCAGCCTGTGTGGATAAGGGAATTCCCCCCGCCTGTAACCGATTGATGAAGCGAGCCAGCTGCCTTTTTGTCGCTTTGATATTTACTTAATGGGAGATGTACCGTACATGTACACTAGATTTACAACAGACTCCAAAAATGTGCTGAATAATGAGCAGAGCTACGCAGAAACATCACTTCTTCCTCTCCTCTGAGAGATCTCTCTCTTCTTTGCTTATGCTTGTGTTCATGAATATTATCAAGAAGCTGCGGCAGTGACCTTTGACCTCTCCCTTGATGGACTTTTCTATAAAGGCTGATCTAGATCCTGAAGGGAAGGCAGGTATTTTTACTGTTGCACTGTGTTGATCTTGATTCCACATTCCACTTAGTTTTTTTTTCCATTTTCCTTGAATATACAACACTGACTCTCACACACACACACACACACACACACAAACACACACACACACACACACACACACACAGGGAAAGTTTTTTTTCTCTGATGCAAGCTGAAGTGACCGTTGCCGTTGCTGCTACAGGGACGGAGGAGAGTTCACAAAAGCAGTTTTCACGTCAGCTCTTGAATTATGAAGCTAGATGAATAATTATTTATTTTGCCAAAACAATTAACAGAACTGAAACATGCACACATGTAGTAATGTGCTGATTAGCATAAACCATCATAAGGAAAACTGCTATATCCAGATGGGCTCTTCTTCCCTGACACTCCTCTGCGCTGCTGACCCTCTCATCAATAACTTACATTTTGAGGCTGACAGAGTTGAAAATGAAATTATGGAACAAGAAGCAGAGACTATTTCCCCCTCACCCATCAATCTGTGCACTGCTCATAAATGTCAGCCTAACGGAAATTGAATGGCACAATTTGTCTGTGTTGATTAGGGCTGCCATGAACCTGGGCAAATTAATTGAGAATAGGCCCGACCTTGGAGTTCCTACATTGTTGGCATGAGCCTAAACACTGTGGACGCCCGTGGACATTGTGATTAAGAAGTGTTTCTTGAAAAAAGCAGGGATGGTATGAGGAAGCTCATCGCAAGAATGGGACTTTTTTTTTTATCAATATTTAAATACCAAAGCTACCAGACGTCTTAACTGAATTGTTGTTTCTCCTCTTCACAAATGTCTTGGCCAGTTTGGGCAAATCTAGTTTTGGAACTTTAGTTTGGGCACCTTGCTCGAGCATCTGCTGCAGTGAGCTCGATAACTGAGAGTTGAGTTGGGTTGCGTTTCATTCTAAATGAAATAAAATGAATCTGCCAAGCTCATGTTTTACTTGTGAATTAGTCTGGCGAGGCCAAGCTAGTATTCCCTCTTCTTTTTTTTTTCTAGCCTGAGAGGTTAGTGATTTGAGTGAAGTGGGGGGAAATCTGTGTTGAACGCGGAGCAACTCCGAGCTGAGCGGCAAGCGGGCGGAGAGAAAAGGAGGGCTCTGTTGAATGAGGAGTGGAAATTCTCACGACTCCTCTCCGCTCACAGGCTCTGTTTGGCTGCTCACACAAACAGCGTGAACTGGTTACTGTCCTGAACTGACCCGCATGTTCACAGAGCCACAACAAAACACGTCACGTGCAGCTCAAGTAGTAAAGTAAATTAGTAAACCTCGGAGGGCCACTGGAGTTTTCTCTTATGAGTTGATGTGCAGCGGAAGGCAGCAAATTGATGAGCAGAAGATAATGGAGAAGGGGAGTCCTTTTTTTTTTTTTTAATCATAACTTTTTTGGTGCAATTGCTGCCACTTCTGCCAGGAGTGGGATCATGAAAGTGAATGGCTTTCAGGAGGTCAGGGGCTACATTTAACAACAAGACCCCCGCCAGCGCCGAGTTGTGACGAATGTTGATCTAGAGTGATGTAAACGTCGTATGGATTCCGATTCTTCAGGTGACGGGACAGGTCGTATTGAAAAAAAAATCAAAAACCAAACTTGCAATGGATTTAGGAAAAATATGGACAAACACAGAGGCCAAATCAGAATAAAAGAAATTTGATTCCATGTGATGTTCACTTTGAAAGCAAAAACAAATCTGAGTCACTCCCATGGGTCACATTGTGAGGAGAATTCACATTTCAGTTCAACTTCAACTCAAAACCCTCACTGATAGGAAGCACTCCTTATAATGTTAAGTTGTCTAAATCGTCAGACCTTCCACCTCACTCCGGCTTAAACGTGAACACACTGTCACTTTGCAAGAAGACAGAAGATCAGCTTTTTTTTTCAAATTCTCAGTCACTTGGCCTCCAGCAGCACATCAGGGTCTGATGTCTTTCACCAGCCAAGTTTGTCATGGAACTTTGAGCAAATTTTGAGTGGAATGGCTCTGCCGCCTGTTCCTATGGCCCGAGCAGCCTCTCTTTAGTGTCGATTCTTTTCTGTTTGTCGTTTTTTTTCCTCGCCTGAAGCCAGAAGCAGTACAACAGCGACGTGATACACTGACAGAAAGCCTCTGACAGAAAGGCGATGTCCCCACCAGACACCACCACTCTGGGCGCCTGTCAATATCCCTCACAAAGGCTGCTCACAGTAGCTGCTCTATGTAGAAAAACACTATGATATTCACACATTGACCTTATCCTACTGCCAGATGTTTATCTCCATCGTACATGCCCCTAAGGAGTCTGATCATGTATGTGTCTGGAATATCAGTGATGCCTTTAGTGGATTCATCCTGTCTCAGCTGACATCACTGTTCAGTCCAGAACGGACTTAGCTTTGGTGATATCTGAAAACTGTTTCAGTGCCACTGGTTGTCTCCACACCGACAGTAAAGGTAGGCTTTTAAACCTCAGCCTTCATTCAACCCAAATCGCGTTGGAGCCCCTAAGTAAACAGGACGCTGCAAAATTCATGGATAAAAAGCTCCATCAATATTTCATTCGCGGCTTCGTGTGACCGAATCAAGCAACGCGCCTGTCTGTTTAGTGCGCGCTCCTCTTCTCCACACTGGCTCTTGTGCGCTCGCAGGCGCGTCCATGGACTCCTTCCAAATATTATCGTGCACTTAGGCAAGCGTACTTTATACCGTGGCTCTCAAAGTGAGGCCGGGGGAACTTGAAATTTAAAAGGGGTTTGCTCAGCCTAAGACAGGCATAATTTATTTAGTTGCTGTTAAATGTAAGATGAAATGCACACAAAGGACAGAGATAGTAACGATGAAATGGGGTTTCCACCTGAATGCTCTGATTCCATGCGCAGTGCCCTGTAAACTGACAATCAAACGATGCTCGGGACCCTGCTGGACCACCGAGTGATGTAATGGAAGTCTGAGGCGACACGTCTGCTTGTGAGGATTCTCACGTGGAAACGTGTGAACGCCCGAATGTTTCAACAAAGCCCGCGGTGCCTGATCGCATCCATGCGCCGCGCGTCCAGGCGGACCACCAGGACGCGTAAAAACCACCCCGTGCATCCCGCTCTCCGAGCGCCGCGCAGTGTGAATAGATGCAGCCGCCGCCTGCTGCGAGAACAATATCTCGTTGTCTGGTGTGGTGTGGTGTGATGTGATGGATGGTGACGAAGCAGGGTGATGGTGGGGAAAGTGCATGGACCAGCCGATCGTGACGGGACAGGACGAGGAGGGGATAGGCTACTTACACTGCTGTTCTCTCCTGTCCAGTGGACCATCGCCTGGTTGTGGGTCGCATCCCCCTTGAGCACGAACGAGCTGCTGAGCAATGACATTTGGTTTTCCCGGGACAGTGCTCTCCTAGAGCGGAGGGGCGAGCTCTCCGCGCCGGTGGCTTGCCCGTCACCGTCCCACCGGGAGCCCGGCGGGGAGCCTCCGTCCCCGACGCCCATGTCGAACGTACGGTCCACCCCGGCGCGTCGGTTTAGAGCGCCGCTGTCACAGCGCGCGGGTCCCGGCAGTGCCATCCAGGCCGAGGCGGTCAACAGAAAAACGCAGAGGTGCGCGGCGGCAGAAAGCGGTTCTTTGGGGCGCAGAGGTGCCATGCTTTGCGCCGTGGGAGCGCACGTATCGCGGAGACTGATGGAGAGACTGCTGATGCTCGCGGTAGAAAGATAGGTGTACACTGTAAACCCAGAGAGAGGGAGAGAGAGAGAGAGAGAGTGAGAGATAGTAAGGGAGGGAGGGAACTGGAGCGAGGGCAGACAGCGGGAACAACGTGGACGCGTCTCTGTGCCAAGATGAATCCACAGGACGGCGCAGCGGCGCCACCTGCTGTCCTGCAGCTGCATTGTCCCGTGAATACTCAGTCCATCTTCAAGCCCTCACGTGAGGAGGACACATTTCAAATATGGCACGTGAAACCTTATCGGTTGTGTAGACCCTTTTATTTAAAGTGCCTGAAAGTGACCACCAGAAACAGACACACAGAAGTGGTCTTATTTTCCTCATTTGCTTGGGCAAAGGTCATTGTTGTATCGCACTTGTTGACTTCTTGTAGATTTTCACACAAAACAAATCCGATTTATTGTTGGTGATCCAAATAGACCCAGTGTTGGGTTGCTGTTCAACCGTAGGACTACGTACACAGTATCTGTCTTAATCTTTGAAACATCTGTGTTTCTTCAGCTTCAGGAATCTGATGCTGGTGTCATTAAAAAAAAAAAGATGACCGAGTCTTAATGGTCAATCAGAAATGTGTTCGTCCTCAAATTTTGTCACAGGGTTAAAAATTAAGGCTACCCGGTGTTGGGTCAATGTAGACCCCACAATACTGTATTAACTATTGTGATTTTTCTACCCATGGGTGTTAGATAAGTATATTTATCTACCATGTCAGTTATATATTGACCCGCATGGGTCATTTTACCCCTGTGGCTGTTTGGTTTATTGTACAATTCCTAATTCTTTACATATTATTATTATTATTATTATTATTGTTATTCATATATCTGCCTTTTTTTATTACAGCACATATGTCAAACGTAAACTAGTTTGGGTCTATATGGCGCCAATAAGTTAACTTTACCATGGGAGGAAAACCAGTCATGACAATTGACTGCTCTAACCTGTTATTATCTACTCTATGCTTTGCATCTGACTTTATTTATTGTTTGCTGATGATACCGTGATCACAACAAATATTGTGACAGTCTTCGGTAATACTTGAGCTTGTTGTGCCAAATTTTTGTTCAGGTAAATAACTCAAAAGTAAAGATATATTGCACTATCATTGAATATAGGATATGACTGTTGCATTGCCAGTTTGAGTCCCGACAATGCTGCAGTCCGACAGTGTCGTCAGCGGAGAGTCATTCGTCCAAGCTTCTAATCTAATACACTTCATTTTTGTGAGCACGGCCCAAGACAATATGGCCCTGAGGATAGATTGTAAATCTAATGGGTCACCAGTCTTTCAGCTTAGAAGCAGTTGCTGCTACACTCTTCTACCGGATTTGTTGTTTTTTTTGCTTCAGCTTTCAAATAAATTCCTGGATTCAGACGACATCAGATGACCCATGAAAACACTCCCCCGTCAGTCAGTCAGTCAGTCAGTCAGTCCACTCACTCACCTCCCTCACTGCCTGTGGGTTCGGAGCCAGCTGGCCCAGAGGTCACAGTTCCCATTCAATTACTGCTATACAGGTAACTGCAGCCGCAAAATATTAACAATGAGTTTTCTGTTCGGTTATAAAGATGATTAGTTTTACTGATCGCAAAGAACAGCACACAAACAAAGCACTGTCTGTAAGTAACTCAGCTGTATTTATAAAAGCAACTTTCGTTCAAATATGTAGTCCAAAATGCTTCACATATCGTAGGATTACACACAGTACATTACATTATATTCATTTAGCAGATGCTTTTGTCCAAAGCGAATTACAATAAGTTAATTCAACCATTAGATTTTACTCAAAAGTGCAAGAATTAATAAAGTACATAAACTTTCATCAAATAGGCAAAAAACATAATTAAGTGCAATTTTTTGTGTGTTTATTATAATAAATTCAGGGAGTAAGGTGTAATTAAAATTTACAACAGAAAAATTTAATAATAAATAAAACCCAATAAAATGAAATAAAACAATAAACACTAAATGTATATAATTGTTAAAGCAAAAAAGCTATAACATTAGCCAAAATCAACTCCAAATTCCAAGACAGATTAAAAAGCATTAATTTAGGTTTTCAATTTATTTTTGAAAATCTCAAGAAAGCTCGTCATTCTAATATCCAGGGGCATACAGTGTGTTCCACAGTCAAGGGCCATCAAAACACGACCTCAGCTGAACTTTTATGGGACTCATAAGGAACATTTAAAAGAAAAGCAGCAGAGGACCCTTGTGATCTGGCTGGAACATGAAGTGAAAGAAAATCTCTAAGTAACCTGCCTGAGCAGAAGTCTGCAGTATGATTCGCTGTGGGATAGGAAGAAGCCTCGGATCAACACAATTCTTTCTAATTTTCTTTTTCTTTTCCAGCCCTCTGTGGTGGGTAATTCATGCAAATATAATGAATTGACTAATATAACCTGAAATGAGACAGGTTTTATTGCATATCCTGTATATGTACCTCATGATGAAGAACTGGTTTTGGGTCAGAATCTACTTTATTGCTTCAGTTTGACGTTTCAGATCATGTATAGCTAAAATGGCGCATGTTCCTTCACAAACACATGGAGGCTAACACGGGCCCATACGGCACTTTTAACCCTGAGGCAGTCGCAGGTGAGCCCCGTCTGTTCCTGAGGTTTGATCGGCGACTTTGAACTGTATCTTGTAGGTTTTATCAACGTCACAGAGAACCAAGCGTGGAGGAGGGAGCCCAAATATGACACGGATGGTTTTGGAAGCTTTTACTCTGAAAAATTGATCGCTCGAACCAGTGGGAAGTTTTCAGAGCCAACTGCAGAGGATTTCAATGCGGAATGTATTTTTTAACAGTGACAAACAGAAAAAAACACATCAACGAGCTGATCTCAGTTAAACAATATTTCATGCAACCAATCGATCAGCTTACTGTGTGTAATGTGACCGGGGATGCTTGTAGTAAGTTAAACAGACAATTATCACCAACTCTGCAGGGCCCCTCAGCTCTGCAGAGCTCTTTAGCTTTGTTTAGCTCATTGTTCTGGTTTTAATAACTCCTTGCTTCCAGCAGCAGCAGCAGCAGCAGCAGCAGCAGCAGCAGCTGCGGCAGCAGCAGCAGCAGCAGCAGCAGCAGCAGCGGCGGCAGGCAACTGTGTTCAGTGGATGAAGCTCAGATCAAGCCACTGGACACTATCTGCGCTGCACAAGAAACGCACGTAGACAAACGTAAGAACATTTTTCTGTGGAGCGTTTAGAAGCTAAAGGAGCCGATTTTCAAAACCTAGAGTGAATGTAAAAGCGCAGCTTCAAATGAATGCCAATGTGGCTTCATGTTTCATAACATATCATCCACATCAACTCTACAAGGTAATATAGGTCAGCGTTATCTGCACGTTGATGCAGAAAATGAACTCATCTTGTCACAAATTTAAAGCGACCTGTAAACGTCGAGGAGTCGAACTGACCCCAGCTGTGGCTCTTCGTGGCTGAAGACCAAACTATTCATAGTCTCCTCTCGTGAGGCGAGTTTTCGAAAAAAAAAAAAAAAGGGGGCTTTCTTCTCTTCTAATGTGCAAAGAGAACCTCAAAAAATGTTATTCCATTAAGAAGTAAGTCTTTTAAAAAAAAAATCTAAGTCGCTGTTACTGAAGCAGCAAGGAAGAGCAAAAATGGCATCTTGTCGCGAGACGACAAATACGAACTCCATGACAATTGAACAACCACCATCTGCTGATGGGGACTGTGAGGTGTGAATAAAAGCTCTGATGAAGAAAAATTAGTTGACTTTTCCCCCACTTCTTGCTATAACAGCCCAATAACCCGTTTTAAACAACAAAAAAAACATCTATATAGACTATTGTCATATAATATATATTATTATAATATTTCATGCTGCAGAAAAATGTCATGGTTAAATGCAAGAGGGTTTTAAACACATTTTCAAGCAGACAGGGCTTAACATTATTACTTCAGCAGAACCCGAACTTAAAGGCTGTCTGCGAGCCTCCGTGACCTGTGAGCAGTATCAGTGTTGGAAAATAAAAACGGTGATCTCGGTTAATTATTTACACGTCAGAGTCCTTCTGTTGTTTTTGCTGCTGCTGCTGCTGCTGCTGGTTGGGAATAAATGGACGGAGCGGTGTTGTTGGCTCAGATCGGCGCACTCGGGTGTCCGCAGTGGCGGAAGAGGAGCAGAGTCGGTTTGAATATTTGATGGCTGCGAGGGCGGAAGGCGTATCGGTGTTGCAGAAATGCAAGGGGGAAGAGGAGGGAAGACATTTCGAGTGCATGTTGCTCATCCTTTCTGACTCTAATAGTTTTATTTCTCCCCATACGCCTTGAGAATCAACAGACTTGAGCCTCAGTAAAGTTCGGAAGTAAAAAGTAAATACACTGTTTTCCACTGCAGAGTAAACGCCTTCGGGCAAAGTCTAGAAACCAAGGATGGTTATTTGCTATTTATTTGGTCATTTAAACAAAATAAATCAACAGTCAACATCGCTGTGAATGATGAGCCCAGACAATGTTGAATTATTCAGTCAATGTTGAAAATATGTATAAAAGTGAACACTGCACCTATGATCAAAGATCAAAACACAACTCATGTCATGTATTTAATATGGTAGGACTTCGCATTAAAAATGTACCTGTGATCTTGACAATATGCCCATGTTCTGACTCAAATCGTGCTTTCATGCACAAGTGAGGGTGTGCAGATTATAGCAGGGTGTGCACCCTCCATGACCTCTATTGTCAGCGTTCTCCCTGTGATTGCACCTCCTAAACCGGAGCATGAGGTTAATATTTCATACCACAGTCAAAATGCGTGTGCGTGTGCGGGAGGGAAACGAGGCTGCAGGAACACAGATTTGAGCCTGCAGTTAGTCTAGATATAATGTACTTTAATCTACACGACAGGTCCAACACAAAAGGCAATAAGCCATTAAATAGATTTAAAATTTAAATTAAATTGTCCCAATGTTCGCGCTCGCCCAGAGAATTCAGATGCAGGGAAATTCGTGACTTATTCTTTCGACTTATTCCCAATTTGAAGCCAATACATCTCTTCTACCCCCCTGCTAAAAACTAGCAAAAAGAAACATTTTGATATCAAGAGAATGTGAAAACCAAAAGGGAAACAAAAACATAGTTTTTTTCAAGTGAACAAAATATTTACGTGAGAGTGTAAAACCTCTGTGAGAGAAACAAAAAACTCTCATTGAATTTGTAAAAAAGACATGGAATATTTTGGCAAAATTTAAAGCATTCTAGAGAATTGCAAACGTTTGCGGAGGGAAGACCAAAGTATTTTGCGGAAACCATTGAAAACTTGTAAATACGTTTTCTAAATAGACAAAAACTCAACCATAACCCTCTGCAAGAGAAATAATATTTGCTAAAATAACAACACATCTGAAAAGGAGAAAAAAAAAATTGGGGGCA
The DNA here is from genome assembly GCF_022379125.1 of Scophthalmus maximus. NCBI lineage: Eukaryota > Metazoa > Chordata > Actinopteri > Pleuronectiformes > Scophthalmidae > Scophthalmus > Scophthalmus maximus. The sequence goes on from NC_061516.1 coordinate 2,867,895, forward strand.
AAAGAAAGTAATAGTTTATCCTCCTAACTTATTTTTTAAAGAGCAAATTCCTTTGTCTTGTAACGATAAAACACATCACACAACATCTTGCTAATGCATCACACTTTCAGAAGCAAATACATCATGTGGCACAAGTAAAATATATATATATATATATCCTACAACGTGCTGTACTTTCAAACCACAGTGTTTTTTAATGAATCAAGGCTATTTGTAAAACATATTTGTTTGCCAAGTTTTGTGAGATAGTCAGCTCCACATTGTTTTTGGGGACTTATCTAGCATGAAACCCCATAACTCATGAACATTCACCGGGAAAGACTCGGGACACAATGTGAATGGATGAAGGAATTCAATCGGTCAATCAGCTGATCAACCAACCTTAAGGGATCGAGCCGACGCTACCACAAGCTTGCCACTAAAAAGATCACGGACAGTCTCTGGAAGCTGCTATGCGCTTCTCCTGCGGCTCTGTAAAACGAATGCACATTAATCTTCATAACACCCAATTATCCGTGCAAATTTCATGACGAACAAAGCTGCGTTCAGCAGCATGCTAACAAGCTGGACTCCCGCAATCCAAGGTTTGCCATTCTCCCCCTGAGATGTCTCTGTGCTTAGATGATGCACAACCTGTTTTATTCATCCATACTTCTCATCTGCGAACACACACACACACACACACACACACACACACACACGAAGATGCCACAGGCACCCCTCAATGCAGGCCATGAAATATTTACTGAATTTAGTTGGCTAAGAGGTCATGCTGTGGACATGCATTCAGAAATTTTTCTGTGCTTTTGAAGCTCTCCCATCATATATTTACACAGAATTCTCCCATTATATCTCACATAGATATACATTTAATATCTCTTTTATACGACACACCTCAAGGTGAGGAGTCATGACTACCGGTTTCACTGAAAAAGTACTGAAAATGGTTAGTATATTTCAATTTTATTGATAATTAACACACTTCAACTAAGTGAATAATGTTTACACCATCACTCAACGTTATCGACAGTTAACAACTCCCAGACACAGCGTCACAGTATGAAAACGTGACAAAGGCAGTGACCCCGTTCTGGACTTCCTCCACCAACTAACCAAAAAGTAGCTTTAAACCCGTGGGCTTTCGCCTCATAATAATATGTTTGAATGTGTTAGCAAACAATAACCTCCCGCAGACACACAAAAAACACAAGCATTCACTTGGTGTCCATCAACAAGATCATTGTAGCTGCTAAATGCTTGACAGTTCAGGTAGTCACCAACTTTGTCCCTGTTGCCGAAAACGGCTGTTTACTGCCGCTGGAAAGAGAACTGTTGAGAGTAAAACCAACACAATGAGCCGTCCGAGCTTTTACATATTAATTATTGAACATCTTCTCAAAGTGGTAACAGACAACCTTTGTGCCCCTCGACGTTCCCGGTCGATTTTCTGGTCACTGTCGCAAAGATGCTGCAGCAGCAAGACGCCGGTAAGGACGCGGTTACGTTTCCTCGCAGCTCCCGAGGAAGTTGTCAACGCCACTTTAGAGATAACAGAAGAAGAAACAAGTTTATACACTCAAGTCTGTACTTTGTTTTCTGGCCACTAGTATTGAGCTAGTAGCATTGCCATTTTGTATGCAAAAAAATAGGGACGTCCTTGCTCCTCTGGGCCAGGACTGGGGATGGGTGCCGAAACCTATTAAACTCGTTGTACTTTACCAAAATCAGTGGCTAAAACCATTGCTGGACTGGCGGGCTGCTGCTCTTTTGGGGTCAATATAATCAAATTTAATAAGAAAAAATTTAAAAAAAACAACTTTTTTTTCCCGACCAAAAACAGGGGCCGCGGCCCATTGGTTAATTTTCTATATCAGCACTGTGCTGGACCTATCGTATCTCTATGCTGTGGCTCAGAGCCGGGAGTCTGTGAACAGATAAGGCGAGAGCATCAAAATCAAGAAAACAAAAGTGCAGAACCAGTTTTAACATCATTATGACAAGTTTAAGCCAAAAAGTTGTCAATTTCAGATTAAAAATAAAATATAAATTAATGACGTATTAACTAAAGTAGGAGATGACAATAAAAAGGTTAAGTAATAAAAGTTGTCATAGAAATGACATTTTGAAATGGCCAAAATATTTTCCAGGTCAAACACACAGACAAACCCCTTCAGCCCATGTAAGTCATACGACCAGCACAGTTTAATGGGATGTTCCGCCCCAATAATGAGGCAGCCAATGGTTGACCTCACTGAACCCCTGAGGCGTTATTACCTTGGTTCAGGAACCTTAAAGCACTTCTAGACACAAGGACACACACCTTTAACCACACACACACGCATGCACACACAGACACACACACACACACACAGACACACACAGACACACACAAATACACACACACACACACACACACACACAGACACACACACACTGCTTGGCCCCACGTATCTTCTCTTGCATGGTACTGAGAGGTGTGACCATCTATTAGGGACCACGCGGGTACGGTCCGTCCCTGCAGACAGGTCGCTGTGCCCCCGCAGTCACGCTCTGTCATCCCAGATTAAAAGCGATGAGGTTGATAACTCATCCTGGCTGCCGAATACACACCGCCACAGAAAGAAACAAGGATCTCCAAATGCCCCCGTGTCCCTTGGCACCACTGGTGCATGGGTGAGTGATTCTACAGGCACATTTGCAGGCTTACTGAACAAATATGTGTTTTCATGTTCATGCTCCATGCGTATGGCGACGTGGACATTCTGCACTGTAGCTGCACCCACGTTGAACAAAGCTGGTGAATGCTTTTTACACCACAAGGTCAATGTTTGCGTTTCAACAGCGGATCACAATTCTCTAAAAAACCCTAATTGAAGGAAAAACATGGTCCATATATTCACCAAATTGTTTCCGTCAGATGAATAACACCTGTTCATGAGGATGTGTGTGCACATTTGTGATCATTAGCATAACCCCTAAAATTACCATTACCATGTTCCACTTCGTTTGTGGAGAAAGGTTCATTGACAAAAAGGTCATACTGCAGTAAAAAAAAAAGAATTTCCCACCGTGGAGGCTTCGGTGCCTGCTTTCAGAAATCAGCAAACACAAACACTGGAGTCAGGAGTCACATTCGGCCGAACCCAACACAATTAGAAAATGTTACGAGTCAATGATGTGTCATCGGAGCAACAGCTGTGCGGTGACAGAAATAGAGAGGGGGTGGGTCAAACATCATGAAGATAGATGCTGTGAACTTTCTTTCTGAAGCAAAGCAGTCTGTATATCTAGTATGTGACGATCTGATGAACAGATTATTCATCCTGCATTAAGTTTCTAATTGATTTGGAGGTCATATTATTAAGCCACAGGTCAATGACATGACATTTAGGAATAAATCTAATCTGAACTGGTTCCATTGACTTTATAACTTCATGTTGAGAGGGGTCACATCAGTTTGAAACAATCCATAATTGGTTTACGTATATCACATAGTGCTCCTGCAGCATATGAGCTAACAGCATTGAGTTACAACTCAAGGGGGAAATTGAAGGATTGAGCAGTAAAAAACCAAAAACATGTTCAATAAGTATAAGATTTGCCTGAGCGGTGTGTCCAGAGATTTTTCAGCATTAATCATCAAACCGTTTCCTTCTTTCAGCCATGCTGACACATATGAGTGCCTCGCTGAGTGTGTTATGAGGCCGAGTTCTGATGAGCGATCGGCAGACGCGGGTTTAATTATCAGAACAATCACACTGACCTACAATAAACCTTCAAGGATGATGGGCTAATCAGAGCTGCGGGGGCTAGCTTTGGTTGCTTTAACCCATTTATGAGGACAGAGGAAGATGCACAGTATGTGTTCCCTGCCTTCGAGTGAATCGCATGGCTGGTGGAGTTTGACTAATGTGCATTTGTGAATGTGGAATTTACCAATTACGATTATAAGATTAATCATGTAAGTCATAGGCTTGTTATTACATTGAAATTTAGTGATGGTGTCTTTGGGCATAATTGTTACAGAATGACCAGTCTTGTTATTGACAAAATGCTATATGTCTCCCCAAAAGACGGAGGAGTGGGGACAATGACAAAACAAGTGCACAATTGTTTCTGGCTCAACTTCACAAAAGGCGTGTTTTAACATCATTGTCAATGAGTTGGCAATTATTGTGTTACATGGCTAAATATGAAACAAAAATCTAATTTAAATGAATCTATCTTATTTTGTTAGAAACCGAATAGGAAGGGGCACAACCATGCTTTATCGGTGTTGTCCAATTCGCAATTGGAGAACACCGATAGTTCTTTGTGTTTGTTTGAACATTGTATGACCGTTGATTGCATCCCTCCCACTTGTAAAGAAGCTCAGTTTTACTTGTTAGTGCACATGTAGGAAGAGACTGGAGGTTAGAAATGACATCACACATGGGGGGGGGGGTCTGACTCTTTAAGACGGGTTGAACCTGTATGGATTCAACTTTAGAATCGGCCTCCAGCTCAGCCTTTGAGGGGTCACAACATCTCATTAACGGCCCAAACATTCAGTGATCATACTTTTGGATTATTTGAGGAGTTTCTAACATTTATTTTGAAATTTTGGTTAATGTCCTGTTGTTTGAGCTGTTACGTCATGCGATTCCTCGCATTGGCTGCATCCAAAACGTCCCTTATAACCTATAGGATCAGTTCATGCACAAAGGTGCATTGTAAAAGTTACGTTCTATGTAGGGATTCGAAAATTTGCCATCCACACAAAACAATCCAACAAACGCACTTATTGGACAGTTGTGGGAAGGTATGAGGGGGATTTTTGAATTCCTTACACAATGCCCTCTGTCACCTTCTGTGGATACCAGTGCCACACAGTGAATCCTTTCGAGAACAGCAATTCCACTGGGTGAAAATACAATCCAAACATACAAATATGTGAAATTCCAATTGCCTCTGGCACATCATTTTGGCCATGACAGCACAATAGGCCTTGAAAACTGAGGGCGTTCCCACTATAAAAGGCGTCGGCTCCATTAACTTTCAACATCTTTAAACCCTCCTCACTGCAGCAATAAACCCATCGCAGCAGTTCTGTTCTGAAACTGCTTGATGGAAATTTATGCTTTGGGAATTCTCACCATACGCTTCCATTCGTCAGATTTCACCCGAGAGCCCCGGCCACGTTCCGCCAGCCTTCCCCCGGCCCGCAACTCCCGCTCAATCAAACAAGCCCTCTCCCCTGGGGTTTTATTTTCAACAGAGCCAGCTAAACATCTGAGCTCCGGCACAAGAGCCTCCCAGTGGCACCACCACCCCGCCGCTGCAGCCGCCACCCCGGACCCGAGCTCAGCTACTGAAGCGCGCCCCGCTGTAACCACACTAATTGTGACAGATTTGTAAACCGTGCAGCGCAAACATCTTAATTGTTGTCAAGGGAGGGCGATAAGGGGGGGAGGATGTGGTGGAGGTGGAGAGGGATGGCGTGTGTGTGTGTGTGTGTGTCTGTGTGTGTGTGCCTCTATGTTAAGGGCATGCAGAGGCTGAGGCCAATGATTCGCTACACAAGCTCACCTCCGCCAGCTATTCATGCTCAAGGTTACAGCCCAGGGCCTTCAGCTGGAGTCGGAAAAGAAGGAAGAATCACAGAGAGAGGAGGGGTGCCACCTTGGAATGTGTTTTTGTCTACTTTTCAACTCTTTTCATCTGGTGAGACACAGGTCAAAATTTCTCATTCTGTGAAATAACACAGTGAAAAAAAGAAATTGTCACACTTCTTTTTCTTCTTTTAGATGCAGGACTTTTACTCGTAGTGGTGTATCTCCACACTGCTGCATTGCTACTTTCACTTTACTAAATGATCTGAATACTTTGTCCACCACTGCTGTCTTCTCAGTGTGTCTGAGCCCAGCAGCTATTGTTATACCTTTATGCAGCGTTTGCTTTATTGATACTCAACTAGTTGGCTAAATGAAACACAAAAGCATTTTCAATGTTAACCTAAGACAACATGCCACTGTATTGGGTCCTTTTCTTCTCCTCTCCATTTTCCGCCTGGCTCATCAGAAGGCTTTGACCTTTTTTTCATTAGGAAATAATTTGAGCTCATAATAAGCGAAGTAGCTGTAGGGCTCCCTCTGTCTGATCCATTCTGGGATCAGCCAGTGTTACATACCGGAATGGGGTTAAGAGATTGCACAATTGAGCATCCAACAAGACCCACCATGCCCCACTTAGAGCATAGTGTGCACAGTGTAAGTGCAGAGCTGTTTTTTTAGATAATGCTGCCGTAACCATGATTAATAACATTACACTTGTTGCGGCGTCAAACTCCAAACGCTGGAAAAGAGCTTCCTCTACAACTACAGACAGACTAAGAATGATATTTTCAAGGCCAAACTCAAGTAAAAGGGTAGATTAGAGTTTGAATTTTGGCAGCATGTACACATAAACAAGCCTTTGATGAAGTACAAAACACTGACTGTATGTAAATCAAGACGAGATCGTTCCACAGAAACCGACCCCACCACCTTTGCTACCGCTCACAACATCTTTGACACACGCTTTGACATCTAGAACCAGTCCGCTACGTGTGATGAGCTGCTGAGAGTCCTTCCCTTTGACAAGGCCCCCCGCCCTTTCACACTGGAGGAAGTCCAATAGCTGCTGAGTAGGTGCAAAAGAGGCAAGGCAAGGGGGGCCAGATGGCATCCCAGCTAGAGAGCCATGTGCCAAGTCTTTGCCTCGGAGCTCTCTCCAATCTACCTACTGCATCATGTGGGAATCCTTCAGGACAATTAATATCCAAAGATCAACCCACCCCTATGGTTTTGAAAACGTCCATCATCATATTAGTACCCAAGAGATTAGGGGTGTAACGGTTCACAAAATTCATGGTTCGGTTCGGTTCGATATGACGCAGTGGGGTTACGGTTCAGAGAAATCATCCCTCAGAACTGAACCACTACTGACTTTCAGTAGCCATGAAATGCCTGGAAAAACACCATTGTGCCAGATATGAGACCGTAACTGAACCACCATCAGTTAGCCAATGGAGCCAATGGAGGGACAGAGGATGCTGTGTCATACATCCCCCACTCCGTCCTCCAACACCTGGAATCGTCAGATGCCTTCTCTATTGTTGTCTTTGTTGATTTCAGCTCCAACTTTAACACAATCCAACACAACAGAGGATCTAAAAAACTTCAAATTCTGAAGACTCAATGTCATAGGCAAACTCACTTTCTAGCACCTTCTGTCGGCCCTCGCCTGCTGCTGTTGCTTGACAACATCATAATTCAACCCCAATCCTCGCTCTGCTGTTTCTTCACGCTACCCATCACTAACACATAAAAAACCCCAAACTCATCAGGATTACACGTACTGCACCTGAAATCATCTGCCTCGATAACTGCAACCTCTCAGACACGAAAATAATTTTACAAAAGCAAATCAGCCCCTGAATCCACACTTTGCATGTCATCTGCCACCTGGTCACGGACACAGGACTTTAAAACTGAGAGGAGCGCAAAACACTTTGTATCATTGACATTTCTGCAAAGATCCAGACCTATCTCTCTCTCTCTCTCTCTGTTTGTGTGTGTGTGTTTGTGTGTGTGTGTGTGTGTGCGGGTGTGCGTGCGTGCGTGCGTGTGTGTATGTGCTGGACAAAAAACTGTCACCTCAGATTTTTCCCTTAGTTGAAATTCCTGTCAAGGTGAAGTTAAAGATGGGGACAGGGTGTTTTGGGAGAATCAGTGAGGCCTCTTCCGAGTCTATCCACAAGAAACACAAATACATTCTCTTGGGCAAATATTAAGCTGCAATTTCCCATTCAAATTTTCACTTGCACGGCAAAATGAGTTCTGTAAATACATGTCGGACAGGGGTGTCACATTTTGCAATTGTGAATTTCTCCTTTGTGGGTGTTCAATTCTATGTGAGTCATAGAGCCTCTAAATGGACAAAAATTACATTTTTACATTTCATTGTATTGTTCGCATTCACCGTCCGTATTAGAACACTCTCCCTCTCCATTACGCAAAGGGATGGGCTGTGTAGTCAGTGGTGGCGACAGCATTTCTTTCTGCTACCCTCCCTCTCTTTGTGTGTGTGTGTGTGTGTGTGTGTGTGTGTGTGTGTGATGCTGCATGGCTCAGAGACAGAGGAAAATGGTGAAAGAAAGTCCTTCGGTTCTGTGTGTGTGTGTGTGGGGGGGGGGGGGGGGGGGGGGGGGGGGGGGTCCCTCTGGATCAGCTCTAAAGGCTCCAAGGCCATCATCCATTAAAACAGGTGCTTGGATGCCCCCTGCTGGTCGTCTGCACACTGTGGCAATCATCTGACCGGAGTGAGCTGTTTTTTCTTTTCCTGCACCGAATCTGATCCGAGTAAACAAACATCCCCTTGGTGATACTGTGAAGGTCTTGTTAGTCTTGTTGAATGAGAAGTGAGAGGGCTCGGAGAGGATCCCCCCAAACATGAATAATTGAACAACCTTGAATATGTTGTCTTCTGGTAAAAAAAAACCCTTTCAAACCGTCTGTATCCACCAACCCAGTCCCGACCTTTCCTCCATGACAAGTGAGCTGTTGTGTGAGGTTTATTTTCTTTCTTGCCCTGGTGTTATCTCTCGTCGCTGGTGTCTTACACTGTGTGGCCCTCACTCATTTGTGTCTGCTTCCCAACCTCCTCCTCCCTGTTTTTAATATGACATTGGGTTTAGAGGCAAGTTGCCCCTGCTTCTTTGGCAAACAAACAGACAGCTCTGTGAGTAGTCACGATTACTATTCATGAGGACTTAATCCTCAACCCAGATAGGCACCTGACAAAGGCACTCATCGTATGCTCCCAGTCAAACTATGCAGAAGAGGAAGGAGACATGGGAGACGGGCTGAACAAAAAAGAAGGATCATGTCAGTGAGGAAATGGGGATTAGTCGTGTCACAGCACTGGTTTCAAACAAAAGACAATACAGATGGAAATGCAGATTCTGCCTATTTTATCCTTTGTTATTATTATTAAACATTTTTTCGACTCCAACCTCCCAACTCTCTCCCCCCACTTCTAAAATAGCTGTCCTATCAATTAAGCAATAAAATGCCCCAAAAAACAACATGTACATCTATACAACATACTTGCAAGGAGCAGGGATTTACAAGCTCACGAATGAATTTACGGGCATCTTTTGACACTTTGTCTTCAAAGTGTTAAAAAAAGAAGTAATATATTTACGTTTTCATGAGAACTGAAACCTCCCATACAGCTGCTGTACCAAAAGGACCTTGAGGTGAGGTATGTTGTCAACCAAATGTTTCCTTGTGTGATTTAAAAAAAGTTTAAACCGGTTTGTACTGAATGTCATGGATTATTTCAATGTTTTCATGTACAGTATAGGCTGCTTCATCAGAGCGCAAAAGTCCCACTCAGTGGCTAAGTCATCATCCCGGTCGTTCTAGCTCCGGCAGTCTTTACAAACAGCCTCCTGTTATGTCAGAAAACTTTCCCCGCAGCCTTCTCTGACCTTCAAAGCACCCTTGAGTGGGGCGTACCCATCTACATTTGATCTACTGATTTGAGAGTTCATCCCACAGGTGTTGGATAGGATGGATGTCAGGGCCGTGTGCAGGCCGGTCAAGATCTTAAACACCAAACTGCGAAAGCCTATACTTTACGAACCCGGCATTAAGCATTGTTCCATAATTTAGTTGAAACAGGAAAGTGGAGCGAAAATAAAACTGTTGCCGCCGATGATACATTTGGGACCAAGGGGCTTAGCAGAAGTCAGGAGCAACTAAAAACATAAACTATACACAATAATGGGTCAGTCGTGTTTCCTCCAGAAAGAGCCTAACCAGCTGCTGGCTGCATATTTACTGAACAGACATTAGAGTGGTGTCAAGATTCTCAAATAGCTCTTGGCAAAAAAAAAATAATGAGCATATTTGCCAAAAAGTGAAACAGTTGATCTCACAACAAAATATATACAGGTTGTGACACAGAAGTCTTTGGATGTGCGCCCACAGCAAGTGCACTCCAGTGTTTTAGTGTTGCATTTCCATTAACCATGAATTTGGGGTTCTTGCAAAAAATTGACAAAGGAAACAGAAGAATAGAGGAAATTGTTGCAGCAAAGACCAACACATCATTATTTTTTGTATCAGAGTTGATCGATCTCTAAAAGCACTGGATGCTGCATTTTCTGCAATGAAACTTGATGGTATCTAAAGAGAAAAAGTCAACAGACACTGTTAAAGCTTCGATTAAATAGCGGCAGTCTGAAAGCAAGAGCTGCTGTTTAGCTTTCGTGACCATATTGCCGGAGTCACTTTCCTATTTAGCACTAATCAAAAGACACCCCCCCCCAACCCATTGAGGCAGCGACTGAGACGTGTGAACAGGTGGAAGGAGCACAGAGAAATGGCATGCCTATCAATTAGCTCCGCCTTGTCAGATGTGCACTGAAAGACAGGATGAGCGAGAGCTGGGAAATGAAAAGGAGATTGGAGTGTGTGCATGTGTACGTGTGTGTGACACGGAAAAAACGAGGGGGACAGATGATGAAAGGTTCTGTTTCATCCACAGTGAAGCCGATTAGTTGACGAGAACCAGACAGAGTGACAAAAGATCTTTGAATCAACAGTCTAATAACTGCCTATATAAAACTGACACTCAAAGGGCTGCATGCTTGGCAAGTCACTTAACCCTAAAATTGCCTCTGAATGAATGTGTGAGAAAAAGAGCATGAAATAGAAGGGCTGTATGAATGTGTGTCTTTTCCGTCGCAAACTGAAAACTCACCTGTTCCGACTGCACCTTAGTCAAGCAAAAAAAAGTTCTTGCTCACTCCTGGCAAGGGTCTCAGGAACTGGACAATGGAGTGCATATCTGTTAAACATTCTTGTTTTTTTTTAAACCAGAAGTAAACATATTTGGAGGATCGGGTGGTTGGCCTGACAGAGGTCGTCCACTGTGGTCCACCTACACCTGTCACCTGCATACGGAATTAGATGTCAGTCACACTTTATCCATGCCCCTATGCGTGCTATATTGTCTAGTTACTCATAATTTACAAAATGAATATCATGCTGTATTGAAGAAGACACGGAACTGAGACCATAAACTCCTCAGGAAAATGTTTACTGATGTTAGAAAATCAAGTGAGAAGTAGAGTCTTTTTCTCATAGGCTTCTATAGAAACTGTCTCCTTTCTGCAACAGGTGGAGTCGTCGTCAATCTCCTGAGCATAAATCTAATCAACGCACTAATAAGCTACACAGGATCCCTTTGTTTGATATGATTTTTTGCCTGGTTCCCTCCAGAGCCTCGGATGTGTGCCAGTGTTCAACGTGGTGTTTAGAAGTAATGATGAAATAAAGATCTGCGACTGTGTTTCAAATGTATCAAATAGGGAAAAACTGCTTCTTCCTGATTTAATGATGTTGGACTAAGGTGCAGTCTGAGCAGGTGAGTTATTTGAGTCTGCGACGGAAATAACACATTCATACAATGCTTCTATTTCATGCTCTTTTTCTGTCACATTCATGCACAGCCGTCAGAGGCAATTTTAGGGTTAAGTGACTTACCCCAAGGACACTTCGGCTTGCAGACTGTGGGAGGCGGGTATCAAACCACCGACCCTCTGGTTAATGGACGACCCTCTCAACCCAATCAATACAACCTACAACTTTAGTTTGTGACCATTCTTATAATTTGGTTTGATTGTAAAGCCATAATCCATCCAAATCTTGATGAGTACCCATTACTATAATATTAGGTAGTGTAGGAGGAAAATACTACATAGGTAAACTTAGCCCAGTGTGTGTGTGTGTGTGTGTGTGTGTGTGTGTGTGTGTGTGTGTGTGTGTGTGTGTGTTTAGGCAAAATAAATAAAGTATATATTAAAATTAAAAAGTGGCCCAAATATTAAAGCTGTAAACACAGGTTTGGAGCCTGAAATCACTCTCAAACTGACTGACTGGTCTTAAAACATGCAAAACACAAACGTCATTTCTTGATCTGGCGAAAATTGCTCATATGTTGTTTTGTACACAGAAAGAAGTCTGTCAAACAATTTACTCTGTCAAACTATTTACCCCGATGAAGCTATTTCCCACACTATTACTGGTGTGCACTGGCCCTGTGTGTGGTGGATCTGACTATAGACAATATTCTGAAAGTTTTGGTTTTTTTTTTTTACCATTTGTCAACGTGTCTTTAACAAGGAAACTAGCTGAGGCAAGTTTTTTATTGTATTTCACATTAACCTTCAGGATAATATTTAAATATTGGTTAAGGCTAGTAAACTGTCTGAGTTGAATAACCAAGGAATGAGTAACCTTCTGTTTGATAAGGGGGTTTTTTAAAACATTGTCCTTGCTCACATGGGTAGCTTTCACCTTTAACTTCAGCTCAACCAAACTACCACATGTCGTCAAGCTCTTTTCCAAATCGGATTGGTCGGCTCGGGAGGGTGGCCTTCGTTCTGACTCCTGATTGGCTCGAACCGCACGCTGCAGCCGTCGCGGTTGTGTGTCGCGTCAGCGTGTGTGTCAAGGAGTTTCTTACCTGCTCGGTTATTTGGAAAATGGCGAGCTGGTGTGTCCGAGCAGTGAGACAGAGCTACTCTTTAGTGGCCTCGCCTGCGCTGATACGGTAAAAAAAAGCGTTTTATTTTTGTGTTATGTTCCTTCTACTAGAACCCCAACGACTGTTCTGGCGGGGCGGCGCTTATCTTCTGCTATCTCACGGCCGTAGCCGGCTAGCAACGTTAGCTTTCGTAACCGACCACGGTCCGTAATGTCGACCTGTGTGTGTTGGGGAAAAATAAGACTCGAGCTGACCCCTGGAGACGTGCGGTCAGCACACACACACACACACACACACACACACACACACACACACACACAGTCGGTCAGTCATGTCTGTTGGCATGTCAGTACAAGGAATGGACAGAGCGTCATGTCCTGATCGCTGAAAAGATGGATGCAGTTACGCTATGCTAAGCTAACGTTCAGACTCTTCTGTGGAGTTAAACCCTGAGGAGGTGTGTGTGTGTGTGTGTGTGTGTGTGTGTGTGTGTGTTCGTTCTCAGATATTATTTTGAAAGGAGGGAAATCCAATCCGAACTCCATTCACAAAACGGGAAATTGACCGTGTCCTGTTGTTGTAGCGAACACGTAACTGTCATTTGACGTCATCTCTCTCTTTGCGTAACGCTCTCACTATTGTTGGCCAGTTAGCGGGGGTCTTAACTTGGCCTCCTGGAGAAATAAAATTACACATAAAGCACATACAGTAAAACCTCCTATATGTAATAATGCAAGTCAGTGACTGACTTTGTTGGGGAATCTATGTTCTATCTATGTTTTGGCCACACCGGTTAGGTTTTACTCAGTATGAATGTTATAGTGGTTATATCAAATGCCAGTGCAGTTGATCCGATAACCCATGCTGTAGGAGATGTAACAGAATTTGACATTTGAACTGGATGAACGGATGATGCAACACTTCCGTTTAATGGATGATGTAACGCTTCTCTTATTTTCCTGTTGATTCATTGATTCAATGTTTGGTCTGCGAAATGTAAGAATAGAGTAAAAATTCCATTACATACAGAGGTTCGATTTACTATCGTGTAAGATAAATTGAAACAGAGAAAATTCATCACACTATAAAGCTGGAGCTTTTGCTATTTGAATTAAACAACTATCAAAAATTGTTTGATACATTTTTAGCCAATCGACTAAATTGTTTCACCACTAGGACATATAACATCTTAATGGATGTTCACATTGATTTGGCTACATATAAATGCATTTTAGAATAATTGAGCATAGAGCAGATTTACACATGAAGATTTTGGGAAAAATAGGTTTTATTTCTGTTTATCGATATATCAATAAAGCAGATGAAATGGGTCACACAAATTGACCTTCATTAGAGGTTAACCAGTCGACTCTTGGTTCATAACGTACTAAAATCAGGTGAGCGAGGCGTAAGCCAATAGCCCTTGACCAATGACCTTTGTGACCCTTCCAACCCAGAGCGTCTCCACGACTGTTATGTACGGCCACCCAGCAGAAGAGTGGCCCCGGGTCAGAGGAGGAGGCTGAGAAGCCGGAGCAGAGTGCAGCGGAGAAGGTCCTGGCGGAGGAGAAGTCCCAGCTGGAGGAGAAGCTCAAGGACATGACGGTAAATCACAGCAGAGAGGTGGGACTCCTGTTCAGCATGGTTGTCCATCAGGAGGGCAGCGGAGTAGTGTCGTCTGCCTGACAGAGAGAAAACCTAGGGCTGTAGTCTGTAGTTTCCCGATGATTGGTCGACATGTTCTCATCTGACTAAAGGTCCGGATTATTGCCTGTGATCCATTACATAAGATTCAATAGACTGCCAGGACTGATCCATTAGTTTTGGCTGCGGGAAGAACTGCTTGCCTGTAATAACTGGATACAACTTTGAACAAGTCCAACCTTGACACCTGAGAGACTAAAGGAGTAATTCAACATTTACTGAACTGAGCCGATATGGCTTTTTCCGGGCCGATACAGATACCAATTATTACTAATCAAAGAGACCGATATTTGAAACCGATATTTGTCTGCAGTAAAAAAAAGTGTCAAAAGACGTCAACATTTAGAATAACACAAACTCTTAACACAAAACTTTGTTGAAATGCCTCAAAGCTTAACTTTAATTCACAGAACCTTTCAACATGACCTTATCCAAAAAAGTGCAAGGAGCTATCAGCAGCATTATTATAAAGTTGAACAATTAAACAAACAGGGGCGGGACATTGCTCAAGTCCAGAGAGTAGTAGTCGGTGGACCCCTAACTTTTACTCAGGGCTTTTTATGTTTAAACATTATTCATTTGGGCTAATAAGGCTACCCACTTCTCAGACAAAATTTGAGAAGTGTTCATTCTTTCATGTTATTTAAACCATGACGCATGTTTCTGCCATGTTTCCAGGAAAAGTACAAGCGGGCTTTAGCTGACACAGAGAACCTCAGGACGCGGAGTCAGAAGATGATAGAGGATGCTAAATTATACGGTAAACACTTCCTTCCTTTTTAGCTTGCTAATACATAACTAACATTTCAACAGGTAACACCACCTAACAAAACTCTGCAGAAATGTTTCCTATTATTCTACATAAATGATTCTGATGCAGCTGCATGTACATACTCCAACCACTAGATGTCAACTTTAGCCTGCATCACAGTAATTGGTTTAGTTTATGTAGAACTTGTTCTCGAACTGCTGAACAACATTTTCTCTCCCGTCCAACACCAGGGATCCAGGGCTTCTGTAAGGACATGCTGGAAGTGGCCGACATCTTGGAGAAGGCCACAGAGAGTGTGCCCAAGGAGGAGGTGTCGAGCCAGAACCCTCACCTGAAGAACCTGTACGACGGTCTGGTGATGACCATGGTCCAGTTCCAGAAGGTGTTCACCAAGCACGGCTTGGTCAAGCTCAACCCCGACGGCGCAAAGTTCGACCCCTACGAGCATGAGGCCCTCTTCCACGCCCCCGTGGACGGCAAGGAGCCGGGTACCGTCGCCATAGTGACCAAAGTGGGCTACAAGCTTCACGGACGCACCCTCAGGCCAGCACTAGTGGGCGTGGCCAAAGCCCCTTAGGAATGAGGCTGAAACTGTGACAAAGTGGGATTTGTTTTGTTGCCTGGGCGATGGATGACCTCGGGTTCAAGTTGACTAGTCCAGGCACCTTGCCACCCCTTTCCCCACAGGCCTGTCCTCTCACTATCCCTCCACCCTAAGGTGCCACAAAGAGACAGGAATCCCGCTCAACTGAACTTTGTATCTTGACAATATTCATCTGTTTTTAACAGATACATCACACTTTGTCTGGCATGGGACAGTTTACAGTAAAATTTGTTTCAGGCAGTTTAAAATAATGCACCAGGTAGATGTTTTCACATCTTTTCCCACCACCATAAATCTTAACTGGAAGAGAAACAGAGTTAAAAAAAAAAAATTAATAAAAAAAGTTAACCAAATGATTATCAGTCATCATTTGTTTATTTGACAGATGGTGTAAAATCCCTCCACAGAGCGAGTGCGGATTGTAAACTGCCAGTACCATTCCGGACTTTTGATTAAAGCCCTAATAACGTTTAACACGACTCTTCAGTTGTCTTTCCTTGTTAAAGCTTTGAATACATTGTGAAAAAGTGAGAAGCAGAACTCGAGGATGCGAAGAAAAGTTGAGATTTGACTTTGTACTGAGGTGTGGGCTTCCCTGAGCCTTCACAGTGAAGACCTCTCTCTCTCTCCAATTCATTTGGCCTCAGTCACAGTGAAGTCCCTGTGCCACAGTTTGGCTGGGTCATGTTGTTAAGTGTGTTACAGCTATACTTATAACAGCATCAGAATAAACTGATCGACTTTGAAAGTCTTGTTGCCTTGTTTTATCTTCAAATAAATATTAAGTATCTATATGAGCATCAGTACTTCATCATACCTATTGTGTCCTTAAAAAACAATGAACAACTCTACTTGTCTAATGTATCCAAAGTCTGGCATATCTTATTTCCTCTGTAACAGACCCTGTATGTATATATATATATATATATATATATGTATATGTGTATATATATATATATGTGTGTATATGTATATACACACATGTATATATGTGCATGGTTGGTCATTTAAAATGCAATCATCGAATGATTTCATAAAGGTCGTCAACTTGTACCATTTCCCCTGCTAACGGAAAACTGATTTCTATGATGATAATTTTTGACATCATTGCAATCACTGTTACCTCAATACCACACTCCTGTGTTAAGAGTGCAGGTTGAGTAAAAGGACCCCGGCAACACAACAAACACCGACCATTATGACACGTATATGAGGAAACAGGGCCACAGAATTATAAAGTATTTGCACTTTTAATACATCTGCATACAAACCTCGTCTTGTGCAACAACAAAGAAAAAGGACAACTCAACAGTATCACCATGGAGACAAGATCACAAGACAAAATGCAATCTCTATATCCAAAGCTTTAGAAAATGATTCTCTCGTCACCCAAAAAATTAGTTGTTTTTTTTATTAAAAAAAAACTATATAGAAAAGAAAATCCATGACACAAAATACTGTACAATTCACAGATCAGTAATTATACTTTCTTTTTCCAAATTTATCTTACAAAATTATTTACATGTGGTGACATTAAGTAACCACACACACCTTTACAAAAGATATTTCCTTCCACTGGGAACTAGAATAACAAAAATCCAATTGCCGTATTTTTCATTTGAGACATTTACACTGAAACGCGTTACTTTGGAACATTTGCTTTGCACATGCAGAACGACACCACTTGTCAAAACCTGGCGTGGAAAAAAAAATGTTTTACAGGCTCAGTCAGTTGGACTGTTTGCCGTTTGAGCCGACACCCCTGAGTGAAAAATGCTTATGATTTCTTATTTCAAAAATGATACCATGCACAGTCTGGTGCCGGTTGCTCAGCCATTATCTTCTTCAACAAACCCTCAACAGCAGCCTAACATATCTCAATCAGAACATGTTAGCAATGGGTTAATATGCAGCTGCAATACTCGAACTCGAGTCGAGCTTACCCACTATAAATTTTAGAACTATGATTTTATTTTTAGAACAATTTTTAAAAAGTTTCTCATACTGTAGCTCTGTGGTTCACTAAATCATTTCCCACAAGCTCAAGTCAACAAAAGGTTAATCAACCTCCTCTTCAGGAAGAACAGATCATCAGTGTAAACTTACATTTGCCAGAAAGAGCTGGGCAATGTAGTTGTTTTTTATTCTTTTTTTAAGCAAACACGAGAAAACTATATTTGTTGTGGGGACTTTTTCCTGTGGCGGATGAATACATGTTAGGTGTCGATATACAATTTGAAAACAAAACAAAACAGGAGATTAATATGTGGCGGGGATGGTTATACTGTAGTCGTAGTCACAAATAATCAATGGTTGGGGTCCGACCAGATCACCTCCCAATGTGGTCAGATTGATTAGATCTCGAATACGTCCACATTGATTAGATCTCAAATACGTCCACGATGCGTCTCTGGTGCAGTCACACTCACCTGTGACTTAGAGCTGACCACTCTCGATCAGATGGCGCAGGACGGATGTTAAGACCGGGTCTGAATGGGCTCACAAGATATCAGTGTGAAGGTTAATCAGCTTTAGTGTTCAGGACGTGGTTTGAGGCAGCACACACGAAATATGACAGATTTATGACTCACACAGCTCATCCAGAGACCGTACCTCCTTCTTGTTGTAAGTGTTCAACAGGTGTAACATTAGCCCACCACACACACACACACGCGGTAAACGAAAACCAAAACTGTTAGGATTGTGCTCAAATGGCACAGCGGAACATTCAAAAGATTCAGAAAGATGAGCTCCGAAGTATATTTCAGAAAACTAATAGGTCAAAATAAAATGGCCCCAAACACTTGTCTTCTCTTTCAGATTTCCCGCTGTGAGTACATGGTTCTTACGTGAACATAGTTTTCTGCCAGAGTTGGGGTTGTGCCACCTCATTTCTGTTTTTCTCTGTGTCATTACGCCAGACAAGGAGGCTACATTTTCCCCCCGTCTGTTTGTAAGTCACCAGAATTTCACCAAAAAAATGACTTGATTCGACTTCCACGAAACTTTTAACATTGCGACATAGGGCATTTTTTGTTGTTGTTGTTGATATTTTCACCTATTTCCAAGGGAATAATCCATGGCTCAGTTCAAAATATGTGACGTAAGGATTTGGCAACAGACAGATCTGGCAACAGACAGTTGATGGATGGATGGATCGTTTGGTTACCGACAGCAGGTTACACTCATAATAAATAATATCTAGAGCTGTGTGGGCTTTTTTTTTTGCATTATTGCTTTTTTGGTGTGGCTACTTGATATTATAGAGAGAGAACTTTTTCTTTTTTTAAATAAAAAAAATAACTTGAATTAACTAGATTTTTTAAAATCAGGACCCTTAAAATGTATTCATTCCAGAATTGTAACCATTTGTCCCGAGAGGGATGTTTTGCATTTGAAAAAAAAATTAATTTGTCAATGCTCCCTGGTGGACAGACTGTGTAAGGGCAACACTGATTCTACATCATCTCTTCACATATCTTTGGCATTTTTGCTACTCACTGGCCAATGTATGACCCCCCCCCAAACCGATACTCAATATATGTTTAATATATATTAAACAGCCAAGTGCTCCGTCAAGAGAGAGCTGCTTTTTCTTTCCCTTCCCTTGTAGCCAGTGAGACGGAAAGAGATGGATCAAAGACACCAGATGGAAAAATGTGAGAGAATTCAAACAGCTACTTCCTGTAGAAAAAGTTTCCAAATGCAACTTTAAATGATGAAACGGGGAACAAAGTTGACAAAAATCACAAACCACACGGGTGATCATTTTGAATGTAGCTGTGAGACTTAGTTTCCACTTCCAGTGAATGTGATGTTGGAATTCAAATATTATGTCACAATAGACGTCTGCAAGTGATGCTAATAACAATATGGACACAAAAATGACTGTGAACCCAGAGTCGTATTCCACCCGACTCTTTCCAAATGCAAAAATAAAGGCTTATTTTTGTCCGTTGTACTTGGTATGAAAATATTTTCCCCCCCAGCATCCTCTTTCTTTGCAATGTACATATTCACAAGGTCACCTTTGAATTAGAAAAAAAAATGGTGACAGCCAGTAGTTTTGTCCTGCCTCCACAGCTTATAGCATAACAAGCCACCGGCAATCCTCTGCTCACTACTTCCAGATGAAAAATGGAGTCGCTAAGAGGCGTCTCGTGATATCCAGCCACTTTCTGTGAGGAAGGTGAGGATGCGCTTCTTGAGGACCTTGTCCAAGTAGCTGGGCAGCCGGCTCTTAGCCGGGATGCCTTGCCGCTTCTGCAGGTGATCTTTGATGATGATGGTTTTCACAGTCAGGTAGCGCGCTGGGCTCAGGTTGAGAGAGTTGCACAGCATCTTTTCCCGGTCCGACAGCAGCTCAAAGCCCGTCAGATTCTCGATGGCAGCAAACTCCCCATCCTTACACTCTTCCTTGATCCCGCCTCCTACCCCTAACCCTCCAGCAATGCCGCCTCCCCCTCCGGCGCCACCCCCAAGTCCCATCCCAGAGCCAAGCCCACCCCCTCCTCCACTGCCCCGTTTGGAGGTGACCACACTTTTGTTCTCCTTGCGTTTCTCCCGTTTGTGGCGTGCGGCTTCATACTCCGCAGACTCTTCCAGACGGGTGATGCCATTGCGTCGGTAGCGCTGCAGCTCACGCACCTTGGCCCGCAGCACGCGTTCTTTGTGCATATTCTCGAAGAAGTCTTCAAACTCCCGATGGGCCATGAACTGGCAGAGCCCCCGCAGCCTGACCCGCTGATCCTTCTCTTCCTTGGTGATTTTCCTTTTGGGTGTGTTCGGAACGGAACCCGATCCCGCCGCTGTTGCCGAACCGGATCCAATCGCACCACATCCAGCTCCCACACCTCCGACACCACCGGCAGTGGCCACGACTCCCAGCGCTCCCGGTTTCTCCTTCTCCTTGTCTTTCTTGTCTCGGCCCAGGAATACGGGCACCAGGTTGTAGTCTCGGGCAATGTTCTTACGTCTCTGGCGTTCTCGGAGCTTCCGCACATACATGTCCACGTGGGCACGTTTCATTTCAATTTCCACATCCTCGTCATCGTAGTTCACAGAGAGCCCGCTAATGAGCTTCTCCGCGTCCTGGTCATACTCGATCTCATAGTCGTCACGCAGCGGCATGTAGCCCAGCTGCTGCTGCTCCGCCAGGCTGATATCCAGCAGGGGGAGAGGGGTGGTGAGGCTTGGCGACAGGGGGCCCCCACTTGGGCAGGTGTGGTCGGTTACACGGTTGGGAATACTGTCAGGGATGCAGGCCTTGCCCAGGTTTCCATGGATGTACATGGTGACATAGTGTTCCATGACTTCCTGCGGAGTACGGGATGCTCCAACGTGAGCGGCCATGTCCTCCTGAAAGAAGAAAACAGGAAGTTTGTACTAATGAGGATAGCGGAAGGTAGAAAGAATCAGCTACTCATTATACAGCTCACAAAATGTTCTGGAGCACTAACCAGAGCGGAGCTGAAATCCACAGATGAAGAAAAAATTGACAATAATTTTTTTTTTTTTGCAAAAACATCACACAATTCTCTGATTCCAGCTCCTCGGATCTGCTTGTCTGTCTTTAATATCTTTGTAATCTGTACATATTTGACCATAGGACAGACTGCAGGCCCCCACGGCTCAGAGAAACTCAAACACTTTCCCTTTTTTTCAGTAACTAAAATTTGTCTGCACGCAAAGCATGAAATTTAGGAAGTTAAATAATTAACTTCTCGGTGCTTCAGTGGCAAACTTAAAAGTATATCTGCTCCTAATATACTTTTTTGTTGTTTCAATATAATGTGATTTGTATGCATACAAATGACCCCACGCTATGTGCTCACCGGTACAACTAAAGACACAACATGAAACTTTTTTTTAGTTGCAAAATGTTCCATAACATATCATATTGTGGAGACAGCCGCATCCAAAGGCTTCTGTGAACCAATCTCATTTAAGAGCCTGGCAACAGTGGAGAGATTTCCTCGCCCTCTCTTACAAATCAGAGTAGCCCAAAATCCCAGGAGGCGGCGCTCGCGGGCTGTCAATCGAAACATGAACGTGCGCTTGTGTTTCGCCATCACTCCACTCGCCCAGAGGCTTCATGGAGGTGATGAGCTACTGGGAGCACTCGGCCCCTATAGCTCGGGTCGCAGGTTAGCAAGCTCCCGAATCCCGAGTCCTGCATTAGGGATACGCGCCCAAGGACGCAGGTGCTGCGTGGGAAATAAGTGCTCATGCAAAACTCGACCTCTAGAGCCTCCAGACTGCGGCTTTGAGTTAACCTAACTAAGAGGATGGATTAAAAGTCGACTCGGGTGTAAATGGAGTCGCTCTCTCAAGGAAACTCATTTTTCCCAAAGCACCGCGTCACATGTATTTGTTCAGTAAACGTCTGAGGAACTTGTTCTTTTTAATTGAACACGCATTTTCCTACTTTGTTTTTGATAATGTGCAGACTGAACCATTATTGGTTTAGGAAAATTATTTAAAAAATCATTTTAAATAATCATTGACTGCAGTGCGGGACCAGACCACTTCAGTCTAATGCTGTAGACTATAAAACTAAACTATAAACTATATCTGTTGTATTCTGTCTTACTTCCTCGTGTCCCACCTGGACAGTAGTTTGACCTGCTGCTGCCGGGCCACTTTCTCGTTCAACTGGCCATTTGGGAAACGCTCACTTTGCTCAGGCGCACTTCTTTAACCGCCTGCCCTGTCACTCACGCCACATGGGGGGGGGGGGGGGGGGGGGGGATGTTTTCAACACATCATTTAACTGTACACGTCCAGGGTCACACGGGGAGGCCGTATCCCACTCGTCCAACTCCTGACGTTGTCGTAGTACCATCCTCGCTTACTCGCCAACTTCTACTGCTGACACCTCCTTCGCGCACCTCTTCCAATAAACTCTCGTCTGTGTGCGTGTGTGTGCGTGCGTGTGCGTGTGCGTGTGTTGCGGAGATAAACGCAGCAAGTTAAGCGGTGATGTACCCAGTTTCCAAATCCATACTGCTCGATGGCATCGAGCAACGACTGCTCTTCCCTGCTGGTCCATCCTCCCTCCGCCTCGGGACCCCAGAGCGAGAAGCGGCCGCCGTCGACCTGCTGGTAGCCGTGCCATCTCCGGTGGTTGCCGATCTCCGCGCCCGCCGAGAAGCACTCGGGGCAAAGCTCGATGTCGGGGCAGTCGGTGCAGCGGAGCCGCAGGTTGGTGACGTCTGCGAGGCAGTTCACGCAGTACTTCTTGCCCAGGTCGGCCATGTTGCCTGGCTCCTGCTTCTTGTTGTCGGAGCGCGGACGTGCGCGCATGCGCACCGCCGGGCTCGCGGCGCCAGCCACTCACGTCCTGCTTTTTCAATATCGATGGGAGTGGACCGCGATTGGTCGCCCCGCCGCCAGTTTCCAGGACAACCGAAACAAAACGAACAGTTTTCATTGACTACAGGGGCACACGGGATTTGCAGCTCAGGAGAAACTGAACTTTTGGGTGATTTTTTTTTTTTCCTGTTGAAAAATGGACGGAGAGACAGACCACGCAGGGAAGGAGGAGATGGAGAGTGGCACAGAGGTGGCGACAGCCGAGGAGGACAGTTCTCACGTCACTGCGGATGGACATGAGACAGACGGTGTCCCGGCTGAAGTGGCTGCATCGAGTCACGAAGAGGAAAGCTCTGAGAGTGTGAAGGCGGCCGAGGAGCCACCCGTCGAAGCAGCCACGCCTGAGCCAGCAGACAAGTGTGGAGACGACATCACCACGGCTAAAGACCTGGGTGTGAACGTCGACGAGGACAGCGATGGCGACGGGCCTCCCGGGCGGCTGCGCCTCGAGACCCCGGGCAAAGAGAGGACCACGAGTCCTGCACGGCAGGAGGCAAAGGGGGCCAACCCCGGCGCCGCACGCGGCGGAGACACCATCTGTGAGGAGGAGAGAGCCGGAGCCGGCCAACGCTGCAGCGCGCCGCAGGCGGAGCTGGCGGAGTACCTCCGCGGGAAGGACCGGGATGACGCCCGGCCGGAGCGGGAGATGCCCGCGTCAGAGCGGCTGCAGGAGTACCACAAGTACATTAACACCCTGACGGATTTGAAACAGCAGCTCGCCACTGACACCGAAGAAGCCCGGCAGCAGGCCGAGGAGCTGAGGCTAGAGGCCCAGGGGAGCTTGGACAAGGTTGGTCACATCGTCGGTCCTCGACGATGGACGAGACGAACGACTGACGGGTGATCTCTGGGCAATTCAGCCGTGTGAAGTTTTTCCACGTGGTTTGTTCGGGACGACTACAAGTGTGAAAAGTAAAAGTGAAAAAGCGGAGTGGAAAAAGAAGGGTTTTTTCTCAGACCTCTAGAAGAGCAGTTTAAGATGACGTTCGCCACAACTACATGACACACCCAGATCTCGATGTGATTCTGCTGTATCGTTTTTGATCCTTTTCATTTGTTTCTTTAATTGTCCACCGAGAGTCCAACAATCCTATAGGAGTTCAATGCTATTTGGTAGAGTATTTGAAAGCAGGTTTTTAGGGGCTTCGAATGGAGTACAGGGGGTCTACACATGCTGCCATGTAGTGAGCTGGATGAATTCGACATGCATACTGAGCAGTGTAGACACTTGCACATGATTGGAACCGTGTCTCAAAAGTCAGGGGGGGGGGATTGCTATCTTGCGGGAAATGGTAGTGTATTCCTTTTTGGAAATTAAACTGAAAACATAACGCAAATTCTTCTGTGACGAGCAAAACTGTCTTGTCCACGTCCTCAGGTGGAAGGTGAATGGCGAGCGCTCGTGGCACTGAAGCAGCACGTAGCTGTGACAGCGCTGAGCCGATGCCTGGGTAGACGAGTGGCTCATGCCAAAGTGGAGTCAACCCTGGCAGCAGATCAGCTTCGCCAGGACGCGCTGATCCAGCTGCGGCTGAAGCACATCGAGCTGACGATGAAGATCCGCAGGATGGAGGCGGAGCTCCGCGACGGGGAGGAACGCGACAGGGACCCCCTGCAGCTCCAGTTTGACCAGCTGCAGGCCGCCAGGCTGGAGCAGAAAGCCCTCAGTGAAAAGCATAGTGAGGAATCAACAAAGCTGCAGGACAAGATCAGCAGAGGCTTGGAGGTAGGTTGAAGAATCCACAGGTACAGATTGGGGGCATCTTTTTTTTGTAGTTGGTTATTTCCAGTTAATATGTAATAGTATTGTTTGTTTGTTTTTCTTAGCTCCTGTCGAATGTAAAGGAGAAGCTGTTCTGGAGCAAGGCGGAGGTTCAGGCCAAGCAAGAGCAGCTGGCCAAGTTGGAGGCCATGGTGGCCAGGAAGAAAGGGCTCCTGACCAGGACCAAGCAGGCATGCAACAGGCTGAAGAGGGACAACCTGCGGCTGAAGGAGTGCCGGGGATTGCTGGGGAACAGGGTCCTGCTGAGGGACTTTGAGGACACTGTGGACGCCTCCGACCACCTGGAGGAACAACTGGAGAATCTGAAGTGCCGCCAAGCCGAAATTGGCGACGGCTGGGGCAGATGGAAGGAGAAGCTGGGGACAGCTAAATGAAATTAATGAGCAAGGGACCGAGTATTTCTGCGTTGAGGGCACTTTTACAGGTTACCGTGGTCGTGTCCGCTTAAATCTCTGTAGGCCAAGTCACAACAGGATCATGATCACTTAATCACTGTAACCATTTCAAAAAATATAAGATAATAATATAATATAAGATACAAGATATATATTTTGATATATATCTCGATATTTTTTAGCTGAATGGCGATACTCGATAGGCATCTCTTTTTTTTATCCTGTGAAGAAATAACAAAGTCAGTCAGTGTCAAATGTCCCACAGGCAGTTTTAATAACCACCTGCACAATATCAACATGTACATGAAATTGACACAAAAATAAATTATTGGCTTGTTAAATAACAATAAATAATAATATTAAATAAAAATGATTAGATAAATAAATGCTCCTTTCTTGCATAACAGAATACACAGAGCTGTTTAAATAATGAAAATGTAAACAGAACAGATACAAGCTTCAAGTTCTGGGTTGCAGCACAAACCTTTACACACTCCGTGTATGCACTTTATGGCGCTGTTTTAAATGGTGGTAGAGATTCGTCGCGCTCGAACTTTTAGTTGCAACCTGTTTTGCAGCATTCTCTACAGAATACAGTATTATGCTGCTCATCTGAAACTTTCAATCCAACCCATCTCCAAATGATCAAGCCATTATTTCTAATTTTACTAACCAACTTCGGCTGCTTGCCTCTCGTTTGTGCAGGTCTCCTTGTTGGTGCTGCATGCAGGACTTGTGTGTGAGTGGGCCGTGGAGGGGCAGGTATTGGTTTCACTCAGAGAGGAAGAGAAGCAAGGCAAGGAGAAGTTGTGTGTGAGGGACAGACAGGGAGAGGAGAAATAGGCGAACTGGCGGTTCCACGAAAAAAACTTGGGGGTTGCCACCTTCTATGCATAAAAATAAATGACGCTTGGCTCCTCGGAGCCATGGCCAGCATGGGTCCGAGGGGTGGGGTGCCAGTGCTAGTAAATCTTAATTTATAATCAAACTTTTAGTTTGAAGTGCTTTATTAATAAAAACATTAGAAATAACTGTAATTTAGTGAAAGATAACAGTCCATAAATGTTTCCCATGGGATTTTGAAATACTATGGTGGGTGGACGTCAGAACCTTTAAGGGGGTCCAGGGGCGTGCTCCCCTGGAAGAAAAGTTTGTACATTTCAAAGTTAAATCCATCAATCTGCAGCACTTTGATATAAAATTAAGAGGCTAGATATAAAAGAACTTTATACTGTACTAGTAAACAATTGGGTTCGGTAGTAAAGAATTTAATCATAAACACATGAAGGTATGTATGAGTCAGAAGGATGATCACCACCCTTAATATTACAACCTATATGTTTTGTTTGGACATGGACATCCCCCACCCACATACTATTACATAAAAGCATAGTTTCTTTTGAAAATATCATCATTTGCATGATTCTGTCTGTATTATGATTTTCATTTAATTTCCACCATCATGTTTTGTGTTATTCAGAGAAATGAAGTAAATTTTCAGACTGCCTTGTCTGTCTGTCTGTCTATCATATCTCGAGAACCGTTCATCTTGGCATGTGTGCTGTTAAGGGTCCAAGAAAGTGCAGTGTTGAGTTTCATGACTCAACAACGTAAGACACGCTGTCAATCACGACAACGGCGCATTCACATTAACAGCGCGTTCATGCAACGGCGACAACAGCTGACTCTCCAGTACAGGGTTCTGTGTACTGAGTCGAGCTTCACCGTACACACATTATAGATTGTTCAGGTTGTTATGAGAAGTGTAAACATGTTTTCGGTTTGTTATGGTAATGTAGGTTATTCTGGCCCATAGTGAATCGACCGGTGAATCTAACAGGTTGAGTCTACATGAGTACTGGCATCTTGTCCCGATACGCAAGAAAAAGTAACGAATGCCAAAGAGTAAAGTACCGGTGCGTGGCCCCTGGCCACCAAGAGGCCCCATGCACAACGTAACTATAGGCACAATACAACCATAGTCAGTCAGACAGTTGAAGAAAAAAGGCAGTAGTGTATGAAGTTAAAGATAAAGGCAATGTCACAGAAAAGGACATGCATGACGTCCAACAAGCCTTTGGTTCAGTCAAGGTATCTTCAGCTAACTTGAGCTAGCTAACCATTAGCTAAGAAAATATAACAACAGCTAGATTCAACTCAGTACTGTATCACTTCAAATATTAAAGTGTCAAATTAACACTGGACCACTATTGTGAGCTGGCTAATTTTTAAGATTAAAAACCATAGAAGCATAAAGGCTGACATCAGTTTAATGTACACAACACACCTACAACAGATTAAATTGATAATGGGTTTGTTATATTAACAGAAGTTGTGCGAACAATCAAGCCTAGACAATAGTGTTAGTGGCGGGGCCCAAATCAAATTCTGCTTAGGGCCCCATAAAGTATAGAGCTGGCTCTGCATTGCATTTTTTTGTACTGAGTGCATATTCAAACCAATAACAACAGGGATGAAGAAACTACTAGACACAGCACCATCTTCCATGGTTATTTATGCTTATGTTTTGTTTTTTTAAAGCGGCCCCTGCAGCGAAGGATAAACGCACTGTTTACGCACACATTGTCACTTAATTTCTGATGCAGATATTGCATCAACAGAGGCATACAGAGTATAGGGTGAGACAACTACAGGATTATGCATTTTCAGTCAAAATTATTTTCTCATCTAGTCTAAACTGTCACTTGGAGCAGCTGATTTGTGTGTGGGCCTGGGTGTGCCATCATAAAGTTAACATTATTGTCAGGTGCCACTTTGCAAATGTTACTGGTCCCACACAGGCCTCATGCATGAATATATCAAACCTATTCAAGGTGAGGCAGTTAGAGAACAGTTTTACAGAAATTTACTTTTTCATGATGACACAGCCTTTTCTCAAACTATTATGGGGCCATCTCAATATTGCGATGTCAAAACAAGAAATATATGTTGAACAATGGCACTCTGCATCTACAGGTCTAATGTTTAGTTTACTATCATCCACAAGTTTAATCACCATCGACTCTAATTGGAGGTGAGACTGACTAGATGCTCATCATGTGACCAGAGTATTTTCAGTTATTTGTCGACGTGTTGCTGTTATAAAGTGCTCACTGTTGTTGATGTCTCAACCCAAAGTTGTCGTAATAGAGGATCCAGCATCTCTGTCCCCGGCGGCATCCTGTCCGACGCTGGTGGGGGGCGAAGCGCACACTGGCACGGCAGCTGAACTGTCATTGCTACCTGAGCTGCTTTGTTTCTCCTGAAACAAGATCTTTGTTCTTGTAGTGAGCTTCCTGTCTGAAATGAATACATGCCATATTTAGCCGCATTAGGGCAAACAAAGGCATGGCCCAACCTACTCTGCCTCTGATTGGTGGACTCTGATATTCTTATACTACCTCTGACCAATCAGCACTCCTCATCTATAACCAACCTCACGTCAAAGGCAACAAGTACTAGCCAATCAGAGACAGAGTATGCTGTGCCGATTGAAAAATTGGTGGGTGGTATCTTTGTCTAAACATGAGATCCAATGAGAAATGCATACAGTATAAAAATGATACAGCATTCTGTCTTCACTTTCTGACAGTAGATGGCACTATTCTGTTCTACAATAGTGTATATTCAGACATCTGAGGGAAGAATGCAGTTACAATATTTGTAGGCGTGTATCATTCTCGGTCTTTAAGTTCTTGCATTTGTCATAGTTTGCAGCGAGAGGTGAAATACATCCAGCTCGACTCATTGTTTCAGTCTGCAGCCAAATGTGCAACATTTCGGAAAACCCAACATTTCACAAAACAGCAACATTTCACAAAACACAACATTAGTTGAAACAACAGCATTTCACAAAACACAAAAACATTACAGATTACGCAAAGGGAGGGACACGACCTCTTGTTTTTGATTGGAAAGAAACTAGGTCTGTGACGACAGTTCGGTGACATTTCCTGTTTCTCTTCCTAGCTCGAATTTTATACTGTGTTGAAGTGAATGGAAGGTGTTTGAAATCATGAAGAAACATTTGAAGATACAGTGTTTAATATTTGGCAACATCCCCTTGAGCCCCCCCCCCCCATGTAGCCGAAAGAGATCAAACTACCTGTTACGATTTTGTGTTGTACAACTATGTTGAGTGTTGCGTCTTTTTCTGCCGTTGCCATTTTTGAATTTGTTCTTCTTCCCGTTTTCTCTTCTTTCGTGACAAGGTTTCATGCTCTCCTCCTATCTTCTTTTATAATGAATAATAAGTATGATCCTTCATTTCGTGAACTCTGAAGACAGGCGACCACTGTTTCCTCTTCCGGTCTCCGGCAGTGCAGAAAAGTCAATGCGTATGCAAATGTTCAGTCCATTTTC
Source organism: Scophthalmus maximus (assembly GCF_022379125.1). Taxonomy (NCBI): domain Eukaryota; kingdom Metazoa; phylum Chordata; class Actinopteri; order Pleuronectiformes; family Scophthalmidae; genus Scophthalmus; species Scophthalmus maximus. The sequence continues at coordinate 2,897,468 of NC_061516.1, forward strand.
GGCAATCGTATTCAACATGACGGAGCAAACATGGCGGCATACACGAAAGTCGGGTCCACCTATCTTACTTTGATTAACTCATTCAAAGTTTACGGTAAAAACACTGGTTCTTTGTTTTTACATGATTGATTATGAACAAATAGTTATGGACAACATGTTAAATTTGTGTTAATAAGTTCTTCCAAAAATTACACACCTTAGCTTTTAACAAAGGACATTCTGTCACGCCTCCGCCTGCCGGGACTTCCACACAGTGACAGTCTGGTGTGTGTGTGTGTGTGTGAATGTGTTTTGGTTTTTTGTCTGTCTGTCTGTTTGACATACTAACTGGAGGATCTCTGTTCTCAGAAATAACCCACCTTTGGAATCCTCTGCTGCCAATAGCCACGCCACGCACTGGAACATCAAGTCTACAGCCGTACTGAGGAACACAGCCCAGCAACCCCTCTGCCAGCCCAGCCATCTTCGGACCCTGCACCCCCACTGCCTGCCCACACTCACTGCTTCAATAAAATAAGACTCTTTTCCACCTACTCCAGTCTGCGCTTGAGTTCTGTCCCCCAAGGCCTTTGACAGAACAATCCGGCCAAGATGGACTCAGTGGATCTGGAGCCGGTGTGTCATGCTGTCGCCACACAGGGAGCAATCCTTGAGCAGCACAGCCAAGCTCTCGAGGAAATCATGGTAGGACTTAACCAGCTAACTGCACGTCTGACTGATATTCAGACTGTCCCTCAAGCAGCTCCTTCAGCGCTGGGGTCCCCAGCTCCCGCCGCAATTCCGTCAAGTGAACCATGGGTTTCTCCAACCGAGAGGTATGATGGACATTTGGGTCAATGTCAGACTTATCTCCTGCAATGTGGCCTGGTTTCGATCTGCAGCCCCTGACGTATTCTACTGAGAAAGCTAAGATAGCTTACCTGATTAGCCTGTTGCGAGGAGAAGCATTGGAGTGGGCCTCTGTTCACTGGAGATGACAGGATCCGGTTACTTCCACCTACGCCTACTTCACTCAGGAGATGAGTAAAGGGTTTGACCATCCCGTTCAAGGAAAGGATGCAGCCAGGAGACTGTTTTCTCTTCGCCAGGGGTCGCGGGGTGTGGCCGAGTATTCCATTGAGTTTCATACTCTGGTTGCTGAGAGTGGGTGGAATGAAGCGGCATCGCTAGCCGTGTTTGTTCACGGCCTGAGCGAACGGTTAAAAGATGAGCTTGTGTCACATCAGAACCTGCTACTCTGGATGATCTGATTCCTCTCTCCATCCGCATTGACAGTCAATGCTGTGAAAGGAGTAGGGAGAGTCGAGCTGCTGGCGGTGACGTCAGTCCCCGTTGAGAACATCGTTCACCTGCTGCGGTGAGTTCTCATCAGGATAAGGGGCCTGTTTTTCCACTAGGAACCCGGAGGAGGGCTTCACCTGACCAGAACCTATGCAGCTGGGTCGCAACCAGCTGAGTAGGGAGGAACCACCGTCGCAGAGCCAGGAACAGCTGTATCTTCTGTGGTCAACGGGGCCACCACATCGCCACCTGCCCTAACCGTCCGTTAAACCGGAGGGCTCGCTAGCTCAGGTAAGGATACTAGCGAGTCGGACAACTATCCCTTTGTCTTCCTGTCCTCGAACCCAACTGCATGCCACAATCTGCTGGAAAGGTCAGTCCTTAGAGATACTAGCATTAATCGACTCTGGGGCAGATGAGAGTTTTCTGGATACTAGGCTAGTGAATCAACTTGGGCTGCCCATTGAACATCTTGAGGTGCCACTGGAGCCTAACCCTAACGCCTTGGACAGAAGGTTACTCGCCAAGGTCACCACCAGAACCAGTCCCGTTCAGCTCCAGCTCTCTGGAAATCACAGCGAACAGATAAGTTTCTTTGTCTGTGATTCTCCTTTTATAAACAATCCTAATATTGATTGGACGTCAGCTAAGATAACTAACTGGAGCCCCGCTTGCCATGCTAGTTGCCTGCAATCTGCCTTGCCCCTGTCTGTCTCCAGCCAGAATTCCAGTCTGGAACCTCCTGACCTGTCCCTTGTTCCCGCTGTCTATGATGACATTGGGGAGGTATTCAGCAAACAGCAAGCCCTCTCCCTGCCTCCACACTGTCCTTACGACTGTGCTATCGACCTACTGTCTGGTGACACTCATCCCCGTAGCCGTCTGTACAGCCTGTCTAGACCGGAGCAGGGAGCCAAGGGGGAATACATTAACGGGTCTCTAGCTGCAGGCATAATTCGGCCATCATCTTCCCCACTTGGAGCTGGATTCTTCTTCGTGGACAATAAGGATCGGACTCTCCGCCCATGCATTGATTTCAGAGGTTTGAATGACATCACTGTTAAAAACAAGTATCCTCTTCCCCTTATGAGTACTGCATTCGAGTCTCTCCAGGGCGCCTCCATATTCACCAAGCTGGACCTTCACAACACTTACCACCTGGTTCGGATCCGTGAGGGGGATGAATGGAAGACGGCTTTTAACACTCCGCTGGGGCATTTCAAGTACTTAGTCATGCCTTTCGGCCTCACTAATGCTCCAGCAGTTTTTCAGTGCTTTGTGAATGATGTTTTAAGGGACATGCTAGGCAAGTTTGTGTTTGTCTACCTCTATGACATTTTGATCTTTTCCAGAGACCCCGCCGAGCATATTCAACATGTCCTTCAACGGCTTCTGGAGAACCTCCTCTTCGTCAAGGCATCAGTTTCGTTTCTGGGCTACATCGTGACTGAGGGTCAGCCTCAGATGGATCCTGGCAAGGTGAGAGCAGTCCAAGAATGGCCCAGACCGGACAACAGAAAGCAAGGTGTTTGGGATTTGCAAATTTTTACAGCCGCTTTATCAGAAACTACAGCCGTTTGGCTGCCCCTTTAACTGCTCTCACCTCCACTACAAGATCTTTTGTTCTGGACACCTGAGGCTGAAGAGGCCTTCGCTGGACTTAAGGAGCGTTTCACTACAGCCCCCCATCCACCCTGCCTAAACTACCCTCGGCCAAGGAAACGGCTGAACTTTTGCTACAGGAGATATATTTGATACATGAACTCCCTGTAGACATTGTTTCGGACAGGGGTCCCCAGTTCATCTCTGCTGTTTGGCAGTCCTTTTGCCGAGCTATTGGTGCCACCGTGAGCCTGACTTCTGGTTTTCACCCCCAGTCCAACGGACAAGCGGAACGAGCAGATCAGAAGCTGGAAGTAGCTCTCCATTGTATGGTCTCAACAAATCCTACCACCTGTTCTTCTCAACTCCCCTGGGTACAGTACGCCCACAACACTCTGTCCACATCAGCCACAGGTCTGTCACCTTTTCAGTGTGTTTACAGGTTTCAACCTCTACTTTTTCCATCCAAGGAGAAAGAGATCTGTGCCCTCGGTCCAGTTCTCTATTTCCGCAGGTGTCATCGGACCTGGCTTCGGGTCCGGGCAACTCTGTTTAGGAACTCTGACCACTACCAGCGCCATGCTAATCGTCACCGCGTTCCTGCTCCATCCTACTCTGTTGGACCACCTCAAGCTGCCCCGCACTATCAGGGTGAACCCGTATTTCCATGTTTCCCGGATCAGACCCGTCAAGACCCGTTTTTTTGTCTGTCTGTGTTTCTGTTTCCGTCTTCAGGTTCCACAGTGTGTGGACACGCCCTCCTGCTGACTCTCCCCACACACCAATCCTTATCAGCGCACCTGCAACTCATCCTGCTCATCATCTGCCTTCAAAAAAGTCCAGAGCACCTGTCGAACCAGGTTCCTTGCTGCTGAAAGGGAAAAGAGGGCAATTGAGCACATCCCTCGACAGCTGGCTCCCAACCCAGGGTCTGAGAGCAACTCAGGAAAGGTAACCCTCCATCAAATCAAAAATAAGGTAAAATAAGAATGGAAAACACAAAAACGAAAACATATCAAAATTAACAGGACAGGGGCAGCACCCCATCAGGAAAACCTAATTAAATTAGTCACGTAAACTTTTTGTTTACTTACTATTATGTTTTGAATACCATTATAATCATATTTAATTATTTACCACTGTAGAAATTAAGTAATTTATTCATCTCTCTTCATTCCTTTTATTTGCTACCTCATAATTTCACTCCTGACTTTATTCTCCCTCCTGATCTACTTACAAAAGTAATACTGACATCACAATAATGATTATAATAATAATATTTGAATAGCTGTGACAACAGATTTGGATCCTGCACTTCTGGAGTCAGAGAAACCTGCACTACAGGGAGAGAGAAAACACAGTTAGTGACATGTAACGCCAATGAACAGATTTTGAATTGTATTGTAATTCCATTTGCAGAGGTAAAAAATAATAATTTCCACATAATTATGAGGTGTAATTTATATATTTATTCATAATTGCTTCAAAGTGATGAACTTTAAAATACATCAGTGAAAACGAGTCATATCTAATAAACATGACTTGTATGGCAGGTCTGGACTCTTTAAATTGTGTTTGTACCTGAAAGAAACACTCAAACTACGAGAAAATTGGAGTTCTCCTAAATCACTCATGAGCATGACATAAAACCAAATCGGTTCTTGCATGAGGCCCAATGTGAGCCACTGTGCAGCGGTCTGACAGTGCACAAAGCAAATTTGTGTGTGTGTGAGAGAGAGAGAGACAGAGAGAGAGAGGGAGGGGTAAAAAGGTAAAGACTGCTGCACAAAGCTCTACAATGAAGCAATGGCACAAAACACTAAGTTAAAGACCTTTTAAGTGATATATAGTACCCTACTGTATATACAATGTGCATGCAGGGTATAGACAGGTTTCTTTTAACCTGCATGTTTCACACAATTTCTGATGTTTCCTCTTAAGCCAGCAATAAAAAGTTGCTAAAAAATGGAGAATTTAAAAGTAATTAAACCCAAATAAAATCCACAACATTTAAAAATGCAGCAATAAAAGACAATGACTGATTCAAAATTAGAGCGTCATGATTCTGCCCCCGTGAACTCTTGAAATCGTGTAGACTTTTCTTGATTTTTGTTCCCAGAACTGCTCAACCTATCAGTTCAGCCCTCAGGCCATCCTCTGAGCTCCGTTGCGCTGTACCTGTCCTGCCTTCAGGCCACCCACCTGAACCTCCCAGCAAGACCCATGCCCGGCTCCCCAGAGACTCTTGCTCATTGGTTTACTCCTAGATCCCTCTGGACCCCCCTCCACCCACCTGGTTCAGTGCTGTGCGTTGTGGGCCCATCACCGGGAGGGGGTGGTTAGGGGGGTACTGTCATGATTCTGCCCCCGTGAACTCTTGATTCTTGTGGACTTTGATTTATTTATTTGATTATCATTCCTTGTGTAACTTTAGTTCCTTCCGAGTGTGTCTATGCCTTAGTTAAGTTACTTTTGTCATCCCTTGTGTTGTGTTGTATTTTGAGTTTGCTATTTCCCGTTGTACTTTGTAGTTTCTTTCCTCGTGTCTCTTCACTTCCTTTCCCTGTGTCTTGCTTCTGTTCTGTTTACTCCGAGTTTGGATTTTGCGTTTTGGTTACTTGCAAGTTGTTGTTTTTGTTTTCCATTTAATAAAATAGTTATTCTTCATCGATACTTGACATAGGGGGGAAGTTGGTTAAGGAGAACTAGTGGTGAATAGAAGAGTAAGAGAAGAAGGGAGTCGAAGGATAACTTGCAACTGTGTGGGTTGGTCCAGCAACCTGGTCATTTTCTACTTCTGCGTCCCTGCCTTCCTCCCCAATCCTCTACCTCAATGTCTCATCATCCTTCTCCTCTCTCTCTATCAAGGGGGGCTTTCCCAACTTGGAAAGGAGTTGGCCTCGTTCATCCTCTTGCAAGGATAACTTGCAGCTGCATGGCTAGATCCAGCAACCTGGTCGTTTTCTATTTCTGTGTTTCTGCCTTCCTCCATCCTTCCCTTACTCAAAATCTCCTCTTTCTCCTCCTCTATCAAGGGGACCTCCCAAACTTGAAAGGAGTTGGCCCAGTTCATCCTCTTGCAAGCATCATTTGCAGCTGCATGGCTTGGTCCAACAACCTGGTCATACTCCAGCTCTGTGTCTCTGCCTGCCTCCCACCTTCTCTTCCCCGAAGCATCCTCCTCCTTGGTGTAATGTGTCTTCTTGCTCTTTTTGCAAGGAAAACTCACAGCTGTGTGGTTTGGTCCAGCAACCTGGTCGTTTTCTACTTCTGTGTTCCTGCCTTCCTCCCTCCTTCTCTTCCTCAGCATCTCCTCCTCATCCTCCTCTTCTCCCTCTATCAAGAGGAACTCACAAATTTGCAAGGAGTTGGCCCAGTTCACCCTCTTGGGAGGACAATTTGCAGCTGTGTGGCCTGGTCCAGCAATCTGGTCTCTTTCTATTTCTGTTTCCCTGCCTTCCTCTGTCTTTCTCTTCCTCAATGTCACCTCCTCGTCCTCCTCCTTCTCCTCGTCTTTTTCTATCAAGGGGACCTCGCAATTTGACAAGGAGTTGGCCTCGTTCATCCTCTTGCAAGGATAACTTGCAGCAGTACGGCTTGGCACAGCAACCTGGTCATCCTCCATTTCTGTGTCTCTGCCTTCCTCCCTTATTCTCGTCTTCAACATTTTCTTTTCATCCTCCTCTCCCTCTATCAAGGGAACCTCCCAATTAGGCAAGGAGTTGGCCTCATTCTTCCCCTTGCAAGGATAACTTGCAGGTGCGTGGCTTGGTCCAGCAACCTGTTCATCCTCCATCTCTGTATCCGTGCCTGCCTCCCACCTTCTTTTCCCCGAAATCTCCTCCTCCATCTCCTCTTCTTCTGTTGAGGGCAAGACTTTTTTCAGCCTCTTGTGCCTCTTTCTCTTCTTCGCCCCAGTCCTGGATTGCAGGACTTGACATTGATGTCTCCCCTTGTTTTCATTCTGCTGCAGGTCCTCAACAATCTCCTGGTGCCAGCATGCCATAGCTACCATTTGCTTCCTGAGTTTGATGATAAGCTCATCTTTTATATTTATTACTTCATTCAAATCCTTCTCATTGTCTTTAGTCTGTTGAAGTTTGAAATTCAACTTGGCATTTGATTGGGCCAGGGATTTAATTGTATTTAACATTTTCTGCTCACGATTGCAAAACTCCTCTCTCTCCTCCATCATTTTCATGAAGTGAATGTTAACACGGTGTTGTTGTCTGTCCAGCTCAAGCAGGAAACCATCTAGTAATTCTATTTCATCTGTCTGGTGATGAAGCTGTTGCCTCAGTTTTGCATTTTCAGCAGCGAGGACTTGTTTGTCATGCTTTCCTTTCTTTGGAGCCTTTCTGTTCTCCTGCTCATCTGGGTCGGGAACCTCTGTTCCCGATGTGACACTTTTCCGTCTTCCGTCCATGCTGATGCTTTTGCAGTTCAGTGGTTGTACAGAAGTTGTTGAATGTAGCTGACCGCTGACAGTTACTAGAAGTATATTTAGCTAAGACAAATGATTTTCGTGAATGCAGTTATTGGTATACTGAGTATAATTGTCTCCTTGAATGGCATCATGATGACGTCTTATAACATCAAAGGTTATACATTGACTTTGATCTGGAAACTTCTAAAACGATGACATCACTAATGCAGTAATCAAAAACTACATCTTGTAATTGAAAACCTTTATGGATTGGTCAGCTCTTGGATTTGTGCAAGCGACCCCATAACAGCATATCGTACCTAGGAACTCGAGACACCAAAGGAGGAGTGGATTGACAACCAGGAAATGGCCAAACTACAGGGAGCCTTTGGAATCATTTCAGGACATATGGAAAACAACGCCATTTTTCCTATACATCAAGGACTGTATATACAAAGGACAGAGTATCGCCTGAGATTGCAGCACCTATTATTCTACAAGAAGGATGTACCCAAAATTGTCACCCAGGTGCTAGACAGAGCGGCAAATTCAATCTGGAGTGACACATCCAAGGCCTTGAGACAATTGCTGTCATCGCTCACAACAGTGACTGCTGAGGGCAATTCTGAGGATTCAGAATAAAGTATTTTAATATGTTATTTGAGTTGGATGCAAATTGCATATGTGAGATTGTATCAGAATGATAGGGCTGTGCTGCTTGAATCCGGTAATCACCCAGCTCTCACTAGCCAACCGCCACTGGAGGGCAGACTATAAATATAGGAATCTATAGAATCTTCATGATTTGTTGATTTTGCTGTGTTTATTTTATTACGGTTATTTGCTGAATATTCTTTTGGCAGCTCACTCGGCTTTGTGTGAAATTGTTTATTGTTTTGCCTTTGCCTGTTAGAATTCATGTAAGATTAAGCATTTATGCATCTATGAATGTTAAAACATGAATGTTGAACGTCTTGGATGGGTCACACTGTTGGGGTGTCCTGGCCTCCGTGTTCTGGGAAAGATTGGGCAAGCTGTTCCACTTTTCTCTTTTGAAAAAAGTTCATTAAAAAGTCAACCCGTGATGAGCTATTTGTCCATCCTGTTTATGGTTGAAACTAAAGATTAGCTTGTAATTAGAGAAGTTGGGTGTCACTCCACCATTGAATTGATCACGTCAAAAGTGAGACTATTGGATATGAGGCTTTGTTTGGCAAGTTTCGTCAGAAAGAAAGAATCCCTTTTGTAGAGAAGGCTCAAGGTTCAGTAAAAGGGGCAGCATGAACAGCTGGGGAGGGGTAATATAAAAATGTTATGTTATGACCAATTTTTCAGTACCTTACTCTGTGGAGCAGGGTGCCAATTTTTTGTGTAATTAAATAAATGATTCTTGCAACATGGAAGAACGTCTTCTCTGAAGTTATGTAACGTCCTCACTGTTCTAAACATGAATTTGCATATCCTGCAATGTAACCATTCTTCAGGGAAAAATGTCCAATCAATCAATCAATCAATCAATCAACTTTATTTATTCAGCACCTTTCAAACAAATAAAATGCAATTCAAAGTGCCTTACAGGTAATTGAGAAAACAAGGAAAATATAGTAACATTAAAAATATTCCGCATAAAATAAAATGTAAAACTCAATGCTTATTGGCTGAAAAGCAGACTTTGACTGAAACTGCTTTTCAGCCAATCAGCATTCAGTGATTTTCCCTGCTGGCTGAGGCTGTAAAGAGGTTAATCATCATCATTAGCATTATTAATATTATTATTATTATTATTATTATTTGTTCAACCCATTCACCCACGACAAACTGCTCAACATGTGGACTGTTGCTCTTTATATCACCTCATCTGATTTCACATGACGGTAATGTTACATAACCTCTTGACACAGGTTAAGTAACATGAACTTTGTGTTTCAAGTGCATTGAGAAATTTTAAAAAATGACCTGGAAGAAAATATGAACGCTCATAGCCCTATTTAGACAGGGTAGTGTATTCCAGCCTCTTGTGGCTGAAATGAGTATAACTACAATAACTGTCTCTTGGGGCTTTTCTTTTCTTTTTTAATTCAAGGTTTTTTTCTGAGGTGAAAATAAAAATTAAAAAAAACAGAAAACGATCAGGGCAAAACCAAAACAATAATAATTTACTTGCATCAGGTGATTTCCGTCGAGGGATTAGACCTTGGAAATATTTAAATACTTAAACCTGCATTTCAATATATAACTGTAAATAGCTTGTATTTCGATTGTATTCATAGCTATCATTAAAACTGCAGCTGACACACTGGGATCAAATGTCAGTGATTTATGTGTGGGGATTTTTTTATGTTTTAAGTATATGAAATTTATCACATTTACCACAAAGCCCAACCTTAAACATGCGTGTGTCATTTTCCTCAGGATGTTATGGTCTTGAATTTAAACACCTTTTCTTCTTTGTACATTTTGTCAGAAACAACAGGCTCACACATCCATATTAAATGTCATGACCACCCTTCATGCTAGATTTGCATTCGCAGTTGTTTGAATTTGATTTTTCTGACCAGTAGCAAATGACACAGTTCTGCCAAGAAATATCTTAGAAATTCTTGGGGAAATCATTTTTGATTTAGCTCTGAAATAAAGTGATATTCATTTTCTAGCCTCCTGTCTTTTTCTTCTCGGTCACATTTGAATTCAATTTCATTTATTCATCTATTTCATATTTTGGACGTATGGTAAGCCAGAATGATTGTTTTCTATCTGAGAAGAGACAAGACACAGCTCTGACACCACCGACTGTATATGTATGATGTTTATTCTTTATGACAACTGTGGATAATACAAAGCATCCAAAAGACACAGTACAGATAAAGGATACATTGGTCAGTGATTAATGCAGAAGCTTTGATTACTATATGGCAGGTTTGCACACGAGCATTGTAACAAAAGCGTCACATTTCACAATATTTGATTTGATAAAGCGACAAAAACATCAGTTACTTTTTTTTCTCGCCCAGACAAACATCAGCTGGTTCACCATATTTTTTCATCCAATCTCTTAATGATGCTCTGAACCCAGAAGAGATTTGGATCCACGCAGATGTGACGAGAATTGCGGGTCACAAGACTGAAACGAAAAGGGGAAAGTGTCAAATGTGTCTTCATGGTGATTTACAAAGCATTTTTTTAAAGGACAACAAAAACCTTCAAAAGAGAAGGAAGAGAAAACGACAGAGTTAACACTCGTAGAGATAAAGTGAATTATAGTTGGTCTGTAGGATGCATATTGCACATTACATTTAATGTGAGGAGATTCATAATTAAGAGACAGTTGTAATTAATATATTGTCAATCAAAAGAGGATGTATGTGCTGTGCAGGATGTGCCAAATTACTTTTCTTTCAATGTCCATTAAGTTTGATTCAAAGTGCATTCATTATAATGTATTCAAAGTCACTTTTACACACAATATCTATGTCATAGTATCAAACATACTGGTAATGAAGTAAACTCGGCTCTTACATGACTCCTCGATTCGGACAGCGAAAGTCAGTTATGTAATATGAACGGATTAAGGTTTTGTCCAGTCTTCCCAGGAACATGCTGAAGCAGCAGTCATCAGGGCCGGTCCCATCTGGAGGAAAAGAACGTAACACTTCTGCGTTATCCAACACTTCGGGCACAGAATGTAGCTAAACAGTCCGATTTCGAGGCTCGACCTACTGTTGCAGACCACTGAGGAAAGCAGCGCGGCTCCCAGGACACAGAGCAGAAGGATGTGGAGGGCCCTCATGACGACGTGGTGTATATGGAGGCGATGACGATGATGATCGAGATGGAGAACAACTGCGCTTTAGTTGCACTGATGGGCTTCTGAGAGAAAATGCGGCGCAGGGCTACGTCTATCAAAATAAATAGATGTTGTTTTTAAAAACTTCTAAAGCAGGTGTCACTGGGGTGGTGTGGGAGAGGGAGGGAGGGTTGTGGTTTCGAGGGGACTGAAGTCGTCCGTGACAAACTTTCCACTCGGTTCAGCTTGCGAGTGGTTGGTTACAGATGTGGTTAGCTCAGAGATGTAGCTCATATATATATATATATAGAGGACAAGCTTAATTTGTCTCGTGAACTTTTGGAAGACAGCAGGAGAAAATGTGTCAAAACTGCAAAGGAGACCTTTTTCTGATATAATTTCCAATAATTATAGCAAACCACGAATTCCTTTTTAAAACAATTGACTCACTTTGGAATCTTCCACAACCCTCCAGTCTGGAGGCTTCCACTGAGGTCTTTAATACATTCCGGTACTACTGTATTGATAAGGCTGCTTCAATCAGAGGTCTCATCTCGCCCCCCTTCTTTAGACCCATCTGTCGTTGACACATGCTGATCTGTGTTCAACCAGTTTGAGTCAACGTCACTGTCATCTCTCACTAAGTCAGTCACTCATTATAAACACTCATCCGGTCCCACTGATGTCGTCCCTTCACATCTATTTGAAGGGGCTTGGGAGGCTATTGGACCTAGGCATCCAAAATATCCTTAATAGCAGCCTTGAGTCGGGGGTGGTAACAGCATATGTGAAACAAGCTGCTGTTGAACCACTGCTCAAAAAGCCCAATCTGGACACATTGTGCTGTCCAATTATAGACCAATTTCAAAACTTCCCTTTATCACAAAAATCCTATAAAAAACTCTTGTTTTGCAGTTGCAATCGAAATCAATTGAAAATAGAATTCATGACATGTTTCAATCTGATTTTAAATCTTTTCACAGCACTGAACACACACAACACTTTGAAGACTTTTTAATTATGTTTTATTAACTACTGATTCTGGCAACTCTGCTGTTCTTATTCTTTTAGATCTTTCTGCTGCCTTTGACACAGTCCATCATGAAATACAAATTTCTGGTCGGGAGCGGTATGTAGGCTTGAGGGGTACAGCCTTAGATTGGTTTCAAGTCTTATCCATCTCAGAGATGTTTTTATGTCTGCCGTGTAGACTCTGCTTTGTGGAGTCCCACAAGGCTCAATTCTCAGGCCAGTCCTCTTCTCTCTGTACCTCCCCCCTCTAAGTCAAATTATTTAAAAAAAAAAAAAGGCATTTCATATTATCTCTATGCAGATGACTCCCAAATTGACTTCCCTCTGAAAAGGAATGACAGCATTTCCCTCAAACCTTTTACAGTGTCTAAATTACTTCATAGCATGGATGGCTTTACTTTTTTTTTTTAAACTTTAATGAAAATAAAACGGAGGTCATATTGTTTGGACCCAGAGCAATGACTCTAAAGCCTCCTTGTTTGACCTGGGTTCCTTGGATCAACATGTGAAACCCTATTTTACCAATCTCTGTGTTAAATTAGACAGTGATTTTAAAATGGGGAGGGCAAATAAATGCTGTGGTTAAATCCAGCTTTTATCCGTTGAAGCTTTTATCCAAGATAAAAAGGTGTTTTATCTTTTAAGGAATTTGAGCGTGTCATTCGTGCTTTTATCAAGTCCCGCCTGGACTACGGCAATGCTTCTGCATGTCTGCATCAGTCAGGCCTCTCTTGCCCGCCTACAGTTGGTCCGGAACGCTGCAGCCTGTCTTCTAACGGGAACACGCAAGCGAGGGCATATTACTCCTATTTTGGTCTCCCTCCACTGGCTCCCCGTCGTTTATCGATATGATTTTAGGATTTTGTTGTTTGCTTTTAAATCTCTAAATGGGGTGGGACCTCAATATATATGTGACCTCCTACAGGTCCATGTCCCCCCAAGGTCCCTGAGGTCAGCCAATCAGCTGCAGCTCGTCGACCCCAAAACCAGGCTAAAAATCAGAGGGGGCCGGGCCTTTTCAGTAGTGGCTCCTAAGTTGTGGAACCAGCTACCACTACATGTTAAAATGGCCCCTTCTGTGGGAGCATTCAAATCCAGATTAAAAACACATCTTTTTTCCTTGGCCTTCAACACCACCTGATAGTTTTTATGGTTTGTGTATTTCTTTTTGTGGTGTTTCTGTATTTTGTAGTGTAGTATGTTTTAATTTGGTTTTATGCATTTATTTGATTAATGTCATCCATAAGAAGCACTTATGTAAACTGTGCTATATAAATGGGCTATATAAATAAAGTGGATTGGATTGTATATACACACAGACACACACACACATAAAGAAGGCACACCTCCCAGTATGCAATAATGCAACAGTCTAGACTACATTACATTCATTCTGCTGACGCTTTTGTCCAAAGCGACTTAAAATCATTGAGACAGGTAGCATTAGGGGCCCCACACTGGGTTGACCTGGAATCGTACCCCGACTTTTGTACCAAAGTCAGGTGCAACCCACTGAGCTATCCCAGTGGGTTAGACTGCGGACTACTGACATTTAGATCACAGCTGCACTAGTTAATATTCTCAGAATCGACCATACAAAACCAAAAACACTCTTTCAGGTCTTTGTGGTTTCATCGTCCACACCTTACTTTTCCACTTCACACTCACAGCTCTCATCGACCTCACCCTCCGGCGGCGGCAGGCGGCCACCATCAGACAAAGTCAGAGACCACCTGGTGTGTGCAGAGCGGAGCATGTCGGTGCTGCTGTCTGGATATTTCTCTCAGGAGTTGGTGGAGACAAACACTGGGCTAAAATGAGACAAAATATTAGATATTCAGGCAACTTTCCAAAAAAATTTGCCCATATCATTTTCAAGCGATAACTTTGACTGCAACATGTTCACATTTGCTACGGATTAAAGGACATCAGGGAAATGACAGCATTCGCTCGCGAATTAAGTGGAGAAGGCGGGCTGAAGATTGAAAAAACAAAGTGGTTGCTCCAGGTTGGATATGTACAGCTCTTTATTTTAATAAAATCTTTTTGTTTATATACATTCCAAGTGAGATACAGTTGCATGGTGACCCCCTGTTGTCTCCATGTGTGTCCATCACTCCACTACAGTACACAGGTCTCATAAGGAGAGAAGGCAAAAACAAAAAAAAGACAATGCCAAACCAACAGAACCCAAGAAATTAAAGACATCCACATAATCAAACAGATAGTTTCACAACAGCATATTAAGACTCTTTTTTTTAAAGTTGAATTTAGTTGGATTTAATTTTGGTTTTTTGACCCGTGGGTCATACAGCGTGTTTCGTAGTGTTCGTAGAACTGGGAGGATATAAACTGGGTGATGCGAGGCACAACTCAAAGGCTTACATATATGTGCAAAAAGCTTTATTGCAGTCCTGCGGTGTGTCACCAAACTGGGGGGGGGGGGGGGGAGTGCATTGAAAGGAGTGATCAAAAACGTCTGCTGCACGTTGCAAATGTGAAACAGACTGTCAGCAGCCACAGACCTGGCCAAGATGACGACGATGATTTACAAATGCGAAGCGCTTCCTGTTTCTTTATCACAGGGCGCGTCTCTCGTCCATTAGCCTGGGTCCAGGGATTTGTGTGTGAAAAGTACTGTCTCAACTCAGTGGCGGGACGAGCGGTGCAGAGGCCGGACGGGGACGTCTCCAGTGTCACAGCGCGCAAAAAAGGAAGTGGTCACCGCCACTCAACATAATCAGTAGCACAACACACCAGACGAAGCAGCTTCACAACCAATCACAGGACGGCTGCACTGAAAAAATTCAATCAACAACCGATGAGATTCCTACACTTCCAACTGTTTTGTTTTTCATTTTGAAAAACAGGTCTGTGCAAAATTGCCTTTTTAAAGGAAATAAACATGAATGGAGTTAACAGCAAGATGGTACTTCACTTTGAGAACAGAAAAACCCCCAAAACTGATGATCAAAACATTGCTTGGACGTCTGGCCCCGCCCCCAGCGGTTGAGATGGAGCGACTCGTGGGCCACAGAGCTACAAAGGCCATGCACATTGTGTTCTGCTAGACACGGAGCAGTGAATGTGACACAGCACGTGGAGGATATGAAGGTGCTTTCAAACACTGTTAGCATCACTGTCTCAGTCATATCAGGACACACGAACGTGACACATTTTTTAGATTAATTGTGACTTGCACTTCCTGACGATATGATCATCACTGATTTTAGAAGCAAATTGAAAGCCAATAAATCTGCTTAGGAAAAAATAAAAATGTAAAAGACTGATGATAAAAACTGCCTGAGAATTTTAATGATTCTAGGTTTTCCTTAGTATCAAAATAATCCAGTGATAGTTGACTGTACATCTAAGGATACACTGCAAACAGGAAATGCTAAAAGCTAATTCGGAATATTTTTAATAGTGCCAATCTAATAAACAAAAATGCTGAAGCACCAAATTTTTTACTTATTGTATCCAGTGTGTTTGTATGGGAACAGTGTCGGACTTCTTGATCAGAGCATTGGTTGAGTGCATCGTAGGACACGAGCTCTACACGTCCTACACATGCAATTAAGCACATAAACAGTGGGGGCAGTATATGATGTGACATGATGACGGGGGAGTTTTGGCCAGAGGTATACTCGCTTTTTAGCCAAGCCTTAGCTTATACAAGACGTCACCACAGGAAAAGTGATTAGGCGACATTTTGACATTGGCAAGCATGTGCCTCTGCACTGCCTCTACTGTTCATGTGAGTATTGCATCTTATGGACACAGCTTCAATTTCTGAGGACGTGCACCATACGGACGTTGTTACACGAGGCAGCAGCAGATATTCTCTTTGTGCCCAGAGGTTATTATGCCTTAATCTGCTCCCTAGTGGACATTTTAACCCCCCAGATGCACAAATAAATTCATGAACAATGCTGCTAAAGTCACAACCGCTTGCTTACATGCATGTGTTTTTAAAACCAAGTATTATATGCACACAGTGTGGAAGAGGCTCAGAGACAACCCTGGAACAAGTCTTGTTTAGGTCCCATGTTCCTAATGATAAATATTAAATAAATGCACAAAAGACATCAACACTCACGTCAACACATGGGAATCAAAATAGTAACAAGCTGAAATGTACCACAAAACATATAAAGGACAGGGGACAGTCCATGTCTGACACTGTAAGTGTTGTGTGTCTGACAGTAACACATTTCCTCATTATTAACTGCAGTTCTAGTATTTCATAAATATTCTGTAAAACTCATTTCACAGGCAGCTTATCGCCTCTTTTAGAGGCTGCACACATTTCTTCACATGTAACAACGTGGAGCTTTCAGAGACACCAAACCCGTCTTCAAGAGGTTTAACTTAAAAATAAAAAATCTAAAAAAGAGGCGTCAAATTTGTGGAATGATGCAGGAAACAAAATGGAAACCAGATGAAAAGCACACGGAGATCACAGCCGGAAGATGAAATCAAATTTAGAGGACTTGAAGGAATGACTTGTTTTAGCATCAAGAGACTGATACATTGGGACGTTGACATTCACAGATCTGACTCTGCAGATGTTCCAGGACATTCATTACACTTTCCCTGCTGTAGACTTTTCTTTTTTTAGACATCGGGGACAAGAGTATTTTTTGTCGTTAAGATTCAAAGAAAGCGAAAAAGAAAAGACAAGTGCAAGAAAGAGTATTAAAAAACAAAGTGGAAGTAAAAACGAGGTGGAGGATTTGAGTAGTTACTGATGGTTTCCCCTGGTCTCTGGAGACCTGGACCAGTCTGCTGGGCGCATCATGTATGTGGGAATGTGTGGTACATTCTTCAGCCTCTGCCAGTGACACCTTCCAGTCAACGGCTGGGCCTCCGAGCATAGGTGGGATGGTGGACGTTAAATAAGGCCTCGTATTCCTCATCACTGTCAGACTCTGCCCCTCCAGGGCCCAGGTTCTGGTCAGAGCCGTGACGTGGAACTGGAGAGAGAAAAGGTTTAATCACTGCGGCTACAACCAGATTCGTCCCAAGGTTTAACATGGGTCTCTCTGAGGTCCACGCAGCCTTGTCAGAGTCAATGTTTCCCGGAGGCTGGAGGAGGAGTCCGTTAGTGTGATCTTCTGATGTCAGCTCAGCGCTTCAGCACCGGGCTGCCTCGCTCCTGATCTTTCTGCAATGCCTGCAGGACCTGAGAGGAACAGAGGTTACGGTTAAAAAAACAATCAAACTAAGATGTAGGAAACACGGCCAACCTAGATGTCTACAACACACAGCTTCAACATCCCACCTGTGCCCACTTCCTGTTGCGGCTGGTCATGTGAACGGCGGCTATGTTCTGGAAGAGCTGCTCAGCGGGGATGAGGTCCGGCAGGCGGGTGAGGAACTGGGCCATGTGAATGAAGTCCATGCAGGTGAGGACGTCCTGGTAGAGACGCAGCAGGCCGAGCGCCGTGCGGAACAGGAACTCCTCGCCGTCCCTGCAGAACACGTCCCACACCCGACACGCCAGGTCCAATGGCAGCGACTTGCTGTACAGCGTGAAGATCCTGGAGGATGGGGGGGACAGAGAGACGTGGTTTTGAGATGATACAAAAATAAAAGTAGAGTGCATCAAGTGCACACAAGAGTATTCACAACTAAATAAATTTCACTTCTCTGATTTTCTCTCAGGTGTGGTTAAGTCTGACCTCAAACACACTGACAACCACCACCACTCTGCAATAATTGGTTGATCAATTAGTTGATCCTTAGAAAATGTATGGGCAGCTATTTTAAAAATCATAATTATTTTGGTTATTTTTCAAATAGATAAAAAGGCGGTATCAGATTCTAAAAATGTAATAATTAGCTTTTTTTAAAAAAATATCTTCAGGGCTGTTAGTTGATGTGCTTATTGGAAATTTCACCTTGTTATCGTTTTGAAGTGTAAACAAGAAATTGTGTCTCACAATAAAAAAAAAGGTAATTGACAATAACATAATACCAAAATATTGCCCCTGCCTCTCCCTTCATAAGGCAGCTGACTGATGTGTGAGTGAGTAAAGTAGAGGTGTGAGTTTCCATCTTAGATCACTGACATTAACCTGCCTACACAAACAGCCCGTCCGGTTTTCTCAGAAACACACTTGACACTGAAAGTCTATGTGAGCACAAGAGTGGTGTTTCTAGATGACAAAACTAAGCAAGTTCCACCAGGTAGGAGAACAAAGTTCTCTCTGCACGAAGGCGGAGAAAAAATTGCCGTCTGATATTTTGGCTTCCTATATAGTTTCTGTTCTGGCTGTGAAGTGGCAAGTTGTTCAAAGAGGTTAATATTGCATCACAATATAATATTTTTTCATAAATAAGGGGGGTGGAAACAAATAATACATTTAGAAAAAAGAAGGAGTAAGACTCACCAGTCGATTAAATAAATATCGGGGGTCAAGTTGTTTTTCTTGAAATGTGCAAAGAGCTTTGGTAGATTTTCTTCAAAGAACACTTCGAATGCTCCAAAGTATGTCAACATCTGCAGAGAGGAAAGAAGGTGGTCTCATGTAGCAACGCAAACACAAACTACATCATTGTGTTCAGTTGCCAGAGTCAGAGCAAAACGAAAACTGGTCAAGACTGGTTGTGGTATAGCAGAGTGATTCCTGTGGTGTTGACATGTCAGAGATTCCAAAAAGGCCCTGTTATGAAAAATCTACTCTGAGCCTAGGTGATGAGGTTTTGGCATCAAAATGCAATAAAAGACATAGATGAGCTTGAATGTAGGGCTGCAACTATTAGTGGAAAAGATTAGCCAATCGATTACAAATTAAACAATTTTGATAGTCGATTAAATATTTCAAATCCTTTCCTCAGAAAAATATATAGTTTGAGTTCCTCATATATGATTGTGAGCCCACTTTCTGCCATTTCTATAGATAATAATCGAGATTAATTGATAAAATAACCATTAGTTACCCTGCCCCTTACCCGCCAAAAAAGTGGCGGTTTAATAGCAGCTGCGAAAAATGTATTAAAAGTTTTTCGAAATGTACTGAAAGAAACACTTTTCAACAAAATAGTGTAATAAAATATGCTCATGTATGGAGATACCCTTTGGAGCTACTCATATGACTATATTCTAGATTGTCCCGCTTTTGTCTGGAGGATCATATATTATACTGTAAGTTTTGTTATATTCTTTTGTTTAATAATTTGGTTAAAATGTTGCCTTTTTTAATGCAGTGTGCAGATACTCTCCATTTTGTATGCACTACTACTTTTCTTCATAAATAAAGTTTCACACCGTGTGTGTGTGTGTTCGTGCGTGAACTGACAAGGCTGTGGTCGACTCTGAAGAAGGCCATCTGACAGGGCTTGTTGAGCAGGTTGGCAAAAGCTATGAAGGCATCAGCTGTGTCCAGGTTCAGGATCAGCACTGCTGCGATGAACGACATTCCCTGCACCTACAACCACACAGACACACACACACACACACACACACACACACACACACACACACACACACACACACACACACACACACACACACACACACACACACACACACACACACACACACACACACACACACACACACACACACACACACACACACACACACACACACACACACACACACATAAAAACAATGTTAAAATGGTCTCACTGTGAGCATATTTGTATACAACTGTTCTCTGAAGGTGACGGCAGAGAAAGGCACTGGCAGAAAATGAACACCTGCTAAAGGGGTATTCTGCACCATGCGCTCATTGTCACTTTCTCTACATAATACAATTCAAAACCCTAATTTACAACCATAAGTAGTTCAGCTTCAGTCCGAAAACATCAGCTGGAAAGAGAGAGGAAAAAAAAGAAGTGTGCACAGAGATGAATGCACAGATGGTGCACTCGAAGCAGCTCATGGGTTGGGGTCAGCGCAGGAAGTCACAGTCATTTATTGACAGCATGAGGCTGCGGTGAACAGCAGAAAGGCAAACCACAGCATCTACAAGCACAGCGTGGTTCTGATGTGCAAACATGTAAAAGTATGATGTTTAAAAACATCCTGAGGTGCATCTATCTCCATGGTCGCATTCAAATTAGAGCGCACATCAGGAGAGGGTCCTGCTCAGCAGACAGTAAACTTCCACACAATGTTATCCACTTTTATCAACTTCTCCAGGTGGTTTTCGTTGTTGAATTTGAGGTTACGTCACCAGGCTATGAGGCCATGGACTGTACACAAAAATGGACGTAGACTCCAGATTCAGAGGGAAGCCAGCGTGGAAGTGCCTAACACCTGTATTCTATCGAATAACCAGCAGGGGGCAACTCCACTGGTCGAAAAATAAGTCAGTTTCAATAGAAGTCTATGAGAAAATGACTCACTTGATTTATAACGTAATAAATATTTATCCTGAGGAGTTTATGGTTCAATCTCTAGTTTCAAGTCTTCTTCAATACAGCATGATGTTCATTTTGTTAATTATATTCTCATTTAGAGTCAAATGGACGATAACACACGGTATGTCATCGGGCGAGTATACGAAGGAGTGATTGACAGCTTGTACCGTGCAATGGTGCAGGTTGCAGGTGGGCGAGTCCTTGAGCTCAGTGAGACCCGACCCTCACTTGACCCCAGCCTCACCCTCGTCCAAATATGGTTACTTGTGGTTTTTCATAAAACTCGAGGCTTGAAAATGGCGGTTTATAAACCAATGGGCAATGTCATGGTGGGTTGTCACTCGTATTAGGGCCAAAGGTTATAACAGCCGCTACCAAGGGGTTAGGGTTAGACTCGGCCAAATCTTGGTGTTGATCCTGTTTTAATGAAATGGACATGAAAACAGTCCATTATTGTGCCTGTTACAGTCCACCTGTGTATTCTTCCTAGTAGTAAAGGCAGGTGTGTTGGCTCCATTTTGGAAAGTCCATGTTGTTGTGTAATTATTTTACTAATTTTGTGAATCAAATGTCCTCTTAGTGTCCAACTAACAGTGGGCAGACTATCTCACACAGGCATAGAGAATACCGGCTTCTCACACATCCTACACACTGAGCACCTCACACAAGACAATAATAGATGGTGGGTAGGTGATAGGACTGCATGGTGGTGTAGTGGTTAGCACTTTCTCCGCACAGCAAGAAGGTTCTGGGTTCGAACCCCGGTTCAAACCAACCAGGTGTGGAGTTCCCGTGTACACTTCCCGTGTATGCGTGGGTTCTCTCCGGGTTCTCCTGGCTTCCTCCCACAGTCCAAAGACATGCAGAATGGGATTAAGTTAATTGGAGACTCTAAATTGACTGTAGGTTTGAATGTGAGATAGGCTGGCCTCTCGCCCAATGTTAGCTGGGATTTGCTCCAGCGACCCTTAAAATGGATAAAGCGGTAGACGATGGATGGATGGGTAGGTGATACGTGGGAGGCTCAAAGTTGTGTCATTTTTAACCTTCATTATAGTACCACTTTACATAACCTCAAAGTTCGCATCGTATGATCAAGAATGGCTACTTTGGTCTGTCTACTAATGTGCAATATGTTGCCTTAAATTTGATTTTCAACATCAATACAAAACCAAAAATCACAACACAACAATCAGAGGGATTTACACAAGCATGAAAACCATAAAACACCTAAACATTTGCCCAGTCTCGACTGAAATTTACCACACGGCAACCACATGACAACACACCTTGAGCTTCAAAAGACTGTGCTGAAAGATCACAACAGAGATGTATTGCTTCTGTGAGTGTGTGCGTGTGACTTACATAGCCAACGTCTGGCCGGTAGCAAGTGTATGCTCCCAGAATGCTGTGCAGCACATCGTGATAGGGCCCGCCCTGATGATAAACAAAAGGAATAATGATGGCACATGAAAAAAAGGGCTAAAAAATACAAACAATCTCCAGAAATTAAAGAGTGAGATATGCTTTGATAAATATCAGAATCAGAATGGTAAGAATCCTGACCGTTGCTGTTTCAGACTAATTTTCCAAGAGTTAAGCTTGAGGTTTCTAAGAATGTAGAAAAAAAAATCCATATCATTGGCAACATGACCTTTGTGTGTCTTTGTGCTTTTTTTGTCAGTGTTTTCTTTGGTGAATCCTATTATTTGCTGTCTGCAATGGAAACACATTAAACAGATAAAAAGAAAGGGGCAGCCATCATGTTGGTGGCGTTGGCGGAGCTTCTCTCACTGACCTGTTGGAAGATACACAGGTGGGGGAAGGTTCTTGAGATGTCCAGCTTGATCAGTTCCAGACTCGACTCCCTATCTGAAGAACCAGCAGCTGACATGAAGACGTGGCGGCAATTTAAGAAACACGCATCAAGAAAAAGAACAATTTGATGGACAGAGTTTTTATTCTCTCTCTACCTTCGGTTTCCATCTCGGTGGCAGGTGCTGGCGTGTTCTTGCACTTCTCTTTTGCCCGGGCCAGACAGATGTTATACAGCTCTGCAGGGTCACATTACAGCACAGTCATTAAAAGACAAGGAGGGGGAAGATGGAAGCTAAAGAGACTGAGCAAAGAACATGATGACTGGACAGAAACCACTTCGGAAATGAGAGGATTCAGCTCCTTTGAGGTGATTAAAAGAAAACAGATCTCCTGCCATTTCAGACGACATTTAGTTTGTTGCAGTAAGGGGAATGTACCCGGCATGCTATTTGACCTGTGGATGCCCTCCAGTGATGAGATGCTGGATGGAAATCATGAGATTTTCTGAGACGCTGATGATGCGGAGCTCTGCACTGTGGCCTTGATCTTGTTCGGCACCCAGCGCAGGCCGATAAATATAAACTTCAGGCCATGCAGAGGCCAGTCTCATGTGAAGATGTGCTGTTATTGCAGATATCAAAAGTCTGAGATCACCGAGCACCTTAATAGGAACACCTGTACACCTGCTTAAACATGCGATGATCCAATCAGCAAATCGTGTTGCAGGCAGTGCAAAGCATTAAATCATGCAGACACAGGACAGATGCTTCAGTGTATCACATAAAAACATCAAAAAATGTGATCTCATCCTGGTTGTAGCATTAGCAGTAGCAGTAAAACGGCCTTACCTAAAGTAGAGGGACTACCTTCACTAAGCTGCTACTTATAAAAAGACAGACAACTTCAAAGGGACTGAGCTTCGTGTGAGCGTTTTTTCGTGTGTGTGTGTGTGTGTGGGGGAGCAGGGTGATAATGCGCAGCAATGTGCTCCATTTAAAAGGCTGAGTGGCGAAAAGCAGAGTGGGACAGCTAAGCAGTCAGCGAGCGAGTGCTTATCTGCAATTAGCCTGGAGCGCGATGAGGAGCACGGACACTGAGACTGCATAGGGGCTACCTGTGTGACATTCGATGTTCCTTTAGAAAGAGGGAAATAAGCGTGTGTGTGTGTAATCTCAAGCCAGACTCAGAGAAATCCTTCAAAGCCTGCTTGTTTCCTCTCATACTACTCACTGGACCATGCTCCTTCTTTAATATACACACTCCTTCTATCTATCTCACTGCCACTTATTCAATTACAAAAGCTGAGACAACCTGCTACACCCATTTGTGTGTGTGTGTGTGTGTGTGTGTGTGTGTGTGTGCGCGTGCATGCGTTCGGCCTTTTCAAACTACTGTGAATTAAACAATGAGGTTGATGCTGATGATCTGAGGAGCAAATAAGTAACAAATCAGCACATGACGAGTACACCTGACATCTTCCGGTACCATCTCTTCTCATTTTCTCATTCGCTCCGAGATGCACATTCACTGCCATGTACCATGCGTTATGTTGAGGTCATTGCCCACAGCCAGGCTCCACACTTTGCCTCTGACACTGGGGGGGATGCCTTGCCACCAGAGGTCTCTCACTCGTCGTGACGTACACCTGGCAGAGGGTTACATGTTGGGAAGAAAGTTGAGTGTGTTTCACAGAGGATACAAGCATTTATTGATCAAAGTCTCAACGTGGACAGCATTTGAGGTAAAACTAATCCTGTTGTCAAACCTCTTTATTACCACCTCTAATTCAATGCGCTGCTCCATTTGTCATTGTCAAAAGCCATGTCATTACGGCTATGCCAAGAGCAAGAAACAATCAAATTTAGAAAAACATCCGGGTTGGGGTCGAATTAACGCAAGTATCAAGTCTCCCTATGGATGTTGAGCCTTTTTAGAGATTAAAACACTAATTGACTTTTAAAAAGATAATTAAGCAAGATGGCCTACAGCAACATCTGACAACTTTTGTCCCGTTTGGTAATCAAGTACTAATCTTAGTTTCAGGTCTTAAACTCGTGGGAGTGGCAAATTTTGGATAACAAAGTATGACTCTTATGTATAATGAGAGGTCTAACAAAAGGTATGAAATTGTGGCGATTTCAAAGAATGAACATGTGGAAGTTATGCTTGTAAAACAGGTTGCGCGTTCTTAATCTCACGATTAGTCATTCTGTCAGCTCACAAAATGGTGACATCACAATAACAGACAAACCGACATTTAATATAGAACATTATTAAATATAAAGAATATGTTGGCCACCAGATGACTTAACAGATGACTGTGATATACACTGACCATGTTATACATTTTATGCACTGGAATATTTCATGTATCAAACTAAAAGCCTGGACATTTAGGGCTAACAGTATGCCAACATATACATAACTGGAGAGTTCATCAGCACATATTGTTAGGCACTGTGAGGGCTGCACTGGGTAATTAATAGTTAATAATTGTTGAGTCAGTGTAGGAACTTGACTGGATTTAATCTGACATGAAGTGAACGTTGCAGTTTTTCAACTTTTAGTTTCCAGAACAGACTCAGTCACTTCTTTAAAAAAAAATAATAAGAGACAAGATTCAAGATATTCACTGTCACATTGGATGGAAGTAAAATCGTATAACAAAACGAGAGAGTGATGCATCAATGAATACCACTTCAGATCATGTGAATATTTTGCAAACAGCACTGAGTTGGGGTAATGTGCCAAAAGATACTCTTTCATTCTTTTATGTGTGCATAACATCAAGTGGCTCTTCTTTGTTTAAAGCACTGGACTGTTAAAAGTTTGATCAGAGATTATACAGAGAAGGGATTAATCAGTAAAAAGATTTAAAGCAAGTGTTTTCTGGGGAATAACCATGAACATGGACATTGTTATACGTCTGAGCTCTGTGAGAGTGATTGAACTCACAGTGTGCTCCAGTTTGGTAAGATCTCCTGGTTCCAGGTCTGGGCGGCTGTGCCAATGCTCTCCTCCAGCTTACACCGATCCTCCAGCTGCTTCTTCCTCCTCTGAGCCTCCTTCAGCTCTACAGACAGAAGGGTGAAGAGAGGTGGTCAGACACAATAAGAGAGAGGAACTGAAACAGAGATGCCAAACTTTAAAGGAAGGTGGAGGAAAAAAATTAACTCCAGATATCGTGAATCATGTTCCTGATACTTTGCTTTTGTAGCTGTGGTGAATTCCAGTGCTCCAGGGATGACCTTATATCTTGGAAAAAAGACAGTGAGTCAACCTTGATTCTTTTTTTGTCAAAAGTCATCACCTCTCTTCTTGGCCTGGGCCACCATCTCTTCATACTGCTGTCTGTGTTTCTGTGCCTCCTCAGCTGGCTTGGCAGGCAGATTCCTGTAACACACATACATGCACGTAAGGAAATGGGTTAGCAGCTATGAGTTTCTCTGAGCTTAACTTGCATTAATGTCTGAGTGCTTCTGTGGCACGAAGAGAGGAAAACGCACACAGAGAAACAGGCCAGCAGCCATTTCCTGACTTTGTTCTAGTAACGTGCTTGTGTTTATGAAGAGAGCTATAGTGAAGTTGCACATCCTCCAGTTATCATACAATGTGTTGGACCCATTTAGTGAACATTTTATCATGCCACCCTCTTTAAGATGTAATGTGGTGGTAGATGCTACAATGAGGTTACATCTCAAGTACAGTATATGTGACGCCATATTTTGGCCTTTAATATCTGACCAACTTGTCGTTTTACAACACGACATGTCGGTCATGTTGTCGTGAATCAAACCAGAATCAAAGTTCATTAATCACCTAAGAAACAACAGATGATGAACCAGTCTCACCTCGAGGTCTAGAGCACATGGAAATTAAATATCTATATTCTCAGACAACTGGTCAAACTGTGCTGATAAAGATCATGTATGAGAGAAAGCCCTGGAAAAAGGCGCTTTCAGAATGTCTCAGTGTTCTCCGCAACCTATGTCAGCTAATGAAGGTCATGTGAAACAGTTATAAGCCCCTGATACATTTTAGTATGAGGACCTTGAGTTGAGATCATTTTAAAACATGCTCATATAAATCTAGGTAGTATTAAGGGATTTTAATATTAGTTGTTACCGAAAATATGATCCACTTTTATTCTTTGTATTAAATATTGCATCAGCTGGGGTTGCTGTGATCTTAGTGAGTGTTTCTGCTTCAGCATACTGAACCTCATACCTGTGTCATGTATAAATGACCTTTGATTCCAGTGCTTGTTTCTTCAAAGGCTTATCTGGCCATAATAAAAAACTACAAATACACATCAATGGAACACTCTGCCAAGCTAAAAACATACAGTACGTTCACTTTTCTAGATGACTGTTACCAGTAGAGGGCGATACTAACAAAGGAAAATATATGGAAGGTTGCATGTAGCAAAAAAGCCTGGGCAGCAGCTGAAATCACAGTTTTGCTTGTCATGGTGATAAAATCAACTTCCTAGAAACACGGGAAGTCTAGCTAAATCAGGACCGTTTTATTCACCACGTGGTAGAGGGTACCACTGAATGCAAGAGGATGCACAGCATATGTCTGTCTCTTTGTTGACAAAAAGCAAAATCGCCCAAAAGCAGGGTAATGGAGCCAGGGTGAGGGAAGGCCATTATACTTTCAGCAGCACCTTCTCTCGCTTTCTGTAAGAAGATCGGGGGGAAATGCTGGGAGCGGGAACAACACTGAACAGAGTCTAATGATCCAGCAGAGGAAGGAGGGCTGATAAAGAAGGAATGTGGGGGAAGATATAAACACAATGGCCTTATTTTCTGATGAGCAAACCTAACTGGCAGCTAGAGAGAATGATAAAATGTGGGATAGTTTAACAACCCAACGATCGATGGTGTGTGTGTGTGTGTGTGTGTGTGTGTGTGTGTGTGTGTGTGTGTGTGTGTGTGTGTGTGTTTACATACGCAGGTCTGTCCTCCAGTATAAGTGCGGTTGTGGAGAGCGGCTCAAAGTCCAGGTTTTTCCTCACACTCTGCCTGGGTGACGTTGGGTTGCCGGGTCCAGCTCTGCCACTCTTCGTTTCATATTCCTGACAACGGAGACGGAGGATTTGGTCAAATAAACAAAAAACTAAAACTTGATTACAACAATGTCACAAGTAAACCAACTCGCTGCCGGGGTCCATTTCATTTGGGTTACACTTAGTTTCACTTTGTAGTGACATGTACACAGAATCCACAAACACACATAGTGAAGTGAACTGAAGAATATTGGTGGATTTGTTTTCCTATATTGCATATCAAACTACTAACAACAAGGGATGCGGCTCCACACACAGCCAGGGAATTCAACACAGTGGTTATAGATGATATCCAATTCAGTGTGTTAGGACACTTGACAACCTTGTGACAACGTTCTTATGGCCTCTGAGCATTTGTCAGCTGGTGTCTAATGAACATGTGGTTTCTGCTCCACCCATGGGAGTGTGATACAGGCCTATAGAAAGGGGGGGACCATGTGACGGTCAGGCTGTTAGAGCTAAGGCCACAGAGCACTGCCTCACAAGGTGCGTGTGTGTGTGTGCGTGTGTGTGGGTGTGTGTGCATTAAAGTTTAAACCCAGAAATTAGAATTAGGGCGCGGTTAGTGCACAAATAGTTAAGGGAAGACCTTTGGAGAAGATCTCTGGAAGATGCTACATAGTCTTACTGGTTAATTAAGAAGCTACTGTAAATAGGGCAAGTGCAATATGAGCATGCACACGCACACACACACAATGTGTGTCCTCCAGTGTGTTGGGCTAGTTAATAATGCAGGCCCAGCTCTGCAAGCAATCAGCTTAACACTGTGCTACCACAGGGACATTCACATTGATCAGCATAGGCCACAATACAGGCAGGGAATCTATTTCGTGTGTGTGTGTGTGTGTCTGTGTGCGTGCGTGCGTGCGTGCGTGCGTGCGTGCGTGCGTGCGTGCGTGCGTGCGCCATTAGTGATCCAGCACATGTTATTAATCTGTCTTTGTGACGCTGTCTGTTGTGCCAGAGCCTGGTCTCCATTGGCCCGGAGGGACAAATAAAGGTAATTGAATCTGGCAAATTCTTTGCTTGAGGAAGGGGAAGAGACCTCAAAGTCAAGGGAAAGAAGAGAAGTAATTAAAAGACATAAAGCTTCCATGAATTACTTACAATAGCCATAACCTTTATGTACGGAGGACAAAGTTAGTCCTTTGCAAGATCATTACAAAATGTCATATATAATGTAAAAAAAAAGAAAAAGAACAAAGAGTGTGCAGCCATGCTAGCTGGCCTTTGAGGTTGTACTTTGGAGCTAAATGCTAATGTCAGCAGGCTAAAATACTCACAATGACAATATTAACTTGTTGATATTTGGCAGGTAATGTTGACTATGTTCTTCAACTTAGTTTAAGGGGCCAGTTTGACATTTTGGGAAATTTATTTACTTTCCTTCCGACATCTGCCTGTTAAATATGAAGCAATGACTACAGCAGAGATTCTCAACCACTGGTGCCGCGGCCCACAAGATTTGTCGATCGTTTCTGTCGGTTAAGATGCGAAATAAAAATATTATCTAGATTATCTAAATAACTGAAATTGGAGGCAAAAATTGTGTGTGAACCTTAACTGTCACTATTATTCATTTATTACATGAACAAACTATATGTGTGCATAACTACAGTAGTCACAGTAGGTCACGGGTGAATTGAGAACTGTGATGATGATTGCAATGGACTACTAAATTGACTGTTCACATCCGTTTGTTGCCCCATCAGATTTGTTTTTAGAAATGTTACTGCCTTCCCAAATCTAAGCTATCAATTAATTTGTGCAAATGTTATTATAACCAATACTCAAGATGGCTAAAACTATCAACAAAAGCTTTAAGTACTTAACTGTGTTAATGACTATACTTAATACTTCTTCCATCCAACAGTCAAATCAAATAAATAAATAAAAATAAAGTATAATAAGGTATAGGAAAAAAATAGTTTCTCAAAACACTTTTATATAACTGTGCTTGAATTAACAGCTAACATGTTTGTACTGCTGCTTGGTTTATTAGGGACAGTATGTACCCGAGAGAACAGCTGCAGGTCGATAAAAAAAGGGTAGCCAGAGCTGCGCACCCTGAGAACGGATGGATACTGCAGAGAGAGGGAGGGTGAGGTAGAGAGACTGGGGGGGGATAGGAGGAGTCCCGAGAGGGAGGCAATTTGGCATCTGTTCAGCAGCAATGCAGGTGCGACCAAGGTTGAAACACGAGACGGGACGCGTGTGACACTGCACTGAAGGTGTGTCTGTGGTGTGACAGGAAAATAGGTGTGGATGCGGTGTGAGAAAACATGAGGTGCCAATACTGAAACGAGTAGAGACAGTATCAAAAAGTATGTTGGGGAGAGAACCAACCCAAACCCATTAGCCAAGTTATAAAAAACCAAACGCAGGCGACCGAAGGTACAACAGCAAGAAGCTGGAGCAAAATCCAGTAAAGGCTGAACACATTACTGTATATTCCTCTGCCACTCAAAGACAAGTACGAGTGGTGAATCAGCACTTATGGTAAGCTTTCAAGAAAGTGAGCCCTTTCATTTATTGCCAAGTAGTAATATATAGGCGATATTATATTCAACAGTTCAATATATATTGATGTGTTGTGTGGTATCTCCACATTTCACTCAGGAGTAAACATCAGTCTTTAAACTTGAAAGAAATTTGATTTTACATTAATCATGACAATTACCTATATAGACTTATGTGGCAATCTTTACCATAATAACATAAGTTTGAAGGGATTTAGGGTTTCAGTCTACCAAGTTTTTAAGCAATACTGCGTTGTGAGACTTTATCGGGCTACATAGTTTTAATGATACATACAGATAATGAATATCCCTTAGTGCATAGTGAACTTATTTACTACAACTGATCATATCACTGAACTCACTGTAGACCCCTGACAGACTGACAGTGTTTCATAAAGTTACACTTTCATGAACGGCTCACCCGGAAAATCTAGTTATCTGGCTACAGAAATCAAACAACGTAAACAAAAACACATTATTATGTTGTTTCTCTGAGATTCAACAATGGTACAAAATCCATCCAGCTTCCTGACGCCAAGAGTCCCGTCGTGGCAGGTTTTTAGCTGTAATAGCAACACATCCCATGATGATGACCTGCTTTGTCACACAGGCTTTCAGTAAAGTTCTCAGATTTCCTGGTAGTGATGTAAGAGCTTTCTTGGATGCCTGGCTGCACCGATGGCTGACTGGCTGGCTGTTACTGTCCTTTACCGTTTCAAATTACAGACACTAGGAAACAGCTCAACATAATGCCAAGTCATTTTTCTGGTGCTGATTTTGTTAGGCGAGTAGCATCACTGCATGTGGTCCAACGAAGTCTCACACTTGCTTTGGTAAATGAGTGTTGTTATGATAAACACAGCGTGGGCTTGAAAATACACCAATGTCACAACTATTGGTCAAACTGTGAAACATTGGATTGTTGCCTTTGCATCACATAGTCATGGAAACGCTGCTGGCTTACTTTATAATACGACGGATAAAAGGCCACGGGAGGGGGCATAGCCTGGTGTCACTGCACAATGCCAAACTACTACAAGTCATCACTTCCCCCCAAACTTTATGGAAGTGCAGAACTAAACTAGAAGCTCATTTCATGCGGAAATTCGATTTGTGAGTGCACAGGATCGACTGCCGCGAAAGCACAGCAAAGCACTTTTTGCTGAGACAGATCACGTTAACCTGGATTCCAACCAACAGTCTTCTAGCTGGGAGGCAACAACACAGACCACTGCACGAAGGTGATCTCGATAGACAAGAGTCATTTTGTCAAAGAATAAAGAACATTCACACGTAAGAAAGAAAGAAAGAAGTAAAGAAAGAAAGATGTAAAGGTGTAAAGAAAGACGTAAAGAAAGAAAAATAAGAAGTACAGAAAGAAAGAAGTAAAGAAAGAAACAATAAACATAGACATTAGTGATATGGCCTGGATTCGAACCAATAGTCTTCTGGCTGAGACACGACAGCACAGATAACTGCCCCAAGGCGATCTCGATAGACAAGAGTCCTTTTGTCAAAGAAAAAAGAATTGCAACTTCGTTGGCCCCCTACATGCAGATTTTTGGTCAAATTCATGTTAAAAACTGATGAATTCATAATAAAAATCACTGAAATATGATAGAGCTTAGAAAATGAATAGCCCTCGAGTAATGAGTGAGCCGGATTTTTTGATGTGAAAACGGCATACGTAGCTCAAAAGCTGTGGGAGGATACTTCTCTAACAAGCACCTCGTTCAACGCAGCCCACACACAGGACGACAGCATTCACTGCCTCCTCAATTTCTGACAGGCAATTACAGAAACCTTGAGCAAATTCAACAAACCTTACCAATATAACTGGTCCCATTGTTTTTTGGCAGTAGCATTACTCTAGCTTGCCAGTGAACTTAGTGTAATTTCATGTTGTATTCTGACTGGCTGGTGGGCAAATGGGATTTTACTAAAAGGTTTCTGACGCCATCTGATTTTTCATGAAGCTCATCTTTTGTCCCCAGATCTCTGAATGTGCTGCCGGTAGAGTTTGTCCCAGAGCATCAACATCTCTGACGGACAACCAAAGAATTCACCCACATTAGACAAACCATATAGAGCGCAGTGTAGTGCTGCCTTCAGGTTATCTCAATAATGGATCTCACATCTGATTATTGTTATTACACTGCACTATCAGATTTCATTCAGTGTTTAATATCAAGAATTGAAACAATGCGGTGTGACTCTATGCATAAACTATTGATTAAATAGCTTGTGGCGGTAAAAATGTACGTATAAGTTAGAAACCCTTAACAATAATGTCCCTCAATTTTGCTCAACACATATCCTTAATTAAATTCAGTACCAACCAAATCCATTTAAAATAAGACATGCTTTAGTCACCTTGTTATCGTACCTGGTCAATAATACTAACTGGAAAGTGGAAACTACACATCTGCTGTCATATTGTTGACATAATGAAATATATCAGAATGAATTTTCAACAGTGATTTAATCTGCATGTAATCATTGCTTAACGCACACAACAGTTGAATTAAAGTAAGTAAAGGTTGGGGGGGATTACTTTTTATCGAAGAATATTTTACTGGAAAGCAGAAGTGAAAGTCCCACTGATTCAGCTGTCAAAAGAGCTCTGCGTCTCTTTCCCTGCATCAGTGTTAGCAGCCAGAGGAAATCCCTTGACACACTTCAAAAAAAGCCCAAAATGGAAAAGAGACGGGGCTGTCAAGCTCCTGCACGTGCTTTTGTTGTACTAACTTGCAGGCAATAGGTCGAGCTATATGCAGTGAAGAAGGGTCATTAGTCAATCGACACATCAAGAAAAAAGGGACGTTATCTTTTTTTTTCGTCACTTAAGATATCCTGACAATCAGCACCCGGCTCCCGTCCACAACCACCGCGAAGCGACGAGCAACAAAGAGCTGAAAGACGCTTTTGTGTGAAATCCGAGCCATCCTCCATCTCTGCTGCCTCTCTTTCATGCTCTAACTACAGATGACGTCTGATTCTGCCAGACAAGGAGAGAGAGAGAGATACAGCGGGTCACCGCGTTCGCCCACTTGTCCCTCGCAGTGCAAGTGCTCACTCACCATGAACGCTGCAGGTTCCTTACAGATGGCCAGTCCTCCGGTGGGGGTTCGATTCCAAAACCCTAGCCCAGCGTCATTGCTGCCCCCTGAGCGTTCACTCCTGGCAACCAGACACCAGGGAGGTGCAAAATGAGGCCAGAGGGACAGTCGAGCTGCCGACAGAGGGACACACCCCGCGTTGGAAAGGATGCGGTAGCAGCATGATAACCCTCTTTTTCCCTCTCTCTCTCTCTCTCTCTTCCTCTCCTCCTCTCTCTGAGCAGAGATGCTACACTGTGTGACTCTGCATCACCGTCAATGCTGCTGCTGTCTGTCTGTGTGTCAGTATATCAGCACCGCCGTCTGCACTGAAGTAGCTCTGCACTCTGCTGTGCCCTGCCAGGCATTCTAATCAACCCCAGAGCAAAGGATCAGGTTTCAACCCGGACACAGTCAGGACTGAACGAGCAGCTGGAGCTGAAGAGCCAAAAACAAGTTGCATGTACAAGTTGTGTCTTGAGCCCTAGGAGATTTATTCCCCTTGTTTCCCTGCTTACAGAATGATCCACTATATATAGATGCAGTGTTGTGGCAGACAACATACCTTTGCACTGTGCACTGGATTAGTACATTTTTCACAACAGGTTTTTTAATAATTGCATACATGAGCAGTCAGTATCGCAATGATGACATTTTCAGTTTTGTTCAGCAAAATTGAACAAAAAACTGTTGAAAACCTACTCATTTAATTTTCATAAAAGAGAGGCCTGATCCGATCGAACCCGATAAAAGAGTAAACCTGAGTAAAATTACAACTGATCCTCAACAGAGAGGACGCAAACAATTGCAGCACCATGATGCCAAATCAATCAATCAATCACTAAGCTGCTGCAGTAGAAAAGAGCTGTACTATAATTGTGTCTTCAGAATGAATGTTAAGTCAAAGAAACTAAAATAATTATTTTATATGCTTCATTTCCCATTTCCACCTTCCGCACCAGCAATAGCACATTTTATTCAACTAGGTGATCTACAAAAAAAAACCTCAATCAATATCTTGGCTTGGGTTCAGTTCCTCATCAGAACAAAGCAGACCTGTTAGGTTCTCTGTCTCCCCTTCACCTCAAAACACACCGTGTTTTCCCTGTGGTGATTATTACATAACACTTGAACAGATACCAAGAACCCTCTGGTACATAAGGATCCACTCTGGTCTTCGTCAACCTGAGACCTGTGGCAATAAAACAAGACCTGACCTAATCTGGACATGATGAGTCAGGTTTCGTCCTCTAACACAAAGTAATTACGCTTTGACCCTAAAAGGTCACCAAATCTATGCAGAGGGGCATTGAGGCTGTTCTGACGGACCTTACAATGACATTTAATGATTGTTTTCCCTTCCACTTATCACCAGTAGCAAATACTTAACTTTTAACACCTCAGATGTGATGATGAATATGATATTTGTTCGATTTATTGGAGAAAACATTTTGCTATTGCACGTGTCAGCAAAGTGAAACACGACAATCCTTCTCCCGAAATCATTTCTTTAAGTCCAGAGGGGGGTTTGAATGACATTACATTCAAATTAAAACTCTTATTGGGAAAATTGTTTGGTTTCAGCCTCACCCCCAGGTCCCAGGAACTCAGACTTGTCCTGGCTGCCACACAGTGTGATTCAGAGGCTCAGCAGACTACACAACGGTTACTTTCTTCAGGCAGCAATTCTCTGTGGCCAGATATTGTACTTAGGCCTCCAGATGTAGGAGGAGTGCCAAGTCCCCCGAACTCACAGCAAAGTGGTGTAAATAAGAGTGTAAAACTTGATTCATGGAGTTGCTCTCAACGTGGAAAAGTGGCTAGTGGAATAGCACACAGTGCGTCCTGTAGCAGCTGCACAATAACCTTGGCAAATAAAGCATTACACAGACCCCGCCTTTGAACAGCAGTGTCATTGGCAACACAAAAGCTTTGCAAGCCTATCCTTGTTAACCGACTGAGGTGGACCTAAGGAATCAGGAATATAAGGTTACAACCACAGATGAGATTGACTGCGCATATCAAACTCATGTGGGTGTGTATAATGAGTGTGCGCGTTTGAGTGTTAGTGTGCACGTGCACTTGTTGTAAGAGTTAACATTTCAATCCTGGGATTCCAATTTCAAACCAATACAACAATTGGATCGACCTCGAGGCAGTCAGAAACAAAACGTGCAATTTAGCATATCAACAAATGCTATAAGTGTAGTTGTTTGTTCTTTTGGTTAAAATATATTAAGTGTATACTGTTGCAATTGCAAATTCCAACTCTCCACATCAATGGCAGCCATCTCGGTTGTTTACAAAAAAAACTTCAACACAACTCCTGTCAGTCTTTGTATCAAAAATGTCCCATGTTAGATAAATGGTTGTGATTGGCCCAATCTGCCCCTGACCAGGGGCGGATCTACAGGGGGGCAAGAGGGGGCAGCTTCCCCACTACTGTAGAGCCTTGCCCCCCCCAGCTGCCCCCCTAACTTTTGTGTTCTTAAAACTGGACTTATAAAAACAAACCGCCACTATGTCCACAAGCTTCTCAAAGCATTAAAACAAACAATAAATTGACCAAAAGTGAATAATTGTAAATGTAATTTAGGCCCCTCAAATACTTAGCTACGACCCTGCATCAAACGTGCAGAGCAGCGTTCACACAGTCTGGCTCACACACAGCGAGTCTGCTACGGTGGCTCTGCATCTCGGCAAAGAGTGGAGCGACTGTGCGGCCCCGGGGTAATCTGAAGGTGAAGTCAGTTTTCCCTGGTGGAGTTTAAACACACCAATTTGACTCAAAGTTACATTTGTAATGAATCTAATGTATGCTAAAGGCAATTCAGCTTCAGCAATAACAGCGCGTCCATTAATTAGTCAAAAGTCAAATCGCTTGTGATTTGTAAGAGCTTTTTGCACTTTGATTAGTTTTTATGTTAGTAAAGACAAGAACAGCCTGACAAAATATTAAAATCCATCACGTTTACAGAGGGTCGCTGTTTTGGGGGGCGTTACATTGCAACACACTACACAGTGCAAGGAGATCGATCATTTTTATTTGATTCAAATAAATTTAATTAAGCAGTACTACAAAATCCACTCACATAGCACAGCAATGAGGCTGCACAAATGAAACCAGCGGGGATATTGCACGGGAGGAAATGAAGGAAGGAAATGAAGAAGGAGAAGGCAGTAAACTGGAGAGAGCAGGAGGGTCAGAGAAAGAAAGAGAAGAGGAAAAAGAAGAATTGAATGTGAGGGATGAAGAGGAGGCAGATTCACCCTGACCCTATTAATACTGTTACTTTTTTTTTGTTACTTTTGAATTATCCATGAACTGTTTTGTTTTGTTTGAACACTGGGGTTGTTCCTGTTGTGCATTAAAAACGCTTGAGTAGTGTGTTAAGGCATGATGAAACAATACATAGTTTTGAAGTATTTTTTTTTCATATGGAGATTCCCGCGTACCGTCCTCCCATGCCACCCTGCCAAGACCTCTTGCCAGCCCTTTGCCACCCAATGTAAAATTTTCTAGATCCGCCACTGCTCTGGACGGATCTATCTAACTGATTGGGTAGGTTTCCAGACAAGACATTTTACAGCAATTTAAACCAAATGTATTACATGTTAAAGGGCTTCAATGTAAACGGTACATTTTAGCACATTAACGGGCGCACAAAAGACAGGGCTACTTCCCTCGTGTCAGCCACAAGATAATTGGCAGCATAATTACAAGCTCCTCTAATTGCAAGCTGCCATCTTGTTCCAGGGTTTATTTTGTCAGTGGAGAACAGTCATGCTCTTTATTTGGGCCTGAGATACTTTCCTGTTTGCCTTCTGAATGGCACTGTGAAATGATGTGTCCAGTCACAAGCTGGCTATCTAACAGTGCTCGCAAACACCCTTGACATTTTGAATTTCCGCTTGTTGATCGACACAAACACTATCACGTGCACATTACTGCCAGAATGAGCAGAAAGTCTCGCACAGACAAATAGCAGACAACTACAGTTGTATGTATATTGTCATTTTTCATGTGTTACACCAAAGCCGTGAATGTGTACATTCATTTCTCAGGTCCAAAATTTGCCATGTAGGTCAACGTTCAAATACACATAGGGTGGCTGTTTGTCTTTCAGCATAGGGCTTTCTAAAAAGAGCTGTAGGGCCTAAATGCCACTAATGGTGAGTGTTGTTAGCAACTGCTAACGGACGGTGAGAAAATATTCACTGATTTTTATGAAATGTCGAAGGAGAAAATGAATTGGAAATTCACTTCCGGAACCAGAGCTATTCAAAAAGTCGGCGGTCACTGTTGCGCTCTATTCTAGCAGAGCAAATTTAAATAAGCAAACAAACAAAGACCTGTTACCTTCTGCAATTGAGGTAAATAACAGCCTGTTCAATATTTGAGGAAATACAGCATGTATTGGTTTTTAGTGCCCGGTGGTAAAAAGGGATTTTTAGTTTCTCATGATTTGATCTTTGAACAGCAGTAGTTCTGCGGCACAAACTAATTAAAGAATGAATTCAAATATGGAGTTTAAAGTAAAATTTAGCACTTAAGAAGTTCAGTCCGATACCGTCAAACACTTCTATTAACAAAGTACTGAAATCCCAAATAAAAAACAAACAAAAAAGGAAACATTTTTATACAGAAGGGATCAGCTGTTCAGAGGAGACGACACTCCTCAGCTCACAGTCAGGGAGGCTGTGTTCTCTGTGACAGGCTCAAACTAAATACACAGCAAAAAAAAGGAAATAAGTATAAAACAAACAAACCTATTGTTGGTTCATGTGACTAATATCTTGAAGGCTTGAACACAAAATGCCGCTGAGCGGAGGCTCAGATGTTGCCATGTAAAAAAACAAGCTAAAGTATGCTTAAAGCATGCTCTTCTTCTCAATGTTCAACAAGCGTGGTCTGAAAGCATCTGGTAAATTTTTCATGTACAGATTGTCAGTGGAGATATGACTCTGAACACTGCACTAAAACTACATCAAAGAACAGAAACTTAAATCGCAAGAAATCACAAGAAATATTGAGCAATCACATTTTCACACTTTTTCATTTCAAGATCCACTGAGCAAAATACTTCCAAACTGAGTTCTCAGTCAGAGGGAATCAAATAGTCTCTTTGACATTATTTGAATTTCCTCAGTGAAGGATTTAAGAAATCTGATTCATGTAAAACTTCAGCAGCAACTCGATTTTGGAAATGGTGATTTATTCTGCCTCATGGTGAAGAATCATTTTAAAATTCATAATTTTCTCATCTGAGCCTATATTGCTATTTTAATGCCTTTTATATTTCATTTTATTGAGATGATGATAGATGGGCTTTTGCCTGGTGGGTAGAGCATTGGTCTATTTTCCTATGTATGCTTTTTCAGTTACTGATATCTGATCATAAAAAATATTGTCTAGTGTATGGGAGATATCTGATACCTCATTTTTATGCACAATTTCTTCCAGTTACCAGGAGTTTTGTTTCTACGTTAACATTCTTCATTTGCCAACCCAATTCTGTGATCTGCCAAAAATCAATGTTCTACCTTTTGTATTTTCTTCGGGTCCTTTATGGGGCCTTCCCGTGGGGGGACTTTCCCAAAGAGCTTCCACCCCGGATCCCTCTGCTCCACTGGCCGACTGTCCTTCCCCCTCCTGGCAAACAGGCTCCTGAGAGAGAAGCCAGACAGAGGGCAGGAATTAGACATGAGGAAAAATAAATTGGGTCAATACACAAGACAGAGGAAACAGTAGAACACAAGCTATGACCGCAGTCTTCACTGGGTGACTCTTTTGGGCCCCCAGAGCGGCAGGGGTCTGCGTGTCCTCATAACTAGTGGGATAAGCTCATAAGAGGAATCTGTGGATTCAAGCAAAAAGCCATACAGGCCACCCAAAGAGCAACCTGTAAGAAGACAGGCTGGACAGTCTCCAGACAAATAAACAGGACAATAATTAAGCATCATGACAGTTTAAAGGGTGAGGAAAAAAAGCCATCTTTGCCGCTTTCATTAAAGGATCCACTTAAAATTATCACGATACTATCTGCTCTGCACTCTGAGTGCTCTACTGGAAGAAAGAACAATCTGCGTGGCATGTTTATCTTCCCTCCACCTGGTGTTTAAATACCACATGCACAAGCTGCTGGAAAAGCCTTCCGCTTTTCAGCAGGGTCACCATTTAGCCAGATACTCCTTTCATCAGTGCGGTATTATCACAGAGCTGTCATTGGGGGCTTTAATTAGAGGCCTGAAAAGAGCCACGCGGTGAAAAGATGCAAATAAAACCAGTCAAATTAAAAGCCTCTTCCGACCAAGCAAGGTGACATAACAGACAAGAGTAATCAAAGAGTCCATATCTCACTGTTGGCCTACGACAAATCTCATTGACAGCATTCCACCGTGGAAACTGCTTATTCATTGATTTTGCATTGACACCGTTTGGACTTAACCCCGTGGACCCGAGAGAAGTGGCAAAGAGGTTCAAACTTACAAAGTTGTTTCAGTAGAAACAATCTGACCTTTGACCGGCTGACTTGCTGCAAATCATGACCCGAGCGCTCGCTGCTGCCTCCAGGGTCGTGATGACCGGGAAATGTGTCAGCAGACGCTCCAGGCTGGAGGCTCAGTTTAACTGACAGCTGACTGCAAGGCTTCTGTGATGACACGGCTGTCATCAAGACATTTGGCCTTCTGCTGTGCTCAACAACTCACTGAGCTCTCATTGACCATTTCTCACGATCGGTCCACTAAAACAAATCATGACATGACGTTTGTTTGCTACTATGAATTTGGAGTCCAAAGCAAAGTTTTCGGATTTTGACAAAATGTGAGAAAATCCAATTATTGCCCAAACAAAGGTGTCAAAACTTACAGATTACATTTTAACTACTGATTGGTTTAGATCCTAGCAGCACATATCAGTAAATACTTCAAACACAGTCTCACCATAGATGGTCCCACGTACAGTATAGCCGCCGTGCTCTCCTGCACTGCTTTCTGATCAGCGCTGCACGATGTAGCCTCTGAACAAACTGTACGGTTTATTGCAGCACATTCAGCTCTGTGCCAGGCTGTGAAACTGTTCCGGTAAATGGCTACAAGTCAACTTGTAACTATAACCAACTATTTTTTATTAGTAATTAGTGACCAGTAGTGGACAACAACAAGGACCAAATCTTTTTATGTCCACACTCAATGAATATGACGCCAGGTGAGCCTGAATTTAAAATGATTTACTCTCCTTTGGTAGCGCCGCAGTCTCGCCTCCCTCATCGTCGCACGTTTCACGCCAGTTCCATGCCAGTTCCACATATTTTCCTCTCTCCTTACCGATAATGATCATGTGAACAGCAGAGGGTATTTCCTCATTCTCTGTACGACTTTGTCGCAAGAAATTGAACGACAACACTGATGCGAAGGGGCCAATGCATCACAGAATGAGTGCACAAAGCAACGTGCAGCAACAGTCTCCCCCATCAGTGGCATTCAAGCTTATCTTCTTCAGCAATTTTCACTACAGCACGGGAGCCAGCATGTTCCTCCTCTCCTGTCTTTCGTTTCTCTGAGAGAGATAGAAGAAAAGTGCTAGAAGACATGAGGCGTCAACACACTTGTAGAGCAATATGTGCAGAGCTGCTACAGGAAGCTGTCATTTGGACACTATCTGCTGTCATCTCGCCTGGGCGAAAAAACTGAAAGGAAGGAAACATAAGCTTTCAGCTCATATGGAAGAATGAATAACATGGAAATCTAATCTAAAAGAGAGGTGATGATAATGTGAGGACTTTGGCCATTAATAATCTGTGAACTGACAAAATAAGAATTCCTAAATTCAGGCATGTTGACTAGCTTCTATCTGAACAATCAGCACACTACTTTTAGCATGTAGACACCTGTCGTCATATGTCAGAATTTCCATACTTAGGTCATGTGACGACAACTGAGCCATCTCAAACGGAGCCAAAAGCTAATGGAAAAGCCTTCCTCTTTTCAGCATGGTCACCCTCCACTAAACTGGACCATGAGACGCAGTTTAAAGATCAGGATAAAAAAGCCTGCGCTCAGCGTACAGACTCCTTCCTTGTCAGACTATCATTTCCAATGTCTATTAAGAACTTTGAAACTCAACTAGTGAATTATCCATGAACTGTATGATAAAAAAATGGGCACATTTGTAACCTTTAACAGCAGTGGATTGATTATTGACTCATACCTTGTATCGTCACATAAAACTGTACTGACATAGGGTGGAAAAAGTAAACTGTGACCGAGCTTTTGAACCACGGGGAGTGGTGAACTTGAGTAACCCTGTAAGCCACCACAAATCAACGCTGCACAGATCGAAGTCAACCGAGCGCCAACTTTAAATAGCAGACCCCGACTTCAAGTCTCAGAATAATTTATATCACCACATTTTTCTGTGCAGTTCCAACATAATATTTTTTTTCTTTCTTTTCAGTCTCCGTACCTTCCACCAAACAAATCCTGCCCTGATTTGCATTCAGTCAAAACCAAATGTGTTTCAACGTGACAGCTGAATGGCGATGGGTATGGTCGGGTGCTTGAGTAGAACGGCGAGAAAATCCAAAGGCAACGGCAGAAATGCTTGTTTGTAATGTTGAATTCAAGCAGAGGCTTTGCACTGCACTGGTGTGTGGTCAAGTCTCCCAGGACCTCTCAACACTTTGTGTTCTGTCTTGATGTGTTCAAATAAGGTGATGAGGTGTCCCGACAGTTCATATGCTTCACTTGACATTGACGACGCCTGGCACAGAAATACTAAGCAAGCTAGTACAAGAAGAAGGAAAGCAGAGAACACTGTGTCCCCC
Organism: Scophthalmus maximus; assembly: GCF_022379125.1. Lineage (NCBI taxonomy): Eukaryota > Metazoa > Chordata > Actinopteri > Pleuronectiformes > Scophthalmidae > Scophthalmus > Scophthalmus maximus. The sequence continues at coordinate 2,939,300 of NC_061516.1, forward strand.
CCTGCACATCATAAACGACATGAGTGAGCTAGAGTTGCTCCAACATTCAGTCAACCAAGTAGACACAAAATCCAAGGGGGGAGGTCTGTATTTAGTCCACAAGAAACAAGCTGTCTAGCACAAAAGCAACAGTATTCAACTACTAATCAAATCTCTGTTTACTTTCATAGAAAAATCCATTTGTTAGGCAGGAAACAAATGTGCAATGTACAAATGTCCAGGCTACATTGATTTAAGGAATGTCAACCATTTAACAAACTGATTTTCGGATAAAAATATTTTTTTGTTTCTGTGATCCTACCTGTCGATGTACAGTAGAAGGGATGGGGTTGCCATCCTGCTCTGTCACCACAAAACACAATGAACTCCCACCACAAAAAAAAAAAAAACACAACAAAAGACTGAAGCTCCAAGTGGTTTATCTTTTAAATAAGTTATAGGGAAGCAAAGGAGAGCAAAAACTCCTCAAATCAAAGTTTGCCCTCAGTCAAAATTCAGGCCCATAGCTTCCACAGTTTTAGTAACAGAGTCCCACACAGTCACCAGGCTCAGGCAGAGTGAGACTGAAGGAACTGCTGCTCCTCTGAGTCCCCCCGCCCCGCCCCGCCACCTGGGTGTGAGAAGCAGGAATCTGAAGGGCAATGAGGGAATGAATAACTTCTCCTTGAGAGGGAGGAGAGATAAGAGAGAGAGCTGGACAGAATGGGAGGGGTGGGCAGAGGAAGTAATGCCATTTCACATGTGATGTATCACACTGAATCTAAATGATTTATCCAATCAAAAAATCTATTACAGCAAATAATAGTTTGTGTCTGTCTGATCAGCCGAGGATTTTTTTTTTTTTTAATCGACCGAAGTCACTTTTTCAAATGACCCTTTATCACCCGTGACACACAATTACAATTCAAACCCATGAATTGAACAGTGGTGTGATATGGAAACTCATACGCATCTTGAATGCGTCCTGTCAAATAACTGCACGAGCAAAAACGGAGAGTAAACTCCTTACTCTTCATGGCTAAACAGTGATGATGTTAAGGACATTTCTAGTTTTAACCAGTGTTGGGCAAGTTACTTGAAACTAATAAAACACTCATTATATTACACATTTCTTATTTAAAACATGGATTATATTACTTTATTAAGGACTCAGAAACAAAAGCAATTCATAATCCTTACGGATACAATAGGGCCTTGCACCTCTGGACTCTGACGAGTGAAGTCAGAGGATCGCCTAATGTCTTGATGACCATGAACATCTGTACCAAATTTTATGGCAATCAATCCAATCGTGGTTGAGATAGTTTGACTCCGATTGACAGACCAACACTGCCATCCATGTAACCATGATGCTAATGTGGCTCAATGTCATAAATTTATCGTATCAGTGACACCAGGTTATTGATCAAAATCGAATTACGTAATAACCCTGCAATAAGTACATTGTTTTGTATTTTACAACTTAGTTTATTCCCCAGCTCTGTAATACTACAGTCACATTCTTGAATTACAGGTTTGAAAAAGGGCTGGGACGACTCGTAGACATAATCGACTTGAAGAAATCAAACGTTAACAATGGTGGCAGCAAGTGATAGCACCGGCAGCGGCAGCAGCGCGAGCTGCAGCACGAACACCGAACAAACTAAACAAAATCCACGACCGGCTCTGGGTCGGCTTGGAAAGGTTCGGGGGCGAAGGTGGCTCGCGCCCTCTCGCCCGGACCTCGCCGCTTCCCGGGGCCGTGGACTTGGTACTCGCTGCGCCTTCCCTTTCCGCTGGCCTCGGTCAGCTCGGGACGGGGCCCCCTCCCGGCCCCGGCGCGACTGTCCGACCGGTGGGGACTGTCCGACCGGTGCGGACTGTCCTCAGTGCGCTCCGACCGCGTCGCGTCGCCAGGGTGGGGATCGGCCCACGCTCACAGGCGCAAGGGGTCTGCGGCGATGTCGGCGACCCACTCGACCCGTCTTGAAACACGGACCGAGGAGTCTGACGCACGCGCGAGTCAGAGGGCTCGCTTACTCAAAGCCCCATGGCGCGATGAAAGTGAGGGCCGGTGTGCGCCGGCCGAGGTGGTGTCCCGGCTCCGCGGGGCTCCGGGCGCACCACCGGCCCAAAAAAAAAATTAAAAATCGCTTGATTAATCGTTTGAAAAATTATCGTTTGGGACAGCTCTAGTTTGAAAGCTGTAGCTCCTAAATCCACAAGGAAAATTCGAAAACCTTTTCAAAAAAAATGTCATAAAAAAACTGCGGGCTTTAGATCACAACAGAGAAAAGAATTTTCTACCAGCAGCATGGTCCAGGAAGTTTGTTTAGCTGATGTTAAATTCCCTCAACAGAAAGTGTAACGTGGCGAAATGAAAGGGCCGTATGAACGCTTTCATGTGAAAAGGGCAAGTGAGTGTGAAAACAACTTCTGTAGAATTTCCAGTACCATGTCAACATAATAACAGGTAATAAGCTCTCATCAGTCATCGTCGTTCATCATCAATGCCGCCTTAACAAAGCATCACCACTGTATGTAAATTCATATCGGAGGAAAAGTCTACGTGGGTAAATAGAAAGTGCTGATGAAGGATCTTGTTTGATCAAAATCAACAGGTTGACGCCTTACAGAGAATCTAAGAATGATTCTCCTGGGGGCAAAAAAACCCCCCAGCTGCTTCACAAGATTACCACAACCCCAATCATTGACACAGCATCGGGGAGTTACACTTTCATCATGGCAGTATTCCCTCTTACAAACAGATACTGTGGTCCCCTGGAAGGGTGCAGTGCCACTTACAGACAACCAGTAAATAATAAGTCAAATCTGCAGTGCTGCTTTGTTTTCTCAGCTAAGCTGGTAACGGGGGGGAACTTGGGTACAGGGACATGACCCTGTTGTGTAAATGCCTACACAACAGGGCCGGTAAATGACGGTTCTTCTTTGAAAGTAAAAACAACCTTGGTTTCAACGACCAGGTTTTATTGGGTGTGACCATGTGTGTCATTAATCTTGCCGTCCTTTATATGGGACAACTTCAGAGCGGAAAGGCCAGTTCCCTGGAGTGACACTTCAGCGAGAATGTACAGTCTTCAAACCAATCTTTATCTCTGTTGCGCCATGCTGAGCGGAAGACGGAGTCACCTTCTGGGTAAGCTGTAATAAGCAAGAGTGGTGGGAGGAGACAGGATGTCTTGGCTAAGCGAGTTTGTGGAACAACCTTGAGTAATGCCTGCTCCTGTAAGGTCACAATAAGGTCTTCAACAAAGAGTCTAATGAGAGGGAGGGGAGAACGCATATTCATCTGGCTCAGGTTGGCTAAATGGCATCTGTTACAGAATTAATGTTGTATTATCAAGACAGGAATGAAGGATAATATTCTGCCGTTTCCTTGGCATACACAACAAAATCACGTGAAAAATGATTCAGAAAATATTGTCATGTAGTTGTACAAAGCAAAAAGTACATTGGTAAGTATTTAATGATATAGTGTGTCAACTATTGTAATTTCTCCTATTAAGATATATTAAATAACAGCAACCTGACAAATAAATGTATATGTTTCTTACAACTATTTAATGTGTTAACTCTAGAGCTGCAACTATCAATTATTTTCAGAATCGATTAGTAGTTTGGTCCATAAAATGGTAAAAAATGTCAATCGTGTTTCCCAAAACGCAGAGATGATTTTTGTTTTGTCCACACACCAAAGATATTTAGTTTACTGTCACAGAGGAGCAAACAAACCAGAAAATATTTACATTTAGAAAATGTGTTTTTTCCATAAAAACTACTTGAACCGATTCATTGATATGAAAATAGTTGGCGATTAATTTAGTAGCTATTATAGTATTGATTAACTGTTGCAGCTGTTCTAGTTAACTCAGTGCTAAATGTAGATACTGTACATCTGCTGTCATATTCATTGGGAAGAAATACCAAGTATGAGGAAATTTCATTTCTATATCTTGTCAACATTTGTGTGTATGACTCCGTGTATGGCAATGGAATGAATAATCATGACATAATAAATAGCACAACTTGATTCTAACTAAAACTAAAAAACTATACAACTACCAAAATACTCCCTGTAAAATATGATGGTCTTTTAAAGACATATCTGAACGTACCTGTTAAATAAGCTTGCAAGAGGTCCCAGTTTCTTTTGTCTGACATCTTCTTCCTGCTGCATGACACCTGACCCCAGGTACGGTCGCACAGGACTCCATAAGTCTCTGGGGTCTCCCGGAGATGACGAAAGGGTCACATCCGAGAAGTGAGCGGTGCCGCTGTCGTCCGTCTCCAAGGTGACAATGGCGCTGGAGTCGGACGTGACAGTGAAATCCAAGATGTCTTCGTTGGAGACCGACAGCTCGGTGCTCATGCTTGACACGCTGCACACAGAGATGTCGTCACTGCGGTTCAAGGCTCCGCCCCCGACGCCCATCCCCGTGGTGGTGGATAATCTGAGGGCGGGGCTGAAGAGGCGAATAGAGTCATACCCACTGCGGGGAAAGGTGGAGGACTTGCGGATGGTGTTGTGGTTAGAGGGGTCATCATCCAAAGATAAAGTGGCGGGAGAATCATGACTGGTATCCAGGATGCGGCCTGCGTCACCTGGACATTGGTGGAGGATGGGCTCTGGAGGGTTAATCTCCAGAGTGGGGATACCCGAGTCCTGGGAAGTCAAGCTGTGGCTGTCCTGGTCCATGTCTGAGTAGCTTTTCTGGGGGCTGCTGTAGTAGGTGGGGGTGGAGGAGCAGGATGGCATGCAACTGGGCAGGACGGGCTCGCTGTGAGGGGTTGTGCTGGCTTCATGGCACTGGTGGTTGTTATGATCGTGGGGGTCAGAGCCATTCTCCACTATGGCTTCTCCAGACACACCTTCAACAAAACAGGACTCAATAAGTTTGATGAATCTAATCAACTGAAAGAAAATAATATAGTATTGTGGAATTACAACTTGATTGATCAATGATAAAATTACAAAATTTGAAAAATTACCGAATGATATCCTGTATTGATTTATAGGGATGGGAAAATAAATCTAAATTCTTTATATCACAATCCATACATTTTTACGAACCATTTCGTAAGTCAGAAAGGATATCGCGAAATTTTCTGGCAGTGACTGAAATGTTGACATCAAAAGCATGAAACCATACAGACTGACCAGAATGTAGAAATTAGCCATACGCGCACTATTGCTACAGCAGTGCCCGGTGACTGCGCCGAGAAAACAGGACTTTTTTGTTTGTTTGAATATTGTGGGATTTGGGTTAAATGGGTAAATCAGACAAAACAAGTAATTTGAAGACGGTGCATCGTGGATAATTGCCAGCCATGCTGAGCAGGACACCAGAGGGTTCACCTTCTGGCAGATGGCTTGTGATTGTTTGAGTAATGGTTGATTGTTTCGGTTATATTAGCTGCACCATAATAGCACAATATATTAGGTGACGCTTGTATTATGACATTATATTAAGGGCTCTTCTGAGTTAAACCCTTCAATGTTTAAGTTTATCTTTGGCTTATCAACTGCATGTGCTTCAATAAATTTAAGTTAATAGAGTCACCACAAACTAATAAGAACTACTTTGAAGTAACAATAATACATGATACAGAGATTGGGAACAGGGTAGGGGTTAACAGGGGCCAACAGCTCACAGAACCAGTCAAAAAAACACTCCCCCTACCTATAATATTATTAAAGGTTCATTCTAACTGATCAGGGCGTTTAGATACAATGCGTGTAGGAGCCTTGTGAGGTGAAAGCTAATCCCACAGTAACCAGGTTGTAACAGGAGTCTGCTGTGTAATGTGAACGGGGCCCCAGCAGGGCTACAACATGCCTTGACACCAGCTGGGATGCTAAGCTTAAGCTAGTGTGTCTATAAGCTCTCTACTCTGGCTGTATTCATTTGACTCCAGACTCTCAGAGACAGACACGTTCCCACTGTGTAACTCTGTTACACACTGACGACGTGACACTACAGTTGAAGATGTGCATGGTGGTGGTGTTCTGCTTATCAACAAAGGGAAATAAGGGCTTTGACATCACACACACACACACACACACACACACACACACACACACACACACACACACACACACACACACACACACACACACACACACGCTAATGTTTATGTAAACAACTTGCAGTTTCTTTCAACACAAAAGCAAAAAGTAGTTTGGGAGCTACATATCTTTGATTCATATTTTTTTCTTTCTACCAAGGTATAAACCGCAGTGTCACCGGCTTAGTCAAGTTAATGGAACTCAATGTCACTTGTGCCAAATTCTTTTCACAGTCGATGCAGTAACTGAGAGCATGACAAAAAGGCCTGAATGGGTACACACAAAAAAGAAAGAAAGAAAAAACTCGTGTTTTCCAACTGGTTAACACACAAAGACAGATTCCTACCCAAGCTCTAAACCCTGACCTGCAGGTGGTCATGTGAGCCCTTCAGACTTTGTGCCAAAACACAGCAACAGGTTCTTCCTGAGCCACTGCGGAAATAATGTACAACTAGAGCTCACCAATGAATATCAGGCTGTTTAAATAGCCAGTATTATTATTATTATTGTGTAGTGTTGTAAAACTGGTATCCTAATTTGAAATGTATCATATTTCAATAAAAAAAATGCAGCATCACTCGTGAGACTTTAATCACCAAGTATTAAGCAGTTAACTGTTTTAGAGGGCCACACCAACACAGGCGTACACGTTGTTTGAAAAACAACACAAGGTTGCTGCCATTGTCTCCTTTGCTGAACCACCCATTTGAGCGTGCACACACAAATCGGGCTCTCTGAGTCACAATATCATTATCCATTGGCACTAGGAGGGAATGCAGCTTCACATTCATTTTATAATGTGGTTGGGCACCAATCAGAAATTCCCAAGATGTGACAAAATGCTTCCCGAGAAAGTGGACCCGTGTTGAGATGCAATTCAAATTTCAAAAGTGGCACGTCTTCAGCCAAAGATCACAAGGCATCGAGTGCTGTTACAGGGCACGTGAAATGAAAAAGGACGTGAGAAATCCCTGCTTTTCCAGGCTGTTTCATTTTGTGAGCCTGTTTCCGATGTAGCCGCATTTGTGTTAGCACATCGCACTTTCATTGGATTTTCAACATTTAGAATCAGTGTCATGCGAGATAGAGGTGAGTGATGGACACATCCTATAGTAGGTAGAAGTTCACCCTTGCACATTCATGTTACCATGTTCCTCTGCACACTACTGGTAACTGATTGTACTACTGCACTATTTCTAACTATTAATATTCATGCAAATTCTTAATATTTATTAATCTTATTCTCTATATTTTTGCATATCTTTTGTGTGCTGTGTGAAGCATGCCGCTATTAAACCGGAATTTCCCAGCTTAGGATAAATAAAGTAACTATCTATATCTACCTATCTTAACACAGCAAGTGCCAAGTGTTGTTGTTTCAAATATATGCTGAACTGATGACTGGCTTTTAAGCACTTTACAAAACCTCGTGGTTTTTTGAGAGCGGGGTTGAAAGTTGAATTTTCATCTCGGCATGTCCCGCTTGAACTGCTGAGACAAAATGAAAGACTGGCTTGGAGTTAAAAAACTGTATCATAGCAAAAGGCATTTGGCGAATTTAATGTATGCCGAATTCTAGACCTGTATTGAATCATTCAGAAGAGCAAGGTGTGACGGTTTATTGACGGTTCAAATGTATGACATCCAAGGCCGCACTTACTTTTTGCAATTTTCGCGAATGCAGTCCGGCGACACCTGTCATGTTTAGCAAGGAGAGCCGCGCGTGCATTGTCGCGGGCCGAGTTTGCGTCTTCCTCATTATCCGCGTGAAGCGTGGAGTAAAACAAACAAAAAAAAATACGCAGCGCACCATAAGAACCTTACCGCAGCGGCCGTCGCTCCGGTCCCGGGTGCCGCGGCTCGTGTTCGCCATGCTGCTGCCGCTTGAATGACGCTACAGGTGGGTGGCAGGTACGCGCCCGCCGGAGCGCTCCATGGCGATGCCGTGACTACCGCTGCACCATCGCCGCCTGCCTCTGCCTCCTCAGCGCCGCCCGGCGCCCGCACACAGCGGCAGGGTCAGGTCACTGGTCTGGGACATAAACCACACACATTCAGCTCAAGGAAGGAAGGAAGGAAGAAAGGAAGAAAGGAAGACAGGCCGCTTGGTAAACACGAACACCGCGTCCGGACGGACTCGCTCGCCGGGGCGCACTTGCCGCTGACGCCAAGTGCTTCCTCAAGTGCAGCCGAATTTGAGTTCAAATACGGCAGACACGCAGTTTCTTCACTCTCGTGGGACCAAGCGGACGAGGTGAAACACTTTGCCCCGGTGTTTGACAAATTCAATGACCGAGCGCACTGTTACAAGTTTATCCTGTATTTTTTTTCATACCTGTCTCCGAGCTTCCGCCGCCATTTTAAAAAACAAAACAAACTTGTGTATCGAGGAGAGTGCGGCGTAATCGAGTCGAGAGTGTTCACCGTCGATGGATTCACCTGGCTGGACCTGCAGGCATTACTAATCAATCGCCGACACCGACCCGTGAGCCTCGATGCGAAGAAGTTAAACTCTCCTGACCAACAATAGATTTACAGTGAGTTATGAATATTGTTAGTTACAAACGTATTGTTCGTAGAAATATCGATTGTTTCCCCACGTTCAGGCCCCCGAAAACATAAAGACCACCAAAACCCAACTGTTTCCACTCATATGTTTAATGCCACAGATCTAAAAATGTTTACATAAAACATGTAAAATACATTAATTTTTTCAGTTTTAAATAGCTACACGTGAAACAATATATATTAACGTATTGTTTCTAAAAATATTTTTAATTTCTAGAACAAACTTTCCCCCAAAAGACAATAATAATCAAATATATAACAATAAAAGCAAAAGGGATAGTAGTTTATTAAATTCCAACCCCTCTGCTGGATGTAGTCGTGTCCGAACAGTATACACTGTAGCCCTTGTTTTTTTCAGCAGTAACCCATAACAAAAAATCTTATATCCATGGATACTCCTTAAAATGTTTTAAGCATTCACTTGTATTTAGCATACAGTAATGACAATGATAAATACAACAGCTAAAGACTGATGTGTGGTAGGAATAAGGAAGGAGCTTTCTGTCCCACAGCATCCTCACCCTGCCCTCTAGTGTCACCATGAGGTTGTGGCGCTAATATCTCAGTCGTCACCAAGTCATAATGCACTAAAGAGACCAAATGAGGTGTGTATAAAAGACAGGGAAGATCACAGGTTCAGGTTTGGTTTATTCCTTTATTAGATGTTAAGAAAAATCCACAATGAAACAAAATAATTTACTCTGGGTGTACATGAAATCAGAACAACACATCTACTCGGGACAGATGGGCTTTTCGGAACATGGAGGAGGGGGTGAGGGTGAAGGGGCATCCTCCAGGTGGGAATGAAAAGACGATGGAAAAAGTTTTCAGTGCTGGATATGTTCTTCAGACCACAGTGGGACTGAAACTCAGCCACTCTGTCAGTTGTTCCAAATGCTAACACCCCCACTGAATGCATTTTTCGCATTGTATTGTCATTCATTCTTTTCTTTCTTTTTTTTTTCTTTTTTAAACACGGCCTAACAAAATGGAAGAATTAAATGATGGGTGTGATGCATTCGACTCCCATGTAAGTGCCTTGTGTGTCACACACACACACACACACACACACACACACACACACACACACACACACACACACACACACACACACACACACACACACACACACACACACACACACACACACACACACACACACACACACACACACACACAACCTCACTCACTCATAGTTTTTTTTTTTTAAACCAAAATCTTTGATCAACCCAACGTAAATAGATGGAGTGTGATGTTTTGCATGCTGCATTTTTAGAGACATTCCACAGGTTGTTTTTTTTTTCCTCAGGTGTCCCTCGCTCATAAGTAACCAACATGCACATTAACTGAATGACTTCTTTTCGTATACTGTTGAATGTTTACATGCGCCAAGGTATTGCATAGGACTCTGGGCTTTTGAATTCCCCTCCGCATTGCTTATGCAATCTCCAATGGCTTACTTCTTTTTTTTTTTCTCCTCCTAAAACCTACAGCTCTAAATTAAGAACAGTCGCCTCTGTGGTTTGCTTGTAAAGAACTGTAAGTAATTACTGCTCTACAATCAAAGAAATGTTATACATTAACGCATCAATGCACTGTCACAGGTCTGTGTAGAGTATGCAGTTATGCTTATAAAAATTCCTGAGTGTCTGATGACTGTCAAAGAAAGGGGGACAAGACCCTGAAGTTTAGTACCTTTCATTCCATTACTTGGGGTGTCCTTTATCAATTAACGTGGCATTGGACTGGAAAAAAAATAATCTTTCTTTGCATTCTCAAACAAGGAAGCCATTTCCAAAGCCATGCCCGCAATAGTGACACCTTCACCTGCAACAGTGCATTACGCTGCCGACATATTTTTTTAATTTTCCATTAATGGGGGGATGATTTTAGTTACTCTGTGCCTCAGTTTCAAAAGTATGAGAAAAATAACCCACTCTGCTACTGTCCTCAAAACCTGTTCAAAAATAAAAAATAAAAATAAAAATATCTGCAGATGCTTTACCAAAATGTAATTTTCAAAGCACAGGTCACACAAAAGGTCAGCAAACCACAACTCAACAGTTTTCAGTGCTCATTTCATCAAGTTGTTTCAAATTCATGGGGCACTGATGCCTTTGCATTTTAGAGAGTGTGGAGAGACACATTTACATTTCTCTGAGATAAAGTTCTCGTAGACTCACTCTGAACCAGTGCCTTCACAAGTTCTACGCTGACACACCGAGACATTACTCAGTATTTCAACAAGTTATATTGCAAAACAAAAAAATTTAAACACACCACATGGGGGAAAAAAAGAGCAGTTGTACAATAGTGTAATGACGCCATGTACGTTTTTTGGTTTGAACATTGCCCCGCCATTTTTTTTGTTTAAAGTTGGTTTAGTTGCAGCATGGAAAGTTAAACAAGACTCAATGCTGAGTTTGTCCTTTCTGCTTGGTGACAATCAACTAAAAAGATGTGGAAAAATGTGAGATTTAAATACCTGCAAGTTTTTTTCCTGCTTCAGCTTTTACAGGCCTGACAACTTAAAGGTTACCTTAAAATTAAAAAAATTAAAAACCAAGCCGCATTTAGAAGAACTGCGATCAGGCAAAAAAACAACAACAACTTTCTTCCTCTTCTCACAATTTTCTCAAAAGTATATTCATGGAGTCTTGACCGTCTGAACAACAAACAAAACTAGGCTCTGTCACCTACATATCACAGCTATATAATGGAACTTCAACTTCAAAAGATTTTTGAACATATTTATAGCACCAATAGTCTGTTCTGTAGAAATTACAAAAAATAAAACAAAAGTTTCATTCAGTTGCAACACAGGTGTCTGCAGAAATGGCTGTAGTCATGTCTTTACATGGTGGGTCTTTACCCCAGAACATAAACTTTTTTTTTCTTTCACCCCAATTCTTTTACAGCATTGCATTTCAAGTAGATAATTAGTATTTTTGCAAACAGAACTCCTTTTGATTTTCTTTTTTTTAATTATTCTTATTTTTAAAGGATTTTGTTTTATTTTAGCCTCACAAACCATACTATGTCTACTACTAGCTTTTTGAAAGACTATCACCATTCAAAAATCAGACTCATTAATGATAACTTTTCACACAGGGAAAATTCTGGATATTTTCGAAAGAAATCTGCACACATTCTCTACTTCACATTCAGAATGTCTTCCAAACAAACTATTTCAATGAAACTCTCAAAACTCTTACACAACTCAAAATCTCAACATTCTTATGTTGTCTTTCTGAACACAAGATAGAGAGTAGAGGATGCAACTGCAGCTGTTTCACACAACGTTAGGTTCAACTAGAAAAAGAGGAGTGAGACTGGCTGGACAAACACACATGCACAACCATTCGACACCACCAACTACCAGTAACCTAGCTCAAAAGCAAAATGGTGGGAACAAAAATGACGAGGATAGAACAAAATATCGTCCCTACTCACTAACTGCGAGACTTGAATGAGGATCAGTGTACAGAAAAACCAATTGAAACAAATTCTAAAATGCATGTCCGCACATCACCGGCATCACTCAAAAGACAGAACATATTTTTGGAGTTTTCCTATTTTTACTCACTTCTTGTGGATCTGATTGTTGATTACACATGGATTTAAGTTAGTAAATGAAAACCAGCAGGGTTATGTGCGTGGGGGGGGGGGGTCTCAGAAAATTAGCCTACATTAGGTTTTTCAGCTCTGAGATGACCCTGAATCTTTGCTGGTAGAGGTCTGGTCACAAAAGGAGAGGAGGGTTTCCTCTCGGAGACAGCCGTCCTCCGCAAAACTGTATTCAAATGTTGCTGCTCCCTGGGGAAGGAAGTCAGGAAAAATATTTGTTAGATTGTTACTTAACTAAATAGCCAAGCAACACCTGCCTGTTCAGTTGCTTCCTTTACCTCCTGCATCCGTTATTCTTTCAAACGGAACAGCCGATAAAGCCCAAGACAGTAAATCAAGTCATTTAGTGTCTCTTTCTGACCATTTTTAGAGTCTTAGGTGTTTGTAAGCTGTTTTGCTGTGACCTAATTAGGAATTTTCAGCTTGATTCCCCCTGCAAAATGTCTTAACCACATTGACTCAGCAGATTTTGGAAGTCGTTATATATATATATATATGTTTCAGCTTATATTATGCTGTAGATTTACTCTGTCCACCTGTTAAACTGCGAGTGATCCCAAAGGTGCTGCTGTAGTCTAGAAGTTGCCATTCCTGTTATTGTTGTGTTATGTGTTGGTAACCTGTGATGCTGATGAGTTTGTTTTTCTCCCAGCCTTGTAGCTGAGATAAAATATTTGTATTTTTTACAAAGCAAATGGCCTTCTTCCTTTGGACTACATACTGTATAATCTGTTCATATGGCACTATACCATGGTTTAATAGTGTGCAAGCGCTGACATTGAATGCAGCCTGTAGCAGTAAAATTTCCCCTGTGGATCAATTTCTGATTCTGATTCTGATATCCGTGTCAGTGACGATCAAACCCCACCTTTGCTTGGCCCACACCTATAGCAGAGGTTAACAGCTGATCAAGGTGCCACAAGCAAGATTTCTCTCTTTCAAACTACAGTTTTCAGGTCATACCGGTGTTTTATTGTCCATATTGTGTTAAATATTTTGAATGTTGTCTAGTAACCCTTCGAGAAAATGCGCTTGTCTCTAAAACTGAAGTAACATATCAAAAACATTAACTGTCAGTGGTTTGATGTGTTATATAAAAAAAGTATTTTCAATGAAATGGAAAAATAAAGAAAAACATATTTTCTCAACAAATGTACCTGTACATTGAGATCCAGGGAAAAGAGGGGAGCAGAGTGTGGTCTGCCACCAGCACTCATCTTGCTGGTTGCCAGTTCCTCCCTGTCCACTTATATTTAACAGAGGGAACTAAACAGGACAAACGAGAAGTGGTTAAGTTGTAATTCAGTAAACAGCTGCCCGAGATATCACAGGTGGGACATGACAATCTGAAACACTGAATGGTTATCTATATATTTTTATTACAATTCTCTAGGTCACTGAGCTTGAATGAGTGATAATCTCAGGAAATAATTTTGAAGAAACTCCCACCTCTGGCACATCTCCAACAAAGTCATAAGCAATCCCATACTTGGGGATCTGACCTCCTGGTGCACATAAGGACTGTTTTTCTCCTGAAGATTCCTCTTTTGGAATCTTGCTGACTGAGTCGTCCGTCTGTCCACCTGCGGGTGATGCAGCTGCTGCCGTTCTACAGTCTAAGCAAATTTCTTGCTCAGCAATTGGCAGGAGGGTACTGGAGCCCTCCTGTGAATCCAGAGAAGTCTGCGCACTCTTCTCCATGCCAGACTTCTTTAATCTGGGTAAAAATTTACCAGATTCCAGTTCTGACTTCCCGTAATAAGGACCCTCACATTCTGCATCCTCCTCCAGAGGTTTTAGGTCAGCCTGAGGATCATCAAAGACGTCCACCGGCGCCAGGACGGGAAAACTCATCTCCTCTTTGTCAGTCTCAGCCTCCGAATCACTTACTCCACCAGGAGACAACTCGGAGGCCGAGATTGGTCGAAAATGAGTCCTGGGGGAAATGCGAATGGCCCTATACTGCGTCCGGTTGATGCCATATATTCGTGGGTGGAAGGCTTCAGTCTCAGAGTCCGAACAGAGAATAGATTTGGGCTTGAACCCTGGACTGAAAGAAGCCATGTCCTCAGGCTCAAAAGAACACTCAACGTGGAGGACTTGAGAGAAGGGATTGTTTAGGTTGAAGGATGCGAACGGGTAGTCTAAATCTTGCTCCTCACTATGCAAGCCTCCGTACGATCCAAGCAAATCTTCATGGAAGATGAAAGAAAATCCCTTATTCAATCCATCTCCACCTCCTCTAATGACCTTGTCACTCTGCCCAAAGGACACAAGAGGCCTCCACAGGGGCCTGTGCCCGGGGGCAAAGCGGCTGCTCGTGTTCATGAACACATCGGTGCCAGTGATGGTAAGCATGTCTGAGCTGGATGCAGCTGCGGCGGCACACTGGAGCAGGCTATCGTGGGTGTCACTCGGCGGCACGACAGCCCAATTTTTATCACCACTTAATGTCTTCAGCTCCCCATACACCCCTCCGAGGATGAATGACGTGCTCTCCTTGTCAGAGTTCAAGTCCCAGGGCTTGGACGGAGTCATGTAATCCCCGGCACCATCTACCTTTGAGAGTTTGTTTTTGGCTAAATCCTGTTCTCCTTTCTTGCCTTCCCAAAGGTGATACTCTGAACGCTGCACTGCTTTCTTCTGAGTTCCCTGAATTGGAACTCCTTTTGCCTGCACCTCCAGACAGCCGCAGCAGTAACCGCCGGACTCATCGGCGAATAGCCCCTCGCTTGTTTTTTCTTCTCCTTGCCTTGACATTACAGATTTCCCATCTCCAATTGCAGTCCAAATGTCCTTTATTATCCCTGAGCTATAATCATCACTCTGGTTTGCATTGTCTGAAAACATGCCAGTGCTGTACTGTTTACTCTCATCCTCTTCCAAAGCTATACCACAAATGGACTCCAATTTAGATTTTTTGGTGAAGGTCTGATTAGATGCTTTGCTAATGCTGACCTCCTCGCACTTGCGCCCAGTCTCTTCTTGCAAAAAATCTAGGATTTCGTCCTCTAGATAAGCACCGGAGAGAGGAGGGATTATGAGATCAATCTCTTTGTTGCCAATTTGAGCAGCTTCCTCTGTCGCAGCATTTCCTTGTTCGTTGTCTGAACGAGTCTCCTCTGAATGTGACCACGGACTGCAGGTTCGCGTTGAAAGGTTAGAACAATGTTCTGTTTCGTCAAAGGCACTATTTTTGGTCCATATTAGCAAACGAGACTGTTTATTTGAATGTGGGTCAAGACAGCTACTAGAATCGGTGTTGTTTTCGTGACCAACGGTGAGTGAGTCACGGGGAAAAGGAAGCGTGGGACTTTCGTACTGCAGCTCAAAAAGAGAGAAGCAGGACGAGTTCAAAGCAGATGGTTCACTGGTAGCTTCAGGAACCGGTGGCTCCTCCAGATTTCCAGATAGTTTGCTCAGGGTGAATGAAACACTATCAAGAAGGGGGGAGAGGCGAATGGGCGAGTCTCCTATGAAGCTTTCTCCATCTATATCTTCTGAAGTAGATGGTGAATAACATCCCCATACTTGAGCCATGTTTTCCAGATCCTCCATTAGGAATCCAACAGATCCAGAAGCTTCCTGTGAATCTTCCCATATTGCACTTTTCCCTTGCTGCTCAAGGCCATCTAACACTAAACAACATTCTGCCTCAATGTCTCTTTGCTCTTTGCTTTTTTGTCGAATCATGCTTAAGATCCGACTCTCTTGTATAGAGTCTGAGGCACTAGTATCCAATATGGATTGATAAATATCAACTTCATAGAAGTGAGTGAATTCAGACAGATGCTTGTCATCTAAATCGTTATCCTCTGGCTGAGGGCAGCTTGAGGTCCCGGTGAGTTCAGCAGTTTCATCTTCTGCTTCACCAGGCCCTTCCACAAAGTGCCCATCCACAAATGAGCCCGCTGCTAGGTATGCTCTCTGGAAGCCCTCATTGGCAATGCAGATCCCCTGGATTCTCTCCGGCAGCCTCTCCATGTCAGTTGACAAGGCAAAGCCATCCGGAGAGTCCATCTTGCTTCGATACTTTGTTTCCAGCTTGCTTTGTCTGTTGCTGATGGGTACAAAATACTCTGCGATGGGCTCAGTGTACCAAAGTGGCTCCTCCATATATTCCTTTTTGTTTCTGGCCTCGACTCCGAACTCTTTTGCTTCCGCCCACCCTGGCTCTTTACGAATCTCCTTTAGCGGCCTCTTCCCCTTTTTGTAAAGCTGTGGTTGTTTGGCAGCGCCTCCAGTGGCACTGCTACTGCTCCCTCCGGTGTTTCTTCGCTCTTCTTTGTCAATTACCTTCACCTGCAGCCTCACCTGCCCGCTGTTGCGTGTTCTCTTATTCTTTGCAGCCTCCCTGGATTTGTGCCTTATTCTAACTGCCTTGCTTCTGGATGACTTGGTGTCACCATGGTTCCCACTTGAGCTGGAGCCCGCCTCACTCGAGCCTGAAGACCAGGATCTGGGTCTGTATTTACCCTCAGATCTGTGTCTGGTCTGTCTTTTCGAGTGGACAGTAGATTTCTCCTCTGCTGCTGCGCCGCCATGATATCGATTTTCTTTCTCCTTCTTGCTTCGTCGTTGCTGGCCTCTTTCATTGACAGTACAGGCCTCTAGATTTCTCTCCTTTGCAGCTTCACCTTCACTGTTGCAATCTTTTGGGGAGGAGGTGTCTGTGCTGGTCTGTGGGGCTGCAGAGGATGATGAACTTGAGTATGCGCAGGCCTTAGCCTTGTTCCACACCGTCATAATCTCTTGGAGACAAACAGGTTTTTCTGACAAAGGAGGAAAGGCTTCATAATACCTGCAGTCATTAGAGACAAGAGGGAAAACTTGGTTGAAAAGCATTCAGAGCAGTATAGTTCAAATAAAAAAAGTGGACATGGCCGTGTTTTGCAGACAAAGGTACACAATATCCAAATTGATGTAGCTTACATTTCCACCTGGTCCTTTGAAGATGGGGACTCCGCTCGCTCTGGAGAGTTAGGGCCATCAGATTTCTTTTGAATCTGTTTTTCCTCTGTAAAAGACATTAAACATATTGAACAATTATTATTCAACATTACCTATGTTTACTCAAAAAGTTCTTTACGTGATTGTTAAAGTGAATTAACAAACCTTTCTGTTTGTTTTGGATGTCCTTAAGTTTAGAGCAAAGCTCTTCAACCAGGCTCTCAATTCCAGAGTTCTACACAGAAGAACGATATAAAAGAGAAATTGGAATCACATATTGTCCCATTCGTAACCAAGAAAAACAGCTACTATGACCAAACTAAATATCATGACCAACTAATAAATAACGTCATGCCATTAATTTCATTACTTGATGTTCACATAGAGTTGTGAATTTCACAAAAAAGGTTTTAACTGACATATGGCTATATTGACTGAGGGTTGTTATGAATGGGAATGATAAAAAAGACCATACATCTAAGGCCTGACCAATGACAATGTCAGTTAACATCATGATGACATGAGAATTAGTATAATACTGAAATGTAGTGATTGTAAAGATCATCTGACTTAACTAAATGATGCAGTTACTTTAAAAGAAACAATGACAACCAGCCATAGATTCAGTGTCCTACCATTTCTGATGTTTAAAAAAAGAAAAAACGGACATAAACACAAGAATGATTAGATTTTTTATCAAATCAATTCTTTCCTGTGTTTACAAAAACAACATTGATGGAAGTTGAAAGACATAGGAGCCTTAGGTAAGAATGCAGAGTTCTCAACAGATACTTTGATCCCATATGTGACACAAAAGAAAGAATTAGAGGTATGAGGTTGACACACGTCAAACAGCTGACTTGTGCGAGCACAGGCATGCTTGGCCATGACTGTGCTATTTTTAGCTATGGTGCAGAAATGCTTTTTCTTTGAAAGGCTAAGCAGTAGCACAAGTGATTGCTTCACAATGTTGTGAAACCTTGAAACATTTTCACAACATGTGTTTTGCATTCTCAAATCAAGCCATGTGATACATGAAAACATTAAGGACAAGGGTTTGCAATAAACAAGAGAACCATGTTGAGCAGCTAGCTTAGACCAAGTAGGAACTGTCAAAAAACAAATGGCTAGTCAAATCACATTATAGCTGCTCCGTAGTAGTAGTCCTGCCACACTCTTTAGCTCACTCATTTCCTCTTCATTCTTCCAGAAAATAATATTCCTTACCATGCCACCTCATGAAAGGCAAAGTAAGCTTTTATCCTGCCCTGTGTTTCCTCCTGCATCATTGTGCTAATGCCAGTCAGCTGACAAGCCGACCAAGTCTGCTGCTCAATGCTGCAATCCTGTGCAGCGTGTGCTGGTTAAAAAATAGACTGCAGAGTCCAGTCCCCAGAGAAGAGCTCAACACTCCTCCTCTTGCCTTACACCCCCCCCCAGCTCTGTGTCATTCTCATCTAAAACCAACTCCCTTACAACTGTTGGCCACTTACAAACAATGTAAGCAAATCCCCCAATAGATTTTTCACTCAGAAAGAGACATAGAATACAATCTTTCATTCCGGAATAGATACTTGCATACAAATGCCATTATTTGAAGGTGAGGACGGCATTGTTTTAGGTCAACGAACAACTTTTACCTGCTAACCTTAAAGGTTCAGTGTGTAGGATTTAGTGGCATCTAGCGGTGATCCAGCAAATATCAACAAACTGAATACTTCCAACTTTTAATTGTGCAAGAGAATCTACGGTGGCCTTAGGTTAACATAAAAATGCTGTTTGGTTTGTCCATTCTGGGCTTTTGTGGGAACATGGAGATGCAACACGGCGGACTCATTATGAATTATTATATTCTGATAAATTCCCCCTACACCCAATACATCTTTAATATATCAGTTCTAAATAAGACTAACGGGATATTGCACATCTGAACTGTTCTAGACATTGCTGTGGCCCTATATGAGAACAACTACAACAAGAACGTCTAAATCAATTGGAAGGACATGAAATGGACCTTATCCTGCCAGCTCCCTAATAAAGTGTCTGTGTTGTGAACCATTGAGCCTGTTTTAACAGAGCCGGTCACTTTAGGTGACTCAAGATAATATCCGAACTTAATTCTCCAGACTTGAAGGTGTGGCCACTCAGCCAAAATAAGGTGACAATGCATTTACAATTACGATCTTCTCTTGCTTTAACCTCCCACACAAATGAGGCTTTAGTCACTGACTCATTGTGATTCATGCAATTAATATCTACATGACTGCACCTTAACAAGAAACAAGGAATGTTACAGTAACAGATTATGACATAATTAGACAAATGACACCCACATTTCTTCTCTATTCAGAATGTTTGGTTTGCAGTCCTCCAAAGCTATTTCAAGATAATGATTCTTTTACATCACAGAAAATAGATGAAGCATCATTTGACCATTCCTCAAACATAATGAGAATCACAGGATTACAACAATCAGCCGGAACAATGCTTACTTCATCAGATGCAGAGCGGAGGCATTGCACAGCGGCTTGTTTCTTCATTTCCTCAAGACTTAGGTCAGTCCCTCCTTTCTTCTTACTCTTACCCCATTTCTTCCCTGTTCCCTTCTCCCAGCCCAAGAAGATGTCATTTTCCTGTCAGACACAAACCAAGAAAAGTCAGTCACAAAGAACTAACTAGTGATAAAAAGTGACATGGAAAAAGACAATGCATATAAATACTACACACAATATTGTCTGTCTATCTATCTATCTTTATATATACACACACACACAAAATATATATATTATATTTTATACTATATACATTTCCTAATATTTTATGGATATTTCTATACATAAGTGTGTTTCACACATATGAATAAAGATATTGACAAATGACAGAAAACAAATGAGTTAGTCGGTGATATAAGTTCCGTGAGATGAAAGAAAAGCCCTATTGTTGAAATCTCCTGTTAAAATTGATATCTTCCTCTAACAGTGAAATTATATTCCCTTCCTGTGTAAAACTCACTGCCCATGTATTTAACAATACATGACGCAAACAATAATTTCATATGTATTCTGACAATAATTTGATTTAAAGTTGTGGGAGCACACCTGGTCCTGCAGGTCGTAGTCGTAACTGTCATGCAGGAGAAGGCTGAGGACATAGCGGGTGTAAATCATGGCATCAATCCCGCACTTCTCAAGCTCCTGGCCAAGCCAGCTTTGTACTGGACCTAGCGACTGGAGCAGGGACATCTCTGAGGCAGGCAGGGGGCCCACAAAGGGGTAGGGGCAGGAGAAGTTTTCAGGAGGGGCAGGACCGTCTGAATCGGTGCTCACTGGACGCATGGGACCTCAGGTGTTGGCCATTCTCAGGCGGAGCAGCATTGTGATGGGGTAATTATGGGTGGTCAGTGGAAAAGGGTATGAAGAGCAGACGAGGCTGGACCTATCTGGAAGAGGGGGCAGTCACTCCAGCAGGATGCACTGAAGGAGCACTACATGGGGAGACATGTAGTAGGTGTTTTTTTCTTCTTTTTTATTGCTTTGAGCAAAAAGGGATTATTCTACTCGTCAGGCATGGCTTATGCTGCTGAGCAAAACACAAGATGTGTTTGCGTCTCAGTAGGAGGGGTCCATTTTTGGGCTACGTCTCACTTCACCGGCACAACCTGAAACAGGGGCACACACAAGAAACGTTTAAAAACACTTTTCCCCTCAAAATACTGCAAACTTTAAAGTAAGGGGCCGCTCTCATTAATGTGGATTTACTTCAGACATCAGAGTTATTCGCATCTACGCATGGTAGGTCTAGTAAATGTGACGTAATTTCGAGAAGAAGCATCATGACAACATCTGTTTTAAAGATTCCTTGAATGAATTCAAGGCTTGGAAGCACCACTTGATTTATTGCTACTTTCATTCATCATGCCCTCCATTACAATCACACAAAAAAACAATGGCTGTTTTTGGTTTAAAAAGTGAGCAATGACAACAAAAATCCATGACAAAGCAACGCGTGACAAGCAAACTCGGGCGGTCCAGTGTGACTGTCAAGTGCATGTGTTCCGTGGGGCAGCGGCGGACCGGGGAACCGACGCGAAGGGCAAATGGAGGCTGCGCCGATTTCCATTGGCTGGCCCGCGCCGTCAGTCTACGCTGGCATATTGTGGGTTGCCCCGTTGGAGACGTCAAAAGGGCAAGATAAGAAGCTTTGCAGTCTCCCAGCCGTGCGATCTCGACAGGCGACACGATTGCACAGCATACCGCTGTGCCACTCTAATAAAACACAGGTGGACAAAAGCGGAGAGGTTCGCCCCCGGCCTCATCGATATCGCTTAACATGGCTGACCAAGCGGCTACAATCCAGCTGTTTCTTAAACGAACATTAGCCCCGGCAGCTAGCGCCTGACTGCACAGTCCACATTCCCACTGTAACCTCACAATTTGAAAAGGCAGTTTCTGCGGCATGGAGAGAAAACAACATCGAGCCGTTGGTGCGGACATAGCCCACATTGACATTGGCGCTACATTGCCGGGTTTTACGGGCGACACTGGAAATAAGCGCCGGTGTCAATATTAGGCGAATACGCCATAGAATCGATGGCAACATCCGAAGTG
Organism: Scophthalmus maximus; assembly: GCF_022379125.1. Lineage (NCBI taxonomy): Eukaryota > Metazoa > Chordata > Actinopteri > Pleuronectiformes > Scophthalmidae > Scophthalmus > Scophthalmus maximus. The sequence goes on from NC_061516.1 coordinate 2,961,119, forward strand.
TCGATTAACGTTGCGCGGACGTTTGGCGTTAACTTCGGTCCGCGGGCGTCACTTGACAGTCGAACGGCAAGGTTAGCTCGACCACCGACCTTCAGCTAAAGAGCTACCTTAGCCGGGATAGCTACCGGGGAGATCCCTCGTCCCCCAACCGGCAGCTAAATGTGTTTTGTTTTGTTTTGTTTTGTTTTGGCGGTTCCCCGGCAGGTACCACGCACGCCACACCGGGCACATTTTCAAGGCAAAGTGGTGCAATTGCGCTAACGTCACTTTAGCAACTGTCAGGCAGGTGGACCGAGGCGGCGGCGGCTGCTGCTCGGACGGTGAAATTAAAGCCCCGACGGTTGTCCGTCAAAGAGTTAGCCAGGGTAGCACACTGCAACACGCGAACGTGAAGGCCAATTCCTAAGTTTCGTATCAAAACAACAGTAACCCATCGATATAGCAGAGCCCCCCCCCATTCCATTTCAAACAAACGGTAGCTCTCACGTACGCTAGTTGTTGTGACTGAGGGAGAGGAGGAGCGGCTGCCCCGACGGGCTACTAGCGGACTGTCAGACGTTTTCCCTTCAAAAATGTGCGCCATATCGTCACACGGCGAAAGAGTCAACTAAACACGCGACACTCAACGGAGACAGAAACACCCCGCTACGAAGGGAAGACACCCACACTCGGCCCGCGGGTTAAACGTACCTGCCGTGGGCTGAAGTAGAGAGGGGCAGCGAAAGGGGAGCGGCTATTTCTCTCCCGCTGCCGTTCCGAGCTCAAGCTCTGGAATCCGCTGCGGTAGCATCGCGTATCATGGACGCCGACAGAAATGGCGCTGTTTTCACGTTCGGTGCTTCTTCAACAACGTCAAGAAAACCGGCGACATTCGGGCTCGAGCCGGAGCGAGGTCGTTCCTTGGTGACGCATGCTACCCGGAGCCACAATGTCCGCCACCAAAGGCCAGTTTCATTCAGCGAAGGGCTACATAATGCGCCACCCTCCGCGTTCGTATCTAGGCAACAAGGCGAACCTCCGCCGTCCTGTTCGTGTAGGTTTGATTCCTCCGCTAGACTATTGCATCAGAAGCCCAAGTAGAACCCAACCTAATGTAAAATGCTGATTAAACTTAAAATTTAAGAAATTATTGAATGTTCTCTCTTGGGTTTAATAATTGAGGAAATTTTACCAAAAAAAACATTTTTTATTATTATTTATTTATTTGAAAAAACTCTTGGTCTTAAAAAAGTCCATTATTCTTTATTCACTTAACAATATAAAAAAATGCTAATACTACAGAAACCCTTTGCACACTTTATTGTGTTGTAGATTTAATTTTAATCAATTCATTTGCAAACACTTCTAAACCCACGATTTCACTTTGTCATTGTGGGTTATTGAATGCAGATTGACAAGAAACATTTATTTTTGTATGAAAAAGATGATGGAGTCTTAATGTGTCCATGGAGAATTATTATTTTTTTTGATTAGATTCCTGTTCCAATGGTTTCAAATCAAATCTTTTATTACCAGTAGACAGATCTGATGCATACTGCTCAGAATGATTTCGTACTGATGTGATAAGGGACATATACATTATACTGTTTTCACTGTTTTATCTACACAGGCTCTAGCCACTGTACCTCTATTAACTGCTCCAACAACTGTAGTGTTACCATTACTACTGGTATTAATAATAGCACTGCTACTCCTCAAGAGCAAAAGTTGCAGTTAGATCATGTAACTTAAAGCAGCTGCAGTTTCCTGCTTCTCAATGCTTCTAGATTACCACTCACCACTAATTGTGTGTGAATGTTGGGGGCGATGCTTATTCTTTAGATTAACCACCTGCCCTCTGTCATGGGTCTATAGTGTGGCACACTTCATCTGCCCTCTGACCCCAGGGGTTATGATCCTGGGACAGCCGGCGTCAAGGCCTATTGACCAGCTGTTGGCACTCCAACACACACACACACACACACACACACACACACACACACACATACAAACACACACACGCACGCACACATACACACACACACACACACACACACACACACACACAGTAGCATGTTAGCCCTCCAGAATCAGATGCTTGGCATGAAATACAACAGCGTCAGCATGTGTCCCGCCCTGTCGTCTTATTGCCGGAACAACAATAACCCCCTCTATTCCATGTCAATACCTTCAAACAGAACATAGAAGCGAAATAAAGTCACAACATTCAACATATGAAATATAAATTACACATATAATCACAAACTCAAGAGGTCAGGGAGTGTATGTGGAGTGAGTGTGCGTGTGTAGGGAGAGAGTAAATTAGGTCATGACAGGAGGATACAGAGGTGGTGCATGTGCACATTGGAGGAACATTTTTGTAAAATGTGGACAGTACAACTGTGTGTTCGAGTGTGTATGTTTGTGTGAGTGAGATGGAGTACTTATGTAAGCGTCAACATGTTAGAAAGATAATATTACTACAGCTCCTACGGCCCCTCAGGGCCATTTAGCAGACTAATTCTGAGTTCTGCTTTTGAACTTTATCTGAAGCCAGAGTACTGCAGCCAAAGGCCACATATTGACATATTGGCCGTCCGCAACACAGGGGACTATTCGATTGGGCTTTTCAATATAAAAATGGTACATAAACACATATGGGCATTGAAATAATGAGCTGGTGGACTCAATATCAGAGTTGTTGCACTTTTTTCTTCGTCTGCTGTCCCGCTAACTGTTTCTGTTTTTTGCCCGCCACTGATAAAATCTCATCTTAACCTCAGCCTTGAACATGGTAACACACACAACAATTTAACATTTGCAGAGCAACATCTGAGTCTGCACTGCTCTTTGCTCTTGACAGCTTGCCTGTGTTAATTGAAAGTCAATTTGGACCAGATGGCACAGTTAAAGATGACCCATAATCCTCTGCCTGAAGGGGGGTTTAGAGGGATGGGGGGTAGCAGCGCTGGGTGCTTTCACTCCAAGGTTTGCGAAAGCAAAGTGTTTCCCACAAAGCTTTGGCAGTGTTCTCCACCTTAGAAGTGAGTTCACAGTGCTGTCTGAGGTGAAGCCGATCCACATCCACAGGGTGGGTCACCGAAGGTAAATCCTTTATTAGTCACAGTTCACGAGTTGGATAACATGTGGTGTAGACGTGTGGTGTAATACTGTGCACACGGACTTGTTTACATTGTCTAAGAGTCCTGTGTCAAGCATATTCATACAGTCAGTCGAGGCTGACGTTGTTCCACTTTTTTTTCCTGTTTTTGTCCACAAGAGCCAACCAGTCTCAGTCTTTAAGAATGAGGTGGTGCTCATGAACAATTCAGCTGATGTGTTTTTTTGTCAATATCCCTGCCTTTTGCAGTTTTGCGTATTCCATACTGAAAACACACACATGCTCACACAAAAATGGTAGAATTAAGAAAATAGCATCTTTACACCTAAAAACATACAGTATTCATGCATGTTAATAAAGAATATATCAAAATATCTTATCCGAAGCTGTTCAAGTTGGGGTTGCACCAGCTTTTCTTAAAAGTATATAAAAATAACCTGCTATGCCTAATATTTTGTTTAACATTGTTTACCCCAAAAAAAGTTTTTAAAAATGGGGCTGGAAACTGTCCACTCTCTCACCCTCATTGAGGAATTCTGAGACTATGAATATTCATGTTATGCAAATAACACAGGCCGCCCACCACAGCTGCTGCTGTGCTGTGCTGTAACGCCTCCGCGAGCACACCGACAGCAGGTCCGCCGAGCCCTCGGATCAGGCCGGCGGGGTGCGACGCTTGGACTGGAGGAGAGGAAAGGGGCGACACCGATACGTCCGGTCCTGACGGACCTTTTCCTTTTCAGGTGAAAAGGTTAAAATAGCGCGCCTTTCCGGTTAAACCGCACCAGGGCCGGAGCCCGGAGGCCGACCCAATTGCAAGAGACAAGACCCGCACGCGCGGCAGTGGAGGTGGTGGAGACTGGAAATCGTAGACGGAGAACTTTCGACGTGACCCCTGCAGTTGACCAATCACTCCCGGGCTCTTGCCCCTCTCACACCCATTGGCCTACCCTGGCAGACTCGCTCCCTCATTTTCCTTTTGCAGTCTGGAGCCCTGTTGCCTACATTTGCATATTCAACAGCGATTGGTTTTCTGTACTTGTGACGTACCAAATCGAGCTTGCCAGGATTCGTTTGAATTTCAAATTTCAGGGAAGTGCAGAGAAATCTCCTACTCCAGGAGAGGAACGTGAGGAGACCTCTATAGTGACCAAATTTGCTCAGATACAAGTCCCTATAGTCAATGTCAGACATTTTAGAGGACAGGAACAGAGGAAAAACACATTTTTGACTGGAGGGGGACTTTAAATCTATTACGATTGTGTGTAAAGTCTTTTCTAAGTTCTTCGAAACAACTAGCTAGTTTCAAATTAGTGGTTCGCCGTTTCTGGTTGCACCATTGAAAATTTTGCCAGGGACTTCATAACTTCAAAAAATCACTTAAAAATATCATCAGTTTTAGAGGGTTTTGTAATATCAGGTATACTGCGTTTTTTGTTAAATATATTTTTAAAATCAATCTTACTTTATATTAACTACTTTTTTTTCTCTCAAAACATTTAGCAGAAGAATTACTTTGCATGGTACAACTTGTAGTCATTTATTAATGTATAAATCGCCACATAGGAAACATTTTGATTAACATAAGCCAACTCATTGGTCATTTGCTAATATATTGGCATTAATGAACTCGATCTTAAACACATTTCAAATCAACGACCTCCTCAACTTGAACGAGCCACATTGCCAAGCTAACCAGCGAGCGCTAATTAGCTCAGTTAGCTACGCAACGCGTACACTTGGCAGTTAGCTGGTGTAAATATTTAAAAAAAAAACTAACCTTAGGTTAAATATTTTTTGTGTGGTGCAACCTGTAAATCTCCACTCAGCAAAGTCTTATGTTAAGCAAAACTCAGCAAAGTAATTGTGAACTTAGTTTAGCCACAAAACAGACTCGAAATCCATCATTACCCAAAGTACCCACATCATCATAGTTATCAAATGTTTGAATTCAAAACTCAACAGCAATAACATTTCTGTACAAATTTCCTATTTCTCTGACTGTGGTTTTGAGTATTTATCCACATTTTTCAATTATATTTTTGACAAATCAGCAGACTGAACTGCATGACTAATATTTCTGAGGTTTTTAAATATTTTGTCATCATTGAATATTCATAATTATTCTCTCAACTGGATAATTTGGAGAACTTGTTGCATTTTCCAGTGTTTGCTTCAAGTCCAAGTCTTGCTAAGGGCATTTTCTATTGTAAGAATCAATATGAATACATTTTATCCAGATAATCTTTGGAGAAAACTAATGGAACCTGTCCATCACCAGTGTCCAGACAGTCACATGTAAACAAATCATTGTCGGAGGAACTGATGCCACATGTGCAGCAAACAGCAACCGGCTCTCAGCTGCTGTTAATTTGACACACTTCTCAGGACACCAATCCTTTAACAGAAAGAAATGTCCCTGCGAAGAGACCATCACCGCTTGAATCATTAATCAAAGAGACCAATCGGCATCTTTGAGGAAGACACAAATCCCACCCTAAACAAAGCCATATGACTTTGGTTCCTCTTTCCTGTCTCCAAGGCCGTTTACCACTGTCTGCTGACTGGACTCTCTATCGTCTATCTCTATCTACTTGCTTCTTTTATGTGCTCTCAAACAGACGGTCTTAATAGTTACTGTGTCTGCCCATGTGATGTTTTGTTTCCTGTGCTTGTAGTTGCGCAATGCTTCCTCTGGCCTATATATCTTTACCTCCCCCGGGCCATTCAGAAATGCAACAAAAAACAAATAGATTTACCTTCAGAGCTGACAAACTATTTTTGTCTTTCATACTCTTTTTTTTTTATGACTTGCGACTATAGTCATGCCATGTCTTGCAAAGATAACAATGACTGTAAACTTTTGTCAGGAGAACCAAAAATGAAAGCAGAGAGAAGGGAAGTGAAGGGGTGCTGTTGTATTGTGCTGAGGATGAACATCAATAAAGTTCAGTGTAAGTGTTGACCCAGTTCAATTCTTCTCTTATTTGTTATCAGTGTCTGTGGTGGAGGGGGTATTAAGTACAATGTTTGCTCTGTCATTTGCGTGTATTTTGGATGCTGCAACCCACCGTGACCACACCTATTGGTGTTTGGGCTGCCGTTATGACCAGCACCATCTTGGTTTCTTTGAACCACAGGTAACCATATGTTTAGGAGCAGGAGGTGGGCCTGTCGGAGAGCTCGTCCACTGCATGTGCACTCACACCTGCAACTATGCACTGATAGGATGGTGCTAGCTGTCAATCACACAGTATCCACGCCCCTATGCATACCGTGCTTTGTTGTCTATTTGACTCTAAATTACAAAATGAACATCATGCTGTATTGAAGAGACTTGAAACTAGAGTTTGAGACCATACACTCCTCAGGAAAATGTTAACTGACGATATAAATCAAGTGAGTCATTTTCTCATAGACTTCTACAGAAACTGACTTATTTTTGCAACCAGTGGAGTCTCCCTCTGCTGGATGTTCAAGAGAATACAGGTTTCAGGGCCCTCTGCATTAGCTTCACTTTCCTGACCTGGTGGCAACGTCGATTTTTATTTACTATCTATAGCTTAAAGAAACCAGTTGGACATAAGGAATCTGTATTTAAGTTCTCATCTAAATATAGCGCACATTTAAACACATTACCAGAAAAAAAAAAAAGTATTGATGAGACCCAGTAAGATCTAGAAAGAATAGATCTCTCAGGGAGTATCCCACATCCTTACATAAACAGTATTCTGTGTCAGGCTCATTAACCATTAAAGTAAAGTAGAGTGAGTAAGTAACTATGCCTAAATAGATTACAGAACAATAAAACATTTTTAAATGAAATGGTTTAGAAGTTTGTTCCACAACCAGCAGGACATACTGTAACACACTTCATTTTAAATGGTCAACTCCAGTGGTAAACAATGTATGATGATCTGTTTAGGGGAACTGATTAGCACATGATCTAAAGGTGCTGATTTCCCTCTAACTCCGTTATTTTTTTCCAGCACAGAGCTTGATCAGTAGGTCAGTGGATACAGATCAATCAGTCTGACGGCTGCGGGTCATTGGTCTCTTCCTATCATTGCGCAACGTCGCTGGTATACTTAACTTGAGGCTCTAAAATCAGCACTTCTTTAATGATTGCGTTATAATTAAACAGCCATTTTAAAACTGGTTTGACGTTTGACCTTGTTCAGTGAGAGAAAACCTGAAGGCACTGGGAGCATTAAAGGATTTTTTTGGGGGGGATGCTAACAGCTTCGGATGAATTCAGATATGTGCTGGCTGATGGTGATGTAGTGCCAAGATAACAGACAATGTGTTTATGTGTCTGTGCTGCAGGACTTCTCTGGGGTAGAGAAGGACAAAGTTTACTTGTCATGTGTTTCGCTGCGTGTGTGTGTGCGTGTGCGTGTGTGTGTGTGTGTGTGTGTGTGTGTGTGTGAGAGAGAGAGAGAATACAGAGAGGGGCCTATTTAGTGCTGTGCACAAACATTGTTAGCTTTAATTACGTCACAGGCAATTGGCCGTAAGAGCAGTAAAAAGGATGACATCATGGAGTCACAGTCTATAAGAGGGCTCGTTATCAGCACAGAGCAGGCTATGAATGTGCTCTCTATGCAAATAGCGCGGACCCACTGCCCCCTGTAAACATGCATCTTGTCTGCGGATGATGAATGATAACTGATATTCAGTTCAACAGGTTCACAATCCACTCCCTGTAAAAAAAGAGGCCCTTGTCGATCAAAGCCTCCACAACGCACACACAAAAAACTTCAAAAGAGAAATCGAAAGCAAATGTATGCAGATGTTCATTTGCAAAACAACGCGAAAGGAAAGTTCAAAGCCACAGGTAGTACATTTCTTTGCTTGGCAGGGAAATAGTTCTTATAGTTTTTTTTTGTTGTTTTTTTTCAGAATAATATCACGGTAAGGACAGGACAGCTGAGGTGTCCAGTTGCTGTTGGTCCAAATATAAGTGTAATGCAATAGTAGGTAAGTATTTTCTAAATAAATTCCATTAAAATAATTGTCTAATCCAACATTGAATTAATCCTACTATCAGGTATTGATTGAAAACTTGTACAGATCAACCACTGGCAATTGTCCCCAACAAATGCCCCATGTCCTATAGTCTGAGTAATATGTTTTCAAAAGTACATAGTACAAAATGTTATAGTAAATTGCCGTGCCTTCTTTGAAAATGAAACTAGTGTAACTATTTGTAAGCTGTTTTTAAATATTGATGTCTTCAGTGGGATCAAATGGAGGTGGGACTGAATGGGAAGAGAGCGGTCTAACATTGTGGTTTTGATATTTTTGTTGGATTGGTTGACAATACGAAAAATATTGTGTCATCCACCTTGAGCCAATTAAACTGGGTTTTGCCGCGGATGTGATCCCTCAATCGTGATTGGATCAAAATAGTCAAGTGACGCAAGCAGTTGGAAGGCATTTGATGTGTACTGCTGACAAAATATATATTTATCTGTTTCTTCCCAATGCTTTTAATGTTTTATGTAAAGCACTTTGAATTGCCTTGTTGTTTAAAAAGTGCAATACAAATAAAACTAACCTTGCCTTGCCTTACATTTAGTCATGGTATTTAAGTGATTCAAATTGAGTGTGTAGTATTTTTTTAATTTTTTTTATCGTGCTGTTGGTAGTTGTTTGCCACGATGGCCACAAACTGAACGCAACAGAGAGCTCAACTACAATTGGAACCATTACATCTGTGGATCTGTCCAAGTCAGTCCTTGTGGTTTCATAGTTATTGGTTCAGCTGTGGAAAGAAAAACTCCATTACACAAATCGCACGTTTCTACATGACACTGCAATCGTTGACACGTGATGAATTTCCTCATTGCTTTGTTTCTCAGACATTTCCGGAGAACAAATGAGGGGTTCTAAAAATTTGAATTGTAGGGCAAATAAGCCCAATGCACCACAAGCCTGCTTATGGTGTGTGTAGGTCAAAGTGCTGTCACTACCGTCTGGTATGACTAAAGGAATGCCTTGCGTTTCTCTTCCCCCGCAATCAGAACCATTTGCAGCCAACAGGTCATGTTGCTTAAGACAACACAACAAATCGTATAGTATCTGACAAATGGAAATGGCATCTGGTGGTGGAGACAGTGTTATTCAGCTGGAGTAGACAGGACTGCAGTCTTCACAGCAGGCAGATACCAGCATCCAGTTTGACAGAAATGGCCTCTGTGACACTAAAGGAATGCATGGTATGGGAGGAACTCCGTGAGCCCTGGCAACTGTTTGTTAACTGCTGGTACACAAGCCTCCAGCCAACAGGTCATTTTTGGTAGACAGGTTTCAAGGCAGAGAGGACTAACGTGCCCAATTAACTGGCAAAACGATCCTCGTCTGAACTTCTCCTGTTGTGCAATGCAAAACACAGAAGTAGCTCCAGTCTTGTGTAATTATGAAGACCAACACAGCTTTCACCTTGCCGTTGCTGGGACTATGAAGACTGAAGGGGGTGTTGTTTTGGTAATAACCCGGTGGAGGTAGTCACTGAGCCAGATCAACCTCTGTGTAATAGGCAGAGTTTTGCATGGCACGCGTCACTCCTCTGATCTTCCTCCAGAACTGCTGGCATGCCATGCAAAATCAAATACTGCGGCGGCGTTGTGGCGGCTCTCTTTGGTTGAGTGGACACAAAGCCGGCGTAGTGAGGGGAATCAACAAACAACAAACAGAATCTCTGTTTAAAAGATGCTAATGGTGACATGATGAGTCTGTGTTTGTTTCATCTGATGAAGGAATTTGAAATGAATAGAGAGTAAAGAACTTAAAGGTGCGAGTCGTCATTTGTCATTTTACTTCCAATTCGTAACAATGAGGTTGGACATTGATAATTCAAATATATGGGGAAAATTAATCATTATTTTAAGCCCCTATTTTGAGATCTTTGACAGCATCTTTAAAGGGGACCTTTTATGCTTTAACTTATTATTCCGTCATATACACAGTACAATATTACAGAGCCGGCTGCCCACATTCAACATGGCTTGAGTTTCAAATAATGAGGCAAAAACGTACAGTATGTAAAAGTGAAGTGGCAGAGTAGAGCTGCCGCTTCTTCACATCCAAAGGAGTCACTTGAGGTGGTTGGCGCATCTGATTAGGATGCCTCAAGTGGGCCTTCCCCCTGGAAATCTTCTGAGCACGTGCAGCGGGTGGGAGGCCTGGGAATGCCTCAGGATCCCCCGGGAGGAGTTGGAAAACGTTTCTGGGGAGAGTGACGTCTGGACCGAGTCAGCGTGACCTGCTGATAAGCAGCAGAAAATGGATGGGTGGACATGTGTAAAAGCAATCCCTGAGAGACACAAACGCAGGCGTCAGCGTGCTTCCGAAGCCTCCGGTGGACTCGGTTCCATCACGTAGTTGTTTTTCACTGAATGAGGGAAAACTTTGACCTTTGACCTGTTGTGCAAAAGGAAAAGTCAAGGGGTCGCCAACATCTTTTTATCATTGAGCCCCTTTTTCACGATACCACATTTAATCGAACTAACGGAGAGGAAATCAATAATCAAGACATGGGTTCATGTACGTGTACAGTTAAAGCTGCGTTCATTGATGTTTAACTTTTAGCCACTTGGGGGCAGCGTCAGGTGATAATATTCAGGGTTTCACACAAGTCATACAAAATCATTTGACCCATTATTAATATAAAAAATATTGATTAGAGCAGCTTTAATGTGATTGCTACAAAGTGTTTTTCATGAGTCAAACAGTCATGTCAGGTAGCCTTTGATTAGTCACAGCTCCTCTGTAAAAACCCAGTGACGCCCTGTGATGCGTGATGGCTACGAGGGCAAGAAAACACACTCGGCTTGAGGTTAGAGACAAAGATCGTCAGTGTGTTTATCGTATTTCTCCCCGCTGAAACGTCAGGCCACGAGATTAGCCGGACACCCTGGCAGCTCATATGATCAGAGATGTGTGGCAGTAAAACAGTATAAGGTATTCATAACTGCTCTGCCTCCTCACATGGACCGAGCTGAGCGGTGCGTTAGTGTGTGAGTGTGTGTGTGTGTGTGTGTGTGTGTGTGTGTGTGTGTGTGTGTGTGTGTGTGAGGGGATTTGATGTAAACCTCTGACCACAAACACCCTTCATGGATGCATGGTTGGAGTTGATATGGAAGTGGGTTTTCTAACATCAATTATTAATTAATCAATCAATTAATTAATGAAAACACCCATGCAATACAATGATTCCCTTTTAATTCAGTGATGGACCTGATCAGACCTCTGCCCTATCCCATCTGTTTACTGTGAGACTGAAAACCCTGAATGCTTGTTTTGTTCTGTCTGAACCTTTAAACCTGAAGAAAAAAAGCTTTCCTAATGTTTCTTGATGAAATTTCAATCAGGGTCAGTCAGTATTTAGTATTTAAATACAACTTTAATTATTTTGTCCCTGTTGGCTTCCATTCTTAGAAGCCATTATTAAAAGCAACATCTGGTAAACATCTTCAGTCTAAATATATGATAGACAGTCAACGTTCTAAAAATGCCATTGTGAGAAATTTTCATTAAATTCTACAATGGCCTTTTTGCAACCCAAAAGTTGGTCTTATTTTTGTGTAACTCCTCTATAAAACATCAGTAAACAAATTAATAACAATTAACAAGGTCATTTTATGACTAATAAAGGCTTGATAAAGCCATAAGAATGGCAATTCATTACTAACTTGTGGGACATACGGTGAGCTTTCCTGGAGCTTTCAACCGTATCCCATGACTTTCCTCTGTGAAGAAAAGCTCTATTTTTGCATCCTATGTTTTGCTGTTATTTGTGTAATCATGCACTCGTCATATGCAGAGAAGCGGAGGACACACACAACACACCACCACACTTTTCCTTCCCACCTGTATTTCCTGACTCCAGAGCCACATCCTCCTCCACTCTGGACACCTAATCCCCATAAGCCTTTATAAGCAGCACACAGAGGAAGAGAGGCAGCGAGAGAGGAAGTGGCGAGAGGAGAGTCTGTGCTTAATGACCCTGCAAGCCGATTACAGGCCAGCCAGTGTGAGGCCCCGGACTCAGCCCGCGCCGTCTGATCAGCGGCACACCACTGCACCAGTGAGGGCGTATGCGTATGACAGCAGTGGTTATTTTGATAGTGATGGTGATGAACCTCGGCTGTACATAGTTGGGGTGCCAGTCAGAGAGACCTCTTTGAAAAGGAGGCCACTAGAGGGCAGCATGTGCCTTCTGCACAACTGCCCTGACATAGATAAGTGTGTTACTCGGCCAACGATTCCTGGTGGGCTGATGGAGTGTAGACCGTCCCAGAGAGAGAGAGTATCACAGATGTGGATTAAGAATCATGTTTGTGTGTGTGTGTGTGTTTGTGTGTGTGTGTGTGTGTGTGTGTGTGTGTGTTTGTGTTTGTGTTTGTGTTTGTATGTGTGTGTGTGATTTCGCCCCTACTCACACAACCACCATTGTTCAGAGAGATAAATTACTTTATTAACCCACATCCAAAAAACAGTGACAATAGGGATTTCATGGCACTGTCGCCGCCATTTGTCTCCACCCAAGGGTGCGGTCGACCCGCTCACTTCTTGGCACAGCGGCCGTGGCAGGCGCAGGTCAGGGCAGCCACGAGCACCACATATTCTGTGAATTCGACCTCAGAATCGCCGTCAAAATCCAGACCTTTCAGCAGCTTGTCCACCTCATCTGGGTTCTTGGATGCCTGTACAGACCAACCAAAACACCGCCAATGTTGATGGATATTATTACGACACTAAATCAAAGGTGTTTTTTTCTATGTATATATAAGTACCATGTCTCATCTACATCACAGCCCAAACTAAGAGAGTTTTATTCAAGTTTGAAAAAAGGCTCTTTAGGCACAGACATTATATTCAGTTACAAACGTATTCCCGAGGCAGGACATAACATTAAGATTTTACTCTTTAAACAAATTTGTCCAATCCCACGATACAAAACATCCAAAAAGTGCACAGCACAGCAGTTGAATGCCAACAATTTTGTATCATATGGTTTGGGATTGATTTAAAAAAATTGTAGGCCATGAAGGACATGAAAAGTTAACATTCTGGAATTTCCCAGCTTGGGATCAATATAGTACCTATCTATCTATCTATCTATCTATCTATCTATCTATCTATCTATACCCTGAATTTAAAACCCCTTTTAACTAAATATATGGTATCACGGTTCATTAACTTTCCTACCTGAGGCCTGAGGCACACAACACCACAAATTGATACATTTTGTAATATAACAGTAACTGAGAGTCATACGGTACCTTGAGCAGAGTAGGCAGCTCCTTCTCCAGCATTTTCTTGGCCTCCGCTTTGCTCAGGCTGTCTTTTTTCCCTTCGCCAGCAGCGCATGTATCAAAGGTCTTCATCAGGATGGCCATGGCTGTCTCGAGCTGGGTCATGGTTGCTGCTTGAGAGGTGGTCAACACAGGGAAGAGGAAAATCGGAGAACAACGCCTGTCAACGGAGGAGTAGTGGAAGGTGAGGTGAGTGGAAGAGCTGAGAGGCGAGGCTTTAAATACCTTCTGAAAAGGTGGTTTGGGACCAACGATAAAGCTTTTGAAAGGCCATGTATTACCTGCTTTTGTGTTTGATTAAGGCTCCATTTGTGTTAACACAACCTCAAATCTCCAACGCCTAATGTACACAATACCTCCCAGACCTTACAGAGATTTAGCCAGTTATCAATTGATTCATGCATTATTAAACAAACCACAGGGGCATGTGATGCTGCTATTTGTTTAGATTGACGCATAGCAACCCTACCAACTATTAATGATTCATTTCAATGATTATTCATAATTATTTCACTGTGAAAGGTTTAAACCATGCAGTGGTTGTCACCTTGGATATCATCACTGGATCATACTGAAACACATTTTAACTCGCTGTCAGTGTCACATATATACTGTGGTCATTGTGTATGCTACAGGTTTCGGACGTGAACCACAAGAGGAGAACGCACATGATCAGAATGTGGCCAACTGACATAATTTTCTTTATTTTCCTCAATTAATTTTTGCTTGTAAAACCAAAATGTTTCATTCACATTAGAATGCTTAAAAGAATCATGCTGATTCAACATATTATTTGTCATTTACTATAATATCATTTTATTGTGTGGTGATTTCATCATGGCCAAGGTATCAGATATTTAACTGTAACTACAACTTGATTTCTTAATGCTAACATTATTCAAAGGTATTATGTAACTTTAAAACAATTTAATTATGTCCCTGGTACTCAATTTAGGTCTGTAACTGTAATCTGGATTTTTTAAAGTTCACTCTACCCAAATTTATTATTGACATTGCTTCCATGTTTTTAGTGTGTGCACATACAAAACCATGAAATAGCCAGAGTCAGAGTTGTGTACTCAAATTTTTCTGTATTGAGCCAAATAAACTTACAGCACATACAGAGTGTAAACAAAATGGAACACTCATCCAGATTGCTGTACTCCGATTTCACAGAGGCATTTCAAATGAAAAAGCTGGACACTGTAAACCCTGCATCAAAAGCAGTGGATTCAAACACAAAGACATGATGCCAACAGTTTTCACTGTGGATTCATAAGAAATATAATGTAAATTCTGCATGAAGTGCAATGATCCACAATACAGATAATGCAACATTGCATTAACCAAACTATGCAGTATATGAGTATATGAACAAGGGCATATAAGCATATATTCAGACTGGATTGAGAACAGCAAAGGCATTTATAACACCAGTATCAACTGCTGTCAGTGTAATTAAAAAGCAAATACTAAATATTGATAACTGTTGCCACAAACAGTGCATTCACAACTGCATATAAAAAACAAGTATGGCAGTATTTAAAGTTATAAACAACGTGCAAAGTGAATAAGGTGCGAGTGCTTTGGTACAAGTTTAGTCACAAGGTTAACCCCTGCGTACACCATTTTCAAAATGGATTTACAAAAAAACAAAATATATCAACCCTGTGTAAACTGCTTACCCCACATTATAACAGAAACAGTCTTGTCTTTCAAGTTGACTCAAAGCAAAAAAAAGATGGTTCAAACCATTTTCATAATGGATTCATAAAAGAAAAACTATCAACTTTTAACAGTGGATTCATAAGTGAAAAGAAAAAGGTCATTCCATGTGTATAGTGAGCCCAAAGATGTCTTTGAGTACCATTCAAATGTCTTGTATCACTGGCAGTGCCTCCCTGTGATCCCCCCCTCTTTTTGAACATCCTCATCAGGTTGTCAGAGAAACGGTCCAGCTGAGACAGAAACTTGGACCGAAGAGGAACAGTGGTGATTCTGTTGAATTCAGCGTTGATCTGAAAACACATAATAAGCACAACGGAATCCGGTTCAAACATCAGGGAGAAAGCAGCCATAACATATGCAACCAGGAAAGTCTAGGAGGTCGATAATAATAATATACAACCAGGCATATTTGCAGTTTGCCAGTGTAACCAAGACTGTCCTATCAACAGCAAAACCAGATGGAAAACTCAGTATGAGAGACGCCTTACTTCACGGACTTCGTATAGAGCGGGCCATCTTGCCATATAATCCTCTACCATTGGGACATCACGAACGACCTCATGTCTTCTGAGTGCGAAAGTCTTTTCCATCTCCAATTTCACAACCTCCTGGTTGTTCCTCTTTTTCACATCTTAGAGAAAAGCTTTCTGCATGGCCTCCAGACTCTCCTCAGTTTTTTCTTGATGGGTAAGTTGGGCAAAAATTCACCTCTGCTCTCTTTGCCTTTTTGACACCGAAGGCTGCACTGCGTCTTCCTGCAGGTTTGTTTTTTTAAAGAGTTCTCTGTCACCTCTGGGCAGCCCAGTTTTCTCAGCCGTGTGCGGTAGTTAGCTGGTTTATATTTTAAACTGGTCTTCCATCCACCGCATCCAGTGCATGACCCCTCCTCAGTCAAACATGGATGTGTCTTAATAAGACTCTGGGCTACCTGCTCCATCTCCTTGTCACATAGCATAGACTTTATACAGCACAATTTCCTGCACTAAACCATCAACTTGGGATCTGGAGTAAGGAGAGTGCAGATTCTCTAATATAAGCTACATTTCCCTGCTGAAGTTTTAATTCAGCATCGTAGGAGAATCTTAGGCAGATGAAAAACAGCAGGCCAAGAGGGCCGTGAGCTCGTAGAGTCACTTGACGACAGTACATCTGTATCCGCAGCTCCATCCGAAAGGATTGAGGAGTCACTCACAGAAGGAGGACTGAATGCTTGGGGTCGGAAGACTGGACTGAGAACAGTAGTCATATCATGCTGCGTAGCGGACGGCCTCAACAAATCGAGAACTTTAAGAGTCCCTTTGTCCTCTACTTCAGAAATTGAGATACGGTTAGGGAAATCATTTCCAAACAAGGAATCCATGAATTGAATTCTAAAATCGCCTTGAAGTCCACACCGCTTCTTCACTTCAACCATCAGGTCATCAAAGGACGCAGGGAGCCCATGGGAGAGAGTCAACCTCTGACAGCTGCCATCAGTCAAAATGATCTTAAGGATCAGAGGAGTCCCCATCCTAAAAGCCGTTTAGTCTGCAGAAACACACAAAAATGATGAGGTGTTAGACATTCATAGAGTTTATATTTCAAATTTAGTATCAAATTATATGTGTGGTGGTACTGGACCATCCAGTAACCATATTTAATAAAGCAGACAAAAGCAGGCTTCCCTGACTTTTTAGCTCCCGTTTTTATCTCAATATGCCTTTTCAAGTTCACCATGCGGGCTGATCCAATCTTGTAGTCAACTAGTGGATATGTATCGTGTATGTATAGTGAATGTTTTTGTGGGTGCTGGGCTGAGTTCAAAGACTCCATAATGCTCTCTGTACCAACCACAGAGCTCTTTGACAATGTAGAACACACTCTCATGTAAAATGCAGATTTGGTCAATTTCACTGAATTCAGGCAATCCACCTGCTGCCCTGTGGGCCAGTATCATTCCATTTCTAAAGGTTATGCCCTTTGACTGTGACCCACTGTGCCAGGTGAACCTCTGTTGTGTCAGAGTTCTTTTGCCTAATGACTTGAGAAAGAAGAAAGAAAACAAGAAGAAAACAAGAAAATGCAGACGGAGGGGAGGGTACACTACCACACTTTTCTGGTGGGTCATAAATGATGATTGAGATGAATTACCTTTGTCTGAGTGTATGTATGAGTAATACCTTTACTACTTTAATGGAAAATCATGTTTCCATCATGCCATCAAGTCCCCCTCCCTCCCAAACAATGACGACACAAATTTTTAAAAAAAATATGACAGCACTTACCATTATATTACTGCTGGAATATAAAAGAAAAACATTTAGAATCAGTGAACTGATTAATTACATTAAGGCATATCTTTTGTATCACAAGTTTTAAGAAATTGTATATCTAAATATGCAAATTATGCATTATCTAATTATTAGGCTCTAATTTTCATACATTTCCAGAAAATGAAACTGAACACTGGATTAATCCTGGTTCAAACTCCTTGTTTCATTTTGTTGACATGTTACAGTTAAACGTTTCAACAAATGGGGATTTTGGATCTCTATTCTATTACTATATAAAATCACATATTCACCATGTTTTTAAACTCATCTGGAGAAAACAGCCTTAATAGAGCTATTGTTATAGAAATCTAAGGAAGCAAATCGACATAATAGACTAATGTCGTAACATCTAAATGCACATGGACATTTTCTTTCCACATGTCTGAAATGCGACATGTTGCGTAACTCCTGTTGTGAATTGGGCAGGAGTGGAGCATGTGCGTGCGCAGAGTTTTGCATGGCAGACGTCACTCCTCTGATCTTCCTCCAGAACTGCTGGCATGCCATGCAAAATCAAATACTGTGGCGGCGTTGGGGTGGCTCTGTTTGGTTGAGTGGACACAAAGCCGTAACAAAGTGAAGGGGTCTCCTCGATCGTGATACAACAAACATAATCTCTGTTTAAAAGATGCTAATGGTGACATGATGAGTCTGTGTTTGTTTCATCTGAGGAATGAATTAAAAATGAATAGAGAGTAAAGAACTTAAAGGTGCAAGTCGTCATTTGTCTTTTTACTTTCAATTCATAGCAATGAGGTTGGACATTGATAGTTTAAATATATGGGGAAAATTAATCATTATTTAAAGCCCCTATTTTTAGATTTTTTTTAACGTTCTTTTTTATATGACAGCATCTTTAAAGGGGACCTTTTATGCTTTAACTTAGTATTCCGTCATATACACAGTACAATATCACAGGGCCGGCTGCCCACGTTCAATATGGCTTGAGTTTCAAATAATGAGGCAAAAACGTATAGTATGTAAAAGTGAAGTGGCAGAGTAGAGCTGCCGCTTCTTCACATCCGAAGGAGTCACTTGAGGTGGTTGGCGCATCTGATTAGGATGCCTCAAGTGGGCCTTCCCCCTGGAAATCTTCTGAGCACGTGCAGCGGGTGGGAGGCCTGGGAATGCCTCAGGATCCCCCGGGAGGAGTTGGAAAACGTTTCTGGGGAGAGTGACGTCTGGACAACGTCAGCGTGACATGCTGATAAGCAGCAGAAAATGGCGACAGCGTGCTCCGAAGACTCCGGTGGACGCGGTTCCATCACGTAGTTGTTTTTCACTGAATGAGGGAAAACTTTGACCTTTGACCTGTTGTGCAAAAGGAAAAGTCAACGGGTCGCCAACATCTTTTTATCATTGAGCCCCTTTTTCACGATACCACATTTAATTGAACTAACGGAGAGGAAATCAATAATCAAGACATGGGTTCATGTACGTGTACGTGTTAAAGCTGCGTTCATTGATGTTTAACTTTTAGCCACTTGGGGGCAGCGTCAGGTGATAATATTCAGGGTTTCACACGAGTCACACAAAATCATTTGACCCATTATTAATATAAAAAATATTGATTAGAGCAGCTTTAATGTGTTTGTTATAAATTGTTTTTCATGAGTCAAAACATCTTTAGTCTAAATATATGATAGATAGTCAACGTTCTAAAATGCCATTGTGAGAAATTTCATTAAATTCTACAATGGACTTTTTGCAACCCAAAAGTTGGTCTTATTTTTGTGTAACTCCTCTATAAAACATCAGTAAACAAATTAATAACAATTAATTAGGTCATTTTATGACTAATAAAGTCTTAATAAAGCCATAAGAATGGCAATTCATTACTAACTTTCATTACATACATTCCTGGGGCTTTCAACCATATCCCATGACTTTCCTCTGTGAAGAAAAGCTCTATTTTGCATCCTATGTTTTGTTGTTATTTGTGTAATCATGCACTCGTAAAATGTTATTAGCAAGTCATATGCAGAGAAGCGGAGGACACACACAACACACCACCACACTTTTCCTTCCCACCTGTATTTCCTGACTCCAGAGCCACATCCTCCTCCACTCTGGACACCTAATCCCCATAAGCCTTTATAAGCAGCACACAGAGGAAGAGAGGCAGCGAGAGAGGAAGTGGCGAGAGGAGAGTCTGTGCTTAATGACCCTGCAAGCCGATTACAGGCCAGCCAGTGTGAGGCCCCGGACTCAGCCCGCGCCGTCTGATCAGCGGCACACCACTGCACCAGTGAGGGCGTATGCGTATGACAGCAGTGGTTATTTTGATAGTGATGGTGATGAACCTCGGCTGTACATAGTTGGGGTGCCAGTCAGAGAGACCTCTTTGAAAAAGAGGCTATTAGAGGGCAGCATGTGCCTTCTGCACAACTGCCCTGACAGGAGATAAGTGTGTTACTCGGCCAGCGATTCCTGGTGGGCTGATGGAGTGTAGACCGTCCCAGAGAGAGAGAGTATCACAGATGTGGATTAAGAATCATGTAAATGCCCTGTGGCTGTGTGTGTGTGTGTGTGTGTGTGTGTGTGATTTCGCCCCTACTCACACAACCACCATTGTTCAGAGACATAAATTACTTTATTGACCCACATCCAAAAAACAGTGACAATAGGGATTTCATGGCACTGTCGCCGCCATTTGTCTCCACCCAAGGGTGCGGTCGACCCGCTCACTTCTTGGCACAGCGGCCGTGGCAGGCGCAGGTCAGGGCAGCCACGAGCACCACATATTCTGTGAATTCGACCTCAGAATCGCCGTCAAAATCCAGACCTTTCAGCAGCTTGTCCACCTCATCTGGGTTCTTGGATGCCTGTACAGACCAACCAAAACACCACCAATGTTGATGGATATTATTACAACACTAAATCAAAGTTTTTTTATGTATTCATAAGTACCTTGTCTCATCTACCTCACAGCCCAAACTAAGAGAGTTTTATTCAAGTTTGGAAAAAGCTCTTCTGCTCAGCACAGCAGTTGAATGCCAACAATTTTGTATCATATGGTTTGGGATTGATTTAAAAAATTGTAGGCCATTAAGGACATGAAAAGTTAACATTCTGGAATTTCCCAGCTTGGGATCAATAAAGTACCTATCTATCTATCTATCTATCTATACCCTGAATTAAAAGCCCCTTTTAACTAAATATATGGTATCACGGTTCATTAACTTTCCTACCTGAGGCCTGAGGCACACAACACCACAAATTAATACATTTTGTAATATAACAGTAACTGAGAGTCATACGGTACCTTGAGCAGAGTAGGCAGCTCCTTCTCCAGCATTTTCTTGGCCTCCGCTTTGCTCAGGCTGTCTTTTTTCCCTTCGCCAGCAGCGCATGTATCAAAGGTCTTCATCAGGATGGCCATGGCTGTCTCGAGCTGGGTCATGGTTGCTGCTTGAGAGGTGGTCAACACAGGGAAGAGGAAAATCGGAGAACAACGCCTGTCAACGGAGGAGTAGTGGAAGGTGAGGTGAGTGGAAGAGCTGAGAGGCGAGGCTTTAAATACCTTCTGAAAAGGTGGTTTGGGACCAGCGATAAAGCTTTTGAAAGGCCATGTATTACCTGCTAGTGTTTGATAAAGGCTCCATTTGTGTTAACACAACCTCAAATCTCCAACGCCTAATGTACACAATACCTCCCAGACCTTACAAAGATTTAGCCAGTTATCAATTGATTCATGCATTATTAAACAAACCACAAGGGCATGTGATGCTGCCATTTGTTTAGATTGACGCATAGCTACCCTACCAACTATTAATGATTCATTTCAATGATTATTCATAATTATTTCACTGTGACAGGTCTAAACCATGCAGTGGTTGTCACCTTGGATATCATCACTGGATCATACTGAAACACATTTCAACTCGCTGTCAGTGTCACTAACGAAGGGCACTTCATTACTGGTAACTGATGGCTTTGGCCTTGTACATTTTGCACATTTGGGTTTGTATTAATTTCACCTTTAACAAATAGCTTAACTTTGCACATTAAGAAAGACAATTTGCACATTGTTCGCAGTATTTACACTTTATTGGCGAGCCTTGCACAGAACATCGTGCACATTGCATTTGTACATTTTACATGCATTAGGTTTGGATCATTTATTGAAGTTACATGCCATATTTATTATGTAGGTCATTGTTGACTTCTGGCAGGTGCTGTTGTGGGTCATCAGCTTCACCTGGAAAGAGAGAAGCTGGTTAGACTTTTGAAAACAGTGTTTTGGCAAATGTATGATCACAATTGAGTGTAAATAGCTTAAATGTGTACATGTGTAAAATATCATTAGATAAGAGTGCTGGTGCATTAGTTAGCTGACTTTGTTAAAATGCGTATTCACACTCACAAGTGTTTCAATCCAAGATGGGTCCCAGTGACACAGTATAAAAGGCGGCAGTTTCCATCTGTCTGGGTTACTTGAGTGTCAGTATGACTGTATGGCAATAAAGCTCCACCTGGTGGGTAAACCAGGTGGAGCTTGGGTGGACAGTAAGGCATGTCTGCCTTATTGTCCACCCAGCCGCTACATGGTTGTTCTAACAGACGTGTGCGTGTGCGTGTGCGTGTGCGTGCGCGTGCGTCTGCGTGTGTGTGCGTGTGCGCAAAATAACTTAAAAGGATGCATTTTCACTAAACTTGGTGGGGATCTTACTTGGGAGGGTATCTCCAGATGTGTGGCACTGAATTACTGCCTAAGTCCTGAGCGGATTTGAGATTTGTAGCACAGAAAAATTTAAGGCCCATTTTGCAACAACATAAATCATATTTTGAAGAGAAATGATAAGCTTAATGGATGCGTTGGAATGTTTACAACTATCCATAATAACTTTCAATAATAAACCCCCTCATGCAGTTTCTGTTGCAATACTGTTCAGAAGGTCACCCACTTATCAGGCATTCTTCTATTCAGCCCAGTTTTTTGCTTTTTTTGATGGAGGGGTGGAGGAAAAGAGGAAACATTAAAAAAGAGAAAATATAAACAGAACAAAGCCCAAAAGGTAAAATAAGAATGGAAAACACAAAACCACAAAAACAAAACATATCAAAATGAACAGGACAGGGGCAGCACTAACACCCCGTCAGGAAAACCTAATTAAATTACTCAAGTAACCCCCTTGTCTCATTAACATCCCCATCAATCCAGGTGATGCGTGAAGCAGGTCTGTACAGGATATGTGCAGCAAGCAAACAGCCAATTGTCGCCGCTTCAGATCCGCTGATGTGCAACAAGTGGTGTTACAAAACGACTGAAGAAAATTGTCAGTTTGAGTTTGCATGTCCTGGAGGATGGAAATGCACATTTCTGCAAAAATAGTGGAATTGAACTCTAAAGCACCAGCAGCAGACAAACTAACTGCAACACAGTTCCTTCATTCCAGTTTTCATTAAGTTTGGTTAGAATTATCCACAAACTAAAATCAGAACAAACCATTCTAAAAGCTTGTATATCCTGTTCCTGCTTGCAATAGGTTGTAGATTTCCTGCTGCATCTGCATATGTCAACACACAGTCTTTCTGGCCTTTAAAAGGCAGCTCTTCAGGTTACAGCAGTCAGCAGCCGCCTCTTTCCACTCAAGCAATAACAACCTGTCGCGATCCACTCACCAGGTAAGGCTTTTTATACTTTACTGCAAATTCAGATTATCTCCAAAACATGAACATTTGACATTGTAAAATTTTGGCACGACACATAAAACATCGCTTTTAAAAACAACAAGTTTCTTTGCTTCTATTTCTGTCATCTACAAGTATAATGTCAAGGTACACCAAACCCTGCCACACCCAACGGCAGGTTGATCATAGCATTTGCTAATGTTGCGCAGGCAAATATAATTTCACTTGTTTCACTCCTACACTGGAGATGCAAAAACTCAAACTAAAGAAACATAATTTATGTCTTGCTGATTGGAAGGAAAATTTCTGCCAAACGACGCACAGCAAATTTTCAAACTGATCTGTGATGGTGCACCCACAAAAAACAAGACAAACTTTTTCATATTGTGGTTCTACAAGACAATGCAGGAACAAGCACACATTTCAAAGTGTCATTGTGACAATACCACACTGTGCATCTGAAAAGTTCTTCCCATCGTCTCCAGCTATCACTTTACAACAGGTCGCAACTGGTAACTTGATTGATGCTGCACATGGTTATTAATAAAGTGCATCACATTGTGCGCAACATGTCTTAATATGTCTCGCTTGCGTTAACGCCTCGGGCTCTCTCAGCAGGAATGGCAGGTTGTGTAATATTACACTGGCTGTTGCTCAATAGCTCCGTTGTCTACTCCATGGAAAGAAGAAGAAATTGATCATTGATATTGATCATTGATGTTGACACAGGGGTTGATGATGCTCAGGCCATCATGTTGGCCCCCGCCGCCCCGGATGTTGAGATCCTTGCTATCACCTGCTGCCACGGCAACACGCCCCTGGAGAACGTCGTCAAGAACACGCTGCGCGTCCTGAGAGTCTGCAACAGGCTGGATGTAAGTTCAAAGGAGCTCTCGTACCTGGTTGTGTCGTTCAGTTCCTCACCCCATGCATGGCGCTATATGAAGCATGCCCTATCACATCCTACACAGATCCCGGTATATTGCGGCTGCTGGCCGGTATAGCGTCTGGATCTGCCAGATCCAGACGCTCCAGGCCTGCAGCTGCTGCAGAAGAGGTGACTCTGATGGCCACTGCCCCCCTCACTAACCTGGCCGTTGCTGTGCAACTGGAGCCTTCCTTCCCCGAGAAACTGAAGGCCCTTTACATCACGGGAGGGAACTGTGACTGTGGGTTATCTGTTCGTTTTTTAGATGTTTTCTGTTAGATGTTCTCCTGGAACTTTCAGGATTGTGTTTGTGTGTGTGCAGCCAGGGGTAACACCACAGTGTGCGGAGAGTTTAACTTTGTGGCCAACCCCGAGGCCGCCCACACCGTGTTGGACCGCTACACCTGCCCCACCTACATCGCCACCTGGGAGTTCAGCTGCAGGAGCAGCCTGCCGTGGGTGAGGGGGCAAATAGAATTTGAGAAGGGACTTTAACCTGTAAGTGCTTTTATTACATATGTCCTTTTATATTGATATGTTGATTTATGTGTCCCTAATTGTTTTCCCCTCAGTCTTTCTGTGACCAGTGGCTGGCCCAAGACACGGTGAAGGCGGCCTTCATGAAAAAGATTTTGAGCCTTTCAATGACGGTGACAGTGACATCACAGCAGTGTGCTGCAACTGTGCTGAAACAAGCAAAAGGAATGCCTTTTGTAAGATGCCATTAAGAGCAAGGTTATAAAAGCGTGTTTGCACATGTAGAGAACTATGTAATGTTCTCAGCTGGGTTATTAGGCACTCAGAGAAAAGTGTTGAGCCAGAGAAAAGTGAGCTTTTCTCTGGCTCAACACAAGACTTATCGGGGCTCCAAGCAGAAAGACACCTTCAGTGCCAGAGGATCTCCAGTCACAGCATGTGTTAACATCTCTTCCTGATGTGTCGTCTCTGCAGAAAGCTAAGTCGGCCGACTTTCAAAAGGAGACCACCGAAGGGAAAGGGTTCAACTCCTGTGACATCTACGCCATGGTTGCTGCCATCAATGACACAGTCATAACTGAGAGCGAAGAGGTGAGCGGCCCGCCGCTTTTTGCGAGTTTTGCACAAAACTTTTCAGCTTGAATCGATTTTCTCCTCCAGGTTGCAGTGACGGTGGAGCTGGAGGGAAAGTTCACCCGAGGCATGATGGTGCTGGACTACATGGAGTTGCTGAAGAAGAAGCACAAGGCTTTCGTCATGAAGACAGTTGAATTTGAGAAGTTAAAAAAAAAATGCTCATGGATTTACTCAAGTAGAACGATACTGTGACTAGAATGTCACTCATTGAACACATATCTCCCAGGGCCAAACAGTCTCCTTCAAGTATCAGACAGTAAGACTGTGATCAGATTGTGTTTCAGCATCTACTAGACAGACCATGAACACTGTAAGTCAATAAAATTTGTGGCTCATTAGTTCGTAATTTAAAATGAGGAAAATACATTCCTTTGCTTTCCAACATTGCACTGCACTTTTGAAGCTGCGGTTAAAGATGGTGTCAAACTGTTTTGCGTTATACTGAACAGAACATCAGTAACAGCTGTCGGATGCTGGACAAAAAGTAAATGGTTGTAACAGATGATTAAAAAGATTTTACTCCTTTTTTAAAGACTTGTTGCGTCAGTGTGGCATCTAAAGGCGGTCAGGAGAAAACAACTATACTATTTTCTGGAGCCGTCCGAGCCCATGCACATGTCCATCCATCAATTGTCTACCGCTTTATCCATTTAAGGGTCACGGGGGGGCTGGAGCTTATCCCAGGTGACATTGGGCGAGAGGCGGGGTACACCCTGGACAGGTCACCAGCCTATCGCAGGGCCACATACAGAGACAAACAACCATTCACTCTCACATTCACACCTACGGTCAATTTAGAGTCTCCAATTGAATCCAATATCCAATATCTTCGATACTTTACTGCTTGATTGTAAATTCCTTACATACTTGTGGAACTACGTATTTTTCAGGTTCGTACTCTGCGCACTGTCTATGAACATTGTTTGTATTTAAGCTGAATAACTGGAGCCAATAAATCTCCAAAAGAAAATATAAAAAGATTATAGCATAAGAAATAAGAACATCTAATGAGATATTTCCATTCAAGGCTTATATTAAAAAGTAGGGTAATACCATGTAATACTCCACCATTAATATTGGGTCATGTCCAGTCGCCCATTGCAGGGACAACAGTGCCACTGTGAGGATTTCACATGCTACTACATATTCCATGTGTAAAATAAACACTTTGCCCTTTCACCTCCTGGGTGGAGGCTTGGAAACGGTGCCGACTGGATCAGTAAACAGGAAATCGAGGCTCTGATTTATTCCTCCAGGAATTTAAACTGCAGCAACTTAGGGTAATAAAACCTTTTATTGAAAGTGCTTTGGAATGTACACTTTGAGAAAAAAAACGGGGGAAAAAAGGTTTACATCCCACATCCTCCACTTTCTTTTCTTCTCATGAATAAGCAGGATTTCAGTTTTTTTTTTTTCAATGAAAACTCAAATTCATCCTCTTCAGAAAAAAAGGCTCCGTGTATATATTACAACTTGCTAGAGAACTATTTACAAATCATACAAAAAGAGCAATGATAAAAGCTCTGTTTCCACTGTCCCCTTGATTCTAGTCCAAACACAAACTCTTTACTGCAGCTCAACATGAGAGCCACACAGGAAATCAAGCGAGAGTCAATCAACAGTCAGCATCAGTCCACCCAGAGGTCGAACGGGGGCCTAGCCCCTTTCAACCAGATGTTGACCGACAGCAGCTTGGAAATAGATTTTAATGTCACCAAGGTGTGAGTTGAAAGCCTGTCGTGACCGGCCAGCGTCCAGTCTCAGGGCCAAACTGGTTCTACCGGACCCTGAACTTGTAGAACGAGCAGAGGCCCTGGGTGAAGTTCCAGCCCAGGGAGACGGAGAGGACGTAGATGAGGCCGAGCAGAGCGAAGGGGTAGAGCAGCACCACCGTGTTCTTAAGGAAGGGGAGCACTGCGAGGGTGACACAAGCCGAGGGTTTACAGACAAGCAGATACTGTGTGCCAACGGGAAAGATCTAATAAGTCACATCATTTTTATGGCGGCGACCTGTACTGGTGACCTCCTGCTTTACTGCTAAACGGAAATAATCACTCCAATCATTAAAAAATCCTTCTCCAACATCTTGTTTCAGCATCAGATACATCACAACTTTTCCATCTCAAATGTTTTCTACCAAAAAATCTCCTCAAAGACAAATCGAATTTGTAAAACAAAATAACAAAGCAACAACATATGACCAGCTATGACATTTGTCTAACCACGCTGGAATCCTGTTTCACTGACAAGGCGACGTACATCCTGAAGCCGTCTATTCAAGGAAAAATATTGTAAAATTCAAAAGCGTCAAACGCCATTTCACTCAGTGTCAGTAAAGGGGGGTGGGGCTTACCATTGTACCCTAAGAAGGTGATGTAGAGATAATAACTGATGGCAATCAGCCACATAGTGTTTCCCACAAAGTATCCCAGGAACCAGTCCGAGTTTATCACCACAACATCTGCAACACACAAAGCATGAATTACAAGAAGAGACACAACATCTACATGACATCTAAAAAAAGAATAAACTTTTTATAAATAAAAACAAAAGATTTAGCCTCTGGGATTATTAAAAATCTGCAACTGATAAAAATATCAAATAAGTGAATGACATCCGGAGGCGAAATGATTAATTAAACATGTAAAATGCACATGCTTGAACTGAACGATGACCTTTCACACCCACTGATGAAACTGGCGGGGTGACATCATCTACTCACGGTTGATGAAGAAGAGCTGCAGAAAATGCAGGATGACAAGAAGTGGGTAGAAAGCGTTGAGGTGAACGTCGAACGCGTAGCCCCATTCCACATCAAAATTTCTGCTGGGTTGTTTTAGCAGGTACCTGTTGGTGATAAACCTGTAAAAGACAAAAAAAAGAACTGTCACAAGCAGTCATGCAAGTCCAACTTGGAGCTCAATTTTAACAAGAGCCGCAGAGACAATGTGAGTCAAGGGGAAGGAAATGAAAACATGTTTCAGCTACAGTAGAAAATGTCATTATCCGACTGGTGCTTCTCACCACATGAGTGTCGATATGAGCAGGCCAACTCCTATACAGTCGACAAGGACCACCCACAGCAGCAGCTTCAGAGTTTCCAGGGCGCCCATGTCAAGCACCAGACCGAAGCCTAATGTTGACACTGCAGAGACAACAGTAGGATTAAACTGGCTGCCTTAAGACCAATGCAAATGAACCACAGTTGTTTAAATACGACCAAACAGGGAAAAGATTTGTTGTGGAAATGGATAAACAGATATTATTAATAAGACTTGAGCAAAGTAATTTTATGGACACTGTCAGATCAGCTCAGACTCACCACACAACCAGATGCCGAGAAGGACCAGGAACGCAGGGTCGTCCCTGGCCCACTGGTCCTTGGTCTGTTTCCTGTAGTGGAAGTTGCGGTAGACCCGCTGCGGCGACGTAAACAGGTACAGCATCTGCCACAGGGCGAACTCAAAGTCCATCTGTTTGAAACGCAGCAGCCTCCGCAGGTACTTGTAGCGCTTGGCGCCCGCCGTGTGCCGCGCCGCGTCCATGGAACTGAGGGCACCGTTGGCGTGCGGCGAGGTGGTCGGCAACATTGTGCTGAAAATTTGATTTCAAGAGCATGAAGGTAAAGGACATGAAAGACCGGTAGACATGCTCTAACCACCCTGATGAGCACAGGACTTGAGTAAGAAAGAAAACACTGAAGTTGGTTCTTGGAGATAGTGCAGCTACAATGCTCCACTCACGTATTTCTTTAAAGTAAAAATACACCCAGGATAAGGGGAATAAAATATGTCATGAGCTCACATGCTCATGAAAGGTTTTTAACTTTTTAACTGGACTACTCCTGCTAATCACCAACACAACACTGACACTTTGTTATGACCTGGCTACAACATGACACAGAGTCCTGCCCATCGCACAAAGGACAGTCAACACAGAAACACACGGTTTCACTACAAACCGTTGCTCCAAATTCACGAAGCTACGTTCAAACAGTAAAAACAATGACACACGTTACCCACTGAGCAATTTCCTTCCCGACAAACACGGATATATTCAATTGCTTTAAGTTTGTTGACGCTAGCAGACACAGTTAGCTTGTTGCTAGCTAGGATATATAAGATGAAAAGGCACAGTGAGTCTCATTAATGACAAAATTGGCACAAACGCAGCGGTGATAAATAACTACATTTCTTTATTCTGGAGAATAATTACCTTGTTTTTTGCTGCACTCCTTCACAGGAGAAAGCATCAACTCTTTCTCGTTTCTGTGACTGTTTACAGACGCTTCCTGGTCTGTGGCCTGGGAAGGAACCACGGAGGGAACACGTAGCAACTTCCTTTCAGCACCCGCGGCATCGTGGGAAATGTAGTCGAAGATGAAAGAAAAGCTGCCAAGCTGCTGTTGCGATATCAATTAACTGCAATTGACTTCATGGACCTAACTAGCTTGTGTCACTGCTGTTGTAACGCTTTGTTTTGGAAAAACCGATAAAAAAACCAAGCAAAATAAAACAAAGAAAAACTGTCACGTTCACAAAAGTGAAGTATTACTTTTATTGTGAAATCCAGGATCTCATTCAAACGGAAGTACGACACTGTGCTATTTCCGCTAACAGCGCATTAGATATTTTGCTAGGAGTTAAATTCAGATCAGCGCTGTTCTGGTCCAGAAGGCCAAATAGCGAAAAGGTAAGAAAGAGAAGCACATTGCGTTCTTGTGTACGTTTAAATGTTTATCTAGCAAAACTGCAAAACCAGTGGGGAAATTACGCGTTTGACCTTATAACCCTCTTACAACACTGCAATGCCCGTGTCCTTGACTAGCACTCTGAGCTAACATTGTTAGCTCAGAGTGCTAACAATGTCCTCATTGCAGGGTTCATGCCGCTTTCAGCGCCCTCTCTTCTCCACATTGCTTTAAAACCGCATGTAGTGTGGCTCATTATCTCATCTCATGTTTAGAAAATCTGTCTTCGTCCTCTGTGCATTGTCATCTCCTTGAACCGTCACGTGATTACGTGACCATAACGAGTGTGATTGTTGACAGTGAAGTCTAAGTCTAAGACTTCGTCCCTTCAAAACAACAAACCTTGCAATATGAGGTAACAAAGGAAAATGTGCTGATTTATATCTGTAATACGATTTGAGATTGTCAAGTGAAAATGATCCAGTTGTGCAAAGTTAAAACATTCATAAGTTTTCCTCACATTCAGCACATTATAATGTCTACTTAACCCTAAAACCAATGTAGTTTCTGTAGTCACCTGCTGTCAGACTCTCTGGCTTAACGATATCATTTAATTATCAGTATTAATGTTCAAAGCAGAGCTCACTCTGCAGTCCTGCAGATGTGTTATGACGGTGTCACCCAAAAAATTATTTCATGGTCGTGTTTTTTGTCCGTGTTTCTGGATAAGGTTAACTCATGTGTTGGCTGCTTTCTCTATGTTTTCCTCTCACAGCGTCATGTTGCGACTCCCGAATGTCGGCCGGGCTTTAGCCGGCGCTGCCAAGAGCAGTCTGGCTCCCTCCAACACTGGTAAGATCAAGTGTGTGTTTATGAGTTTGTGTACACATCCCTCTCTCTTTCTGTGTGAGTGTGTCACACTTTTGTCTCACTTTTGCGGAAACTGACTGAGTATATATCTTATTTGTTAAAGTGGTTGTATTTTAGAAAGTGTTAATGAATGTGTCATTCGATTTGCCATTTAAGTGCGTACACCGGTGCGCGCTGCCAGCAACATGGTGGAAGTGTTTGTGGATGGGAAACCAGTGGAGGTGGAGCCTGGAACCACTGTCCTCCAGGTGAGAGGCATCAGATTATTTTATTGCAAACTAATACTTGTTTACTGCCAGTAAAACAGTTAAGTGTAGCTTTACTGATCATTGTTATTGTTGTTGGCTGATGTCTCTTTCCTTTCGCTTCCCTATCAGGCGTGCGAGAAGGCAGGAATCCAGATCCCCAGGTTCTGTTACCATGAGCGCCTCTCGGTGGCAGGAAACTGCCGCATGTGTTTGGTGGAGATTGAGAAAGCTCCAAAGGTAAAAAAGAGGCCATCTGTTTGTTTATAGCAACAAGGCTGAATAAGCATCAGATTGAACAAAGAAAGAGTAGATGCGTTGGGATAGAAATTGCTGAAAATGATTTGTTTGTGTTTGTGTGTGTGTGTGGTGTTGTGTGCCCTCAGCCGGTTGCAGCCTGTGCCATGCCCGTCATGAAGGGTTGGAACATCCTCACCAACTCAGAGAAAACACGCAAAGCCAGGTACAATTTCAAATATGATTCAATCTTTTGTAAGACGTTTCAAATGTCACCTTAGTACGATTGTAAATGAGCTTGGTGAACGTGTGTGTGTGTCATCAGAGAGGGAGTGATGGAGTTCCTGCTGGCCAACCACCCACTGGACTGCCCCATCTGTGATCAGGGAGGAGAGTGTGACCTGCAGGTAACTAAAAAGAGACATCAGCTGTGACTATTAAAGCAATGGAGGTGAGTGGAATTGAGGTTGTGGTCAGCGGAAAAAACAAAACAATCTGCATGTGATGTTCCCAGGATCAATCCATGCAGTTTGGTTCAGACCGCAGTCGTTTCCTAGAAGGGAAGAGAGCAGTGGAGGACAAAAACATTGGGCCGCTCATTAAAACCATCATGACCCGCTGCATCCAGTGCACACGCTGTGTCCGGTAAGTACCGGTGGACATCCTTACTTGTATCTATCAGGGGTAACGTGACAATCTCGTTGCTGGCATTTGTCATTTCAGTTGGTGAAGTACACTGTATGGGATCCTCTAACTGCATATTCATATGTTCCTGTGTGCTTGATTTGTAGTTTTGCCAGTGAGATCGCTGGTGTTGAAGACCTTGGCACGACGGGAAGAGGAAACAACCTGCAGATCGGGACGTACGTAGAGAAGATGTTCATGTCAGAGCTGTCCGGCAACGTGATCGACGTCTGCCCCGTTGGAGCGCTCACCTCCAAACCCTATGCTTTCACCGCACGACCATGGGAGACCAGGTAGGGAATGGGAATTCGATACTTCAGTTAAGCTTTGTAGACTCGAGTGCCGTCAGTTACGCTCATCTTATGCTGTCTTTGCAGGAAAACCGAGTCGGTCGACGTGTTGGATGCTGTGGGCAGTAACATTGTGGTGAGCACCAGAGGAGGCGAGGTGATGAGGGTGATGCCCAGGCTGAATGAAGACGTCAATGAAGAATGGATCTCTGACAAGACCAGGTGAGACACAGATGGACCAAAGTCAAAAAATGCAAAGCAATCTACATGTCTCAGATTTGTTTTTAGGGCATCAGATTTTATTCATCTCCTTTAAAAGAGTTGTATATGTTACCATGTAGCTTGACTGGTGAGTGAAAATCCTAAAACGTGTGTCCTCAGGTTTTCATACGATGGTCTGAAGAGACAGAGGTTGACACAGCCATTGGTGAAGGATAATTCTGGTCAGCTGACCCCCACCACCTGGGAGGATGCACTCACTCGCGTTGCTGGAGCAGTAAGTGTGTCCTGTTTGCTTATGCAATATTTTTATGAAGCCAAGTGTGTCTCTGTCTGTTATTAGAGTTGGAGGCATTCACACAGGCATTTTAGTTGTATTATCACAATTGAATAGATACATTTGTGTGTGTGTGTGTGTAGTTGCAGAGCGTGCAGGGCGGTGAGGTTGCAGCCATAGCAGGAGGGATGGCCGACGCCGAAGCGCTGGTCTCCCTCAAAGACCTCCTCAATGGACTTAACTCAGAAAACCTCTGCACTGAGGAGGTCTTCCCCACGGCAGGGGCAGGGTAAGAGTCCACGGTAACATATATGATGTGCAGGGCTCCCACAGTGTGTCACCAGCTTTATCAGCTGACAGCGTCCCCCCTCCCTCTCTCTTTCTCTGAAGCTCTGACCTGCGCTCCAACTACCTGTTGAATTCCCGCATCGCCGGCATTGAGGAGTGTGATCTGCTGCTGCTCATTGGAACAAACCCACGCTACGAAGCCCCCATGTTCAACGCCCGCATCCGCAAGAGGTAAACTCACGTGTCACACTTCACAGTCTCTATTTAAGTTCCCCTCCTGCAGATTATTCCCAGTTGCACAAATCAGTCATTTGTTTTGGTGGTGTTTTCCTCCGCCGTCAGCTGGCTCCATAATGAGCTGCGTGTTGCCATGGTGGGTCACAACGTTGACTTGAGCTACACATACGACCACCTGGGAGAGGAAACCTCGGTACTGAGGGAGCTGGCTAACGGCACACACCCCTTCTGCCAGGTAACGGACACACACACGCACACCATAGTCAGATCGGTTTTAGCAGTTCATTTTGTGTTTTCAAATATTATAATTTTTCCTTTCTCCGTCTCTAGGTGCTTTCAGCTGCTAAGCGACCAGTAGTGGTTGTGGGCAGCAGCGCTCTGCAGAGAGAGGACGGAGCTGCCATTCTGAGCACCGTCTCCACCATCGCCCAGAACGCCAGAACCAGCAGTGGAGTGGAGGAGGGCTGGAAAGTCCTCAATGTCCTGCACAGGTACAAGTTGGCAATGTTTTAAATAGCTAACTAGTTTAAAGCTGTCAAGATTTTCTGTCCTAACTCACATGAAGCTTCAATATTGTATACATTATTCTCTACTCATATTATGTGTGTGTGTGTGTGTGTGTGTGTGTGTGTGTGTGTGTGTGTGTGTGTGTGTGTGTGTGTGTGTGTGTGTGTGTGTGTGTGTGTGTGTGTGTGTGTGTGTGTGTGTGTGTGTGTGTGTGTGTGTGTGTGTGTGTGTGTGTGTGTGTGTGTGTGTGTGTGTGTGTGTTACCAGAGTGGCCAGCCAGGTGGCTGCGTTGGATCTGGGCTACAAGGCCGGTGTGAACGCCATCAGGAACAATCCACCCAAAGTACTGTTCCTGCTGGGAGCTGATGCCGGCTGCATCACCAGAGCTGACCTGCCTAAGGACAGCCTCATCATCTATCAGGGTACACACAAACACGCACACACACACACACACACACACACGCCACAAAGCATTCGTACATTCAGTAGATAACATGATTGCAACCCCTCCATCCAGGTCACCATGGTGATGTAGGAGCACCAATTGCAGACATCGTCCTACCTGGCGCTGCATTCACAGAGAAAAATGCCACTTACGTGAACACTGAAGGCAGGAGCCAACACACCCGCGTGGCCGTCACCGCTCCGGGAATGGCCAGGGAGGACTGGAAGATCATCAGAGCTGTGTCTGAAGTGAGCAGGACGTTACCCTCAAAGCAAAAGCTAATGTTCCTACAGCAAATCAACATTTCAGTTGTTGAACTCACAAAATGTGCGTGTGTGTGTTTGCAGCTGGCTGGAGTGACGCTTCCCTACGACTCCTTGGATGAGGTGCGATCCAGACTAGCCGAGGTTTCTCCTAATCTGGTCCGGTATGACGACGTAGAGGAGGCAAACTACTTCAAACAAGCAAATGAACTTGCCACGGTACGTACTCACACACGCACATTGTTATTGATAAGAAATTTATAGGTAAAATAACTAAAAGGACATTTGGTCATTCACCTATTTCCACACTTTCTCAGGGAGTGAACCAGGACCTCATAGCAGCTCCTCTGGTTCCACCTCAGCTCACAGTGAAGGACTTCTACATGACAGGTAAGTGTATTTTATTAAAAACAAAAAGATATAAAAATAGAAAAGTAAAAACAATCTTCTTATACCCTCTCTATTTCTGTGTTCAGACTCCATTAGCAGGGCTTCGCAGACGATGGCCAAATGTGTCAAAGCCGTCACGGAAGGAGCCGCTGCAGTCGACGAGCCATCGGTTTGCTGAACGCCCTAAAACATCCACATGCAAACAACAACAACAATAAACTTTCCTTCATCAACTAAACAACAAACACTTTATTTAAAGTTGTCCTTGATGCTCGATGTATAGAGTAAAATCGTTTTCACTCCCGAGAACGAGCTTTGGTGAATAAAAGTGAGAAACCTATGAAATATTAATAAAATCCTACTTATGTCTTTACTCCAACTCAGCAGTTTCTGTCATTGTGTTGCGGTCATATGTCTGTTTGTCCTCATCGTGAACTTTTTTTAAATCTACAGGTTTTCCTTTGCGGAGAAAGGCACAAATGAGCATTTGACTAATAATTCGCAAA
The DNA here is from genome assembly GCF_022379125.1 of Scophthalmus maximus. Taxonomy (NCBI): domain Eukaryota; kingdom Metazoa; phylum Chordata; class Actinopteri; order Pleuronectiformes; family Scophthalmidae; genus Scophthalmus; species Scophthalmus maximus. The sequence continues at coordinate 2,996,404 of NC_061516.1, forward strand.
GAAATGTGGTCAAATCTGACTTTGTGCACAGGTCTGCTGACTTTCAGGATTTTTGAAAGAAGCTTGACAGAGTTCAGAGATCTTGTCAGGGCTGCTGCATGACTGAGGTAAATGACTCATTTTCTCAGGCTGTTTGTTGTGGAACTATTATCTGAAAGAAAACAGTACATTTTTCAAAAGCTACAGAAGGTTTCTGTGTTTGTTTTTGGCGCACAACACCACACCCATATTCCAAAACTTACCCTTTAGGTCACTTGACATTTTAAAATTGAGCTGGGTCTGAACATTCAGCAGCGATCAATGTTTCAGAACTATTAAAGTGAGGTGGAAGCACATTTTTTAAACTCTGGGGCAACATAATTTTTCATAGACACATGTTTTTACATTTTAGAGTTAGCATTCGGGTTATAGTTACATCCCTAAAACAAGTGGACCCAAAATGGGATACTGGTGTCTGGAAATGGCTCCTCCAAACAAATGGCTCTTGTCATATACTGTTCCCTAAGTGAGAGAGTGAGACGGAGAGGGAGAGAGAGGGAGAGAGAGGGAGAGAGAGAGAGGGAGAGAGGGAGAGAGAGAGAGGGAGAGAGAGAGAGAGAGAGAGCCCTTAAAAGCAAACACAGGCAGAGAGGCACACTTAAACACACAGAAAAGGAGAGGAGACAGTCCCATCTCTTTATTCCCCGTCTGCTCAGTGTCTGAGACTGAACACTGTGAGTTCATTATTATTTTTAAATCCTCTCCATATCTGGAATTCTTTTACACTTAAAGGTCAGTATTGTTGAGGTTGTATTCAAGTTATGGTTCTTTAGCCATCTAAAATATATTGTGACACTGCTTTTCTCTGTAAGGTTTTCATGCTGGGACAAGCAGCGGAGGACTGATCGTGGGTCCGGCAGGAAAAATGGTTCCAGTTAAACTCCTCATTCTGGGAGCTCAGAACAGTGGGAAAACAGGTAACCTGACAGACTAACGACAGGAAGACAAATGCACCGACCGACAGGATTATGGAAGAGTAGCACAGGTTTGACACATGGTCACGTGGTCATCATGTGGGGGGAAAAAAAGCTAAAGGAATTAAAAGGTGCCTGGTTAAATTTTGGTCATGGTTTAAGAGGTTCTGCTAAATATGGAAAAGTTACACCGGTCCGAGGTCGTCCCTTCTTCCCGAGCGCTGAAGTGGAAACGTATCCGACCATTTCTGTGACCACAGCCTGTCTCCGATCATGTACACTTTCATGGTGGAAATTCCTTTGCTGGGAAATGCTTTTTTCTCTTTGTTGTTGTGCTCTTTTTACACAACTTAATACGAGCAGTCTGATGTGAGTGACTAAGTTAATTGCATTAAGTTAATGTTAGAGTGAATTGCTTTCTGTTAGGTCTTTGTGTTGGAGGAATAGTTTTATATGCATATCATGCTTCCATTAGGGATTTAAAGGCTAAATTCACAGAGGAAGTGAGTGGAATTTAGTTTGTGACAAAGACGACATGTTATTTGATGCTTTGGGCCTCGGCAGAAGTCTCAGAGGCAGCTGAACCTCAGTGCATTATGTCAAAAATATCTGTGAAAAAAATAACTGTAATCCCTAGAAATAATCCCTAATAATAAAGGAAAACTATTCTGTAAAGGCTCAACAATTCTAGCCAGCCTAAATAACCTTTTTAAATGTGTCCGGCAGGAGGGAACGTGAGCCCTCAGACACAAGTCAAACAAACATAAAACCCGTCCAGACTCCTTCCACCCAAACATAGAAAGCATTTGTGCATTTGTTTAAACCAGCTGGGAAACATGTCAAAGAGGATTATTCTCAAAGTGACGATCACATAATGTGACATGAGCATATAAGATCAGATGTGCAAATGTGTAAATCTGACTTTTGTGTTTGTTTAAACGTGCAGCATACAAGATAATTAGTTTGTGAGTAGCTGTTGTGTTTCTGGCTTCAGTCACCAAGTCTGTTTTTCGTCTCCAGCACTTTGTGTTCGCTTCATAACCAAGCGCTTCATTGGCGAGTACGACCACAAAAAGGGTAAGACTGCAGTTAAGTGTTTATTACAGTAAACATCACGGACATGGAGGAAAAATAATTGGATGCATTGCTTATACTACATCACTGCATCCTTCTACCTCTGACTGATGAAATAAAATCATGTGTTTGTGTTGAAGAGGTGACCTACAGGTGTAGTCGGGTGGTGGACCAGGAAGCTGTAGACCTGGAGATTTTGGACATTGGGTGTAAGGTAGATGTTGTACACAAAACATATGTTGTTATGTAATTGGCATCAGATCCAGATCATGGGTTATAACTGAAAACCCAACCTAATCTTGAACACAATTGTTTTATTTTTATGTAACTCCTCAGGAGGATTGTAAAAGGGTTGGCATTAGTTTCCTTTGCCACTAATATGAAGCTACAGTTAACATGGTAATAGCTTAATTTAGCATAATGTATAACAACTGGTAAAAGGAGGTTAATGTAACTAGTTCGACCTCATTACTTTTAATCATGTCAATTAAATCTTTTCCCCAATGTATTTATGATATCTTGGTTTGAGTCAGAGTTTCCCCCCACTCGGTTACTTTAACGGGACATGATCTTCTCCAGGAGAGCACCGTGGCTGCTCTGGAGGCATCTATCCGCTGGGCTGACGGTTTCCTGCTGCTCTACTCCATCACACAGCGCCTCAGCTTCCTGGAGGTCCCGCGGCTCAAGAAACTTATCGACCAAACCAAACAGAGCCTGGGTATGGGGACTTGAAATGACTCGCTCCGACTGTGACATTCGTGTTGAGTTTTTGTCTCTCTCGTAAGATGATTTAAACTCTGACATCTCTACACAGAAACTTTACTATATATAATATATTGTCTGTGTCGCTGACGGTGTAAGGCTCTACAAAAATAACTTACACATATGAAATGGAACTAAATAAACAACATACTACAGAGCCAGCTGTATGACCTCCAGAGGAACAGTGCGTTCACTCTGTCCGCTCTTAAAGTGCAGTTAGTCTCTGTTCATACTCTGTTTGACATCTGTCTATTGTCATCTTCACACACACACACACACACACACACACACACACACCGGTTGGACATGCATTCCATGTTTGGTAGAGCCTTCTGTGCTCTGTAGGTAACATTTCCACAGGACACAAAGATAACATCATCATTCTTGGTTTATTGTCTTCACCCCGTATATGTGTGTGTGTTACAGTTGTTCCTACAGTGCTAGTAGCCAATAAGGCCGATCTGGAAATAGGACGGGAGGTGACAGCAGAGGAAGGACAGAGACTGGCCAAGGATTTAAGGTTTGTGTTATCCAATGTTTGCATGGTTCTACCAGTTTTTATGCAAAACCTTGTCATTGGTCTTGTGTGTTTTATTTTACAATTGTACTTAAATAATCATTATTTTCTTCCAGTTTATTTTACTGCTAGTTCTGAATATAACACTTGAGGTTGGTGGTATCTATATGTACCGTGTGTGTGTGTCTGTGTAGGTGTGCTTTCAGGGAGCTGTCAGTGGCCGAAGCTGTTTCGGCTGTGGAGGCAGCAGTGTTTCAACTCATCAGGTGTGTTTTATCACTCACACACACACACACACACAAACCATACACTCCATCTCAATTCCTCCAAGTGGTCTCGCTGACATAACTCAAGTATACCCTAAATAATCTGTAAGCAGACTTGACTTTTGAGTGGATGCTAGGTGGGCACAGATGGAAAGATTAAAATAAATTGTGTGTTTAAAAAAGAAATGTACATCAAAGGATTGGATTTGTTGTTCTTGTAAATTGGGCTGTTATTTGTGATATACATATTTTTTATATTTGGCGTCAAACAGGCTGGTGTTGGATCAGCAGCGGCCTCTGCCTGACCGTCGCTCCTACATGCTGACGGTTCGCCATGCTCTGACCAGGAAGCTGACCAGATCTAAGACCATGCAGTGGTGACCGCAAGCGAACAAACTCTTCACAGGTTATAGTTACAGTGGGACATTTGATAAGCACACTGCTGTTTTTTTTTTAAATTCCAGACTGATTTTATGATATCAGCACTGTAGTGTTGCAACAAAAAGACACTATTTCCAACGCATTTGCAACATCCGTATTTGGATGTTTTCGAGTTTATGTCTGCAGCTTCTACCTGTCTGGATTTCTGGTAATTTTTGGTGCATATATTTTGTTAGCATAATTAAACGGCGATGCTCAGTTATGTGTATTTACGTAGATTTACTTTACATCCATATGCGACTGTCCTAGTAGTTTGTTGTGTTTCATTCTCCAGTAGAGGGCGGCACAGTCTTCGCATCTGGTGCTGACTCAGTCTCACAGTATGACTAATACACTAAATGGCCAAATGTATATGGAGACCCTTGTGCCGTTTGCAGTGGGAGACTGAACAGCAGCAGATGAATGCCATTTGTTTTGGAATGAGATGCTTAAGAATCACACTTGAATGTCATGTTACCAATGTTTCCACGTACTTTTGTCTTTTGTGTCCATCTCATTATTTTCACACAAGTTGATTTTTATAATTTTTATATTATCATGTATAATTTATACGAGAACACAAACAAATCCTTTAATTAATTATCTTGTTATTTATCCATCAGCAGGTGAATAACAAGTTAAACTTGGCCTTGTTGCAGGGGTGTGTAGATGATGTAACAGCGTGTAAAGAATGAGGCTGGCTTTGATTACAGTCTTGATGTTATTCAACTCAGTTTCTGTCTTCCTGTGTATCCCTCTCTCCTCGTCGCTCACTATGAACTTCTGAACTTCACGATCAGCGAGAGACATCTGACAAGAGAGAGAGAAGAGTCTGGGAAAAAAACGAAGCAACAGGGAGAAAACGGAAAATGAGAGCCACTGTAAAAGGGAAGGAACATGTCAGGCTCCTTTGGCATCTTTTTTGTCTGTAGAAGCAGAGAAAGGGAAAAAGAACAAGAGCTGCTCAGTTTCACTCAGACTTAGTCTTTTAAAGTGTTACTGGTAGACATAAGGAGAATATGCTGCCTCCAGTAGTTAATGGCCTCAGATAAGTTTATACATTCATAAGGTTGTTAATCTCTTTATGCTGTGTTTTGTTACTTGTCAGTATACACTTCCATCAGCACTGGTTGTATTTCAGGTGGGGCAGTGATGGTTGTGGTGATAGTGGTGTTCTGGGGAGCAGGGTGCTGCTGGGAGATATGTGACTACTTGTTTGCACATTCAAGTCATTAATATCAAAGTATGAATTCATATTCACAGCCATGAGAGGGTGCCTCTGTGGCTACGCCGCCTGTTAAGGGTCAGCGGAGGGGTCGATGAAGATGTGAGGACTGAGGGGGGTTGTGTGGTGGACAGTGAGGAAATCACTGACACACACAGACGCACACAAAGTGTTGTGTTTTCCGCCTCAGCGCTCTGATGCCACTGCTCCTCCTCACAGACAGTGAGGGACACGGCGGGAGGACGGTGGCAACAACGAACGGAGACGAGAGGCGTTGACATCACAGTGGTCACCAAGGCGATGAAAGGTCAGAATCCCGTGTCACCCCATTGGCTCAGAATAGACGATGAGTCACACCTGTGTCGTCACAACAACGGCCAATCTGGGAGACGCCTGTCGAGATGTGCATCAACAGATGAACAGCCAGTCAAAGAGCTACATATTCTTGTACAAATCAGGTCTATTTAAAATAGATATATTGATCAAAATCGAGAGTTCTTAACGAATTAGCAGTTGACATACCATATTTATTTACCCCCTAATGATACATGAAACGATAAGTATGTAAAAATGAGAGATTCTTTGTGTGCTGCTCTCACTCTGCATCCTGGACTGTGTGCTGTGTCCAGGAGGAGGTGGACACTAGCTTCCTTTTTAAAATTATTCGGGGTTTTATGTTAAAGGTACCGAAACATTTTAAACAGACACATCTTGTTTACTTGTAAAGACTAAATCATTTGAAAGTTTGCATTCATTTACTTATTATTTTACTTATTATTTAGCATTACATTACATTTGCTTATTGTGTTATTCTTGTCCTCTTTAACTGGCACTTTGCTATAACTTCCAACTGTTGATTGTATTACTGTCCTGCTGGTTGTCACATGGCCCCTGTGCTTGCCAAGGTGCTGGTCAAATAGGCACCATCTCATGAAAAATGTCTCCAACTGGTAGTCCAACATTTATGTGAATTATGATTAGTTAGATGTAGGACAGTCACTGGAAGGTCACCACAGCTACACAACACCCATGTGTGTGAGAAAATAAAAACAAACGGAGGCACCCTGTGCCTCGGGGTGGGACACCTCCGTAAACTGATATTTGGATGGAGAAAAGAGACTGATAACAAGGGGAGGGGTGGGAGCAGGAAAAACAGGGAAGGAAACAACAAGTCAGGTGGAGAGGGGTTGAAGAGTAACAGGAGATCGTTATGTAACAGTTAGAAACATAAAACATACACACAGATGGGTGATGGTAATCATTGTAGTCCATCATGACAAAGCAGCTCTGTCTTCCCACCTCCACCACACCCTTTGCACTGACCTTGTTTGATCAGTGCAGCCAGGGGCCTGCAGCTCATCCTGCTCATGAGCCTCAAGTCCAAACGAAATCCAGAGACACGAGGACAAAGTTTTGGCAAGGTGAATCTACAATCATCAACTGTGTGACTTCAGTCTGACTCCACGTTCTGAATGACACAAACACTGATGGTCCCAGAGCTGAGCCATGCTGGTCGCCCTGAGCATCAGAATGCTAACAGAAGAATTAACCACCCTTCTTTTATTGTTGTGCTTTGAATTATTGGTCGTTTTGGTATGCACAAGTTTCTTTAATTAACTTTTAACATCCTTCGTTTTGTCAATCACCTGTCAAGCACTTTGAATTGCATTGGATTGGTTTGAAAGGTGCTATATAAATTAAGTATGATTGATTGATTGATATTATAATAGTGTCGGTGCCGGTGGCTAAAAAGAATAATATCAAACTTGGAAATGTCTCTTTCAATGACATGTACCCAGATTGTGTAACAGGTCAGAGCTGCAGTGTACATGCACATGCACCTCTGATACCTGCAGCACAATGCACATGGTCTCTCTGTCCCCGCTGTGCAGGTATTTCAATCTCTCTCTCTCTCCATCAATGTCTCAAGGGAGAAACAAGCCAGGGCAGAATGAGAGGAGGAAGAATGAGACGTGCGACTGTGAGAAGTCATGGGGATGAAAGAGGTATCTGTTTCCTTCACACTTTAATATGTGTGTGTGTGTGTTTTAGCTGGAGGCAACAAAACAGTCTTGACAGACATACCAGAACTGGAATATTTAAAGTGTTTTCTGGTCATATTGTATTTGCAATAAGTCCCACTTACCCATAGGGGGTAATATCACACCCAATGTATGATTGATTGACCCAATGCACTCTGGTGTCATATTTATTGCCTGTGTCAATCAGTCTTTCAACATAGCAGACATTTGGACCCATCATGGCAGGAAAAACATTCCCAAGGAAAGGCCCAGGTCTATTTGTGTCACAGGAAGTAATACCCACAATCATACATACATGAAAAACATGGCACTTGTAATTTATTTATTTTTATTTCAATTTTCTGGGGTTCAAAATCAGAATCAGAAATACTTTATTGACCCATGGGGAAACTGGGTTCTGTTACAGTTGCTATTGTTACAAGTTACTTTTCAGATAAAGATTTTATATTTAAACCATGTAATAAAGTATGAAAAATGCCATAAATTAGTAATTAATTAATATTACCTTAATAATTACCTTCAAAAATACAAGATGCAAGTATTGCTCTCATTTTGGTGCATAAATATAAACTATAAACCATATAAACACTGACAAGGACCAGTCTACATGATGAATACTTTCATTATTGATTCTTTAAGTAGCTGACGCCCCCCCCCCCCCCCATATTTATGTACTTTTAATAAGGTAAAAGAAAATTACATTATCTTTTCTTGTAATCAAGTAGCTTAATAATTGTGTTGCTACTTTAACTTGAAAACGACTTCCCCTACTGAGTAAAACTATATCAATATTCGCTCTAAAAACTTAATTGAGCGGACTTAATTGCGAATGCGCGTGCTCGTTATTTGACGCCGAGGGGCGTGGTCTCCCTCCTGAATATTCATTGTCGCGTGGGGGAGAGGAGCGAACGCGGGGAGAGAGTCCGCCACACGCTCCCAGCTGGATGGATTTTCGACATTTTTCAAGTTTGTCACCGAGGGGAAGTGGCAGCGGGACGCGGCTCGACTCACCGGGTTCACATTCGGGCGGCGCGTACAACGGCAGGGCACCGGACGCAGCGCGCGGCAGCCGTTCGCAAGCCGCCGCATTTGAATGAGTTGATTTGGAGATTTGCGCGCTCACAAGACCCCGGGTCCACACTGCTCCTGCCCGTCCGTCCGTCCGTCCAGTGAGCTGCACACACTCACACGCAGTCATGATGGAGTGCATCTTAGACAGTTTAGCCGCAGAGAAACTCTACCCGTCCGCAGGGGCCAACCTGTTGGACCTGGAGGAACTCAGCGACGGAGATTTCCTCACTAATGTGGTGAGTCTTCATGCAGCTGACATTCGCCTACAGCTGCGTTTAATCAGTTTCTCATCGTTATTTCACTGCGCATAATGATAACCAGTATGAACTGTTCAGTGCCTTTCTGCGCGGACACAGCTGTGCGCATTTAAAGTCCCCCTCAATCAAACGCGCCCCTGCCGCCTGTTCCGCCCGGAGCCGGACCTCGGGAGGGCGGTGTAGCTATTAGATCCTGACTTACATCCGGGGCTCGCACACTGCGTGCGTAAGTGTGTGTTTACTGGGAGCACCCAGGGAGACTGGTGGAGAGTTCCTGGTAAACTTGTGTGTGTGTGTGTGTGTGTGTGTGTGTGTGTGCGTGCGTTCGTGCGCGTGCGTGTGTGTTTTCAGCTGGCAGGTGTTGCAGCCAGTCAATAGCACACCTGATTATTAATGTGAAGGTGTGTGTGTGTGTGTCTGTCTGCGTGTGATTTGATATGTCCTGGACAGTCTTGTGTGTGTGTGTGTGTGTGTGTGTGTGAATGCATTGCTGTTCATTACTTTTTGATTAACCGTTCAAGTGTTTTTCTTAATCAACCGAAACAATGATAAACGTCTTCATTTCATCAACTCAAGCCTTATTGTGAATTTAAGTATTAGACCATAAACAAATTGGTCAATCGATGATTAGTCAGGAAAGTGTTGAGCAACCATTTTGATGATCAATTACTCCTATAAGTAATTTAGGAAGCCAATATCATACAGGAGGACCACCACGTTGAATGTGTGATGGGTAGATTATAAGCTATTCATTTAGAAAATGTTTTAATTGAAGTAAAAGGTAATTTCAGATCCAGACATTACATGGACGTCTGTTGGTTAATCTAAAACCTTGACTGCCTTTACCCATTCATTCTTAAAATCTAACTCTTAAATTATAAGTCTAACTTTTACACAACTCGTTATATCAACTGTTGATATGCAACGTTTATGACACTGTCTGCTGTTGACAGCACAAATCACCCGAGGTGACACTAGAGATGCAGAAGACACACATGGTTCAGACTGACTGAAGAATTAGACGGCAATTGCGCTTCCTCGAGGACCACCTGTTCCCACCTCTCCAGTCTCCGTAGCCTAAACAACAGGTTACCGGGGGCAACAGCTGCGTGCCTCGCCTCCCACAGCACCTGAGACGCTGCGTCTTTAATATCAGTTTAGAGGACGAGCTGTGGCTGTAATGAACAGCAGGATGTGGTCGAGCAGTATCTTGCTTGTTAATCAAAACAATCATCACCGCGTTTGGCTGAAGAAGTTGCGCGTCAGAAACCATGAGAAAATAAGACAAAGTGACAGCGCGATGAGATGATCGCTACCTGACTCAAATTTATGACTTGATTTATGAAGAGCGTGTGTGGGTGTGTTGTGCACCTCCGGCCACAAAATGCCAAAAGTACACTGTGCGTGCTGTCACGTGCTTGACCGAGCTTTGCACTCTTCTAATTCATGAAAACAGTGAGGAGTGCTGCGCTCACATCGACAGCTCCTTTCTGTTCTATCGTCGCTTTCTCTTTTTTTCCCACTTGGTCATTCTCTCTTTAAACAGGTTTTCTTTATTTTAGACAGTGAGTCAGCCGTGCAGTCTGCTTGTGGTTTATACCCCTCTGCCTCTGTTCTAAATAAAGTAGTCCACTCTGCTGTGAAGTCTGTAGGCAGGGCTGCTGTACCACTGAGGACATGGGAAAGGACGGCTGATGGACCAACACTTATATATACTTCAGTCTCTCGCTCCTCAGTCTGTAATCTGCATGGATCAGACATGACATGGAGGAAATGCCAAAAGTAGACATTTTATCTCTTCATTCTTCTGTTTCTGTCTCCAGCTTTGTGTTCATCCTCCTTGTTGTAGTCGTGGGGAGAGGGATGGGGTATGAGCAGTGGACACTTGTTGCAGGGCAATCACTTTGTGTATTAACAGTACACCCCTATCTTCCTATATGACTACCCACCTGTATGTAAAAATATATAAGAAGGCAGGGAAGTCTCGACTCACATTGGCCCACATTTTTGCCTCATAAATAAGCTGTTAACACAAAATTGACATTTATGCCTCACCAAAGTGGAAATGATGAAAGTCTCCCTCTTGTTTTCCACCGACTCACCTCAGCAGCAGCTAAATGCAAAGTTTGCCAAGTTTGTCCGTCTGCCGCTTGGTGCTGCACAGGTAGCACTCAATCGTTTGTGAGGCATCAAAACCAAGACCGAGAGCAGAGAGCAAACTGCAGGGTCGCCATTGTCTCTATTCACCATGAACAGTGTCTTTCACACCGCACGCAGACATCCATTGTTGAGATGAAAATATGGATTAAAGCAGCTCTAATGTGAATCTGTTATATGCACATATAAGTTTTGCACATTCAGGTAGTGCAACTGCACGTGTGCAGTTTTGCCTATAGTGTTGTATTTAAACTAAGTTTGGAGATTGAACACTGTTATTACCACTGTGCTCAACAATCTTTGTTCCAAAGATGCTTTATAACAGACGACACAGTGAGTGGACAGCAGGGATTCGAACACTAACTGTTATGAATGATATTCATCTCTTCCAGTGCAGTGTCCTAATGATGACTTAGACGCGAAAAAAGAGTGGGCATCACAGACAAAAATGAAAAGATGAAGTGAATTGAATGGCTGCTGATTATTTTCCATTGAATGGAATTAGTCATCCCTGTGTTGGGATTTGCAATTCAGACCTCTGGTTGTGTGTGAAGATAACAAGCAGATAAAAAAAAACTAACTAAATTGATGGAAGAAAGTGGATCGAGCAGGATCAGGGAATCGTAGACGTAGACCCTCCACTGAGTCAAACTCAATCACTTCATTTGTTATGCATATGAATTCCTTTTAGATGTGAACATGCCTTGGCTGCAGTTTGAATTGAACATGTGTGACAGGGGGCTGCTGCTGTATTGTTTTCATGATCCAGCTGAATCTATGCGTCATGCATGCACTTGGACCTTTTTGACCACAATAAAAAAAGCATGAATCATGCACAAAATAACATGATTCACCTCCTACTGAGGACTCGTAGTAGGTCAGAGCAGCTCTGCATGTCGCTCTTTGTCCAGCAAACAACCCAAAATTTAGAGCTTTAAAGAAACGGTTTCTATCACATAATACAAAAAAGCTGTAGAAATTATCTAAGTGAAAAAGATCAATCATTTTTTAGTCAATTGACTTACAATTACTTGACAAATTTTCCCCCACTCTAGATAAGAGTTTAAAAGTCCAAAAGAAGGCCCTAAAAGCTGCTGTAACCATGGTAACCACTGTGCACCCATTTACATTTCATTAACCATCTGCTGGAGATACCGATTGTAAAAACACACCTAAGGGCCGGTTTCTGAACACTGGCTATAAACAAAAATAACGAAACACGCCCAAAGTAATTTTTATAGAGTCGAGGCGTACAATTCTGACCGACTGTCCCAAACCCAAAGATATTCATATCCCTGTCATGCATGACACAGGAAAAGAAGTTGAAAGCAGATTATTCTATTCTATTTTATTCTCCGCTCAGACCCTGTACTCCAGCTTTAAACGACACACCCATCTCATTTGCATGCGTGTTGCGGATTGGCTACAGAGCTTTCAGAAGGAATGTGAGCAGGCATGCAGCAGTGTGTGTTTGTGTGTGTCTTGGACTGTGTGTGTGTGTGTGTGTATGTGTGTGTGTGTGTGTGTTTGTCTGAGTGTGTGTGTGTGTGTGTGTGTGTGTTTGGCTGACTGTGAGAAGGAAAAATACTCTTCTGCTGTTTTACTGCGAATTATAGTTCAGTTCACTTGTCTCAACACACATGCACGCAGGCACACACACACACACACACACACACACACACACACACACTAAAGACACAGTAACCACCTCAGCTCCCTCCTCTCTCGCTCGCAGCTCAAGTGAAGCCAAACCCACCACAGCCACTCATCACCACATGAAGCCAAACACGGGAGAGAACATTGCCATTTTCTTATCTGTGGCAGGCAGCGTTATAACGTAATGACATGATGTTTTCAGCTCTCACCAAAATTGCAATTTCATTTTTACACGGCACAAAAAAAAAATCGCATGTAACTTTTACTATTGAAAAGCCTGCTAAATGAAGTGAGATTATTTCACCAGTTTTTTGATTAGTTAAGTGTTTTTGCAACTTAAACAAAAGACTTACACATACACTCAATCTGTTTTCGCCATTTTCTCGATTGTTTCGTCATTAAAATGTCAAAAATAAGTAAAGTGCATGTGATTATTTGAATTTCACATGTATATAACAGATATATCAGTATCAGCGTATATAATGTCTGATATGTATTGATATTAATTATTTTTATTTAATTCCAGAACATAATGCTTGGGCTTATTAATTAATGGATTGCATTTTGGAAACTGGAACCAAAATTATAAAAGTAATCGCAGCACATTTAGATGTATGCTCTGTTTTCTTTTTTTTGTCCTTTGACTTCTTTCTCCTACCGACCCATAATAATATAAGGATTTGGCGACAGGGTTAGGAACAACCAGAAGAAGCAGAATCAAAGAATCGATTAAATCCAAGTTACGGTTGTTTTGTGGGCAAAATTTAGTTGAGAACATGTTTCTTTTCCTGAATATTTTCCTTTTGGCCTTTGCGTGATGTTCTGAAGAGTTTACGATGGTTTCCTCTGCCATATTCATGCCATGATGACATAAACTTCTTTGGCCTGGCTCCGCTGGCTCTGACTCTGCTTCGTCACTGTATCACGGTCAGGAAATATCCCTTAACATATGTGAGAGTGCGATTCCTTTGCCGTTTGATCGTTAAGGTGCTACCATGCTCCGCAACAAATCATTTGGTGTCGTACTGCCTGTTTCCCCTGAACCACTGAGGCATCCAAATGAAAGGAGAGGAGAGAGATGTGTTGAGATGCTCACACCGTTAATTACAGACATAACAGAGTCTGTCTCTGCATTCATAATTACTCCTTTGCGTCTGTCTTCTCAGGCTCTTTCCCTGTGCGGTTCACATCGTGGCCCCATCCCCCCTAATGACACACCAGCACTGAAATGAGCTATAAAAACTGTCAACTGCTTTTTAACACTCCCTAATGTGATTCTTTTCCCAGCAGAGAGGGGAGTGTTTCAGGTAATGAAAGGTCCAGACCTCTTGACTGCAGCTGTCCCAGCATCGACCATCTGAAACTGAGCGACTCTGGGCTCATTAAGCTCTCGTCTTTGCAACAGTTACAGATTCTACTGTTTATCGCTGTCTTATTATGTTATGTTATTATGTTTACATTTCACGTAAAAGAAAAAGTCTTAAGTCTTAGACAAAGACAGTGATCAATAAAAATCAGTGAGCCTGTAGTAGTAAATATTTGAGTAAAAGATTAATAACAGCGCATGCATACAAAATTATTTGATTTGACGATAGAAGAAGGAATAACAATCGCGTTAAGACTTTTCTATAAGTTTTTCAAAATCATTAAAACAGAAGGTGACAAGGGTCTACTGCTGTTGCTTTCCTCCTGGTCTGTGTGCTGTACAGACATTGCTATCGGAAATCCTTTCCTCCCTGACAATGGCTTCGGTCCATATCGGTTGTGCTCTAGTTTAGAAAAACCAAACGGTGCCATGGATACATCACCGTGCCTAGTGTTGGATGTGAGCAAGTGGGATAACAAACCTCTGCCGGCGAAATATTGCACAACAGGGTCACTATTGTGCTGAGCTGTTGCCCAGTATAGCAAATGAAGCAATATGTTAATGAACGGGGCCACTGCTGGAACGGCCTATTGTAAAATGTCAGGATTAATGATGTTATGAAGAGCTACATTAACACTACTGGAGCTATTCATTCATTCATCGTCTACCGCTTTATCCATTTAAGGGTCGCTGGAGCCAATCCCTGCTAACATTGGGCGAGAGGCGGGGTACACACTGGACAGGTCGCCAGCCTATCACAGGGCCAAGGCCTATTACAGAGACACATACAACCATTCACTCTCACATTCACTTTAGAGTCTCCAATGAACCTAACCCCATTCTGCATGTCTTTGGACTTCCTTTATGGAAGCCGGAGAACCCGGAGAGAACCCACGCATACACGGGGAGAACATGCAAACTCCACACAGAAAGGCCCTTGTTGAACCGGGATTCGAACCCAGAACCTTCTTGCTGTGAGGCGAAGGTGCTAACCACTACACCACCGTGCAGCCCCTACTGGAGCTAATGTTAGATTATTCATCAGAGCTCTCGCCGCTCTCCCTCTCCCTCCCTGCATCATTCCAGCAATTTCACACGCATTTTCTCCATCTTAGAAACATTTCACTGTTTATTTTATGAGTAGCCCAGCTTAAATGTGACCTATATTCCCTGATGGAGCAGAGTTAAAGGGGCTGTGTCACCGTCGTTAGAAAGGATATTGTTGTGTAACGTTGCAGTGTGGCAAGGAACGTCGCTGCTCAGTCAACATTACTGTTCCCGTGTGTGCGCATGTTCCTTTATGAATGAATGAGTATTCATTTGTGTATGAAAGAGCAAGCGACTGCAAGATCAGTGAGTGTGTGAGCATACTTTTCTACTTTTCAGAGGTTCTCAGTTCATTACTGATTTGGTTCATTTACCGACTACTATTTCAACAGACACTTATTGGCTTTTTTCTATCTTGAATTTGTCTTGCATTCTTCCGGGGTTTGTGGAGTGTGAAAATTGGCATTCTCTTAAAAAATAACCGATCCAGGTCCCCCTTCAGACAGCTCACGGCCGATCATTTCAAATCTCACAACAGTTCACAGCAGTTCTTTATGTGTCATGTACTTCTGTTGTTTTACCCACCGTCTGTGTGCCGACCTTGTGTGTGTTTGTCCCCGCTCCACGCGGTTTCATTTGACAGCTGCGTGTGTCCCACAGACACACTTGACCTCCCAAACACAGACATAAATACACACACACACACCGAGATAATGCGCAAGGTGTGTGAAGGGGTTAATGCAACACGGAACTTCTGGACACTACAAACACGCAATTGTACGTACGTCCGTATGTAAATATGTATGTATATACAGTTTGAAACGGTGATTGAGGCTACATCTATACCACTACGTTTTCTTTTTAAATCCAAATTTTAAAATGAAAACTGTCCACATGAGCGTTTTATCACTGCATCAGAAGTAATCTCCATCTGTACAAACACACACACCTGAAAACACATATCACGTACACTGGGCACGTGTCAATAGGAAGCAGATTTTCAGTTTTTTAATTAAGACAATGTTGATAAGTAAAGTGAGGGAATTTCTTTTCTTGGACTGACAATGAGGTGGAACTGTTAACAGTAAGTGTTTAAATTTTTTTGCATTAAAAAAACAATCAGGAAGTAAATGTGGGTGACTGGGTCATCGTTTCCAAACATCTCCATTTTTGAAGCGACCAAATATCTTTCATTTTTTTGTAAGTACAGTAGCTACGGTTCTGCTAAAAAGCCACTAAGATTGTCGCAAGGTGCTTCTTTTTTCAAATTAAAAGTGGGAAGAGTTGGAAACGCTGCCTGTAAATCTCCTCCTGATGATGCAATGTAAACTGTTTGCATGAATTACTTTTATTTCAGCCAATAAGGAAACTAACAAATCTTGGTCGGCTGCACCAATGGTGCGACTTCTTCCCAAATTCAACCCGATTACTCACTCCTTCACTGACATTTGGGGATGTGGTGCTGGACCGTGGCCATTTTAACAAGTCCAATCCCATCTGTAAATTCTTGGATGTAAATGTTACCTGAAAGCCTTAATTCAGGTGAAGAAACTCCCTGAAAACTGGCTCCTGCTTAAACAGGACCTGCAGGAACTACTCCTGAAAGTGCTCCCATTCACCTACATCAGAATAAAAGTACTGCACTCAAACAGATAAACTTAGACTAAAAGAAATGATTTAGTGCCTTATGTAAGATCTCGGTGCTGGGTAGTAACATGCAGTGGATTTATCAGAGCTGCCTGCTGCTCGATGAGAGTGCAGTATGTGGGATGGAAAGCCAAAACAATGAGCCAGAAGAGGCTTAAATGCGTTATAGGGCTGAGGGGAAACTAACGTTGGGTGGGTTGCGCGTCGGTTCACCAGAAGCGCAACCCATCACACCGCACATGTGATCCATTTCTGAGTGGAGAAAAAATATCGGAGTTTCGGTCTACATTTGTTATCCCAGCTGGGTCGTCATTGTTGCTGGTGGACTGAGTTGATCTGCTGTGACACACTGGCAGAACTCGAGTTAATTTCCAGGAATACATGCAAATGCAAATCCACTTTTGTATTTGTTGTTAATCAAGTCAAGTTATTTCTGTCACTGTGTTTCTCCTCCACGCAAAGTTGACTTGTGTAGTGTGTGTATGTGTGTATCGCCTTGTGCATGTTTGCTAAAGACCATGGTGACTCATATTGTGTGTGTGTTTGTGTCCGAACCAGTGAAATCAGAGCACCGTGCTGTCCCAGGCTTCCAGAGCAACATCTCTCGGCTCAGTGACTCATTCATCCAGACTGAGGATGAATCTATCAGTGCTGACTGACTCTCCACGCCGTCAACATGGTCGAGATTTTGTCTGTCTGGTTTCTGACTCCGAGAGAGAGAGTCTGTAGCACAAACTCAAACAGTTATTTGATTATCCGATCGATAGTAAATGGATCTGTGGTTTCATACCGTTGCAAACTGAATATGTTTGGCTTGTTGGCTTGGTGAGACAAAGCAAGGCATTTGAAGAGGTCACATTGGTTCCCTAGAAAGTGTGATGGGGGATTAAATCAATTAATCAAGAAAATAATTGGGATGTTAATAAGAAATGAAAATAATTATTAGTTGCAGCCCTAGTCCAAAATATGTGTGTTTCCAGGTCCTAAGTCTTGCAGAAATGTCAACTTTTACTTTACTCTTATACGTTGTTTTTCCCACAAATGCAAACTGTACAATGCAAGCATGCTATATTAGCATTAATGTTAAAGTGCAGCCCAATGGAAATACAATTATAAGCTCTAGTGTCCTCCTGACACAGTGTAAAGTATATCAGCCACATCCAAAGTATGAATTTTTTTTCAATTTTGCGTGGTAACTCTAGAAAGAAAAAAGATTTACCACGTAAAATCATTATTGTACTGCCTAATAAACAATGTTTTGTCTCTTCATGTGGTCCAGCCTTTCTCCGGTGACCAGATGGACGACTTCAGCAGTGAATTATTCAGCAGTTTCTTTGACGACCACCTATTAGAGCGACCCCTGCTGGCAGACAGACCTTCATTTTTACACATGGACATCGACAGCAGCCCTGGTCAGCTCCTCTTTTATTGTGACAAAGTTATCATTACAACATGTTCCTGATGACCTGGGAACATCAGGACATGTTCCCAGGTTCCACACAGTTTTAAACTGACGGAATTGTACAATATATATATATATATATATACGAATGCACTGGTTGGGTCGCCATCGTTTCTTCCAATAACAGTTCCTAGTTATTTCCTGTGTAATTATTAAAATCTCTTAGTAGTTAAAAGGAGTCTGTTGGTGGAACCATTTCCAATGCCCAACCACTGTCTTGAAGTTGTCCGCTTTGAAATTCTTATTGTCCAAGAAACTCTCTGGAGTTTTCTTCTCCTCCACTCAAAGTCACACACAAGATGACCTTCTTGGTTTCCTTGAATAACCTCCAGCGGTGCAGCAGACGGTTGTTCCACTCCTCAGCCAATGTCTGGGTAGAAAAGAGCCAGGTAGCGTTATTTGGTTTGATTCAAAATCTAACACTCATGGTGCACGGAGACCAACAGTATCAAGTTATTTCCTCCCAACGAATGAAATAACTGAAAACTTTCTCGGCTCTCCCCGGGGGAGTCAGATTCCGTGATCTGTGAGGTGGTTTCTGCTGCCAGAGTCTGTGACTTCCAAAAACTCCTGCCTGTTAACCAGCAGGAATAACACTGGACTGCCATCGCTCGCCTACCAGGTGCTGGGTCTGTAGGTTCAGGCTACAGCTGTCTAATATATATATATATATAATATAATATATAAAATAATCCGCCAAAGATGCACAAATGTGTCCTGGTGCTCAAAGTCACTGTAGATCCTCTCAGTCTGTTGGTAACTACTAGTCAGATGTAAAACTTTCCACTTGCTGTGACCTCTATGCTGAGACGATTATTGGAAGCTGTAAAAACCTTTTGACTGAAGTTTATTAGAAGGCAATGTTAAATTTACAGATTCGTAAAAGTTTAGGAAAGTCGCATTCATCAGATCGTGTAAATGTAGCACTGAGAGAGTCTGAGACAACTTTCCTCTTAACTTGAACTGGAAACTTGAACGCTCTACTTCCTCCCATCATATCTCTGCTCTTCAAGTCGTTGCTGTAAACATTTGCATAACTGACACCTTTCTCTGAAGGACAAAACATACATTGCTTTGACAGATAGATGAAAACTACACATTGGGATTGCTCCGTGTCTGAAAAAAGGCTTTTGAATGTGACAGATATCCAAGCGGAGCACAGCTACTCTTTGAGTGAAGATTCCGCCCCCCAGAGCCCGGCCCTGTCAATCAAAATGGACGAAGAGTCTGGTAGGTCCACATTTTCTTCTCTGCTGTCTTGGTTCATGCTGTCTGCGCAGCCAATCAAATTTCTGCTGCTGATCACCAGTCATGTTCTCCATCATGCTGGCTGTCAAACGGTTAATGTGGTTGGCTCAGGTTTGTCTGTTGTAACACCTCACATGCAGTCTGACCCTGTCTGCTGGCTTTCAGACAGTACGCACACCCACAGTCTGTCATACAATATGTGCGATGATAGGCTTAATCTGTTTATTGTCTGTCTATTATGATGCATGTTATCATGCCTTTAGGGGCAGTGCAACATAAAAAATACTGCATATTAAAAACCCTGCTTTGGTCATCTTTGCCTCTCTCATTCTTCGTGACTCATCTTCCCCATTATCTCCTGTCTCTCTCTGTCTCTACCTGTCTTTCTCACTCTGTCTGTCTGTCTGTCTGTCTGTCTGCTCGTCTTTTCTCCATTTGTCCCGGGGATCCTGCTGCTCACAGCTGGATCCCCTTCTGAGCAGTTTTCCTCCAGCTAAGCCCTGCCCACCTAACACACACACACACACAGACACACACACACAGACACACACAGAGACTCACACAGAGACTCACACAACGCTATGACAAGCATATGGTTTTGAGTGTGCAGAGTTAGTCGAAGCCAGCGGAAACTCTCTCTCTCTCTCTCTCTCTCCTCTGTCAGGTTATCTTTCGCACTCTCTCTCCCTGTCTGTATCTCTCTCTCTGTTTTCTATCTTTGCCCCCTTCTGTCTCAACTAAATCCACTTTATTGGCATGAATATGCCCAAACAGAGTATAGTTCATATCAAAAAACAACCGTTTGACCTATGCCTGCATATGTTTATTTTAATACTATGAGCAAGAATATTTCTGCAAATGTGAATAAGCTTCAGGAGAGAGTAAAATGTTGAAGGAATAAATCTGTGTGAGAACGGTTAGGTCCGAATGGGAATTTACACCGACGCTATTCAGTGTACAGTATATACTGTTTATTACCTTCTTGTTTCCATCTGTAGTTACGTAACTGTCAACTCAAGCTCACATACGGAGCACATACACACACAACCACACACACATATACACACGTCCTATAGTTGTGGGAAGAACTGAAGAAGCCTCTTAGAAGAGAGGTGAAATGTCTCAAGGACACTCCTTACCCAAACCTTAACCATCACAGCTAAATGCCTTACCCCAACCCCAACCCTAACCTCACCCTAATTCTAAGTCTAACCCTAAAACCAAGTCTTAACCCTCAAAAAGTCCTTTTGAAGTTGTGAGGAGTGGCCATAATGTCCTGACAACGGTGGTTTTTAAACCATAACTGCTCCACATGACCATAGAAAGACATACGTAGAAAAAGCATATCATATGTATTTGAATCTATTCCATCCTATTTGATATTGATCTTATTCCAAAATTCATTTCTCAGCCTGCATGTGCTCCATAAAGCCTGGACATAAACTTTTTGATGCGTACTTTCCACCATTTTTACATCTCTGTTCTTATGTGTATCAGCTGCACAAATGGACCATTACATAATATATATGCCGCAACATGTAGTTTAGTAGAAGGCCATTTTACTTTCCAGCTGCAATTATGTCACTGTTGACTTTTCCAAATGCAGATTGACATGTTAAACTATGATATTACTGTTTTGTAATCTGTTCATCTGTCTAAAATAAAATGTTAATCCGTTTTGTTTTGCAGGATTAGGGTTCAATGTTAATCATTTTTTAGTTGTAGTAAGAATTCAGTTATCTTTTAGGTGTCAAAACAAAAAGTGAGTCCAAATTGTGAGGAATTGTTTGATCGTCTGTCAGCTTTTTGTGCTGACATGAGGTTTAAAATTTTTCTGTGACGTTTTAGTGGTTTGAGGAGCATTCAGTTATGACTTAAGGCCAAACTTCTGCACTCAATGCTCCACCTGGTAAATGCTGTGCTGCACTCTGCTTTGCCTTTGACTGCACGTGAGATTACTTGACGCAGCTGCACAGATCTTTTTAAATTAATTTTTTCATTCAAACTTTGAAACTCACAAAAATACATTTTGTGCCACAGCTGGACTGTTAGCTGTCATTTTGGCATCGGAAATATTTTGACTGAGACAGCTGCAGCTGAAAAGTTGATCCAGTCTTAGAAAACAGAAGTTTCTGGCAGGATTTGCACATAAATACTGGTGTCCCTCGTCGGAATTCAATTCTAATCTCCAAATTGCTTATGGATCCTTGTGCATGCTCCACTCAGACCTTCCCAGCATCCAGTTGGATGACAATAGTAAGAGCAGTGGTGATGTTAGGGATGGCAAAACACTGTTTAAACATGAATTAAGCATGAGCTGTTTTCAGACAGATAAACTCCAGAAACTCTCCGGATAATGATACTTCCACTGGGGGAAGTATTCTCACACTCTGAAATTTTACTCGGGGCTCGCCTCTCGCTGTCGGTGAACTTGTTGTTAAAGAGAAGCTGCTTGTTTTACTGCAGCTCCTACGGTGCTGCTCAATCTATTGTTTTAATACCGCTGCTGTCCCACCGAGATCAAACGCAGTCACCACCTCTCCTCTGTTCACACTATGATAATGGTCCTTTACAACATGTTAACTACACAGGCAGCCTCGCTTTCATTTATTTTCTGTTAATACAGCATCAAAATAGATTCCATCAAATGGTAGCTGGGAGGATCAGGTTTTAGTTTGACTACTCTCAGCCACAGCATCTGTCAAATTTGCTTCACACTGAACAGAAATGCAAAAATACACAATGTCTAAAATGATGTTTAAAGCTCCTGCACATACTTTAGTCAATTCATAGCTTCTGTTGAATGTTAGATTGTCATTATCCCAGTGGATAAGAGGAGAACTTCCTGCTGTGCTCTTGAGTTTGAATTTATTTCATCATCATGCCATGTTCATTCATTCATATTAAATAATATACATTCTGATTTAAATGTGGGGTTTGTGGACTGCATCTCTCGCCACTTTGTTTTCCCTTCATTATTCAAAAATGTCCTCTGACTGGCCGCGGTTAAAAAAAACTAAACTATTGGAACATTTTGATCACGTTGGAACCACCAGCTTCATGCTATTGTGTATGAACAGAAAATAAATGCACATTAATGAAAATGAAGGTTAAATCAGCTTCAGTCTGTACGATGACCAGGTAAATATCTTTTACTGGAGTAAACCTTGTAGCATTATATCTATGAGCAACAGCAACTCTCGTTTTGTGGAGGACAAAGAAGAAAATTCCATATTCAAATTTGAATATGAATTCAGGAAAATAACTCAGCGTAGTCTCAGATGCACAGGAAAAAATCTCCTATGCGTCGCCTTACTGCAAAAAGCTTCTGGTTTTCATTAAAAGAAAGCTTCCAATCAAGCCTCTGGCTTAACGCTGCAGGAGGTTTAACAAGGCTCTGGTGAGCAGCGGGGCCGGCCTCATTAGGAGAGACTTCTGTGGGTCGTACTTATAGAGAGGATGTTCAGAATAAAGTCGATGGTTGATCACCCAAAAACTGAATCCAGGTGTTACTCCAAATCTTGTCAGAGAGTCATTGTGCTGATCAGGGACATTATTAGCAAATGACACATTGGAGGTAGTCATCATGGCTTGGTCTACGGAAAGATTTAAACTAGAGCACCAAACTCGGCCACTACAAAAGAGCTGAAACACAAAGTATTAACAGTATTGATTTATGGTCACTCAAAGTTTCCTCTTCACCAGCATTTTGTAAAACGCTAATATTTTTGGTGAACCTCGGACCTCTCTCATCACGCTCACATCGGTTCAAATGTTGACCTCTCTTCAAGTCCTGACAGACCTTTTTTTCCGACAGCAGACATCTTGACATATCATAGTAGCAAAAGAAAGGAGCAGATTATGGCTCGGTGCCATCGGGTGTCCCAGCAAGCCATGATAATGAGTCACCACACACAATACCAGCTCGCTGAAATGGAAATGGAAAAAATGGAACGTGGTGATGTTATCAATTACTCCTGCTGTTTTCCTGTTCTTACATGCCAAAATGTCCACCGCGACAATGTTTATCCAGTGAAGTTCATTGACCCTTTTGAACGGTACACGTTCATGTTTGTCCACAGTGCTTTAAATATTAGGTGAAAATAAACCGAAAACCAGAATTTCACAGGAACAATACAGCTGATACCAATACACAGCTCAGCTGGCTCCAGCACTGATCCCACAAGTCAACTTCTCTAATAATCGGCCAATTTTTGATATTAATTACAGTGCAAATGTTGGCTTCATGATTGTTTAAAGCAGCAGGAAGCAGAAGCAGGGATTGGTTTTAAGGATGGATTCTCTCTGTGCTGATCTTTGCTTTAGTGATGGACAGGAGAATGAGACAAGCTACCAGCTCACACACACACAAACACACACACACACACACACACACACACACACACACACAGAGACCTTGTAAAGTTCAGAGCATTTAACCAGCTGAATGTTGCTAGGAAACCAGGAGGTGATTAAAATCATGTTCACACACACACCTTCACTCACTCACACACACACACACACACACACACACACACACACACACACACAGCAGCTTTTGTCTTAATAAACTGCTACTGCTGTCTTTCATACACCACAGGAGTGTGTGCACACGTGTGGCGCCAAACATCAAAGTGTCTCACCTGGTGTTCATGTCTTAATCCCCCCCAGAAAAGACCCAGCTATCATGCAGCTATCATTACGTTGCTGTTTACTTCTAAAAAAGTATGTCATAGTTTCAAGTCAAGATTTAAAGTCAAAATGATATTATACGGTCATAGTTGGATTTTGCCTACTGAGGTTCCCTGAAGAAAAGTGCCAAATCTGTTCACTCTTTAAAAAGAGCCTTAATTGAAAGCATACACACTTAACGTTCAGCCACTCTTGGGTCCATCCTGACAGACTCCCATCATGCTGTGCAGACAGGCGCTGTGCCACTAAGCTTACCATCCGTTCGATTGAAGACTCCTTTAAATCCACCTAATGAGAAACCTGATGTTCAGATCAGAGTTGAGTTGTAAGAGAAAGGCCACCTAGTCGGTTTTACGTTGGATTATATAATGCTGGGGGATAGCAGCATCTGGATCCTGTCTCTCGGAGAGGAATTAAATTAGCCGGACAGTGTGCAGAGTAAACTCTGGAACACCAAATCTGGAGCATGAACAGTAAAACAGCTGTTCAGCTCTACTTGGTGCAGTTATCCAACTAACCCGGTAATCCTATTTAGTGCGGCGTCCTCGGGGGAGACATAAGCCTCTCTTCCCGGTGGCAACACTTTCTCCAGGCCCTCCTGCAGCGGAGCGGTGTAGTATCCTACGATGTGAGAGGCTCTTGGAGGCGTCCAGCGGTGGTTGCAGGAGGTTTTCACACGGGTCACCGATCTGCGTAGGAGTCAAGACTGCCCTTAACCCACTGAAGGAATTTTTGGAAATGTCGAAAGGGCAGTGAGGTCTATATTTAATATAAGCTCTTAAATACCACCATGGTGTTAGTGTGGGCCAGTTGTATAGTTTTCCCTGATATGTGTGCCCGCACAGGCACGCAGAATTTTATGGCATTGACCATCAACCATAACCAGTTCTGATGGGAAAAGTGAGAGAGATTTGATATTTTAGAGACTCCATTGATAACCTTGAGAGCAATGAATGAATTTATGACTCCCATCCAACACACGTTTTTTTGCAGAAGAATTGTGATGCTGCTCCACAACAAACATCTGTCCTGTCTCAGTTCATTTCGAGAGCTGGGAGGCAGAACTGCCGCCCTCTTCAACATCTTGCCAACTAAAACACCAAATATAGCAGGAGTGACAGTTTTCTGCGGCCCTGCAGTGGCACTCGTGTCCCTAAAAATACTTTGTGAAGGTCACAGAAGACTAAACAGTGGAGTATCTGTGAGATGATTCTCGAAACATGTCCCCGCTGTGTTTTGGTGAACCTCCTTTGAAATTGTACTCTGAGCTCATTGTTGGGTCCCTCGATTATGCATATTTTCTACAGTGTTTAAAGGCTGCAATGATATCTTTTCTGGAGAAGTATACTCAGGACAAGTTGCTGGGTCAGCCCATCTTTTTTATTTAAGGGTTGATACACACTCGCTGGAGACAAATTATGCACCACAGTTGCCAGAGCGACGTCGTCCAGCAGTCTGTAATAACCAGCCTTGTCAGGAAGCGCTCAAATGATTTGGGGAAGCTCTTTGAAAGTGTGATTTATGGGCTCCCGGCTACTTCCCATCGGAAGACCTACAGCGAAGCCTCCCCGGAGAGGAATACAGTTGTTTACTAGAGTTGCCCTCGAAAATTAAAGTTCATTCTGCCTTTTGAAAAGAACACAGAGCTTTCTAGGCTGCTTGACTTGTGTAGTAAAAGTGTGATTATCGCCATAACACTGTTCAAGTATTTTATGACCAACAACATCGGCCAAACTGTTAAATAGATTTAGAGTCTCTGACTACAAAATTTCAGTCTACTCTCACAGGTATTTTAGATAAAGAGATTCAGCACAGTTCTACACAATTATATAGCTTGCCTATCGACGAATAGACACACGTCACTTTGGTACACAACAAAAGGATGTGTGTACATGATTAGACACATTCATGGTATCGTTTTCTTTCTTGTCTTTTTCGTAGAGTTTGAATGGAGCTTCAGTCAGGACCTGTCAGCCATCTTGGTGAAACAAGAGGAACCTGATGTGGTTCAAAGGTTAGATCCTCCTCCTCTGGAAGGCCCGCCTCTCACATTAAGCCCCGCCCCACCGCACAGAGGATCTGCTTGGAAACACACGGTAGGCATCCACCCCACTACAATGACATGCTGCTACATGTCGTTGATTTGTCGCTGGTCAGTTCAGGAGCGATGTTTGTCTTCTTCACTGTTCCTTTGTGTGTTTGTTGTGTGTCCTCAGGAGCACAGTCAAGATGACGTGAAGACAGTGGCTATAAAAGATGAGCCCAGAGAGATTGGACAGTGTCTCAGCCTGCGCAGCGGTACATGCAGCACAGACACATGCACAAACTACATTTTGCAGACGTATCAGATTTCCTCTCTTTTGTCTTGTGTGTATATTTTGTCTTTCTTTAGCCGCACATATACTGCAACAGAAAAACTGATATCTCATGTCCAGAACATTGTCTCAGTTACCGGAGATGTACAGAGAACGTCCTCAGTTTAAAGTCTTAGCACTCACTCATTCAACGCTCTCCTCGTCTGTAGACGATGCTCTCCAGCTCCCGCCCACCCCTCCCAGCAGTAACCATGGCGACAGCGACGGCTCCCTCCCTCCCTCCTCCCCACACCTCCCTCTGCCCCCGTCTTCCCCTCAACCACAGCAGAGGCCAGGAGGTCGTGCCTCTTCCTCATCCTCCTCCTCTTCCACAGCCATCTCCTCTTCACCGCTCCTCACTGCACCACATGTGAGTAAAAGGATGTAGGGTACATAAAGGCTACTTAAAGCTCTCAGCACCCACAGAGCTGCACATCTAGACCCTGTCCTGAGTGATCCAATCACAAGTAGACGGTGCCAAGTACAGGTGTGAATGGACCCACGTGTCCTCGAGATTCGATGACACAGACCACATCATCTGGGACGCATGTGGCCACATTCTTTTAGCACTGCGAAATCAAATGCATCCTGGGCCACACATAAAGGACCTGTCTCCTCAGCTGATGTGTTCTGACCCACTACTGTTTCACAGCAAAATCAAAAGTATTTTTACTCTTCTTCCGTGCCCATGCTTTGATTTGTTTGTGGCCACCGATTGAGATATTAGGGTAGATTTTTTGTATTTGAAGGGATAAAATGTATAAATATAATATCTACAAATTTTATAACTATACTGTGTATTAACTTCTAGGAAATAACACTCTACAAGGTGTATCTTTCTACCTTTGCTTTTTTAAACTTGTCTGCTTCTTGAGTAGAGAATAAGGTTTTAACGTCAGTACAGTGGGGATATGATGTGTGTGTAAAGCAGCTGCAATTTTTGGAGTTAAATCAGTCATTTCATTTGTTTACAATATATGTCAATGAGAACTAAATATTCTTTGTCTGATTCAGCAGCTTTTTTTCCAGCTTAAACAAATGAATCACATTTGTACTAATGCAATAATGCACTTCCTTATGAAAAAGTGTTTAATGTCAGCAAAAAAGTGAATGTGGTATTGATGCATCTGACAAAATATAAAATTGACTGGATTGTTCTTGTGCCAGGATGCAACATACTCCTGTTTGGTTGTTATTTAAGAATAACAGCTGCCACAAGTGAAGAGGCAGGGAAGTTTGAGAATTTCAGTTTGGCACTGTGATAACCTGAAGCCGCCCGCTGACTCAGGCAAAGCTCTTTTTTTTAGGAAAAGAGCGAGTGTGTTCGAATGTGGGTAATCAGACACAGAATCTTTTGAACATTCGGGAAATCAGTGTAACTCTTCCTGGAGAAGAAAAGATGATGAATCCATTCCATGCTGAACTGTTGTGAATATATTGCTGAAGTGATTGTTTCTTTTTGCAGAAGCTGCAGGGTTCAGGACCCCTCATTCTGACAGAGGAGGAGAAAAGGACCCTGGTTGCTGAGGGTTACCCAGTACCCAACAAACTTCCTCTCACCAAGAGTGAAGAGAAGGCACTGAAGAGAGTCCGACGGAAGATTAAGAATAAGGTAATTAAAACATAAACTTTATTCTGTCAGAGCTGAAATGAACATCATATTGACCGATAACATCGACTGTCAACAGAATCTGTGACTCGGTCGGTCGTCTTAGCATCACTCTGACTTCACGAAACTCAGATACAGAATCAAATGGTGATGACCTACTGGAGCTGGTCTTGAAGAATATTGCGGGC
Source organism: Scophthalmus maximus (assembly GCF_022379125.1). NCBI lineage: Eukaryota > Metazoa > Chordata > Actinopteri > Pleuronectiformes > Scophthalmidae > Scophthalmus > Scophthalmus maximus. Next base: position 3,024,417 of record NC_061516.1, read on the forward strand.
TGACACTGACGCTCAAGAAGAAAAAAACCCTGTATAAAAAACAAAAAGATTTCAATATCTGTTCTTCTTTTCGTCCCAGATCTCAGCTCAGGAGAGTCGGAGGAAGAAGAAAGAGTATGTGGAATGTCTGGAGAAAAAGTAAGGCTTGGAAAAAATTCCTCTGCCACTCCTTTTGGTTTACCTTTGTATCCGTCCGTCATTTTGCAACTTACGTAGCGATGTCGATGCAGTGTTAGAATAATTTTTCCTAACGCTTCTCTGAGCTGTCGGAACAATGCATTTAAGAGTGTTGTATCTGGACCAGAAGGCAGCCGTGAGGGAATCTCACCATCGCTCTTTTTATTCATAATTGTGTGCATGACTAGCCCAGGAAATGATAAACGTAACAGGCAAATGAGAGCAGAGCTAGAATTGTGTAATGTAAATGTGAAGTTGGCAGTTGAAGGTTAGTTAAGAGGCCGTCTTTGTATTAAAGTTGTTTTACCAATTGGTTTAGAGCCGATTGTGGAGGGAATGAACTGCGTTAGATTTCGTCAGTGCCCATCTCCTCTCCTACATCTTCTGATTCATTAAAGAACATCAAAAGTGAACAGAAACGCCTCTCTCCTCCTTTCCCTTCTTTCCTTTGTTATTCCTTGCTGTGGCCCGACTCCAATAACCTGCTGAACACATGGGTCACATTCAAAGAGGGTCTGGCATGGAGAGTGAAAGGGAGATGAAAATGTGGGCCTGTATTTATGTTGCTTTCATTGCAAAAAGTAAAGCATTGCAGTCATTCGATACTTTAAGCACCCAGTGAGGTTCCTACAGGTGGTAACAAGAAGTCGTCTTAATCCCTTTAGAGTAGAGAGAGAGTCGTGCCCTCATCTTTTAATTGAATCCTCCTCTTCAGATCCTCTTTGTGTTTTTTTGTTTTTCTTCTTGGACATGCGGACAGAATTACTGGATGACCCTTCAGAAAGATAAACAGCAGGACGAAAGAATGTGCTCCAAAAAGCCGCACACAAACCAAAAAGGAGATCAGGAGGATTAGAACGAGAGCAAGAGATTAGCGAGATGTTGAATTGATAATTGAGATGAATAGGATTAGGACTGAGGAAGATCTCATCTCGTCCCCCACGGTAACTGTTTTGGAGTCATGTATGAAATTTCCTGACAATCCATCCAGTTATTGTTGAGATGTTTAAGTTAGTGGACTGACCAAATGACACACATTGCTTGTCTATCTTGTGTATAGATTCAATGTGTGTAAATCCCTATGATAAGCGTGATAACATCTGAGATGTGACTATCAGAGATAAATTGTTGACAGACACCTGTGTCTCCCTGTGTCCATCAGGGTGGAGAGCTACACGTCAGAAAACGGCGACCTGTGGAGAAAAGTAGAAAACCTGGAGACTGCCAACAGGTGATGTCTACACAAACACACACTCAGGCTGACACCAGTGTTGTTTCGCTGTCGTGTCTCTGAACACACTGAAGCGGGCCCGAATCATTTATAACACTCCGACTTACATGCAATGATGTTTGGATTAGCATCACGTGAAAACAAACCGGTGAAGAATGCAGGCTGATAATCTGAGAGTCGAACGGTCTGCGTTGCAACAGGTCTGGAGAAACCAGCCCCTCGATTTTCTTTGTTATTTCTCCAACAAAGATTAGAAGAAAGCTGAATAATTTTGACTTGTGAGTAAGAACACTTTGACTGAGCTGCAGTCATCGTCTTCAAAGGACAAAAGCACTCTAATGTGGATTATACATAGTGGCATTTATGCTCTGTACGTATAAACAGAAATCTGTTTCACAAGCAGAAAGTAGACTCACCCAGCTCCACGGGTTTTCTATGTTATTATAACAATATGAACCTAGTCTGCTGTTATCCTGGGGGTGGGTGGGTGTGGTGCGATAGATGGTTGGGGGTTGAAAGGGGGGTCTGTCCCTACAAAGTCTGCCCGTCTGTGGCAGCGTCAGTCTGTCATTAAAGCTGCCAGTTAACAGTAGCTTTCCTCATGGTAAGCAACCCCCTCCCTGCCCACCACACACACAAACACGCACACACGCACACACAAATGTTAAACCACCACACAGGGGAACAATGAGTTGGCAAAAAGTGGGAAACATGAGTCAGCACGCCCACTCCCATCAAGTCCAGATTATGTGTGAGGCTGGAGAGAAATGACAGAACTAAATTTAAGGTCCAAGTTGCTAAATGTGCCTCAGATGCAGCTATTAGTGGTCATTTTGTTCTCCGTTTTTTTTTCCTGCACTGCATGTCTGATTCATACAGAACTGGCTCCGTGCTACTGGTTTATTAGTTGGTGCAAGAATAACCTCGACTCCAATTCCATGCCGCGTTAAATAAGCATTTAAGAAGTGTTAAATTTGTCTGCACACAAGTATTCTTAAAAAAACTATTGAAGCGAGGGCGAAAGTGCTAGCCTAAATCCCCTAAAAGAAGAAGAATATGCCTCATAACAACCCTGAGCTCTGTTTCATGTTGATTTAATGCGCACACTTTCATTTCGCCCTGTCAACCACCATGAACTTTGGATGTACTGTGTATTTTAAGCAGCAAATAGCTGAAGCAGTAAATCGCTGCGGTTTCACATCAAAGTCCTGCATGAGTGACACTGGTTCGTATCATCGCATGTCAGTTTATTGCAGCCTGCAAACTGCAACGCATTAGCGCACGCGACGGACATGAGCATGGAAACAGACTCACTGCTCTGCCCATAGTTTAATGTAATCACAGAATATATGATTGACTGCTCTACTGTCTGGTTCAGCTTCTAACTTTAAAAAAAAGACTTTCTGAGGTGCTGGGTCACAGGAGGAACTGGTTCTCTGTCGCCACTTAGTGGTCGGAGTGTGTCCTCACAGCCCCCCCCTGACAGCTCATACCATCAGAACCCTGCTCTCCAGATCCCACTGATATACTGTGCTTTATTGTAGTGTCTTTAGTCACTTTGGCTAACTGACAAGAAAAACAGCAAATCAGGTCGTGAAAGTAGAGAAATCCTTAAGAGGGACATTATAGAGTTCAGGTGAAAATAAATTGTATGTTTCTCTGTGTGAGTGTTTTACTCTTTTTGTGGTTTCCAGCAATTTTATATGTTCTTATTATACTGTACTTAGTGGTGGACGGAGACTCGTGCGTGTGGACATGAGCACATACTCGTGAAATAGACCCAAATCCACGAGGGGGCTTCCTGCCCTGACTTTTACCTCTCAGACTCTGCACAGATCATCAGACTCCCACAAAGGCTCTCGTCCTAACACGACCCATTGGAAGCCTGCAGTCAAGAACAACTCCTCCAGCTATTGTTCGTGTCCAACACTATAGGCTTTCAATTGATTTCTTCTGCTTATGACTAATTATAAGCAGAAGCTCTAACCCAGTGCAGGTTTTCTCCCAGGAGAAACAGTAACCTGTTCTCATGACTTTAGGGTCCTGAAGTACTTGTCTGCAAGATTTGGGCTAAAATGATATTTGAATCGAGCGCTTACAGATGTGACAAGAGTGGGACAGTCAACCAGATTTTATTTAGAGAGCAGGTAGTGATTTAATATTCTTCTATAATTCATGTCTTGTTCTCCACAGGTCTCTCCTACAGCAGCTCCAGAAGCTTCAGTCATTGGTTTCAGGGAAAGTTGTTCCTCGGTCTAAAATGGCCTCAACTCAAACAGGGACGTGCCTCATGGTAAATATGAATATTGTTCTAAAGCAATGTCCATATCCCATGTGCAATCCTGTTACACTGTACACACTTTGGTTTATATTGTAAATATATATATATTTTTAATATTGCATGTTTACTTATTAATTTGTTTATTTTACTGATGTTACTTTTTTTACTATGGTCTTTCCCCATAGTGGGACTATTAAAGGATTATTTTATCTTATTTTGACACGTATATACACAAAATAAAATGATACACATATATTTTCATGTTCAAGAGAAAATACCATTGTCATTAATGTAATACTTCAATTTCGCAGTGCACATGTCAAATGGATAATTTGTATTCATAAAACAGTTGTGGTAAAAGTAATATTTAATTTACAGCCAACAATTTCAGAAAACATTAAATATAATCCCTGACATGTCCCAGAATCAGACATTCACCCTCCGCTCCGTGCCCCTGCAGAGTGGGAGAGCAACCACAAGCACCATAGTTCGTGTCTCATGTGACTAATGTCTTTTCAAAAAGGAAAAAAACATCTGGATCCAGATTTTTTCCTTGTTTTTTTCTAGCCTACTGAGCCTTTCTGTTTAAATTAAATTAAACTAATTCAATTCGTCTACTTTGGATCTCAAAATAAAGTTTTTGCGCTTTCTACCATTTTCTTAGCTGATGTGTGAACAGCTAGAGAATTTTCTATGTCAGGAGGGTTAGGGTTATTTATAAACATTGTTTTTTCCTCTTTCTATGCAGATGATCGCCGTGTGTTTTGTCCTGGTGTTGGGCTCCTTCTCCCCCTGCCTCTCTCCCCTCTCCTTCCTCTCTCACACCTCCTCCTCTTCCTCTCCCTCCTCTCCCTCTCCCCCTCTTCCGTCAGCGGACCTCTACACCACCAGTCAGGGTGAGTCTTGAAGTATTTACAATATACCTTATCATAGGTTACAGTATGTGACCAGAGTAAGGACATGGGCATCTCGTTTTTAATCTACGCTGCATTCCACTTGCTTTTAACTTCAGTTCCTAAAAGCATTTACTCCTGGGAAAGCCCTTTTTGAAACCAGACGTCTGGCTGCCATCGTGTTAAGTACCACTTTATTCTGCCAAGAACCATCCTGTGAGTGTTGAGGGAAAAAGTCTGCTCGGCTGCACCCAAGCTGGAATCCTGAAATTGGCCACATTGGCCCTACAACTGTCTGGGGGGAAAACGCTCATGCCAAACTGTCCGTCAGTTGGGATATTTCATGTGTGAAAATGGAAGTTTTGGCATAAAATCATTAGGGATTGTTGTGACAAACAACATCAGAGTGAAAGCTGCTGTGTGTTTGTGTGTCACAGTCCGTTCCCGCAGCCTGCTCTTCTACAACGAAGGGGCCCCATTGGAGGAGAGTTTAGTGACATCAGAGGGGGAGAGGCTACAGTCAGAAGCCCACTCCCACGTCCAGACGAGCCATTACACCGCTGATGCCCACAGAAACCACACAACTGGGCCCGAGTTAGACCGGAGGTAAGACACACACTCCTCCGATACTGTGATCTTCACACGTCACATGTCAAACAGTCGTCCTTAGTTTCCTCTCTTCTGTCGTCAGAGAAACAAAACCAGACGGAGACTCCGAGTTTTTCTGACAGACTGCACGACCCCCTCCTCCCATGACTTCTCACCTCTGACCCCTAAAAAAGCCCAAAACCTCCACATTCCTGAACTCACCGGGGTTCACATCAACATTCAACATCCAACCGGATCAAAACCTGCCCGAGTCGTCACATGTCACACTCGTCTCATGCTCCTCAGCCGGCGTCCTGCTTCTACATTGTGCTTCACTTCTTCTGCTTCGACGGCGTCTGTTACACCTGAAGATACTTGAAGGGACCTGAGCATTGGAACTTCTATTGTTATACTTTTGAATATATTTTAATTCTCAATACCCAGCTAATTCATTCAAAATCCCTTTTAATAACCGTGAAGAATATTTTAGAGATGCATTAAAGACACAGGGTGTTCATTTCAGAGCCTCTTGACAGTATATAGAAACTTACAGATGCTATTTTTAGCATTTTAAAAATTGCAAATAGGAAAAAGCTTATTGGGAAATGTGGTCTGAATGATGATAGAAACACAAAGTGGTCTTGCACCTTTGTACTTACATAAACATATACAGTATATGGCACTTTGACAGACCTCCACTGTTTGATTCTGGTTCATGTTTGCACATGGTGATTGTGTTTTACTTCCAACGCACTTTAAATGTACTAAATAGGATAAGTGCTTTAATTTTCTCAACCAATCACATACCATATGTTGATTAAGTGCTGCAAAAATGATCGTTGTGATTATTGTTTCATCTATCGGTTAATCATTTAGTACAGAAAATAAACAGTTCGACACCTGAAGATATTTTTACTTACATAATATGTACAGTGAAATAAATCAAAGATAAGCATCAGATTCTCACAGTAGAGAAGCTAGAAACAGTAACCGACGTATATGATTAATGAATTATCAGAATTGTTGCTGATAAATGTTCTGTCATCACATAATTGAATTATTAAATAATTAATTATTTAAACAGTAAATTTGAATGCAACTTGTGTGTCTACAAACACTTAACCAAAGTAGACAGTGTGATGAAGACAAAAGCATCCTGTGCCATTTTTTAAGTGCCTTTCACTCACGTCAGTCAAATGTGACAAACTCAGCCTTATGCCCACTCATACTTTAAACCTGGACCTGTAACTTCAGTTAGATTACACACTTTTGTTAATTTCCCTGGTTCTTGTTCCTCGTGTAACGAATCCTAAACTGCCTATGCATATTTGGCCGCATAGTAGCAAAAGTTTGCGGTGAATTCACCTTTTCGCGGAGCCCACCTCGGTTTGAAGAGCTTAAATGGGTTTTCAGGTAGTAACAACTGAACATGTAATGTGATTTATCTTTCCCTTTTTTTATTATCTATTATCTAACTAGTTTTTAAAATTCTGACCAAAACTGGATGTTATTTTTGGGCTGGAAACCATGTTTTCATTTCAAGAGAACATTGACGGGGTTCTGCCAGAGGTAGGGAAAACATGACATAAAAGTATTTTCATGGATTTAAAAAATTGTATATGTAATATATTTGCAGCATCAAAAAAGAGCATATTTAATTTATGCAACAAAAAAAGAAAAATTGATCTTGTTTTAACGTTTGTTTATCTTAATTTTTTCTAAATAATGTTTACAATAAAACCCCACAAAAAATACAACCTATAATATATTCTGAGCATCAAAAAAGGGCATATTTATTTTATGCAAAAAAAAGAAAAGAATTGTATGTTGTGTTTTGGCATTTAGGATGATGTGAAGGTTTATAAGATGGTGTGTAGTTTACATGGTGTTTTCATGGATTGTAAAACTTTGACATGATCCGTTTGTGTCTCTAACTGTAATACAGTGTTTATCTTTCACTGCTGTCGCATGAAAAGCCCCGAGGGATTTTTGTTCCATTATGATCTAAAACTGAACCTGAAAAAAGAAAAAAATAACTCCAAATAAATTCTGCTTAATGTCTTGACCCAAAAATCCAAAGAAATGTTCCACAAACCACCTTCAGATATTGATCATCATGTTAAATATAAATATTGTGTTATCAATACATCCGATAACCTCTGAGCAGCAGAGGAAACGTCTAAAACATCAATATAAATGTGCTCATGTGACAGCAGTGCATGTTGTATTTATTCCTGTTTGTAGAAAGTGTGTATATATTGATGAAGCCAATCGGGGGATTAAAACATAAATGATCTTTCCACAATGTGGGGGAACACCAGGACATTTAAAGACATTTTTATTATCCGCACCACTATTTTGACAATGTTTGAAAAACAGTTACACTCCCCAGAAAAATGTCATGGTATTCCATCAAATTAAAAGAAAACGGATGTTTCACTGTCCCAAATCCAAATCCTTGAGGAGTAAAAATTCTGACTATAAAACATCCAGAAAAAAATTGTTTTTGTTTTTATATTGTGTTTTATGCCGGACGTGAACAAAAGCGTCACGTGACTGCAGCCCCCCTTTGCTCAACCACTCTGTGGTTCTCACCCTTATCAGTCTCAATGCACCAGTGTACATAAATAATGACAACTCAATGTGCAGATGTTGTAAATAAAGGGCCTTGTTTTTGTATTGTGACATAGTCCAAGACTTTAACCTGTGGAAAGTGGGAACTGAGAAGAAAAAAAAATAGTAGAAAAATCTGTGGATTCTGGGGGATTAAATGGGGAGGGTTAAAAAAAAAAAAAAGAACAATTACAGGGAGGGTGAAGTTTTCCACTTGTAAAGAAACCTGGACGACACAGTAGCTTCACACAGTTTGAATAGTTGTCAAACACCAGGAGTTGCTGGATTATTCTACCAGAGAGAATGATCCTGCACTTTCCAGGCGGTTCGCTTGTTTGAAATGTGTTTGGATATGATGTTGTCTTGGTTTGTTGTATAGTGCCTTGCATGTTCCTCCATATATAATTATGTTATCTTAGTGTAGTCAGTAGAGTAGAAACCAGCAAAATATTAAAAAACTGCATCAGCAACACTGTGTCCATTGACTTTCTTGCTTTAAATGTGACTTGTGATAATCATAAATTGGGAAAATCGGATGTGATTTTCTCTGTTCCCAGTTCTCTGATCCCCTTTGACCTCAACATGAACATAACTTGAGTTTGTTTTTCGATCTGTGAGACACTGTCCGGCTCAAGTCCAAGTCCCAGACCAGTGTTTTAGCTGAAGTGTTTGAGTATGAGCTGTCTTCTGAGGTCCTCTGCCAGGCTGTCGCGGTCCTCAGGTCTCTGCTCCAGGCTCTCAGGCTGCTCCGGGGGGTCTGTCCTCTCCAGAGTCCAGGCATCTAATCCCGACTGCAGGGAGGCATTGTGGAGGACACAGCAGGCCAGCAGGATGGACGAACTCCTCTCTGGAGCATACTAGACACGGGAAAGGAGAGACGACAACCAGAAATAACCAACACTGCTCATAATGCTAGTCCATGTTGGTTTTTTTTCTAAGAAAATACCTGCAGGTATCCTTTGGTGCCGTCTAAACATCTGAATCTGGTCTGGATGGCTCTGAAGGTCCTGTCCACTATCTCATGTGTTGCAGTATGGGCCAGATTATATCGAAACTCTGCAGGGGATTCTGGGCTGTAGACCGGGGTCATCAACCACTTCCTCAGTGGGTAGCGACAGTCACCTGGGAAACATAAAACCTTTAACTTGTTACCTCCTCTTTCCAACATCTAACCTGAGTGGGTTTCTGTCTCTAAAAATCCATGTCTCACCCAGCAGCCAGCCTTTCTCAAAGTCCTGCAGCTGTTTGTGGAGAGCAGATCTTTCTAGAACATCGGTGTCTTTGAGTCCACCGGGCCAGTGGGTTTCTGCGCTGAGTAACAGTCCTCGGGCGTCACAGACGAGCTGGCAGGCCACAGAGTGAAACCCTTTTTTGTTCACGTACGACGAGTCTTCGCTGTTTGGAGCTTTGATAGCCACCTTGATATGAAGCGCAAAGAAAACGGAGGAACAGTTGACTGCTATAGAAACTGATAATCAAATCATGGAGAGTACAATTTATTGTATTACTGTATTAATATATTTAAACCTGAACACAGTCCAGCACTCCCAGAACTCCTGGAAATCCTGCAACTCTCTGAAACTCCTGGAAGGTCAGTTCCCTGCTGGAGGGATCCCTGTTTGGAAAACATGATTAGAATTAGATTTTCCTTTCTATGATGCTTAATTGATGCTTTTTACCCTTAACGATACAGGAATTCAAAATCCACTCCATGCAGTTTATACCTGTTGAACGTGATGAACTGCGGAGCCTTCTCCACCAGGGCTTTGGTCACATTGGACACACATCTCGACATGGATGCCTGACTGATCCCTATAGTATCCCCCATGGACGTCTGGAATGAGCCAGATGTGTAGAAACCCAAAGCAGCCAACACCTGGACCTCAGGGCTGATGGCTCTGGACCGCAGGGTACGTCTACAGAGATCCTAACACACAACAACGCAACACGGCGGTAAACACATTAAACATGGTTTATTTCATGTGTCAAAATATGAGATTATGAGGACATACTCACATCTCTTAGCAATTCCACAAGATACAGAATGAACTCTCTGGGGAAGCCAAACTGTGTGAGGAGGATGGTGTCAGAGACGGAGTCCAGGTCAAAGCGGTCCAGGGTCTTATGACCTCGACCATGCAGGAGTAGATCACAGTCCAAGATGGCTATAGGGATCGCCATGCTGTAGGTAATAACACATTTACATCAATATATCACTTGGATTGTTGTCATATTCTTATTTGACATTCATGCTGGTATATGTTCATCCTTTTGTTCCAAAAACAATCTTTGTTTTAGGGGGTTTACTGCTGTGTTGATACTGCAAATTCTCTACACGTTACTTCCCAAGTACTTTGTGTAGCACATTTCCCAGAGTTCATTGCAGTTTTATTTACTAACCTGATAGCTAAATGTGATTAATAGTATAAGACTTTTGAGTATTTAGTTGTATGATTCTTCAAAGCAAAGAGATACAACTAATTTGAACTCCGATTTATCAATTTCACTGTAGGCTGTAACCAATTCAAATGTTGTTATGCTTTATAACTCATTATCAGGAAGTAGCTAACATAAGCTCGCAAGCTACTTTGACTTCGAGCTGTCCTTATTTCAGTCTCCCTTGCATGCGGAAACAACTCTACGAACCCATGTAGCCAAATCGATTTACAATAGAAAAAGAAAGTACAATCATTATTTATTTTTTTGCATTATTTAAAAAAACAGCTCTTACTTTACCTAAATCGTGCAGCATTTGTCAACCACAACAAGCCAAAGGAACACCTAACTTCCGGCGCAGAGTAGCAGATTCGACACAATTTATTTTCTAATATGTCTTTTATTTTCTAATATCTAAATAATAGTTTTCTGTTTGAAAAATAGCTCAGATAATGTCATTTTTTAAAATTCTTGCTCTGCTATCTGGTAGTCTGGTATCTTGTGTTTTTCAACCTGTACAAATAAAATACGTTTCCTCCAGAATCCCCGAAAGTGCCTTTGTGAAAGTGCTGCTATCAAAACACGTCGACATGGAGGAGATAAACAGACGAGAAGCCTACTCGCTGTTGATGATTTGTACATCTGAAATGGGTGTATAATGTTTGTTGGGCGCAGTTTTGCTCGTCGCGTTTGTTGACGTGGCTGTTGTTACATTGAAACTACATTTTGAAGGGGAAAGCTAATGTAAGTTTTGCTTTTTCTCATGAAGTTAAAGTGCGTCGCATTCAGCTGGCTAGCTAAAATCAGCCTATTGGCTAACGCTCGTCATCCAGTGTGACACGCACCCCAGGACCTCTGCCTCGCGTTGTGATACCTGAACCATAAGCAATTACCGATGGAATTGCGATATTACAGCTTTTTAATATGTCAGGCGAGGTAGTGTATAGCTTAAGGTGGTTGTCAGTGTCCTGTAGCTTAACATGACCTCCAAATCTTATCGGGCAATTTTCTTGTCAACTTGGAGGCCTAGCTTCGTAGCGTGTGGCAGGAACAGTTGCTAAGCAAAAAGAACTGCGATAAATAGTGTTAATGTCTACAAGTTTGTCTGGGTCATCATTTGACTTTTAGGTCGTTGAGCTGTTTAATTGAAGCCATCTATGCAGTTAATTTACGTGTATGTATGTAAATATATCAGTTGTTATCAGATTTCAGAATGATCTTTATTGTCATTACACTCAGGTAAGGTACAGGAAGATTACATAAGAAATAAAAGGCAATGCTTAAAATAAGTTAAATTTTTACATTTACAAATTCACAGATTAATATATTTACAGTAAGTAGTGTCTCAGAGTTACAGTCTTAGGGGGTGAGGCTGTGTGTCAGTCAAAGTCTTTGATGTGTGTATGTGTCAGTCTTTGATGTGTGTGGGGGCTCACATTTTTCAGCAATATATTATCGATTCATTCCATTTTCGTGAATAAAGGTTGGATGCAGCTGCATAACGACAGCTGATTAATGTCTAAAATTATCACTGTCAATATTGTCTGCGTGTTTCCTGTCCATCTCTAACGTGCTGTCATGTTGCAGGGTTGTGTCAACATGGACCGTGACCTAAGTCCCCAGGATAAAAAGGACTTGGACAAGTTCATTAAGTTCTTTGCCCTGAAGGTAACAGGCTCTTGTGATTTTCTTTGTCCCAAAAAAATTTGAATTAAAAGCTCTCATATGGGCTGTTACTGTGATGGCTGTTCAGACTTTGGTTTCTTATTTCCGGTTTTGTGTGTGTGTTGGTAGACCGTTCAGGTGATAGTCCAAGCCCGTCTCGGAGAGAAAATCTGCACTCGCTCTTCCTCATCACCTACAGGCTCTGACTGGGTAGACTTAATTTTCCTTCCCCCATTGATTTATAAATAGTTATTGGATTTGAAATATGACACTTTGACTGTTGATATAGTATGTAAGTATATTGTTATTTTCCTACAGTTTAATTTGGCCATTAAAGACATACCAGAGGTGACCCATGAAGCCAAGAAGGCTCTGGCCGGGCAACTTCCCGGCATCGGACGCTCCATGTGTGTTGAGATCTCCCTGAAGACATCAGAGGTAAAACCTCCTTCAGTCGATCACCTTGGATCATCTACTGTTTCCATTTTCTTCTTTTGTAAAATCACTTCCTCACCAAATCAACTAGTTTGGTTAGGTCTCATTGCACGAAAATATTACCAGTATTTTCTAAAATTACAATCACCAGACTACTCAACTTCTCTTGTACGTTTTCAAACGAGCCCCAGATTTATGTTCCTCTGGTCACCTGCTCTCCTGTTTCTGCTCCACTCAGGGCGACTCAATGGAGTTAGAGACTTGGTGCCTGGAGATGAATGAAAAGTGAGTGGATTTTGCTTCGTAATCGTTCAATTTGCCAAATGAAATAAGATGTCTGCCAATGCCGTCTGTGTGTCTGTGCCTGTATAAAGTTGTAAGGAATTAACTAGGAGGAGCACAACATTTTTTTTTACATCTGTAGTGATAGAATCAGTTGCCACAATACTGACGCTGTGATGCTGACTTCATCATGTGCATCACTTGTGATGGCTGCTTCTACATCAGTTGAAACACAGCAGTTTGCTTTGCATAGAGCTTTGTGAGTGAGTGAGCATCAGCTGCTTCCAGTCATAAATACGAGACTTTGTCTACATATCAGTGACCTTTTGTAGTTATAAAACATCTGTAAAAGTTTTTGTTTGAATGCTTTTTTACCCTTTGAAATTTGAATCCTAAAGAAATGTTGAACCTTTGAAAGAGACTCTTTTTGGCAGATGTTCAGAATTATTAAGATGTGACTAATTAATGTCATTTTCACAGCTGATTTGAATCAATAGAGAAAGATCACAAAAAACATTTTAAAAAAATGTATATATTGTACTGAGTCGCCGTGTTGTCTGCTTCTGCTGCAGGTGCGATAAGGACATCAAGGTGTCTTATACGGTGTACAACCGTCTGTCTGTCCTCCTGAAGTCTCTGCTGGCCATCACCAGAGTCACACCTGCCTATAAACTGTCCAGAAAGCAGGGACACGACTATGTCATATTATACAGGTGTGTGGCTGCGTAACACCACGTCTGCCGTTTTGTGAATACTCTTGTCCGGTCATCTAAACATGCTGGTTTGTCTCGTTTCTGCCTCTCCTCTGTCCAGGATCTACTTTGGTGAAGTCCAGCTGAGTGGATTAGGGGAAGGTAACTGTAAACTTCTTGACTGACATGTCTCGAGTGGGGGTTTTAATGATGACATGGGATTACACAGCTGCGGTGTTACACTGTGTGTGCCTCTGTTTGAATGTTGTTTGTCTTTAAGGTTTCCAGACGGTGCGCGTCGGTGTCGTTAGCACCCCTGTGGGCACAGTCACACTTTCATGTGCCTACCGCACCAACCTGGCATTCATGTCTAACAGGTAACTAACATTCTACATCTGAACTAAGATATTTGTCTCCAAAGAAATATATTGTGTTTTTATTTGAATGGAAACATATCTGTTAGTATAGCTTAATAGTTTGGATAGAAAGAGATGCAGTGGGTCAGAAAGAAAGGCGTAAAGTGGCTTCAGGTCTTAACATTTTTCTTCAGGGCCTCTTTACTTTATAGAATAAGCCCAATTAGTCAACTGTTGGCATGTCGCCCTCTGCAGGCAGTTTGAGCGATCCGCTCCCATCATGGGAATCATTGTGGATCACTTTGTGGATCCTCCCTGCAGCGGCCAGCGTCCTGCGACTATGGGACACCCCTGCAACTACAGGTAGCTACGGAAAGCTCTAAGCCTAAGTGAAAAGCAACACTTGATGTTAACTGACCACATCTCCTCTCAAGATTAAGCGGCAGCTACTGTACTGCAGATCAGTCTCAGCCTCAATGTGGAGCTTTTAGTTGCTGTAATACATCATGTAGCGAATCCCATCGCACACACCAGCTCCTCCTCACTCATGTCTTTGAGACTCTTTCATTTTTAATTGCAGAGCTCCAGATGAGGAGGACGGATTTGCAGGAGTTCAGGATTCGCAGGAGGTCTGCACCACCTCCTTCTCCACCTCCCCTCCCTCCCAGGTAGGATGCACTCGCTCGTTCTTAGCCTCTTTTACCTTGTGACTTCTCTCTGTTTTCATGCCTGTTCTTGTCATTTCACTTTCTCTTTTCTCTCTTTGTCTTTTCATTCCTGGTGTCCTTTCATTGAATGTTTTTTTTCCGTGTGTGTGCGTGTGTCTGCATTATGTCAGTGTGTGTGTACACTGAGTCCATCTCCTTCCAAACTGTCTAAGCCCCTCCCCCTGGGCAGTCTGCAGCTTCCACTGGCTCCTGGACTTATCACTCACACTGTGAGTCTGCCCTGGCCACTGTGAGAGTGTGACTGTGTGTGTGAGAGTCTGTGTGTTTGTTAGACACTGAACATCTCTGCTGTGGTTTTGGAGTGTGTTGCTCCGTGGTGTGTCGGAAGTGCATCAGAAACTTTTCTTTTTAACTGTCCTTTTTACTGTGTTTTAAAGCTCCATCACTTACTCGTAGCTTTATGCGTTGTGGCTACAGTTTGCTGTGAATGCTGTTCAATAGATGCATTTTTATCTTTTAGTATCATTTCCATCACATGAGAACAGTAGAATGAGCACAACTCTGAGGTTTGACACCACAGTACGTCTCTCCAGTGCTTTTACTGAATAAACCTGAAATCCTGAATGTCTTGTGATCAGCATTTGTTTCTGTCTCTGTGTCTCTTTCTAGCTTTATGCTTCCAGATTATCCTACCAGCCTGCTGCTCTGGCAGGAGCTGATCTCTGTCACCCCGCTGCCAATCCAAACCAGGTGATGCTGCAGTCGCTCGCCAATCAGTTTATTTCCACTATAGACACATCCATCAAACTGCAAAAGCCATAGTTATTATTATTATTTTATGATTTGATGTTCTTCCTCTTCAGGTATTGCATGCTGGGAAGGAGGGCGGGGTTTTGCTGGTTCCTGCCTATCCTCCTCATGGAGCAGACGCTCATCTGACAGTCGAGCATGCCCCCAACACACCTGGCAGCAGGTACATCTCTCCTGACATCACTTCAACTCGGCAGCTTTGTTTCAAGTCAGATTTTTAGTTTTAAGATTTAAGCTCAAAAAGACAAATTTTCTTCTATTTTAATGGTAACAAAGTACATAGGGAAGATTGATTTACTGATTTAGTTTTAGAGCAGAGACGTGATGAAACCGTCTGTGACGTCTGTCTCATCTCTCTTCCCAGCGGTGATGGCGACGGTCTGTCGCAGAGTGAAGATGGAAGGAGGGATGACGGGAGGAGGAGTGCTTCTCCCACCGACCCAGTGGAGGCTCTCAACGCATTCACAAGGAAAGTCGGAGCCTTTGTCAACAGACCCGTCACACAGGTAAATCAAATATAGTTAGTTGTGTGTATCCACTTGTGTTTGCATCACTGAAGGGAACACTGAATGTGTGTATGTGTGTGTTTGCAGATAACAGCAGCGAGTCTGGACCTTCCATTTGCTGCATTTGCTCCTCGAGGCCTGGGCTCGGAGGAGAATGATCCCATGGTAACTGTAGACCTTCGGTTTGATGTGTCGTCTTGTGATGGAAGCGAAGACGTTACTTCACAATGTTTAGTTCTGTCTTTAAACAGACAATGACTAAAACTTTATTATGTTCAATCTTACACACATTTTTGTGTTTGTGTGTTCAGGTGCAGCCCCCAGACTCCCCTCCCTGTCCGTCCCCCCTGCAGGCCAGCCTTCACTCTCAGGGCTCAGAGGGATCAGGGCCGCAGGACGATTTCGTCATGATCGACTTTGTACGTACTTGTTGCTGGAGACTCTTCTGCCTACTCACGACTGTCAGAAGCAGTATGTGAGATCATGGATCTGAAAAATAGATCACAAGGAGAAAAAGACCTTTTGACTCCTATTTTTCACTTTTATTTTTAGATTTAATGGTTTAAAAAAAATAATTGCCAGGTGCAGCATGCATCATCTGTGTTAATTCACATTGCAGGTTTTGGAAAACAGTTGAGTTTCATGGAATTTTAAGTGTTTCTGTATCCTCCATTTTGCAGAGACCTGCCTTTTCTAAAGACGACTTGTTGCCGATGGATTTGGGTACCTTCTACAGAGAGTTTCAGAATCCTCCACAGCTGGCCAGTCTCTCACTACACATCAGCTCACAGTCGATGGCCGATGACCTGGTAACAGACTTGTTTAATTTTTTTCTTTAGGTCTTTTTTTTTTTTTCAACAAAACAGTGAATAAATGTAAGTAGCGACACTGATTTGTGTTTTCCCTCTGCAGGACTCGCTGCCAGAGAAACTTGCCGTCTACGAGAAAAACATTGACGAGTTTGACGCTTTTGTGGACATGCTCCAGTAGAAGAGGAAAAGGCAGACAGGAGAGGACTACATGTGAGAACAGACGGGCAGACACGCTGGAGGCTCTTTAGTTGTTAGTCCTGTGAGACACTCAGACCAAATCACCACGTTCTGATATGAAGCTCCTCGTTTCTGACGTTTTCCTCTCACCTTCCCATCCGGCACGCTCACCTCACTGCTCCACATGTCGTCGTCTTCACTGTAAATACTGTAATATTTCCTCTGACACCGGCATCTCTCCCCACTCTTCGGTCTGGTAGTTATAATTCAAACTGAAAAATCTGTTTTGTGGCAAAAAAATGCTCTTGTTAAATCAGAAATTCAGATGAGGACACTCAAGCTTTTAATTAACTGTAGTTCAGTATAATCTCTCCTTTACGCCACCGCCTTCCTGATCACATCGGAGCTGAAAGATGAGCGACGTTTCTGTAGAAATCAAATCAATATTGTTTGTGTAACAGACTTCGGAAAAAGGCTTTTTTTTCTTCCATCATTGAAAATACTGAAAAGCTGGTCTTGGCAGAAAAAAAAAAATCAGTTGACGCTAATCGTGTGATGTGAAATTGACAGTTTCAAAAGCAACAAGCCTCATTTATTTGCTCCCAGCTGGACTGGGGATTTAAACTTCCTACTGCAATGCCAACGGATTCTAAAGTGAATTGACTACAGCCCTTGTACGTGCAGAGTGGATACACATATTCCAATTCGATTTGTTTTGGAGCTACGCTCTGTTGCCTGTTATATGAAAACTTGTCTAAAACAAATTCAACAGCCCTGCAATCAATCCTAACTTAATGAATTAGTAAATGATGAGATATTAGAATCACCTCTTTATAACAAAACCATTTAATGGAACTAAACATTCAAGTCTTTGCAGGACTGTTGCATTTGTTTTGAGTTAACTACTAAACTGGCAGCTCTGCACTTTAAGAAGTCAGTTAAACATACATATGTATATTTTGGGATAAACATTTCCTGCTGTCTACAGAAGGCACCAGGTCACCATCCATGAATTGTTTGGTTGAAAAGCTTTAAACATTTGCTGTTGGTCTCGGTGTCCTAATAAAAGCATGGTTGCTGTTAAAACAAGGAAAACCTGGTGTCTCCCGTTATCAGCATTTCCCCTCAATTTGCAGTGGGCAAAAAAAAAATTAATTGTTGGGTAAAGGAATAAGTTAGGCTCAAGTACGTCATTTTTTTATGGATGTAAGTGCAGCATGTTCAGTAGCGAGTCACTGGAGTAGTATTTATCTGATCCAATTCTTGTATTTTTCAAAACATCCCAACAAATCAGGAAAAAAAACAATTTCTCAGGATTCTCAAATGGAATTTTATTGTCGGTATTTTCTGCAGATCCATCACATACCTGCTGGACTGCGAAGGGTCGAAACCATAAAGTTTAACAGTATGGCAGCACATATTTTACGAAATACTCATAATTCATATTCCACTCCCAACGTGTGGATGTCTTTGTGGTTGTGACCAGCTACAGATTACGGCACCGCTCTTCAGAGGACCCCCTTACCCTGCGAGCGGAGGGGACAGAAACGTTCAAACATTTAGTCTTCCGGCTCATTTCCTGTGAACAGGCTGTGGGGCAAAGCTGCTTAAATCATCGCAAATCTTTTCCAGACAAAGATGATGTAAATTTCCTAACTATTTAGATTTTCTAGAGTTAGCCACTGAAACAAACATGCCGTTACTTTTGAAACATACCCTCTCAGGTTGTTCCCTCCCCCCCAGGTAACACTGGGAACACAGAACAAAAATAAAAAATAAAATACAAAAAAAAGATTTCACAGGAGACAGGCAAGTGTTTGCCCTGTGTGCATTTTCACCCTATTCCAATTGCTCAGTCCACAAGAATGTCCTGTCCCCATTTCCCCCACTATGGCCCCTGTGAGCCTGACTGTCCAATGAGCTTTGTGGAGAATGAGTTCCTCTGGATGCGGCGAAACACGTCAAACATCAGGGGATGGTTGGAAACAAAGCGTCCAGATAGAAGACATGAGACGGGGATGACCGATGCACTATCGTTCCCATTTCATCGGACACAGGGTGAAAAAAGTATTTTGAGGTGGATGGCCAATGTCCTCCATCGTCATAAATATCCAACCTGATCCCCATGTCAGCTGAATGTAGGTGGAGTTATGTAATAGTACAGTGGGGGGTGGTGATGGGGTTGAAACCGGCATCCATACACGCACTAAAGATCAGAGCAGGAAGAAAGAAGAGGGAGTGAATGAAGGAGGTCCATGACCTCAACTTTTCTCATGGGCTTTTTTTAAAAAAGGAGCGGGGAGGTGACAAGGGGCTTCGGGCTCAGGCTGTGTTCAGTAGGTCCTGTATGGCTTTCTGCTGCGTCTCGTTCAGTGTTGATACACACTGCGTCCATAATCCCGCCGACACCTGGAGGAAACCACAAAAGGGTCAAAATCGGAACACCTCCACACACATAAATGCTGATTTATGTGCACAGAAACACTGAAATGTCAACTGTGTGCTGTTTTTAAACTGATGTCAAGTAGTAAAATCTGGTACAACCGCAGCCACAACATGGTTTTCCTTGCTGGTTGGGATTCATTTGAGGATAAGAGATTGTTTCCTTGGCAGGGTGACAGAGTGGAAACTCACCTGTACTTGACGGATGACATTTGCGAGCCGCTTGCTGCAAGCGTCTTCACTCTTGACCGATTCATTTGCAACGCCCTCTGCGATAATGAGGAAAATTTTGGGAAGGTTGGCGTTCTCTGGGCCGAGGACAATGGGGTTGTTGCTGTGGAGAGAAGATTCATTAATATCATACATTTTTTCACTTAAGCAAATCAAAAGGGAAAAGTCCAGTGGTGGCCGCCCTACCTTTCAATGAGGTCACACAGGAAGTCAAATGTGTGGACGGCCTCCTCTTTGTCCTCGTTGAGCGGCAGCCAGCTGAGCCAGTGGGGAAGGACCTCGTTGACGTTAACGCACTCTGGCCGAAACCTCACGACCTTCCCGACGGCGGAGATGCAGTTTTCTGTGGCGTTGACGTTTTCTTTCGCGCGCGAGTCTGCGGCCTGGATGACTCTGACCAGCAGGGGGATGGCCTCTGGTCCAGGGAAACAAAGACAGCATTTAGATATCAATGTGATAAACTGCCAATGACATCACCACCACAAGCGAAGACCAGTAAACCAGGTCGTACCTGTACAGAAGGGGCGGTAGTTCTCTCCTCCATACTGAGCCATGACACCGACACCGTAGGCGGCCGCCTGCCGAACCTCGGGGCTGGAGTCGCACAGTGACTGCAGCATCGGCCGCAGGAAATACTCGGCATACTTGAAGGAAGAGGGGCTGCAGTGCTCCACCACGTCATCAAAGATGCACAGACCCCACTGTCTGTCCGCCCACTGCCTGTTGGGACACTGAACACGAGCAGGACGATCAGGTCAGTTACAGTTTATCTCACTCAATGTGTGATGTGCTTCATTAAATAGTTGAACAACCCCTGAGCCCTCTGCCTAAACCTGCAGCTTGAGTTATTCAAGACTATCTGGCACCATCTAGTGGCCACTGGTTCGCACCAGTCTTCCTGATTCATTAAGTACTTACTATCAGCTGGACGATGAGCTGCAGCAGCTGTTCGAACCAAGGCAGCACCTTTTCTTTGTAACTACTGAACACCGAGTGTAAGATGTCCGACACCTTGGTCAGGATGTACACGTCATTCTCATCCTAAAAAAGAAAAAGAAAAATCAAGTCTCATGTGGCTGTTATTGGGAAAAAAAAACCCCACCTCCAATGAAATTAAAAGATTTACCTCGTCTTGTAATGTTTCCTCCACCTGCTCATCATAGTCTTCATCCTGTCTCTTGGCTGTGAAGGACAAAGTGTTGGTGTGAGGATTATGTATGAATGTAAAGTTAAAAAAGAATGTTACGGTTGGAGAGCAGCCTCACCCTGTCTAAGCTCCTGGTTCTTAAAATGCTCCTCCAGTTTTCCTTTTAAGATGCCACCCAGCTCCTCAAAATGCTCGTTATTCAAACACCCGTCGCCCATCAACTCGATGCACTAACAGAAAACATAAAATCCTGTCAGTCAGAACCAAAACAAATGGATGCAAATTTTTTATGATACTGGAAGTTCCACAATTGTCGTTAGATTGAAATTTCACTTCAGGCTCGTCATTGTACACATTGTTTTGTTACCTTGGCAAAAGAGTGCATGATCTCCGACAGGACGTCAGAGTCTGGCTCTGTGCCGATGGACTTGATGAGGGCGTCGCACATGAAGTGCCACATCTGGGTGAGGTACTCTGGTCCTCGCACACGAGCGCACTCCAGCAGCAGGGGCATGGACTCGGCTGCCGCCACCCGCACACGTGAGAAAGTTATGGAAACGCCACGAACAAGTCTGATGTTTTGACAAACAATTCAATTGATGACAATAATTATGATCTTTTGTTTTGGCCAGGGTCAAATGTCAGTGACTATAACTAAAGGATATCATCGTGGAAGTAGAACTTGAGTAGAGGAACCATCAGCTTCACCACCTGCTCCGTGTACTCCACAAAACCCTCCTTCAGCTCTTTGGCGTAACACACCTGGAAAACACAGCACACCCTCAGGACCTGGACAGTTAGGGAGGATAAAATGTGGATCGCATGGGATCTTCAACTCACCAGCATCTGACAGGCGGTGGCCTTCTCCTCAAGGCCGGCCGTCTTGATGCCAAAACTCTGCTGATCCCCCAGGTTGACAAACTCCCAGCCGTCGTCCTCCGATATGTTCTCCATGTCCTGGGCTGAAAGACGGACAGTTTAAAATTATTTATTATTTAAAATATGATGGTTACAATAAATAAACACCCACTAAAGTTCCACTAGTTCCAAATTCCTCTGCCACCTGCTGCCATCTTGTGACTTACTGTCGAGGAGGGCCACCTCTGGCTTGATGGAGGCCGTCTTCATCAGGGGGCCCATCACCACGGGCAGATACTGCTGAAACTCCTTCCCGAGGATCTTGCACATCCTGGCCCAAGCGGAGATCATGTACGAGATCTAAACCACACACACAAAATGTGACTATGTGGAAAGAAATGAGGAAAGAAAAACTGGATAGTGCAAAGGGTCGTCCAAGTCTTCTTACCTGTGGATCGTCGTCCTCCAAGTCGTTGAAGTCTGTCTGGGTTTTGAGGAGCAGCTGCATGACCGCAGAGGCGTCTGGCATGAACTGGCGACATAACAGAAAGAAAAAACTAAATAAATAGGATCTTGCAGATCTCAGTGGAGATGTTTCATCACGTGCCACACAGACGCACCTTGTCCTTGCCGACCGCCAGGCCGATGAGGCTGATGCACTCTATGGTCTTTCCCCGGAGCAGCCGCAGCTCTTTCTGCACCGCGTTTTCCACAATGTGCTTGAGCGAGGACATGAACAGGTCGTAGTATGGCACAAACTTCTCCTCGGCGGTATCAGCCACCGAGGCGATGGACGTCACCACTTGCTCCAGCACCAGTTTGGTTCCCTTCTGGATCAACTGGGGGGGGGGGGGGAGAATGAGAAGAGGACACACTTAAAGACTCCATGAGATCCATGTGGGAGGATTGTTAAACCTGCCGGCATCAAGTTAAATCAACGCTGAATTATTTGTACCTCCTGCAGCTTGGCAACCATAATGACGTGAAGGTGCTGCACCAAACTGTCCAGATACGGGATGAGCAGTGATTTGGGACAGTCCTCTGTGAAGTTGATGAGGGCGGCAGCGGCGTGCGCCTGCACCCGGGGGTTGCTCTGGTCTTCCATGGTCTGAAGCAGAGCTGAAATCACCTGGAAGGAAACGGTCCGACTTTAGGTCCTCACAAATGTGATTGTGTATCATATTCCATTCTGCAGCATTGGATGGAACAGGTGTGTATTAATCTGGTAACTGGGTGTATGCTTGATGCAATTCCACCAGAAAACAAATTACTTTATCGTGGAATTTCTTTTGGAAGGTTGGGGCAAAGTCAGTGGCCATCTGTCCAATAGCGTTGCAGGCAGCGTAGCGCACCCTCGGATGCTGAGGAAGGGGAAAAAGAAGCCAAACTCAAAAATATGCTTTAACATAAATCCTGTAAGATTTGTAACTTTGGGGGAGAAAATATCATCTATCCATTATCAACTCTGTAAACCAGTCAAGTTTTTCAAGTTGTTTTTCTTACAGGGTCGGAGCAGAAGAGTAGGACAAAGCTGACGATCTCCTGGAGGATGGCCTCCATCTGCTGGTGGCAGCCCTCGCCGATGGCCGACAGCGCCATCAGCCCGGCGTGACGGTACTTCCAGTCAGCTAGCGACAAACATGCAGGGGTTAATCTCATTATGTGACATGTTTAAAATCTTTAAGTTGTGTGTAGGTGTTACTCACGGTTCTGCAGCATCTGCATGATGTGCTGTTTGATCATGGGCAAAATGATTTTTCCTCCCAGACCACAGGCGATTCTGTCCAGAGCGCTCTCCCCGGCCACAGCATTACTGGTGGGGGACAAGAAACAAACCACTCAAACACATTTAGATGTTTGTGCCTTTGCCGCAGCAACAAACTTTTTTTGGCAAGAGACTTTGAACATGCAAAATGCATCCTGTTCCTTTAGTTCTCTAAATTTAGATGCCACAACTTTTCATCTTATATTTAAGCATGTGATATTTTAGGTTTAAGATAATGCCAAAAATACAGACACAAATGTCCTAAACGTTTTCCCCCTAAACATCAGGTGATTAATCGAAAGTGAAGACGTGTGTCCTGATATTCCAGGCCTCACCTGTCAAAGTCATCATCCTCCAGCTCATCAGCCATGGCCCACTCATCGTCATCCTCCAGGTCCACCATCATTGCAAGCATCTGGGGCACTGAAGACATGACACATTAATAACTCCGCTGTCTTAACTGTACTACCAAACACCTAAATACTAGAAGGGGAAGTGATCTTAAAACAAATCCTCACCACTCTGAGCCACAATGGCAGTGTGTTTCCTTAGCATGGCTGCTGCCGTCTCGGATAAGGTGACGATGACCTCCAACGCCAACTGCCTCTGCATGTTGTTCAGGTTGGTGTCCGCACACAACTGAGGAGACAAGAGATGAGCAGATGTTGAAACTTAACATTCTGTGCCAAATATGGAGAGCAGTGAAGTGACGCCTGGTGTCATTGGTGCTCCACGACTCACCTTCAGAGAGAGCTGCAGGGTGGCCTCCAGGTTGGGCCTCAGGTATTTGGGCGCCGTGTCTGCAATCTCCACCAAAGACTTGAGCACAGAGTCGTCTGCCTGGTAGCAGGACTCGTTCACCGACTGATCGACAAACACAACATGAGGTCAGTGTGTTGCAACGTCTTTCATTCGGCTGTAGCAACCTGCAATGATCAGTTTATACTGCTGCTACATGAGTCGCAG
Source organism: Scophthalmus maximus (assembly GCF_022379125.1). Lineage (NCBI taxonomy): Eukaryota > Metazoa > Chordata > Actinopteri > Pleuronectiformes > Scophthalmidae > Scophthalmus > Scophthalmus maximus. The sequence continues at coordinate 3,048,448 of NC_061516.1, forward strand.
TCGAAAAAATACTCTGGAAACAGTTTTGTAATGAAGCTTAGGAAGGATTTTGAAACAGTCATAGCTGTTGATTTGATATGTTGATGATTTAATATATTGGACATCTTAAATCCGATAATCTAGTCTGACGCCTCGTTGTCTTGTGGTGACAAACAGGTTGTTAACTTTGGTTATATAATAATAATAATAATAAATGTTTATCACTGCTGGGAGCAGCAGCTACCTGCCATGTTGGCCTTTTGCTCCTGTACATGGAACATGCGTTTAGTTTGAATTAAACTTCCTTGTTCTTTTTTTACCCAATGCAAACAGAGCCTGAGAAGGAAGGACGAGACATCCAACATCTTCTAGTAAAGAAAAACAAGCTTCAGGTAGGCACTGCTTCTCTTATCAGAGGTTCCAGCTTTTTCAGATGATTATTCTATTAACTTTCCACATTAGAGGATTTATATACAGCTCCAAGTCAAAGTAACTACACAGGCGGTCGTACGATCTAAGCTGGCATCATCTAAAACATACTTCAGACCCATTACAGCAAATTTAACTGACTACTTAAATCCGTACACTGCATTAAAAGGATTATATGCAGGCATCCAGGACAACATATTTAAAACTAGTAGGACCCTGTTCAGATTCAGAGCCAGTTCACTTGAGACTACAACAACAGAGGCCCTGGTGTCTCACCTGCAGGATTCCTGGCAGCATGTCGGAAAAGTGCTTCAGCAGAGCCGTGTTGCTTTCGTTGGCCAGAACGAAGGATGCCGCAGCCCGAGCCGCCAGGGTGCGAATCTGCAAGATGCACATTTTAGAAATGAAATGTACAGGCATAATCAATCTGGAAACCATCTAGCCTTGCAATGGTCTTTGACATCACCTGTGGGTTCGCCTGGTCCTGCATACACTGAACAAGCATCCGTTTGATAACCTCCATATAATGCTGCTGCTGGTTGCCAAAGATTCCAGGGAAGTTCCTAAAATAAAAAGGTAAAAACAGATTAGTCAGCCACCGGTGCTTCTGCCTGAACATACGAGTGGTTTGACTTTATCTGGGGCTCACCAGAATATGTGGAGCGCAGCCTCTCGAAGGTTAACGCTGTCAGAGTTGACGGAGTCAAACAGAAACTTGAGCAACTCTGGCCACTGGTTATTCCCATCATCGTCTAAATTTAAAAAAAGGCACCACAATCACAGATGATTGCTGTTCATCTTAACAGCAACAACGTCACATTTCCACCATCCAAAATGTGTGTGAGTGTAGGAAGTACTGTAGGACAGCACATCGCTTAAAAAAACGTCAGGTTGTCGAAAAATCTGATGATTACCGATGAGGTTGCGGCAGAGCTCGGCGGCAATGTCGCAGACCTTCTTGCGGATGTTTGGCGAAGTCTCCTGTTGGATGCTGCTCAACAATTCTGTCTTGATGGCCGTCTGCATCTCCACGGTCAGGCCTGGGTAGATCTCCTCGAAGGACGACGACAGCAGCCGCCGCAGCAACACAGCCGCCATCTGTTTGACCTGAGCGGATACATCAATTGTTAGAACATGAAGTCGTTAGAACACTAAGTCGCACTTCACCCCCGTGGCCCTCCGAAACAAACCAACATAAAATCACAATATTGGCAAAAAGGCTTTGATTCAGTTTAAAATACAATTATGTTTTATTTAGACAGTTTACAATCTGTCATTGGACATCCACTATATTTGCAGCTGTCAAAGCAACTGCAGGCAGAATGAACTGGGATGTTTAGAGTCAATGGGGCCTCTAAAATCCAAACCTGCAGCATCTCAGAAAGGGAGAGTCCCTCCCCCCGGGCCAAGCACCTCTCTGCCTGCTCCCATTTCAGGACTCTAAAAATATCAGCCCCGAGGTAAAAAGGAGAGGAACCATGGAGGACCAAGCAGCTGGTGGACTCCCAATTCAAAGTAAAGCCCCAAATGCCAAAACCGTGACTCATGGGTCTTCCGTGCCAGGCCGTAAGGGACCACGTGGGATGACACACTACATTCTTAAAATGCCATCAATGCTGCACCTTTTCAAAGTGAACGTATTGCAGTGATGCGGAGAGGATCATCATTGTGGACATGATGCACTCTCATGAACTTTTGACCTTACAAAACTAACAGTGTGAAAAGCCAGGGATAATACTTTTTACACATCTGGCTGACCGGTGTCAAGAAACCTCAAAGGAAAAGGTTTAACTGCAGTTTGAGTAAATAACACGGGCAGGTAATTATGTCGCGGGGCCTTCCTTCAAGTCAAGCCAAAAGGGATCAAAACGGTCACGGAAATGCGTGTTTGTACGAACCTCCTCTGCAGCAGATGCATCTCTGACAGCCTGCAGCAAGAATGTGATCTTGCTCTGGCCAGGGATAGTGTCATAGGTCTCCTGTAAAAGAAAATTACGGACAGCATTAAGGAAGAGACATGCCAGTGTACAGCATTGCTTGCAGATGCAAAATTTTCGCCCCTCCTAGGTAAATTGATGAGAATGTCCATTCATTTTATTGGCGTCACAAAGAAATAGCAATTTGTCACATGCCTGTTATTCCACGCTATGGCCAATTTTAACCAAGTCAATATTTATGATATTGACCGCTGTGGTTATTCAAACTTAAATACATATTTATTTGCTACTTTGTCAGTGAAAAGGAGCTTAGGAGTCTGAAAATCTGATTGAAGTAATGTCCATGGTTGCGTAAATATACTGTAAACAAAAGAACCCTGAGGCGGCCCCACTCAGCCAAGTTAGCACATGCTTCATTACATCAGGAGTCTTTCACTGGAAAGCAGTTTGAAAACATAGCGTTGGTCCCCACTGTTCTTACAGTGATCCCAAGTCACATGGGGATGGGCTCGATGGAGATGCATTGAAACCATGGCTCTGTGTGCTCCGGGGAGAAATAACTGATGAAGGCAATTGTGTGCAAGATGTACAGATACTAAAGAGCTTATCAAGTGAAGGGACTGAAGATCCCTGCTAACACATCTACATGTCTGCTGGGAAAAAATGTGAGTGGACGCATTCGCATGACAAAGAGCCAGGACGGGCCAGGGCAGAGGGGAGTGTCACCGTGGCAACAATATAGTTCGGGGGAGAAATCTCATTGCTGATCAAAAGACATTTAAATTGAAAAGGTGACAATCAATTGTCTTGAGACTGTTGAAAGTCTCATTGTCTGTCACGCATCAACCAAGTTAAGTGCCTTCATTAGTATAACATCATGACTTTACAGAATATATAAACTAAGTGCCATCTTCAGATTTTATATAGAGACACTGTCACAGTTGTGTCATCAGGACACCCACAAATGTCCAGTAGCTCCAGTCATTAGCCGGATACAGAGTCCTTCCCGTGTGGATCAATTCCCATTATGTGTGTTAGACCGAAAGGGAGAGTTTCTATAAAAGATAAATTCCACTGAGCTTAGCATCGCGGCAGACAGTCTGTGTTTTATAAAGAAAAACGCTGACTGGCGGTGAATGGGGGGCGGGGGGGGGGCTGTGCGATAAGATTCAGCCACATCATGCAGAAGTCGGGGTGCTAAAAGAGGGAACTGTGGGCAACAAAGGCTGGGTGGGTCGTGAAGGGACCAGGCCAGCGAGACTCGGTCCAAACAAATCCCCAGAAATGAGTTCAGAGAGAGAGGGGACGGACCCGGGACGGGACGAGCCTGGTGTAGTGACGTGGGTGACCGGGAGATAAATCGCTTCGTGCATTATGTCACTAATCAAACAAGGGAAACGCGATGTTTTTAAACTGTTATGTTAAACCGACTTAGACCTAAACTGACTAAAGGCCACTGCTAACGTAGCTCGTCCCCTGGATGAACTGCCCCCACAACTCCATCATGAACCCGACTGATGTTTTTATTCCCACCGACACGCGTGTGGTGACTTTATTGTGCGCATTTAACTCGTGTTCAATCTGTTGGTGACCCACTGTGTCCAGCGTTAGCCTACTGGCTAGTGAACCAGGCGACACTTAGCTCCATGCTACTTCCTGTACTCCACTAGCTAGAAGACTAGCCGCACTGTCAGCTGAAGATATCAGGATCGGTGCCCGGCAAACGGATCATTTCACTTTCAATCAAACCGAACGAGCGTCGCACAGACACACACACAGACACGCTGTCACGGTCGGGCTCGTTTCTGCGAGATCCACAGTGTGTTTCACGTAACTACGCAACATGGTGGAGGTAGTTAGCGTTAGCTGACCCGTAATCGGTGTCGGCTTCTCGTCGCACGTGGACTCCCCGAGCCTGACGTGAGGGCTCAGTGCGCGCGCGGCCAGGCTGTACAGCTAACAGGCGGCTAGCTCTCGCCAACCAGACGGCGCCGCTTCCCACAGTCGCCGGGCCTCGTCAGCCACAACAACTAGCAGCGCGTCCGCCTCTTACCTCTGATTGTTTCCTGACGGTGTTGTCAGGGCTCATCAGGTTGCCTAGCAAGAGGTAGAACTGCTGCTGTTCCGCCATTGCAGTGAGATCCAGAAAGACCAGCCGGGTGGAGGAGCGGTGAGATGAGACCGGCTGACCCTGCTTCGGTCACACAGCGACGGTGTCGCCCCATTGGTTTGCTTTATTAAGTCAACCCGCCGTCCATTGGACCACACACCCGTAGCAAACGCACGCCACTGGCTCACATGGGTTCTCAGCTGGTATTGGATGGAATCGACACAGGAAAGTGAATGCGCTGTTCCTATTGGCCTGGCAGTGAATTACTAATGCGCGGGAAAAAATGTATCAGTTCTTGGAAAATAGAAAACAACAATTAGTGTATTCTAATAGTAAAAAGTAATGAGTACATTTACTTCAGTACAATGTTAAGATACTTTTCTCATTACATTTCTATTTTATTCTACTATCGACTTCTACGGAGCCCGGGAGGTGACACCCGAGAGAATTTTGAAATGGGACCATGTTTTTGCTCAGTGTAAGTATATTGGATCAAATATTCTCTTATACTTTTTTAGGACACTTTAACTTAAAAAAAAATAGTTGAGCAGGGATTTATATCCCAACACAAACAGGAAATATAAATATGAATATAGCTATATAACTATAAAAAGATGTAAACAGTAATAACAAGATGTAAACAGTAGTAAGACAATGTAAGTAGTTGTAATAATAATAATAATAATAATAATAATACACTTCCTTTATAGAGCACTTTTCATTGCTAAAAGCAATCTCAAAGTGTGATACATTCACTCATTACTACATAATTCATCACACATTCAACCAAATGAATAATCAGTTATGACAGAAAATAACTGATGGAACAATCAGTTATTAAATAATCATTGTTGGCAACATACAGGTATTTTTCACGTTTATATGAAAAGTACAATATAAGTTATGTGGATCTTAACCATGTTGGGAGGATACTTCCCCACTAGATGCCAGCAGAGCTTTGTTTAGTGATTTCTGCAACGTAATTGTCTGTATGTTCAAGCAGGGGTTGAAAAAAGAAAACAAACCATATTCTACTGTAGAATAGTGCTCTAATGTCCATCATCATCATGAAAAAGTAATGATAAAGGTAAATTAAACTAATGTCAGACATATAAAGACTGAATGATCCCAACAGGTAGCTTTGGTCTTCTTCACTGTCTATTTACTTTCACAGATGATGTGGTCCATCCTGTCTGTGGACAGCGCCCCCTTCTGGTCAGAGTTTGACCTGCAACATGCTGCAGCAGCGGTCCAGACCTGGGGGCAGCGGGAAGCACCTCAGCGTCTCTGTTTCTGACTCCGTACCATTTAATCCAGCGGGACGAGCAGATGGCGAGGGGAAAGTGGAAGGTAAGCTCCACTTTCATTAAGTTGCACTCACTGTTCTTTACAAAAAAGTGAGCTACAGAAGACAGAGCGTGCTCGTTGTCGCACTTTGTCAGTGTTGGAAGAAGAGTCGGCAGTTTTGTTGTTGCCGAGCTCCTTGTAAAACACATTTACACTCGAAACCATTAACGAACATTTTGTTTGCTTCCTCAAGTGGAATACATTTTCGGAAATACGATGAGAGAAACTAATTCATAAAGTTTACAGTTTAGTGTCATCAATAGTCAGTCAGGTGAAGCCAATATTGATATCTGCTCACTAATTGGCTTCAGTTAGTAAACTATGGAATCAAAAGGAAGATGATGATAAACTTCTGGTTGTGTATAGTGAAAACATAAACACAATTTAAAAATCCTTTGGTAAATTCTGTTTATCTATCTTTTACACGAGTTCCTGGTGGAAGGTCGCACCAAAAGAAATTCTTAAACAGTAAAAAGTAATTTTACATGGATGTTGAAATGAAGCTGAATTCAAGAGAGGGCCACATTATTATTTACGATGCTGATTAAACTGCCAGACTTTAGTGCAGATTCAGCATTCAGCTCTTAGTTTGCAGAAGCACAAGATGTCTATGAAAAGCTAAAAGTGGCAAAAGAAAATAACAAGGTCAGCCACAAAAAAGATTTCTCACTACAAATTTAATTAAATAGACAGTCAGTTCTTGAATATTGGGTCCTTAAACACAGGTGACTGTGTGTAAAAAGTTGATTAGCCCTCTTTTTAGGCAGCTTATAATTCAGATATGCCTGTCGCTTTACAATTAGCAGCTTTTGCAGCAAAAATGTGCGACTGTCTGGGCCGAAGCCTTATTGTCACGTTATCTCAACCATGAAGGAAAAAAATCTGAAATATTTGTTGTTATTTAACGGTCAGAGATGTTATTTTAGTACTTTTTATTTCATATTAAATGTCATATTAAAATCTACGCAGGAGCCGAATGGAAAAAGGGCTGCTACAAGTCTCCCGCTACATACAAGGGCTTACTGCTGCTAACGTATATCCCCTAAATGGAAGTGGCTTTAAATCATTAAATCGGACACCTGGATATGTTACCCACAGACCTTCGCAGTCCCACAGGAGATCAGGCTGAAGTGGAAAAGGGCAGAAAGATGGATGAGGAGGGAAAGAGCAAGTGTAGTCCTGGAGAGGCTGATGGACATGCAGCCGGGTGTTAATGTTTTCTCCACTCACATTCACAGCAGACTCTGAGACTGTGTGTGTGTTAGTCTGCTTGGCCTTTATTTATTCAGGGGAAATTGGTAGAACTTAATGTTTTTCCTGGAAAACTCAGTAGAAAGCCAGATTCCTCCAATGTCGGCGTACGAGGATTTGCCGTGCAGCAGCTTGCCCGAAAGGAGAACAGTGTCAGTTCAGAGATTTAAACTAGCAACCTTTGTATGCCAAAAGTGACTGACAGTTGCTGCCACGACACCGCACTGGTCGTCGGCCAAGAAATAGCTCAAAGGCATACTGCTCCTAAAACCACAATCTTTCATTTTTACATTTCTATTTCTACATGTGCAGTAAATAAACAAAATATTGAATGTAAATGAGACAGGTTTGTAGCTGTCTGACTGTCAGAATATACATTTATATTTTTTACTATAGGCGCGCTAGGCAAGCCCCTTCCTCTCCAAGTCTTTATGCTAAGCTAGGCTAGTCCTGGACATAAGCGAGGTGATTTTGATACTTCACTTACTTCAGCATAATTCTAATAACTTTTTTAACATTTCTCATTGTGCAAAAACCTACGTAAATATGATTCCCCACAAATAACCACACTAAGCTGCTTTTCTATCTCTAAACTGCTTCTTCACCTTCATTCTAACACAAACTGTGTGTGTGTGTGTGTGTGTGTGTGTGTGTGTGTCTCCCCTGAGCACAGTTTTTATTGCTCCAGTTAAAGGTAAACCTCGGTGACTGCAGGGTTTCCAAAGATCAACACAGCCAGACTTGTTTAAAACGGAACGAGCTGAATGTTTGAAGTATTAAAAGTCAATATTTCTTTGTGACACACAGACCAGTTTCACAGTGGAGCGCTATGCGCCGGACAAGGCCTCCATTGAGGGCTGTGACATGGGGGGTGTGGGGTTGAGGGGGTGTCGGGTGCTGGTTTTTGGGGTTAAGAGATGTTGGGTAACCACTATATGTCTCTCTTGCAGCTGGTCAATGATTAATGCAAGTCACTGGAGATTAATTGATCGAACAAAAAGTCCTATTTCCTGAGTTGTGAGTCGTTCGGAATGTGAAAAAAACCCACCTTTATTATATTATAATTGCATAATAGAAAACAGCAAAGAAAACATAATACCATATTACTTGCAAAAAGACAGACATTGGAGGGAAACCACAAGAAATATTTAGTAACATGATCAAATATCTTAAAATTTTAGATAAATGGTTGTGATTGAGCCAACCGGGGGGGGGGGGGGGTAGACCTGTCAACAGGAGCAAATAAACACAAGCTCGCTGATTGGTCTGTTTTCCAGGCTTAACTGAGTAAATATGGCACGTAAATTCTTCGTGTGCATAACTGGATTTGTAAATAAGTGTTTCATCCATACTTGTATGAGTAAAGGGAGTGAAAACTCAGCCAAATGATTCAGAGGCTTTATTTGTAGAGATTATTATTATGTTCAGGTACTGATAATACAAAAACCCCACTAAAAATGCTTGATTTTTAACCTAATGTGCTCATAGGTGGATGGAGAAAAGCTATGTTTGACTTCATGCCACTCAAATACAACAAATACTGATACACTTTCTGAATCATACCTAGAACTTATCATATTGGCTGGTTTTAGTGGTCGGTGTGTTGGCGTTCTTTATAGCCCACCTGAACTCCACTGTCCTCTGTTGTTGTGTTCAAAGGCGGCCATCTTTCACTGGTCCGGTCTTTGGTTGGGGCTCTTCCTCAGCTCTCCCCTGCCTCTCGCTGTGCCTGTAATCTTTCAGCTTCAGCAGTGACAGGAGGGTTGTAAAAACAGAGCCGGAGGAGGTCATCCTGAAGTTTGCACAGGGACGGGGCCATCCATCCTCCCAGGGGGGTTTGGTTCTCTGCTGCGGTGATGCTGAGGCTGGGGCCGGGAGCGATTAATATCCTGCGCTGTAACAGTTGGGGATGAGGCAGGGAAGTGTTGTTTGTCTCTTATGCTCCACTGGGCACACGGGAAGCTAAACGGGGCCCGTCGCTTTTCAGTGGATATGATTAATGGGGGCCATTGATATCTGAATAGGAGGTCACCCCTTCGTCTTCTCTGATTGGCAGCCACCTCTATAGTGTCTCTGTCTACAGCACGAAGACCTGTCGTCCTTCCTGCTTGTTGACACACTATGGATTTGACATAGAGGGCAGCCACACGAGATATGGGTTAGTTTGAAAACACTTAATGTCTGTCCTTACTTGCACTTTTGGGTCATTTTCATAAAGATTTTTTTAACTTAGCTGTCAAACAACAACACTGATCAGAATTCCCTCCAGAAGCTCTGTTTTCCTGTTCCACACTGAATTTACACATTTAAAATATTGAGTGGGTTAACACCTTTTTTTATTTGCAATAAAAGATTCCTGTTTAGGATATTTTATTTTAGAAAGTGACTCTCTTTTGATTCGGCCGTGTTGGCATTTGTAATGAGTGTTAATTTCCAAGGTTGTAGTGTAATGCCACCAGATGTAAAAAAAAAAAAAAAATTAAAAAAAATCTGACTTGTGGGCATTTAAACAATACTCACATTGTGGGTTTAATGTTGCATGAGTGTGTTGATGGTGTGTTGTTGTTGAAAAGGTGCAATAATCCACTGCTGGGCTCTGTTATACAGCTGCTCTCAATGTTTTATCAATGCCGTGTATTTACTCTCTCTGTCACTGGGACTCAGGAGGCTGCACAGCATTTCTCTGTTTAGGCAAACAAAATGTTTGTCAGAGCTAATGGCATTTACTATTGACTCTAGTCTCCCGATTCATTTGCATGCTGACGACACTGCAGCTGTGGTCGACTGACACCGAGGCTCATTTTGTATCCAGATGATTTAGATCTTTCCTCTCGTCTGCATTTGCATACTGATTTAGATGCTGATATTTAGTTGACGATGTTATTCAGCATCTCAGCAACTGTGACCAACAGAATCTTTTTTATCAAGTTGGCGAAATTTCCTCAGATTCATGAGTGGAAATCAATTTCAACAAGGACATTTATTGTCACTGTTTACATTTATCCATGTTTGCTATCTAGCGGTCTCCCTCGTTGTGTTGGTGGATAGCTGCATTTTTTCCGCGGTATGTCTGAGGCCAACAACGTGGTAGCAACAGCACGATAAGAATAGATTTTTTTTTTCAATCATCACAAAATCTTTATAACGTCATCGTAGGTACCTCTCTTCTTTCGCTTTCTCGCCATATTTTAATATCTGCCACTGTAAGAGGTAATGGAAATACTAAGCTACCGTACAACCAATTAAGTTTTTATTTCTGCTTCCACTTGTTGATTAGTGGAAATCATTGTTTCATAGTGCTACTAGTGGTTAGGAAGTCAACAGGGTATCTTTATCTTCACATCTTTTGCATGTACCTGCATTCACCAGGAGGAAGATGTACACAGTCAATGTTCCCATCAATCACTGTTTTTGCACCAATCTGAGTTGGTGCATCAGCCTGGAAAGTTTTAAGGTGAAATAAAAACCTGTTGACGAGTGATCTATCGTAAACACAGCACACTACTGTGCCTGTGAGACCAAATATCAGGACAAAACACAAAAGTGGCTCTTGTAAGCATAACAATACGCACACTCACAGAGCAGACATCCACTCTCCGTTCAGAGAGTTAACAGTTTGCTCTGCACAAACAGGAATGCTCTCCTCCCCTCCTCCCCCGTGACACACACACCCACCGGCTTTCCTCCCCTCCACCTCTCGGCACACACTCTGGTCAGCGTGCCACCATGTGTCGATGTGTAACAAGTTCTTCCCTCCTTGTTGTTCGTACCCTCTTCCTTTCTTTTTCGCCATGTGAAGCGTCCGGATCTCTGCCGCTCGTTTTGTCTCTCAGAGCAGTTTGGTGATGGTGAGCAAGTAAGTTTATTTTTCCTGTATATATATTTCTGTGTGCAGCGTGTGCAGCGTGTGCAGCGTGTGTGTGTGTGTGTGTGTGTGTGTGTGTGTGTGTGTGTGTGTGTGTGTGTGTGTGTGTGTGTGTGTGTGTGTGTGTGTGTGTGTGTGTGTGTGTGTGTGTGTGTGTGTGTGTGTGTGTGTGTGTGTGTGTGTGTGTGTGTGTGTGTGTGAGCATGCATGTATCCCATGGGGAGGTCGACTGTTTCAGTGCAATTACTTATTCTTTTGTGGTGTCCTTTCCTTTCGCTCTTTGTGTCTAACTCGCACAGTTTTTGTGCCTGTTTTCCTGCCTGTCAGGTTGTTCTGCTTCCTGTCTGCAGGCTCATTTCTTCTCTAATGATCAATAATATGACCCCTCAGCTCTCCCCGCTCCCCGCTCCTTGCTCCCCCTCATCTCACCTCCCATCCTCTGCGTACATATTTCTCACTAAGTCTCTGACTTCCGAGACGACACGCTGCATGGACAGACAATGTGCTGACACTCACACAGGTTAATGTGGGCTGGATATTCACTTTGTTCTGACTGAGGCATGAGTGGAAGGTGTCAAAGGGGAAAGCAGAGGGCAGACAGGGAAAAAATGTTCCCAATCTCGGATCAATAACATCAGTCTGGATTCTAATATTATGTCTGAATGTTTGTTATTTGATGAGTTGCTGGCCTTTTGTCAAGAAAGAGACACAGGTTGTACGGATAGTGTTTAAAATTCCTTTTTACCACATTTCTATGAAGTGTCTTTCGGATACTGATTAATATTTTTGACCAGAAGCAGCGTCTACCCGTAAACGTATTTAAAACTGTTATGACCCTCTTCTGTCCCTCCTACAATAATTACTGGCAACAGGGCTGAGACCCGTCATACTTGGTAACATGACTAATAAACTCAATCTTTAGTTTATTAGTTTGTAATAGAAATTTTTATGGGATGAGCGATTAATCATTACTGGAAATGAATAGTCACATCTCTGCCTTCACACTTATCTCCTCAAACATGCTGCTGTGGTCTGTAATGAGGATTAGATTTTGAGATCTGTCTCCATGACAGATGTAATGAATTAGTCATTAAAATACTTTGTAGTCGCCCCAAAGATTCAAAGTCAAAAGACCGCAACAGTTGTCAATGCATGCTACAATATGTCCATGCACAACAATAGTCTGTGCAAATAAGTGCACATTCAAAGATAATGTCAGAGTAACACTAAGGAGAGCTCAGGCTTCCAAGTCCGAAACAAACTACTCCTCACACTGAGATAATAGAATACGATTGTGTAATTTTTATTCTGCAACTAACCATTCCATTTATGCACACAACATGATAGCTTGAATAGTTTCCATCCATTTGCAGTAGCTCCTTGACGTGTGGACTGTATCAGGTAAAATCATTTTTCAAAAATATCTGTTGATCTTCATGCTCATCAGCTGTTCACACACGATGATGATGTGGTAACAGGTGGAGTTGTTAACCTCTGTCTCTGTTCAGAGATGGACTGGACTTCTTTTAAAAGGCCGTTGATGCCTTAATGCTGTTGTTTTCCGACAGATATCTGTACATGTGAAGACATGTAGAAAGCATATGTATAATAATCCATTGAGCTATTCGGGTCAACTATCAGACTGACTGATATATAGATAGAAACAGGGGCTAAAGACACCGCTGGTCTTTGTTTGTGGACACTGTTTGTTTTTGCATCTACTCCCTCACCTTTTATTTGCTGTTATTATGATATTCATGCTGTGGAGAACGGGTGGCACGGGCAGTCATTTTCCCTTCACGTCTACTGACTGCAAGATTTCCTTCAGGGAGGATATGGGGTAGTGATGCTGACAGGGAGCGTGTTAAGAGAATGCAGAAAGTTATGCATTTGTTTCTACACCCCAGTTGTGTCGTTTATTCCTGAAGGCAAAAAAGAAATGGAGTTGACGACATGAGAAAAGAGGGAGACAGAGAGGAGCGAGGGGAGATAGGAGGAGACGGACCAGTGCAGCTGTGTGCCTCTTTAGGATTCCTGCTCTCCACCTCCTCTCGCCGGGGCCAAACCGGCATCATTAGGTTTGGCAAATTACCCGAGCGGCCATTGTGGCGCAGCCATGGCACGTTAGTGTGTCTTTTTAACTGTGGCTAAACTCAGTCTATTCACTTGTGAAAGAGAGCGGCCATTGGCAGATAGTTGGCAGGTTGCACACAGAGGCCATTCACCCCGAGAAGGAAGGAGCTGAGAATGCTGCCTCGGAAACGGTCCTCTCTGAATATTTTGATGGAGGGACTCTGGATGCCCTCTCAGTGTCCGTTTGCGACGCCTAACAAATCTCCATGAACTCACTTGACTGGTGATAAATACTACTATCTACAGGTGAGGCCTCTGCTGCTATTGTAACAGACAGAGAGATTTTTAGGGTTTTCACGTCTGACAGCATCCTTTTTTTTTATTTTAGGAGGAATTTAGAGTTTGGAATCCCAGGTTTTTGGGTGGAGGGAGGTGGAGGGGGTTCACTGTTTCTTTTAATGATATTTGGACGGAGTCCAAGACGTGTTCCGGTGGAGCGAGTTTAGACAACAGACAGATAAACAAGAGTCAGACGCTTCTTTTATTTCTCAGGACAACAAATTACAGCGCTTCTGAATGAAGAAATAATTGCCTGTAATTCATTTCGCTGTCATATATCTCCTCAGTATAAAAGGATTTGTCTGGATTTTAATGAAGCTGTGGCCTGTATAATCCTGGTGCAACAGGATTTAAAGAAACGCCACCTCTACAGTGTCGGCACGGTCGCCCTGTTCGTCCCCCGAGGAGGTTCATCCAGGCCCCACTCTCCCCTTCATCAAATCAACTCATTCATAGATAAGCGGCGGGTTGAAGGCATCCAAGTGACACACACACACCACGGGAGGGCCACGTTTTTGGTCCCTGAAAGGAACTGAAATGTTTTACTCCTTGGGTTTGTCTGAAGACAAAGCCAGGAGTGTTTGAATAGAAAGGTCTTGAAACGAGACAAGTTCAGTGTTACTTTAATTTTGTATACATGCTTTAAGAGCTTGAGCTTCCCTGTTTTAAATAGGATGGTGATTGTGACAATTAGGGCGGGTATATTGTGAGTTATATATGCTTCAAGAGAGATTGAAGACCAAAGTCCTATTAAAATCTCCAAGGGGCCATGCTATACCCTGCGCCTGTGTTGAATATACAACATATAGACTATATGCAATATTTGTTCTACAACTGTTTCATAATGATACAAACATTTTCACACAACACAAAAGATCTCTAACTCAGTATTTTTGCACCATTGCATCACTGTAGATCTGTGAGCAGCACTCTTTGTCCCGCCACTCAGCAGTGTATCTCCCACAGCGCTACAAAGCCTTCAGCCGACACCTTAGCATCTTAGTTATGCGGCGTCTGTGTTTTCTCCAAGCGAGGCGAAGCGCTGAAGGTGTTTCGAGCGAGCTTTCAATCACACAAAAGAGGCACAGGCGGACACATACAGTAAGTCAGGGAGAGAAAACACGGGCCATAAGAGTGGTAATGTATACACCTGTCACGTGTCGGCGTGTTGATACAGTGAAGCCATGTGTTAAACTTCATGCTTAAAATCGGAGGTTAAAATCTTGGCAGGTTTCCTCTCCGTGTGGGGGTCACATGTTCACTCGTGTGACTTTCCTCCCACAGTCCAAACACATTCAGTTCACATGAATCGGAGACTCTGTGTTTCTAATCTCTTCACAGGTTATTCGGGCTTCATGGTGTTTTTCCAACACGGGCAGCTTCGTGAATGGCTGTATGTTCTGACACGCTCATGGCTCCGGGAAAACACTCCTCAGCTTGAACGGTCGCCCGCCGTCACTTCCTACGTTTTCCTCAAGGCCGGTTTCCTCCCGAATCTAAAAACATCTTACATCTCACGACCTGTTTACACTTGGCAGCTGAACGTGTTTTGGCTGATCCTGATTGAGGACTTGTGATCTCGCCACTCAAACCACACTCAAAACTACACTTGGATATATCTTGTCGATTCATTGAGTAGTCGATCAACAGAAAATTAATAAGCAGCACATTTTTTCTAATCAATTGTTTTAGTCATTTATCAACCTGAAATACAAAACATTTGCCTGCTTGCTCGGATTATTGTGTCTGCTTTGGCTGCCTCGGTCAGCCAAGGCAAAGTCATAATGAATGATTAAAACATTCATTGGCTACTACTTTCTATCATCTTAACCAAGTAGTTTTAGTTGATTATTCTCAACCAAAGTTGTGTGAGTCGAGTGAGAAATAGTGAGAATCTGTCCACTTTCTTACTGCCCCTGACGAGTCTGACTGACGTCTGCTGCTGCTGTTCCCCCTCATTGTGTTGAATAGACAAATCCCAGAGCATTAGGCGTCTCACTGGTCGGCCTTTGCACGGTGAGAGGAGCATATCCACAAAACAAAAGTGAGGCCAGCGGCAGGGCCTCCGTTCCTGTCGGTTCATTAAGCAGCAATGTCGGACCCAGCAGGTTGAAAAAAAACCTCTGCCTCCCCTCCACACATTCAGTGCTCCTGGTGAGCGGCAGACAGACATTTACCACGGCAAAGACAAGCAAAGACAAGAAAGTGGGAGCTATTGTGTAGAACAACTGAAAGATCAAGCCTCTATAAACTACTTCATCCTTCACTTCTGACAAATTTAGAACCCAAAGTGGGCATCAAACCCATTAAAGACCCTTTCCTTGCAGACCTCAGCTCACAGTTTATGTTTTTCTTTGCACTTCAACAGCACTAGTGCCACTTACTGATCTCTAGGATGACTTTTCTCTGGCTTGGAGTTTTAAAAATAGCCAACTCTGGTTTGTCTGCAACTTTTTTTAAGGGCGCTGTTACAATGAGTTTCTTCCCCAAATCAGGGACAATTTGTGTATCACATGCTAGAAAAATATGAAATCCTGTGTGAAATGCTGTAACGGTAAAACTTGAATAGTGTGTCCACACATGAGCTACATATGTCGGCTGTATTTCTCTTGTCTGGCCCGACAGTTTGAGTTATTTGACAGCACTGAATGAAAGTCCCTTTGCTCAGATTGCTTTTCTCACTGCTGAAGCGATGAGGATCAGTTTATGTATCTGTCATCATATCCATGGCTGATATACAGCCAAATCTCCAGCTAATTTTTTAAACGGGCCTTTGCCATAGCCATGTGCACACGGTCGCCACCGTCAGATTATTATCATTATGATCTTGGAACACTTTTCATGTACATGAATGGATTTTGATGTTGCCACAAAGGCACTTCATGTGGCTCACAGTTCAAAGTTCACACCCCGCGTTTGGCTCTGGGCCCAGTCCCGTCACTGAATGGGTCTCCTCAGTCATGAAGAGCGCTGCCAACGGCGCCCTCGGTTTGAGAGTCGGCTTTAGAAAGATTTTGCGGCTCTGGCCTTTTGAGGTGAATAAGCCGTGACCGAGTCCCGCTGACACTTGAGGGGCTGGACGCCCAGCGGCGGCGGCGGCGGGACCGTTAAAACTAATTTAGACAGATGGACAGGCGGACGGAGAACAGGCAACATTGTGAGAGTGGGAAACAACTGAGGATTTTTAGATGTTGGTATTTGCTTGATCTTTCCATCATTAGTGTTCGTTTCTCGCTGCTCATGTGCTCAAAGTGACAGTGTGTCTCTTCTGTTTCCACAGATGTTTCCTGAGGACCTGGTAGACGACTGGATGTGGTTGTAACCATGCTCACGTCAGGATGGGGGGTGTGGGCCCTCTCCCCCTGTGGCCTCGTGCTGGTCATCTGCTCGTCTGTTTGTCTGTCCCTACAGCCTCAAGTCAAACTCGCAGACTGCGGCAGAAAGGAACATCCTGTCGTCTCCTACCAAAGTGAGTGCATCAACATGAGTCTGCTTCTCTTAAAAAAATTATTTCCGACCATCCATGCGTCCATCCATTGGTTGAAACCTCTAATGAAATTGCAGTCAGCTAGCTATCCCCAGTGGCTAACAGTAGTTACGTTCTGTAACAAGGTCAGTGTGAATTTTAGTGACTGAATATTCTAAACTTGTCTAGTTTCCAACTAACTTTATGATTTAATCTTTTCTTCACCTCAGCTAAGAAAGGGCATAGCTGAAGCTGGATTCCCACGCAAATAATTGACAATTAACAACCGTTCCTCCTAATTCTTCTCCTCCCCCTTCCTCTTCATTCTTCCGATTTTGCTCCTTCTTCTTCCTGTTCATGCTTATCAACCTGCTCCTCCCATTTCTTTTTCCTCTTCTTATTCTCCTGCCCTTTGTCTCCTCCTCTCATTAATTATTTTTCCCTCCACTCTCCTTGTTCTCCTCTTCATTGTTCATCTTTCATAATGCGTTTCACCTTTTCACTCCTCCTCCTCCTTCTATTTAACTTGTCCTCCAACCTTTCTTCCCCCCCAACTCTCCATCCAGTGTTAAGGCCGTGGATGTCGGAGTTCTCCCGTCCAGGAGTGAAGGATTTCTCCCAGCTGGCCCTGGACCTGAGCAGAAACCAGCTCATTGCGGGAGCAAGGTGACATAACTGCACTTAATGTCAACACACATTGCCAGAGTGCAATGCTATAAAGTAAATGTATATCATAGGAAACATGTTAAATCATACTCATAACAACACTACAGGAAAAACAAAAACAAAAGCGAGATTCAGATTCATAACCACCAGTCAAACTCAACTCAAATTTATTTTACAGAAACTTCATCTTCAAACTGAGTTTGAGCAACGCCTCCCTCATTCAGGTAACATCAGCTAAGCTCAATGCTTATTCAAATGAAGATTGTGACGTCATAATGATGTCACCGTGGCATAATTTATACCATATGATGACAAACGATTAAGTAATTGAAATAAGCTATTGATTGTGTCTCCAATGACATTGTTTGCCAAAGTTAATGCATTAGTACTTTATATGATGTCATTTTCTGACTTCTTAGTGATGTCATAATGACATCTTCATGACATCATATAGAGTACATGTTCTACTCTATCTAAACTTAATTCCCAAAAGCCAAATATATTTACATTTTTTCCTCAGGCGACGGAATGGGCACCCAGTGAAGATACAAAGCGCTCATGTCAGAGCAAGGGCAAATCTGAGGTAGTTCACTCTGTTGTAGTTCATGACCAACTGCAACTGTTCATGTTTAATGAAGAGTAGAGGGTTAGTTCTTTCTCACGAATCATAAAAACTGGTTTGTTGCGTATTTGTCCACAGGAGGAATGTCAAAACTACATCCGGGTTTTGTTGATCAGTGGGAGGACGCTCTTCACATGTGGGACCAACGCGTTCACCCCCATCTGTATGACCAGAGAGGTCGGTACCGTAGAGAAAGAAAGAATTAATTTGCCAGCTATCTCATTTCCTTGAAAGACTTCAGCTGCTCACATCATCTGTCCGTCTTTTTCTGTCAGATTGGTAATGTCAGTCAGGTTTTGGACACGGTGAACGGTGTCGCCCGATGTCCCTATGACCCGCGCCACAACTCCACCGCCATGGTCACGGAGAAGGGCGAGTTGTATGCTGCTACGGTGATCGACTTCTCGGGACGTGACCCCGTCATCTACAGGAGCCTGGGGAACATTCCACCGCTGCGCTCCGCCCAGTACAACTCCAAGTGGCTCAACGGTAAAGACAGCGCCTAACAGATTTGTCCTTTTTTTCAGCCTTGTCTTGACCCATGTTTCTCTTTTCTCTTTCCTCCCCTAATGTGTCATCCAGAGCCTCATTTTGTGTCTGTTTACGAGATCGGCCGCTTTGCCTACTTCTTCCTGAGAGAGACGGCCGTAGAAAACGACTGTGGGAAGATGGTGTTCTCTCGCGTGGCCCGGGTCTGTAAGAACGACATGGGCGGTCGTTTCCTTCTGGAGGACACCTGGACCACCTTCATGAAGGCCCGACTCAACTGCTCCCGCTCGGGAGAGATCCCCTTTTACTACAACGAGCTGCAGAGCACTTTTTACTTACCAGAGCAGGACTTGATCTACGGCATCTTCACCACGAATGTGTGAGTGATTTTATTAATGTAAAAAAGGCAACATTTTTTTCCTCACTGAATTGCTGTGATCTGACTACAATATTACCCCTCTCTCCTCCAGGAACAGCATATCAGCTTCAGCTGTCTGTGCCTTCAATCTAAGCTCCATCACCTTGGCATTCAACGGACCTTTCCGCTACCAGGAGAACCCTCGCACTGCCTGGCTGTCCACCCCAAACCCCATACCCAATTTTCAGGTAGCTCATATTTCCACCAACAAAATCCACTGGACACCATGTCTGACAACATGGTGTTGATAGATATGAGACGGTTTTCACTTTCCACAATTTCACAGCCTTCCCTCCAAGGGATTTAATCTCTGTGTGTGAGTGCACACAGCGGTTACTTATGCAGCATAGTATGAAGAAAAAATAATGAAACCCACAGACGTGTTAAATGACGTCCATGAAGGCTCTGTTTTAAAACAAAGACGTGCTGTTCTAAGTACTGTCTCTGTTTCCTCAGGCTGAAGGCAAACCAATCAGTAACATTAGCTGCTGGAGTGTTGTGGAGACAAAACCAACTATCCACAGTTCATCAGTAACACCTCACACTGAGCCTCTCCCCTCTTGATTCTTCAGTGTGGCACGCTGGACGAGGGAGGCCCTGGGGGGAACCTGACCGAGCGCAACCTCCAGGACGCCCAACGACTCTTCCTGATGAACGACGTCGTCCAGCCGGTGAGCGTCAACCCGCTGCTCACCCAGGACAACCTGCGCTTCTCCAAGCTCGTTGTGGACATCGTGCAGGGTCGGGAAACTCTCTACCACGTCATGTACATCGGCACCGGTAAGATCGAGGGGGCAGGGCTGGGTCTGAGATAGGTTAAGATTAGTAATAGCTTTGTCAAAGTATGCAATGCACCACATCATTTTTACCAGACTTTTTCTCCTTGTCTGACTTGTCAGAATATGGCACCATCCTGAAGGCTCTCTCCACGACCAACAGAAGCCTTCAGGGCTGCTACCTGGAGGAGCTCAGGATCCTCCCCGAGGGGCAGATCAGGCCAATCAAGAGCCTGAAGATCCTCCAGAGTGACAGGTCCTTGTTTGTGGGACTTGATGACAGATTGGTGAAGATCCCGTTAGAGCGATGCTCCGACTATCCAAACGAACGGTACCCTATCTTACCGACCTCGAGCCTGCTTTATAGTTTCTTCATCAAATATAGGCTTTTATCAGATTTATAGACTTTTTGTGTTGTTTAGTAATTGATGAGAAAAGAAAGAGATTTAAGAGTATAAATATGATTCGGTATGTATAATATATATATTTCAAGTTTAAACATGGAAATCCAGAATCTGCAGAATCTGTCATTTAATAAAAATTAAAAAAGTGAGCTTGCTCAGTGTATTATTTTTCTCCTGCTGCTGGTGAGTGTGCAAATTTACTTGCAAAAAAAAGATAAATTAACTCACTGCCATTAAAAAGACAAACACGTGTGGGTGTCCAAGTCTTAGAGGCCCACAGTAAACGCTGACAAAGATGATTATGTTAAGAGCCCATTTTATTTTCCCCTGTAAAGAAACGGCTTTTGAGCTGTCACTCCATATTTTGGCATGCCTCAGATGCAGGCTATTAATGAATTTGTTGACAGTAAATGCACAACTCAGAATATGCTGACAACCTTGCAAAATATCGTATGATGTAATGTACAGCATTTCCTCAGTATTAGACCTTTGAGCAGCTCTCCTACTATCCTGAAGAAATGTACACTTTACTGGAGTTTGTAAAAATTGAATCAGCATTCCATCACATACGAGACCGCTTGACGGAGAGTCTTCATCATTCTTCAGCTTCAACAGTTACTGACTCTCTCTTTGTTAGTCTCTGCATGGAGGCCCGGGACCCCTACTGTGGCTGGGATCACAAACAAAAGCGCTGCACCACCATCGCGGAGAGCTCCAACATGAACCAGTGGACTCAAAACATCACAGAGTGTCCGGTAAGACACACGGTTACTGCTGTGACTAGAAAGAGAGAATGAGAAGTTTATTTGTGGAACAAACATGCATCTATTTAGTCTAATGTACCTGAGATTATTGTTACATGAAATGTCAAGACAATAATACAGTATTCAAGACATCTGTTATGAGGCACATCTGAAATCTGATTCATGTTCTGTTGGCCCTCTGTGCAGGTGAGGAACCTAACACAGGATGGCGCTTTTGGTCCCTGGGCACCGTGGCAGCCCTGTAACCATGATGACGGCGAGGGCTCCATCAGCAGCTGCGCATGCCGGTCCCGCTCATGTGACGGACCGGTGGCCCAATGTGGTGGCGTCGCATGCAAGGGCCCAACCATTCAGGTGGCAAACTGTTCCAGGTACATCCCTTTATACAGATATTCATTCTCTTAAATCGAACCCCTGAATTCAAATCACCAGTGAAAACAACAAGATTGATGAAAGAGGAGCTGTAAATGCTAAAACGATCCCTGAGCTAGATGTGACAGTATTGACGTGCTGTTCCTCAGGAATGGCGGCTGGACTCCCTGGTCTTCGTGGGGCCAGTGCAGCAGCAGCTGTGGCATCGGATTCGAAGTGAGGCAACGTTCCTGCAACAACCCATCGCCTCGCCACGGCGGTCGGATCTGCGTCGGCCAGGGTCGAGAGGAGAGGTGAGGAGGAATGTGGAGACGTGAGCATCATCTCCGTTGTTAGGAGCATCATCAGCAGCCATATTTACGAAAACCAAAATCCAACCAAGGGTGTCCACAACATGCAGCAAAAGGTAGTCCGAACTAATACTGGAGCCAGGGGGGAAAATCACAGGAACAGAACAGGAGAATAACAGACGACCCGACAAAGGGAAGCACAGAGACTAAATAGACAAAAGGTGGGCGGGGCAAATTGAACACAGGTGAGACACATTAGGAACAGCTGTAGACAATGTGGAGACGTGAGCATCATCTCCGTTGTTAGGAGCATCATCAGCAGCCATATTTACGGAATGGCAGAGAGGCTAGAGCTAGAGGTTTGATCTAAAAACTTTGAAGCTTTGAATTAAGAATATTCTTAATAAAAACCAGGAAGACCGGATCATTCTTTCCACCACAGTTCATCCAGATGAAGACAGCATGTTGGTGACACCGAGTCTAAGTGGCGTCTCTGTGTTTCTAGGCTGTGCAACGAGAAAAGGCCGTGTCCCCTGCCGGTGCTGTGGACGGCGTGGGGCCCCTGGGCTCACTGTAGTGCTGAATGTGGAGGCGGCGTCCACTCCAGGACCAGGAACTGTGAAAATGGAAACACTTGCCCTGGATGTGCCACGGTACTGCAGTGCTGAAAAGTCAGAGAATTTATCACAGACCAGCCCAGATGATCTGTGAATTAATTTGCAAAAGTAGACACCCTGCTGTGGGACACTGCAGTGTATTTATAAAATATTTCAACCAAGATAATTGGTATTTATTTGTCTAAGAACATGCAACAGAGCAGCCTCCTCTTTTTTTTTGCTCAGAGCCCTTCTACTACTTCTGCATTGATTTGTCAGATTTGCAGTCAAATGTTGGCAAAAGTTCAGTAGACACTGGAAGATAAATTTGGTTGAATCTTGTTTTTATTTCATTTTTACCCTAATTTTTTCTGTTCTTTTGTACCATGAAGTTGTTTACTATTTCCGGGTAGTGCCACAACTGCTTATGTTTACCCTCTGGCGAGGAGGCTTCACAGAGAGTTCGTACAAAGTAGAAGTTCATCCTCAAAGGAGCCCTGATCAACGGGTTTGCTCGCGCCACAACAGTTTTACGATCACTCACCAGCTTCACACCCACAAATACTGCTATTTGCATTTCTCGGAAGCCGCGACTGAGCCAGAAGTTCTACTTTTAGGACCCGAACCCAGGTTTGCAGCAGTGGTGGTGGTGGGCATGTGTTTCACCCTTCACGACACCACAAAGTTTGAAATTAGACCAAGATGGAGGCGCAAGAAGGAAGAAAATCTCCGAAATAGAAATGGTTCATTCTGTTAGGATTTTGAATATCTACCCCAAACTTCAAGGTCCAGGCTTCAAGTGCTCCCATCCACATCAGCCTATACAGGACATATAAACTAAACACCAAAATAATTCCATAGTTAAAAAAAACATGAAACCTAATTAAAAGCTTGGAAAACCTCAGGCTGACACACGCAGAGGTGGTGAAGAATATTTAATAATAAAACAAAACAAATCTATAAAGTAAATGGAAAACCAAAATCCAACCAAGGGTGTCCACAACATGCAGCAAAAGGTAGTCCGAACTAATACTGGAGCCAGGGGGGAAAATCACAGGAACAGAACAGGAGAATAACAGACGACCTGACAAAGGGAAGCACAGAGACTAAATAGACAAAAGGTGGGCGGGGCAAATTGAACACAGGTGAGACACATTAGGAACAGCTGTAGACAATCACAGGGGGAGGAGACACAGGAAAAACAAAGACACCAGAAACCAGACGCAGTAAAGGAAATGCAGCAACACAAGGAAAAGGACTTCAAAATAAAACAGGAAACAACAAGGGATCAATTCAATTCAATTTTATTTGTATAGCGCCATAACACAACATACATTGTCTCAAGGCACTTTACATAGTGAGGTCAATATTACAATATTACAGGAAAAATCCCTTCACACTTGGCGACGGTGGCGAGAAAAAACTCCCTTTTAACAGGAAGAAATCTCTGACAGAACCGGACTCAGTTGTGGGCGGTCGTCTGTCTCGACCGGTTGGGGTGAGGAGAGAAATGGGGAAGAGAGGAGAGAAATGGGGAAGAGAAAGAAATACAAGAAATACAACAAGAAAGCAGTACAACCGACACAGTACAACAAGGGGAACAACAAAACAAACCATAGAGTCCTCCACAACTCAACAGTCCATGATCCCCGCGGATCATGACACTGACACTTGCTGTTCACTGGTGTGTTCTGTCTAATGTGAGGTTCCCCTGTTGGTGAGGCCTGGTGTCTGAGCTGTGGATGCAGGCCAGCATTTATAGAAAGTTTTAATGTTATATTTCTGCAACCATCCATTTAGTGTAGCCCCACCTGACTCATCACAGATTAAACCCCTCTGTAAGAACTGACTGCGGAGCATTGTTTCATGTCTTCAGCGAAATGCAGCCTTGTTTAAATTGTTTCATTCGACATGGTAATTGGCTTTGTGATATAACTCCCTCCAGGGCAAACTGCAACATTTGTGTTGTTGTTCAGCAGGGTGTATTAAGGCAGCATTGTGTTTCTGCAAGCTATTTATAATGAATTATTGGAAACATTAGGATGTATGGTTTTGGCAGATAACGCTTATAAAGTAGTAGCTTCAGCCTGTGACAGCAATGTTGTTGTTTTTTTTTCATTAGCATTAATGGTGATATGCTTCATCCATTCTGTGTCATGCAGGAGTTTAAGGTGTGTAACCTGGAGGCTTGCCCCGAGGTCCGCCGCAACACCCCCTGGACTCCCTGGATGCCAGTCAACGTCAGTCAAAACGGGTCACGGCAGGAGCAGAGATTCAGGCACACCTGCCGGGCGCTGCTGCCCGACCCCCAGCAGCTCCAGCTGGGCAAGAAGAAGGTGGAGACCCGCTTCTGTCCCAGTGACAGGTCTGGAGCCTGTCAGACTGACTGTGAGTACTCTCACTCTGCAGCGTGGCTGGCAAAAACACAACTGTTGCCACGTTTTCCTCTGTTTGTCACCAGCAGGTTGTTTCTAAAGATGTCGGGACACTGGGCACTGAAAAGCAAACGGTGCTTTAATTGTGCATTTAGATTTTTAATAAAAACAAAGACATTTCATTTTTCCTAGCTCTGGTTGAAGACTTGGTGAAGATTAGTGGTCGCACTCCGTCCCAGCCCCAAGATGCTCGCTGGGGGTCCTGGGAAACATGGTCCAGCTGTTCACAGCAGTGTTCCAGGGGCTTCCGAACCCGCAAACGTAGCTGCTCGACGGCAGAGGGCAGGACCAACCCGAGCTCCTGCGTAGGATCCCCGGTGGAGTATCAGGACTGCAACATTCAACCCTGCCCAGGTAGCTAGAAGGTTTCTGCAGGGTAGTGGCAGAAGCAGAAGATATGAATTGTATAAATAAAAATGTGATGATATCTATGTGTACCAGTGAGTGGGGCCTGGTCCTGCTGGTCGTCCTGGTCCCAGTGCTCGTCAAGCTGTGGAGGTGGACACTACCAGCGGACTCGGACGTGCAGCAGCCCGCCCCCTGCTAATGGAGGAGACATCTGTATAGGCCTGCACACTGAAGAGGCCCTCTGCAACACACATGCTTGTGAAGGTATGAAAGCATCAGCACAGCTGCATTCCAGGAGAAAAACCAAGAAAAGCGTGCCCACAAATATTAACATCACACATGCAATGGTTTTGCTGTTTCTTTGAATACATCAAGGAAACCTCCACACACCAAGTGAATCAATATCTGTGTTGAGAAAGCAGACAGCAGGGTAGCTGGAGCGTATCCCAGCATGCGTTGGCTGTAAGTTAGACATGAAATAAAAAACAACAACTGGTCCAAACATGGATGAATGTAACTCTGGAGAGACACCGAAGAACAACTGCCGACAATTTCTAAACCCGTGTTTCAGTCTCTCAATGTCTCTTTTCTCTCGGTCATCAGGCTGGGGGGAGTGGACAGAGTGGGGGGATTGCGATGAGGAGGGTCTGCAGCGTCGCACTCGCAGCTGTGGTGAGGACCCGGCAGCTGATGCCGGCCTCTGCCGTGGCAACGTCACCCAGTCCAGGCCGTGCCAGCCTCATGAGGTGCCAGGTGAGCACATATTCCTATTCGCAGAGTTGCTGCACACAATAATTAGCTGCAGACTGATGCTGATGTAAGCTGGAAAAATCCACTTAGTCACACAGAGAGTTTAATCAGACACAAAGTAATGCTGATATGTTCACTCTGTGTCTGCAGAAATTAAAATCGTTCTGCCGGCTTCAAGAACAATATGCCTTTCGAGAAAAATTAACTGGCCTTGTCGTTTTTTATTCTTTGTTGTTTGATCTCTCCGCGCTGCGGTGATTATTCTTCCCTACATTGATTTGCGATGTGTTTTTTTTTCTGTCTTTCTCTCTGTTTCATTTCCGTCTGTCTTTCTCCAGTCATTTTACCCGGACAGGAGGAGCACAGCTGTGGAAGTAAGTCAAAATAATAAGTGTCATCTGTTCCATGAGATCTTGTTATTCTGTCTTATTGGCTGACACACACCTCCCTGACGTGTGTGTGTGTGTGTGTGTGTGTGTGTGTGTGTGTGTGTGTGTGTGTGTGTGTGTGTGTGTGCTGGCAGCTTCTATACCTTCCCTTCTGATGTATCCAAAGCAAATCAATATCACCTGTTTCATTGAAGAGGCAACACCTAGTTATTGTTGCAAGGTTACAAAGCTAATGGCATCTTTTTTTCACCTGGGTACCACACAGTTGGTAGCTTATTGATTTTTCTTTGTAGCTTTGGCACCTTTTGGCCTGGGAGCAGCCAAAGTGTGTGTCTTTTTGATAAAGTTTACTGCAGCCAGATAACAATATCAACTTTCAGTTGGAGGTCCCTCTCTCCTGCCGCTGGATATTTGTGGCAACTTTAAGACCACAAGTTCCGCTATGCACTTGGGAAATGTCAAACTCAAATGGGTGGTCCTTTCCATTTTTTTTAGAAGTTTATGTGATGTCACCTCTTGTTCTCTACTTCCACCCTTAAACTAAACTCTTTGCCCTCTCCCTCTTCCACCCGTCTGCGTCCAGCCTTCACCTTGTTCCAGCTGGTTGCAGTGGGCTTAGCCAGTTTCTTTGCAGCGGCGTTACTGTCGGCGCTGGCCTACACCTCCTGCCACCACCTGAACCGGCCGTCTGCAGAGTCGGCAGTGATCCACCCCAGCACACCCAACCACCTCACCTACAACAAGCCGGATAACACCACGCCAAAGAACGAGAAGTACATCCCCATGGAGTTCAAGGTAGATTGGTGCAGAGAGAGTTTTCTTATGTCACGTAACCTTGACTTTACCTTGTGCCTTTATCTGACAACAACGTCTTTGTCTCTACACTGTAGACGCTAAACAAGAACAACCTCCACGTGAATGAGGAGACGTGCAACCACTTCCCCTCACCGCTGGCCTCCAGCAACATGTTCACCACCACCTACTATCCTCCCAGTCTAAGCAAGTACGACTTCCATCCAGATTCCCCATGCAGGACGTACATGCAGAGCTGAGAAGGAGCCAAACTCACCACATCACCACCCTGAAGGATTTCCTCACTCAAAACAATTACACCAAGATTTTGAAAGGTTATACAAACACCAAAATCACAATCATCAGGTTCCAGTCAGTAGTACAATCTGTTAATGAGATTGGTTCATGTAACAATATTCCTTTCAGTAGGTATAATCCACAGACATCACTGTAAAAAGTTTAAACAAGACTATTTCTTCACCAGAGAGTAGTTGAAAATTCTGTGACAAAGGACGACCCCAAGATCCAGGGATCAACTACACTTCAGACATTGTACTGTACCTGGATTTTCACTGCGACTGAGAAGAGACTCATCTCCTTGGTTATGGACTCTGGTTTTTTCTTGTCAGGTGAGTTCAGAGGACTTACTAATACTCTCTATGGACTACACAGGCAGCTGGGACACTTCAGCGTGGGCCACCATCAGCAAAGACTGATGTCTGTGGAAAAAAACAGACAAATGATCAGGTTCGACAAAATATCCACACAGAAAAATGAACAGAGACTCACAGATTTCTGGCTTATTCGCTTTAATCTTCATGTTTAGCAGCGTCCACAATGGAAAACACTGAAGAGGACGTTTGTGGACAGGCCTCACCAGGTACCGAACATCTCTGACTTTTCTGTCAGCAGATCAGATAAATTATTTTATGGGTGTTCACGGATGTCACTGTTTGAATTTGTATACATCTCCTGAAACAAAGTGGTTGATTTTGTCATTTACTTCTGTTTTCTGGACGTTCATGCGTATACGGTAATTGCTCAACAATCACCAAATACAATACAGCTATACCTGTATATTTCAGAGCCTCTCGCGAGCACATGAACACACCATAATTCAACTGTGGCATAAATAACACAACTATGTGCATAACTGTGATGGATTAACTTGCTCAGCCAGGTTTAAAGTCTCTACATCTTGTTTTTCATAGTGTACGGAAAAGGGCGGAAAACAGCTGCTGCCTGGATGGTAGGAAAAATACAATGTACTTTTCTAACTAGAAAAAAGAATTAAAGCAACATGATAAGTTATAACTTTTTAAAAACTTATTATAAAACATGCGTTGAAACAAAAAAGTTACTATCATGGAATATAACTTTATTTTTCGGACCACAATTAATAGCTAGGAAATTTGGAGAGAAAATGAAATAAAGGAAAGAAACATTACTTGACCTCCCACAATCCAAAAACATGTAAGTTAAAGTGTCCATAGATGTAAATATGAGTATGAAAGATTGTTTGTCTGGATGTGAGTTTCCATGCCTATAAGATTCAGATGCTCAGAGTGGATGATTCTTGTGAAAAAACAGAATCATTTGGAACCAATTGCAGGGGAACCGGAATGTCTTTGATTCCATTGCTCCATTTGATATTCATGTTTCTGTTATCACTGGAAATGTTGTCTTATAATCATATTTTTAATATGTAAGCTTGTATTTCTGCATGTTGAAATGCTGGACTTAATTAATTGGAATTAATCAACTGGAAAGTGTACCAGCTCTCTATTTTCCTTATGATTAGTACCAAATTATGTTTACATGAAGCACATTGCAAATAATTACTTTCATTCTGAAAGAAAAGTAGTCAAAATAAAACTTAAAAATGAATAAATATCTTTTTCACAAGTTGTACTGCTGCTGTAGCCTCCTAACAATATGTTGTTTGTGTTATGTTCCATGACAGTATTGTTGATATTTACGTTAGTCTTCGCTGTAAAATGTATAATTCATTCAGTATCTCGTGCTTCTAATGTGTAAATACCATGAAATGAATTCAGGTGCTTTTCACCGTTTGCGGTGTTATTGTAACATGAAACAAAATAGCCCTGATAATATGCGTGTTCACGTTCGGTTGCTTGCGTACACGTAACATGCATGCACTGTTACTCTCACATGAATATACAAAACCTGTTTGTGTAACCTTTACAGATATGTTTGTATGTATTTGGCCAAGACAATGGAAATTAGAAAGTTGTGTTTTGTATTTAAAGAACCCAGCGACCGTCTTTGTTGTGGATTCTGAATCACAGTTCCACATTAGGTACAGTAAATCCTCCACAGCTTGGTGATGAATCCCCTAAATGGATTTGTATTGCTCCCCCAAAAACACTCCTGCTGAATATGATTGGTGTGAATATGACTAAACACTGCCTTTTGGACACTGTGAACTTTTGTTACTCTATATTTTTTATAATGTACACTGTAAAAAAGCAAAAGTTGAATAAATGAATTTTGGTGGCAATATTTATCCATGGTTATCCATGTTAAAATCGTATTCATGATTCAGAAAAATTTGTAGGTATTTATGACTGATTTCTTTTCTTTACACACTACAACCAACCACTTTCTATAAACTCTACTTTAAATATTTTGAACATAGACTAACTATTGTGTATTAAAACAACACATGACACCACAGGTAATGTCAAAGTGGATTTTTCAAGTGGTTTGAAGGACACAAAAGCAGAAAGACAAAGGTCACAAGTTGCTCTCCTCTTAGTGATTTCAACAAAATCACAAAGTAACAAAAATGACACGGGGGCCATCGGCAACCCCTCTCAGCCCTACCTGGCCCTATAACCCACATATAGGCACCTACGTAGCCCACATGGACATGATATTTTTGCATTACGGATGTTTTCATGTCTGCACAAGGTGATGGAGATGTTGTACTGATATATACACCCAGTCTTTTACTGCCAGTGCTCCTGTGAGATAACAGACAACCGAGGCTGTAATCCTGTTTGTGTTTCCCATTGCCGCCGGATAGGCGGTTGAGCGATGTGGCCTGATCACCGCAATAACAGTCCAAGTGGAAAAGCCATAGAAGTTAATATGAGACCGACGTCTGTCTACACGTCCACTGCCGAATGTTTTGAACCAGTTAGTGCTCACATCAGTGCTGGGAATAGACTGCACTCCAGCTTTCGTCGGTCACAGTCCAATGAGCAGCACTGCTCTGCTGTCTGAGAATTTAATCTGGCGCTAAAACCACTGGATCACAAAAATAGACGAACCTCGTGTGCTTATGCCATTTGCGAAATTATTTATTCTTCTGTGGATTTTTTCCCCCTTCCCATTTAGAAACTAGAAAAACTGGAGCAAAAGTCCATGAATATTACACGGGATATATATAGGAGATGCACTCATTCATGAAGATGGTTTTAATTCATTGTCTACTTTCTGAGGGCCTCATTTTTTTATTTACCATCTTGAAGGGTAAAGTTTCATGTGAAGTTTCTCTCAGTATTATAGGTGCCTTTATGTAAATCTATATAAGTTCTCAGTAAACTTTTTCATTCACCTCATCTAAACTCTTCACCTTCAAATTGTGTGTCAAGTCACGTACTTTTGAACCAAATTCCTAATTATTAACCATTGTCCTCATAGCCAAACCTAATCTGAACCATTACACATACCTGTTTTGTTAAAAATGTATTTGAAAACAAAGTGTTTTGCCCCATTTGATGGCAGTAAAATTCAAAAAGGGATTCAAAAAGGGAGCTGGATGTCCTTCCTCTTCTTATCAGACTGTGTTTGTGCAGCTTCTACTGGCCACTAACTCTAGCGAACCAAACAGTTTAATCCTCCCAAAACTCTCCGTTAATCCACCACATTCACTTGTCAGAAGATTTGCCTGATCAAAGTGTCTCTACACACGTGAAGACATAAGTCCACAGAACAAAGTGGGTCTTTTACATTTGTTTGATGGGCGAAATAAAAGTGCTCAGACGCTCATAGAGAACAGTTGCCATCGCTGTTCTAGGACATGGACTCTGTGGAAAATTGGGTTTGGACATTTACCGGAGATTGTCCGGGTCAGACGCCTTCACAACAACATGAACATTTCCTAAAAATTCAGGCAACATGCTCGCCGTGACTCTTCTGGAGATTTTCCTGCTGTATTCTCACATGGGCTCACTCTGACATTTTCCGTGAATTTAACTAAGGGGGCTGGCAGGGAAAAAGTCTGTAGCAGACATATGCGGACATTTGCGTTCTCACATACAGCCAGTTCCAGGAAGATGTCTGGACTTCAGTGTGTGTCTGGAAGGATCTCAGACGCCATACGCACATATATCCTCCGTTACCAGTGAGCAGGGTGTTTTTGTCTAAAGGGATTCCTACAGCGTCTGGGAACAAAGTGGTTTATATGTTGTCTGTTCCTATTTAGGGCATAGTGACTGAGATATTTTGAGGCTGTTGGTATACCTGCTGTGTAACAGGCCAGGTAAGTGTAGAGACACTCAGGTACTTTGCTGAGAAAAGCTGAAAAAGCAAGTGCCACTCAACGACTCGGGTGTCTCAGATGGACGGAGGAGCTGACTGTCCTCGGTTATTTTTGTTCTCTGGAAGAGATTAAAAAGCAACACATTTCTCCTGTGTGCATGGAGAAAAAGAATCTGTACCACAAACAAATAAATGTGTTGTGATGCTATGAAAGCCCCTCAAAAGAAAGACAACGGCCATTATGGCACTAAATTATTATTGTATCTTTTCTGGAAAACTGGTGAACTAATGGTAATTTTCATTCATCGGTTAATCTGCATTGTCTTTGTCAGATGCCAGGCAGGGGCCAGCGTTTGTTTGTTTTCTCCCCTCCTGCTTTTCTTTAAATTAAATATCAGAGATATCAACTTCTCTACAGTAGTATAGTGTTTATTAATCTTGGCTCACTTCCTCTATTTGTGGTACAATATCTCCCTCTAGTTGTGAAGCAGTGAAAACACACTTCAGATCAAAAAGCCTGACGCTATTTTTTCCCCCTGTTGCCTTTATTTTGACAATACTGCCATCTGCTGGGCAAAGGGAGGAAGAACAAGCGTTAAAACTGTAGCCAATTAATATAACATTAACATTACATTTACTCAAATACTACTAAAGGCTAATTTGACCTCAATTGTCGTTACTTTGACAAAGTAAGTTCTTGGGTAAAATTATTTTCCCAGGAACCAAAAAGGACCCAAGTCACTTTATCTTTTGGTTAACATCTCTCCATAAAGAAATGTAACTTTAGACGATGGATAACAAACATGAAGTATTGCCTCATTGAAAGGGATCAAAGGCCAAAATGTTAGGGAGCCAATGAGGAGACTGGAAGTTCAATATGGAATTATTTCACTAGTCTACATTTCATAGTGTTGGATGTAATGACTTTTGTGTTGTTTGCTTCTCTTTGCAGATTCTGTTGCTGGTCGATTAGGGTCTGTGTGCTTGATTAGTCATAAATTCAAATCATAAAAAACTTACAACTTAATAAATTCATCTTTGTTTGCTAACTAAGACTAAAATAGTTTTTGTTTTTTTTAAACAGTCACGTGGTGCCTCGTTAGGACAGTTAGCCCCGCCCCCCTCTGGATTCTAAAACGCTCCCGTCCGTCATTCGGACGCACCTGGTTCCGAGTGGAGCGTGCGTGACGACCTTTCACCGGCGCGCGCGGCAGGAGCCAGCAACGGAACACCGGCGTCCGGAGGCGGGCGGAGAGGAAGCTGCGTGCGGGACGAGGCGACGAGGCGAGCGCTCATGTTCTGCTGTGTGGCGTGAAGCTGGAGCACGCAGCCCGGAACCCGCCACCCCTCCGCCGGGCTGGACCGGAGCAGCAGCCGCAGCAGCAGCAGCAGCCAGCCCTCTGGACCGATGTCCTGGCCGAAATGTCCCGACACATCTACATCCGGAACAAGATTGGCGAAGGCATCCAGGCGCCCATCTTCCAGGTGCGTCATCTCTGCCCCTCTGGCTCCAACTCCACTTAGTTGCTGAGCACGAGTTCCCTCTGTTCACTGTTCACTACAGTTAATTTGAAAAAGTTAAAATCCATAAAAAAAAAAGACGCCATGGCGACCGGTGACAACCAGCCCCCCTGACTGTCGGCGCACAGCTGGAGCAGGACCGGAGAGCTGCCGCGTAAACAGTGACATTAATAACCAGGAACTCTGATGGTCTCGAACACAAAGTGCATCGAGTAGGAAGTGATTTAGTAAAACCTAAACATATAAACAAATAAACGAATACAATTCATAAAGTTTTGTTAACTTTTAAAACTCTATGGTGCAAGCATTACACATTACACATGGCAGTTATCGACAAAGACTCTTCATTAAAATGTATTGACATATTTTTCTTGTTAAGGTGTTTAACTTCCGGATGATCAAATAAAAGACCAAATCTGCCATTATACTGTAACTCATTGTGAATATTCAGTCTTATTGACTGAATACTTAACATCAAAGCGTTTATTATTGTTTTTTTCTCTATATGTTTCCTTAATTTAAAGAAATCGAACTTCTGCTCTGACTCCAGAATTAACATCATGTATTCCCATGTTCTTTGATGATATCTAATGTAATTTTGCTGGGATAATAATCGTGAATACAGGTGTAATCAACCAATAGCATTTATTTTAATAGGTTAATAACTGTTTTCATTCGGCATAGCTGTCATTATTTCTGCACCATGCTGGGCTCCAGTGAGCAATATGGGTGATATTGAGTGATTTCTTTAAGGATAGATGTTTGGCAGATCTGTATATAATTATGAGTTAATCTATCAGCCCCTGTCAGATGGCCGATGACTCTCTCACTGGAGGCTACTCTCTGATATTAATTGCAGGATATTCATAGACCTACAGTGGCTAACTTTATCCTTCATGTCTCTTCTCAGCGTTTGGCTGTAAGCTTGAATTGAGAGATGGAATAGAGATGGTGGCCCAGATTAATGACCCTGTTTTATAAATTCACAGAAGTAGGTCCCTGACTCTTTTTTTTTTTTTTTTTAACTGTGACATTGTCATTAACTCTCGGGGCTTGAACAGAAATGGGGCAAAACGCTGGCAGATAATTAATTTATCTCCCTGGAGATGACTTCTGCTGGTATATTTGGACTTTTGGAGGAGAAAGAAAGAGAGAAAGTCCGGAGGTAGAGAGAATATAAGTAGGCATGACGCACGTCATAATGTAACAAAGCATAGACTACATTTGGTCATGTAACGTGTTCATACAAGGAGCTAACTTATTATTTGACCTTATTGATTCCTTAGATGCTGTTATTAAACCCTTCTGACAAGTAAATTGATAGTTTACAGATTAGCCATAAACTTTATTATCAATAACTATAAATAAAAAGAAAACACAAATACAACCAAATATATAGAACTGGACTTAAGAAAAGAAACTAACTTTCTAACTTGACAATGTAACCACCCATTTTACAGAATAAACCATGCAGAAAAGATGTGCATTCATGTCTTTACATAAAAAAAGTTAATTTTCTCACAGTTCTATATATTTGGTTGTGTTTTTGTTTTTATTTAAATGCAGTATTTTCCAACTTCCTTTTTCTTCAGGATCCGTACGGACGTTGAAGTTGCAGTTTTCACACCGCTTGAGACAGTAGTTTTTTTATTTAACAGTTTAACCTGTATGGTTAAACTGTTAAATATAAAACCTCAATTACTCTTCTTGCGAAATTTTTTCATATATTGGTATCCGACAATATTCACTCCCTAATGTCGGCATCCACATAGGGTCCCAACAATCCAAATCGGTCAGGCTCTAATCATCTAAAACCTTGTGAAGCTTTTTACTATAATAATACTTAACTTGGAAAATGCTGGTTGAGATGTGGCCCTCTCACGCAGGTGAACCGAGGGACGTACTCGAGGAGGAGCCGACTGAAGAGGTCCGATGGCAGCACCACCTCCACCAGCTTCATCCTCAGACAGGTACAGTGAACTGCGTGTGGTGGAGGGAGCATTGACCGACACCTGCTTTGACACTTCTGGATGACGACACGTTAACTTTCAGGATTGTTGAAAATTGTCATGCGTGGCTATTATTTAATATCACTGGATAAAAGCCTCCCGTCGAGTTTGTGAACGGTTGTGCGTTCACATCACATCACAGGCACAGAGGGTGACATGATGCACGTCCCTGTCGACTGCAGAGGGCAGTCATCTGCTGCTGGCAGAGGGTTAAAGTGCACTAATAAAAGAGGAAGCAAAGAAGAAAATATTTTACTACATAAAGCGTAAAGAAAAATGAGGCTCGCTGCATTAAAAGTGAATTCAAATGTACATGTGCCAGGTTATCTCTGTTTTAATTAGAAAAAGAAAAAGCAATTTAGACAACACTTAAAATGCCTTTCCTTTGCAGGATAGATATGAGAGGTTTGTGACAGTGAATTGTCATGTGAGTAAAAAAAAAGAAAAGTAAAAAAGAAGAGTGTGCAGGGCTCATGGTGTAAGGCTGAGCTGTATAATATAACTTTCTCGGAACTGAATAATGATTCTTTTTTTTACAGTAGTTGGAGATAATAGTGGCCTATTGCAATTTGGGTCTGACATCATTGGGCACAGAGAGAAGTGTGTATGGCGAGTTTTAAATGCAGAGGGTTTGAGTAGGTCTTTACAGCTTTTTGTGGACATTTCTAACAGGTTTTCAAAACACTTGGTTCAAGCACTTCTCGCAGGTTACACCAGGTACTAATGGATGTTAGTGGGTTTTCAAATGGTCTAGAATAGATATAAGTAGTTGCCATGAGTGTCTGTTTGACGGTACAGTGTATTTGTGATTGTACTTATTGTAAAAGAGCCTTATGGTTTAGTATGATTCTGAACTAGACCTCTACATGAGGTCCTGTGTATTATTCACTGCTGTTACCTAAACATCTCTTACATTAAAAGTTTTTCTTTAATTCCTTTGAAGAAATATCCCTAAAACACCAAAGCATGTCACATGACCTTTGGATATTTCTTGAGCAATCGATGCGTCACTGAACTCCCATTCCAATTTTTTTAATAAGATCCAAAATGAGTATTTTTTTATGCTCTCCAGAGACTCGATAAGCAGAGTAAGGATGAGAGGAAACAGGGAAATGGAGGATGCTGCTCCCCTCTTTTACTCCTCCATCCCCCTCCCCCGATCCCCCGCACACACACACACACAACAAAAAAAATCAAGGAGAGGGCTCATCCAAGCTGAGTGGACAGCCAGCCAGCCAATCAGCTCCGTGCACATTGGCTGTGTCATCAGGCTTGGATATTGAGGAAGGATCCACTGCTCTGTTGCTGCTGCTGCCTCTGCTTCTCTCGCGCTGTATATGTATACGTGTGTGGGTGTGTGTATATGTGTGTGTGGAAGCCTGATGAAATGAAATGCCAGGATTGGGCTACCTCCAGGGAGAGCCTCTCCATCCTATAATGTGAGCCAGCCTGCAGCGCTGTGGGATCAGGGAGAAGCTGCATCCATCAAGCGACAGGCCTCCGGAGGACCAGGCGTGATCCAACGGGAGGGGAGATATTTAAAAAAATATATAAATTATTCTTCTCTGCTGAGGAGAGAAGGGATTGTCGTCATCCCTCCCATCCATCCTTTTTTCCTCCTCTCTGAGGTGCCCCCTCCTTACTCCTCCGCCTCCACTCTTCATTTTTACCCCCCTCATTCTTTCTAGAGGCACTGGTTGGAATATCAAACCTCCATGTATGACAATTTGTACCTGCATGGATTTGAAGACTCGGAGGCGGTGAGTGTCTGGATGTGTGTGTTTGTGTTTTAATCTGCTTTTGTGCTCTCTCGCTGTGTGTTTATTGATGGGAGTAGCTCAGCTGTGCACACACACACACACACACACACACATAAGAGGCCTTTAATTCGTTAGCCAACAGTACACCGTAGCGTGATCGTGGGCTATGCTTGGCTGGAAGGGGGTTGGGTGGGTGGGTGGTTGTTGGTGTGTGTGTGAGTGTGAAGGGGGTGGGGGGTGCACATTAGGCAGATGGCGTCTGACGTTTGACATTAACACATTCCTGGATTCATTTCCCTAAATATGTGTATGTGTGGTTCTGTATGTGCTGTATATGCGGCTGCTACCCTCCCATGTTCCTGTAAGAACGGCTGTCAGGAGCCATTTAGTGTTCATCACGCTCTGTACCTCTGCTTTCAAAGAGGAAGATGGGATGATGATGATTACTCGTTTCTCCCCCAAGGTCCATTATACAAATCCTCACCTGTCACATCTCTACATTCAACCCCTTGAAAAACTAAAACAAATTGCAGCTGAATATTCTGTATCTGACCCTGCGACTGATCGCTGCACGGGCCATGCCGAGGCTCGGTGGAACATGCATCGTGATGTCATTAAGTGGATTCTGATGTTGATGAGTCACATGCCGAAGCTACTCCATTGGATAACGGCTCAGATGCTACGGCGCAACCTCAAAGCTTCCACACGGACGCAACACGATCGTTGGTGTTGGACTGGAGGATTTATCGTTTTAGAAATGGGCACGAAACTGTATTGAGAAGGAAAAAAAAAAACCTCTCACTCTTGTAGGTTAAGTCCACACAATGTGTGAATCACGTCAATATACGTGATGTTTTTGGACTGGTGGGTTCACGCCAGCATTCTAGTATTGTGGTTGCATAAAGTTGAAAAAGGGGACCAAGATAAAGAGGTCCTCACTTTCCTTCTAGTATGGGTTAAGCCTAAAAAATACTGGAATCCTACAATTCCCATAATGCAACTCACTCAATTGTGTTTTTTTTCATTACACACTTCCTGTCTGATAAATGTCCTTGTCTTGCAAGCCCTGCATAATCATTTTGTAAAACCTGCTTTTACTTCTGCTAAACAGAGATGATGCTGATGACATGAATATGACCTCATCACGGGTGATTTATCTTGGACGTGGGAGTAAACTGATCTTAATGTGTAAAATTTGATGGAATGCTCCTGTTTCAGAAAAAACTTGTGAAATAACCCTGACCAGCAGAAACATTGCGAGCAGTGTGCTGTAGTCAGGTCCCTCCTCTGCCCGCTTGTAAAAAGCCAAAAGTGCTTAGCTATGATGACCAGCGTGATTGATCTTTGTGAGACTAATGGTCTTCCTTAATTGAATCATCATTAGTGGCTGAGTGTTTAGATTAACACAGCATAAGAAAGCAAGTTTGGTCCAGTTGTGTCTAAGCAAAAAGAGAAAAAGAAAAAGGCTGATGGCTTATGATCCTATTTAGTCTCTCTTTTTTCTACTGCTGTTGAAAGAAGGTGAAAATACTTTCCAGATATTTGGTGTCATCAAGCTCAAATTGCAGAAATGTATTTGATATATCGGCCAATATGTTTTATCTAAAATATTTTACTCTCTCAAATTGGCATCAGCCCCAAAAAATCCATGTTGGTCAGGTTCTAGTCAAAATCACCATGGCTGCTAAAAGTCACCTAACAATTAAACGTAACAACAGTTCATAATTTAGAAATTACTATCCACGACATAATTTTGACTTCCTATCATAATTTAATACATTTCATTGCGCACACAAGATGCATAAAGTGTGCACGAGGTTTGAAGGGACTTCTCCCCATGTGTCACGTTTCATGACCATATGGGAGGACAGCAGGA
Organism: Scophthalmus maximus; assembly: GCF_022379125.1. Classification (NCBI taxonomy): domain Eukaryota; kingdom Metazoa; phylum Chordata; class Actinopteri; order Pleuronectiformes; family Scophthalmidae; genus Scophthalmus; species Scophthalmus maximus. Next base: position 3,087,030 of record NC_061516.1, read on the forward strand.
GACGGGTCAAAGAGAAATGTCACCCTTTCATTCAGTGATGCATGAATCTACCTCTTCCTCCAGTCAAATCTGTCTGTGCAGAAATGCCTGTGAGCGTGAGATTGGCTGCGTGTGGTCATACAAACTGCTGACGGCACAGGAATGGAAATTCCACTTTGTCTGAGATGCTCCTGGCAGTCTGCTCTCTTCTACATCATCCGTTTCACCTGATCCTTGTTCGCAGTGCCAAGCCACCACTCTGGACTTGGCTCTGCCAGTGGGACCTGATGCAAACCCCCAAATTTAAGACAGCCTGTCATCTCACATCATTGTTCTTGGCAGCTCTGATTCTCCGACCGTCAATGGGACAAAGCTATAGAACATGGCCGACATCACGCGTCTTTATGAACCTTGGAGCTTTTGTCCCATTTCGTCTTTTCATAGAGATCTAGATCGTCCGTCTGTCCACGGAGGTTTTGTGTGTAGTTCACCCTCGTGATTCCCGCCTGCTCTCCATTAAATGGGTCTTCAACCATAAATTAGGAGCAGAGTTCTTTTGCTCATCTGCATCAGTCATGATTGGATCATCCAGTTTACTGTTCCTCTAAATGGATATTTGCTTACTGTACTGACAAGGCAGGATAAAATGTTTCTTGTCAGCCAGAAGGTGAGAGTATTTCAACTAGAGACCCATTGTGTCAGACTTGACCAAACACTCCCAATAATCCACAAGCTTTTCGTAACCCTAAGGTGTGTTTTCTGTTTGCAGGGCTCAGCTGATTCATACACTAGTAGACCATCAGACTCAGATGTCTCTCTGGAGGAGGAGCGGGAGGTCCCGGCCCAGGTCCAGAGCCAGAGCCCAAGCCAGAGCCAAGGACCGGGACAGAGCCGTCAGGAGAGGGAGCAGCAGGCCACCATTCAACTGGAGAGAGCCAAGGTTGTCAACCTGTGCCACTTGGCCAAATTCATCCGTGGTTATCTTTATATAGGTTTCTACAGTCTGGTTATTAAAAACTGGCCGATAATTGCATATATGTATTCTGTTTCTCACCATCCTCTAGACCAAACCTGTGGCATTTGCTGTGAGGACCAACGTCAGCTACTGTGGTGCACTGGATGAGGATGTTCCAGTCCCAGCCACAGCCATCTCCTTTGACGCCAAGGATTTCCTCCACATAAAAGAGGTGCGTTTTTCATTTTTACATCAAACATGACACCTACTGCCACTATGTCAGCTCAAAATAAAATTTGCTCAGGAAAAGTTTTTCCATTTCTCTTCTGTTCTTTTTTTCCCCCTCATCGTCCTCAGAAGTTCAACAACGACTGGTGGATAGGTCGGCTGGTGAAGGAGGGCTGTGAGATCGGCTTCATCCCCAGCCCTCTGAAGCTGGAGAACATCAGACTCCAGCAGGAGCAAAAGAGAGGACGAGTCCAAGGGTAAGTAACAACAGTAAAAAACACTCATGTCAATATCAGCATTACATGGCCACAACAGCTAACGGAAACGAAAAACATGGTACCAGTGATGATAATCAGCATTTTTCACCATTTTTCGGGGACAAATGTTTGATAAACTTAAAAGATAATTGACAGATTAATTATTTAATAAAAAATAATTGTTAGTTGCAACCCTGTCTGAACAGTTTACCTTTACACTCTGGAGGCTTGATTATGTTGCCGTCTCTGTCTGGCTTAGAATAAAACGTATAAACAGTAAAAAGTGTAAATTCTGTCTGTTAACTCCAGATAGAACAGAGAAGGTCTGCTCATGACTCATCCCAATGTACTCCATCACCTCCACTAATGCTGACTGCACCTTTTTAACGGTTTCAATAGCTCTAATTAGCGCTCCTATCAGCCTCCTAGTTTCTGTCTGTGTGTGTGTGTGTGTGTGTGTGTGTGTGTGTGTGTGTGTGTGTGTGTGTGTGTGTGTGTGTGTGTGTGTGTGTGTGTGTGTGTGTGTGTGTGTGTGTGTGTGTGTGTGTGTGTGTGTGTGTGTGTGTGTTGTGTGTGGTGTGTGAGAGAGAGAGATGTGTTGAAGGTTGTGTCGTCCAGAGTTTGTACAGTAACTCACATGCACTTCCTCAAGCCTCTCGGTTGAGTTTAATACTAATCCCACTGGACTGGAGTGCTGCAGCGCTTCACTTACTAGTTTGACTTCCGTGGCTATTTGTCACCAAGCCTCCCAGACGAGCAGAGACATTTGAACCCCATTAACTAGGACTACGTTTTCACTGTAGCTGAAAAAACGCCACCTTCCCGAGGTGATGGAGAGTCTGAAAAAGTCTGAGAAAAGATGAAAAATTAATGGTGTCTAAGATTGTTGAGTTGAAGTTGAAAAGGTGTCCCGCCAACCTTAAGATTTGTGATAGAAATCATATATGAGCCCATAAAAAATTTTTTTTGCAGTTGATGGCTCATATTTTCTGGTCCAAGTACCATATCCTTTTTTTTTTTTTACTATGTTTTCCTTTTTTGTAATCAATGCAACACAGAAATCGTTAATTAGTATTTACCCTCCCTGTTTTACATATTTCCTCCACAGTAAATTACCACTAAGCCTTTTTTTTCAAACTTTTACTGTCATTTTCCACATTAATACCATGGTGTGTTTCTGTCTTTTCTTTTTATCCCCTCTTGTCTTTTCCAGTAAGTCTGGAGGGAACTCTTCTTCCAGTGTAGAGGATGAGGTATCTGCCTCAATCCGACCCCTCATATCCTCGGCAGGTGAGGGCATCGCTCAGGGGGAGAGGGCTGTTAGTAGCCAGTCAGCTTAGAGCCGAGCTTCCTGAACCACAACAGCATAGAGAGAATAAGACTCCAAATTCTTCCCATGTCTCTGCATAGAGCATAAGTTTTTCTGCGTAGAGTTGTTGGTACATTTTCCCATGATCCTCCTCTTCCTCCAGTTGAGGACTGCAGGCGCTCTGAGATCGGAGCTTACCACAGTGTGAACCCAACGACAAGACTTTGACCCCCCCTCTGAACTGCACTCATGTGACTTTGTGAATATGACAATAGGACAATAGAAACACTATTTCACATGTTTGGTATTATATGGTGCTGGATATGTTTTGATAGGATTCCTTTGCTAAGCATTCTGATGAAAAGCTACTTCAATTGAGATTTTTCTGGTGACGCCTCCCGCACCGGCAGCTACTGACGACACTGTCACTGTCTTCTCTCCCCTCCCACAGGAAAGCAGAAACAGAAAGTGGTAAGTTGGTGACGGTAAAACCCACTCGTTTACCATCTACTAGACTGTTGTCGGTGACATCATCAGATGACAGGAACGAGTAGCTCAGAAACATAAAGTCTGACAGGAAGTCACACGCTCATGCCCAGAAATACTTCAGCCCTTCTGAAGTATCCAGTGACACTTCACCACCGTCTCTTTGATGCCAAAGTACCTCACCATAATTTTTTTATCCAGAAATTACTTGACACAATTTTAACCAACTTGATATAGTCCAACTTAGTCACTTTTAACAGAACTTTCGACTGCATCTCACAGTCTTCCTCACCCAGTTGTCATGGAGATGCCTCCGTGTGCTGTACCATATCTCTCTGTACTTCATCTAGAAAGAAATTGATTTGCACAACTGCATAAAATCAAGTATCACCACTTTGGCATGGTGTGTTGTGTTGCTCCTTCTTATCGTGGTGTCTGGTATTGTGTGAATGGGTCTGTCTTTAGCCAATCATATCCATCCATCTATGTAGCAAAAAGGAAAACATTGATTAGTTGGTCATTGTGTTTTGACTACATCGGTTATTGAAGTAATTTGCTAAAAAGCAGTAATGTCTACATTACCAGGAAAGGTGACTCAAAAAGTTATGACATTTTTACAGGAATTAATTGCATCTGTATATTCACTATAAGTGTTTTATTAAAGAAATTCTAGTAAAGATAATGAGTACATTATCATTTACTACATGCTGATCTGATTGCAAGAGAAGTTCAACTGACTCCGCTGGCTTTATCCGTTTCTTTTTTTGGAATGTTTTCTGTGCCAGTTATTTTGGGTCCATTGTTTTGTTTGCGATGAGTCGACTGCTGCTGATTAAGTATCTCTGCGTCAACAGACGGAGCACATTCCCCCGTATGACGTGGTCCCCTCCATGAGGCCGGTCGTGCTGGTGGGACCCTCGCTCAAGGGTTACGAGGTGAGCTGAAAGCCTAAAAATATAGCAGACAAAATGTGACGTTTTGTCAGTGCAAAAATGACAAGATTTCCTGAAAGGAGATGAGTCCTGTGCGTCTTCCTCTCCGTCACCCAAAATAGCTCGCTGTTGGCGCGGTGAGTGTGTCACCGCCCACGTTACATCCAGATTGCAGCCAGACTGATGAGACTAAGAGGTCAGATGAAAATATGTTGTGTAATTGGCAGGTTTGAGCTTTTCTGGAAAGAGTCTTCATTTAACTGCCTTAATGCTTTCTATTAACTGAAACTGTTTAGGAATCACGGGAAAAATATTAAGGACACACTGCAGTACTGTGATTATTAAGAAATACACAGAACCTAAGAGCTATGATTGTTTCGATAAGGAAAGGAGCAGAAAGTCTATATTTAGGACGTTTGAACTTGGGAGACAATTAAGATGCAGACTTTGCTGAAACTCAGTATCAGGAACTTGCTGCATCTATTAAATTCAATAATAGATGACGAATGGCAATGGATATTCCAAAATAAGCTGTAGAGCTGTGGGCCGTAAAACCAAAATTTTAAAAAAATATGCTGCAAAATCAGGATTTAAGAAACATCATATTTTTTTAATCATGAATGTTTCTCATTGTATCATTGGCCGTAAAACAACAAAGCAAGCAGAAACCATCTGATACCATAATACCACAATAATAACGACCGCATGCAACTCCTCTCTGTCAATGCAGGTAACAGACATGATGCAAAAAGCTCTGTTCGACTTCCTCAAGCACAGATTTGATGGCAGGTAAGTCACATCGCGGATCACCACTAAATAGTTGAGCAGACATTTGGAAAAGAGAAAATTTATGTGGAAAACAGTGTGTGGTTTATTTTGTTTGTAGGACAAGATACATTTCCCTGCACAATCTAATTTCATATTTAAAAATCCTTACCTCGTTGTTACAGGATATCGATCACACGTGTCACAGCAGATATATCGTTAGCCAAACGCTCTGTTCTCAACAACCCCAGTAAAAGGGCCATCATTGAACGATCCAACACTCGCTCCAGCCTAGGTGAGAAAACTCCACATGTTCCTGTTGTACATGTTGTGTTCTAGAGGAAGTTTGACGTTTTCTGCTGCTCTGTGTAAATGTTCCCTCAGGTAGAGGATGAAAATGCAATGAAATAACATGCAAAATGTCTAAATGTCTTGTTTTTCTCCAATTAATAGTGTGCTATAAATAAAATGGACATGGGCTAATTGAAGGGAAATGTTGATAATGGGCAAATATGTGAATGTGTATTTTGTGTTTGAATTGCATCTGGTCTCATCAGCCGAGGTGCAGAGTGAGATTGAGAGGATCTTCGAGTTGGCCCGCTCCCTGCAGCTGGTGGTGCTGGACGCTGACACCATCAACCACCCAGCCCAGCTCCTCAAGACCTCGCTAGCCCCCATCATCGTCCACGTTAAGGTCTCCTCTCCAAAGGTACCTAACCCTAACCCTCACGGGAGGACACGGACATAAGAGACAAAGTAATAAGATGAGTTTAAAGTGCTCAGTAGCAGGTTTAGTTTACTGAATCAAAATATATATATATTTGTATGTGGAACTTTTAGTTGCAGGAAGGTTCCTGTTGACCATTGTTCCCCTGCGTTTCCACCACGATCTTAAAACTAGGGGAGATTAAGCAAAGTAGCCTGCTGACATTTGAACAACCTGTTCCATTCCAGGCCACAAGGCAGCGCTAATGCAGAAGACTATACAACAATGACTTTTTATGAATCAAGGAAAAACAACAACAGTAAATTCAAACTGTGCTGCTTTTGAGCAGAAAAAGCATATTCCAAGTCATGTACTAGTAGTGCCCCCCTGAGCAGGATTTAAAGATCTTGATTTAGACCCTGGTTCCTGTGGTGGAAACGCCCATTACCTGCAAAGGTTCCTAGTTCCTGGGGTAAATTCCTGCCGTCGACTCAGTTTAATATTCATCAGTCAACCCTGGACAAAGTTGAAGCATATCATATAATCTCTGCAGCCACTGTCCGGCAGGGTCAATCAGTTGGTGGAGACAAACAACAAGACATGTTAAAGGTAACTGGCTTGTTGGTCGATATTTTCCCTCCACCGGTGTCAGAGCTCAGCACAAACACTATTTGATGACTTTCATACAAGAGTGCGGTGTTGGTAAAGATTAAAGATCTGCACCGTGGCACCTTTGCATGGAAGAGTACGTCTGCTGCACTTCTTCCCTCTACACTGGGGTGACAGCAATCACCACTGAGACCAGTGGAGAATCTCCCAGACACATCCTGGTCTTCCACTCTGATGTTTTTTACACCGTAGTCTCCTGGCATGCAGCACCAGTCAAATTGACCAGTGTACAAAAAAATAAGAAAGAAGCAATCATTTTAGAATTACATCTCCGTCATTTTTCTTTCATAAAAGAAACACAAGTACAGCCCCATAAGATCGCTGTACACACAGAAAAACATCCTCAGTTGTTTTTTCCAAATTGCTCATTAATGAAGTCCCTCCACCACTGTCGCCTTCTGCATGTGACGAGGAGCAACGCAGGCTGACATGAAACGACTGTGATATTTGCAACTTGTAACTGGAGCATCATGTTCTTTTCGTGTGGTGCCATCCAGGTCCTGCAGAGGCTTGTCAAGTCCAGAGGAAAGTCCCAGAGCAAACACCTGAATGTCCAGCTTGTGGCCGCAGACAAATTGGCCCAGTGTCCTCCGGTGAGTGGGCATCCTCATCCTCTGGCCTTACATAAAATCAAAATCTTTTTTGCTAAATCTTATACATGTGTCAGTGTGGATCTTGTTTCATGTTTCTCATCCTACTTTTCCTTCCTCCGAAACTTCCCCTGCTCACAGGAAATGTTTGACATAATCCTGGACGAGAACCAGCTGGAGGACGCCTGCGAGCACCTGGCAGAATACCTGGAGGCCTACTGGAAAGCGACCCACACCTCCATGGCAACACCCCTAAACCCCCTGCTGGGACGCAACCTGGGCCCCACCACCCTCACCCCCTACCCCACCAGCATCTCTGGACTGCAGGTACAGAACCCGTACCATGGGGAACATTTTGATGTAGTTTTCAGTTGCTATTAATCTGTCGTGCTCTCTACACTGTATGACGGGAGATAATGAACAATTATTGCACTTTCACCCTCTCCAAAGAGACATGCAATAAGAGAAATGCATGTTTTGACTTTATTGGTAGAAATGTTATATTGGAAACACTGTTTCCACAGTTTTCAGGATTATTACAATGGGATGATGTCTAACAGAGTCGTGTTGTCCCAACCTCCCCCGTGTTGCTGGTATCTTCATGTGATCAGCAGAGCCAAAGAATGCGACAGAGCAACCACACAGGAGATCATTCCACCCTGAACGAACGTCGCAACCTGATGACGTCAGACGAGAACTACCACAACGAGCGGGCGCACAAGGGACGCAACCGCATGTCATCTGGTTCGCAGCATAGCCGAGAGCAGCAGGACCCGTACCAGGACTACCAGGACCCGTATCAGGATGCATACAAACCACATCGCAATCGCAGTTCACCGGGCAGCTACAGCCACGACTCCCGGCACCGGCTCTGAGCCCACCCTTCTCACCGCCGGGGCCCACGCGGCCCAGATTCCACCCAAAACAAACGCTACAACAGAGCTCAGACGGTCCCAAATTGTACCTGTTTGGTTTGCGTTCCATTTCTTTCACCTACCTGGCTATTTTCTCTCTTTCAAAGTCAAACAAAGTCACGTTCGGATGTCAGGTATTTATTTTTAATCGAGCTGCAGGGCAACCCTTTCAACCTACAGCCTGAGTAGTCGAGAGGTTCAGGATGCCTGAGTTAACTTGTGCTGTAAAATAAATCCCTTCAGTTTATGTTACTGGGACCTTTTTGGAATTGTACCAACACGAGGCTCAGCAGACGTGCAGCGGACATTGTGCTCGTTGCCCACGTCGGCAAGCGAGGTGCGGACAGTGGTCGGATGGTGACGGTGTGTGGGCTTCAAAGTGCCCGGGACATCGCACGCGGTCGGAGGGAGGTCCACTGCACACAGACTGCTGAAGGCTGCTGAGCCCCTTCTCCTGGGCCATGTATAAATCCTCTCACCATTTAGCTTATTGCATGCTGATAGATGATCAACCTCCGCATCCACTTCATTGATATTTTGTACCTAGCACTTCCATGATAAGGTATAGATACAGAGGTTCCGATTTCTAAATCACCTGGCGGTGGAGCAGGCGGCAGGTGCTGGGTCTGTGGTGGGGGCGTGCCGAGGAGGTCTGGCTGCTAGTTTTGAAAAACTGGTGCTTCAAATTCCCAAACTATTTTGCTATTTGAACCCCACTTCGAGCAAGGCCAGCTTTTCTGTAGCTTAGATTTAGGATTTCATTTGGGTAAAGACCCTCACCGTCACGAAGGGAACGGACTCAGATGGTGCTGGGATCAGATCTCGGTGACACTGTAGGGGAAGGCAATACGGCTTCTGTTCTGAACAGCCAGCACTTAGTTAGAGGAAGAAGTAATTGTGACAGTCCGTCAGATAGAGTGAAATACAATAGCGAGATACTTGAGATGCATTTGATGTTGTTGAGATGTGGACCGGCATAAAAAAACAAAGATGTGAAAACCTTTTGAGCACATTGGGATGTTCTGTCTGATATTTTTGCCCCTGTCCGCGTTAATATACGAGTTCTTCCTTTTCAGTCCGATAGACATTAAAGGAGTCGCTTTGCATTTATTAGCGACTGATGTCACGCGATTGGTTAACCGCTGTCAAAGTTCCTTCTATTCGTTTTTTTCGGGATTGGAGACTCAAAGATGTGACGTATGCAGGATCGGTTGCATCATGTTCATCCTCTGTGTAGCTGGCATGTTGTCCTGACTGCAGAGCATGTTACCTCCAGACGTAAAAATAAACTCCTACTGTAATCAAGTTGATGTTTGTAGAAGTGTAGGGCTCACTCCTTTCTCTGAGGAAAAAAAGATGTTAAAGGGGGGAGAAAAAAAAAAGGAATAGACAAACGAGGCCCTAAATTTAAAATGAACGATATCTCTGGAACCCCGAGGTCTGTAACTAAATATAGGGAAATGAAATGGTGCAGCGAAAAATCTTTTTTTAAGTGTTGGTATCTGTCATTCAGGAATGTTTCAGTGGATTGCATGACTCACATGAGGGGACAGTTTCTAATGATTCAGAATTTCCTTGTATGGTAGAACGTTGCACTGAAATGAACAGTGATCTCGCCTTGAACTCGCTGACGCATTAAGCTCAGACAACACGGGCGGTCGTTGACCCAACAGGGTGTTTATATGAAAGCAGAGAGCTGCTGTGATTGTTCTCATAATACACTCAAGTTGTCTCATGATTCCGATTTAATTATCTTATTATTTTCAGATAACTGTAATAGCTAGCTGGTTTTAATATTTAAATAAATACTTTTGGCTCAGTAGAAGATCAAATTGAAGTAGAGCAATTAGTGTTTCCTTGTGATCACAGTTTAAACATCTCGTCAATGTCATTTCACGCACCGCTGAGAGAAAAGAGCCCTTTGGAAAAATAAAATGCAATTTGTTATTTAATAATGATGCGATGGTTAATTCCTTTTCCTGGAATGAGTAAATACGAGAAACACTAAATGAACCCTTTTGTTTCTGTTGTCCTGATGTTTTCTCCGACATTCATCGTGTACAGTGTGACGCAGAATACGTTTGTCATGTTTAGACAAATCTTTAAAAGCTCCTCTTAAACTCTTGGATGTCTTTTCCCTGACGCAGCAGCAGATAAACGGTGAACGAACCTCTGAAAAATGCAAATAATTACTGGCTCATTTAATAATCCTCTCCCTTAAATCATTTTTTTTGTGTCTGCGATACACAGTGCTATCCCAAATGTCTAGACTTTCGTATTTTTTTCTGTAAGACAGAAAGAATAGAACAAAGATAAGTTAGGAGCTGCTGCTGTTCCGGCGATTCCCCCGCTTTAATACATGTCTCATACATTACAATTAGTATTATTATCTTAAATAAGTCTGTTAAACTTTTGACCCTAAATCAGTTTGTGGGGTTATTTTTAGAACATAGATATAAATTCTGACCTACATTTAGGATATTCGACTGTCCCCAATAATTTTATAGCCTGACAGTTTCAGGATTTCTTGAAGGGACCTAATTCTAAGACCTAATTTGAATAAATTTCCCCTTCTCACTTCACTGACGACAACTTCAAGCCTGACATTAAATGCAAAATGTTGAAAAGTAGCTCCTAATTTATTGATTTAAACTTGCAATTAGGCATCGTGTTCTCTTCATGATTCACTTTGAGAAACTCATATAGCACAAGAAAAAAGAAGTGGGTTTTAAGCAACTGTTCCTACAATGTGAATGTGGTATAAGGGCACAGACTATTTCAAGAATTATCTTTGCCCACAGACAAGGCTGCAAATGAAAAAAAAATAATGCTACTGTTTACAGGCATGCTTTTCTGTCTCTTTCTGCCCCATAGCATTGAATCCCATTGGTTGATTGAACAGGGAGCCATTTTCCATTTGAATTCAAGCCAACCAATGTTGAGCTGGGCTGCTTGAGACAATCAGAAGGGATTTCCAGACCAGCATCCCACCATCCCTCTCTTTGTGAACGCCCGAAAATGATGAGATACGTTTGCCCCCATCAGAAAGCCTCTGAAATCTGTCCTTCCTGGCCTTCTCGCATTGAACCTCCAAATTTCATTACTGATTTTATTTTTCACGGATTAAATCTCAAGGTGACCACAAAAATACAAAAAATGATCGGGAGGATTTTCTTTGGGAAAATGTAGGAAATCCCCCCCCCCCCCCCCCCAAAAAAAGAAACAAAAGAAGCAAAATAATTCACAATTATTCCAGTAGATGAGTAATAGATGAATATTTGCTGGCAATTATTTTTATAACAAATAAATGTATATAATGTCTTTGAGAGATGCTATTTGCTGTATACATATGCTGAGATGAGAACAACGACCCATGCAGGACACTTGGAATGGCAGTGAGGTCCAGTATACAAAGTTTTGGTAATGTGCAATACAAACGGCATGCTGTTTTAAAATGAGGAACTCCATGTACTGTACTATGCAAGCGCAAACTGTACATCGCTTCATGCATTGGCTTCCCCCCCGACCGCCCTTTTTCCGAGCAGCTTCATCTGGACTTTTAAGGGTTTGTTTATTGTTTGTTTTTTTGCAGCTAATGCGGTATTGCATGCATAAAATACCATTCTAATTTGTAAAAAAAAAAGTTAAAAGAAAAATAAGTGAAATTGGAGGTGATTGTGTTTAAAGCAAGGGTACAAGTGACTTAAAACATTCTCCTTTTTTTTTTTAAATAAAAGAGTGGTTCTGAAGTTGTCGAAAGTGCATTTATACTGTCATGACTGATTACAAAACATATATACTGTTCCAAAAAATTAAGCCAAGACTTAATTATCAGTCAGTTAAACAGATTTTAATCTGTCCATTTAGGAAGCACAATACATCCACATCAAATGTGGTTATGAGTAGCTGCCATTGTTTAGGCCATTTTAACGAAACAATGTGAATTTCAAAACACTCACATTTCAAGAAAAGGATTCTCATTTGGCAAATGCATGTCGATGCTGAACTCAGTCTCACTCCACATGAGTCCACATGGTTTCTGTTTTTTATTTTATCGAATAAAAACCTGGCTGTGTATAAAACTGACGTGATGAACAGTCCGTGTACTGGAGCCACAAACGACTTCCTGAGGCACAACACAGTCCTCCTGTCGCCGTCAGCCGGACGTCTGGCTCATTTTGGAGAAAGTGGCTCGAGGCTCTGCTCGGTAACAATGTTTCCCTGGAGAAGAGAAAAAAGGAAACTTGTGAGATGGATCAAGAATATGTCGCAAAGAGTTCACATGCGTTTATCTGAATAAATAGCCAGAAAGGTCAGAAATGGTACTGAGTCGGACCTCTTAACGTTCTCACGAGACTTCTGCCCTCTGCTCAGTCTTCCTTCAAGTTGTCGAGCAGCTCCTGCGTCCGTTGGGCAAGCCTCCTCTTCTCCGCCTCTTCCTTCTTCAGCGCCTCCTCCACCTTCTTGCCCTGGTAGATCTTCACCCCGGCGAACATCAAACACAGCAGCAGTGTCTTCAGAGCCAGGATGTACAGGAGGATGGGGACGTTGTCCAAAGCCTGGGGATTGGACAGAGTTCAGGTTTTAGGCGGACTGTCGACAAAGTTGTGTTTGCGCAACATGGGTTGTGAAAGGAGGGGACAGAAAGCTCTAGAACAGGCAGGGGTCCTGGAGACAGAGCCCCCCGCCCCCCGCCCCCCTCGACTCCACCAGAGGCCTCAGCTGTCAAGATGGGAGTTAATTTGGTCACAGGATGGGGAGGTAGTGGTGTGTGTGTGTGTGTGTGTGTGTGTGTGTGTGTGTGTGTGTGTGTGTGTGTGTGTGTGTGTGTGTGTGTGTGTGTGTGTGTGTGTGTGTGTGAGTGAGAGAGAGAGAGAGAGAGGCAGCTGCACACCATGTGCATTCTGGGATTACAGTTGTAGCACACAGGTCATGGGCACAGTTTTCATTGGACCACACATCACAATCACACTTTTGACATTACTGTACACTCTAACTGAAACGTCCATTTCTAGAGGCATTTGTTTCAATACATGTTTAACTCTTACAATAGATCTATGTTGTTCTACTCTCTCTCTAGATTTGGTGTCAATCCATTTCCATTCTGACGTTGCCCTAAAAACGAATCATTAGCACTGCCTGACATGTGAGAGCGACTCCGAGCTCCACACTCAAACACGATGAAGATAAAAGACGACATGATATATCTCTATCTATAGATGTACACACACCGTTTAACCGTTTATGTTCTGTCCCTGCAGCTAAATGCGACGTTGAGTTGTGACAAATATCGCGAGGCCTGCCTGCCTGCTTCTTTAGCCATAGTCATATTAGCATTATGCTAAAGAAAATACAAAAAAACAACAGAGCGAAATATTAGAAACCCTTAAACCACAACTGTACAGCGGCGATCAAACATTAATTAGGACTTTTTAAAGAATACATGTGAGCACATTCACCTTCCAGTTGATCATTGTGTCGTCGGTGGCGTTGACTTTTCCTCTTCACTGTGTTTACACAGTAGCCAGAGCGATATTAATACTCCTCTCGAGAAGGCGTGGCTTGTTGTTACGAGCCAATCAAAATGCAGCCTCTGTTTTGACGTGATCTCGGTGGCGTTCAGGGTACACCGTGAAAACAACCTGATAACTAGAATGTCTCCAGTCATCGTTGACAACAAGGCTCTTAATATTGCTCAACCACTGTGGCACTACTATACACACACTCCGCAGCGGTGCAAAAGAATGTATACGAGTATGAGAAACGCGTCTAGCTGTGTTTTCAAATTGAATTCCTCTTTTACTTTCTCAATAGCCATTGTTAGCTATTGTCAATTTTCCCCATAAGACTTGAATGCATCATATCCTTGACAGTGTTGCGTACTGTACTGTAAAGCTGAGAGGCACCTGCTCGAATGTTCTAGAAATGGAGGAAATAAGATCCACTCTACTTTAACTTCTTTACTATATACACATTATGCCTATATGATTTTAAATAAACTGCAGCAACCGGAAGGCTGGATGTAATTGGTATTGAGAAAAGGGATGTACGTGCATTGGTGGTTCAGTGGTAGAATTCTCGCCTGCCACGCGGGAGGCCCGGGTTCGATTCCCGGCCAATGCAACTTCCTTTTCTCTTTTTTCCCCCAATTTCCTGGGCGATTCGCTAGGATAGAAGAATCATTGTAACGCATTTTTGTTGGTAATAGTTACATACACGATTATTATTGTGTATATATAAGCGACTTGTGCGTATTGACTGAGAGATGCATTTTTCGAGGATCTCCTGAAGGCCACAGTGATTGGTACCTCACACACCTGCGCAGACGAACCTGTCGGAAACCGGAGGGAGATGGAGAAGTTTGGAAATGTGCAGGAGACGTGGTTCTAATTTCAGGTGCAATGTTTGGACCTTCCCGCTGCCAGTAAGTTTCAAACAGACTCGTCACAAAGGTTTTGGGAAAATGTGACCTAGCTATGGCCGGCTGTATACCAATTTACAAGATGTAGCTATTGAGGTGCGCTGCATTCAAGCTCTCAAAACTACCCTTCACCCTTGTTTTGTAGATTAAAGGTAAAAATAAATAAATAAATAACAACAACCAGAGACTACAGTGACATCTGTAAATGATTAATGCCTTGATTAAATGAAACCTTTGTCTGATGATTAATCCTAATCCCGTGGACATTCAATCTAAAATGCTATAAAACAGAGACACGTTGCAAAACTGTTGGTAATGAACACATTAAATTATGAATACTAGAGTGAATTGATCCTGTCAGACTTTATTCTTAGATGATGGATTTCATGGTTTATATATTTTTGTTATTACATTGATCTCAAAATCCTGTTTTAAGGCCAATGTTTGATTCTATAGTTCTTAAGCTTCCTTCAATTATGTTTCTTTAGTTTTAATCCTTTTTCTAGAACTTTGAATCACTTTGCTATAAGTTTATATTCCACAGATAAATGTGATCTACTGACCAGCAACACCGATGAGCTTCCAGTTATGTCGTGTGTGTTCATATTGTGCCCAGAGACGGTAAAATATTGAGTGATGCACCTTACTGTGTTTCAGAAGAAATCACTGATGATTATATAAAATGGTACAGGCGCTATTAGAACTTAAACTTAGAGCTGAAGTTGTCTCAGTCTCCTCAGCCCTTTTTTTCTTTCTGAAAGAACCTGTCACTCATCTTTCTAACACTCCTTTTACCACAGGCCAGTTTCTAATTCATCCCTTGCAGGTTTTCAGCTTGAATGAATGAGATGGCTGAAGAGTGTGAAAAACACAGGAGATCTCCACCGGCCTCCAGCTCCCTGATGTCGCCTCGCTGCTGCAAATCCACCCAAACACGGCTGCCAGTGGAATCTCCCATGCAGCCTCGCCGGATGAACAATTGTCCGATGGAGCAGGACGAGGACTCTGGGGACCATCAAGTTGTGACGCAGTCGAGTGCGCTTCCTTCATCTTCTTTCTATGAAGAACTATTTTGTACCAGGCAGACTCCCGTCCCTCTGGCCCCTCTGGCCAGCGCCCTCATGCCCTCCTCCTGGCCACAGAGCGATGTGGTGAGACAAGGTTACCTGGGGAAGCTGGAGCGGAACCACAGAAGGTATTTTGTCCTGAGGGCAGTAAGTCACACGGGGCCGAGCCGACTCGAGTGGTACAAGAGCCTGGAGAAGTTCACAGCAACGAAGAGGTCTGCTGGTAAAGCTGCGCTCTTTGGGTCGAGCAAGCAAGGGTTGGTAAAAGTATAAACATTAAACTAATGGAAGGGTTAAAGTCAGATTTTAAATAAAATTTACCTTCATTGACCTTTTTCATATGTCTAAGTAAATTGTTATGCCAGAAGCTGTATTGTAAAATATTTCACGAATATAAACATTCAGATATTTTCTAAAGTGAGGTTCTGATTTAGAGCTGAAGTCTGAAGAATCATTAGAATCTACAACCAAGTCAACTAATTCCTGCTCGTCAGGGTGATTTACCTGAGGTGCTGTCTAGGTGTGAGTCGTACTGGCAGTTCCAGGAGAGGCCACACGGTGGCGCTGTACGTGAAGGACCAGACCATCGTGATGGTAGTGGAGGACCAGCAGGAGCAAGAAGAGTGGTACACTGCCATTAAGAAACTGATGGAGGAGGAGCGCAGGGACGAAGAGCACGGAGAAGGCTTTGATGAAGACGATGATGGGTACTGCACTCTGCCTCCTGCTGCTTTCTTCAAAGAGGTTTGACCAGATATTTTTTTTTATTATGTACCATTGATATAAATCTAAGTACACTGAAGTGAAGTTGATTTGAAGTTATTTTCTCACACCTGTGGATTATGCTGTTGTTTAGAAAGGCCAAGTTCAGAAAGGGTTTTCTATTTTTTCAGGAGATGCTATTTCATGATGCTGCCAAAATCCCAGAAGATAGCCATATTGTGTAGAATTCCATGTGTCAGACTTCTCCCCTGTCTCAGGTCTGGCCCGTCTCTGTGAAGCCCACTGGTCTCGGTCGGTCCAAGTCCCTCACAGGAGAGTCCCGCCTCTGCCTCACAGCTGCCTCACTCGTCTTGGTCAGAGTTGGCTCATGCACTTATTTGCCGTCAGTTACAATACCTTTGCTGAGCGTTCGGCGCTTTGGCCACTTGGACGGCATGTTCTTCTTGGAGCTCGGCAGGTCCGCACCTGATGGTCCTGGAGAAATCTGGATGGAAGCAAGAGACCAAGGTGATTAAGAATAAAGGCTGTATTAATATTTGGACTGCCACACCATAAGACTGAGCCTCCTCTTTATGTCCTTTCTGTAATAGGAAACTCAGGGATTGCCCAGAACATTCATGAGGTGGTTCGGGAGACGGTGCGGTCTCTGCGAGCTCTTCCAGACTTCAGCCAGTCGCCAACCTCCAATCCTTATCAGCCTCAAGCGTCTCTGGTGTCGAAACGCTGCCGACCCAAATACAGAGACAAGCTGCTCAATGTGAGGCTGCCCCCCAGAAACAATGACATCCAGACTAGTCCAACCCGTTCCCACCCAGAGCCCTGCAGACCAGACAACACCAAGCCTGAATCCCCTCTAAGCTTCTCCTCACATCTCAGCCCTGCCAGATCCCAGCAGAGCTCCAGGCCTGAGACTGACAGCTACATGGAAATGAAGACGAAGCACTGCAGTGTGGCAGCCTGCAGGATGGTGGGCTGGGAGACGGGAGAACAGGAAGAGGAGGAGGAGGAGGAGGAGGAGGAGGAAGGGCTGGGGTACATGATGATGTCCCCACAGGGCAGCCACAGCTCGTCCGTGTTGCCTCAGGGTGACTATGTGACCATGGCAACCCAACAGAAACACCATTGGCCCCTCTCCTCCTCCCCCTCCTCTGGCCTACATTCATCTTTCAACAGGTAAGTTTCACTTGGTGATAAAGTGCTGTGGCAGAGTCCACCTTTCCCCAATGACTCACTTTCACATTAAAAGATTTAATTTTGTAAGTCGACTTTTAATGTGGAAAAACACATTTACAGTCATCAATACACTGTCACTCAGCTTGAACTTTTCCTGAGATAAGATTCCAGAAAATCCTGTAAAATGTCCAAAGTAACATTTGTGGACATTTGTGTTACATACAGCTCCTCTGGAAAAGTTCATTAATCTTCAGTAGCTGCCGTTGTGCCGGACATTTCTTTTGAGCACCTGATCTACAACGTTTGAACTAAAATAGTTAATTACAACCTCTATCCTTTTCAGCTCCACCTCTGACAGCTACTCTCCTGTGCACCCATCCCATTATCAGATCAGTGAGCACAGTCCGCCTCACTGGCAGTTGACCTCAGTCCATCAGTCAGAAATGGAAGCCAGCCAATCACTGACGAGCATCAGCCCCTCCACCGGACCGCAACAGCACAGACGACAGCCGGCAGAGACCGGGGCAGCTTCTTCTCCTGTGCGGAGCGTTGGTGGGTCTTACCCGATGACGAGGCCGGTCCAAGTCGATCCAAACTGTGGTACAGGCCGGTCCACTCGACTCCAAGCTGAACCAGACCGATCTGCTGTAAGAAGATGCCGCCTGTCGTCCTGTCTTCTGTCTTGTCTGCAGACAGATCCTGACTGATTGTAGACATTCAATGTTTTGCAATGATCTCAGTAACCTGAACAGGATCTACTTATTAATTCTGGTATAGCAGGCGACGTTGTTGTTACAGGAAGCAGCAGAGAAAGTAGAGTGTAAAGAGCTGATGAAGTAATAATTCAGTGTTTCAGTTTTGTACTTCATCGCACTTGCAAGTGTGTTTTGAGATATAAAATGTGCATGGAATCATGAGGCTTTAAGCTCTGAATACTGAATGATATATGCTTGAAAACAATTGTTTTTGTTGAAAATATAAGTCTCTAATTTGTCTGTAAATACACTTGGTTTGTCTTTGCTTGATCATTTGACCTCATGTCTTTTTTTCCTCCTTTGGTTGTTTTTGAATATTCTGTGGAATCGGACCTGAACTACACAGCACTTGAAGATGTTGCACTGTCATACGATGTAATGAAAAAAGAATAAAGTCACATGAATACACACTTTTCTGGCTTATTGGCAATATTCACACAGCTTAGTGTAAGACCTTGGATCTATATATGAGAATGACAGGAAAACAACCCAATAAATAGGATTTAACTTTTTAAACATGTATCTTGCAATAAATATCAACAGGGATGTTTAGTTTTGACCTGATACTCTCATAAATTAATCTTAACTTCATGTTCATTCTAATCAAATAGTGTAAACCAGTCACCAATAACACACATTGAGGATGAGTCAAGAGATTTCTGATTCAACCTTCTTCAAACTGGATCCTCACTCGGTCAAATTATGAAACTGTTAATAAATGAACAGACTATATTTTAATAACTGCTGCTGTATTGTGTGCTGTCTTGAACAGAAACAGAAAACCGGAACCGGAAGAAGAAAATATTCCAATTCTGAATTACCTAATCTGATAATATAGCAGAATTTAAAAAACAGTTATTCTCAGGTATGTTTCAGGTTGTTTGGACAATGAAATAGCTCATGTTACAGAAACAAACTCCACCCCTGTGGACTCAAACTTAGTACATTCCAACCGCCCCTCGTGTTTCCCTGTAGATTCAGTTGGAATCCTCCACTTCCTGTTTTCCAGTTGTCACTTCCGCCAGGAGCCAGCGACAAGGATGTTTTAATGTGTCGGTGCTGATTTTTCACAGTGTTTGAAGGTGAAAACCTGCTCGATGTGTTTGCTACTTGTGCTTCAGCCTGACTAGCATTATATTTACAGAGTGAAGTGTAGAAAATATGATCAAATAACCTCAAAAGAAAATAGAACCTCAAATTATATATTTTTTTAAATTTAGTCAGCCAACTAATATATTGTTAAAGAAGCACAGGAATTAATCAAGTTTCCTATTGAATTAATATTTTTGTTTGACGATGATCAAACTGTAATGAAGGGAAGTGATATCAAATGGAGAGAAGTAGTTAATGTGATGAGATCATTCACACTGATTTGTTTATTTATAGTGATGAAAAAACCAACACGTTCAGCTCTTAACTGTGAAAAGAAGCTTTGTGTTTTTGAGTTGTTAAATATACAGTACAGGTGTTAAGTGTACTACATATTTAACATTCAAATGTGGTTACATGGTGTAGTCAGGATAGCAAAAAAGAAATTCATACACGAGTACATCCACAGACCAATGTGACTGTAAAAAATTTATAAAGGTGAACTTATTTTGATCAAGGTGGATGTATGTTAAGTAACTTTGAAAGGTTTTGTCAAATTAAAAATAGACTAACAAGAAGCTTCTTTGCTCCTCCAGGTGGCGCTCCACCGTTTACTCCAGCCGTCCTCCACTGTGAGCCTGACCCTGTGCAGGAACATCAAGCATCTCCGCCGTCCTCTTCAACCGGACCAAGGAGCTCGACCTCCGTGATGAAAGTGTTCGCGGATGAGATCGTATAAAACACAAGTCCTGTCGTGAAGCCTTTCCTGTGTGTTAGAGGTGGTTCATCTAGACAGAGAAGTATAGTGTTCTTTCAGATGCATTAGATTTGCGACTAATGCAAGATTTGAACTCACCTGCCACCTCATGCAGCCGTTATGGCGCCACCACCTTACTCCATCATCTTGATGAACTCACCATCAGCAACTTTCAAGGGTCTGCAGGATTCAATACCACTTTGAATTAGACACAACCACACCTGAGGCCATGAATGAACCCACTACACCACCCGACATGCTGCATCTCAGGGAACATTTGTTGTACGTCAACCCGCACTTTGATTGGGGACTTTTAAAAAAATATTTTACAATTTGACTGCACATTTAGCCATCTAGACAGAGAAGTATAGTGTGTTCTCAGATGCCTAATCTGTTTGCATTAGATATGCGGCACGTGCAAGACTAAAGTCAATGATAAAAAGTACAGTCAATGTTCAAGATTGAACACACTTCTAAGTTTCAGAACCAACAATTTGAGCTAATTGATCAGAGGTCCACCTTCTATTGACTTCAAGTTTCTCTGAATAAGCTGGGGATTGAACCAGCAATCTCAAAACTGGAAGACTGACATGTACCTTGATTTTTATATTATATTGACTTTTTTCCATTTACTTCTACCCCGCTACAATCCCATGTATCATCAGAGTTTGAGATTTTTGTGAAGAAGTAGGAGTAGAAGTTCCGAAAATGTGTCATTTGTCTCCCTAAGTAGCTCAGTGAGGTAGATGTCAATTTAGAGTTTTGAAATTGTTGGTTTAATCCCCAGGTGGTTTGGAAATTTTTGAAGTCAAGGACCCAAAGTATACAGTCAATATTGGAAGGAAACAGAAGGTGGACTTAAGATCAATCAACTCAGACTGTTAGTTCTAAAACTTTGAAGTGTGCATTCCATCTTGAATATTGACTTTTTACTGTGGGTCCTTGACTTCAAAATTCTCCAAACTTGCTGGGGATTGAACCAGCAACCTCAAAAGGTCAAGTCTGTGATCTGCCTTGCTGAGCTATTCAGCCAGACATTCATAAGTAATTTCGGAACTTCTACTTCTAGTAGTTCACAAAAAGCTCAAGCAACTCAGATGGCACATGATGTCTTTCATCTGGGTCTTGACTGCAGACACTGACTGAGCTTTGACTCGCTCAAGCTGTTAAATGATGGACATAAAGATCTGAGAAAGAGGGATCAAATTCAAGATTTTTGTGAGGAAGAAGAAGTAGAAGTTCTGAAAAAGCTGCAATTGTCTGGCTGAGTAGCTAAATGAGGTTGAAGTCAGATTTGACGTTTTGAGATTGTTCGTTCGATTCCCAGCTTCTTTAGAGAAATTTGAAGCCTATGACCCAAAGCATACAGTCAGTATTGGAAGGAAATAGAAGGTGGACTAAAGATCGATCGACTCAGACTTTTAAGTGTTAGTTCTGAAACTTTGAAGTGTGCGATCCATCCTCAATATTGACTGTTTACTTTGGGTCATAGACTTCAAATTTCTCTAAACAAGCTGGGAATCGAACCAACAATTTTAAAACTTCAAATCTGACTTCAACCTCACTGAGCTACTCAGCCGGTATTCAAGATTTTTTTTTTCTCCCTTTACTTCTACCAAACCTTAAGATGTGACTCTGAGGTCACCTTGCCAGCTGGACTTGGCTCACAGACTCGAGTTCCGACTAATCCTTACTCACAGGTGAGTAACTGGGATTATTCATTTTATGTCTCATTTTTTTTTTCATTGAAACACACTGCAAATGAGCTGATTTTATTGTTTGTCTCTTTCCCTTTGTTTAACACAGATATGCTTGTGACATGCGGGTCATAAGATTTCTGAGAGAGAGGACCCTGGGTAACAGTTCCTCCCACTTCGTCAGGCAGCTGAGGGAAAACCACAGCTGGGAGTGGCTTAAGCACTCTGCCGTACCGGCATGCATGCTCAGAGTTTGATTCTTGCACACGAGTTCAAATCTTGCACGTGTCGCATTTCTAATGCAAACAGAGTAAGCATCTGAGAGAACCCTATACTTCTCTGTTTAGCAGGCTAAATGTGCAGTCAAATTTAAAAACATTTTTCCAAGTCCACATTCAAAGTGCAGGTTGAGCTACAACAAATATTCCCAGAGATGCAGCACGTCAGGTGTCGAGTGGGTTCGTTCATGGCCTCAGGTGTGGTTGTGTCCTATTCAAAGTGGTATCAAATCCTGCAGACCCATGAAAATTGCTGATGGTGAGTTCATCAAGATGATGATGTAAGGAGGTGGCCACAACGGCCCCTAAACAGCTACATGCAAATCCTCGCACGTAGGTTTGAATCTTGCATGAGTCGCGAATGAGAGAACTCTCGACGACTAATGGTGCGGATGTACAAGATTAAACATTTTCAGGAAATATTCACGGCCTCCGGTGTGGTTGTGTCCTACTCAAAGTGGTATTGAATCCTGCTCGGTAAAAAGAAGAGCTGTGGATGGAGATGACAGTTGGGAGAAACCACAGAAAGATTGCTGAAGTTGAGTATATTAACAGGATGGTGTATATTAACATGATTGTAACTTATTATAACATGATGTGTATATTAACAGGATGATGAAGTCGGGGGAGGCCCGAGAGGTTGTAGATGAAGAGTGATGATACTGGGGGTAACGTCAGCCCCCTGGCCCTTGAGACATTTAAACTTATTTCTGAGTAAAGATGTTGAACAGAAACTTTGTGGCAGTGTTTTCATTTACATAAATCCTACAAAACACAAACAAGTTGACTGAAAACGTTAGCAGTTTGTCCTCTCGAAAGCCAACAGCAAGTTAAATGCGAAAAAAACTGGGCCTGAGTTTCCTGAGTAAGACGCTGGTGAAGTGGTAAGCTTTTAGTCTCACATGCGAAAGGTTGACAGATCAAAACCACCCATTTTTGTGATTTGATTGAAACAAAACATACATTTAAACTTATTTCTGAGTAAAGCTCTCGAACAGAATCTGTGGCGTAGGGGCAATGATACAGGTATGGACATATTAGGGTCCATGGTTTGATTCCCGCCTTTTGCAATTTGTCCTCTTGAATGTCTGCTGCTGCTGATTTGATGAGAACAAACTAGAACAAACGTATTCATTCCGTGGCGTAGTGACAATGATACAGGTATGGACATATTAGGGTCCATGGTTTGACTCCCGCCTTTTACAATTTGTCCTCTTGAATGTCTGATGTTCATAACAAAAAACTGGACCAAGATCAGTGTGAAAGTTGTGTTGAGTGGTAAGACACGAGGCCCTGGTGCGAGAGACCTCGGGGTCAAGACATGGACCTGGAATTTCCTCAATTCCCGTCAATAGATAGAGGAAAGCAGGAGAAAATAATGTCTGTAATAACGTGAAGATATATTCACTTGTGAAATTCCCTACAAGCGTTGGATACACTGGTTGGCGTCGTGACGGTGTGCTGTGAGATGATGGGTAAAAAAATTTATGAATAAAATAATTTTTTAGAAAAAAAAACACATATAAAATTGGTTTTACTTCTATTTACCAAATGACCTGACTTGACCCAATTAAAAAAAAATTGAAAAATACACCTAAAAGAACATTACAAGACATGGACAGACACTAATCTGTATATGCTTAAAAGCACAAATTAAAAAAATATATGTCATATTACAAGCCATTACTTTCTCAGGCACATTCTTTTCTTTTTTTTTAAAGATCTGTGTAAGGTTCAGGCCTTTTAGGTTTAGTATCATCAAATTATGGTAAAGATATTGAAAATGAAAAGCTGGAGAATTGTATTACGGATCATCTGAACAGGAGAATTTAAGAATCAGAGGTGGAGGGATGAAGGGGACTCACTGGTAAAGATGGACGAACTGCGGATGAGGGTTGACGGGGTCCAGGGGTGCGTAGATCATGTGCACTGCAAGACAAGATGGAGGAGAGAGGGTCACAGTGGAGGAGTGATACACAGGTAAAGGTCTTAGAGGGTCCATGATTAAATAACACATGTAAGGTATTCAGTTTTTATGTCATACTATACTATGTTGTTTTTGCAGTTTTTATGCCATACTATATTATGCCGTTTTTTTCACATTTCACATATACTATGTCGTTTTTTTGCAGTTTTTATGCCTTACTATACACAAAAAAAGCAAAAATGTGCAGAAAATAAATGACTTGCTGGGTGGCTGCTGGGCATAATCAACACACCAATCAAGACTTTGTGTGTTTTTGACATCACTGATCCAGACACAAGTGTGTCCGTTAATCAGTACATTTACTGTGTCACTGTACAGTTTCATGTATCTATACTTTACTTAAGGAGATTTGTTTTTCTACTCTGCTACATTTTTATCATTCATTGCATTATATGTTTATTTTTTATTATATAATTCTGCCAGATCACTCAAAGGACAGCTGGATTAGTCCACTGATCCAATGACAGCAGACAGGTAACAAATTCACTCATAACAGTCTCCGTGTTGCTGCTGGCCTTGTTACTTTGAAAACTTTAAGTATATTTAAAGGCAAATAATGACTTTTTGTGTAAGTGGTTCTTTTATTTGAGTAAACCTCAGTGTGTTTGTTTGTTTGACTTCCTCCACCATTGTCATCAACCTGCCACCACTGAAGAACGAGCACCGGGTGTGTTTATCTCCTGATGCTAGTCAGGCTGCAGGTTTTCACCTTCAAACACATGTAAACTGTGAAAAAGCAGCACCCACCCATTAAAAGTTGAAGATGTACTCACCAAATACTTGTTCCGGGTTCGCCGGCTCCGTGAGGAAGTGACGACTGGCAAACAGGAAGTGGAGGATTCCAACTGAATATATAGGGGAAAAAGGGGGCGGGCGACTTGGGACGTACCGGGAGTCCACAGGGTTGAAGTTTGTTTCTGTAACACAAACTATTTAACTGTACAAACAACCAGAAACATACCAGAAATGACGGTTTATTCTGCTATATTATCACATTTGATAATTCTTGCGGTTCTGTTTGTGTTCAAGACAATATACAACACAGCAGCAGTTATTAATCTACCGTCTGTTCATTAATTAACAGTTTCACAATTTGACCCAGTGATGAGCCAGTTTGAAGAAGGTTGAATCAGAATTTTTTTGACATGCTTTCATATTTTAAATGTCCTCTCTAGAGTAATTCAGATATTTTCTGTACATGTGAAAATAAATGATCTACATATTGGCAAAAGAAAAGAGTAAAATGTTTTATTGTGTCAGTAAAGATCATAACATAAGGCACACGAACTGTAACAGGGTAGACGTCACACCAGTGTCTTTCTCCAGCTGTCATCATATCTCCTCATACACCACCACCTGTCCCCCATTCATACAGCAACACACACCATCACATCCTGTCTCCATCTGCAGGACTCAGAGGGAACAAGTCATCACAGCTCGGAGACATTGATGCAACACATTAGCAGGCGAAAAATGCTGCAGCTCATAGTACGAGGTCAAGCACACGGAGCCTTTAGCAAAAATATATTCATATGTAATTATACACCTTTTCTACACATTGAAGCAAATCAGTTATACAAAAAATGCAGAAACTATCTCGGTACATTAACTGGTGAGCCGTTTGTAAGAAAGTCCATGCTTGACATTAGCATCAGCTGGCAGTATTACAGAATCAAAAAATAGTAGCAGTACCTTTGTCTTAAAACAGTTATAGGAAAGAACTAGAAGTCCATATAAGGCCAAAAATATTAGCTTTTAAAACAAGAAAACATACACAAAAGACATTTCAAATATACATGTTTTTATAGGAGGACTGAAATATTTGTCCCTTTCAAGCAGTTTGAGTTTCACCCGAACAACAAAGACAGGTCTGTTGGCAGAGGAGTGTCATGGCTTCTAGATACTTTTTGGTTGAAATGCCAGAGTTCCCAGAGTTCAAAGCGCGAGGACAGCAACGGCCATGCTACAGGGTTACCACTAGTTTCAGGGCAAAAAGGAAAATAAATGTCGATTTTGAGAATAAAAGTGCAATATTTTTGAGAGAAAAGTCGTAATATTGTGAGCGTAAGTAAAGGAGGCAGTATATTAGGTAACAGCTGCAAGTCATGTTGTCAACAAGGAAAGAAATGAAATATTCTACGATCTGCACAATTCTGAATTATCTGATAATAAAGTTAATTTGTTATCAAGTAAAAATCGAACCTACATTTTTACTACATTAAGGCCTTTTCTATATCTATTGCCTTTTTCGTCATTTTATGCGTTAAAGTAAAATAGCAAATGTATACATTATATATACTGGATATATTCATATACTGTGATTTTATGTGGTGTCATAAAAATAAACTTTATTTATAAAATATTGTGACCGTTTCTTGTATAATTATGTCTTCATCTTAAAAATATCACTGATATTTTTACTTTTTACCTAAATATTTCAACTTTCTTCCCTTAAGAACACAATTTTGTTTTGCTGGAAGTGGCATTAAACCCATTATAATATATGAAACCAACTTTTGTTATGCTCAAATTAACAGTTTCCAGAGATTCTCTGATCTCTCATTTAGCAAATGAAGCTTTGTCATAAGAGACATTTACGTTTGATTGAGAAAATGATCCCATCATTTCACCTTTTTTTGTTGCCAAACATACTGTACATGGACATTTTGAAAAACTCAAATGCTGCTCAGTTAATTTCAGGGTCCTCTTGTTTAAATTATCCCACGTTCCCTGTAGCTTCCAGGCTGCTGAGTCTAGTACAGGTAGCCGTCAGGGAAAGCCAGCCCCTGGGTGCCCTGCTCCCCTCCGTCAGCCAGGTAAGGACCCTCCTCCTCAAAGCTGGGCATGGGGAGGCCGTCCTCCTCGCTGGGGGGCGGGATGGCGTCCGGATCTGCCTTCAGACTCGGCCTCTGGTTGTCTGGAAAAGCCATCGAGAAGAGCGCATCGGAGTTGCACACAAACTTGTAGACGTACCTTTCCCCAGCCACCTGCAGCAGGAACCAACCAAAGGTGAGAAAGATTAATGGCCATATTTTTTTTGAAAATTATTATTTAGTGATTTTGTAAAGACACTGATGATAAAAGAAACAAATCCAACTAATACTTCATGATGTAATTGTAACCAAATGTAAGATCTGAAACGTGACCTGCCTTTACCTTCTGCATGATGCCCTTCTCGTAGTAGTACCTCAGTGAGCGGCTCAGCTTGTCGTAGTTCATGGCCGGTCTATTTTTCTGAATCCCCCAGAGCCGAGCCACCTGGACACAACACAGGACAGAGAGATTTCCAAAGTTTCTCTTTGTATATATGTCTTTTGCACAATTTTGAATGACTTAATATTTGAACTGTGTGATCACTCAATATTTCCCTGCCGGCTCAATAAAGATGTTTTTTCATTTATTAAAGTACAAGCAACTTCACGTCCCTCAAATCTAAATCAAAATTTCTGCCTCCTTTTTCCTTTGTTAGGCTTTGTCGTGGACTGACCTCCTCAGGGTCAATCAGTTTAAACTCCATGTTGCGTCCCGTCCACACGATCAGGTGTCCGTTAGCTGGGTTGTCCAGCAGTGTGAGCAGAAACTGCCAGAGCTGCAGGGAGCCGCGGCGCTGGTATGGCAAACCCTCCTGTTTCACTTTACCTGCTGTGGTAACAGTAAAAAAAGCCATATTTTAGAATACTAATAAGTCCAAATTCTATTTTTTCAATCCACACTGGAGCACCTTCTTAGTTTCAGTCTCACCTTCGAGTCTTTCTGGCACAACACAAGTGTCGTCATAGTACACATGTGGCTCTCTGTCGTGACCAAATCCTGCAGGGGCGACAAAATATAATATGAGAAAAGGCAGACGACACAACTGCAAAGGTAATAGCCTTTTTCACAGCCGACACCACTCACCGATGTTGTTGTTGTTGTTCTGGTACAAGACAGAAGTTTTCCCAAACGATGACGACTGGCAAGTTTGAACCTCTGGAGGACACAAGTCAACACGATCAATCACGAGACCTCGTGAGCAACTTCCCCATTCTCTCAATGCTGATCAATTCAATCTATTGCCCCTGAGGAACAACCCTGTGGGCTGGATTCTAAACTAACAGGACACAGAGAGTGAGGGTAAATGTCAGCCTGCTGGAGCAGACGTGCCTCCACACCCTTTATTTATTCCTTACACAAATATGTGTCAGAACAGGTGAGGAAACAGAGCCACTCAGAAGCACGTGGATGACTCCTGTGTTTGTCAGTCGGCTCCAGGACAATGAGACCACACAAGTGCTGTGAGCAGTTCTGTGCTCACTTACACATACTGTATCTAAAGCTAAAGATATGATGACTGATTTTATTAGACATGCCCACACTCATGAAGTCCCCACTACAATGGGTCAGACAGTGGAACGTGTGCAATCTCAAAAGACGTTTATCGTCCTGAGGTGTCGAACAAAGCATACAAATAAAAATAGCTTTGTTCCAGCAGCCAACACACACATTAACCTACAGCTGTGTCCCAGTGTCTTCAGCCACGTTCAACATATACATAGAGATGATAAGAAAATTCCCAAAAGAGATGTGGCAGATCACACACACACACACACACCTGAGTCAAAGCCAAAGTCTCTTGGCTCCTGCTTGATCGTGACATGGTTGAAGGTGGTCCGGGGCTGGGCGAGACCCGGGCCAGGCGGCGGCCCTCGCTCCGTGTACCGCGGGTCCACCAGCTCCTGTTTGAAAACTCGGGGGCCGTGGGGAACCAGGGGCTCTGAGAGGTGGCGCTGGTACAGTGGGCGCCCGTCGCGGCTCGGGGCGGGGTACGGCGAGTTTGCCCTTTTCTCCGGAGGGAGGAAGGACAAGCAGGGCTCTGACAGCTGCCGCTGGAACCTGAATCGTGGAAGAACGGGCAGCAAAGGGTTTAAGGGTTTTTAACTGAATTTGTTTCCAGGGTTACACCATGTGAAGGGAAGTCCTTCAAGTAGTCACAAAAAGAAAAAATCAGGGAGGTCAGGTGAAGCTCAAAAGCTCTAAAACAGGAGGGGCATAAATAAAAGTTAGTATAAGAAAAGCAGAAAAAACAACCAGCTATGGCGAGAGTTTCATTCACAGGCCCTTGTGAGGAATATCAGGAAGAGGAGTCAGTGGAGCATGAAGTTATGAGTTGTAGGAGGCATACAGTGAGAGATGATGAGGAATAATCTGAGGAGATTAGGGGCGCAGGAAGTCACATTTAAAGGATTACTGAGCATGGTTGAGAGCGCAGGTTAGAGGGCTGTTGGCTTTCTCGATGTACACAAGCGTTGTTTTTTTTTAGAGTAGTGTGATGGATAAACTGGTACAATATGGAGGATAGTGAGTAGTTTGGGATTTAGAATGTAAACTACCGTCTGATCCACACTCCGGAGCAGAAGGAGTCTGTGATGCACCAATAAGATGGATGCCATGCGCATGCGATACCATAGTCATTATAAAAAAAAGGTTATAATCAGATCTCAACCTTTGTTCCCCGCTGAAAGCTGCGCCGGGACCGGTGACGTGGGGACGCGGCAGCGCAAACTGCTGGTTGTGGCTGGCAGGTGTCAGGCTGTGGTGGTGGGAGGGGCTCATGGGCGGCACGTGGCGCGGGATGCAGCCGCTGGTCAGCTGGGGGGAAGATGGCTGTAGCTGTCTCTGTAAGGGCGGAGGTCCAGTCGGATGGGTGGAGCCACACTGTGCTGCAGGTGTGGCGGATGGAGTCAGAGCTGGCTTGTTGTCACAGGCACTGAGGAGAGAGAGGATGTGATGGGAGGGGAAGACAAGCGATGCAACCAAAATGTTATCATATCACGCGTCGGTCTGGAATTGTCATTTGGTACCTGTAACTGTAAAGGCACATGTCAGCTTGAGGCGTTCTGCAAGGAGACAGGTCTTTGGACGGACTGGGCTCTCGTTTCACTTTGCCCACAGGCGGTCCATGAAACATCACTGCAAACACATGAATAATAATCATTATTATTTTTTAATAAACTCCAGATTAAAGTTGAAGAATATATACCAAACAACTAACGTGAGTGCATATGGTCGCCTCCACAAAATACCTTGTGTAGATGACCTGGTGAAATTGTTCTCCAGAATCCGTTTTAGTTGTAAGTTGTAAGAGAATTCACTTTCAGCCCATAAATACAGTGTCAAGATCATAATACTCCTCGGTCACTCGGTGACAAATCTCACAGTAAGTTATAACATTTTTGTAAAAAATGAGAGGAGTAAACAGCTGAGAAAAAAACCCTGGTTTCAAAATAATACCAACAGGATTTACTTCCTCAATAGGTCAAATTAATGACGGATATTTGAACATTTTTAGCTACAGAGCAATATCTACCTTTTCATGTACATTTTCAGCAAAGTGATGAAATAAGTTAAAAATTGATTTGACATTCTCTTTGTATCCTTTGATTTTTTTTTTGTGTTTGAGTGGATGAAAGAAAAACCCTCCTATCTGATCTCCACCTCCCTGGCTGCTGCCGTGACGACACCACGCAGCCAATGTTTCCATCCACAACACGACCGCTGCCACTTTTATCGTCCGAACCGTGAGTCATTCTGTTGGGGGGGCAGCTATCAAATGGCAATAAAACACATGCTGTACGTGTTTGGCAGCGGCACTAAACGCACCCTTTTACTCTGTATCGCCCTTATCTGTGACATCACGGTGTTTAAAAGGTACAGGTGGAGTTGCTGGAAGTCGTTTTTACAGCCTCCGCGTTTCCTGTGCCGCACAACTTCGACTCTCATTTAACTGGCACAGATCCAGATGTGGGCCACACGACCGAGGGTCACGTTCTGTACTGCCAGTCAGTGTGCGAACACTGTAAACACAATTGTATTTACACCAGTGGCCTTGAGGGAGGACACGGACTGTACTCGTTCACCTGGGTTTGCTGCTGCATTCATGCATTGTTTAATTTCTAACCAATAAGAGCATTAAAGTATAAGTAACTGCACAGCACAACTTACATATTAATAAATCTGAAAAAATAACCTCCCCTCCAATACCTATTGGTACTGATAAATGGATTCTTAAAAAAAACTAAACAAAAATGCAATTACAGCCAAGTGTTTTTAACAGTTTCTCCACAGGCTTTGAACACACATTTGTGAGAATGGATCAACTGATGGTTGGTTTTGCTGTTTCCGTAGGGTTGACCCTGACCCTAAGTCAAGAGTCTGGGCGATGGACTGCTCCAGGACAATGTCATCAGGAATATCCGAGAAGCATGAATAACAGAAAGGCGCGTTGTTCTACAAAATGCTCGCTCCCTGTCATTCAACTCTGAGCGCACCCTCTATAAATATTCAAGGAGAAGCAGCCACTCACAGTTATTGGACTGGAAATCTGGGACAAACTGCTCGTCGTCGGGAACCTGAGCTGTCAGGGGAAGAGAGAGAGAGACAGGACATTAAAGGACTCTTCCAAGTACTTTCCTGGAGAAACGTATTATTCTGTGTCTCAAATTTCTCTCCAGGTTGTTATATCCTTCAACCTGAAGACACGGTGACTTTTAGGTCTTACCTTCGGCAATCCAGATTTCTTGGAGCTGGCTCAGATCTTGAAAAAGCTCTGTACAGACAGAAAATATACGAAAATGCATGTGAAATTATTTGAAATTTAAATATAAGTAATACGTTTCATTGGTGGTTGCCACCTTACCTCCTCAGTAACTTAAATAAATCCTCTATATAAGATTCCCACCACTAAATCCAACTCTAACATATCAAACACACTTTAATAGACGAGACACGGTGCCCTCTTGAGCCTACCCTCTGTGTCCTGAGCCAGCTCTGTGTCCACAAACTTCCTTTTCCTGTCGCTGAGACACGTCTCTGCTTCCTCTGAGTGACACTTCTGGAGGTTGAACGACCAAAAAAAAAAAAGAACTGCTCAGTAAACACAAACTGTCAATCATTAACATAAATGCAATTAATCCTCATTTACTTTAGAAACTCACACTCTCGGGGACCATGAAGGGCACCTGTTGGTCATAAAAGCCGTCCATGTTGCAGGGGTCTTCAATCTGGAACAAAAGAGGGATGGGAGGACAGTTTTTTAGGGGAAACCAGTCACTGTGATGTATTCTGAAGCACTGACGCTGTTCTGGAGGTAGAATCGTGGCCCCAGTGGGTTTGTGCTTTTGTTACCTATATAACCCCCCCCCCCCCCACCTTACAGGGTTTACAGTGGCTGTAAACGCGTTTGTTGGCAATGACTGCATTATGCAATCCGATAATGTTTTTGTCTGAGCAGCCTCCTTGTGAACATACCAGGATGGATGAACAACGTCCGTTTTTTGTTGCCTTAGTAAAAGGAGGATGCCAATGTTTAATATGTCTCATTTGTTAAAATGACATTAGCAGCATGGCAAATTCTAACTTGGTTGGTGTGTTTTTCTACTCTAAAGGTAATAGTTTTAAAAATGTGTTTATTTTGTTATTTACATGAACTTACAACGTAACAAGCCTTGTGGTGACAGTAAAAGGGATACTGGTACATAACCAGTTTTAACTTTCAAAATGCCTCACGGGCTTGCAACCACCACAAATCAAATTTGAACCCATTTGGTAAAAGTGAATCCATTTGAATTCAGTGCAGCATTTGAGTCCACAGAGCAAACTGTCGCATAATGAGGTGGAGGAGTTACAGCTTCACCTCTTAATTATAAGAGAGTCCTCTCATAATCACAGCACATGGAAGTTTACAGTCAGGAGAAAATGTCTCCTCTTACAGTGGGGGCTCAACACCTCTGCTTCACTTCAACATAAAATAGAACACAGGTATAAACCGGGTTCGTTCTATTCTTGTTTTTTTCCAAGAGGCGTGAAAGTGGAGGATTTGTGAATGGACTTTGGTCCATCGGTGACCCGCAGGGGAGGACAGCGCGTACGGAGGGAGCTCCTTGTTTTTCTCAATGAAGTGAAACTTGATCTTCGCAGGGAGGGAGGGAAGAGGGAGGGGGTGGGGGGCAGCTCACCATTGACAAAAAAAAAAAGTGCCTTTGCCACAGTACACGGAGAAAATATGGCGATGCTCCGGGGGCCGCGGACACAGCCGCTGCACGCCCCCGAGGCGCCGCGCTGCACAGCAGACAAACGCACGCGCGCGGGGGCAAATGGACGCGAACGATACCTTTGATTTTCAGAAAATGGCGATCGCCTCCGAAGCTGCTGGCTGCCAGGAGCAAACCGCGACGATGCGGTCAGAGCACCGAGGGAATCCGACAGAGCTAAACAAGCCCCCCCCCCACATGTATATATATACACACACGCGCGCCCATCTTTTCTTCTGTGTGACAGAATAACAAAGCAGGACTCACTTGGTCAGTGACGTTTCGTGGCAGAGTGAATTGAACCTGACGCAGATGTCGTCCCCTTCATCCCCTGCAGCTCTGCGACTAGAAAAACTCACCAGTGGGATTTTTTTTTCTCAATGGAGCGCTCTCATCGCTGGGTCTGAACCGCCCCGAGCCCTGCGCTGTCTTCCCATTGGCTAGAGCGCCGAGTCCGTCAGAGAGCGAGCCAATCGGCTTCGAGACGGCGCTGACGTGCGTCGCTTGTGTTTTTTATGAATGGCTTCGCGGAGCCACATCTCTCTTAAAGGGCCAGAGCTGCCATTCCAATATAAAAGTGAGTGAAGTGATAAATAAATATATGATATTATATGATATTATATTACATGAAAGTACCTAATGCACAAATTTAAAAAAACAACAATAAATTTGTTTGACAAATATAAAATAACATTGTAAAAACAATAATAAACAATAATATGAAAACAGCTGCCGTTATTAACAATTAATACATTTCATTTATAGAAATCTTTTCATACTAAAAGCAATCTCAAAGTGCTACAGAGTAGAAACAAGATAAAAGTGCCACTACTACTACAACTGTTATTACTATGTATTATTATTATTAATAATAAACATCATCATCATAAAACACATGACAATAAGACTAATGTTTAAACAACTTTTCAATTAATCAGTTAGTCAACCATTAGAAAATGAATTGGACTAGAATTCATTCATTATTTTTTTTAGTGTAAGGGGCCATTTACACCTTTGACGAACCACGAGGTGTCTTGGGTTGTGTTGTTGAGTGAAGCCTCCTCGGCACATGCAGAAGGTTGCAAAAAAATCTAGACAGAAAATTCATGTATCAAATAATTTCAGAGAACATATGGCTGAAAACAGCTTCTCTGAGGAATGTAGAATATGGGAAATGTCTTTTTTAAGACATATATGATAATTATCAGGGCACATTTGTTCAAGTGTAGAAATACAGTACTACCTCTGCAGACACGCACACACACACGTTGAGGATTTGTAACTGCTACACGTTTGACTGATTTAATTCCCCACATCACACATGGCTGCTTCAAAGTCCATTCATCTCAGTGGGTGGCAGAACAGTTTCTCCTCTTGGAATTCCACTTTGGTCCCTTTCCACTTCATAACCAGCCCCTGCAGAGATAACACCGGATTATGTGTAAACCTGGCACGAGGTGCTTTTATAGGCCCGGCACCGAGGCTTTCATATACTGTACAGCGCCTCTTTGAAAACAGATGCTTCTGGACAGTGGATGCAAATCTAAAGCATAAAAACATGGTTGGCCATCAGAACCATGTTCCAAAGTATTTCCTCAACCTGGAATGCAGTCTTTGCAATTCTATACACCTTTTATTAAGTTCAGGAGACTTGCACCCGTAGTGCAATAATCATCATGCTGGTCTTATTCATATATATCCTTAATTGTCTTGGCCAAAATGATGCTGAATTTTGCAGATATCCTGCCCATTGCAAGAACATTTCATCTTCAGTAATCATTGGAAACCCTATTGCCAGTCCAGTCTAATGACTTCAGACCGAATGACCTGTTCAGATGGATGTTTCTTTTTTTTACATTGGACTTGGAAACTGCCTGATCAGCATCAGGGGATGCCAGAGTGGATCTGTGTGCGATAAAGTTTCCAGTTCAAACATCAGCTGAGCTCAGCAGGTCTGTTACTGATTTGCAACACCATCCTGTTTACCTGGGCGGCCGCGCATCGACTGCTGTGTACATATCATATCACAGATTTTTTTTTTATCCTTCCGTTTTGACAGATAAACACGCATGATATAATCCAACATTTCCTGCGACAGGATATTGCAGTTTTACAGTTTCTTATCAAACGTTTTAGCAAATCTTTTTTTATGATCTTATTTGCTTCTATTTTTCTTGCTACTATAATTCTGCCTTTCTGTGATATTAAGACAAAAATTTTGACTTATTTGCTCGCGGTATTGACTGTGAATACAAAGTCACAATTACATGAATCGTGATATTGACTCAGTAAATTAATATAAAGAGATACTGGTAAGAATAATTTGATGAATTCACTATTTGCTGTACATGTGCTTCCTGGTTGTTCCATTGAGAATGACAGCTCATGTCC
Organism: Scophthalmus maximus; assembly: GCF_022379125.1. NCBI lineage: Eukaryota > Metazoa > Chordata > Actinopteri > Pleuronectiformes > Scophthalmidae > Scophthalmus > Scophthalmus maximus. The sequence goes on from NC_061516.1 coordinate 3,122,226, forward strand.
TGGCCCTGTAATGAAGCTCTTACACCACTAGGAGGCTCTTATGCCTCCAACATTCTTGGTGTCCTGATTTTTTTTCTTTCTATGATATTTTGCTCAAATGTTTTGTGTTAGTGCCACACTTTGTGACCTGTTAACACAAACATCTGAATGTCAGCTCTTCTAGCTTTGTGCAGCACAGTGGCAGCAGCCTGTTGTATGTGCCTATATTCTTAATGACTCCAGATTTACTGTATGTGTATTTGGAAAATTGGAACTACTTTCTGTTAATCTTTAACACACCATTAATGAGATAATTTTCGTGTTGAAGTCAAGTCACTAATAAAGGAAAGGGAATGACATTGTCTGATAAGTCTGCAGTAATAAATTAATTTGTCAGAGTCACAGCTGCCCGACACACTGTACAATTATGTTTTGTTGTGTGTTTATTGCTGCTCAGCTGTATTTTTCTGCTGTGTCCAGCACAGGCTGTCATCTAAGAACAATGGCTGCTGGTAGACCAGGGGTCCTTTTTGTTGAAATCTCCTGAATCATCGGTGGGCTTTTGCTACCTTTTTTTCTTCTTTCAAGGCTTTTACCCTGACAAACCAGATGTGAGCACACAACACACAATTGGACACATGCACATGACACTCAGTGATGCTCTACCCCTTAATTTGGTGCAAATGATCCTATCCTTATTTCCTAATGATTCGTTTTGTAATCTAATGAAATAAACTCACACCCATTATGCTGCAGAGTGTGTGCCTTTATTTGCAGGTGAGGATGAGTGGAAGGGGACATGTGTGGAGTAAAGTGTGGTCTTTGGTGTGTCTAAAAGTCCACGACGCGTCTAATGGAGCCCACAGACGGATGGAGGGCCCCCCACTCTGCATAACGCCGGTATTCACCCTTCTCCAGCAGGTACTGGCGCCCCCTGTAGTTTGGATGCTCATAGAAGATCCAGACGCCATCGTGGACGTGAGCCGATTGGACGTCCCGGTAGCGCCAGCGGTCCAGCAGGTTGGGCAGATCTTCGCTAAACTCCATCATCTGGCCACCGAAGTCTGGACGTTCATAGATGCGGATCCTGTGCCTGCTGGAGGGCTTGAACATCAAACGAGACATGTGTTAACCAGTGAGCTTTAAAGGTGCTGCCAGTCAGATTTAGTTACCAGACGGATCCAGGTTACCTGTTTTACTTTGTTTCCAGTCCCGATGCTAAGCTCAGCTGACTGTCTGGTGGCTTTTAATTTCAATTTTCACTTTGGTCAGTAAAGTTATGTTAACTCGAAAACAGGCTACACTTACACGTCAAGTCACATTTCAGGACTTACATATCTAATGAGGCGACAGGAGCGGATGGTGTCGTTGAAGCCATTCCAGCTCTGGAAGTTGGGGTACTCCCCTCTCATGAGGAAGTACTGGTAGCCCATGTACTGGGGTCTCTCATAGACGACCCAGGCCCCACCCTCCACCCGGATGGAGTTACAGCGGCTGAAGTGGGAGCTGAGCTCGGGACAGTCACTGCTGCATTCGTAGTAGCGACCCTGAAAGTTCTTGTCCTCATAGAAGAAGATCTGCAAGACAGTATCTGCGTTAAACAGTGTCTGTTAATAGGTGCTGACTAAATCTACAAAAATAAGACCCGAGTGGTACACACTAAAAACTTGTAGATTGTAATGTAAAATACATCAGTTATCGCCCAAGGACACTAAGACATGCACACACAAGGAGCCAGGGATCGAACGACGACCTTCGTGCTGCATTGCTCGTCAGATGTTGTGGTTTCAGTGTTTTCCACTGCCCCCAAGTGGCCAAAAAACCCCCAAACAAAAACTAAATAAAACGACTGCAGCTTTAAAGTTTTTCTTAAGGTTTCACTGACTTTAAACCCAAGTTCAGACACATTAGACCACCAAAAATCTACAGCATCATTTCATGACAAGAAATATTTAGAAACCATCATCCAGCTTCGTCACAGAGCAACAATGACATTTCACCGATCGTCACTTTGAATTGAAACATTCATAAAACAATCCACCCGTTGGCACGAGGAGCACCATATTCGGTCATACAGTTACAGCACTCACCTTCCCTGTGCGCTCCATAATCACCTTATGTTTCTCTTCACCCAATCAAATTAAAGCCACTCATTCGCACTGAATCACCAATGCTCCACTTTTATATGAAGGCCAAAGAAATGCATTGCCAGGAGAACGATTGTCATTCAAATGAGCTCCCCATTAACTTTGGCACATTGGCTGATGCTGCAAATGTTTTAGCAAATGGCTTTTATATGTGTTGATGCAGAAGTTTAACTCCAGAAAAAAATTTGTTGTGATGCTGCTGTAAACTCACTTTACTTGCTTGAACTTTTTAATATTACTGATAATTTCACTCTCACTTTTACAGTATGTTCATGTGAGTTTAAAGAGAATTGTTTTGAAACTGAAAATATTGTATTCAGAAAATATTTAATGAATACTGCCATTGTGCAGTGTGTTGATAATGGCATATGTAATTTCATTTTTGTTGAACATATTTTTTAATGGTCTATAACACTGCATCAATGAATTTGTTAAATATATAATTCCAATGTCTATATCATGATTTATGCTATTGAAGCGTCTTAAGAAACCTTTTAAAGTTGGTTTTATGCCTGCAATAGTCTCGCTATAAAATGTTACATTTAGAATATTAATTATACTGAAACTATATTTCAAAACAACTTAATTTTTGAGTTTGTAAGGAATTTCAGGTTTCAGGAGGTTTGCAGAAAGACAAGTCGAAGCAGCCGATGAGCAGTTTCGGCGGGAGACGTTTATTTCAAGATGTGGTTCATAGCACAAAACGAAGACGATTCAAAGTGCATATGGGTGTACAGTCCTAAGACAAACAGGCAGCGTGGGATGTCACATGTTTGCTTGTCCATACAGGTACACATTTGCGTCATCATCCAAAATATCTTTGACATGACATGAAAAGATATTGTTCAGAATGCTTACACTCAGGACACATTCTGCTTCTACATATCCCCCCTTTTGAGGGTCTTCTAATCCTCAAAACACTGTGTCCTTAATCATCATTACCAATTAAAATACCTAAACAGTCATGCATTACTATTTAAAAATGTAAATACCTGAAAATCATTCCGATATTACTATAACGATGCTGATCAACAATGAAACAATTTCAATGCCTTCAACATTAGCAAGATCCCCGCAGACTCAAAGCATATGATGACGAAAAAAACTATAAACTGCATTTATAGGGAAAATTTCCTCATGGCCCCATCCCGTGTACAGCGACCACCGTCTTGGCATGAATTGAATCTGCCTTACATTATAAATGAACAATGGACAAAATGTAAATCAATAAAAAATAGAAAACTCATCCTAATGACATCAAAATCAAGATGACTGTAAATAAAGTCACAAAGTATAATTAAACATATAACGCATATAATACTTGTGTGATCAATCAGCGTACACAAAATATGAAAAAATTGTTTAAACTCAAAACTACCTAAAACATCTCTTATTTAAAAACTAACTATTTCATACCATGGACAGACAGATTGCCCTACATTGTAACATGTGATTTATGGTGATTATTAGAACGAGTCCTCCGGCATGCTCCACCCGTTGAAACATAGTCAGGTTTCACTTTGTTGTTCTGTTTAAACAATTTTCTCCTCGTGCCTTTATTGTTCCAGTTAAACAACGTCTTCCTCGTCCAGACAACCCGGACTAGGAAAAAAGGTCCGGTTGTCCAATCCCCATTTGAGCAAACTGAGATATTGTTCACAATGCTCACACTCAGGGCACATTCTGCTTCTACAAGTTATCCAACAAAAGCTCAAAATGATTTACAAGTTGGCTTTAAAATGCTTTATAACACTTTGACTTGAGGTCAATCACTGCAACATACCAAAAGGTTTAGTGTCATAGTCATAACTGGAGTCTGGAATACCTCAGATATGATGCATAATACAAATATTGAGTAATACGGATGGAGATAACAATGAATAACAAACAACAGTATATTATTTTTGGATGATGACTTTATTTTAATTTTATTTTTTTATGGCCACTCTTGCCCAGGATGACACAGTACGTGTATGTCAGAAAAAGAAGTATCCAAGTTCACCACATATTTGTAAGTGCAGAAGTTCCTGAAGTATCTGTGGGATCCAAGGTCAAGTTAGGAGGCCAAAATGATAGCAGGTATTAGCAAGGTATTTTCAATTACCTGCCTCTTTTATATAGTTAATCTAAAGGGTTGGTGTGTTATATCAAACATTTAAGCAGCCACCTGTAATATTCTCTTCATACAGAACAAAGACAATAAACCTAAGCGCATGCTTTGTGCGAACTGGATTATTCAATCGGCGATTCAAATATTTATCCAGGCTTATCACATTGTTCTGATGCAGTCAATCCTGTTTCCCAAATCAATGCAAAGCGTCCCAAGGCCACTGGCTGCGGCGGCGCGTGCCGACACAAACAAGGGGCTATGCAGGACATTTGGTTTGATATCAAATGCTTTGAGATGAGACAATGACAAGGCAGGAAGGCACCAGAGACTTTACAGGTGATACTGGATTGTGATATTATATAGTGCATAACTAATTAGTGTTGCACAAGTTGCTTTCTTGCTCTCGGACACGGTTGTTTGACCCAAAAATCATATTAATTCTTCAGTTAAGGCCAAATACATGTGCTGTGAGGTCACAGTGACATCGACCTTTGACCACCTCTGGATGAAGTTCACTAATCGGCTGCTATAGTGTTTGTTGGGAATAAAAACCACTGGTCATCTTATTTTGTAGGACAGTTATCACTTATCTTTGGCCCATTTTCCCCTATTATTATTTCATATGAAGAAATAATAACACAAAAACATGAGCCAATCTTCCACAGATGCTATACAGTCTTCCATATTCTTTGGTGTAAGAATCGTGAACTTTTAGTCTAAGATGAGATATATAACAGAAAACCCATAAGAACAGTCAGAGTTTGCATCTCATTTATTGATTGCGTTGTGTCTGATGAGGCCTTGAATCACTAGCTCAGGCCACTGTAAGTAGGTACAGTTAAAACTCTGTGATCCTGCGAAAGGAGCCGACACCAGGTGAGGCGGCCCCCCAGTCGCTGTGCTGCCGGTACTCGCCCCGCTCCAGGAGGTACTGGTGCCCCCTGTAGTTGGGGAGGTCGTAGAAGACCCAGGCACCGTTGGTCACCACACAGGAGTACGCCTCACGCAGCTTGCAGGTATCGTACACTGAAGGACAGTCGTCCGAGCACTCCACCATCTGCCCCCCAAAGTCCGGCCTCTCGTACATTCGCAGCTTCCACGAGCTGCCATAGATCTGAAAGACAAGAGTTTTGCTGCTAGACATTTTTAAGAACAGTACTGGCACAAGCACAAAACAAAATTTCTTTCATTTCCTTATTTTGTGAAATGGAAACCCTTTATCTACAAAAACATGTTGAAAAACATGCAACTGCACAAGAAAATTATCTCAAATGAGAAAAATGTTAATGCCAAGAGCTGATCCACGAGTATGTAAACAAGCTCTGTTTTGTTCTCCACCACCACCTAAGAAATGTGTCCGGCTCTTTAACTCGAAAATGCTTCGCTACTGTACGTTCACTCGCGTGCTTTGTCATCCTTCTGCGTGTGTATATTCCCCTTTAACAATTTCTTGGCAAATTGCTGCCAAATATGCTCGCTATTGTCCGCCTGGTTAGTCCGTTGGCTTCACAGTGTTTCACTGAGCTCGGTCCTGTGCCATTGTGCATTCCTGCCCTTCTGATCACTGCCCAAACATACTTTCTGCCACTTTCCAGACTCTACCGTAACCCAATTGATCTCAAATGCCTCAAGAAACCCGAATGAGGACTCTCACATTCTTTATGGCACGGCAGGACTTGACGCTGTCGCTGAACGCCATCCATTGCTGGTTGTCGCCGTACTCCCCAGGGCTGAGGATGTACTGGAAGCCCTTGTAGTTGGGTCTCTCATAGATCACCCACACGCCGCTCTCCACTCGGACGGAATTGCAGCGGTTGAAGTACGTGTGCAGGTCGGCACAGTCACTGCTGCAGTTGTAGCAGCGTCCCTGGAATTTCTTCTCCTCAAAAAATGTGATCTGGTGGGATAAGGTAAGAAATGTGAGCGTAAAACTGTGCGCATTCAAAAACATCCTTTCTATATGAACAAGTGTCGACAGTTTACAGGTTGCAAAAGCTTTTATCTTACCTTCCCCATTTTGATGCACTGTAAACCTCCTTCTTTGCTGCAGCCCCATCAAAGTATTTATCGATAAACAAAATGTGCAGAGTGTGGCAAGTCTTTCATACCCAAATGAGGCAGATTTACATATCAGCAAAATGGCTTGGAGCCATTTGATTTTCCCTTGTTCCAGTCTGATTATGACTGTATCAAACACATGCTGGAACAGTGAAGGCAAAGAGTCCGTGTCAGACAGTAATGGAAAGAAAAAAACAAACGCTTTCATGTATGCAGCTTTAAATTGTCTTCTACAGGAATCTGGCAAAGGTCCTTGGTAAGCTGAATGAATTTACGGTCCAAAACGTAGGGGCATCCAGGAAATTAGTTTCATATTAGAAAAAAAGACTACAAATAAGACAAGTATACTGAAAACAGTCCCCCTATAGATAAATGCTATAAGTACATTTATTAGTTTCAGGAATATGATAACACAGGTGACCGGGTGAACAAACACCCAGGTCACATACAGTATAAGGGCGACGCAGATGAGCTGTACTAAATACTGTAGGATGCCTTTCTTTAACCATTTGTACTGTGTTGATAAAGCTCAGTTAAAGAAAGCAGGTCGTGTTTTGGGCTCTTTAGTTGCCACATTAGACAAAACATCAGCTCACAATTTGGCCCGAAGCACCTGAACAGCATTAATGTGCTAACAAACATCAGTTTCACTTCAAATTCCTTGGTTTCTGTCTGTTTTCTTCGTTTTGTCAATGTATTTTTCATCTTTGCGTCTTCTACAGAGTTGATCTGTCAAAGCAAGGCTTCTCGCTCAAAATGGCCAATTAGCGATGTTGAGGTACAAAATCTTTTAGCTTCAACATGCGAATTAGTTGAGAAGCTAAGATGCAGTGCGACGTGTGAATTGTCTTTGGAACAGATAAACTTCTTATTTGAGATGTACAAGTCATATATTTAAAAGAAACAAAACTTTATCAATATTGTTTTTTTAAGAATCATCCCCCTACTTCTGTTTTTTTTTTGTATACCATCCACGACAGTAGTTTTAGTCTAGTTCAATTTGAAATCCACTTCTTGGCTTATGTCATGCCGTTAGTTGAGTTGTTGATGTTTTCCAAGTGCATGTGGGAAATTAATTTGAGTCAGATATTGATTTTACCAATGGTAGATATAACACAATGATCCTGTTTACTTATGTTTCTACTGTGGACTTGATTTTCTGTCGGCAAAACCTTTCATACCTCATCCGCAAATGCTGAATGTCAGAGTTTCCATAAATACACCAGTAAGGAAAACAATTAAAAAACAGTTCCCCGTGACAACCGCATTCCTATACAAACTTACATGAAATAACTTTGTCAAAAAACACGACTTATTACTGACATCTCAAATTGCAAGTTGTGAATAGTCACTACTTACTGTTGAGAAATTGTTACATGGAACTGAAATGACATGCAGAAATCAGAGAGACTGGATTTCAGCTTTGCTTTATTTGTTTTTCACATGGTACATTCATAGTTTAGATCAACAGGAGTCCATGATCCGTCTGATGGAGCTGAACCTTGTCGTGTTGCTCATCCCGATGTCGCGGAGGTTCCTGTACTCTCCTGGCCTGAGGTACAGCATCTTGCCTCTGAAGTTGGGCTGCTCGAACATCAGCCAGTGGCCTTCCAACACGTTGCAGGACTGGAAGTCGGACATGCGGAAGCGATCCATCATGTTGTCGCAGTCGTCCATCAGCTCTTGCATCTGGCCTCCGAAGTTCTCCCTCTCATAGACCCTCACTCGGAAGGGTCCCCTGTGCTGTGGATACAGAAACACCGGGATAATGACTGGAATTCTGAGATGAAGTAAAAAATTTAAAAGCCCAATCCTAAAATCTACATATTACAGCTTTAGCTAAGTGTTTCCATCTTTCAATTAACAAATGGGTTTTGAAACATACAAGGGTCAAATAACTGAGATGCTGCACTGGAGAAATGTGACATCCGGAGAGAACTGGACTCACCAATATCCTAATTTATTCTAAAAAAGTGTCGGCTACTCTTAAAATTGGTACAAGTTCTACATATTTTGTAAGCTTGATGATCTTTAAGTGGCAGCATCCTAACACAAATACTTATTTATGACCACTTTGCTCAGAATTCTAAGCAGAATCACTTTATCATTGGAATTAAGTGAAAGTATTCATAACTCAAGGTTGACAGATAACTAGCTTTTCAAGGAGCTCTTAACAAACTCTTGCGGCCCTCTTCAGTGAATGGATCCCTTGCGTCACTGAAGTTCCACCAAATGAGAACATTGTGATGACACATGAGCAGGTCCTACCGTGGGGATCATGCGACAGGATCTGATGCAGTCGCTCATGCTCGTTCCCATCAGGCGCTGGTTGTCTGGATACTCGCCCCTCCTCGCCAGCATCTGGTGGCCCATGAAGTTGGGCTTCTCGTAGACCATGAAGAGGCCGTTCTCCACCCTGCAGGAGTTACACCTGCTCAAGTAGGAGGTGAGCTCGGGGCAGTCACTGCTGGTCTCATAGGAGCGACCCTGGAAGTCGCGGTCCTCATAGAATATGATCTGCACAAAACAGACAATGATGTGAAACTGTACCACAAAGCAATACCTCAACGGCCAACTAAAAATATACTAAAAATCTTTCTCATGTTATTGTGCCACAGATATTTTTTTGGAAAGCTTCACTTACCCTCCCCATGGTCATGATATTTGGTAGTTAATCTCAGATGTACAGCTTCAACATCGACCCTTTGCCCTTTTATACATTGCACAGCCATAGTACATCCACATGGCCTGTGTTGAAACCTTTGAGTCATCACTCTATATTGTAGCACGGAGCGGCACCATAGAAATGGCAGACTTCACTGTATGTCAGAATGTGCTAAGGTTATTGAGGACTGAATATTGGGTTTCATGCTTGCTTCCAGCAACCTCAACTATTTTATTCATATATATATCCTCAAAAAAAAAAACATGGTGTGAATATCAGATAAGACTGAACTTTATTCGAACACTAACAGCATACGACAAAATTGCAAGAAACCCAGTCGTTTTCCACAGACAAACCATGCGTTGGCCGCATATTATTGGAAAATAAAAGCAATTAATAAGCCATTGAAAGGCCATTTAGCTTATTGTGACCCGCCGTGACCTCCATCAACTGCATTCAACATACAACAATAACTATTCAGGTGCGATGTAGAAAAAGGAATGCAGCGCCACGTGAACCTCGTGCTGAGTCAGCCTGCCGAACACAAAGGTGAGCTTGGTGGTCTGCAACTCATGGTCTGTATAAAAGTGACGCTGGGTTGGCATCACTTGAAAAGAGCAAAAAACGTCAACATGGGCAAGGTAATACTCAGCATGTGGTCGTGCAATTTTTGAATAATCCAGAGCTGTAAAAATATTTCTTCACTCTTCGGTCACAGTTTATAGATACATTGCTTCATCGTTCCACGGGGACAGAAGGTCTTTTCCATCCACGTAATACATCTTCACATTTAGTCCCATTTCATATCCACCTTCCTGTACATATTTTGTTGTTGCTACAGATTACTTTCTTCGAGGAGAGGAACTTCCAGGGGCGCTCCTATGAGTGCAACAGCGACTGCACCGACATCCACATGCACCTGAGCCGCTGCAACTCCTGCAGGGTGGACAACGGTTGCTTTGTGGTGTTCGACCGCACCACCTTCATGGGTAACCAGGTCTTCTTGCGCAGAGGGGAGTATCCCGATCTGCAGCGCATGGGCAGCATGATGGGCATGATGGGCATGATGGGTATGACCATGATGGACACCATTCGCTCCTGTCGCCTGATCCCAATGGTAAGACATTTGGATAATTGCCTGTAATAGACTGCAGAACCCGACTTGTTGGCCAAACCATGCACGTTTTAGAGGTAGTCAAGAAAATCAACACGGTTCTATTATGTCTCGTCCTCCTCCAACAGCACAGGGGACAGTTCAGGATGAGGATCTATGAAAGGGAGAACATGGGCGGCCAGCAGCACGAGCTGATGGACGACTGCGAGTCCCTCCAGGATCGCTTCTTCATGTCTGAATGCCAGTCCTGCAACGTGATGGAGGGCCACTGGCTGATGTTTGAGCAGCCCAACTACAGAGGCCGCATGGTCTACGTGAAGCCCGGGGAGTACAGGAACTTCAGAGAGTTCAGCAACATCATGAGAGTCAGCTCCATTAAACGCATCATGGACGTGTGCTGATTGTCATTCATTATAACAAATTGTGGGTAAAAAAAAATAAACCATATTTTGAAGTATCCCTTTTGCTTTTCTTTGTGTGCAGTAAAACTAAAAGCTTTACAGTTGAGCAGGGTTGTAAAGGCCCCCTGGCTGCCCTGAGTAGATAACTCAGAGGGAAACATCACCATTTTAATTCCTAACTAAAGTCATGAACTTAACCTATCCAGCCTGGTATTCTAGTACATCTAGTAAACTGTTCATACGGTGGTAAGCAACTGTGCAGTTTTGTTTAAATTCAAACACCCTTTAAAATAAGTTCATATTTTATTAGCATGTCTTCAAAAAAAGCTGTTTCATTCATTCATACAACAGTTTTTGTTATGATAATGATATCGTTGTATATTGAGGTCCTGAAGAATCAAAGTCATCACACCTCGATTCTCAAAGTTTGGATGTTTTTAAATTGTTCAACCCTTGACAGATCCCCAAAAACTTTTCCCCGAGCATTATCAAAACTACTCCTGTTTGCATAACACTGATGATCCATGATATATGACTCGGAGCTGCTTGAAGTAAACACAAAAACATTATGAAGGTATTATCTAGACTGTCCACTGTAAACAATCCCTCACATCAGAGGACCCCACAGTGTCATTTTGTGTGCCTTGTACTATACTAATGGACATTTGAATGACAAGATACTGTTATTTTATATTACGTTTCATTGTTACTGGTAGTTACTTTGGTTCTGGTTCAATCTCCTGTACTGATATTTAATGCCACTGAAGATGGAGGGTACAGTACGTCACTGGAAACACTAGTAAACGTAACAAGAACATGTGAAGTATATTTAGTCTAACCAGTAGTGGGGCTAAGATTAGAGTCGCACTAAAGGGAAGGTGATCTAAAATTACAAGCTCCTTCAGAGCATGAACAATAGCAACAAATACCATCGTGACCAGCCCATTACATTTTGCGCAAGAACACATTTTGGTCTGATTGTAACTCAAGATGACAGCACTCAGACATCGGGCGTATTTAAGTAGAATACTGTCGATACTGATCTTTACTTGCCAGGAACTAAATTGCAACGCAATGTAAATCTGGTGGGAAGTACAGGGTAAAAGACAATGAAGAAAGTTTAGAAGAGCGTCAAAGTCAGGGGCCAGACTGAGTAATGTCCGCTACACTGTTGCGAACATTAGCCACTGCAAGCTAAGGGTCACACTTGTGTCAAGTGAGGCTGTAGCAGAAAATGAAAAAATCATGAACTGAGTGAGGGAGTTATTGTTTCAACTTTTCATTTGTAAGAGGATTATATCATCTTTCAAAGCTTAATATTTTAGCTCTCAATAAAAGGTATTCAATTAAATCTTAAATCTGTCTAAATGTCAATTTGCTGTATTCTGTTCTATCAACAAATGCGTCCTATAACAATGGCGCAAAAGGTACAAAGGCATTGCAGTAACTGGAGTTTGCTTTGTTATTGTAAACTCGACCAGCACTACAGTTTTAATTGGAGTGACAGCCTTGATGCATTATACAGTAGGGACTTCCACGATGATAAGCTGACTCTGTCATTTCATACAATTGAGGGGCAGATTCTTTTCATGCCACATGATGCATAAAAGGCAGCGCAGCCGCGAGGAGAACAACAGAAATCAAATAGCGTGACCATGAGCGGAAAGGTAATGACGTGCACAGACCTCTCAATAATTTTTACACTGGACATTTAGAAAGTAACTTCTGCGATGCGACACAAAGCTCACGTGTACTTTCAGCTGGGGAGATTTTTCTAACACTGGAAACAAACGTGATCTGTGTCTCTCTCCCATGCAGATCGTCTTCTTCGAGGAGAGGAACTTCCAGGGCCGCTCGTATGAGTGCATCAGCGACTGCTCCGAGATCGCCTCCCACCTGAGCCGGTGCAGCTCCTGCAGGGTGGAGAGCGGCACGTTCATGGTCTACGAGCAGCCCAACTTCACAGGGCAGCAGCACCTCCTGACCAAGGGAGAGTATCCCGAGTATCAGAACACCATCGGCTTCAATGACTGCATTCAGTCCTGCCGCATTATCCCTGTGGTAAATACGTGCGTGACATTTGTGAGAGTGAGCTGACGAAGAGGACGTGTTCAGCCTTGCTTGGCACGAGGGGAAAAAAAAATCAAAAGGGCCCCAAACCCTGAACAGAGCATTCTCAAGTCAAGCTTGAAAGTGGGGTCTTGTAGCACTACATCTACGGGTTGTGTTAAGACTGGAGCAGACTGGTGCATGTCAAATGATACGTCCTTCAAAAAGGAGTAAAGAGATACAGTGACTTCATGCATGTTTTTCATTTCTTTCACAGCACAAGGGACCCTTCAAGATGAGGATCTACGAGAGACCAAACTTCGAGGGCCTGACACACGAACTGACCAGCGACTGTGACTCCATCCAAGATCACTATCACATGCCGGACACGCAGTCGTGCAACGTGATGGACGGCTACTGGCTGATGTTCGAGCAGCCGAACTACGAGGGCAGGATGTTGTACCTGAGGCCAGGAGAGTACCGGAACCTCAGGGAGATGAGCAGCGACGACATGAGGTTCAACTCACTCAGACGCATCACCGAATCTGCCGTCTAATGACTTATACTCCACTGAGAAATTTTGCAGATGATTTGTTTTATTAATATTAAAAAAAAGTTGTCAAAGTGAGAGGCAAAAAGAGAAAAAAAGCCTCGTTTTTATCCAGAAACTGTGATTTTTGTGCATTGTTTGCATGTAGTTCCAGTTGCACTGTGCAATCCAGCCACAATGAATTTACCTCTTTTACTGTGTGACAATAAAATTATTTGCAGCCTATCCGTGTTTAGCATCTGTGGAGACACTTTCAGTTGCCGAATGTTTTTGCCCAATTAGTGGTATTTGGTTTCATAAATTGATGAGTATAAAGTCAGGTCCAAACGTCTGAATACACTCATATGAAACAATAACAACAATGTTAATTGTCCCAAAACATGAGTAAAATACAAACGTAGGGGATGAAGTTTGTATTTGTATTATACATTATAAGATATCTGATCAAATATAAAACAAAAATACCACTACAAATATTATTTCATATCACTAAAATCCCTGCTCATTAAAAACTATAGAAAAATATACACTAGCCTATTGTTGTAAAGCTAAGCAAGTAAATGCCAATATTTTTTTATATTTCATCCAGTCGGGCAGAATTGCAGTTTACATGCATTCAATGCCACCGTTGCACCTACAATGGGAGCAACAATGAAAACATTGTTCAAGTTGTTGTTCAAGTTATCAGTATTAGGAGTTCCTCATAATTTAGACCTCATAATTTAGACATTTAGACTGATAATACTTCCCACAACAACACTCACCCTCAACCTTTTAACGTTAAACTGCAGTGACATCCAGGCACAGGCGTTACACCTAGATTATGTGGCCAAGTGATAAGTAAAACCGTAACAATATAAACAATACAAAATATGCATACGATACAAAAATCATATGATAAGAATTACATTCTGATTCCTTGCATCCATGTATCTATCATATATTGGTTGCCAGCTATGTAAACTTACAACGTAGTAGATTTAAAGAGCGTTTAACAAGGCGGTCAACTTTAAGTGCGCACTGTGAACATATATTGTATGATGGCACCAGTTATATCCAGATACTACACTGATTAGTCTGTGGAACATTTTTTCCTGGCTTTGTATAAACCACAATAATATGTAGAGAATCCACACAAACACACACTTGCTAAATCTGTCAAGACAGAATTACACAATATCTTGGTACAGTCTGCTATTTAGACTCGATGCTGACGCTGCACTGTTGAGCGGTTTAGGGTCACGGGCAGTCTACTGAAATAACAATGCGAGCTTAGTGTGTGTGTGTGGGGGGGGGGGGCCCAAACCAAACAAAAGCAAAACAGAAAGAACTGGATTGTGTTTAAAAGCTGCTGCTGACACAAAGAAAACAATGGGCTGTGAGTTGTAAGTGTGTACAGGGGGAAAGACAGTGGTTCTGTTCACTTCCCGGGTTTTCGGAAAAGAAGCATCACGTTGAATATTCACAAGAGGCCCTAAAGATTAATATGTATGTTGACTTGAGATGGAGAAATAAACCTTAACAAAAAATGACGTTTCTCTCTACTATGTCCAAAGTAAACCTCAAAAGTCAGTCAATCACCGTTCATTGTAGTCAAATGTGGAACTTTATCGATGCTACTGTATCTTTTGAGTTTATTCGTAGATTCACTGAGTGTTCCACCATCATCAACCAGCGCAAACTCAAAGGGGAGAACCTGTGCTGAAAGGAAAATAGCTGATTTGCCTTGTTGATCGCACAAAACAACAACAACAAAACGGTCCTGCCAGAAAAAGCTGACGAGCCCGGTCATTGTCTCGGGCTAACAATGACACGGGTCATCCCTGGGTTATAAAGGCAGCGTGGCGCCCACAGCTGCCGTTACAGTGTGACCAGGGTAAGCCGACATAATGGGCAAGGTAAGGCTGCTTGTTTCGCTTCTGTGGAGCGGTGACCTGGAAGGTTTTCTTTTTACACTATGCCACATTTCCCAGAATTTTCAGCCAACAATTATGTAAAATGTGAACATTCCCTTGACTCGTGTGCTTCCAGATCATCTTCTACGAGGACAGGAACTTCCAGGGCCGCTCCTATGAGTGCAGCAGCGAATGCTCTGACCTGCATTCCCACTTCAGCCGCTGCAACTCCATCAGGGTGGACAGCGGTGACTGGATGGTCTACGAGAGACCCAGCTACACCGGCTACCAGTACTTCCTGAGGAAGGGGGACTATCCAGACTACCAGCGCTGGATGGGATTCAACGACTGCGTGCGCTCATGCCGTATGATCCCTAAGGTGAGCCTCAGTTTGGTGTTTTCAGAGTCACTTTTGATCCTTTTTACGGCCCTAGGGGCAAATAAATCCCCCCATCTCTATTGCAGCACCAAGGCTCCCACAGAATGATGATCTATGAGCGCCCCGAGTTCGGAGGCCAGGTGATGGAGCTGACTGACGACTGCCCCTCCCTGTTCGAACGATTCCATTTCAACGACATCCACTCCTGCAACGTGATGGACGGCAACTGGATCTTCTACGAACATCCCCATTACAGGGGGCGCCAGTACTTGATGCGCCCTGGAGAGTACAGGAGGTTTAACGAGTGGGGAAGCTCGAGTCCCAGGGTGGGATCCATCAGACGTATCACTATGTGAGAGAGCTGATGTCTGCACACGGTTTATGTCAAGTAAAGTAAATAAAATAGTGTCAATAAATCTATGAAATGGTCACCATTCTGTCAACTGCTTGTTTTTCTTGGAAAGGTTTGCATAGGTGTTTGTGTTTGAAGAGAAGAAATTAGTACACTAACGGTGGAAAACAAAAAATTGCCAGACTATTATAAGTTTGATGGGTGGATCAAACATTATGGGAAGGAGAAATAGAACTCTGGGTACACACAAACACATACCGGAATGAAACGTACCGTCGTTCAGATACAGAGATGCCAACACTCAGTTTAAGCTCAGCATGTTTATTGAGAACAGAGAGAGACAGGAAGGTTCACGAGACTTCTAGTTGAGGTCAGTGATTCGCCGGAGCGAGCCGATCCTCGGACTGGCGCCGCCCCAGTCGCTGTATCGGCGGTATTCACCGGGTCTCAGGTAGAAGGGCCTCCCCCTGTAGTTGGGCTGGTCGTACAGCAGCCAGTGGCCGTCGACCACATTGCAGGAGTTAATGTCAGACATGCGCAGGCGGTCCTGGACGTTGGGGCAGTCGTCGCTCACCTCCTGCATTTGGCCCGACATATCTGAACGCTCGTATAATCTTATTTTGTAGGAACCACGATGCTGCAGGATGAACAACATGTATGAGTCAGGCAGGTGTAAGTCTTGTCTCGTTATTCCGCTGTACAGTAGGACTTTCAGCTGATTGTGAACATATGGAAAAGTCCAAACCCAACTATCTTATACTATTTGCTGGTTAACACATACAGTTTTACCAAAAACAGTTTGCAAATTCTCATGCGCAGATGGGTGCATTTTGACCAGCAGTCATTCTGATGTGCTACATCTGAATCCTCTACCACAGCATGTCTTTGCTTTGGAGACTTTAAAGGTTTCTTGTCCTCGACGTCATGCTTTTACGCCGCAACCGATCATTTTCCCACACCAGCTGAATGAGGCTTACCATGGGAATCATGCGGCAGGAGCGGATGCAGTCGTTGATGCCGATCATGCGCTGGTTGTCGGAGTACTCCCCCCTGCGGAGGAAGTACTGGTGGCCCAGGTAGTGCGGCCTCTCATACACCATGAAGCAGCCGCTCTCCACCCGGACGGAGTTGCAGCGGTTGAAGTAGGGGTGCAGGTCGGCACAGTCGCTCATGCACTCATGGTGCCGACCCTGGAAATTTCGGTCCTCGTAGAATATGATCTGTGAATATTTGTCAAAGCGCTGATTAATGAAGTCAATGTGTAAAACGTCTAAAATGTGACATGTTTTCATTCTGCATTGTCGGTAGCAACACGTAATGAACTTACCTTGCCCATTGCTTTATTAGTGGGGGGCCAAACTGACGCTCAATAGTTCCTCCGTGTGCCACTGTCCTTTTATATAAAGTTGCTGTGTGATGGCACAGCACAAAGTATTGTCATCCAAATAGGTTTCATGATACATCATGTATAGCGACGCACCACAGTGCAATGGTGACTTATTGTCCTGTTTTCACATGTTCATCACTATTGAATAAAACACCACAGTGTGCTAGCCGCCCAAGGCCACTGCTCACGGTATCAGCAAAACAACAGGCGTCATTTGTGTCCTTTTCATTCAAAAAGATTCCTGACGCTATATACGCCTGGGCCAGAACAATGAGTATACTGTATTTATGGTACACAAAAGTGCTGCAAATTATTCCTATATAGTATTTTTTAGGATTAAAAACAACAAACGACAAGACACATAATGACCAAAAAAAAATTAAAGCAAGTGTAATGCAATGACACAAGGTTCAAAGCAGATGTATTCATTTATACGTCAGGCTGGTTTGTGCCTTTGAAACAATTTGTCCTCTGATAATTTTGCACTTTCGTTCGTCTTGATTGTGTGGGCCACAGTAATTATATAATATACAGTCGCAAGCAGATGTACAGTAGACGGACCTTTTAAAAATGGTAGTAAAAAGAAAATTAGGAAACACACAAGTGGTGCAGGTAACCTGCACTGAACCTCTTGCACTCGCAAGATGATCAAGAACTGTGATATATGCCAGAAATTAACATGAAACATGTTTGGAAAATTGCAGAAAAGTATATGAAGCACATTTGCAAAATAAAAAATCAGGAACATTATCAATCAGCAGCCTATTGTGCATTTTATTTAGTTCTAGAGGGTTTTTTTTATGCAGAAGAGGCTTTTCAGATAATGCTGTGAATTACAGTCCATTATACACACACATACATAAAAGGTTACTCTCACTTCGTATCTCTACAAATAGATTTCGGAAACTCAACCTTCTTCAAATGAAAAGTCACTCGTGACAGTATTGAGTTCACCATGCAGAGCGCCGAGACAGAGACACACTTCGGTCCAAGTTCATGAGATTCAATCTTTTGTCATTCTACTGAGAAGGCGTTTGGTACTTTTCCCATCCTGCCACAGTCTTGATCCCATTCAAAAACACTGATTCATCAGGGCCCATGGCCTGGCACAATGTTGCGCCGCACTCTCGTTTTACCATTGGATGCCCACATGAATACACTTTAGTGTTTCAAATCAGATTTAACGATACAGAGATACAGATAAAGGCATTCCATGACAGGTGATTCATCATCTCCTGAGTGCATCAACCAACATACAAGTGCATTGTGTTGTGAGGCAGAAGTGAAACATTTGATAGATAATAAATGTCTACAAATCTGTGGAGGAGGAGGAGGAAGTGACATAAGGGATTTCTACCTTGAGAATTGCATATTGATTTGTCCCTAATTAAATCGAGTCATGTAGAAAAAGGAAAACCATGGTACTCAAGAAAATACTTCATTGTGTACTTCTTGAATAAATGTGCTCAATTGGAACATTAGTTCATTGAAATGAATTATAATAAGTTCACTCACCCAGTTTGGTTTTTGTTGGATTATGACGTCATCACTGCGCACGTTAAGTCTCTGCGTGCGTAGAGGGATGTGTGTGTGTGTGGGGGGGGTGCAAATGATATGCACCCTCTCTCACCTGTCATCTCGTTGAGTTTTGTGTCTTTCACAGTACATTTTCGTTGCCACACTGAAACGTTGACTCCGGGGTGAAACTCACATTTCAATCCGGTGTTTCCAAAGACCGCACCGCCCAAAGTCACCTCCGGCAGGAGCAGGAGCAGGGTGTGTGTGTGTGTGTTTGTGAGTGTGTGTGTGTGTGAGTGTGTGTGGGCGTGCAGCTCCCTTAATAAGTGGAGTGGAAATCACGTGTGTGTAGTTTGTAAGACAGTAAAACAGGGGTGAATTTGTTTATGATCACTTCATATGGAAATATAAATCCTGGAGATTTGCATCCCAGCCATGCAGCGTTGAACACTGTGACCTCACTGGTAAAAACTAAATAAAAACTATGGTAAACATCAACAAAATTCAACTACAAATTCCAAGGTGTCCTCAAAGCCAAATGTGTGCAGTACTACTCGCTTCCCACACGGGGGCGCCATTTCCCTGCTAATCATTATGTCATCGCTTCTTCATGCTGCATGTAAATCGTATCAATATCATATCACTGGTAATGATTATAAGACCTCTGAACTTTTCACAGACCAAATAAGTTTTTTTTAAGCATTTTTAAAAAATGAACTCAGCATATGTTGTTATAATTGACTTACAAATATTAACAGCAGCTTTCAGGGACTGAATCTCCTCATAGCTTCTGTATGATTGCTGACACTGTCGTTTGCATCTTGTGCCCTTTCCCTCTTCTTCCTCCTCCTTCAGACCACAACACAGCGAAAGTTTGAAGCCTCCAAGAGAGAGAAGCACTTGATTCATCGTCAGCGACACCGTTAATAACACAAGGGAAACAGGATTTTAGATTTGTCTAGGTCTCTCCAGGATACATCCACACAACTGTGGGTACATTTGCAAACATCTTTTCCTCAACATTTTCAACGTTGCACATTTCCCGACATCCCGACCTCCTCTCTCCACATTGTTTGTGCTCATCTGAGTAATGTGGGCCACACCATTACTTGTCATTCATTTCGAGCTTTTTTTAATTGCCAGGGTGAATTTTGCCAGCAAGTTCTGACTGTGCTAAATGAGAAGGGTATGTTTGATAATTACAGCAATTTACCAACTAACAGTCCTTTTATACGCCACAAAGATCATTGAAGACACAAGTGCTGTGAGGGAGTCTTTCCTGGCTGAGAACAAAAGAGGAGATTACAGCTGTGAGTGAGGATTTGCTGCTTCAGTTCAACCCTTTGTATCGATTATTGTCTTATTTCTTATTAATATTATGTCATCCCTGTGTGATCAAGGTTTCATGTGTGTGAGTGTATGCACATTTGTATTACTGTATATCATGAAACAAAAAAATGACCGCAAGATTGGTGCGGCACAGCAAACTTTCTTCCACTTTACGCTCATACCTTTTTATACAAACCCCTGCGCTTTACTCCACGTTTCAACAAATGATTTCCCTTCCACTCATTCGTTTTCGTCCTCTGCCCCTGTTTACCTGAAATGTCGAGATGTGAGTAATGTGGCTCTGAAGTGAGCTTTGTGCTGGAGGGGAAAGTACCAGAGCAGTCCGGGCAATCATGTCAAACACGGGGGAACAGCATCCCCCCCCCCCCCGACAGAATTAGGACTAGGTAAATCCCAATCAGCCTCAGCGTCTCCGGAGGCCAGCAATGGTTAATGTCTGGACTGTTTGACACAGAGGAAAACCCGCCCAAGTAATCGATTACAATACACTGCAACAAGATGCAAAAAGGCAAACAGGATTTCTTTTTTTCTGATCTACCACCTCTTTGGTTTGGTTAGTTGGAACAAAATACACATACATATAAGCAAAAGGTGCAGCTACATGGGTTAAAGTGCAAGGGAAGTGTGATCTGTCACAGTTTCCACAATGAAAACCCCCTTTATCTAATGTAAGACTAAGGTGAAAAGGTTAGTTCCGCCTCATTTGGGCAATTCCCAATTGAATGCAGTCTCTCATGGTTTTGGACTTGAAGAGAAGGAGTATATTTCCAGTGTTTGTACCTATACAGAACAAAAAGTCCTCCAGATGGAACAACTCCATTCAATCTGTCATCTCCCGTGTTTTGTGACCTGATGCCCGACAGCCGATGTCTTCTCATGAGCTGCGTGACAAACACTTGCGAGTGTAAGTAAAGTGTGACAGAGAAGAAATAAAGGGTCACACATCAGGTCAGACGTGCGAGTAACATTGAGAAAATGGCCATTTTACCTCAGTCGGTCAGTCAGTCAGACAGTCGTGGAGACAGAGGTTGATGAAAAATGAGCCATAACAGAAGGGTTTGACTCTGGCTCTGTAATTACTCTACAAATCTCTGATTTCCCCTCCTTCATCTGCAGACTATTTATAGCTGCTGCATTCCTCCCGGAGAATAAAATGATCTCTTTGAGACAGTACAATGCCAGAAATAACAGGTTTGGACAAACATTTGCTGAGGCGTGGTGGGCCTGGCTGACCATTACTGAGTTCCACTGCGGTTTCAGTCTACTGTTTTCCCCCCTCGTCTTTTTATTCATCTGTTATTCTAAATGGCAGTGGGTTTGCCGGGGGAGGTGTGTGTGTGTGTGTGGGGGGGTGGTGGTGGTGGTGGTGGTGGTGGTGGCGAGTAAGATGTGATGGTTCAACAAAATAGCTCGTGTGAACCGAGATGAAATCGCTTTGTAGTAAGGTTGAGCACAGCAAGGCTGGCTGTTTCTTATTTCTTTTTTTGCATGTGAGGGAGTGAGATAAAGCAAACACACAGTCGTAAACACACACCTTCATGTCTGGGAATACTCAGGTGACTACAGGGCTCAGACCTCCCTCTTTGTGCTCCATGCTGTTTATGTTACAATCACAGGAGTTCACTGGAAAATATGATCGACTGGGACACGTGGCTCTGAGTGTGTGTGTGTGTATATGCATGTGTGTGTATGTGTGTCTCTGCATGCCAGTGTTTTTAAAATTCGGAAGAAGGAAGACTTTTCTATTGACTGTGCTTCTAGCTTTTTGTTAAAAGAACAAAACATCCATTCCTCATCTTCAGCTTACGTAAGGAGTGCAGATCATAAAGATCCTGTAACCCTCACACTATGGATCAGTTGAGCCACCCCATTGAATTTTTTATTTTTCATCAATAAGACCAAAAAAAATGTCATCAGAATTAGGTTATAAGGAGACCTCAGGGGAGTTTTTTCTATACAGATACTCTTTTGAAAGTATTTTCATTTGCCCCATATTTATGGATTGTTGGGATAATCAAACGGACAAGTCCAAATGAAGTTAGATCTAAAACTGACAGATGGAGGTGAAGCGAGGTTGAGATCGGATGCCCTTCATGGGAAAAGATAAAAACCAGTGCACAGATTTATTCAGTATATTAAACTTCAGAAAATGATGCTGACAATCCTTTAATCAAATACGTTATCAGAGAGAAATTTAAGAATATAAAAGTCTGAAATGCCAAAGATGGAAGCTGTATGAAACACATCCCACACATCCCACCTAAATAACGAACCGTCTGCTCGTGTTGCTGCATTAACAAAAGTGCCACGGTTGAGATTCACGACAATTTCAACTAATGTGGTGGCTGCAAATAGCAGGTGCAGACAGACGTGGAATAAACACTGTTGCCAAGATGGCTGCCGAGCGGCGAGACTCGCCCATAAGAACTTTGTGATAGTGACATTGCGTCAGCTGTTATTTCCCAGATCGAACTGACAGATGTACAGTCTCAGGTCAGGCGACAACTACTGCAAACAGGCCTTTAAACCAGTATCCAACACAAAAATATATACTGCGCATTCTACACATTGTTGGGATTGTCATAAACAACCAGACTATTATTGGTTATGCCCATAAAAAACCTATACACGTGTCAGTCACATTTGTAGCGTATCAACATAACTACAGTATATTGTCCCTTCTCTTGCTTTCTCCAGCGGTTGTTTGTTCTTTTGTGAAAATGCCTCACCACAATATTGTTGCATTCCACAGCAACACCCATTGATTTCTCTAAATGCAGACATATTATTTAGGGTTTTATATGCTGGGGCCCTGGCTGTAGTTAGTGGGTGTGTACACGCTGACCTATAATAAAGTAAACACACTCAGCTGGGATCTGGCCAGTGAACTAGGAGTGAGGCCAACTCGCCTTGCTGTTTGATTTTACCTCGGAGTTCCCTTATTGAATAGAGCAGGTACAGAAGTTGTGACGCTTCTGTGTTATGTAATGTTGGAGCGTGACCTGTGATGGTTATTTTCAGGGTTGTGGTTCCTAATTGTTCCTTCCTAAGGGATCAGAATGTTCTATACAACTAATGTTACTCCCTCATTGATGGGCAGACTTTGTTATTACCCATGACCCGATAATGACTAGATTGTTTCATTGACTTGAATTGACTGTATGAAAATTGCATGAAGACCATTGTCCGACCGACATTAGCAGCGTGTGTGTGTGGGGGGGACGAAAAGCAGCACCCTCACCAAGAGAAGAAAAAGAAATGTAATACATGACAACTTTTCACAAATCTTATAAACGCCGAAAGTCATGGTGACCCCGCCTCCCTTTAGATACGGTCTGTGGCTCGAACCCGCTCTAAAAGTCCTCGGGGATCAGACCAGACGACTGCCAATTGCAGCTGTACTTATTTACTAGTTTCTGCTCCATGTGACATTTTGAATAAAACATCATCCATCGGGGAGAGCGACAGAGACCGAGGGGATGGCAAGTCGAGTCGTTCTGCTATCATTTTTTGAAAGCGGGATCATGAATTATTTGGCAGGAAGATAACACTAATTTTGCATTAGATTCACAGCCCAGTGCACCTGCAGAGTTTCAACCCCAACACACACGTACACACACACACACACACACACACACACACACACACACACACACACACACACATTTGTTGCCCTGCCCCTCCTGACACCCTGTTGTTTGTGTGTCGTGAATGTAGGTCAGAAATTTGTGTGTGTTTGTCTACCGCTCTTTTTGTGTGTGTCTGTGTGTGTGTGTGTGCGTGTGTGTGTGTGTGTGTGCGTGTGTGTGTGTGTGTGTTTGGTGTATGTGGCAGCAATGGATGCACAGTTTGTTATGGAGGTCTCCTGACACTACTACAAATAAGAATCTACACACACACACACGTAATCCAGCGGTAGGTCAGATTAATATTTCATTTGGCTGATGGACGGCGTCTGCTGCTCTGTGAGCCAAACGTCATTACGACACAAAGTGACTTAACTCTAATTAGAGCTGAGAATCACATTAACGCTGCCCCGTGCTACAGGAAGCCTCGCTCACCTTTTCCCATCATGGCTGATGTTTGGGGCCGTCGCAGCGATGTTATCAAATGTGCTGTAAATATAAGGGGGTTAAAAATGAAAGTTACAGATGTGAGTGAAGAAATGACAAACAAATTGCAGAAAGTATAGGTGGTCTTAGGCATACAAATATACAGAATCCTATTTCATCTTGATGACAAATATCATAACTTTGTGTTTTTCCCAATGCATTAGTACATTTTAATGCACAAAATTCACATTTTTGTACTTTTGAAATGGTTAAAATGGTAAGAATAAGAAAATAATAACAAAGCCATTTCATTTCGCCTGTGAGTGTGTGAGTGTGTGTGTGTGTGTGTGTGTGTGTGTGTGTATAATTTATGAATGATGAAGGAGTAAACAGCGTCACTTTAGTGACATGCTTTTGCACTTTGAATGCATGTGTGTTTGTGTGGATGAATTAACAGCCTGTTTGTGAGTATTCAATTTCTTTGTTTCCTTCTCTCTTTGCCTCTTTTTCATTCTTTTGTGGGTCTGTTCGAGGAAAACCTCGTGGAAACTCAAAAATAATCCTTAACTACAGTAAATGCTGAGTTAGCGCATGATCTGTTGTTATTCTGCGGTTTGAGTTATCATGCCCAACTGATTCAGTTTTGGGGCAATGACTGGCTAGTTTTTCTCGGGACAATGAACATCCAAAACATTCAGCCAAATCCTCACAAATTTATGGAAAATCTCAAGTCAGAAGATGCCTCTTTCAGCTCGCATGCAAGCTTGCAACTTCTAAAACCAGCTCCTGCACTCCCGATGCATTCCCCTGCACAGCACCATGCTTCAACCGTGGCGGGAGTCGGAGATGTCCTTGTTTTCTCCTCCCTCCATCCCTGCATCCCTCGCTGTGTTTGCGCTGAACAGATGCCAGCGCTGGGCAAAGTCCTCTCCGGAGGGGCTGCCAGCAGCATATTGGTTTATAATTAATGAAATTAGGGCCGCTGTCTGCCGAGGAGGCTTCGGTCCCAGTGTAGGATAGACGGCTGCCTGCCAGGAAGACAGACGACTGGAGCGATCGAAGAGGACAGACAGAGAGAGACGGATGTAGTTGGATCGCCGTCGATCCACTGTATGGCGTTCAGGATCTTCATCATCATCATCAGCTTTCAATGAAAACAGTTATATTGTTATATGTGTAAGAGGAATCTCACAATGTCCCATGAACGCGGTCAGAGCAGCAGGAGTGCTACATAGTGTCTCTACTTGTGTTTGTGAAATCTAAAGATGGCAATGCAAACAAAGTCAATGGAAAGATGCAGATGACGGTGATCAAATGTGGGTTTTCTCACAGACGCAACATAAAGATAGAGTAATGTATCGCTTAATCTGCTGGCTGTCCTGTCCAATGTTCCCCTGCACCATTTCAATAACTTTTTGCTCAATGACAACATTTACAATCCTGAGAGCAAAGTATCAGGGGATAGACGGCCAGTACAAAGAACATAGAAAGTAGCTGGAGCCAGCCACTGTGGCTGTTCCTCGCTGCAGTGTGTAGTTTTTTTGCAACTTGTAGTTCTTGGTAAAACACTTAACGTATGAAAACACCAACTGCAATTTCCCTTTAGCCCTGGAAATTAGTGGCGGCATAACTGTGGTTGAAGGGACACAAATACCTCACGGACTGCTACGTGAAATTAAATTGTTATGCTATACAAATACAGAGGCGTATCAAATATTGATACTTGAATTCATAATTTGGTGTGTTTTTAATAAAATATTAAGTGTCTTGCACATGATTACTTGACATTTACGCGCTGAAGTCTCAGGCCAGATGCAACTGTCAAGATAATTGGCCCGCAAATAACGACGGCCCACAGTCGCCAATCTGAACAGATGTTAGTGTTTTCCCGCAACAATCTCTGTGAAAACTAAGAAGACGAGACACTTTGACTAGTCGGGGCAGGAGGTAGTGATACCGATGTCACTGACGATGGTTTTCTTTGGTTACAAGAGTCCCAGTGAGACACGGCAGCGAGACGTCCTGCACAATACGAGGACCCTGAAACTGAGACATTGTTAACTGTATTATCTTCACCTTCGCTCTGTCAAAATGTCAAAATGTCTTCTGCAGGAAAAAAGGCCTATCGTGTTTTGTGTGTGCGCTCTCCAGAAAATTAGGCTGCGGAGGTGTACCCGAGTACACACACAAACACACACACCTTTTCGTGCCCACTAACCTTATTTTAGTGACTTGTGCGTTTCTCTCCTTCCCAGTTAATCCGGTTAAGAGCTGCGCGATCCAGCAGCAGCCGTCAATGCCTCTCCTGCTGTGTCCTGATGCAGCCCAAACCTCCCCTCTGCCCCAGTGTGACGCGATGCCGCGGCCGCGTCGCGTCACTTTGTGCCGCAAGTTTCCATCCGACCTTTGGTGAACATTCTCCGGGTGGACGGATCTGGACGTTTTTGTCGTCCCCTGGACATTTCAGTAACAAAAAGCATGCACGAGGAAAGATCATGTAGCAGCACTGCTGCATCTATGCACTGGGAAAGAGCTACAGGTGTGGCTCAATCGAAGGAAGCGTGGTACAGATGTGCAGGGTGGAGCTGGGCGCGGTGAGAAATGCCGTGCAGGGCCTGGAGGAGAAGAGAGGAAAGACAGGGAAGTGAACATGTTGACAAGAATGCAAAAGCTTCGTTTGAGCCCCGGAGACAGATGTACGGGGACTATTAAAAGTAAGTAGTGAGTAGTCAAAACGGTGAAGTCAAAGACAGAGACACACATGTTTTGAAGATTAGATGGATGACTTCCTCTGAGCCTCGGCCCGAGTGTACAGCTCCGTCCCTCCGACCTGACTTCCAGGCACCGGCTCCATCGAGCATCTTGTTTGTCTCAAGCCTCACTGTTATGACATGTGCGTTCGATGACATTATAAACAGGCAGTGTGGCTGGCTGGCAATGCCGAACCACTAATTGTTGTAATTGTTAGCAGTTGTCGGGCGGCTGTAAATATGGGACGTCTGGTTCTGAAGATTGTGCATGTATGTATTTGTGTTATGAACGTGCTCACATATCCCTGTTTGTGCGTATTTATGAAGCTTCATATGTTTCTTTGAGCGTTATACACTTAAACAATGTGTGCATGCACATGCATGTGTGTGTGTGTGACAACTCCAAACACTCATTTCTTTGTTTACATCACTGTTGGGTGAACTTAACCTTGAAGCTCACAGCATCTCCATCACATTTAAATCAGCTAGATCCAGATTTTCATTTGGAATTGCACGCACTAATAGACATTATTTCCGTAAATGTGACAGATTTCTTTCGTCAAGATCCATATGTGAATCCTGAGGAAATCAGTGAAAATGGATCCTGGATGAACCCCTTTGTCCGGATCAGTGCCAAAATGTACCTGGTTCTTTATTGGCCCTTGTCCCATCCTTTGACCGAGTTTCATGGAAATCTATTCTTTAGTCTTTGTGTTATCCTGCAGACAAACAAACAAGCAGAAAGGAACGGGGGGTGAAGACATACTCTCCTTGGTAACTGAATACTCTTGGAAGAATTTTCCATCGCATGACAACCTGTAGAGTGCAGATACCACAGTGTTTATCTGCTCGGGCAAACAACTTGCACCCAAGGAACGGTCACAGAGTGGAGACTCGAAGTAACCTTGAATCCAAACCCAGCCTGCCCGGCCTCGTGCGGGCAGCGGAGCGTGCTGGGCTGTGGGCCCCGTGGTGGCACCGTGGAGGAACAGCCGGTGTTAATCCAACCCAGTAATGGTTCAACAGGCTGCAGCGGAGGACCAGCGGAGGAGGGAAGGAGCGTGAAATGCCAGACACCTGGTGGCTCTTTCTGCACAAGAGTCTGCAGCTGGCGACGGGAGCCCACAGCCACCCGGGCCAGCTGTGCCTCCTTGGCGCCTCTGCTGTCTTACGCTGGTGGATTCCACTGCGGTCCACACGTTGTTATCCCCCGTCTACAGTATGTCACGGATATATGATGCCGTTAGATCACTTATTATAGAAATGATCTGTTGATTCTTTTAACTCGGAAGAACGCTTCGGTGCTTGTCAATGGTTCAGTTTTTATCTTCATACAAAACACTCAGTATACAACAACAATAGGCAAGGAAATAGGTCAAAAGTAAATCAAATAATAAAATAGTGATGGTAAATTTCCAGATGTGTAGGTTAGGTAAAATGTAATGAGTCTGCATGATGTGCAGTTATGTATAAATCTGTTTAGGTACAGTAACATTTAAATCAATATAAAATATACATGTGTGGTAATAAAAATTATGAAATTGAGGCATTATTAATCTCACACTCATTAAAACTCCACAAATATGAATAAAAAAATGTATTTATAATTAATGTAAAAAGTTACTTAAGTTACTTTTTTCATCACAGTTGTTTCTGGGTTTGTTGTTTTTTCCATTTTCACCAAAGTCAGAATTGGTGGGTATGGTGTGAAATCCAGGTTGATGAAGCGCGCTCGCTGTGCAATGACACACTTATTTACAGAGCGTGAATTAAGCCACTGCCGCCTTATGTAACCACAGAATGGATAAGAAGCTCGTCTACTCTCACTCTTGCTATATAGTCAGTGCTGTGGTCAAAACTGAGGGAGGCGTCCGGAGGCGTCAAGACTCTCTCTGGTCAGTTGGTTTAAAGGCAACAACATTCAGCGACCGAACTGGAAACAAAGGTCACTTGATCTGATGACCCCTTCTTAGGAGACTGTGGTCCATAGAAGATAAACCGAAATGAAAAGTTTCTCTACAATATTGAGCTTAAAAAAAAATGTTAATAAATTGTGGAGAAACAATGTCACCCAACCACATAGATCAATGACTGCCCCAAATATACTCTACCCCTCTAATTAACTTTAAATGTTTCCGATGGAAAGTTTTTCTATATATATTATTTACGACAAATACAGCACTTGATAAATGGAACATTAAATGATCAAATTCCAGACTTTTACAAGTTGAAGCACTATTAGCCTTTTAATTGTTTTTTCATTTTTCCCCCTTTAAGGGATTTACTTTGAATGTCTTTTAGTGGGTGTAAAAATGTTACAGGCTCAATGTAACGCTATCTAGAGGCGCACATCAAAACCCGCTGGTCCGCCACTAACACAGCGGAGCCGGCATAATTAAATGTTTGTTTTTGAAGGAGATGTGATGTGGTTGTTTTTCTGACTCGTTTCATCTTCGGGTTTTTGAGGGGTGTTTTCCCCATCTGTGTGTGTGTGTGTGTGTGTGTGTGTGTATGTGTGTGTGACGGCCAAAAAGTTGTGATGTTTTGTGTCACCATGTGTGTCATAATAGGTGATACCTCTAATACCTACCAGCACCGTATAGGGTTGATCTCACAGTTGTTCCACTACATCTTTTGATGGCTACTTTTAAGCTTTGTTTTTGTCACACTGTATTTCACCCATATGACGGCTATATGAAGCTGGCGAGTCTGACATGTGGAAATGTTTTATGAAAATAAAACCCAGATTTGCAAAAGAAGAGAAAGAATTCTGTGTTCAGAGTGAAAGAAGGACATGCATCAAACACACACAAACACGCACGCACACACACACACACACACACACACACACACACACACACATGCATCTGTAATTATGACTCTTATCTAATCTATCTTTATAAATAAAAACGCTAAGGTTTGACCTTTCTTTTACATACAAAAACTTTTCCCTGTGAGGTTGCAATGCCTGTTCGTTTGCATACGTGCAATGTAATACACACAAACACATGCATAAATATCCAAAACATCACACACCCACACGCACAGACACGCACACACACACACAGCCACGTGTTGGCTTCACTGATTACGGTGTGTTCAATGGTGCGTATAGTGCTGCCGCTGCGAGTATTAACCTGTTCATCAGAGTGTGTATTAACGTGCCGCAGAGCGAAGGCCTGGGGGGTAGTGTGTGTGTGTGTGTGTGTGTGTGTGTGTGTGTGTGTGTGTGCTAGTAGGCGACCACAGGTGTGTTTGTGAGCTCCACAGAGAGCCTCCCCATAACCCCTATGCCCCTTACCCTGAGCATCCTGGGTAATATCAGCCCACGGAGCACCTGCGTCCCTATCCCACAACACAAAGACACACACACACACACACACACACACACACACACCTCTAATGGTCCTGTATCAGCCTTCCACATGCCTCTAATAGCCAGCTGTGTGAGCAGAAATCAGGTGGACCGTACCGACAATCACTGATGCAGTTGTAATATTAGATGCGAGTTAACTCCAATTAGCTTTCATTGCACTTAAAACACACACACACACACACACACACACACACACTAAACAGGACAGTTTATGCTTTAGCTTTCTCGATTTTTGAAAGTACAGAGGAGATGTTGGCAGATGGAGATACTGAACAAGAGAAGGCACACTTGCTTGCTTTTCCCACATGGCAACAGTTAAAATTGTGA
This sequence comes from Scophthalmus maximus, assembly GCF_022379125.1. Taxonomy (NCBI): domain Eukaryota; kingdom Metazoa; phylum Chordata; class Actinopteri; order Pleuronectiformes; family Scophthalmidae; genus Scophthalmus; species Scophthalmus maximus. Next base: position 3,152,685 of record NC_061516.1, read on the forward strand.
TTATTCAAATTGTTATCAGGTGCCCTGGCGAGCAAAGAAGACTTGACACCGCACCCAGTTAGCAACGACTCGTAAATTAATCCGTTCCTAATGAATCCCAGAGTGAAGAGGAGAAATCGAACCAGATCTCTGCACAGCTTAGCAGCAGTTAGGATTATATGGCGTATAATGGATATGAGGTAGTAGTCACATAATTGTCAAACCATCAATCACACCAGGCAGCTGCAAGAATCGTATTGTAATTATCGGCTTTTGATCTGATCAATTTCATCGAGACTCTTTTGAATTTACAAAAATTGTGATATTCTCTTTTCAAGCAGACCTTTATTGAATTTACAAAAATTGTGATATTCTCTTTTCAAGCAGACCTTTATTTCCCCAGTTCCCCCTTTAATCTCAGTAGTGACAGCTCATTCACAGGTCTTTGTGTCAGACATGTTTTTGATTTCGTACACAGCGCTGGGGAGTCACAGCATGTTTTGTATCAGTCCCCCCACCCCTCTAATTGTACTGTTCACTTGGTATTTGGATTTTATGGCTGCTTTATTATTTATATTCATATGTCTGTGGTTTGGTTGGTGAAGTGAAACTGTGAACTTTGCATTTGTTCTCCTCATAGTGTTTGTGGTTAGAGTCGAGGATGACAACTATTCCGTCGCCTACTTGTACACAAGGACTTTCAGCTGCTCTCTTATATCTGTGCAGTCGTGATCTGGCGCGACAACTCACTGTACATTTACCTCCTGACCGCGTATGAATACCTGACAGTGACAAATAAACAGGAAAAGCACAGGAAATGTGTGACTCCAACAGGTAGTTCACACCGGCTGGGGAAAAAGGGCAAACTTTCCACAAAAGAGAATATTTTGGAAATGTTTTATCAGATTTTCACATCCTGGCGACAAACAGACTCAAACAAACGATGGTTAAACATTGAAGGTGGAACCAATCGATAAACGTTGTGCGCTCCATCCAAGGACAGAGGTGATTGTCAAAAGGAAACAGCAGATCGTCTGTTCTCATACCCAGTTCCTTTGTAGCACAAAACAGTGTCAGTGCTGCATTCCCACGTATGGCGACAGGTTCACTTTTGCAGGTGGATTGTCATCATTTACATCATAATGTACATTGTCGTCCACTAGAAAACTGTTCAGTCGGTTTTAGAAAAAGTAAACAAAAAGGATCATCATTTTAAAACTCAAACTGTGTAACACTGAGCTCGGACTTCTTTTTTTGTCACATTTACAGAGACATTTGTAGTCATATCAAACTAAACCATAGCAAAACTATGATTACAACAATAATCATTTGATTTTTATAGATACAAAGTTAGTAATAAATATTAATATGTGGTGGTGGGATGGAATTGATTTATTGTCAGTAAAGGCTCAAGTGTCCCATTCAGCTCCGTTGATGTAGCGGCTGCTTACGGCATGGGAAGGATACTCTGACAATAAGTTATGCATTTAATGACATCTCAGCCTATAAGAAGGAAAACGTCAGTGTGAGCCCTCTCGGCATAAACGTAATAAACAAATAAACATAAAGCTCGTCATCTTTAAAGATGGCTGAAGAGTTTTAGGATGAAAACTGATCAAAAATTCTTCTGCAGATTGTTTGGTGGAGTACCACCGTGTGTCATCTGTGAGGAATGTAGTGACGATCTAATACTTGTTCCATCCTCACCTGAAAACAACACTTAACATTTAGGAGGAAATATGTATTTTTTTCCTGATGTGGAATTTCAAATTATCCTTCTGCAGACAGCATAAGACCTTCTGCAGACGGCATCAAAACAAAAAGACTGGCAGTATCAGAAGGTAGGCAATACCTTCAGATCCCGTTCCAGTCAAACCATTAATCAGTATTTTCCAAAGTTCTTCAGATATTATAGAGCTCTGATTATCAGCTCTGTTAAAGGTGACGGGTGTGTGTGTGTGTGTGTGTGTGTGTGTGTGTGTGGTCTTCACAGTTGTGTCTCTGTCCTCTGTTTGTCTCTGATCTCTCCGTCTCGTGTCTCGGCTGTTATCTCTGCTGCTCTGCAGAGTGGGGGCTGTCCAGACTGCTGTAGGGGGATAGGGAGGAAGTTGCCGGCCCTGAGGTTTTCCCATCATCCACTTCTTCCTTCTCCATTTCCACCTCTCTCTCCTCTCTCTCCTCTCTCTCCTCTCCTCCCTCTGTTCTGAACACCTCCACCGATCCTCTCCCGTCCTCACTTGACTCGTCGGATGCAGAGAAGCCCTCCTCCCCTTGGCCCTCCAGAATGCCAACGCCTCCCTCGCTGGCATTCAAGCTCTCCCTGTCGTCCTCGGCGACCGACTCTCTGGCCTGGTTGTGGTGTTTGACGTTGTAACGCTGGTTCTGGAAGAACTTGACAATGGTGTGTTTGGGCAAGTCCAGCTGAGCTGACAGGGTGTGGATGGCCTCCTGGTCGGGGTAGAGGCCCATGTCGCCAATGAAGCTCTGCAGGATCCCCAGGGCCTCCAAGGAAATCCGTGTACGCGAACGGGCTCTTTTCGGTCCCCCGCCCCCGAGGCCGGGGCTCATCCCGCGCTGGGACCCGTCTTCTGAGCCATGCAACACCGGCAGTGGGACGGGCTGTGGGTCTTCATGAATCGGAGATGGGGATGTCAGAGGTGGCAGGGGCTGTCTGTGGAGTGCCTGAATCATTCAAAGAATAAATACTCACTTTTTGGTAAAGACGATTAACAAGAAGAGTCAAATTTCAGTTCAACAGTAGATTGAACAAAAATTAAAGGACAACTTATTAGATTCTTCTGGAGCTTTTCCCTAAATGTATTGTCTTTGTTTGCATATTCTTCCACCCACATACATGACCATCAATGGTCAGTGTAAATTATAGTATACGGCTTTACGCAAGGTTTGATTTGTTGTATAGAAATAACTTCTCTGCTGTTATGGATCCAAAAATTATACAACATTAAAAAAAGAAAGCTCTGTGTAAGAACCAGTACATCCATTACTGCAGTGAGTCTTCTAGACAACAAGTGGCTGTCGAGACACAACGGCATTAAACTACACTTCCCTCACAGTGTATGTGAACATGACTCAAGACTCTCAGCATACAGACCTCACACTCCTCATCGCCGCAGTAACAAGTGAACGGCTCAGCAACTCTTGCTCAATGCCCCTCTGATTCAGAGGAAATGTTCTACAAGCGGAAGTGTGATTGACCAGCATCCATCAGATGCCGACATGCACGCTAAACTCCCCGGATTCATCACACAACCGGCCGCAATACTCGAGCTTATTAACAGGGCGGGGCGGCCCGCACACCCAAACACAGGAATCCAACGCCATAAATCTGGGGCCCATCAAAATTAAAGGACCTAAATAAAGATAATGGCAATTCCTTTTTCTCTGCTTCAATAATTACAGGCTGTGTTCTGAATAATATTGAGGTAAGGGCCAGAAGGGAGGGCATTTTGGTTTCGAGGAGCGGGTGGGATGGAGGAGTGTTTAGCAGGAAATGTGTGGGCTGGTCATTTACCACTTCTATTTCCAATGACTTATGGGACACAAACATGACAAAGAGGAGGGCTGCTGAGGGGAGCAGGTGGTGGGATCACACAGAGGAAGCTTTTCGAAAAAACCAAAAAGAAATGACATGCTGGTTTTCACATATTCTCACTCATAAAAAAAGTGAGAAAATGTGCACATGGATTGTAAAAACACTGGATTCGTGCAGATTTTTTACACCAAAATAAACACAGATGTTCCCAAACTTGTACTAATATACAAACTATCATTGTAATGGGACAAAAACAAGCTTGCTGGTACAACTTTGTTCGCGGGTTTGTACCTGCTGCTCAGGGATGTGGAGGACGGTGTGGAGCCGGTCGCTGTGCTGCTGCCTCGACTCCTCTTCATACACCTGGTCTCGGTCGGACTGCGGTAACCCCAGGAACCTCCGGATGGTGCACAGGTTCTCCCACAGCGTGCGGTTATCGGGGCTCGGGCACTCTTTCCACCTGAGCAGCTCGCACAGCCAACCCTGGAACACACACGGAGAACAGGTTTGACAAAAATAGACTTGTGAAGACCCCTGACTAGCAGTTTAGCAGAAATATCTTTAAATAGAATACTTTGCATAGACCTCCCTGGATTAGTGTGATAAAAAAAACTAAAACTTTTCCTCAAAACACCACGTGGAAATCATGACAGCGCAAATTGTTCCTTGTGTATCAGGAAATACTGCTGGCTCATGTTTAGTACAAACCCAAAATTGCAAACATATTGTTTCATGACAAACAACTTCAGAGTACAAGCTTTGGTGAAGAGCTCAGTGCTCCGTGCTATATTCAAGTACACAACCATGTTCTGTAAAAACAGGTCAGTAATGATCTCCCTGAGGAGAATAAGGCTTTGATCGTTATGTGATTTATGTGCATTTCACGTTTGGTTACTCATTATATGGTGATTTAATGGGTAAAGTTTTTATATTCTTTAGTACAATACCCATTTCTGTTTTTGTGTTCTGATTATTTCCAATTGTGGAGGAACCTTTTTGTAGCAGATTTTATGGGACAAATGCAACATTACATGAAAGAAGTTAAATGAATGACACTGCTAAGGAATTAGAATTGTACGAGTTGACTCGTAAACTACTGTGAACGGACAATTCTAAAATAAACATGCTTTTCACTTTTCGTAGACTACAACAGAACAGAAGTTTCTCCCAAAGAGGAGAAAGAAAAAAAATGTCTGAGGGGAACAGTGTGTGTGTGTGTGTGTGTGTGTGTGTGTGTGTGTGTGTGTGTGAAGATTAGATTATATCTGCTAGGCTGACCCAGGATCTGCCACCAGCTGTTGTTTATGCGCAGCCTTCAGCCTGGAAATTAATGGTAATAATGTGATCATCCCTCCCATCATCTAGTCTCTCTCTTCTTCCTCACATCCTTCTGTTCTTCCTTCATCCCTCACTCCATTTCAGTCCATTTTATCACGTCAGCATCTAACTCGGCGTCTCTCAAGCACTTTCTCTAAAGTTGTTGTCGTCGGTAACAAGTTAGTTTTGTCGATAATGTGAAGACATTTAAATTGCTTTTGAAAGCGATCTTCCTCTTCTTCTCCCCCTCTCTCCCTCTCCCTTACTGCAGCGCAGACTCGGCCTTTGATCTCGACCTCGATCACCCGCATTGTTTATCTGAGGATGGAGACATGATGGTATGCCACAGCGGGTAATCAGATACTCCGCACGGCCACACACGCAGTCGCACACCTCCCTGTTACACCCTCATCAGCTCTTTCAAACATCATGAACTCAGCAAGGAACTGTGTACATGTATCACAGGATGTTTATGGATGTAAACATTAAAAACAACAACTTTATTTAAAATCTTAACGAGACCCTGTACGAATAAACAAATATATAAAAAGCTTGGAAAAAGTTTTGCTATATATTGTATTTTTTTGAAGACCCTTATCTCTGCTTGGATTATCATGTTGAGCATCTTTACGTCACATAATCTCAAATATGTTTTGTATCTCGACTAGTTGAGGCTCGAGTCTTTCTTTTTTTAAAGATTATTTATTGGGGCTTTTTAGGACAGGACAGCTAGTTGAGAAAGGGGAGAGAGAGGGAGGAAGACATGCAGGAAATCGTCACAGGTTGGATTCAAACGCTGGACCTCTGCGTCGGGGCATAAACCTCGATATATATGTGTGTCTATCCACTTAGCCACCCCAGCCACAGGCTCGAGTCTTTCTACACAGCATCCGTGTAGTCATGGTGCTATAATGAAATCCTGGCGTTGATCATTAAGCTTTTACAAACTGCTGTTTAATTGGAACTGACCTGACTTTTATTGGCAGCCACCTTGGCGAACAGAGCCTGCGAGACCTTCGCCCTCTTCATCTCCTGCTGGATCTCCTCGTAGATCCCCGACGTGATGTTCACAAGCGAGTCGAGCTTCAGCGGCAGCTCGACACTGGGCACGCTGCACTTTGACTAAACACAGTGGGAAACAGTGGTTTTAAATCTCAATGGAGGCCTGGTTACATGACAATAAAGTGGATAGTATTGTTTTATTGTTTAGTATTACTTATATCATTGCCAAAAAAAATGGCAGAAACATTCTTGTGTCTAATTACATTTGTAGGTGCAGAGCTGGTATTAGGAAGTATTATTGTGCAGTGCTGTGTACCTGTGTGTGTCTGTGTGTGCTTGTATTGGAGATGTGGTTGGTGGAGTGGATGTGGTTGGTGGAGAGGATGTGGTTGGTGTTGGTGCTCCTCTCTCTCTCCTCCTGGTAGATGCGGTCTCGCTCGCCCTCGGGGAGGTTGAGGAAGTTCTGCATTGCCTTCAGGTTGACCAGCAGCGACTGAGAGGCAGCGCGGACGTCCTCCTCCTTGCGAAGGATCTCTGACAGCAAGCCCTGCAGCAAACACACACACACCCATCACACAGTTATGTTTTAGGTAATAAACTTCAGTATATCATCTCTGGTAAACGTTGAGACCATTTTATTTCAGTTTACCTGTGTGCGGTTAAAAGCCACCCGGGCAAATACTGCTTGGGAAACGCTGGCCCTCTTCAGCTCGTTCCTGACCTGCTGGTAAATGTCAGGGGAGACTTCCGGCCCTGAACAGTTGAGGCCTGGCTCATTGGCTGTGCCCTTGCAGGCCTTGGCGATGGGCGGGTGGTTGAGGAACTGCTGGTTGACTCCCTGTGGGTGCTGGTGGGCGAGCAGGCGGCTGACAGCCAGCTGTTGGTTGATAAGGTGAGCCATGGCGAGCTGCTGACGGACGAGCTGAGGGGACAGGAGGCTGCCATGGCCCAGGAGCGGTGGAGCCTGGGGACGCAGCTGAGGATTGGGATGGTGCTGGTTGGCGGGGTGGGGCAGACAGTGAGGCTGAGTGGGGTTGTGGGCATCTACGAGGACACTCTTGATGGGAAGAGCTCCGGGGCCACCAATGGTGCCCAAATGGGTGGAGGAGGGTAAGAGAGAGGGAGGGCGCTGGCTGATGATGCTAAGGTCCAATTCCCTCTCCACTGTGCCACACACACACACACACACACACACACACACACACACACACACACACACACACACACACACACACACACACACACACACACACACACACACACACACACACACACACACACACACACACACACACCATGGTTATCACAAGATGCAGCATATAACTCTAAAATCATTAATTTCTAAATGTACCTTTTATATCTGATTTGTCCTGTGCTGACCACATCTTCTCCATGTATTCACCTGAGGGGGAAACAAAAGAGCGGTAAATTTCACCCATGCTTTGCACATACAGTATAAACGTCCAAATTAGTAAAGGACAGAAGTTCTTTGGTTCTGCACATTATACATCAGTAACATGTATTTGTCATAGCACGACACAATAGATCAGAACATTAGATTTCCCTCCATGCAACAAAAACATTGTTGAACGTGAACACAAAAGTACTTTCTTTTACATTATATCTGGAACATTAATACTTTCAATCGAATTTCTAGAAACCACATTTTCACATTATCATCCAGAGTCTGTAAAAGCCAAGTTGCATTTTATTATGGTGAAAATAGCAACAAAAAATATTGTTGTTATCTGCAAATTTAAAAAATCACAGCATCACAATGAGTGTGAGGAGAAGAACTGAGCCACAGGTTGATGCAGAGGTACGGGTTCGCTTTTCACTCGCAAGCTATCTCAGGATAGGTTTATCAAATAAGTGAAGAATGTTTCCTCTCTGTCACTGCGTTGAACCCGAGTCTCTTCTGTTCTGGATTTTTAACGGCCTCTCTGCTCTTCTCCACACAAATCTGCTTCTTATTATGCCTCTACTGGGTTTGGTTGAGAGTCGCATTTTCGGTTATTAAGGGAATAAAAGTTGGAGTGAGGTTTGGCAGGGCTTCAGCTTTTTACCTTCCCTCTGTGTGTGTGTGTGTGTGTGTGTGTGTGTGTGTGTGTGTGTGTGCGTGCGTGCGTGCGTGCGTGTGTGTATGTGTGTGTGTGTGTGTATGTGTGTGTGTGTGTGTGTGTGTGTGGAATAAGTGTAAGAGGAGCTCTTATTGCTGGCTTTTGGTGCTGTGTGTGTGTGTGTGTGTGTGTGTGTATGTGTGTATGTGTTTGTGTGTGTGTTGGGGGTGGCTGCTGCTGTTTTCCATTAGGAGTTAAGAGCATTTAGTTTTGTCATGTGTATTAAGGGTGACATTAATGTGAACCATGTGACAGCTCCTTCCTACTGAGAGCTGTCACTGACAGACATCTCATGCTGCACATTAGACACATGCAGGCTGACACATGCTCGTAAACCTACCGGGGGTGGATAGAAGAATGAAAAACCTTTATTTAAATAAAGGTTTTCATCCGAGGCCGACGGAGTCACGGAAACAAAGGCAGCGAGGCAGGTGAGTCGAAACTCAGCGGAGTTGTGATTAGCGCTGAGTGTCAGATTGGAGAGAGTTGCGACAGTCGCCACTTTTTTGAGTTGTGGAAGCAACATGAGGCAGAATAAAGTGTAAACAGCTGAACAGTTGACGGTTCAAGTGCAGGAGAGTTGGTCACAGAAGCTGTAAAGTTTTTTACAAGGCAGGAGATGGACGCTTAAATGGGGAGGTAGTGAACACCACAAACAATGGCAGACAAGGAGCCAGATTACTGTTAAAAATTGTGATTACGTCCGCCGCAATAACCCGGGAGACAATCGGAGAGTGTGCATGTGTTTGAGTTTTACAATGCAGATTTCTTTTCAGCTGTGACAACCAATTTATTCAGGAGTTTAACTTTTGAAAGACCAATTCAGGATTTGATTTATGAACAGAAGTTGTCTGTAGTTTGCTGCTGCTCACAGGTAAAAAATACACTTGGGAATATAACTTGTTCTCTTCAGGTGATTTAAAACAGTGACACAAGCTTTGGAACTGGACGAGAGTTGGATCAAGAGTTACCTTTGATGCGTTTGTACTTCTTATACCAGCGTCCAAACTCTTGGCATTTTGAGGTGGAGACGTTGGCGTAGAAGGAACTATTCACTATCGCCGAGATCATACTCTGAAAGAGAGAGAGACAGACAGATGGGAGAGTCTGAGGAATAATACATTTCAGAGGAAAAGGTATCTACTCAAATTCAACCTGGACAGAAGCGCTTCACAATGTTTAAGCTGTTAATCTAATCTGTGACAGCATCTTTTAGAGAGAGAATCTGGGCCACGTGTAAAATAAAACAACTTTTTTTGACTGATTCTGTTTATTCTCAACACCACTCTTTCATATGATTCAAGAAAAAGCTGAGATAATAAAACCCGAGGTCTGCTGCCTGGAGATTTCGCTGCTGACCAGCTCACTGCTGATTCATTAAAAACTCTTCACTCCTTGTGTCAACATGCACCGCGGTCAGTTCCTCAGAGCCGGAGATACACAGAGTCAAAGTGTGTAGCGAAAGCTCTACATGGGAAACATGGAGGATTAAAACTCACATGAGTCAGACGGCAAACACACACCACCCACACGCTTCCCCTAATCACTAATTACATCATGACTAAGTCCTGCGTATAAATCACAAGTCAAAATGACACACTCTCGAGTCTAATGACTGCAGGGTGTGTGAGAGGAGGATAATTGAGGTGTGTGTATTTGCATCCTTTCCCATGGGATGGTATCAATATTTGTGTGTGTGTGTGAGACAGATTACACATTGCAAATGTGTGGGTAACTGATGATGAAACCATATGTGTTTATAGAAAATACTTTCAGCTGTGTGTGTTTGCAAAAAAGGAACACACACACAGCGCTAGAAAAGGGATTCAACCCCATCTCTCGCCCTCATTACTTGCTACTAGCACAAATGTAATAATTAAAATAAGGTAATCCATGATCAGTCAACCAGGAAGTTTAAATTAAAAAGAAAAAATTATATATCAGTTCTACAATTGTCAAATCAATTAACTGATTGACAGACAATAAACCAGCAGCTATTTTGATAATCATTTAACAAAAGGCAAAATCATTTCTGATGTCTTGCTGCTTCTCAAATACTTTTTAATAGCAAACTGAATTGAGAATAGAAAATAGAAAATCAACTTATAATGAAAAGAACACTTGTATGAAAAGAACTTTCTTCATAAAATGTGTGAAAAATAAACTTTAGATGCAGTGAGAGTTGGGCTAGTATTGCATCTCAAAATGTAAAGCCCCAAGCACTTTTTTAAACACCCAGTTTTACCAACACTCCTCCTGGTCAAGACCTTTCAGTTGAAAACAGGTGTATGCAGCTGCTGCCCTGTTGCCGTAGTGCTGTTGAGCAGTTACCTGGGAGAGAGGACACTCCTTGGCCAGAGCGCTCTGGTTGGTCTCTCGGAGCAGCCCTCTGAGGGCGTTCCTCACCGTGGCGTGGGTCCACTGCTCTGACGGCAGCTCCTCCAGCCGGGCGAAGCTGCACGACGAAGAAAGGGCTCCGTTATTAGATACGCTGATACTGATCCACTGGTCAAGTTAGCAAAGTGGTGAAAACAACAGAAACAAATCCAACAACCTGCTTGTAATCATTAAATAACTCACACACAACACACAACACACACACACACACACACACACACACACACACACACACACACACACACACACACACACACACACACACACACACACACACACACACAGCTGACCTGTGCAGGAGGATCCGTAGTGTGACCATGTGGTAAACATCCAGCAGCATGTCGGCCACCGTTGCCTCTGGTGTGTCTGTCAGGTAATGGATGGGCATGGGCTTCCACCGGCCCACTTTAATGATGCCTGGAGAGAACACACACACACACACACACACACACACACACACACACACACACACACACACACACACACACACACACACACACACACACACACACACACACACACACACACACACACACACACACACACACACACACACACACACACACACACACACACACACACACACAATGAATGCATGTACTAATCGTCTGTTAAAAGTCTAAACTGGCTTCTCTTGGCTGTTAGGCATTCAGTTTCCATTACCTGCCATCATTTATCAATGTAAATCCAGCCTGCTGGTGCTGTTTGACCAGCCCGTTCAACACTCCCGGTCTTGGAGCATCATCCGGGGCTGAACATTCCCTCGGCCTTGATACGACCGTGACTAGACGTGCAAATCTAAACAGGCTTAATCAAGTTAGGACCTGCTAAATCAAACCCAGATCCGGCCTGGCCCTGGCCTGCCAACCTCAACTGTGTGTGTGTGTGTGTGTGTGTGTGTGTCTTCATGATGGTGGCGATATGGTGATAGGGGCACAAGAACAAAGGCTGTTCTCTTTGGACGCTACAGCCGATTAATCTGAGGAGAAATGGAAAATCCGCTCAACATTAAAGATGAGAGCAGGCTGTGAAAGAGAGCGGCAGTTTGATGTTGATGCACTGAATAAACACTGTGACGTCATTGTGACAGCTATTCTGTAAAATGACAATAGGATTGACACAGCTCTCCAGGCTTTTTGTGAAGTAACTTGCAGAAACTCTCATGAAATGAAATGACACTTTCGTCTGATTTTGAGGCTATTTATACATTTTTGGAAAATATGTTACAGATTGTCAAGAGCATGAATAAATCGGTTTAAAAATATTTTTCTCTGTTTAATGCAGCACTTAGAGGAAACCTGCCCATGTCTGAATTACACTGACAGATAATTACATAAACTATTGAAAGTACCTCAGTAGAGTGTATTTAAATATGCTTATAATAATTTGGGTAAGAGATAAATTGTCTGAACTGCGGTGTGTTTCTTAAAATAGGATTTGGTTTGTATCTGGGATCCACTTAACAGCTTTAAAACAGTAAATGGGTATTTTTAAATGAGTAGTCAGTAAAATTCCTCCCAAAACAAAGCCTTAAATTAAATTTAGTTTTTTGTTTCTTTTTGCCCAGCAATTTACCTAAGACCATGTAAAACTCTGAGCAGAAACCATATACACCAAATAAGAAATGGCTTCTTTTTAATTAGCCTTAATGTGCAAGTTAATTAAAGAAAAAAAAATCCCCTGTGCCAGTTAAGAGCTTAAAAATACTCATCCAGTCAAAGTTATGAGATGCAATTCAATCGCAGAAGAAAATAGCGGAGACTGTATAATTTTGGTCGTGACCACACTGGGGGGAAAAAAATGCATGACTCTAGCCAAAAAATATTTATTTGAAAAGAAAAGGCTTATTTCTCAGAACAAAACCTAGCTGTTTGGGAGAGGCGAGGGGGTCGCAGGGCGTCGGCCACTTGGTCGCAGCGCCCTGTGTTTATGGGGACACACCAGGAATGTCAAACTGCCCTTCTTTCTGTGTGTGTGTGTGTGTGTGTGTGTGTGTGTGTGTGTGTGTGTGTGAGAGAGTGTGTGTGTGTGTTTGCTGCTGTTTCGTGGTTTTCTTCCCTCTTGTTTTGATCTCAAAACGATGAGAAAGAGATTTCGTGCTGGCCTGAGATGCACAGATACAGACCTTCCTGCCGCCAGGTGGTTGGACTGAGTTATCAGACAAATGTTAGAGAAAGATGGATTCATCTTTAGAATACCTTTCCTGTAATCGCCTAATATTTGCAGTACTCGTCGTACCCATGTAGTAAACCCCACCCATCTGGAAAGCAATTGTACTCTTGTTCAGCTGCTGAGGAAATAATTAATTACTCATGAATTACCAAACAGCGTGGTATGAAAGATGAGTATTTGTTAACAAATGTGAATAAACCATCTTTTTGTTTTTTTGTTTTTTTGTTTTTGTCATTAACTTAGACAGGGGTGTCTAATGTAATTTCCTGGGTTTCACTGCTCGCCCTCATTTCACTGACAGAAGTTCAATTTTTTGCAAATACAGGAAATCTAGGTGGAGCTGAGGAGGAAGTTGAAACCACCCCGACTGTCAATCAAGAAAATGTACCTCAAAAGACATCTCTCTTCAAACCATAATATCTTAACAGAGCACAGTTTCTCCAAAGTTGGCATCAGTGTACATTAAAACTTATCATTTAAGTGAGAACCAATCATATCACACGTACATGAATGTATGGATTTGAACCCATACCCACTCAATACTTACCACGAGCCTGCACGGCCGAGTGGTGCGAGTAGCCGAGGGCGGCCAGCGCCGTCTCCACCAGCTGGGTGAAGAGGACGTCCTTACGAACAAGCACAAACTCGGCGTGGCGTTCGCCACGGCCGTCACAGTCGCTGGTCACTCCCACGTCTGCGTGCTCGACCACACAATAGACTGGGATCATCAGACCTGCCAGACAGACAAGACAGGGATTGGTAGAGATTTGCAGATTTACATGTAGTAGACCGGAAATCATATGGTCCCCGCTGGATTGTTAGGCAGCACCACTTTTTTGGGTAAATTTTCACATAAATTAAGGACTTGGGGTCCAAACTGCATTTGATTAAAAACCAACAACCTCAAAATGATAACCAAACAACCCCGGGTAGCCTATAGATTATTTCCGCTTTACTGATTGTAGACAGACATCTGAGAGAGGAACTTTTTGGGGAAGATTTTAAAGCTAGATACATAGTGTGAATAGGATCTCCGTGTAAGGGAGTTCTACAGAAACAGCGGCGGACGGCCGATATGTTTCAACAAACTTCTGTCTTGACTTGTGCAGTGAGTCAGTCGAGCTGCTTGGTGGTCTCAGTAGAAGACTGGTCACACTGGGCAGCTACCAGTGTGATTGTAAGTCAGTGTGAGATTTGTACGACTGCGCTTGTGTTTTCACCACATATTAAAACCCACAAGGAACAAGACCCGTTTCCAGAACCACTCTTAAAGTGCTGCTGGATATAATATCTATATCACGGAGCACTCAGGAGGGATTCCATAACTTCAGCGGTGAACCCCGGTTCCTAAACAAGATGTTGGGTCTAGACGTGACTTCTTGGGAAAGTACCAAGAAGAGCTCCTCCGAGCCCCGGCCCGTTCACGCCCCATCCAGTGTCCCACAGGAACTGCTAATTAACAAGCCATCAATCCGCCTCGGGATGAGGCAGCGTCAGATCAGCTGGAGCCAAACCGCAGCAGCATCAGGCGCAATATCAGCCAACAAGCCAACCACTCAGTGGAAGGGTGGAGGGAGGCAGCACAGCAGAAAGTCAGTGTGTGTGTGTGTGTGTGTGTGTGTGTGTGTGTGTGTGTGTGTGTGTGTGTGTGTACATTGTTACAATGTTTGTGTGATGATGCATGATGATGTTTTCAACTGCATGAGAGAATAATGGGCATTTGTGCATGAGTGTTTTCCATGTTGGGTATTTTAGACTCTGCATGCCATGCCAACACAGAATGTGCGTTACCTGTTCTGCAGCATTAGGTATTAACAGATGACATGTCATCAGGGTTACATAATCAGATTACACAATGTAATGAGCCCAGATTACAAATTTAAAAAAAACAATTTACATTGTCTGACTATGATCGACCTACTGTATTGTGAATACATTGCAAAGTCTTTCTGGATGTGGAGCATCCTCCCCTCTTCTTCTCCCTGATGTCAAAGTCGATTATTGTTCCAAACAATCTCTGCATCTGTTTTTTTAAAACTAAGGATTTCTGATTTTCTCTTCATATCACTGCAAGTTTGACTGATAATGGTATCTTTGGTTTTCTGGCCGTTGATCAGACAAGACTCACCTTGGGCTCTAAGAAACTGATGGGTACATTTTTAAACATGACAGAAATAAAATGAATAACAGATTGAAAGCCCACAAAGGCCTCTGGGATAAAGTGTGACAGAGGGAAAAAAAGAAAAGAAAAAAAGAGTATTGTGTCAGAATGGAAAAGGACATCTGAGGAACATTTTCAATGTCTAACTGAATCCAGGCCTCGAAGCATTCAGGTTCCTCTCCCCCCACTTAACTCTATACTTATATACATGAAGGTACTTAATATGTGGTCACAGTATGTACTATATAAGGTCGTGATTACATGTGTCTATAAGAAGCTCTGGAAGAACTACATCAGGAGAAACGGTGGGACCTAAATTCTGCCTTTATTTCTGGTAAATTAATGTATGTGGTAGTGCGTCAGCTGTGTGGTTGAGGGGGGACGTATTGTGAAGGGGTTAAGGGAGGAAACATATTTTCAAGGAGAATTTGTGTAACATCTATGTAACATAATGTTAAAGTGTATGTGCACTTTCATTGACTTTACCACTACTCTTTGTTCTGAACTTTTTCTTCTGAGAAGTTACACATATTCTTCGCTCTGCTTACATTTGGCCCTTTTTGTGCATTTTTGTGTATATTGATGTGTCTGCCAAATTGATGTTTCTTGACTTGTAATAAAGCACAAAAAGACAGTTAAGTCAATTGAATATTTTATGTCTAATGTCTCAAAAAATGAGTTAACTCTTGTGTTTGAGCAGGTGCGTGTGTCTATGTATCGCAGCAGTATGTGCTCGTCTTCATGCCTTACCTCCTAGTGGTCTCAGCGGCGTGCTGTTCTGTCGGGTTTGTGGGTTTGCGGGGCTGCCGTTGACCTCCACACAGCTCAACTTGCAGGGCGGGGGGCCGCTGGAGGCAGGGCTCTCCCCCCTCTCCTCTGGGCTGGCGCAGTCCTGAGGGCCGGGGTTCTCCGCTCCCCCTCCCGCACCTCCGTGCTGCTCCATGCCAATGAACGCCTCAGGAGGAGCACCCAGCACAGTGTGTGAAGCTGGGAGGAAAGAGAGGGAGGCCGCTTCAGTACATTGTGGTCACCTTGGCATGAAAAGGACGCTCTTAGGAAAACATCTGATGTGATCTCTAAGATTAAGGCGGTACTTTTTCAAATCTCCAAGATATTTTGGGATTAACAAATAAAAGAAACATACCGCAACAGAATTGACGTAAAACCACAAAACTTTGCAGCTGTTAGATTTTATTTAGGTTAAATCCTAATATGAGCAGGAAGGGAACTGACTGAATATCATTGGAAACAGATGATAACATGTATTTGACCATTTTTATTTAAAGTTTTAGTTAGAGCAGCAGAAATGATGCAGCTACTATATCAGGAAAATCTCTCCCGTTGGAGAAAGGAAAACAAAAGTCCACCTACAGTTAATCTACACACTGTAGATGAAGCAGCTCTGTTGACAGTGAAGAGCCACTAGACATTTTTCATCATCAAAAAGCTCTGTTCCTTCCCTCCCCGACCAGCACATTTCTTTGCTATGTGCACTCGAGAGAGAGACAGAGGGGGACGACCACAACAGACGGACGGAGTCATCTGGAACGGATCACAGGTCGGCAAAGTGGCGTGGCGTTCACTCACAGACCAAATACAGACAAGTTTATTATTACTTTGTTCAGACGCAGAAGTACACAACACATTATACGGTAATGACAGATGTGAAGGTGTGCGAGGCGAGTACGGAACACTGACGGTGCACTTTGGGGAGAAAATTGCGTAGAATTAAATTATAGAATAAAAACAGTATCATAATGATGAACTCAGAATTTTCATGTTCTACTCTGGATTCTTCCTTGCTGCATACTGTTCCACCGTAATGACAATTATGATATATATCCACATGAGCTGAGGTTGTGCTAATTAAATCTGTATGTACTAAAGCTGAACTTGCTTAATATTTCTGTCAACAAATGGCTTTATGTAATAGGTGTGATATTAGTATGTTCATGTCATGATGGCATAAAGGGAGTAGTGGATATGATTTAATCCTCTACTTTGTATAAGTTGTTATACAGCAACATAACAAGACATAAAAAAAATAAAAAGTGTTTTGGGGTTGTCGTTTGCTCCGTCTACTTTAAAACATCATACATTTCACGTTCAAAAATCAGCAAATATTCACGAAATGTGCACAAATAGTCAAACCAAAATGTGCAGCTTCATAAATGCTGCACCGTCTGCTCTCCCTCTGCTTTGTGCCCCCCGCACACACACACACACACACACACTCACGCAAACTGTGTGGTTTCCACTGGGAGACACACAAATCCAAACCAAAAAAAAGCGACACATGATTATAATAAAGCACACATGCAAAATTAAGTGCTGCCAATAAAAATGCCCGTCCAACACAAACAAGAATAAATAAATAAAAATACGATAAAATAACTCACAGCATGAATCGAAAAGTTCCCCACTTGAACAGTTGAGCAGTTTCTCTCTTTACTGCTTGGGGATGACTTTATAGAACTGAACCTGAATTTAAAAATCTTGATGCACCAGTGATTAATAACATCATTATATGTCAGTCACGGCAGAAAAGGTTCAGGACATGTTGGATTTAGTGTGAATATAATGTTCTGGGGTGTTTTACTTGATTTATAGATGTTGTTTCATCCCAACACTGTGAGATGTGTTGGCTTGTTTCTTCGTTGTCCCACCTCATCTCCACCTACACTTCCTCCCCTTTGACCAAATTCAGATTTTGTGGCTCCTGTAAATGACAAAGATGATGCTCCAAAATCATTCCCCTCAGAAACCTGTATCAGACAGCATGCATACCATGTTTAATATTTCTCACAATTAAGAAGCAGTTTCACTTGTAAAAGACCACAATGCCAATCCCGCTGCTGATCATTGATCCCACACTGTCTTTTGTAATTCTCCCATCAATCCATTACCGTGAAAGATTTAATCAATGCTGAGCGATCTCCAGTCCACAAAACCCATAAACCTCTGAAACGCTTCCCTCTTTCCTCCTGGTGGAGCGCCATTTCTCCCCCCGGGAGGGGAATAACTAAATGCTTTTATTTCTCTCTGTGATTTTCTCAAATCAACACACACCGAACATGGCAACAATGCCAATGAGACTTTACTGTTTTCATGTACGTTTTAGCAAAACACCCGCGTGGTCTGGTTCAGACAGCTGCTGCATGCTATCAAACCACCAGAACAAAATAAATCAAAGCATTTGGAAACCACCAAGTACTCTCTCTTTCTTTCTCTCTTTCCATCTATATGTGCTTGGTCTACTTTTAATAAACACATTTCTGGAATATTTGGGGCAACGGATAATAATCACCAACCCCCACCCCCCCTTTCCCTTCTTCATAATTTCTCCTCCAACCAGAGCAATATTTAAGTCATTAATGAGGAGACATAAAATGTGGAAGGAAAAAAGATGGTTGTGGTGTTCAGAGGAAATGCACAGAGCAATCTACAATCCAGAGGTTTTTTTGCATTTAAAAAATAGCCGTATTTTCTTAATTCAAGTTCTATATATTTGGTTATATTTCTGTTCTCTTTATTTCTAGTTATTCATAACAAAGTTTACGGTGAAACTGTAACATATCACGCATCTACTGAATTCCTTTTTCATAAGGGTTTGATAGCAACATCTTCTGAATAAATGACACTTTTTTTTGCATATATATCAACCGATTTATTGGTATCGGAAAGTTTTTACTCCATAATATCAGTATTGGCCCCCAAAAATCTATATGTGTCACCCTCTAATTGTTTTATCTTGAGAATGTCAGGGGGAAGAAACAACTACAATCATATTCATAAAGTAAGAACGTAGTTTGGTATTATTACCTGAAAAGTCAAAGAGTGATGTTATTTCTCCTCTTTTTCTAACTTCAGTCCTGAAAAAGGCTTAACTATCCAGGATATAGAGGAAAAGAAAACCACCCAAAAAAGTAACTATACATATTTCAGTCAAAAAGGTAAAAGACTTCACTTGGGCCTCGATTAAACCAAAGTGACTTTTACTCACTCACACACACGCACATAAAACAACTTCAAGCAACACTTTCAGGGGGAGTGCATCCAAGAGACCACACACTCCCAGCACAGACTCCTGTTCACTTCACCAGCACACATGGAGGCCAAATGTACAGTCACACACACTCAGTAGCCCCCCGACTGAAAAAAGCACATAGAAACGCACAGACAACTTCAGCTGGCTCCACAATAGCAAATTCATTTAGGCAGGGTCCAATTTGAGCAGAGCCTCTTGAAGTGTTTAAGAGTGCTTAACTATAATTAGGGTTAACTGCGGATTCTCTCGGTGGGGTGTGATGACACCCAAGTGGCCCCTGGGAGGTTGCAGGGCGTCCCAGACAGAATTAGGGACGAGCTGGATTTTGGTTCCGCAGAAATTCATGCATTCAAGGGTCGTCACACAGGCGGGTTGACAAGACGGCAGGTAAAACATGTCAGACTGATTGAATGAATGACTGATCTGGATCTGCAGCCCAAATGACGACCAGTCAAAACACTTGAACCTTCTCTTCTATACTGTACTTGAATGCACCACACTCCACTAAATTTCTTCAAATAGTAGCTGCTTAACTTTTATTTAGAGACAAAAGACAAACAATATAGGTTTAAGATTTGTTTTTTTTAAATGCACCACAATTGCATAGTAATGTAATGCCAATAGAAGTGTTCATATCACACGCCTGTATGAGATCATTTCACCAATCCACAATGATTTTTGATTTTTGATTTTCATTTTTGGTGTGCTTTTCCCACCACTGTCAAATAAGTTCATTTAAATCACCGATCAGTCTGTGGGACTCATGTTATGATCATTTATCACTCATCAACCTTTCGGGAATTGATTTCCATCATTTATTTGGCTGCAATAAAGACAAATAATTCGGGGCTATAACATCATATTACTGTGTCACGTGTCGTTCTTGAAACGCTCACGTTGTCATCACCTCTAATCTGTTTCATAAAACATCTTAAATGACGCTAAGTCAGATTGGGGTTTTTTTAGTTGTTGTTTTTTTTACACTTGTTGGAACCAGAGGTGTAGCTCCTCCAATGTCTGCCAACGCATTTCATTCGGACGCATCGAAAAATGATAATAATTGTCTTATTCATTGTCAGTCATTATCGGCAATGAGGCGCACATCTTGGCCACCGGCGTCATCTCCGGGCCGTCGAGGTGAATTTCGGCAAACGCGTGTCATTGATAACTCACTCCGCCGTCGTGGATTTTTCAACTTCTGGCGAGTGGGTCGTCTGCGCGGCGGCTTCTCCATCAGTCGTATTAGCGGCTCCGACGACAGAGCCCGACGAGCACAGGTGCGGCTAATGGACTCGGGGCTAATAATCAGGGCTGCGTTCGATTCAGCTGGGACAAATGACAGTTGGCCGGATGGGACGAGACGAAGGTGACGAATGATCGTCCCGTTGTGAGCACGCAATGGCTTCACTACATCGCACGCACAGCCAGGCGCAGCGTCCATTGCTTTAGCTGCGGCTGTGTGCACACGGGACGGGTCAGTTATTTAAAAAAAAAATAATGATCGACGCCAGAATATTGAATGGTGTCCATATCATTATTGAATTCGGCAGCAAAGCTCGTGGCTAAAACAGCTGAGTAGGAGCAGGATTCGACCAACCTCCATTCGGTTTTTTGCATACTACATGTATTTTTCAATCGAAGCAAAACAAAGCGTCCACACTTTATAGAAACCCAGCAGTTATAAGAACTCACGAATATTGATCTTATGATATAAATTGGATCAAATATTTCAAAAAAAGGAATCGGTTCAAACTTAAAACAGGATCAAAAACTGATTAAAAGCCTTAATTGACCATAATCTGCCCTATTTAAATAATTCACATTATATCTATCTCTCTCTCTCTCTATATATATATACACATATACACACACACACACACACATACACACATATATATATATATATAATACTAAATAAAAATTACAATACTGAAACAATTTGTTTGGTTATATTTAGGTCATATCTCATAAAAAAGATGCCGTGCTAACTTTTTTTATGGACATGGTTACAAGATGATTTTACACATGTTTAAGTTCAGCAAAGCTACTTGTATTCATATCTGTTGCTCTTGCATGACATTTACTTACACATACTAAATATGAATGTATCTCCCCATGAAATTGGTCTGATATTTACATACTGTAAACGTCAAAACTGCCATAAAACTTGTAAACTCGTCGACAGGCACGTCTGTATATTTGCATCACCATTTATCATTTTGTTTTTCCGTTTCAACTCATTTATTTTAACATTTTGCCAAGTTTATAATCCCGCGTACCTGGAGGTGAAGAACTTTTTCAGTAAACGCTCACTCACTTTTCAAGACGTCACCGTACTTGCTGGGGAATAAACTCCATCCATTGGTGAAAACGAGTGAATCCAGCCTGAGAGAGTATGAATTTTCCAACGTTTCCCTTTGCAAAAAAAAAGAAAAGAAAAGAGGGATTAAAAGGGGGAAAAAATGAAAACACACACCACAAGAGGAGATGTAAAGACAAGGAGTGAGGAGAGCAGACTGCTGCTGCCTGCTGTGTAAAGAGCAGTAAAATGACACATGTAGAGAGGAAGAGGGAGGGAGGAACGAGGGAGGACGTAGATTGAGGGAGGGAAAACTAGAGACAGAATGACATACATTAAAAAAGAAAGTTGAATTTATTCAAACAAAAATCGTTACAGGTAAGTCAGTGGGGAAAAAACAAGCAGTGTTGTGCTTTTGTGGGCAAAAACAAGCGTACCCCCCATAGAAAGTCAACTGAATAATGCAATCACGAATTTAGAAAGGATAATTAATTTCCCAGATGCTGTGAGAACAGGAGGACGAGAAGAAGAAGTGGAAAAAGGTGATTCATGTTCCTCAATGCGCCTGAATAGAAGTAGATACATGTGATTGAAGGCTGCATAGGAGAGAAGAGGTTCATAGAAAATGTTCATAGGTGAACTATATCAGAATATGATTTTCCAAAAAGGAATAATAGAGAGGCTGATAGTCTGCCGCCTAGTGGCCACAAAAACCCTCAAATTAAAATATCAAAAACAAGGAAGAAACAGGAAGAAAGAAAACAGAACCTCCGTGGTAGAGAAGATAAATATACTTCACAAGGAAATACATTCATATTATAAATATTATAATCACTGAGAGTTCATCAGAATTCCTAATGTCCTTCAGCATGATTGCAATGTTCTCTTATAAAAGGCTCTTGGCAGACAAACGTTTTTCTTTAACAAAGTAAAAAGTTTGGGCTTTCCAAGAGAATTTGGTGCATGTATATAGTTTCTATCCATCCATCCATCACTTATCGTATGTTTATTTGTGTGTCTGTCAAAACAGCAACTCTGGATTTCACTGGCAGCGGTCAGCATTCCTTCATTTATTCTAAATGGAAGAATAGTCACCTATCATTACCACTCGGCCTGTCTGCCTTCCTGTCGCTCCTCCTCTGTGGTTTGTGTGTGTGTGTGTGTGTGTGCACTGCCAACACTTGTCTGTCCTACATCATCTTAAGCATCTTTGACAGCTCACCACAAGCTGCTCACCATGAGTAAGAAGCGTGCATGTGTGTGTGTGTGTGTGTGGTGGTATGCATTGCAGTGTGTTCTCACAAGGCTCCAATGAAAACAAGCCAAACTTTATCACCTGTATCAACAAATATTGATGTTCCTGCATTAATGGTCTCCCACATTTTTTATTAACGGACCTACAATTACATTAAGTGACTTCATGTCCATATTTATTTGACCTTTTCTCTAAATTCATCCCACTCAGCATAGATATTCAAAAGTGTTCTATAAATGAAATGTATTATTATAATTACTTTTCAGTGTGGAAATGCTGCCCCACTCTGGTGAATGTGGTGATCACATATAAGTAGCAGACTCATTTTTTACAGTTCCCCACCGCTTTAAGACGTTTAAGACGCACCACTTTGCTGTCTGGTGTTGGAATCTGTGCAGAATTGTTGAATGGTTGTATTCTGGAGTTAGAAGTTAGTTTGGTTTAAGGTTAGACATTGTGGAGACAGTTTTTAGAATAAGGTTTGGTTCAGGTTAGGGTAAGGAGATTGATGGGGACATCTGGTGGCCGTTTAGATAAACTGCATCTGAAGATGCCTTACATTGACTTCAGCTTGTGAAACTCTTAAAACGCTTTAATACCAGCTGACATTGGACATTGAATGTTGTTAATTGTTGCACACAGACAGCCCAGATGCTGCTAACTGGGTTGAACTGCCACCACACCGTAGAATTTATATAATCATCAAATAGAGGCCTTTAACGTTTGTACGTCCGAGTGCTTGCGTATGTGTGTGTGATGTGTTTACAGTTGGGTCTTTATGTGGTGTAATCCCACAGAATCTTTCTGGAAAACACGACCAGGGCAATGGAACCACTGACTCTAAATTTTGGATCTAATCCTCATGACAAAGCAGTTGTCCCGACTACTGAGGGCTCGGCAGGTATAAAAAGAGAATAAGGGCACATAGAAGCACATATGCCACACGGCTAGTATATCAATATGGGCAGGGTGAGTACTGGGCTAGAATAAGGTTTATGGGTGAAACACATGAGGTACATCAGTTGTCCTTTAGGAGTTTTGGATATTGACCCTTCAAGGAGAAAAGCGGACCCTCGGTGACTCAGAATCTTTGGGAAAACAAAGGATACAGGCACAAAGCACTGTTTTTGATGATTTGATGTTAGATAATCACTCACCTTTCGTCCCCCCCAAGCTCATCTTCTACAAGGACAAGAACTACCAGGGCCGCAGGTATCAGTGTGAGAGCGACTGCACTGACTTCCACTCCTACCGGAGTCGCTGCAACTCGGCCCGCGTGGAGGGCGCGACCTGGGTGATCTACGAGAGGCCGGGCTTCTCGGGTCACCTGCACGTCCTGACCATAGGTGAGTACCTGAACTACCAGAGCTGGGCTGGCTTCAATGACCAAGTCAGCTCCTGCAAGAGGGTCCACTTTGTAAGTGTCCAGACACAGATTCTAGATTTCTAGATTCTACCAACATCTGCATCCAACAGTACTCCCACTAAACCTTCTCTCTCCACAACCACGTCTGTTCCCCCTCATCTCCCCTCTACCTGCTGTCTCCCTCTGCGTCCTCCTCGCTCAGGCCGACGGAGGTCCTTACAAAATACAGCTCTATGGTAAGGCGGACTTTGGCGATCAGGTGTTTGAGGCCACCGAGGACTGTCCCTCTGTGCTGCAGAAGTTCCTCTGGAGGGAGGTTCACTCCTGCAGGGTGCTGGGAGGCTGGTGGGTCTTCTATGAGCATCCCAACTACAAGGGCCACCAGTACCTGCTGGGAAACGAGAGTACTGCAAGCCGGTGGACTGGGGCGCCGTCATCCCCACTGTCCAGTCTTTCAGAAGGATAATTGATTAGCTGCTATGCTTATTTTCTTTTTTTTTCTTGATGCCGATGCAACATGAGTAATATGTCAGGAAAATGTCAGGAAAATGTCAGGAAAATGTCCGGACTTCAGTTCATGTCAGAAAGCAACTCTACACTTCAGACATATAAATGTCCGTTTAGTACAAATGACTCAAATGATGAGGATTAAGTGGACTGTCACCTTGAAATAAATATGTTTTAAATTCCTCTGATCTTACTATTCTAATAATTGTAAAATGTTTTATGTTCTTCTCATCTGTTTTTCTGTATCTTCTCATTTTTACTCACCTACTGTGTTTCGAAAGGTGCTATATACATAGAGCTTATTATTATTATTATTATTATATATAATATGTTTCATTTATATAATGACATATAGAGTAAAGCGTCTTGATCAGTTAGTCTTGTTATATCAGACGAATCAAAATGAAACTGTAAAACAACTCTTTTTTATTACTGGATCTTCTTACACCTGGTGCACATGATCATAGTTTATAATAGTTTTAAAATCAATGTATTTACATCGTAACTCACATGCCAAACTTTAGGCAAATGTTTGTTGTCATGCAGTAAGTTGTGGAGCATGCTGGTCCCGTCCGTCAGTCCTGAGCTAGCGTCAGGGGGCCGTGTTCTTCTCAGCTCACACTGACGGCTGTTTTTCATCGACGAAGCTGAGCTGGGCGGCGTGCTCCCCCCACTCCTTCTCCGGCAGGTTCAGGAGGGGTTCTCGGGGGTGTGATGGCATGCCAGAGGGCTGGAGGAGGGGCTGGAGGTGAGGCTGGGAGAGGGAGTGGGGATAAGACCGGGATATTAACTGGGACTGGGGCTGGAAGTGGAGCTGGGACTCAGACTGGGACAGGAGCTGGAGATGAGATTGAGGCGGTGTTTGTGGCTCACTACCTGGTCCTGACAAGTCAACCAAGAGGGGGGTGAGGGATGACAGGTGGCTTGATGAGAAAAGAGAAGGGATTGAGGAAGATGTGTAGGGATGTGGAACCACTGTGTGCTCAGGCGGAGAGCTGTTGAGTGACGGGGGAGCAGAGCAATGAGAGACCTGGGGAAGAGGAAGTGGAGGATAACAGCGGGGGGCAGTTTGGGAGGGTGAACACAGAAGTGGATCAAACTCTCCTTGTAGCGCCTTCATGCTGAGCTGAGGAGAGGGCGGCTCAGGTGCCAGGATGGGTGGAAGTGGACTTTGTTCGTCTGGACTGTCCACGGGTGCATTTCTGGCGAGAAGGGGCGGGGCTGGGGAGCAGCCCTGCGAAGACATGCTGGTAGGCGGAGTCACAGCACTGGGAATCAGTCGCGCGGCGGGGTTGTGGAAGAGAGGCTTGAGAAGGCGCGTCATTTCCTGCAGCTCCTGACTTACAGCGGTCACCTGACGGGAAAGGACGCTCATCTGGAAAGTCACACGAAAGAGTCTTTAATCATAGAAGATTACTCACACAATGCCTACAACTTCACATTGACCAATACATAAAGAACTGAAAAAACAAACTTTTGCTGAAGCTAAGGAACAACAGCAAGGAGAGGACTGATGAAATCAATGTACAATGACAACGTGTTACCAGCCTCACCTCGTGTTTCAGCTTAGAAATCGTCTGCATGGTGTCACCGTCATCAAGGGCCCCTGTGGACACGCACACCGAGCGAATAAGCACTTCTACAGCCAATAATTAAGAATAGATTAGTTATTCATTTAATAACATGTCGATGGGTGATGGATCTCAGACAGGGAGAAAGGAATGGGGTTCAGTTGTGTGTGTTAACCTGAGGTAGTGGAATCGGGGCTGGGTAAGAAACACGGCGATGCACTGGGAGAAAAATCAAACTTCTGAGCTGCAGCACTGTGGTTTTCTGTCTCGATCCCATCAACAAACCTGAGGACAGACAGGAGGAGAATGGGGATTCAGTGATAAGAAAACATAACCAACAAAGTGACATGTGGTGGTTCCCTTACCGGGGGCTCAGGTCCGACTGCAGGCAGCCGAAGTTCACAGCGGGGATCTGCAGGCTGGCGGGCCGAGCGTGATTGCTCGCCGGTCTGAAGAGTCTCGGCGGCAGCAGCGGGGAGCGCAGAGGGGAGCGCAGAGGGGAGCGCAGGCCTCGGCCCAGCCTCCCGAGGGTAGGCATCTTGGGAAGCGGGGAGTGTTCCCCCTCTGACCCGGACCCCTCCTCGTCCTCCTTGATGGAGGGAAGCTTCTTCAGGATTCCTCCGTTGCTCTCGCAGGCTGCCTGAAGAATCAAAATCAAGGCAGAGGTTTTAACATAGGTGAAAGACAAAGTGTAGTAAGTAACTGGGAGTAGTCAGTTTTAAGTTTTAAGCTCTTTGACCAGATGGGGGAGCTGCTGAGCCGTTGCAATTCACAAAGGCTGCAATGGCGACATTCATTCAGTTTATCAGCTGCGCTGTGAAGGAGCGTCCTCATTCAAAACCAAGCAAACATCGACACCATTCACTCGCAGAGACACGCTGTGTTCCTGAAGGCTTATTATGGTCTTAGGGGGGAAAATAGCATGGTCGACCTTTACTTGATGTCCACATCCTTTTAAAGTAAAGTTCCTGCAGCAAGCATGTTGTTACTGGTGGTTACATGTTAATAATGGGGAAGGACATAGAGTATTATTTCCTTGCATCTTCTCTAGTCTGTAATTTAAAGCTGATTAAAAAATTGGTCAAACAAACCACAACTCCCCCCCCCCATTTTCATCCCCTATCCTCTTCCTCCTTTTCTCCTTTCACCACCACCCTTCCCCCCCCCCGCTCTTTTTGTTGCCTTCTCCATCCAGTCTTCGGCGCACGTGTCCGGCTGGTATTTTTAGATCTCAGAGGTTTAATTTTAGCAGAGGTTTGCCTGGAGGGATCAGAGTGGAGAAGGGACTATTTGGAATTTCAATGTGTGTGTGAGAAAGAGAGAGTGAGAGAGCAGCACGTGCCACCCTCGATATGCAGCATGCCACAATAAGGGCATCAGCAGATTAAGTTTGTGTGTTTGTGGGTGTAAAGAAAGAAAAATATATGAGTGCAGCATGTGAGAGATGTTGCATGATCATGAGGTCACTGTGTATTTGTGAGTTTAATGATACCTGCAGTGTTACTTGTATGTGTGTGTGTGTGTGTGTGTGTCCACTATATCATTCAGCAAAAACAAATATGCTGTGTTATGGTATGTTGGTGTGTCAGTGTGTGATGCAGCATGTGTGTGTGGGTGTGTGTATGTGTGCGCACAAGGTTCTTCCGCTTCCCTCCTCCGGCAGCTTCCCTTCATCCTGATGTTTTCTCGTCTCGTCTCCATCTGGTTGTTGCTCTATATTTATCCAGTCAGGGACGACCCCGCCCCTCCTCCACCCATCTGACAGCGCTATTTTTAGTCCTACGCCAAGCTTGATGGAGGGCGCACTACTGCTCTCGCTGCACGTGTATATATAAATAAATATATGTGAGTGCGCAATGTGCTGGGGACCACAGAGTTTGATGTTTATACCAGCGTATATTTGAGATCTATTTTCAGGCTTTTTAAATAACTAGTTTCACCAAATGAATAATCATGAATCAAAGTTTACTTTAAATTTTTCGATGCAGTTTTTCTGTTTTGGAGATTTTGAGGGAAACCTTCAGCATTACATTAAATGTCAGAAACAAACCGAGATGAAGTTTCATTTAGCTATGATGCCGCACAGAGACGGAACTAATTTTTCTACTTTTTGTGCCTTTGATCGATTGATTCCATCGATTGGAATTACAGCATATGGGTACAGTCGAGACTTTAGGCAATAAATATATAAAATCGTCAATATCAATACTGGTCGAGAACATACCAAATCTACTGTATACCAGATTATAAACATAATATATATATAAAATAAATAAGTATATAATGCTAATGTTTTAATGGTATGGTCCCACCTTGGCCCATATTCTCAAGCCAAAACACAATTCAAAGAATTATTATTTTATACTGTACCGGTCCCTTGACGTCTCTCTTGGATCTCTGCTCTAATTAACGGGCTTACTCACAGTGAAAATGTGACTTGTCTATTTCCATTGCAGTGCAGTGGTTATTCAAGTGTGCCCCGCATGAGTTCCATCTGTAAAACGCTGGTGTCCGAGTCGTCCATGTTTAGCCTAAGTTTAGTCTGTTGGCTGCGTCTCAAGCAGGAGCCGTGGCTGCCTCCTCACTGGCAGGCCAGATGGCTAATCCTTTTCAAGTGCAGAGCCATCACTCCACCACTGAAAAATGCTGGGTGGAGGAGGTCACTGCACAGCTGAGACGAATTTAAAAACAACAAAACAGAAGGAGTCTAATTGAGGGTTTTAACCATTCATTTAAGTATCTCAGTGTCTTGTTCTCGAGTGAGGGAAAGATGTAGCGCGAGATCCACAGGCAGACTAAAAGAGCACCAGCTCTCAATATGCCAGTCGATCAGCGTTCCCAGTCCCCACCTGTGGTCATGAACTGTGGGTGTGCTGATAGAACGAATGAGAGATACATGGAGAAGCAGCCTTGATGACTTTTGTGAGGTGCGTTTTGTCAAAAGGAGCCAATCAAAGTATGCTTGAGCATCTGATGAGGACCCCTCGAGGGAGGTTCAGCCTGGAGGAAACTTTCCGAGAAGCAGCGGAACTTGGGTGTCGTCTGGCTGGGGAGCATCTGGGTTTCCCTCAGGAGCAGCAGGAGAAATTTTGTTGGGGATAGGGAACATCTGGCATCCTTTGCTTAGCCTATAGCCACTGCAACTCGGCTGGACGGATGGACTAATGGACAATATTTATCCCTTTTGACAAGAGTCTTGTTTACATGTTTGTTGAAATACTTTATTTCAGAAATTACGTCCAACCTTTAAAACAAAAATTTCCTGGGGCTGGATACCCATCACATCGTTAAACTGAAACACGACTTATCGTGACAAAACATGTCCCTATTTGAGACTTTTCGGCTTTCGCAGAGTCTCAGCTTTAATATGCTGTCTAGCCTGAAGTATTATGATCATCATTGCCAGCTTAAATTTTTTTTTGGACAATTTGCATGTTTTTAGGATATGCTGATTTAGTTGTTTGGTGTTGGAATTTGTTTTTTTTCGGTAAAAATGGTTGACATGGGCGTTTAGACGAGCTTCTCCCTGTGACATATGCTGCATGGCAATATTGCGCCATGTTTACAGTAGTATGCTCTTTAACTGGTCTGTTTCGCGAAACTGGCAGTTGTGGCCCAAACCATTACTTTGAAGAGGTTTTTAATGGTCATCATCGTACCTCGGTGTTGTGTCCCTCCCGGAGGTTGTAGGTCAGATCGTGCTGGATCTCGGTGATGAACTTCTGGGCGTAGTCAGGATAGAGACAGAGCACCTCGCGGAGGCCTTTGAGGCTGATGTACTGCAGGTCACAGTAGGTCAAGGCCTTCACACAGGCGTTGGTCTTGATCACTTCTTCCTGCGTCAAACAGTCAGAGCCAATCAGGTCGCCCCGGCCTGGAAAAGGAAGACACAAGCAAAATCACCATTAACTTTCATGGAACAGAACATTCAGAGGGGGGGAAGTTTGGAACAGTCAAAAAAATCAAAAAGGAAAAACTGAACATGGTCATCTTGGTGAGACACTTAAATTAGTGTTGAAGAAAAGTATACACTGCTCACTGTACATCATTTGAGCCGTGGGTGTTTGGGTGTCTGTGTATGTCTGTGTGTGAAGGAGACAGAAAGAGAATCACAATGTGGGAAGTGTGTGACAATCCATATGCATGTGTGAAAGCATAATGTCTATTAGTGTGTAGCTACTGTACATACACAACAGGTACACAATGCTAATGAGTTCTCCCTCTTTCCTCTGTTGGCAGCAGCCACTTCATTATTTACACCTGTTATATCATTAATATGAAAAACAGTATTGCCAATTTGCTCCCTCCACATTAAACAACTGATGCCAGTGCTGTTTGTGTTTCTCCATTCCGTTTCATCCATGTTATGCAGAGTGGAAGTGTTTCGTGCCATAGAACTGGGCTCTGGAAGAATGACAGGCTCCTGGTTATGGATGCTCACCAAGTGGAGCGTTTTGTTTATTTAGCATCCGATGGATTTTTGAGTTGGCAGGCTGCATGGTATTTTTAGGCAACTGGAAAATGTTTATTGCTAATGCTGAGGTGTTTGAATGTGAATTTGTATACAGCAGTTCAGTATTACCCGGCCTCATTTTCCTTCTATTATCCATCCATCCATCCATCTATCCATCCATCGTCTACCGCTTTATCCATTTAAGGGTCACGGGGGGGGGGGGGGGGGGGGGGGCTGGAGCTAACATTTGGCGAGAGGCGGGGTACACAAAACAACCATTCACTCTCACATTCACACCTACGGTCAATTAAGAGTCTTCAATTTACCTAACCCCATTCTGCATATCTTTGGACTGTGGGAGGAAGCCAAAGAACCCGGAGAGAACCCAGGCATACACAGGGAGAACATGCAAACTCCACACAGAAAGACCCTGGTTGGTTTGAACCGGGATTCGAACCCATAACCTTCTTACTGTGAGGTGAAAGTGCTAACCACAACTACCGTGCAGCCTTTCCTTCTATTAGTATAAGAATAACAAAATAGAATGGTGATTTAAAGCTGCAACAAACTTTTTTCACATAGACAATTGAACAAATACATGCAAGAAACAGAACTCCAAACAAATACTGACGTTGCCCCGTGTACTGGATGATTAAGTGTGTAACTGTTAGCAAACGTGTTCACCATAGCAACTTTAAAACGTGACAATATATCAGTGCTGTGTTCACTGTTTGTTTGTTCTACCACGGTCGAGTGGCAAAATAAATACATAAATCCATTCATTAAATCGAGCATTAATTCCGTTTATGGATCTACTCTAGGGCCCCTGGCTGCTCCCCAAACTGTTCCATCGATCGCCGGGTCACAGTCAATCTTTCACCCGCTGCCGTGTGGAGTGTTTGCCCACAGGGACAGTTTAATACTGGGCTGCTCTTCTTCATTATGTTCTTCCTCATAAAAGCTGGCTGGTTATTATACGCTGGATGTCTAATAACTTGCTCAGCGGTGAAAGCCCTTTCTCATCTTGCTCTGCTCATAAAGCTCCGACAGGACTCCAAAATGAAGAAATCTCAAAACCTTGATTCTCTCCTATTCACAAATTGATTCACAATTGATATCAATTTTTTTTCCTTAACATGCTTCTTTAAAAGCACTTTGTGCTCTCACTCCAACATATTTTGTGAATTTCATACATACACTATGCACAAAGTCGTATATTCTGTAACAAAACTCTGCTCTGCTTCATACGAACAGGAGCAAAAAAATATGGCTGGTGAGAACTTAACTTGTTGTGAAACATTTATATGCGTCTTGAGATCCACTAATCCAGGGGAGCAGGAATAAAAGGGGATGGGACATGGATGGATGGAGCCAAGCCCTCCCATCTTATCTCATTACGGGACTTAGTGCTGTCCATGGTCCTGAAAGTCAGTCCTGTTGACCATGTCATTTATTTAAGATATTATTATGTTTTTACTATTTAATATGTAAATTTTTACTGCCAATCTTTTACCTTTCATCGAGATTGAACCCCAATCAGTTTTGAAGACAGGTATTGCTCGTTTTGTTGTTTACATTGATGCAGCTATTAAGCCTTTTTCTTTAGATTTTCATGCTTAGAAATATCGGAAGTGTCCGTTTGTTACCTAGAATGGCCAGCACGGTGTTATCTTTCAGTACTTCCATGGAGCCCGAGCATACGAAGTAGATGGCCTGGAGGGCGTCTCCCTGGCGGATGAGGAACTCCCCCGGGGCGCAGAACGAGGTCTTGATGATGAGCGAGAGGGAGCGCAGACACCCCCTGCTGGCCGACTCGAAGAGCGGCAGCTGCAGCAGCTCCTTGTTCAGGTGCATGGCGATGTCGGCCCTCAGCTCGTCGGGGAAGTCCTTCAGCAGCTGTGGCGAGAACGGGGATGTGAGAACTTACCTCTGCAGTGAATCAAAGGCTCCATCTCTTTTACTTTTAGTGGCTGTTAGGAGCTTCTTTCATTTCTGTATAATCATTTGAATGTGAGTGTGTGGGAAGGTGAAGGTAACAGGCCAAATAAAACCTTTCACATTCCCACATAGTCACAACTGATCCATGCATCCAACAAACAAACATTTCCTTTAAAGTCTTCAATCTTTAAAGGAAATGCATAAGCCCAAATGAACTTTATCTGGAGAACGGCTCATGCAATGGAAAAGGAAACTTACCTTAAAGCATTAGTGTCTGTCCGTCCTCATGTAATCACTTTTAAAGGGATTATCTAGATTTGTGGGCATGGTGAAACACACCAAGTGTGATTTCAGTGTCTATGAGGGCGTTAATCCATGAAATTAAGATAGCTGCCCCAGCCTGATGGAAACCAAAACAAACCCAAATCCTCTACCATTTCAGAAAGTTATAGGAACAGTTCGACATTTTCAGAAAGACGCTTGTCTGCAGAGCCCAAAAGGGCCTAATGCATCTCAATTCATTCAGTCATTCTTGAGGAAGTGAGTCCCTCCTACCTCGCTGACGTCAATGCCGTTGTTGACAGACCAGGTCGTCTGGAAACATTCCATCATGCGCTGCTCGATGGCCTTGGGCAGCCGGTGCACCCGGATGAAGTCCTTCAGATCCTTGGTGCGCGTGTGGTAGAGGGAACGGCGCGAGTACATCCGCTGGATGATGGCGGTGACGTTACCAAACACAACGGCGTGCATCAGCGCTGCGGAGGAGACAGACAAAGCTCCAGAAAAGCTTGTCAAAGTAAAGAACCTCTTGCAACAGACCCAAAACTAGGAGAAATAAATCTTTCAGGCTTCGTAAAGAATAATTTTAAAGCATTATATACTCATGTTTGTTATACTCAATGTTTAGTCTGACTCATCTTTGATTCAACCTATTCTCGTGACCTAAGGCTACCAAGTTGTCCTAAAGTGTGTATAAAATCCTAATAATAGATTTTTATGTTTGAGTGGTTTGGGTGTTGTGTTTCGCTGACCTCCGATCAACATGGTGCAAATGGAGAAGATCTTCTCAGAGTCCGTGTTGGCTGAGACATTGCCGAAGCCCACGCTGGTCAGACTGCTCAGAGCGAAGTACAGCGACGTCACGTAGGAGCTCCTGACGGATGGGCCTCCGCTGAGCGTGGTCCCCGAGCCGCCTGCAGTCCTTGCCCTGGCTCTGCTGCCGTTCCACTGGACCGAGCCCAGCAAGCCCGCCTCGCTCAGCTGCTCCAGCCCTGAGCCGTTCCACTGGGTGTAGTTGGTCAGTCCCGCTGTCACGGCGCCCTGCGGCAAGTCCGAGACTCCGAAAAGAGAGGTCAGCGGTGCCAGGAAGTATGGCGTTCCCAAGCGTTTGGCGAGTTCATGGAGCCAGCCTGGTGGGGGAAGAGGGACAGTCCAGAATAGTTTGTCAGTTTAATGAGGATGCATCCATGCTTGTTAGATGACCTTTACTAGCAGGCTTCATTAGCAGCAGTAACAAGGCTGGAAGGGCAGAGTAATTACTTCTGTGTTGGTGTTTGAGTATTTGGCCTTCCTGCACAAACACACAGTACACTAGCATTTCAGATAATGTCCGCTTACATTTACATTTATGTAGGGGGTAAATACTGTAATTTGTCCTCTCTGTTTAAAAAAAAATATATTTTTGCTTGTGCCAACCCCACACACACACTATGCTGCATGACACAACACACACAGACCTATATCCCAGGAGGCAAGGCTGTTACTTTCGATCTCGCTGCGTCCGATGAAGTACCAGACGCAGGCCATCCAGTGGGCGAGCAGGGCGAAGGTGGACATGAGCAGCGTGAGGACCACGGCGCTGTACTGGGAGTAGCGATCCAGCTTCTGCAGCAGGCGCAAGAGACGCAGGAGTCGTACCGTCTTCAGCAGGTGAACCCCAAAGTTCTGGGAGAGGAGTTATTGAGAGATATTAAGGTATGAACACACCGAACAGATTTAAAAAAAAAAAAAAAAGTGGACGGGATCATTTCCTGTGACATAAATTAGACCTCAATCTCAAATTCAATCTTAAAGGGGTTTCTGTCTGGAGGCAAGGGAGGTTTGCAATTAGAAATTACTCATGCAGCCTGAGAATTTTAATTAGTGCTGATAAGGAGCTGCGATACTGAAGAACCTGATCGCAATCACGCTGCAGAAACTCAGTCAAAGGCTCGCAGCTCAAATGCGATAGCTGAAAATCCATGACACGACTTTACCTCGAGATGAACTTGCGAGCAACGTGGAAAGGATATTCAGCGAGACAATCGCTGCCATTATCGTCGTCGACTTGAAAAATTACTTCATCCCATATCTTCCTTTTATTGATTTCCTCCCTCATCTCTGTATTAACTGCGGATGCAATCCCCTGCTCGTTTTACTGCCCGTTAAGTGGCCTGTTAATGGAAGTAAACGCAGTTTCAGCACAGCTAATGATGAATTACACCACGGAATTTAATTCGGTGAGTCCGTATACGGAGAAACATTCCTAAAATAATGACTTACTGAAATTATGAGCAGTGACTTATTATCTTATGAGAAACATTCTTGAAATATGCAGATTACTGTGTTTCCACATATCCCTTCTGATAGCGATGACAGAAAATCTTGAGCCTTTGTGACTGTATGTCAAAAATAATGAGAACGTTTCTCATAATTTATGGATACTGCAGGTCATGGAGCAACCTTCTCCATGGGATTTCTTTTCATCGTAGGTGGAAAAGGGCTTCAAAACGTTTGCTCTTTGTTTACTTTGCTGTGTCTTTATTGAATTACAGACTTGTCATGTATACGTGTTTGTCTGTGTTTGTGTGTGTGTGTGTGTGTGTGTGTGTTGCCTCTTTGTTCTATGTACCAATTGAGGGCTGTTTCATTGCCATGTTAAATCAATGGCGATGGAGGGTCGAACAGCAGGCGAGTGTTATTGAAGAAAGAA
This sequence comes from Scophthalmus maximus, assembly GCF_022379125.1. Classification (NCBI taxonomy): domain Eukaryota; kingdom Metazoa; phylum Chordata; class Actinopteri; order Pleuronectiformes; family Scophthalmidae; genus Scophthalmus; species Scophthalmus maximus. The sequence continues at coordinate 3,187,794 of NC_061516.1, forward strand.
AGTCTATTACCACTGGCAAGGCCCACAGAGCCTCTACCGCTACATCACACACAAACACACACACACACACACACACACAGACACATTATTGCATAAATTGCAAACACAGACGACACACACAAAAGTGCAAGCACAGTCAAATGTGTCCAGTTGATATGGTTTAACAAGGCTTATATAAAAATAAATGTGCACACATTGTAAATAACAAACTAAAGACTACTCTGTGCAACTGTGCTGTGTGTGTGTGTGTGTGTGTGAGAGGAATTGTGAGACTCACCACACTGATATTGAAGGCGTAGAGCAGGTCGAAGGGCAGGGCGGCGATCAGATCCACAAACAGCCAGGATGTGACGTAGTGGATGCAGATGGAGCGGGCGTCGTACACGACCTGGCCCGACGTGCTCACGTAGGTGGTACGGAAATTCAACACGATATCTGACACACGAACAGACAATTTATCTTAACTTTGCTCCTGGACACATTTTTTTATTCATAATTAGGCCCCCTCTCAGCTCACTTCTGGATATTTGGAACAATTTACTTCGTTGAGTAAGAAAACTTCTGCACGGCTACTGGGCAACGGGATCACACGTTCTCCTTTACACGTGTTGTGTTCAAGGTTTTACTTGAGTAAAATATAGAACTTTGACAGCAAGATCCAGGCTGGAGAAATATCCCCTCTAACAAGCCTTCTTCAAGTGGGATTAGTGGAGGTGTTTGCCAGAGGGGAGACAGCAAGTTGAGATAGAAAAAGAAGCGGAGATTGTTAAAGAGGTTAAATTAGCATACAGCTGAGGGGGGAGTTGGAGGGCACTGCGGACAATGCCGCAGCTGAAGGGGCCAATTTATAGAAAAGGGGTGATCGTCTCCAGGCCGACTTATATTTAGACCTGGAAGGAGCAGCCTCTTAAACCAAAAGGACATTAGAAGGAACGGACATTATACATGAAAAAGAGCTACCAGGCCTGGCTTGAATCAAAAATAGAGAATTCAAAATGAAGTTTTAATTAGATGATTGGCGTAGGATTTAATGATAGCGAAGCAAACCACATCACTGTACCGATGATGAAGAGGATCTCCACCAAGATGTCGCTGACACTTGGAGGATTGCGTGCCGCCGAGATGCCGTCCTCTCGCATCTCCACGGCGGTGAAGCAGACGTTATAGGGAACAGTGACGGCCACGTAGAAAGTGGCCAGCAAGATCAGCCAATCCCAGCCGGCCTTGAACGCACCGTAGTGGAGGAGGATGAGACGGGACTTCTGGACATCTGCCACCTTGTACTCTGGGACTGGGTTTGCATTGGCTCCAAGAACGCTCTGGATCCACAGAAACACACGGAAACACACACACACACACACACACACACAGGAATGTTAATATTGAACTCACATTAACCATATAAGCATTCGTGGAATCACCACCGGGAGCCCTTCCACTTGGCAATACCTCAACTAGTCAACATCAATATTTTATCCTCCGCACTTGTGATGCAGTGTTATTCACTGTTTCCTGTTGAAACTTGTGGATTTGCATGGTGTGAACGATACATATTTCAAAAGGTAAATTTGAATACATTGATTAAACATCAAAACATCAAAAGAAAACGCGGCTCATTTGCAGCTTCGCTCCAAAATGTGCTGCCTTCAAAGATATATGACAGCACAGTCACAATCCATACAGTGATGTATCTCACCATATGTAGAGTACATAACCTACATATGGACATACTACTACCCAACAATACACATTTTTTATGTGCAAAGTAATTACAAATATTGATTTGCACTAATGCAAGTAGATCTAATATTTTCACTTTGATAACTTATGACTAATGACGTATTTCACACGACTTCCTTTCCTCTACGGTCCAGAGTCAATTAGATTGTGCTGCAAGGGCGTTTTTTTCCCTCCACATCTCAGTTGATTGAATTTACATTTTTGTGTCACCTTGTTGACTCAGAAAAGAATGCAAATGTCGTACAAATGAAGCCTTTCGACAGTACTTGAAAAAAATGAATCACCCCCTTTATCTGCAAATAAACAAGTGAAAGCACAAGAAAGCTGCTGACGCTGTACATTGCAGTCCTTCAGAAGTAGATTTAGTGAAAGAGTAAATCTACTGGAGGCTGCAGTGTTTATTAAAAATCCTGTGGTGCCTAAAGTGTCAGACAGAACAAATAAAACTGTTCTCAGACGCTTTACGAGTTAATCTGTGTTTGGCTGTGGGCTCATTATAATCAAAAGTTTCTTCATGAATTAACATGAATGTGTGAGCTCTGCAGATTCGAGTAGAAAGGTAGAACAAAGATTAAGGGTGTGTGAAAAACTTGCATGTAGGTCAAAAACTTAATCAGCGAAGAAGAAAAGCAACACGTCGTGTCTCACGTTGTTGATCTTGAGCTTGCTCTTGGTCTTGTCCTGTTTCTGGAGGTGTCCCGACAGCTGGTAGAGGACAGCGCGGCTGCGGCGGCGCTCCACGCTGAAGCCTGGAGGGCGGCTGATCTGGTGGACCTCCAGGCCGGTTTCCTCATCTGAAAGACAAGGACGCTCAAAATGAGAGGACAGACATGAAGACATGTTGGAGAAATCGAACAAACCCCCCCAAACCAGTAAACCTAGGGAAAACACTGTAAAATATTATGCAGAAACATCATCATAAAAAGTAGAATATGGCCGTTACTTGTTAACTTCTGCCCCCAAACCCCTTCATAATATCCCGCGTCATGTCTGCAGCGAGATCTGCGCCCCAGCTGCGAAGCCTCTATTAGATCATTACGTGTCAGCTGGTGTGAAAATTGGATGATGCCCCTCATTTCATTTCACTTTCTCTTTCACGCTCTCGCTCACCGGCGTCAGATTCGTTGCCTTGGTCCAGGTCCTTGTTGTCGGTGATGTCTTTGTGCGAGACCAGGAACAGAACCACCTCGCTCTTCTCGTTCTTTATGGGCACGATGTCCAGCAGACACCAGAACTTGGAGCCTGTTCGGGAAAAAAGAGATCAGAAGGTTCCAGGCCTGACTAAGAGATCGACCCCACCAATATTGGACATGATTTGAATCCCCAAGCACACACGTCTCACCACTCTTCTTGTACAGGACGATCTCGGTCTTGAACTCCCGCCGTTCGTCCAGGGCTTTCTGCATTTGCGAGGTGAGGCGGTCGCTGGTCTCGCCGCCGTACAGGAAGTGACACATGCAGCTCTTCTGCATCAGCTCGCCGCGGGCAAAGCCGGTCAGTTCGCAGAAGCCATCGGAGCAGTAGACAATGGGGTAGAGGGACTGGACCTGGGCGTTCCCCAGGACGAAGTTACTGTCTGAGGGGCGGAGAAATGGGTTTTGTTACATTTCTGGTCACATTCTCACTTCAGCCTTACTCATTTCCTCATCGGGAGTCATCAATGCAAATTCACAAGGGTGTAAAGTTAATTCAAAGACAATGTTGTAATTGAAATTCTGTGCACACCATCTCTTTTCTCACTCTCAGGCTTCTGAGTTCTTCTTCTCACTTTGAAGAGCTCCCCTCGGGGGAGAGGTTAAACATACCTGCTGCTTTTCACTGAGCTCCACGTCGTTTCCTCTCACTCAGGTCTCCTGCCTTTTGTTCTCGTAAAAAAAACCTCGCCATTTCTTTGTTCATCCCGAGCATCTTCCCCGCCTCCCTCTCTCTCTGCGTCTATGTCCTGTACAATGTTTCCAGCAGCAGCTCCCGCTTTATCAGACATTTTAATGGAACTGAGTTACACAAATAAACCTCACCACTACGGAGCTCAAACACCCCAGATTTTAATAATGAAAAGTAATTTCTGTATTTCACAGCCTTGGGCAATTTGCATTGGTTATAAGATTTTTTTCTCCCCCCTGTGCAGAATACAAACAAATAAAACCACTAACATTACTTCAGATATCAGTGTGGGAATTTGGGATTTTCCCAATCATAGTCATCTTTATCCCCTTGCATACGCTCATGTAACACACACTTAATGCTCAGTCACATTGCAGACGTGGAGTCATGGAGATGGATGGCATGTGATGTATTTATGACCCCTGCATTACAGTAGGCGGCTAGCCAGTCCCACATACATTACAGCCATACCGAGCAGTGACACGAGAGGTGCAGTTTCCCCGACCGTCAAATCCCATTTTGATTTACTGTATATAAAATACATAATGAATAAAAAATAATGGGAAATTGATATTTACCCACAATATTGAAATATAATACATTATAGGAGCGGGAGCTGTGACAAATGGTTCTAAGGCGTCAGCTGTGGGGACAATCTTGAATAATTCATTACGAAGCCGAGTTAGGTACGAAAGGTGACGCACGCAGACGAGACATTCATTCCACTGAGATCATTAAAGTCCGCACAGAGACGAATGTGGAAGAGCGCCGCACTCAATTTGAAGAATGAGGGCAATATGGGAACGAGAGAGCGGCGCATTCTAAAAGGTTGAACGGGAGGGACGGGCCGAGTGAGAGGTGGATGAATTAGTGAAGACAAAGAGAAAGTGAGATTGCATGAAGATGAACTCGGGGACGGTGAAATTTAATAACGCATGCATCAATAAAGCATGTCCAGCGTAAAAAGCCTTTAAGTGAGCTGTCTTTCAGTGCGGTTCCTCTGAAATCATGGATCACAGTGACACAACTGAGGAACATTAAAGGTGCTGTAAGTAAGTTTGCTCTGCTGCCAAATGCGGTTTCATGCCAAGAGTTTTCAACCAGTGTTGCCATTACCAGACAAGAAGTTGTAACACGCCCTCAGAGCAGCAAGGCTCCATCTTCAGGACAGATTGGAAGCTACAGTGATGTCACTCTGCTGCTGCCACAGCAAACCTGGACCCGGACAAGTGACGGCAAATGGATGGATGGATCTTATGTTGTGCACGCTGAATTTATCATACGTGTACTGCATGTTAAAATTATAGCTCGGAATAGGAATAAGGATGCTCAGGGCCATATGATCTCCGAACGGTGCTGTTGGCTGCAAAGCGCCTCCAAATCATTCAGGCAGTCGAATCCTTTGTAGTTAATGACAACTCATAGTTTTGTGTACAGTTAGATCAGCTACTTATCCAGATTTGCAATCACAGGAACAACAGTCCACCGTGGGACGTTCTGTGCAACAAGTGCGAGGCCACTTTGTTTCGCCGTGACAGCAGCATCTGCATTGTCGCCGCTTCGTTGTCAGTTTCACCACTTGATCAGGGCCAGGGAGGCAGCCCTCCACTTTAAATATATATGAGCTGGCAATTGAGATGAGTGTGACAGGATATAATAGGATTTAATGAATCACTTCTCCCAGAAAAAAAGAGGGCTTGATTAATTGGTAGCACGGAGGAATATATAATATTTAAGAGCACCGAGCCCATTTTCCATGAAACAAGAAAAGTGCTTTCATACGAGGCTAAAGTAGTAGAGGGCCAATTACAGTGAAGCTTTCAGAAGAATGTTGAAAGAAAAGGACAGAATGGTCACAGAGGTCAGGGCTCAGTGCAGTCCAGTAAGCTCCTTCCACAAACATTTTCTTTATGAACCTGACTTTGTACGCGAGGGTATTTTGGTGTGGAAGCAGGGAAAGTAGTGGTTGCTAAAGGCAGTTAACTTAAGGGTACCCCTGAAAAGTTTTTTTAGCGACAAAGAGGAAAAAAAAGCCTTTATATTCAGTCTCTCTCGCCCGTCGTGTTTATATAACCTTGAAGCCTAAATAAACGCGTTTACAAATGAAGGCTTTTTCAGCCTCATCCAACTGTGCAGGGATGTGTACTCATGCAGGTGCTCGGCATATGTGTGCACGGCATTTAAACTGTACTTGCTGTATTAAAGGATAGGGGTCATAGATGTTTATATATATAATGCATTTATTTAAAATGTGACTACAAAACTGAGCGTGTTCACATGATGGAAGCACAAAACCACGTGACATGTCGAGCCATTTGCTAACATGAAAATATTTGGGATGCAGCAGGAGCCTCCGAAGCCCCGAGGCACATCTTTGCATCTGGATGTGTTTTGCTTTCTGCCTGCGCAAGGTTACAATGTTCAGTGAGCGTGTACATAGTGGTCAGCACCCTTACTTAAATGAACATTCTCCCCCCGAAAGCGTGCTTCGGTTACAGAGAAACACTTCATGTCCTCCAACGTTTTCCTTCTACTCCAGCCTTGCACCATGACGTTCTGCCCCCCCCCCCCCCCCCCTCCCCGTCGTATTAATTTGCTGTACGTTCCCCGGGGACAAGGAGAGAGACCTGTCACATCCTAACAGCAACCCAGGTGCAAATTCGTGTGAGCTGAACTACAGAACCACTCAGACTCAGCCCCTGAGCGTCTTAGGGAACCCCGATAAACCCTGGTACTGATGACAGTGACATCGACAGCCCGCCAAAACAGATCCACTACCATGCACACACACACACACACACACACACACACACACACACACACACACACACACACACACACACACACACACACACACACACACACACTGTGGAAGACTAGAGGATAGATATGGAAATATTTTCTACTATTCTCACAAAAAATAATAATATCAAGCTTCAACTACCAGGATAACTGTAAATAGGACCATACCTGACACATGCACAATCAATCAAAATGTTGGAATAAACTCATTAAGAAATTTATAAATTCCACCTCAGCATCATGTCACCGCTGAAGTCGGTGCTAGTGAAATATTGATGTTTTTTTCCTGCATTAGGGTGCAGCTGCTTTGTCGCTGTTCGCCTGCTACCGAACACAAAAAGGGACAAATAAAAATAATCTAACTGTAAAGATCCATCTGAGAAAATTCCAAAACTTCCCCAAAAACGTATAAACACCAAGTAAGTCAGGATCCAATGCCGAAAAAAATGAAAGCGATGAACACCGACAGCAAGACGACTCCTGAATACGGGACTGTTTGTTAAACCAGCTCTCGAATGCGTTTCCTAAACTTTGACTGAAAGCACATTTTCACTCTGCATCAGCTTCAAAACTTTACAGCCGACAGCTTTGTGCCAGAATTCCCCTGGCAGAAACACAAAGTCACTCTTAAGTCACTCCTCTGTCCTGTTCACCCTTTTTTTGTTTCACACAACAGCATGAAGATCCAATTAAAACTGCTGTATGACCTCCACAGCATCAAGATGAACATATAATATACTTTTATGTTTTCATAAAGACATTCATTCGTGTCATTTTTAACTCACATGGATCTCTGATCATTTGACCTGTAGGTGTTTTGTCATTATCCTTGGACGTGTACAGAATAAGCAATAATTGAAAATTAGATCAGTTAATCTAATGATAGATAACGTTGCAGCAACTAAACATCACCAATACGTTTTATTTTAACTGACTAGAGGGATTATTTGTTGCACAAAATAGGAAATAAAAGGTAATCAAACTTGATCTCAATTGCAAACCGCCAGTTCATAGTCCAATTTTAAAATGAACACACTCTCCCACAAGGAGTGGAGCAGGATTGAGATATCTCTGGGCTACAAAGGGCTCTGAAGTTCTGTGCTGCAATGTAAGATGAAGAAAAGAAAAAAAACGAGAGAAATTCCCTGGAGTCTCCCCGAGTTATCGCGCTGCATTAATGTTGTATGGGAGAGATGGAAGATCCCAGCTTCTGACCTGAAATACTGTTCTGCTCAGCCGGCTCTGAGAACCCACTATCACTCACAATGAACATGCCCTGCGCTGTTTTTGTTCCCCTGGTATTATTTTCAGTCAAGAGCGCCAAGATATGCAGTGATATGGCATCGCAAATCTTTTCTGCAGTCCATTTGGCTTGGTGTTCTCTGAACCAACACTTTGTTCAACTCCTTCTGCCGCTCAACACTCTCTCGTGTCAGCACCCCGCCGACAGCGCACGTGCCGTTATAAGACAGTTGTCCGATTGAAGAAGCACCTCGTTAAAATGCCCCGGCTGTGTTTCTACCACGGGCCAGCCGGAGGTTACAAGAGTGTACGGACTAATGAAGCGCTCCACATGAGCGTCGGTCCAGACCTCCCGTTTCCTCGCGCGAGGTTGTCCACATTTGAGGAGCTGCTGCTTATCAGACGTCAACTTTCATAGTTTTATACCTCGAACAAAGTTTTCATCTATTCACTGTAGCAGTTCAGAATATGAGTAAAACTTTATACTAGTAGAGAAACGGGTTCATATGTAGACAAGTCTGGAAAACTTTAACTCTGGGTGGCTCATGTTAAAAGCCTTCCACGTCTTCCGCTCGGAGATGTAGCTGGAGGGTCATCAGTTCCTGTTGGGAAGCCAATGAAGCTGCTTGACTCAGGAGACGTGGTAGCGACAACATCTGTGGTAATTGAAAGCAAAGAAGGAGAAAGGTCGGGGAGAGGAGACTCTTTGTTCGTACGGTGTCCGAGAGGATCCTCCATGCGGTCAGACCACTAAAGGACGGGAGACAGACTCTCACCGAGGCTGTTCTCAGAGGGAAAGCAGATCCGTCAGCGATGTGACATAAAGGGCCAGTTGAAGGACGTCTTGAATATGGCCACTCCTCAGGGGCAATCAGAGCCAAAGTGTGCGGAAAGTAGAAATCAAGCGGATTCGTGGTCACCTGCTCTGTCTGTCATTTTCATGGACACATGGATGTCTGTCATCATCTCAATCCCCAGGCAACACTGTGCTGTCTGAGGAAAATCTACAATTTTTACAATTAGTTGGCGTAGCAGGCGGAGAACTCATCAAGTCAGGATGATTGGGTGAAATCTCTGCCCGGCCAAGAGCAAGTGCTGTGTCTACTGGATCTCCGTCTGCCAGCCAGCGCACTGGGGCTGCCGGGCAACTGCAGAAAGTGATCGGATGCAGGGAAGCTCAATCTGTTCGACTTCCAGATTAGAGGAGAACTGATCGCTGTTGACACAACACCAAAAAGTCCTAATCGAATCAATGCTATCTCATCAAGCTTTGTCTTCGGGGGGGGGGGACACCAAACAGAAAATATAATTGCAGAGCCACTAATATATGATCAGATTCCTACATTTTTCCACAGCATTGTCTTGCAGTAGAAATCCAACTGTAATCTCCAAACATTAAATTCTATTTATTGTAATTTACAGCTGTGTTTCAGGAAAGAGAGTCCACACATTGTGTCTGCTGCTCGGTCCTGCCTGTTCGTTTGACGGTGTTATGTAACTGCAGTTTGCATATTGATCGACAGAGGTTTCCTTGTGGAAACAGGTGAATAAGAGTCTGCATATAGATTGTTTTGATTTGATTTTAGGTAAGAAAAATAAACTCATTGTCAGATTTTTTGTTGAAAGGAGTTCAGGTTCAGGTTTACTTCATGTATAGATATGTGTTGTCTTTAGTAGCTGATGTAACGGCTTGAAATGTTCTGTTTACATAGAGTTGGTATTAAAAGCAGATTTAAATCGGTTTTCTTTTTCTAAAGCTGGCAGCTGCTCCCACAGAACACCAGGTCTTACTGTTTTTTTTGCCAATTTGAATTAACCATACGACAACATAACATGATATGAGGGGCCTCAGATGGGACCCTGCTATTTTGTCACAAAGAATCAAAATCAAAGTTCTGTGTTTATACTTTGCGCATTGCTCGATTGATGCATTTAATCACACTACCCAGCAAATCAAGAAAAAGTGGCTCAATTTTGCCCTGGCCCCACCTTACAGACTAATGGAATCTGCAGTAGAAGCTGCAGCAAACTGAATCCACGTGGAATGGAAATTGCAACGTGCACAGTTCTCTGTTGTGAAGCCCTTTGAATGGTAATTATTACACTGCATTAATTAACACTGTACATTATCAGGCGTCAGTACATTACAGCTGAACATATATCACAGGCGGGAAACCACAATTTTGCTTTGGAAAAGCAATGCCCCCAGAATGCAAAATCAAATTTGCATTTGGTCAATAATGAGACATCTATTGCTTTAATGTAATAAATAAATAAAATCATATAGGTCTAAACTCTGTAACTGACTTTACAACATCTGCAGTTGTGTGCATTTGGCAAAAGTTTAGCTTAAGTCATTCGTTTTTGCATCTCTGTAGGGACCACTAGTTAAATATTAAAGCCTTTCATTCATCATAATTCATTCATAAGTCAAAGTATCAGCAAGACATCATTTGCCCTCAATCCCCATTAAGGTCTTTGCAGGTCATCGGATTAGGACTTCAGTGAGTTCAGAGTTTGGATTTTGTTCCGCATTAGACTAATAAACACGCATGTGCACCATTTTATCCATTTCGCATCATAAAAGTCTTTGATTAGGGACAACTCGCAGATAAAGGAATGTACTCACGGGTCCCATCGAATCGAGTGGCGATGGTGTCCAGGAAGGTGTTCTGCGGCGCGATCAGTCCGCGCATCACCGGCATCCGAGAGCGGGTCGAGCCGCGTCTCTCCCGGCGCTCCGTGCCATGGCCCTCGCCCGCGGTGGACACGAAGCCCGGCAGGAACTTGGACGTGGCCCCCGGCGCTCCCCCTAACCCCTGGAGGAGGGCGCCGAGCCGAGACACCCGGGACTCCACGGTCCAAAACGAGCCCCCGACCACCGAGCAGGTGATCCCCGCGGCGAAGAAGAGGAGGAGAGCGGCGCCGCTGGAGGGGCGAGGACGCGGAGGGACGGAGGGATGGAGGGGACCACGGCGAGGATGGTCACATTTACGCACGGGTGTGCAATGCAACCTCTCTCTCCTCCTCCCCTTACCCCTCTCTTCCTCTCCCTCTCTTGCACGAACACTTTTTTCTCTCTCCAAACATTGCCCCGCTTCAGCAGCGTGGGCAGAACAAGCGTTCCCATTCGCTTTTACCAGCCAGTGCACCCCCTTCTCCCGACCTCTTCAACATTATGTCAGTGCCTCTTCACCTCTCAGCCCCTGTTGATGTGATGGACGCTCCTTCCAAAAGCGTGGACGTTTGAGAGTTACATTGTTTTTATTTCTGGGGGGTATCTCCAGCAGTGTCTTGTAGGCCATGTTTCAGACGTTGAAGCTGCAAAACATATCACTACGAGAACGAGATGGATGATTTGGTCAGGGGTGGACAGACGATTAAAACATCACTATGTGTGCAGCTGAATAGAGATGAATATTATGTCTCATCCACATGATGTATAGTGGAATGCAAAACCACATGTGCCTGTGGGCAAAATGCTACATGAGAGAAACACACATGCAGATTTAAAACAATCTTATGCTAAATAAATACTATGATGCTCAAAAGGCTTCAGCTGCATGTAGGGTTTTATGTGTTCTCGCTGTCTCCGCATTGGTTTCCCATGGGTGCTCTCAGCTCAAAAACATGAAGTCTTAGTTTCCTGTTTTTATCTGTCTACTTCACAAAAACTTGCACATTCACCTTCTGAAAATACACATTTTTCCACAAGCACAAATAAACAATTGGGATCCCAGCACAGTTATTATGTAGCCTTTGACACAGAGACATGCAGATTATTACCTCCAGGATCCCAAATACTTCATCCACAATCAGTCACTGAAGTTTCATTAAGAGATTTTCTGTACCATGATTTTCTTGCACATTAACCATCAACGTCTCCCCAATGACTCTGTCCGGTTCATTGTTTATTCATCAGTTTGTAAGTGAGAAAACAATGAGCTTCAGATCAATTGCACCAGATATACTATAGGCATCTGGGACGAAGAGAAGCAGTTTCATTCAAATAAGAGCCAAGATGGGGTGGTGGCAAGGTGGAGAGAGGGGCTGTGGTGCAGCAGAGGCAGGGGGGGGGAGGTCCCAACAAAAAAATGGAATATTGCACCTTAGTTATGATGATATAAGAATAAACTAGTTTGACTACACTGTCATGTTCCAGTGAAGTGCACGCCACGCCACGGGTGGTATTAGTGAGGAAACGGCGCCATCTACAGGACATGCAGCGCAAGTGAAGCAACATCCGGTATGTCACCTTTTCTTTTTCACTAACGGAAAAAACAGCACTTTATAATTGCTTCTGTGCTCAATTTCTTCGTTGTTGTGATCTTAAATTTTGCAATTTTTTTACTCCTATTTTTAAAGATCGTAATCATATGTTTTATATTGACGTAAAGTACATTTCCTCCAATGCAATACAAATAATAGCATGATGATAATTAACTTCCTATATTACTCTTACCTCTGAAATGCTTCTCTGTGGGTGGCGTCTGACGTCGGATGGTAGCGATGATGAATTCATGGCTTGACATTAGTTTCGTTAAAAAAATGGGTATCCTTCAAGTTATGTTTCGGTATCTTGTTGTACCATTAGCTCGCTTAGCACAAAGCTAGCCATAGCATTTCTCTGTCAGAAAGTTGACACCAAATTTCGTCGAGGAGCGTTGACTTTATCCAGGAGCTTCTGTACTTGGAACTCATCCAGTTTATCACGTTTCCAGATGTTAAAACGCTTGAGTCCAGGCACGTTTGTCTGTTTTGATCGGGAAACCGGCTACATGTTCAAATTGTTGTTTGTTGACAGGCGCCATGACGCTTGTCATTCATGTCACGTAACAATTTGTTGCGTTCAGGGTTCGACAGCTACAAGGACATGCTAGTGTCCTGTTTTGTGTTATTTTCTTTTAAAACAGAGAAGAAGAAAAATATGATACAAAGTATTTCATTTAATATCACATTTTCTATGAAGAAATCTTAAAGTTAGGATTCTGCTGACAACCCTAATATTCAATGCACACGCTCACATTCACAGTTTATGCTAAAGTCTTGAATTTGCCCCCAATCTTTGAGAGGTCAATCCTACAGGAACCGTTTTTTTTTGGATCAAAGTGGTTTCAGAAAAATCTGTTGCACAATAATTCCACAGCATCTGTGGCAAAATATTCAGGAGGTTCTTTAAAATATATATATAAATATATACAGTAGATTGGATGAATTGATCCTTTAATTATTTCTATTGGAGTTCACGGATACCACCAGTAGATGTCAGTGCAGGGTTGGCTGACAGCCTCAGCATCTCCAGAGTGATGTAATGCGGTGAAGGAGGAAGTTTAGAGAAGCTGGTAGAAGTAACAGTGTTTACTGATGAGCAGCTTGTACAGTACACAATCATTTGGTACCTCAACATGCACATGAGTGAGTCACGTTGGTACTCTGGTTATATAACAACTATGCTAGTGCGGACTGGAGACATGTAATGTACCTTACTCTGTGCGGCTGCAAGTCAACATATCACCTATTTCCTCACTGTAATTAAACCTACCGGCGTGAGCGCGCGCGCTACTGGACCAGCATCTGTCGCGCGTCTCCGCCGCCTCTCATCCTTCCGTGCGCTCGCGCTCGGCGTCGACGCGTGCCGACGGGACGGTGTCGCGTCCCCCTCCTCCCCCTCCCCCCACTGAAGATTAACCACAAACACAGCGATGGCAGGGTTTACCGCGTAGCAGGACCCTGCTCCATTTTAATTTCCACTCAAAGCGTCGCGGGTTTTTTTGGGGGGGGTTTAGTCCCGATGAAAGATGGCGTCCGGGGCAGGCTGGCAGCCTGCGTACAGCACCCTCACCAGCAACACCAAATACAGCCCCTCTCCGACGGCCAGCATGTTTTACGACGGGAGCCTAACGCTGGAATACACGCAGGACCTGCATCTGAAGATGAGCAAGAAAATAGCACAGCTGACCAAGGTGCGTGCGTGGGTGTGTGTGTGTGTGTAGGGGGGTGAACTGGTCCTGATGAGGGATGGCGTGTCGTTTGTAAACACGCCGAGGAGGAAGGAAGGAAGGAAGTGGCGCTACTTCACATTCACAATCCTGCAGGTTTTGGTGCAGATTTGCTGGAACAATTTGGTGCATGTTTGATAAGTATCCCCCCCCCCCCATGCTGAAAGGCAGTGGTCGTTATTGAGCAGCAGTGTTGACTCGCCATGGAGGACCTGCATCCTCCTGTGCTCTTACTACTCTCTGCAGCCTCACTCTGACTCTGCTGCATTCTCCCTAATGCCCATGGGAATGTGATGCTGTGAAGTTGACCTCTAACCTGTGCATGTTTTTTTTTGTGTGTGTTTTTTGCCACTGCCACCCAAGGGCTGTGGGGGAGTTATGTAATCTTTGAGGGATGCAGGGGGGTTTGCCAGGGCTGCTTCTTTGTAGTGCACCTGAAGCCCCTGTAGCACACGCAGGGACACAGTGTGTGTCTTTCAGTGGTGGAGGATTTAAGGTGGCAGCGACCGAGGCTTTTGTCTTGGTGGATACAAATCCACCTTACAAATGAAAGCAGTTTACACAACATGCAGGAGACAAAGGCAGGAGGAGATGATGGGAGATTTTTACATAGCAGACGTGGTGATACAGATTTTAACAGGGGGGCAGTCAGATAAGCTGTTCTCAAATATACACCACAGAATTACGGATGGATTGGAAAATGTGGTCATCCAGGATTAAAGAGTGGCGTTTGATTGAAGCGATCGGCGCCTGTGGGGATACCGGCAGGAACAACAGTGGTGGTATTAACGTCCACAAACAAATTCAACACTTTGAAAAATTGTGTTTGATCAAACCGGGAGATTCATTCTTCCCTGTTTACCCATGAAGTACAAGTTCGATGAATTCCAAATTACCTGTGGTTTTCTTTGTGTGTTACACCCGATTACCTGTTCCAGCATATTGTCTTGCCAAGTGCATGCTGGGAAAGCCGACAACCCCCAACCATGAGAACAGAAGAAGCAGGTGTAGAATGTAAATGGATGGAAGGAAGATCAAGATCAATATCCATACTCACTAATCACTAATCACTAATCACAAATTACTACTGGGCTGACACAGGCCTTTAGATTATGTGGCCGGAGATGAGAGTATATAGTGAATAGCATCAACCTGTAGCGTATGGATTTAACTGGTTTTTCTCTTTTGTTATATCTCAATTTATTTACTTCTATATTAATCAATAATGCAAATGTTTCCAAAAGGATCATATATAGGTGGAGCACTTTATTTGTCACATAGATCCTTGGTCTCGAAAATGCATTTGAAATTCATCTCTCAAGTTATTCAGGCATTAGATTATATTTCACTGCACTTCTGCTGTTGTATTCTCGAGCCTCCTTTAAAAAGCCAAGAGCACTTCCTTGTCTCCTGTGTCCAGATGTCTTTGCTTTTAAAAAATTGAAAGTGTTGTTGTGGCAGCTTCATGCCTCTCGCTCCTGCTCGGCTCTCTGTACCTGCAGGGCCAATCGCTCTCTCTCTGTTTACGAACCACGCTTAATGTGGCGCATGTGTTACTCCTCTGTGGAAAGAAATGGGTTAATCGGATGTCATGTTTTGGACGAGGTGAAGTGCGTCAGCATTTGTTTCGACTTTGCGCCATGCGCTCGCTCCGTTGTTGAATTCATGCAGTTGCTGCATCTTCTCCTTCAATGACAGTCATGTCACACAAACACTGGTTGCACATCGTCAGTCAAACCTCTGCAAAATTTAGATGGTGAGGAATAGATTACTTTTAATGGGGAAGATATAAGTATGATATTAAACAAATTCAAACTAGAAACTACTGCCTCACGGTTGTTCGCCTCCGCCAGAAAGTCGCGGAACGTCAAAGAAAATGTGGTCACAATTACCCTGTTCTGTTTCTGAATTCGGGCGTTTGAATTGTGTTTTTTTGCAGAACATAATGATGTCACAGTGGAGGTGACCTTTGACCTTTTGGATATGAAAATGTCATCACTTCATTCTATTAGGCATTTGTATGAAATGTTTCGAGAGTTGATTTGTTGAGTCTGCATCTGGGGAGAAGACTAAAAGATGTTTTGAAGTCGGGTAGCCTGCAGCAGAGGAGGAAGGGATTAACATTTACACAAATCAATTTTTGTATAATTACCTCATCTATGGATTTGTTTGTTTGGATTTTTCCATATCTGTGGTAGTGTGGGCAATTCAAAAGGAAAAGTACACAGATAAAAGCGCAGCTGTGTGACGGTGTAATTTGAAAGCAACAAATATTGGATTTGAACTCTGAGAGCCATGTTAATCTGTCAGAGGGAATCCTGTCTCCGGTTTGAGACACTACAGAGACGTCAGTGCTATCAGTAAATTACAAGTCTCATCTCTCGCTGAGATGAGGAGACTTATGTCGACTGGCTGGTCTTGCCGGTGGTGCCCGAGGCTTGCGGGCTCCTCGCGTCTTGGAAAAATGTCAGAGCTCTGGTTAAAACGCAAGAGAACACAGAACACGAATGGAGGCAGAAAAGTATCAGTACAGCTTTGGTTTTGCGTTTAAGCGCATTCAATAGGGAGAAGGTTTAAGAAAACTACATCCACTGTTTTCCCGAGCAAACTCGATGAAAATATGTTTTCTTTCAGTTTTGTACTCATACTCTTCCCTGAATATCACAGGAAACACAGTTTCCTCTTTTGGAGGGGGCGGGTGTGCCGTCAGTGCTGCCTGCTGTGTTTATGACTTCAGCTGTGATGTGGCGTAGTGACGCTCGCTCGGGGAGGAGATCGTGTGCGCTCGAGTTGTCCTTGGGAGCATCAAAAACAAAACAACAAAAAGAAGGAACAGATGCAAAGTGCTTTTACCGCCGCGTCGATGAAGGACTGAGAACACAAACTGTGCTCTTGAGCTGATTGGTAACAGACACTGTGTTTTTTGCCACTTCGTGGCGTGTGTGGTGAAGGAAAACAGTGGACTGAAAGCTCAGGCGCCGACGGATCTTGTAACGACTACAGCACCCTGAGAGTTTGGCTCTCATTAATCCGTTAATGAGCGAATAGGATGCTAATCCTCTGAAAATGACGAGAGCAGGGCAACAGAGTGTTTGTTGGAGAAAAACGCGGCCAGTTGTTTCTTCTCCAGACATTCACAGACATTCATTGATCGACTGTGGAAAATTGAGCCTCAGAATTGTCCCTCCTGTGTTCCCTATTGTCATCTTGACCATAATTACTCATTCAGTCAAATTTGCTACTGGCCCTGTTCTGCTTGTGACTGTTATTGTTAAAGGAAGTCACTGCATACAGTATACAGTAATGTTTTTCTATCTCTGAATGACTGGGTGAAACTGTGCAGCTGCAGGCCTACCTGTGAAACCGTTGACTTCCTTCATAAGTTCAGTCATTCATATTAAGCTCAGAGGTAAATATGATATTGCAGAATTTGATTTAGGCAATAGAATCATGTTTGGACAATGAAAAAAAAAATTTGTCCTTAATTTATGGAGAGCAAGCTTGAGTGGTTCGACCGACGCAAATAGCAATGCAAAGAAGAATCTGTACTCCTGGAAGACAGAGAGACAAAGAAGGCAGGGATAGGAGGGGTAAAGCAAGAACAAAAAGAGGGAGAGATAAAAGTGCGAGAGCAGAGGGAGAGATGAAAAGCAGCAGGCACGCCAGCGTCATTAAAATAATCATGTATAATTGAAGGAACCGTTCCACGGCGGACTTGCTGCTGGGGAACCAAAGGCTCAAACACTCGGGGAGAACAGAAGGTCCAAATCTGCATCACTCTGATTCCTTTCCACTGCCAGCCGAAACACTCACTCATGTCGAGGTAACACCAGTGATGCAGTGGTAAATAAAGACGTCGGGTAGTGATTCCCATAAAGCACCGAAAACAAAAAGTTTTGTTGTACCACTTAAATCATGTGAGGAGGATGAAGGCCGGTCCGTGAGCCTTGAAAGTGAAGCTGTGAGGCCTCAGGATGCCTCAATGAAAGTGGTCGACACATTGACCACGATGTTATGCCTCGGCCAGAAACGACCATGACGGAGTGATCGGACTTGAGTGCACAAATGTCAATCAATCGGAGATCAAATGAGATAGACGTATTCAAAGCATCCACTGTGAATACATAGCAGCCTCATCCTCTGTCTGTGGATAAAACTGTCTGTCTTCAAACCTATTTGTCTCCGTTATTGACATGACCAGTATTCATTTTGTTGCACAAAAATTAGAGCAGAGCTGGGCTGCATTGTTAATTTTTAGAAGTATTGATCTGATATAGGAACAGTTAATCAGAGAGCCTTTCCCACCTGTCTTCATCCTGTTGCCCAACCCTCTCTCTGTGTCTCCAGGTTATTTATGCTCTGAACACCAAGAACGACGAGCACGAGGAAGAAATCGAGTCTCTGAAGGAAGCCCACGAGGACGAGGTACGGACGTCACAAAGCACCAAACACCTATGAGTGAAATAGAGCACAGGAGCATATCGACTAGCATATCAATATTTTATCCTTCTAGCGGTGAGAATAAAAAGGTCCTGTCACTAATGTAGAACTTAGTCATGACATAGAATATCATGACAGGTCACATGAATACATCAGGTATACGAAGCTATAACAGAGATCATTTTAGCTTTAAAGCAACGTTTTAAAACAAAAGAATATTAGTACGGCTGTAGAAGAATGAAGGTCTCCCCAGCAGTTTGCATCCGTGCAGCGCTCACCTTTCAGCAGAGGAACTCACTTTACAGCTGTCCGAAAGTGGCAGGTACATGAAGGCTGACCGATGAAAGGAAACCCATCACGCGGTGTGTCAGAAGAGCTTGTTTCTTCATTAATAGATACAGAAGATACATCCCCCCCCCCCCCCCCCCCCCCCCCAGTGTTTTGACCATCTAGTTGGAGATTGCTGAACACCTGGATTCATATAGCCAGTTAAATAAACCTTCATGTAGGATGCTGCTGCAAATAATGTGCAGACGAGCTCAGAGCGTCTTTGTACTAAAAAACCTTCTCCAGATTCTCCACTTCATTCACTTCACATCCGACAGTGTATCATAGCAGGGGGAGCGGTTGATTTGAGGGGGATCAGACGATCAAATGTAATTGGTCTTGATGAGTAACAGCCAACGACGCACCCACGCACCAAACCAATACTGCAATGAGATGTTCTTCCAGCGTTTTCATTTAACATGGCAGTTGATTTTCTTGACTGGATTCACAGACAATCTGGCTCGAGGTCAAGACAAACAGCCTCCATGTCAGGACCGGGCCTAAGCCGAAATGAAGCAGGATGAAATGCCGTTAATTTCTTTCAGAGAGAAGCTTTAACTGTACGTTGTTAATTAAATTGGTGTTGCTTTCAAGTGGTAGATTTTTTTAGAGTGGGACTTTTCTCCCCTGCCAGGAGACATTTCCTGGAGGCAGCTGTGTTTTGCTTGCACCTAGTTTTATTTATCCCTACATTTCCCCCCCCTTCAGTTCTTATCTTTCACCTTCTCTGTATGTAGGTTTTTAAAAAATCCTCTGCGTGTTGTAATGAAGCAAAAATCGCTTTAATGCCGTTTTATGCCACATCATATTTTACATTTGTGACATTTCTTTTTGAGATTATTTCTGCAGTTCTGAAGATGTGGGCTGTGATTTCATATTCTCCTGCTTAGGTCCAACACATCGTGACAGAAACCAGGGACAAAATCATGCAGTACAAGAGCAAGATGGCGGACGAGGCGGACCTGAGGCGGCGGCTGGCCAGTCTGGAGGAATCCGTCGAACTCCACGAGCACATAAAGCGACAGGTCATTCACCGCTGCTGGGCACCACAGGGGGGGGCGGGGGGGACTGACTTCCCTTAGGTCACTGTGTTTAGTGAGGCTTCGCTTGATTTCACTCGTTTCCTCAACTTGGAAACATTTGTGGAGCGTCACAGACGTTGCTTTCTTCATGTCATGGCTGCGTCACGTTCTCCGGCCAGCTTCGGTAGAATCCGAACTGAGCCCAGCTGCACGGTGATATTTTACTCAGAAGTGGCTGCATGACATTGGAGTTACTGAAATGTGAAAGAATGTAATGTGGTTGTTTGTGGTTTGTTGCTGTCAGGCTTTAGCAGAGTTTGAGATGTACAGACAGAGAATGGAGGACTCCCAGCTCTGCACCGAGGCCCAGCACACACAGAGAGTGGTTTCTATGAGCAGAGAGGTAAGGCTGGACCACACACGCACACACACAACACATAGAAATATTCACAATCACACACAGACTAGAGGACGGATGTGGAAATGTGATGTACTATTTTCACTCTAGCACTAGGCGGAAGAAAAAAATCAAGCTTCTTCTTCTAGTAAAATGAAATGGAGCTCTGACTCCTGTTGCAAGTGACGTGCATGATTCAGTGTAAACAAACATAATGACAACGAATACCACTCCAAAAAATGAAGAGGAGTTACCCTTCTGGAAGCGAAAAAAGAAAGAAGATAAATGAAAAAGCAAGATAATGATTATATATAATACCAAATAACTAAATGCCTATAGTCTAGCCTTAACTTTGGAGGAGAGACACTTGAATAACGTCACTTCGACTAGCATCACATTATTTATTTTGTTTACTTTGACGTTTGGTGAGTGTATTTAATTGTTTGTGGAGTAGGCCTGTGGTTTTATGAAACTGAAAACTGTATGTTTTCATTACGCTGTAAATGTAAAAACCTCATTAGCCATAGTGCAGGCTCTGGCCCACAAGTTAAATCCTCTGCATTGGAACTATGTTAAATTACATTGTCCCTGAAATGTAAATATTAAACAATGAATAGTTTTAAAATAAATTTTTTTTTTACATTTCGCAATTTTTGTGTCCGATTTTTTATAACATAATGGTGATGAACGCTGGTTCAAGGGGCCCCCTGTGATTTATTGCCGAGGGCCCCAACATCAAAAATCGCCTCTGAATGTTAGAATACACACTCCTTGTATTGCATAAATTTTTTTTTTTTTTCCCGTATGCTGCACTTATCACTCCGAGGTTTTGTGGATGTCCACAGGACTATTATAACTTTTATATCTTAAAGGGGCAGTAAGCGATTTTGGAGTGAAGGTGTTGCAAGATTTGTTTCACGTCCTTCACTGTAAAACATGTTTCAGATCAAACGTCCACACAGTAATCCACCAAAGTGGTTGCAGCCATTATAAAAGTGCAAAAAAGTTGGAAAATAATCTAATTTAATCTCATGTGATGACATATATCATGTTTTGCCATGCC
Organism: Scophthalmus maximus; assembly: GCF_022379125.1. Taxonomy (NCBI): domain Eukaryota; kingdom Metazoa; phylum Chordata; class Actinopteri; order Pleuronectiformes; family Scophthalmidae; genus Scophthalmus; species Scophthalmus maximus. Next base: position 3,208,710 of record NC_061516.1, read on the forward strand.
ATAAATCATGTCATGCCATGACACAATATCATACACACCTGCTTTTGTGGAGTCTGATGGCAGTGGGCGTACAGTAAATGAACAGCTGAAGTGTACTGAGCTGGTGGCTGAACGAGCTCCGCTCATCCTCACTCCACCCACGTTTGGATTCGGTGTGTGTTCTGCTCTGGTCTTGTTCCTCGTCTCCCTCTCTGCCCCTGCCCTCACACTGTCTGTTCCCGGTTTGACTAAGGAGGGCTACCTCTTTACCAACCTGAGCAAAGTCTGCTGGCTTCGCACATCATCACATCTCATGCAACATTTTTATATATATTTTTTTCAACCTGTCTGTCAGATCTTTTGATGCAACAGCAAACACGGTTGATTTATTTTTTCCCGTTAGCACACGCAGAGGAGAAGCTGCAAGCATTGGCTAAGTATACTGACGGCATTTAAGATAATAGAATTCAATAATTTGCCCTTTTCTGATTATTTCAGAGGCACTTGACGAGATGCTTATGGTTTGGCACAGGCAGAAATTAGGCTGGCAACAACACATGAAAACGATTCCAACAGAAATAGAAAATGTTTCGTGGTTTCAATAGGTGGAGGAGATGCGTCGGGATTTTGAGGAGAAGCTGCGGGCGTTCAGCCAGGCTCAGGCCCAGTTTGAGGCTGATAAGCGGCGAGCGCTGGAGGAGCTGAGGGCCACCCACCGCCAGGAGGTGGAGGAAGTCCTCAACAACCAGCAGAACCAGAGCGCCACCTCCACCGAAGACCAGGAGAAACTGGCCGAGCTCCATAGACAAGAGGTGGGCTAAGAATGGGAGAGAGAAAGGAAGACGGAAGTGTCTTTTGGAAGGGCCAAAATCTTGATTGAAGCACGTTTTTACTTGATGGAGTAGTTGCTGTCTCAGAGGCTTATTAAATCTTCAGTTTAAGGCATGAAAACTGAAAAAAGTAGGGTTGTTTTGGTGGCACACTTGGCTTTTGAGCATAATGTAATCCTGAAGTGGTTAAAATTGGACCATGGACCTTTGTTGCACGTCATCCTCTTATTTTCCTCCCATTGTTTTCTTCCCTATCAACTGTTTACTTTCCAAAACAGAAGACTAATCATTTAAGAAAATAGATGAGATGTTAAATAACAAAAAAAAATGCACTATGTATTTTTGAAGCTTTTAACATCATGACTAAAATGTAAATCCGTCTGTCTGTGTAGGTGGAGGCACTGATGGAGAGGGTGGAAGAGCTATCGAAGGACAAGGTCCGTCTGGTGGAGGAGTACGAGGCCAAACTGGCCAAGGCTCAGGAGTATTATGAGAGAGAGCTGGAGGCCATGAGGAGAACACACCAGCTCACCACGGAGAACCTGCTGGCCTGGAAAAGGACCGAGGTGAAACCACAACACAGACTTGCATAATTTAGCTAAAGGAATATCACTTGATTGTCTTGAATGATTGTCGTTTTGCAGCTAACGTGTCTTATTTTCCACGCGTCTGGAGTGAATGCTGTAATTTTCTGCTCACTTTAAGGTGGAGCTCCGTAAGGAGTTCCAGGCTCAGGAAACGGCACTGCAGCGCTCGCTGTCCAAGTTGAGGAGCGAGGTCCAGAAAGCTCAGGAGGAGGCGAGAGAGAACCGAGACAAGACCAACAGACTGCAGACGTCGCTGGCCAACGCAGAGGGAACCATCAAGGTATGTGGGTCGCTGCTTTGTTTGTAGTCATGTGGAAATAATACTAAACCTTTAAGACTAGTGCTGCTCATACAAACTACGCGTTTCCTCTTTTATTCACATTTTTCCCACAACAAAGCACAAACAGCACAAGAGTCTTCTTTTGGTTAAATTTGGGTAGGCAAACTGATGAAAAACGGTTGCTGAAAACAGATAAAAGTAAATGCTTCAGGGCAAAAACAGTTTTTCAAGAATCTCTAAGTGGGAAACCTAATGTGGTGTGCTCTGATGGTCCTGCAGGCAAATCCGTTGAGCAGGAAAAGCTGGATAGGTTTATGTGACTGGGGGAAGATACGGCTGGGTTTTAAAACGGACAATCGTTGGATTGTTTGGATCGAAGTGTTTGTGTGTGTGTTTGCTGCAGAACCTGCACAAGCAGCTGGAAGAAGCCATCCAGGACGGAGAGATCTGGGTGATGCAGCTGAAGGACACAGAGTATGAGCTCGACGGCAGCAGGGAACGCGTTCAACAGCAGGCGACTGAAATCCTCCACAAAGCCAGTGAGTTCACAGATGATTTACAGTACACATCTTATATTTGTAAACCAGGAGCTTGTTCCCTTCTTTTTTTTTTAGAATGATGACTTTGGACTTCACAGCTTTTTGAATAAGCTCTGGAGACACATTCCCCCTCGCATCCTGAGGATCTGAAGAATCCCGCATTTACACGCAGCCCCAGTTCCATGAATGTTCAGAAAAGGAGCCCCGTCAAAAGTGCTTCTTGGGAAAACTGACTTGTTTAGAAAAGCATTTTATTCTCTCTGAAAGCCGTCGATTAAACCTTTCATAATCCACTGAAAAGATGAAAAATTGTCATCTGCTCTCTTTTTCTACCGACTTAATTTCACTTAATTAGTTTGTCATGCACAAATTTTCTACCAGTTTTACAAGCAGCGTTTCTTTCTCAGAGGAACGTTTGATTAGCTAATATTTTTGGGGAGCTTTTCTGCTTTTTCTGTGGTCTCAGCTGTAAAGTGATAATGATGCCAAATGCCCTGTTTGACCGTGTATGATGTGACTGCTCCCAGGTCAGATCGGCTCCCTGCAGGCAACCCAGATGTCCCACGAAGCGACCATCAGGAACCTGGACCAGGAGCAGTGTCGGCTGAAGGAGAAGATCAGCAGGCTGGAGGAGGAGAGGGGGGCTCTGCTCAACCAGAGCCAGGCCGCCAATGAACAGCACAAACAACAAGTGGTCAAACTCGAGCAGGTACTTTTGACAGTCACTAAACTGTGGTTTGGTCTCGGAAGACGGTGGGGGTCACGAATGGCCCAAAGTCAACTTGCTCTCTCCCCCTCCTCAGTCTCTGCGCGAGGAGCACCAGGGCTACGAGAAGGAACTGTCCAGACTCAGGGTGCACTTTGAGGAGGAGACGCGTCGCTTCAAGGAGACGCAGGTCCGAGCGCTGGAGGAGATGGAGGAGAAACACCAGGCCATGAGGGAGGAGGCCGAGCAGGAGAAAGAGGAGGAGAAGACACTCCTCGTGGCGGTGAGTTCAGTGTCTCCGGTTGAGTTTGGCAATGACCATTTTGACACACAATCAATTATATTTTTGACATGGTTTTTACGTTTTCAAACAAATATGAAACATTTTGAACAAGCTTTCCTTTAAAGGTATGTGCACAATTACAGAATCCTTGACAGCCACTTAAATAAAGTTCAAATCCAATTATTCAGTTTTTCTATATACACATAACTAACACCGTTTTTAATTTGATATAAAGTCTGTTGCTACAGAAACTTGGATCTAGTCGAATGATTATCCAATATGTAATTTGCATTAGGAGATTTTCCAAGAAAAACATATGCTGCATTATTAGGGTCCAAGTCAAGTCAAAGCAATTTGGCATGAAACATGAAAAAATGATTAACACAAACATCCTGTATAACAGATGTACAGATTTGTTCTCAAAGAATCAAACTGTGTTTTCTGTGTGTGATCCATATGGTTGAATCCTACATGTATTTACTCAGTCAGTGTCACTGTCAATAAAAATCACAAGCTCAACTCGGTCTTTCTCCTGTGGTTTAACCTATTCTAGTATACAGTATCAGGACACAATTTTAAATGGACCATGGGGAAATGGAGCCAGAGATTCTTTGTTTGTCTTAACTGCTTCCTTGTTTTATATATATACTGTATATATATATATATATATATATATATATATATATATATATATATATATATATATATATGGACCCCATTGGTGATAAGTAAAAGTGACACATTTTTCAGATTAAAAAAATACAAATTAAAAAGTGCACAGCTTGTTGTTGCTCTCAGGGTTTTGTAGCTATCTATTTTCTCTCTGCGCAGAAGCATCAGCAATTAATTTCCTCCTCAGAGCAAGTGGCCTCGGTCGTTTGAAAAAAATATGTATCTCGAAGAAATGAGCAGCCCCTCAACCGACTGCACCCGTTTAATTAGGTCAACATTAAGACTAAGACATGAAAACAACATCACTATCTCCCCGTATGTCCCTCTGCGTCTTTCATTTTGTCATCACTTTTTTTTTCTCCCCCTCTTTCATCCTCCAGGCTTTTTTTTTTTCCTCCCCCTCCTCGCTCTCTGTCCTCTCCATCTCCGGAGTTCAAAGGGGCTGCATGGAGAGAATACAAATGTCCTTGTTGCCAAAGGAGCCATATTACACAGGTTGAAACAATTCACCCTGATTTATTTACCATCGACAACTGATGCTTTAATGCAGCGAGGAGGAATTTTCACTCGATTCTCGCTCGTCCGACTCTATGCCACCGTGTTTTCAGTCGGGGTGTGGGGCCGGGAGCAGCTGCGACCATTCAGGCTGAGCGCTGTGAAAATGGTCAGTCAACAATGAGATTCTTATCTGCTAATGAAAGTATGAACACCAGCATGGGAGTGAAACTTCAGACACAGCCATTCAGAGCTCAACACAATGATTTCAGCCTCAGATGGATGGCTAAACCTGCAATTAAGGATTTTTCTGCTATAATATTTTTCGTGATAATTTGGTTGCTCTATTACTTTATTACTTTTTTCTAAACAAAATGTGCTATTAATTCAATAAATTGAATACAGTAGTGTCTGGTGAGCTTTTTTTTATTGATTGAGATTAAGACCTGAAAACCAGTGCAGTCGCCATCTGCAGGTCATTCTTGAGATAACAGGTTTCAGGCACGTTTATACATCCATTTTATACACACATCCATGTGGCCCTAAAGAAGGGTTGTTGTTGTTGTAGTTATCTGATTGTTAACATGTGAGGAGGAGCGCTTGTTTTTTTTCCTGTGCGCAGCCCTCACGGTACATTACACCTTATTTATTCACACTTGTGTTGCTCCACCTGCATTCAGTTTGCGTTATGAATCCCATACTGAATCTACTTGTTGACGTCCAGTCAAGGAGATTTAGCTCGGAGGCACGAAAGGCAGCATGATATTTAACTCCCACAGAAGAACTCACGTTACGTTGTCTCAAAAATTCTATTCCTTTAAAATTGCAGCTTTCCCTCTAAAATAGTATACATATTTTCTTGCCTCTGAAATGATTTTTGGTCAAATGAATTGACTTTGACAAATAATTTTGACCTCAATGTTCTCTGTCTGTCCCTTCCCATATTCCACCTCTTTCATAACACGTCTCCACTCTCGGTGCTGTTTGAAGCTGGCTGCTAATTGGCTGATTTTCATTGACATTAAATCCTGCCTCAAAGCCAAGTGAGAGCGGTGTGCGAGCATGTGGGTGTGTGTTTATAGATTCCCTGAAAGAAAATGCAAAGGAGAGAACGAATTATAGGGGGGGAGGGGGGGGTGGTATTATGTAAGCTGTGCTGTGCCTAATCATCTTTATATTAATGTCTTTTTTTATTTGGAGCACAATTAAAGAGGACCCAGGGAGTCTGCAAGGGTGAGGCAGAGAGGAAGGAAGACAGAACAGGCAAATTTGTACATCTTTATTTTTCTTTTATTTTTATCTCTGTCTGCACGATATTTCCAAACTGAGACAGTTAAATGACTAATTCTACAAATTGTTTATTCAACGCTCTATACTTAAGGTCAGATAAGAGCTGGAAGCAGCAGAAGCCGCATTTTCATTATCGTTTATTCCGCTGATTGTTGAATCGTTGGCTGATACAATATAAGGAAATGTAGTGGTGAAAAAAGTCCAACACTCACTCCTAGCACCAACAGTGACGTCAGCAAATTTATTGTTCAGTTTGATCCGATTGTCTGAATCATAAATACATTCACTCCACTCGCACAACACACACTAAACCGTGTTCTCACTCTCTTATCCCACAGTTGTAATGTATAAGTACAACCATTAATCTGTGATTATAGGCTGTAAAATCTCAAATAAATTTCCTTTTAGTGTAGACAATGTCACTATCTGTATGTGAATTTATTCCTAGTGTTTTTGTAATCAACGCCGGTTGATTAGTGTTTTCAATGTTTTTATGTCCCCTAGTCATACACAATGCATTATAGATTCAGACCACAATAGTGTTAAGGCAATTAAAAAAATACACATACAAAATGGAAACGTCATGCTCATTTTAGAGCAGAATATTAAGACAATCCAGGCTGTAAGACGTGAAAGTAACTTTGGCTGCGTGTGTTTACGAGCTGTTCAGACTCTCCCAACACATGTTAGGGGATGTAACTGATCCCTTCCAAAGTAAAATAAATAAACTAATAAACTTGTGTCTCTGAGGATGCTGTGCTGTTTATCCAGCAGTTCATTGAGTATATAAACTACAACTACAATACCAACAGAGCACAAAGACGTTTTCATTTCAAAGCGAGGGATGAATAGAAAAGAGAGACTGACTAACTATATGAGGGGGAAAAAATGGGAGAATTTCATCAGATAAATTCAGAGTGGCCCCCGAAAGGATTTATTGCTGTGGTTGGGAGGATTATAGAAACTGGTTGGTTTCAGGAGATGGCCTTTTTTTAAGTTTAAATGACAACTCACGTGTCCCTCCTTCATTCCGTGGCCGCGCTTTACACTCAACAGCTGCCACGACTCCATATTAAGGCACAAATGGGATTTACTGTTCAGTGGCTTCCTCGCTCTCCTCCGTTTTGAGAGATTATACTTTCAGGGTATTTCACTGTGAACTCCTTTGGAGCTATAGAAGGGCCAACGTGCTTTCATATAAACATTTGCCCTGATAGATTGTGTAAATAAATGAAGGTATTAGAATATAAAATCTTTTAGAATGATGAACTTGCCTTATTTCTCCTATCCTATTCATATTTCATTCCATCTCCTCCTCTGCAGAAAATGAGTCAGGAGTTTGAGATCAAGCGTCTGTCGCTGGAGGAGCAGCGGGATCGTCTCCAGCAGCAGCTGGACAACTTGAAAGAGGAGCTCTCGGCCAAGCTGAACATGGCCAACCAGGAGGTACGAAATGTGACCAATCTCATCCACCATCTTCCGACTGATTTTCTGACAATGAAAAAGTGATAACCCTCTGGTGATCCCTTCAGGTGTCCCACTTCCAGGAGCTGGTGAGGGAGGGGCAGCAGAACCTGGGCTCGGCTCAGACACAGATCAGCTGTCTGAAGGACACTCAGGAGAAACTCAGGGTAGAACTCGATGCGACCAGAGCCCGAGTCCGAGAGACCAGTAACCTGCTAACGGACCTGCAGGTGAGGATGAAACCAAGAGGATGGGAAGTAATGGAAATGAATTTGAAATGTCTGTCTTGGTTAATTAAAAATAACAAAAAAAAAGTCAAAAACAAAAGGAAACAGTTTGGCAATGATTAGGATTTGACCTGTAATATATAATAAGTACAACAGCGGCCAATCGGCAAGTCACCCACATTCAATTCTTCCAAGTTTGCAGTGTAAATGTCTCCTGGTAAATTTTAGCAATGGCAGAAGGGACGGAGGCAAACAGAGGAAATGAGAAAAATGGATGGATGGATGGATGGAGAGCTGAGAAGAACATTGTGAAAGCAGGGAATGAGAAAGATGCACTAAAGGCTAGCTGTGAGGCTATTGTGAGTTGAGTGGTCTTGTGTTTGAAAAGAGCCCTGCTGGTAAGAGCGAGGAGAGAGACAGGAAGAGTGTGTCTGAGACAGAAAGGGGGACTAGGTTGGAACAGTCCTACTGTAGGTACTTTGAAATCTCAAAATCTTCTGGGAAACTGAATCTTTGTGGTTTTGACATAAGTGCACGCGCAGCCAGAGACACAAACATGAACACGGATGAAGTTACAAATCAAACACAATGAACAAGTCGCAGCAGCTGGAAACTGGAACATCTAATAAAAGGCGGAGAAGAAGGGCGATAATGAAGAGACAGAGCTGCTGAATGACGAGTGATAATTACATGAAATTGCTGCTCTTTGCTTTCCCACCGGCTCGTCTATAAAAAGACAGGATTGTATCTCGTGTTCACAGCCCAAGCGCAGCGTCGCTGTGAATTTAGACCAGCTATTGTTCAGCGGGATGTGAACCCTTGTGTTGCTCATTACGCTCTAAAAGGATTGTAGAACCTCAGTTTTGTAACCATTTCTGGTGATATTCCTGCACAAATTGTGGCACATTTATATTTGTGTGTTGAAATGAATGAGAAAGAAATACACATTTGAAATATCATTTCATCTCTATATTTCTCTCCAAGAGAGATATATCTCTCCAAGAGAGATATATATCAGTGCATAGTTTGACAAAACGCCTTGTGCGGATGAATTGGTGAACTTGTTTACCAGAATCAGTTTTTGGCAAGGTTTTTGAAGCTGAGTTCAGAAAGGGGAAAGCTTGGAAAGATCTTGCTTAGCTGTCAGCCGCTCCTCTTACTAGATTTGACAGAACAGAAGAATCGACTTTATTCTCGAAATGCAAAAGGTAAAAAATCTTCCTCCTCTTTTGTTCCTGAGTGTTTCTTCTACTTTGTCTCTCGTGCCTTATCTGAGAAACACAGCCCAGCTCGGACTAAACTTGGATTGTCCATCGCGATATAAATATCCAGACCGCTGGATAACCTGCGAAACATCCCTCAGTTAAAACAACGGAGAACAGCTACAGAGAGTCGGGAACAGTCAAAGGCGGATGATCCTATTTCAACGTTTTCAATTTGAAGTCATTCGCACATAAGCTCTGAATGAATTTCTTGCTTCATCTCTTTACATAATACAGCGCTGCTGTTTACCAGTGACGTGATTGAGAGTGATGAACACTTCATAATAAATCAAAAAAGGAAAAAATTCTTCTAGAAGCTAATTTCCCTCACTGCAAACAGTTTAGTCTGGATTTAACCGCTCAAGCTGTTCTCTCCTCAAAGCCGAACCCGAGAGCTTTTAGGAGTTTTTTAATGGGTTCATCAGCAAATAAACCCCGGAGCCTCTTCGAGCAGCAGGAAACAGCTGACCTGGTGAAGTTAGTTTCTGCCTTGAAAGCCGGCACATTACAAATGCCCCATGGCTGTGCCATTATAAATAGATGTGGAGGTGGGCACCGTGAGTCATCCCACCCTCGGCTATTGAAGTGCGACATCTGGTTCATAGATGGAAATTTGAGAAAATGTTTCTGTTACTGTTATTGTCGCGGTTTGAGGACTTGACCGGGGATTAAAGAAATGTGTATGACACATTTTACTCTTTGAGTCCTGTGATTTAACCTAAAATACTACAAAAGTCCCAGCAGCCCCAGAGTTTTTTAAAACTAAAATGAGGCGTGCAGCGTTTCCAAACTTCTTTTGTTGTTTCAGGTCCTCAAAACTCCTGAGTAGTGTGGACGGCATACGTTACTGTAGCAGCAGTGATGCATTTAAAAACTAAAACGTAGTAGTGTAGTTAGTAGTTAAAAGGAATGTGTGAGGGGAGGGCTTTGTCATCGTTTTTTGTCCACCCCGGAGTCAGCTGTGTTGAAGCATGGTGGCGCTTTAAGGATCCGTAACAAGGCAGGCTGGGCTGGTACGAACTAGCGGCAACATTTTGGCTGAAGTCGGTGTGCCCGTTTGTGTTTGCAGGAGGAGATCGAGACGCAGAAACAGCAGCATGACGCCAGGGTGATGTCCATCAGAACGGAGGAGAAACAGAAGATGGACAAGATGGCAGACGACTTGGATCAGAAATGGAGAGATGCACTGCGGTAAAATAAAAAGACAGGAAAAATAAAGAAATCTCTCCCCTCTGTCCTCATACGTTCTTTCACACTCTGTCAGCCTGTCAGTCTTGCTCGCTCTTGTTTTGCTCTTGTTTTCTCATCCGTCTCTGTCATCTCTCGCCCCCCTCTCCCTCACAATCACACTTGTCATTAGCATAACAAGCCGCCTTGTTTTGCCAAAACACTCATGGATATTAATAAGGAGGAATAGGAAAGTTTATTGCGGCATACAATATTTTCCGATATCCTTGAGCGGTACAAAATGCAGCAGAATAAGGGACACTTGAGACGACTGGAGAATGGTTCTAACCAAACTGTGCCGGTGTCTCTGCAGGGAAGAGGTTCGTCTGCTGAAGGAGGAGCTGAACGAGGAGTACGAGGCAGACAAACAGGCGGCGCTGACTCAGCTCTCCCAGCAGAAAGAACTGGAAATGATGGCGGCGAGAGAGGGCTGGCAGAGGAAAGTGGAGGACCTGCTGGAACAGGTGAAACACACACACACACACACACAGATGCATATGCGGTGGAAGCTCCGAAAAGCAATCTGTGACACTGTTTGATGTTTATTTACAGCAGCTCTGCATGATCCGTATTATCGCAGTGGTTGTAACAGATGTTTGTCTACCACTGTCAAGTCTTTTCTTCAAATTCACAATTATTTACATTTTTTAAATCCAAAAAGCCCCAGCTGAAGGTACGGACCGCATCCCGCACGTCACGCTGCAGCGAGCACAGTCTGCTTTGCTCGCCATTTCGCTTGCATCGAACACCTGCCGCGGGCAGGTGCACAATCTGTCCCATGCACATGCATCATCTGGTTTAGGAAGCTGATATAAATATATTTGTTCATGATGTATGTTGTGCTATTTCTGTGAGGAATAGTGGCAACTATTTCGTGTTCACTTAAAAAACGTGTGTCTTGTAGGAAAATACACACAAAAATACCTAAAAAATGTTCAGTTCAAATCAAAGGTGAATGCAGTGGGAAGCAGATTTTGTCTATTGAGTGAATTTGCTGGAAATTGGGGCATCGCCAACCCTGACCTTTTTTTTTTATCTCCAGACACTTTGATTGACAGCTTTTTGATGTTGAAGCCGGGAGACAGGCATAGTGCGTCCGAGGAGAAAAACAAATCCATCTGACACACCCTCACGCAGACTCTCCCCTTCCTCCCACCGTCTGTGTTTCCTCCTCCTCATATATTAGCGGAAATGAGCAGAAGTGGGACTGTTTCATCTGCTCAGGTCAGAATCACAGCTCTGTTGTAGCGACAGCGAGAACCAGTCGACGCTGGGCTGAAAGCTCAGACACTTGTCGACTCACACTCGTAGTAGCTGACCGCGCTGAGCGCACTGCCCCCTGGGTAATTCAGAGCTCAGCTGAGTCACTACTCAAACCTCAAAGAGGCCCGTCCTGATTTTCGCCCAAGACGCCGGTGGCCTCAGATAAACAGTTTCTGACTAGCTGGCGCCAGCGTGGTCGCTTTTCAGACGAGCCGTGAGAAAAGTAGCTCACGACAAGACACTGCAAAGTTAAAAGGAAAAGGTTTGTTGTTTAACACATTCATTATTTTATTTTTTCTGTAAGACTCTTGAGTCTTTTCATATTCATAAAAAAGTCTGGGCTCTTTAGCGTGTGATCATACCTGATAAAAATCAGCCTCGTGCAATTTGATGGACATGACATGGCAATTACATGTGGAGAAGAAGAATCTGTTTTTTTCTGTGTGTGTGTGTGTGTGTGTGTACATGAAAGTGTTAAATTAAGGCATTGAGGGTCACATTCATTTCAACATATTTCCGCCTTATTAATCTTGTATTTCCGGCTATATTTTCTGTAAATTGTAAAATGTATCAACAGTTAGTGGACACAGGAAGGGAGAATATACTGCACAGGTCATCTGCCTGTCTTTTTTAAATCCATATCCAACGCAGAGCCCCACAAACTTCATCCCTCGCCCTGCTCCTCATCCTCTCATTTTAAATCCATCTTACCTTTGCAGTGGTTAATGTCGTGCCTCTCGAGCACTAAATCCTGCCGGGGATTTCACTGCTACTGCAGCTTGAGAAAGAGTGGCGTGTGAAAGACCAGAGCCGCCTGTCTGAGAGAGATCCGCCATTCACAGCCACTTAGACCCCTAATACTTCCAATATCTCCTTAAAACAAAGTGCTGCTGTGTCCTGTATTGAGCCATACGCGAGTTGGCTTTATGTTATTTGGCTCTGTGTGCTGTCGCCGGCTGTCTGGCAGGCGGTCGTCTCATTGAGACGGAGCTGCGAAAATCTCCACTCAGCGTTTGGCTTGTATTCGTATGTCAGTATCTCCACCAAATCTAGACTATCCCTCAGAGGCTAAAACAATCTGTGAGAAAGTGTTCTCGTACGAGGATTGAAGAATGAAAGACTGACGCAGGAGGAAATACAAACGGACGAGCGGCGACGTTTTTATTGCCGGCCTGATTAAATGAGTGCAGGATTTTCTGGAGATGCATATTTCTTAAAGGACTTCTCAAGGATACATTTGATGTGATGTTGCTGCACAGTCAGATGTAGAAAACCACTTGAAGCTGCGCCATGTTATCACTACTCCCAAAACGCAATTCCAGTTTTTTCGTTTAAGGTGCGGCCACACTGACCTGTCCAGCTCTGCCTTAACACATCTACCTATCAGTCCATTTCTGGACTCTTGTGAAACAAGCCTGGTGCTTTTGTTTTGCCCTCAAGTATGAACACCGGTAATTATTATCTCTCCCTCTCTGTGTCTCTGTTAAGATCTCTCTGTTGAAGCAGTCCCTGGAGCTGCAGCTGTCTCAGTCGCAGTCGGCTCTCCAGCAGCTGCAGTCTCAGTTCAGCCAGGAAAGAGAGCTGCTGAGCCAACAGCTCAAAGGTAAACTGGCCTCTGACCTTTAACCTCAAGGACGGGGAACTGCAGCTTCATACCCCATTTGTGATATTATTTAGGGTCTGTGTATAATTCGACATCTGCAATGGACTCACAACACGTGAGTAAATGCTTATGTCTATTGTTTGTGTTCGCAGAGATGCAGAGAGAGCATCAGAGGAGAGACCACCGGTTACAGGAGGCGCACTGCTGCGCCCTCAGCACCATGGAGGAGGCCAGACAACACCAGATCAGGGTGAGACACACACACACACACACACACACACACACACACACACACACAAACAAAAACACACAAAGAATGCATACATGTAGAGTATTAATGTAAAATTTTACATATTTTCATCTAATCTCTCCTTCCTGTTCTACTCTCTACACTCCTCCTCCTCGTGTCTCTCTCATCTCCTCTTTAAACTCCCCATCCCTGCCGACTGCCAGGCCCTGGAGGAGCGTCTGAAGCAGGAGCAGAGGGAGGAGGTTCATGCTCTGAAGGAGGCCCACAGGAGGACCTTAGACATCCTGAGACAGCAGTCCGACCAGGAGCTGCAGACACTGCGGTTTGAACTCGAGGACGAGGGGAAAGCAAAGCTGGGTAGATGATAAACACACATAAAAACACGCCTATTGCCTAACAAACTATCGTATTTCCTCCCACAGTGATCATGTCTCTAAATTTGGTGCCATTCTGTTGCTCAAGATATATTCTCACTTCACCTCCCGTGTCTCTATCTGGCAGCCTCTCTCCGTGCAGAGCTCAACCACCTCCACGCTACAGCCATTGAGCATCTAAAGCAGATTCACCTTAAAGAAAACAGTTCCGCCAAAAGGGAGGTGGAGAAGGCGATGGAGCACAGCCACCAGCAGGTAACTGCCATCGTCTCTGCATGGTTTTGTAAATGTGCCCATCCTACATGTTTGTTTTTTTTCTTCCCAGGAACAAGAGCTCCTGGTCCGCATCTCAGACCTGCAGGCAGAGTTGTGTTCCCGTAGCAACCGCATCACCGATCTGGACCATGAGATCCACTCTCTGAACGAGACCATCGACACTCTGACCAGAGAGCTGGAGCTGAAGGGCAAAGAGGTTCTGCGGGTCCGCAGTGAAGCCAACCATCAGATTCGGTGCGTTACACCAGAGTGGTTCAGTAAAAAATGTTCAGAGTTCGATCACCACCTTCTCTAAATTATATGCGGAAACATGAATGTGTCATATTGGAAACATCCCTGTTGATGTTATTATTTTTGACGGGGCAGAACTAAACTGTAACTCATTAGTAACTGACCCAGTTTGCCGAAATAACTAATACTCATATGACTCATCTCGCATGAGAATAACCCTCTGAACATCTTGTGATTAAAAGCAGCATCTTTGGAAGGGCTCATTCTCTGAAAATTATCCATGCAGCGAGTTTCTGATCAGCACAAACTCTTTATTCATCCTCATGTGTTGATACGATGTTGTGCAGTTGGAGATCATTGTCATACAGAGGTAGTCAAGGAATTTAGTGTTGCTCTTCGATAACATTGAGGGAGTCAAAACAGTCAAGATGGAAGCAGCAGAAGTCAATCTCTCAACTTCAGACCCTTGTAATGTGCACATAAAAAACCCATTGCTTCCTTCCACTGAGATTAAAACAAAGAGTTTTGCATTAACACATTAGTCATGGGTACCAAGACCCCTCATCGCCCCTGTCTGTGGGTCCCTGCTGACTTGTTGCTCGCAGCTGCACATCTTGTTGTCGTCCTCTGTAATTAAGTAAAAAAGTGGCATTCGTCTCACTTTTTCGCTACCAGGGAAATGAAAAGTGTTTGTGAGTAACATCCATGATGAGACACTCGAGTGGTTAAAGCCCACCGAAGTCACATAAATGATTGCTGGTAATGTGTGAACTTATGATACTGTACGATACATCCAGCTCAGGCAACATGTTGAGTTTGAACGCTGTGTGAGACTGGTGTGATGTCAGGCCTAGGGAAATACACAATGTTAAATATCTTTTAATATGAGGAGTATAAAAAATGATACGGTTTAGACCGTGTAAGGAATGAATTGGAAACACTTTGTACTTTTTGTCCTGCAGGGCCCATGAACAAGACTTCGCAAAGAGACACGACAGGGAGCTGGGGGAACTAAGTGTTGTCCATCACAGAGAACTGCAAATCATGCTGGTCGACTTCAACAAGGCCCAGGAGGTCCTCAAAGACAAGATCTCTGCTCTGCAAATACTGTAAGTCAAAGAAAGGTGTGATTAGGTCTCTTCTGTTGCTTCTTCGGGCTGCCACTCTTGAAGCATTTTTTACACATGCAAGTTAATGGACCTAATGTGTGTCATGTCCAGGTTGGAGGGGACAGAAGAGAAGTTAAGGCACAGAGAGAGTCGACCAGAGGACCTGCACCTTATAGCAGAGCTCAGAGAGATGGTCACTGAAAGAGAAGCTCTGGTCAAGAAGCTGGTGGTGAGTCGACAGGACGGCATCAACTCCGTATCTCACAAACACTGAAAAGACTCACAACCCTGTATGTTTTTATAAACCAAAAAAGGATGGTAAGACGATCTGTATAGAGGGAATAACATCTATCATCTACCTATAATAGGAAAGCACTAGATATTTCCACCAGAATGTGGCTAAATATGTTAAAGTTAATTCTTTACTTTGGAAATAGTAGTAATAGTATTTCTTCTGTGGGAATAATCCACATTGAACATCAAAAAAGTGACTAAATTTCGGGGGGGAAACACATAATAATGGTACGCGACATAAATGATCTCTATGATTATGAACATTCGTGTCTTATGATGGAGAAAAATGTTGATTTTGTCCAGTAGAACAGGAAGCAAACAACAAACACTTCTCCAAAGGTACTGTGACATACAGAGCATAACAGACCCGGGTCTGTTGTCTTTTTGTAGGATGACAAGAAGTTTTACCAGTTGGAGCTGGTCAACAGAGAGACGGGCTTCAACAAGGTCTTCAACTCCAGTGCCAATGTCGGTGTCATCAACCCTCTCATCAAGGTGAGTCAAGGTCTCATTGCCTTCCTTTCAAAAACTCAAACAAAGATCTTTACTTTCCATCCTTAACGCAGAGAAAAGTCCCAAGATTTAAAACTCCCACTGCACATTTCTTTCATTCCTTCCTCAGGTTTCCTTTTTCATTTCCTTTGACAATGACAAATAACACAATTTACACTTTCTTCCACCCCAAACTCACACAGCCCTGATGGATGCTTCCATATTAAATGCATTTAACCCCTGTGTGCCCTATGCATCAAACTGTAGATACATTAGTTTTCCTTTGACATCATTGAAAAAAGCACGCACAACCTAAAGTTCTTAAGGTAATAAAAGGAAGCTGTCATAATTCATTTACAACCTTGCAGTGAAGGACAAGGACAAGTAAGACCTACTACTGTACCTCATTCAACTCAAACATGATCCTGCTGCACACTTTTAAATTTAATTCTTTTTCATTATATTTAATCTTCTTGTACTTTTTTCTGATTCCTACCTTGAATGTAGCCCATTGTTTGAGCGCCGTGAGTCACCAAAGCACAAAGTCACCACATTGTTCCTGAAGGTCTGCAGCGTGTGAACATTTACCACCGTCTTTCATCAGGGTGTATCGTCGAGGCAAAGCTGCTCATCAGCCTCCCTCATATATGCACAGTACACAGTCGTCTCAGACACAATGACGCTTGATTTCAGCATCGTAACATCAGTCCTCCTCCTCCGCCTCCTCCTCCTCCTCCTCCTCCTCCTCTTCAGGCCCGTGTTTCTCAATGTGGGTATTTCGTATTATATAACGTCCCTCATCCCCTTACTTACACCTCTAAGCTCCAAATGTGTAGGATTAGAAAAACGTCTGGGAGAACAAACAGTGGCAGACGGCGACAACAGATCCTGTAAGGGGATAATGAGAAATCACCGTTGGGACCATTTCGTCCTACGCAGATTTGCTGGACTAGAGTTGTTATTCCTGCTTATTGCTTCTTTTATTTTCAAAGTCCGTTCCGAAAAAAAAAAAATCTTATTGTTTCCCTCACTTCTAGTTGCCTGTACTCACAAAGGCCACAGATAATGGTGGTAACAGCTGCTAGTCTACTCAACAAACACTTGATTTAGAAATGATTTGCTTCCCTAGCCAGTCAGCTCTCCCACTATGACCGATGAAGGAGAGGAAGAGGAGGGACAGGACTCCAACAGTACCTCCCCCGATTTAGGAAAAGCCCTGCCACTCTTCAGCTCTCTTCCTCCTTCTCCTTTTCCTCAGCATCCTCCTCCTCCTTATCCTACTTCTCCTCATCCTCCACATCATCCCATGCCAAGTTTTGCTCCTCCTCATGCTCCTCATCCTCAGGAACCCCTGGTGCAGCAAAGTTTTAGGAGGTGAGAATTAATGTGACTAACATCCACTGCCGCCCTCAGTTCACTTTAACGTCACATAAATCAAGGAGTGAATTTCTTGATGTTTGCTGCCCCCTCTGCCCGAATCTCTCACCCCATAGTTTCTCTCTCCTCCATCATCACCCCTCTCCCCAAAACCCCAACAAAGATCCATATTTATAATACTCATCCTTTTCTCCACTCCTGAGGAATTGAAACTCTCATCTCATCCTGCTGCGATGTCGCAGCCTGGTTATCAATACATGATTTTTAGCCCAATTCTTCCACAAATTTTTGAACTCGCCTACTAAAAGCCAGGGTGAAACAACTTTTAAGAGGTAGTATCGGATCATTACACAGATTTGTCTACTCAATGCCCAATCCAGCATTCACAACAGTATCAGAGACATTTCCTACACTGGTTCCGCAATCAGAAGATCTCCAAACAAACTCACAATGTTTTCAATGCCAGTAAATGACCAGCCTCCTCCCAGCCCGACATAGAAAACCTAGTCTGTCAGACAGCACAACAACACTGGATCACACGCTGCATCATTTCCTGTCAATCCCTTGTTCGTCTAAAGGCAGAGGCTGTCACTGACAATGAAAACTACTCTGTAAACACATTAAAAGGCTGCCGAGCATAAGAAAAGTACAAGCAATGAGATTAGGTCGGATGAAAATCTAAAGGGAAATTTAGTGTCGTCCTTCTCATAATATCAAATAAACTGATTAAAATGAAATGCTGCTGTATTTGCTGGGATTTCATCAGCATGTGTTGGAAAGAAAAGCAGCCCAGACAGAGGTGTGGTTTTCTCAAGCATCTTTAAAATCTAACCGGTCTGTTTCAAAGCGAATACACTGCAAATCTCCACTGTCACCCGCCGTCTGCTTTATGTTGCAGCCTGAAACTTCACATTCACACAAATCAGCTTCAATGGGACTCGAAACTCTGAGAGAAGTCAAGAAAAAAAAGGAGACAGATTTGAAAGCATTGCAGCGACTTGCAAATGTGAAACTTGCGAGATAACACTGTTGTGCTTTTGTTCTGCCTGGCAAATGGTTTGAAATGTGATTGTTTGTTGAGAAAGGCACAAAACAGCTTTCTTTTGAGTTTTGTGGGTTTTAATTCTCTAGACTTCTTTGTCCTTGTTTTTTCTTTTTTCTTCCTTTTCCATTTCTCTAGCAGAGCTGCATCTTAGATTATTATATTATAAAAATGGATGTTATGTTTAAATTTGTTAAAGTGAGTTTGTCAGTAGTTTTATTTCAGTAGCATAACTACACTTCACTACAGTTTATGCTTATATTATAATAAGTGTAATCTTGTTATATGTATTTGTCAGACTAACAAAAAAAGTGGAAGTTCCACTTGGGGGCGGCTGTGATGCAGGTGGAGCTCCTCCTTCACTTTTCCAAATCAAGTGATTGTGATATAAATGTAAAATCTCTACTTGAGCAGCATAAAAGATTCATGCATGGACACATGGACTGTGGTCTTCACCCCAGCTACGGTCACTCACTGGACCTGCCTGAATACTGTACACTGTGGCACCGGAGCCCATAATCACTGCATGCACAGGAATTTAACTCATTCTGTTCTGATGATACGTAACAGGCTTTTTTATATCTCACTATACATATCTGTCTCTTTGTGGATCAGTTTGAGCATCCCTGAATCTCCCTCCTCTACCCTCCCTCAGCCTTCCTGAGGCCGACGCTGCGACACCATCAGGCCCGAGGGGCATTGAGGCGGAGGAGGAAAGCAAAGAATATGTTGCAAAGGAAGAGGAGCTGTACGCCCAGTACTTCTCTTTCTGACTGGCAAAAATAAAACTTAATTCTGTCAAAAAAAACAACAACAACAAAAAAAGTAATGGGACAGAGAGCTTAAGTTGGACAGCGATTGTAATTTCTGTAATTTGCAATTCTGCATAAAACTATGAGCGCTAAAGCTGAACCCCCTTCAGCAAACATACATCGAGTGGCAAGAAGGAAATGCAATCATAAACCTGTGAATTTTAATTTTGATAAACTAAGATCAAACTATCTTAATGTGGAAAAGAGGTGGTAGCTCCTTAGGGACATGTGTTTGGGTTTAAAAATAAGTGATTTCTGTGCAAAGGAAATTAATATTGATTCTTACTTTGATTCTTATTTTCTCCCAGATCACACCCAGGACAAATTTGATTCAATATGAAGAGGCATAATTTTTAAAAACTGTGAAAAAAGTGAAGTGGATTATAGATGATTTGGTTGAACTGCTGGATTGTTTTCCCAGTGCTCAGCATTGAATAAAACCAACAGAAATTACAGCAAAAACTACCAAAGTTGCAAATACAACCAATTTATTCTTACAGTAGTGATTGTCTACTCTCTGAAAACCTTCCGAAACATTTCTCAAACTTCCATGAAATAATTTCCCTCGTGATGTCCGATCATTGCGGTTCAGCAGTGCTGCAGTAGGTGTAAAATGTAAAAAAAAGAAAAAATGCGGCATACTGTAGATTAAGAGAATATGTTTTTCTTCTTTTTTCATCGACATGTGTCTTAGAAGCTGTTATCCGACTGGACGCTGTTTCAGCCAGGACAAACTGATCTTTGCCTTGATAATCACCTTAAGTCTCTCATGTCTCCGACAGAATCCAGTTGCTTATTCTGCAGCACGTTAAAATTACAGTGAACCACAATAACAACAAAAGTAAAACAAAGACTAACTTTAGCTCGCTGTCCCAGTGCTTTGACTGTGTACATACGGTGAAATGTTTGAAAGTCACTTTCAAATCTCTGAAGCTCGCTGAGGGGCGCTTGATTTGGCATTTCTCGACCGTCCTAAGAGGAACTGAATCAAGCACCCCTCATATTTTTATTATTCTAGTATTTATAATCAACAAGCTACTGTTTTTCTACGGTCTGCTTGTGATGCCAGCGGACCAGGGACACACGGAGGAAGAGTCCTTCGGCGACATGTCGTCATTGATTGACTCCTAGGAACCTTTTTTTAATGCCAAGGAGGGTTTAGTCAAACAATTTTAAATTTATGAGCTAGGAGGTTCATGTCGGTGACAGGACTCTTTGGCTCCGTGTCTCTGCCCGTGGGGCAGACCTTAGAGCATGTGAAAACAGAAACACTATCATAATGCTGCTGTCACTCACTTGAATCTCCATATCTCTGTTTTTCTTGGTGTACTGTCTGTTTTTTAACTTGACTCTGAAGTTTACATAGTTCTTGTGTAGAGTAATTTTCATGACCCAACGGTCCATGAAGTCCTTTCAGTAACCTGTACAGTTTCCAGACTGCATGGTCGTCATCAGCCCGAAAAAGAGGCTAGTTTTTTTTCCCTAGACGTCAGGTCTGGGAGTTTTTACTGAATCTCACCGCTGGGGGTCCATTCAACAACAAGCACGTTCAGTTCCCTTACAGCATCAGCCAAGCTCTTCCATCACTGAATCAACTGAGGTTCAGGAAGTGTTTGTACTCTGAGGAGACAGACACTATAACAGTATCAACACACCTACTAATGGTGCCACAAGTCCCACAAAATCCCACCACAAAGAATTGAATGCGACACAATCTCAACAAATACTGGGACCACTTTGTTGCTGGCCTGTGTTGGATTGCATTGGACCTTAGTGTCTTCCTGTTCCTGTTTTTTTTCTTGTTACTTTTAGAACCAATAATATTTTAGAATTTCTGTTTTTCAAAAGATCTGTGCCACATTTTGTAAATTAAGTCCGGGGGAAAGATTTAATTTTATTTCCATTACAGAGTAAATACAAAAAAAATGTGTCAGAGTTACAGATGAGTTTTGCATTGGGGTTAAACACTGGAATGTCAATTTTTACAACTGTTCTCTCCTTCTGTTTGCCTGAGGAGAGTCTATGACTGAAAGCTTGTATGTAACTGAGAGTGTGCAGTCGCTCCTGTGTGGAAAGATGCAGCATTTTTACTGAAACGAACCACACTGTTAAAGTGAAAATGAAACACTTCCTGAAACCAGGTTGGAAAATACAGTAAAAAAAAAGAAAATCACATACTGAAACACAGGAACCCAGCGTTTGTACACTATTGATTGCATTCAGCTTCAAAGAATAGAATTATATCTATAAAACCAACCAAATGAACAATTTGCAACTCCGATTTAACACGGCATCCCAACTATGACACGAATGCAGCACCGTGACATTGAAGCTATAGATCCTCTCTGGGATCGTCCCGACACTGAACCGCAGTTGGTTCATTTCCTCCACGCACACTGTGAAGATTATATTTATTTAAACAACTATGTTCAATATTGACATTTTAGCTTTGACATCTGCATCAGACGATGTAGGAGTCTTTATCTTCTTTTTAAAAAAATACTTACAATCACATCTGATTTTACTTCCCTGCTTTTGTTCCCCCCCTCTGATGATTTCACATACTTGCCTTCTAAAAACAAGTTTCAATGTACTTGACATTGGACTAAAAAAAATAAGAAATCCAATACAAGGGTGACACTGTTTTCCCCAGCTGGGAGTAAGAAGCACATTCTGGGTGACTGCCCTTTTTTTACTGTGATAGTTAAAGGACCATTCCAATGTTTTTGCATGAGGAAATCCATGCAATGCCAAAGTTACTGTTGTTTTGGGTTTTGAATGTTGTTTTTCTGACTGTCCATGCTGCCATTAGTTTTCTATTCATATTTCTTAGGCATAAAAGTCAAAATTATAGAGTCTATCATTATCAAGACGTGGTGCTCACTGTATTTCATTACCAAACGTCTCATCACAAGGTCTGTTCCCTGGCTGCTCTGGGGCTTTTAACATGATCTCCATCGGCAAAGTCGTGAAGGAACCGCAGCTGTTCAAATTTCCATATTTTTCTGACCACGTGGTGAAATTGTTTTCCGTACCTGAGCTGGGGTAAATGGATGAAGACTTGTGTAAAGACACTGGTGTGGTCCTTTTAGGCTAAGTTTTGCTAATATGTTTGAAATGGCAAAAAAAAGATTCATTTGTTTATGTTTGTTTTGCATTCTTACATAATTGTTCCGATTCACATACAGTGCTTGTGTTTTTTTCTCTCTGTTGTTTCTATCTCTTTGTGTTGTTTTTATCTCCCTCAGACCTTATTGTTTGATTTCATCCATATGCTTATCTCTCCTGCGTCTTACCAGACTGTTGGTTTAAAGGAGAATTAGAACAAGTCAGTTAAAATAAATCAACTGTTGTTTGTCCATCATAGAAAACACTATCCATGTGTCAGATGTTTCTCAACATCTGACACGTGGATATTGTTTTCTTTTCCTCAACACTGACATCAGCTGGCCATCAGTGAACCACAGGACCTGCAACTCGTTAAAACATGAAATGTCTGTTAAGATGATTTGTTTATGTGACGATATACAGACCAGGGCTCAGTTCATTACATTTTCAACTCAGTTTTTCCAAAATTGCAGAGAAGGGAAATTGTCGCGCCTGTCGTCTGCATGGAAAGACCTCAACTGAAACAATGAGATGAATTGCAGTTTTATGTTATGAGCTGAGTTGAAAGTGACTGGATGTCACCCTTGTGACTTATCATTTGATGATGTCTGTCTTGCCCTTTTTGAATTAAATATATGACAATTATAACAATGACAATGTTTATTTACATTTGTATAATTTCCGTTGTATGTTATGGAACAGTAAAATTATGATTGTGAGATAAAGCATACTGTTTACTCCTTTAGTATGTGTGTGTGTGTGTGTGTGTGTGTGTGTGTGTGTGCGTGTGCGTGTGTGTGTGTGAGTGAGAGAGAGAGAGAGCGACACCCTCAACCTCTTTAATTTTCAGTTTTTCTCAGGAAGGTATGGAGTCAGACGAGGCTTCCATATTATCTTAAATGTATGCAGATGCAGTTGTTTCGAGCCACCAGTAGAAATTAATAATGGTCATATAAGATTTATGCAAAAGCCTAAAAGCAAATAGAGCCACATTTTAGCACTGACTGAGATAACTACTGAACGTACTAAGTAAGTCAATGTACATGGCTGAAAACCATTGTTTAAAAAAGTTGACTGAAATATATATATAGCAAAGCCTCCACATACAATACATGTTAAATGTTTCTGACATTAAATATTAAGTGAACAATATTGTGACATGTCACATTGATGACAGTTCTGTTCTATTAAGGTTGCTCTTTAATTAATGTGATCGGTAACACTTGTAGAAGAAGTCTATGCCACAAACAGAAATTAAATATCCTATCAACCTATCAGGATTTTCACTTGGCTAGTTGATAGGCAAAAAGATACATGCCAGGGTAGCTCTGTGATTGGGTGAAATGGTGACTATTTCTGGCTAGTGTGAAGCTAACATAAACAACGTGAGCAGAGTGGGCATATTGTTGTTAGTTTCCTTTTTACACGACTAAAAATGTATTTGAAAAATCTTCAGTGTTGAAGAATGAAAGATTTCGACCTGATGCACGAGTTCTGGATCTGAGGCATATTAGTGGACTTTTTGTTGGTCATATCTTCTTCTTACAAAGAAGTCAGTGCTAATTAATTAGCTCACGTGACGGTGGCTAACATGCAAACATTACAGGAGGTGGCCTTGTGAATCGGTTGGAAAAGGGTTAAAGGAAATAATAGAGGAGATGGAAACGGAAAATAAACTCCAGAAGAGGGCAGTAATGTAACATTAACGACAGCTTCCCAGAGAAAAATGAACTACTGCTTAGCTGCTAACTGCTAACACTATGTTCATTAGCTAGTTGCTAACTGTGTCTGTATATTGTTTGTTGCAAAGTCTGTTCACCTTTAAAATACAGTACAGGCATAATTATTATTTAGTATGACTTCTATTTATACATCTAAATCCATCATTTCCACAAATGTAAAATTCGGATGTGCAATAAATAAAACACCTGCATCAGGAACACACACACACACACATCATTTTTGTCATGCAGTTTATTTGGTGGTTTGCAGTTTAGAAATTAGGTGGTACAATCTTTGACTTCATAATGCACTTAAGATTTAGGAAATCTGAGTTTACAGTTTATATTCGTCACATTTACTGCCACAATCAGGGCACTTGTGCTGTTATTAACCAAAAATGCCAGTCAGCAGTAGTCCCAATAACCCGACAGAAACAGAACTCATAGGCATAAACAGGGAAGTGACATCACACAATGCAACGTGACCTTTTTCGTCACTGATAAACTGACAAGCTACGAGTGAGGCCTCCTATATCGGAGGTTGTGTGAGGTGAGTCTGAAGCTCACTAGTTGCTCTGACATACGTCCAAACACATGTACATAGATGAATCTGAATCTCAAGAAAAATGATTCATACTTCATATTGTGATATCCAAGGCTGAAATTTTCATGTAGCCTATCAGGAACACCTGCAGGTAAGATGCACTCAGTCTATACTTCAAATATGGTACAGGCCACACTTAGACAGTACTTAGAATGATTCCTAAGTATGATACACACACACACACACATACACGCAAATATATATATATGCTGAGCAAGAACAATAAACAATTGTCAAACATGCTACAACATTGTGAGTAAGCATGTCTGCCATTGACTTACTTGAGACAGTAATTACTTCAAAAATATTATATGTATCATCTCTTCTTAAATATATTACGCCATCTACATTCAACAGATCTGTTAAATTGGACTTCCAATTCCCTCAGTCCTAAAGTAGTTCATAAAAATCGGGTGCATTTAATAGTGATTTGTCTGTGACATGGCATAGTTTTCAAAATTTGAATCCCTATTTCAGAATAAGTCTGCAAGTGGATGATTTAATAGGGTTATGTCAAGGCCATCTGTTGGTAACGTTGTCATGTTTTATCTTTTCGTTCTTGGCAGGACAGATGGCTCAGAATTCAACAATGCCGATGAGTCTTGGTCGCTGTTGCTATGGGGACGAAGCCAAGAAGAGTTGCAAATCAGAACGGTCGCAAATTAACAACAAAGGCATGGATTTTATCCAACCACCAAAAAAGGAGATGCATTTTTGCTGCTGGTCGTGTTGTGAGTTTTCTCAACAGTGTCACCTTTACCTCTGCTGCGTGATTGAACGCCTTTTACTGAAATGAGCAATGGGAGTTATAGTTCATGTCAATCCATGCCACAGACACAGTCCAGTTGTGAGTTACAAGCTGAAAGTAAGTGAAAAAGTTGATGGAAAAAGATCATTTCCAGCACATTTGGCTCTCTCCAGCTGGTGTAGGTGGCGGTTGCAGGTAGAAACAGGGATCATGGGAAGTGGAAGTTAAACAAATGTGATGTATTGATATTTCAGTATAACACACATTGCATGTTTTATCACTTAAGCTGGAGATTTTGTGGCACAGGATGTCTTGAATGGATTATCCTTTGTCCTTGAGCTCAGCCACAATTGGAGAGAGTTTGGCCATTATGGTTTTCACACGGAGGCATATGATATCTGTGACCTTTCTCATTGGCTGTTGTCAAACAGAGTTGGGCTGATACATGGGGATGATATTATTGCTTTCTTGGAAACGCGATCTGTGTGTGTGTGTGTGTGATTAATGTTTCAGCCAAACCCCTTTTTCCACAGCTGCAGCTTTGCCAAACCCTCTCTCTCTCTCTCTCTGGCTCTGCGGCGCTCAGCTGCTCAGCAGGACAATGATGTAGATGAGAAGCAGACAGATGAGGATGAGCGTGAAGTTGACGAACAGCTCCTGCAGGTTCCTCTTGACCTGTGGAGTCACTTCGATCTGAGACGCCCGGCGGATGGCCGACTTGGTCATGTGCTGAACACGCTCCATGGAGGCGGCGGGGGCTGGTTAGATGTCGATGGTCGGGATTAAAAGGATAGAATTTGATCCTGCTGCCAGTTTGGACTGAGTAGAGACAGACTGAGAAGGGTAGTGTCTTCTCTTCTTTTCTCTTCTCTTCTCTCTGATAAAGATAAAGAGAGAGAGAGAAAAAACATGGACAGTAAGAAAAATAGTTCACTGTTACTGAACATCAGCACCCTCCTATAAATCCTTAAATAGCTATATTTAATCAAACTGAACTTATAAGCTTGGCCAGGGCCGCCAATCCTTTGTTGTCATGATGAAGTTATTTCTTGCATTTGGTCATACATTATTTTTAAATCTATATAAGCTTTATTTAAATGCAGAGATACCTGGGGGATTTTTTCTTTTCTTTTTTTTAACTGCATGATGTCATTTTCCTCCTTCTTTGGGACTTCCTCATGATATCACTCATCATGTGATCTCATCTGATGGGGAATCATTTTGTGATCAATGCAAGCTTTAAATCGTCTCCCGATTACTTGCAGAGGCATCATATTTTTGTCGACCTTGACCTTTTGACCGATCAACTTTTGATTTGTGCTATTATGAAGGTTATTTATTTTATAGTTTCACTGTAGTTTTCCTCATACTCTCCAAAACCCCTGTTGAATTAGAGTTCTAACAAAGAAAGTAGCAGGAAAGACCATGTGAGGAGAAATAATAGATCTTCTGATCTGGGACTTTCCTCACATCAAAGTCACTGTGACAAGACGAACACGACATTTTCATTAGTTGCTCCCACAAACAGAAAATATCGTAGCACGTGTAGATCAGCGCTTTTCTATTTGTAACAAGATTTTTTTTTAAACTAAAAGCCTAACCTCAACTCTTACCACAACCCATACCTAAACCTGCCCTTTGTAAGGTCTATACCCCTGCCCTCTGCCGTGTCTCCATGACTTCAGAGGATAGATATTACATTGAGTTAGTATAAGCTGAGCTATAAATTCTACTGTACTTGCCAAGTGCTGTGCAGTCAGAGATTTTCTTGCTGTCCCCATCTAGTGGCCATTAGAGAAACTGCCGCTTACGTTTCATGAGCAGCGTCTTCCCCACTCAAAAGGAAAAAAAAGATCCTAAATCCCCCAGTGTCATATGAGAGTTGGCCTTGAATCACAGCACCTCATATGACAGCAGCTCATACTGAATGCAAAATAATAAATATCCTGTAATCCCTGGCATTATTGTGTGGCCTTATGCGGCTCTTGGCCCCTTGAATGGCAGCGTTGAATCTAATGTTCGTTGTTTATTCCTATTGGAATATAAAGTGTTAAGCAGTGCGCCAATATAGATCCCGAGTACCTCATAGAGGTGTCTGATTAAATCTGAAGGGCGATTAACAAGGTGGAATAAAATATCATATCTCTGCTGACGTTTCTCAAAGCTTTGTGGATTTTTTTCTTTGTGAATTACAGGAGAGTTTTGGCCTGTGAGGCCTCTAAAGATGACAGCATCACCTATAAAGGCTCATAAGCCAATAAGTAAATTGCCTAAAGGGTCGTTTTGAGAATTATGGAACCATTAAGGAGATATTAAACACGTTTAATCAACAGCTGTCTCCTATGGCCTATGACTGTCAAACCCCGTAGATTTCTGCCTGCTCATCCCGACTCAGCCATATTGTGTTGTTGTTGTGAACAGTGAAGCCAATTCAATAGTTTTGAATTCATCAAAATTATAGATAATTATATCTTTGTATAAGTGATTCATCTGGTTCATTGGCCTGTTAAAACTTTACTTGTGTGTTGCCATGTGAAGCTTTAAGCCCGCTTGTAAATCAAGTTGTATTTTTAGATGTTTATTACTGTTAAAGTCGATTTAACTCCTGGGTTCTGTTGAAAGGATCATGTCGTGCTTGTACAAACACAATCAGCTGTTGTTTTCCTTTATCGCCAGGAGCTAAATACCTCCAGCGTGACCAGCGAAGTGGGACTGATGCATTTCTTGTGGTTAAGATATAAAAGTTTCTCCATGTTTCCTCTTAGAAGTAAAGACTAAAACATTTTAATTAAAAGAACCTCTGGTTTTTCATGTGTGTGTGTGTGTGTGTGTGCGTGTGTCTTAGATGCCAGTCATTCCATGGGTGTGAGTTTTATCAGTGTGTGTCAGCACAGTAAGCTGTCATCTTGAGCAGCAAATAAGGCCTTACACACACACGCATACACATACACATCGAGATTTAACCACTTGTTGTTCTGCTTAACTCGCAATATCAGCCGAGATGATCTGTCCATCTGCTGTTATGATTTGATTAAAATAAATACAATTTTTTTCTATCAATGAAGCAGCGGTATATTTTACAGCAGTATGACAGATGTTGTAAAATGTAGGTTGCTCGGACACATGGGTTTACTGATGCTGACCTGTTACTGTAACTGGGACACGACGATAAGGTGCCAGAAAACTGACTGACATTGAAAGTTGTCAGACTTCAAATCCCAATTACCGGAAAAAGACTATCCATTGATGTTCGTCGTTTCCATCTGTAAATAATAACTTGTTGTTTAAGACAGATTTTTTTTATCTTATCCTTTTAACAAAAAAAATCCATCTAAATCAAAGTGTAATAATCTGCCTGTTTCAAAGAGGAGATATCTAACATTGCCCTTTATCTTTGACAATGTATGAAATAACAATAATTATAATGGCTACTTTTAATTGTTGCTCATTTGTATTTTTGTATATTTACATTTTATTTACAGAGCGACAAGTCTCACCGTCCACTCAAAACACTAAAACTCTCACATTTAAACAGAAAGATGCCTCTTATAACACTAGTTTCTCAAGTTTATCTTCCCATGCAGCCTGTTGATCTTTAAATCTATGATAAAATATATATCATATGTCTGGAAGACACCAAGCGGATTTTAACCTTTTAAACTATGAAATCAGTGTTTAGATGGATTTGATTTGGCTCCTAAAACAAAATCATGTGCCTTGGATGGGAATGTAAGAAGTGGGAGATGAGTGTTTATCCCTCTGGGAGGTTCTGTCCTGTTTCCATTCTCCCCTGCCCCCCCCCCCCCCCCCCTTCAGAGCTGTGTTTACCCAATGTGAACAGTGACTGTTTTATATGAAGCAGAGATTTATACAGTGCTCCTCTTTCTCTCACCTTAAACATCTCAGGCTCTTCTTTGCCTCACTGTGAGATAAACGATGTCTCACCGCGACTGCGTAACTTCTGCAGAGCCAGTTAATGTGCAGAGGACATTTAACCACTCGTTCGTGACGAGTTAAGTAAATGCAAAGTTTTTAAAGCAGTGCTGTTTCGTGATCTTTAAAAAATTATACTGTATTTGAAGGATTATACACGTTTTAGGATTCCTCCAAAGCTTTATCAGCATGTATTCATAATTTGCTTCCAACATTATATCCCCATCGACTGTCGAACTCTTAAAAAAGATGAAATTAGCTTGAAGGAAGTACAGTAGGCTGCCTCTTACCTTTCAGATGAGAACAGAGCTGGTCAGAGTTTGAGAGAGAAATGTCAGATATGCAACTCTCTCCGAGGCTGTAAACACACCCTGTGTGTGAGAGAGAGAGGGAGAGAGAGAGAGAGAGAGAGAGAGAGAGAGACAACGAGGATCTACTTGGTTCATTCAGTTTCAGCCCTCAAACATTTAAAAATAAGTGTATTGTTGCCATCTTTCATATTACACACTTAAATCTGTTCATCAACAATAAACTGAGAGTGTTTGAAAATCACACCTTTTTTGCAATATAATTTATAATAACGCAATTCACACACAAAAAACAAGTATGTGAAAACATAGCCTTTTAAAAACACCATTTCCCATAAGCTCTGAGAACCTGGAGGGTAAGAGCTTCAGTGGTTGTCATGGATAATGGACTACACCAACAGTTATGATGACGTATTACGCGTCGTGCCGTGACGGTAAAGCTTCATGACGACTGTTGCAGTTTCTTGCCAACGAGCAAACTAATTGTCGTTTAACTGAGTAGTGCAGATTCAAAGTTACCATGAAATATAAAGCTTCAAGAACAACAATCATGTTTTTATGAGACCAATGAAAGAATCCCTATATAAGATGTTGAGCCACAGAAGCTAAGCTAACCAGGAAGTGGAAAAAATATATATATTTTGGATTTTTCACACATTGAGTCTGCTTAACAACAGAAAGACTCTAAATGCTGATACATCACCAACATCCAGGAAGTCGCCTCTTTGGGTGAGCACCCTCAATATAACGGATGGGTCACCATGTTAGAATTCTTCATCCTTGGCTTTAATACATCTGTGACGTGTGAGATGGGAAGGGAAGGGCCAATACATCAGGGCAGCGCTGGCTTTGCAGTTTGGCCCCCGCAATCAAACGTCGTGGCTGGAGCACTCTATTGTCTCCATTATCCTGGGCCGGCCCATGGACTCTTGGCACAAGTGTGGTGGTGCCTGTGATCAGCTGATGGCACCTCTAAATATACCGTTTGGCCACACCGGTTAAAAACGTGCTCCAATTATCGTAGAAGCAGCGATGACAAAGTAATTTCCCCCCGATAATCTTGTTATCTGGATTTGTCCTATATATCATCATGTGACACCCTCCAAAATAAATCTCCAGTAAGAGCACAACGCGACAATAAGGGATCATTTATTGTGTAACCTTGAATAAATGCACCACCAGATATTACAAACTGCCCATTGTGACTGAAACACATGTTGGGGGCGAACGACTGGCTCCCCTGGGTCTTCAGCAATGTACTGTGTGTGTGTGTGTGTAAAGTTCTGGACAGCTTCGACCACTTGGGAGAAATCAAAAGAGACATGGGGCTCCAAAATTATTTTTAAGGCAAAAGTAAAAATACCCCCCTGATGCCCCAGAAAGCATTGCATCTGCCTTATAAGGAGAATCTGCATGTAAACAAGCTGTCAGTCACGTCCTGGTCAGTCAGCTTTGTTGTTATGGCTACTCACTGCTCCACTGTAGACACACACTTCAGACAGGCTGATGTTTTATATATATATACACACACACACACACACATATACAAATTTATATGTTTTTTTTTTAATCTCCCTGAGTCACACCGGCATTAACAGAGAAAAACATAGACGTTTAAATTTTCCAGTCGTGAAACTAAGAGCTTTACTTTGACTGGAACTTATCCATGTAAAGTTGAAAACAATTATATTGACTATGCGATTGTCCCTGTTCTGCGCTGTAAAATCTTTCTGTAACTCTATATATGTGTCTGATGGGCTTGGGAGTGTCCTTATACATCCCCGTACGAACACACTGCTTCCACTTCCAGCTGAAAAAATTATTAGAAAAAAACAAAACGTTCCTCTGAGAAAAATTGTTTTCTTTTCTTTCTTTTTTTTCTCTCTGTCTGTCCTGAGGAGCAGTCCAGCGCCGCAGCCTTACATGGTGAAAACAGCAATGACCTAAGACTAGAAGAGAGAGGACGACTCTGAGGGAGAGGAACAACTTCGACTGATGCAGAAAAACCACGGCAGGCCACAGAAAACAGACGTCAGGTGAAGGAGTCAGAGAGAGATTTGTTCTCTCCCCAGCAAAGAGGTGAGCACGGAGCACATACAGCAAGGGAAAACCAAAACACTAGGTAACATCCGGCTGTGTTGCCGTCTTTTGGCACATCGACCCTGAATGTTCTCAGGAGACCTCAAGTGAATTCTCAAGACATACTGCGTTTTGGCCTGACCTGCCCCCTACTGGACCCTCCAGGTGTACAAAAACTATGCATGCACACTGGGGAAAACTGCACATCATGAATGTATCATAAATAAAACCAAGACATGTTTAGCGATTCATGTCAGTTGTTACTTAACCAGAGAGAGGTATGGAGGGAAACTATCACTACTGTGACAAAGGGCCTGTCCTACATAGAGCTGTGATATGGCATATTAACTGATGACCTTGTAGCTTGTGTTACTGGCATTAATTATGCTTTTTAAAACCCTCCTTGTCATTTTGTTGATAAAACTCTGTTGATAGATAGACAGATAGATAGATAGACCGATAGATAGATTGATAGATAGATAGATAGATAGATAGATCGACAGATAGATAGATAGATAGATAGATAGATAGATAGATAGATAGATAGATAGATAGAGGGGATCATCTGGGGGAAGAGGGATGGAGGGAGGGTTTGCCCCTTCAGCTGTGTTTACTCTGGAGGACTTACTGCCTCTGTTGGCAGCTTCACACACACATTCTCTCCCTCACTCTCATCCTTGTCTTCCCTCTCTGTTCTCCAGATATAGCCAGCTATGCGGAGAAGCCTACAGCTGGCTCTCCCCCAGAGGGCCTGTGTCTAAGACCAGGGCTTATCTGATGGGCGCTTTTGAAGCAAAGTATACCAAAAACGCCACACAACAACTCTCCTTTGAATTCCACTCTAACAACATTAAAAGTGTTTTCGGATAGAATAATACGAAGATTAGATTTGGAAAAATCCAATTTAGGAACTGAGATGGGGTTACGGTTTCCTTCGGGCAGTGACGGACATGTTTATTGAACATTTGGGGACGATGCTGATGATATAATTTGTTTGGTCCTCCAGAAGTTGCTGCAGACTGAGCGCTCCTCGCGTCTAACGCAATAAGCCACAGTAGAATCCTTCCGGGTTCCTCAGGTCCTCTTGGTGAAGATGTCTGTGATGGGGGTTCAGGCAGCTGCAGACCCAGAGCCAGGGTGAGTCTGAGGCCTCGAGCGGTCAGCCTCCGAGAAAACCACGATCCTGACGAATCTACAGCTCACATCAACTAAACACGTCATCAGCTCAGAGGGATAACTTGTTTACTTGGCTTCAAAGAGCGTCCCAACGAAATCCTGTGCAAAACTCTGGCAGTTCAACAAAGCATAGCTTTAGAGTCTGTGTGAAATTTAAAAAGAGGAACAAAAATTATCAAATACTTTTATTTGACAAATTTGATTACATTGACAAAATCTTAGTCAGTCACAGCACTTTTACCCACCCTAATGAATCCATCATGGAAAAAACATCAACCAGATGTTTCTGACTCACGGCGTGGGCATCATCTTTGTCAGTATGCACCGGACCTAATGTGATTAGAGGAGCGCTGCATTCAAAACACACACACACACACTGACACACACCTTATTCTGGTTCTCTCATTTTAATGAGGTATTGTTAATCTCTGCAGCTGAGTTATATGGAGAATCCAATCATGAGATCAGTTGGTGTGAGGTGCATGTTCATGCGTGTGGAGGGGCAGGAGTGTATTACCTCAATTTTGGGTTATTCCACACCTCACGATGTACGTCCAGTGTTCTTTTCATGTTTTGAGGTGGAAAGAGAAGCTCAGAGTGGTGAATGGACATATAATATGTTGCCCTAATGAACTTTAACCACAGTCTGTGGATCAATGTGGCAAACGAAAGGTTCCTCTGAATGAAGTATTAGTTAGTTTCAGAGAGTGCACGCCAACCTGGTGGTTGGAGAAGTCGTGCCGAACATCCTGGACATCTCCAGGCGTAAAACCCAGAACTCTGTCCGAAGTGTGAGTCTCTCCCTGCTGTTGGTGCTGCTGCTCAGACGGTGATGAAGAGTTTCATCCTCAGGGATCAAAAGTCCTGTTACTGTGACTGTACACAATTCTAATGCTCCCAGTTTACATACTAAACTCTTGTATTATTTTTATCGATCTCTGTCGTTCTGAATTAATATCAAATATGCAGCACAGGCAGTCTGACGCATTCACTCGTCGCTTCTCTTAAAATAGTCCAAAATGCCAGCGCACCTCATCTGTCGGGCTAAAACAAATCAAAGGCACCCGACCCACTAAAGATGAAACGCCACAAAGCCAACGTGCACAAATAGTTGGCACCGTCTGGCCATTTCAAATCACACAGCACATTCACACACACACACACACACATACACACATTTTGTAAAAACTGAAACGACTCAAATGGCTTCTGGGCCAGTCGACTGATGTTCGACTGACAATAGCCTTAAGTACTCAGTAATCCACCGTGGCAAATTGTGGCATGTGCATCATACCTCTTTTAAAAAACAACAACATATAAAACAAATGGAGCTGGGCCTCCCAAAATAAAACTGCCCAAATCTGCAGCACCTGATCTGCGATGTCCGCTGTCACCTCTCCAAAATAATCGCTCAAATCCAGCACCTCCAAAGGGACGACATTCCCCAGAGATACCCGGCGAACAATCACTCAGATTCAGAATGCCGCAGGATACTCAGCCCCTAAATATAACACAAATCCAGCGCACAGGATTTTTGGACACACTTGTCATTCCTCTGAAAATAGAAAAGCCAAATCAATGGAGGTCTATCTGCTGTGAGATCAGAGCTGCAAATGTTTGGGTTTTTCTGTTGCACAAAATACTTTCAGAGAGAAATTAACTTTTAAGGGCAATGATTCTGTGCAGAAAAAGATCCTGGCTCCTGGCATTCCGCTCAGCTCTGTTTATTCTTCAACAAACAAAGACAAGTGCTTCCAACAAGCGCTACTCTCTGATTTTATTATTTCACGTTTCATCTCGGGGTCCAGATAAACTCAAGTCAGACTTAAACTGTAAAAATGGAGAGCCTCGAATTCATTTTGTCTTAACACGACTTTTGATTAAAATGAACAGACAATAAATACATTTTCGGGGGCCAATCTTACTTTCTGTAAAGACACCGACAGTGGAGAGCAGAAAGAATATAAGGGGATAGAAATTGGTTTTGAAGATATTGTCTTCCTCTCGCATTTGTAGAAAAAAAAGTTAATTCGATATTGTACGTTTGAAATTTTGCATTTCCAGTGATTTGCATTGGTGTCTTTTTTCCTCTGGGGGATTCTTTACAATATTCTTTGATTTTGTAATCTCAAGAAAGTTGCTGTGTATGTTATAATACATGTGTTCTTAATAGAACAGTACTTGAAAATTGAGATCTAATGAAAGTCTAATGTGATCTCTACATCTCTCTCTCTCTCTCTCTAAATCTGTATAGACGGAACCTTCCACCCTGAGGTCGGAGAACCTCAGCGTGCGGCTGACGGGCCCTTCGACACGACGGCCACCCGGCTCATCACAACCCTGCTGATCGAAGAGTAAGAGCCACTTGTTTTCACGCTATCTCTCGTTGCAATGTCTGATTGGCCGAAGTTATTTTGAGTGTTTTGATATGATGATGATGATGAGGTCGACTGCAGCGCTCTGATTGGTCATCGGCGTTAACATGGATTGTGATTGGATGCTCGATTATCTCAACGGCTTTGTATGCAGTCTCCAGTCTGATGTTGGAGCAGAGCAGTGGAAAAATGACTGCTCTATTTATAAAGGCCCATTTAACAGAAGAGGGTCGTCTACAGTCTGTCCCTGCACAGATCAGCTCAGGACTCATAACTACCTGCTTATGCTTTTTTACATACATGCTGTCGCATTAAGCAAAGATTCCAATCAATAACTTAGTAGATTTACGTTCAACACGTTTGTAGAACCAGTGAACACATTATGAACTGGGACCAAATCTAACCAGAAGCTTTCATTTCATCATACAGTAGATCATATTTAAACTGATTCCACACGGCAATATGGAATCACTTGTGTGAAATGTGGAATTCCTATATGTTCCAACTCATGTAGAATTAAATTATAGTCAGCTTGACAATCAAGAATTGTGTGGCCCTGAAAGATTTTTCAAAAATGTACAAAATTTCATCCTTATATCAGTAAACTAAGTGGGACTTTGTCTATTTCTGACAGTGACTGATCTATAGATGTGTGGGTTTTTTTTTTTAATAGAAGCTTATTCATTTTTGCCTTATTTTTTTCCATATTCAACATCATTTGGGTTGTGTTGTTTCATAATATGAAACTTAAACTACCAGAACCATTAACGGAAGAAGCATAAACTTTTCACACAATGACACACACCAACTAACCAACAGCTCAATATGAGTCAAAGATTGTTGACGCTATCAAGGGCCTGTCTACATCTGTAGTTTTCATAAACTCAGCATGATATAAATAATACTTATGTGAATTTTGTTATGACTCATAAATGGTGACTTCTCACGACATAGGACATGTTTGTATTTGCACATTTATTAAACTGATAGGTAACAGCAATCTCAGATCAAGAGTCTCCTTAGTTCCATTCTGAACTACATGCACCTTGTTATCTGATGTAAAGGTGCCACCTTGTGGACAACTGCAGGTACTGTTACAGTGTCACTGCTCACTGCTGCTGTTGATTTTCAGTTTGTCAGTGGTGAAGACGAATGTTATTCTTATCATTATTAAAGCTCAGACTATATACAGTATGATATTTTATAAGAAAAGCAGGAAACACCCTCCTTTTGTAGACTGGAATCAGAATATTTGCCGTCGTTTTACTATTTTTTGCTTCAAAAATGACCGCAACAATTTAATGATTATAAAAAATAGTCACAGATTATAGAGAAAGGTACCAACCTGATAAAAACATTTGCTTTTCTCTGTCCCAAAGATGTATTAATATGCATCAAACAGAAAAATGATGACTTCTAATGACTTACCAGTATAAGTTTACACTGTGTTTCTCCGCCCACGGACACTGTTGGTAATCGGCACAATCGAAACCCATTCTCATGATCTGGGACCTTAGACATTCGATTTAATTTCTTTTGTAACTTACAGACATTGTGCCAAAGGTTTGTTAGACTTGTCTGTCGTTCTTTTCAACAAATATGAGAAGACGTCGGCATCAGATATTCCTGATATCACCCAAGTTGGACTTGACCTGTTTTTCCTACTCGGCTGCCATGTGGTGGTTTATACCATTTGATTGGAAAACAGCATTATAGAATATAAATAAACTGTGTGTACACACATGATTACAAACTCACACATCCTCAGGACAAGAAGGAACAAGTTCAAGTTCAACTAAAATTGAAACTGAAAAAAGAATAAAGTTGCTGGAGGAAGTGAAAAATAATAGAGACCCAGAGTGACTTGTGAAACGGATATCCTCCTGATGTGTTTTGAGAAAATGCCAAACTGAGTTTCTTCTAACTAATGTGAACTGAAGCTAAACTAACATGTAAGTTTGTGTGTGTGTGTGTACTCCGTGACGATATGTGTCTTCCATTAGTTATTTAACTTTCTTTTGACTGTGACAGTTTGCGACTGTGAGAGGAAACCTGTAATGTGAACTACTGTTAAAGTTGAAGCTGGTGTGTGATCGGGTGCAACATGTGTTGATCGGGTATTGCAGATTGAAAGATGATGTGGTATTTTAATCGTTTATCTTTTTTATCTCAAACAAACAAAATTCACTATCAATAAGAATATAGGGAGAAAACAATCGATGGCGTGCTGCTGCAGTTAGAAACTAGTGAATCCATTTATGATGTCAGTTTTTAGTCTGACCCAAAATGTATAAACTACAAAAGGAAGCTGTCAATATATTTTAAAGTCTAAAACATAAATCGGTGCTCACCTAAAAATGTAATTGTTTGGTGTTTGTATCGGAATTATGCTGAGAGGATTCTTCACTTGAAGGTCATTGGTTATATTTTTAGTTACTGAAGCAATAAAGCAAGAATAAGAAGTGCACTTCACTCTGCTTGTTCTAAATATGTCATTTGCTCACTTTGTTCTTTGACAAAAAAAGTCGATGGGGCCTCTTGGATCACTTCCTTTAGAAACCATAAACATGTGCACGCGCGCACACATGAAGGATGTTATCTAGGTGTGCTTTGACAGGAAATAACCTTGATACATTGTTCTTCTTTGCAGCCGAACATGATGGGGATGACGATGAAGATGGCTGCTGTCTCAGAAATCACCCTGCTTCTGCTCTGCTGCTCCGTCATCACCTCCACAGGTACCGTGAACTCCGACGACTGCAGTCCCTCTGGTCCTCAGTTAGTGGCGGGATGCTGTGATTTTGGGAATTGGGTTCTAGTGCGGAACAGTCGGTCGAAAATCTGAATAATTCTTAAAGTGCCTAAAGTTTCCCCTTCTCTACTTTTTACTGAACCTTAACACGTGTCGAATGAGTCTTTGTGTTTTCCACCCCAGATATTTGTTTTCCATTAATGTGTTCAAACGATGTGTTTCTCCTTCCAGGCTGAAACTATATATTTTGTAGGTTGTAGGAAAGTCAAACCACCAATGATTGGACACTTTTTGGGCCAAAACTCACAAAAACGTAATAGACAAATGTAGTGGTTGTTTCTCAATGAGTCAAGTGTCAAAATAATTTGTCGCTTTTGCACTGAATGTGGAAAAAAAAAACAGCCAAATATTAATGCAGCTGCACAAAGGATGTCAGTGATCTACCTAACATTGGCATTTATGGGTCGCCATGGAATGACATGAAACATTTTATATTTTTAAAAAAAACATATGGTTGTGTATTCATATTCATGACTTCTACTTATTAGTATAAATGTATATAATATTTTAGCACTTTGAGATTGCTTTTAGCAATGAAAAGTGCTGTATAAATTAAATTAATTATTATAATATCTATTTTATTTATGGGCCTTTAGGCGTTACCTGAGCAGAAAGGTGTGTTGTGATTGTTTGTATTGTATGTATTGTATGTGATGTATTTAAAAGAAATCCATTTTCTATTAAGTCTCCTCTTAAATATAAAATTAAATTCAAATTAAGATGAATGATCTAAACAAACTAGTTGGTTAAAACATTGAAACGATAAAATTATTTTACATTTCAGAAACCCTCGGTAGGAAATAAATGTGTGATTATGTGAGGCATTTTATAGCCTGCTCTGTGGTTTCATTTTAGGCTCCTTTTTTCCTGAACAAAAAATGTTATGCTGAATTGAAAAAGCAACTTCTGTAAAAAATGATTCTAAGTGTCTGAAAGGAATGTGACTGGCTGCTGAAAGTTTATTGTTGGACATTTCCAAACCAGATGAACATTCAATAAGAACAAGAAATAGAAAAGCAGATATAGTTTCTTAAATCTAATCTCAAATTTTTTACCTGTGGTCAAAGCTCTAGTAGATAATAGCGCAACTTTCCACATTTTTGAAATATCAGCTTGTTCTTCTGTGATTGTAATTAAATAACCTATTTTTTTTTTTAAATAATTGACACTATCTGTAATAGTCCATATAGAAAATATCTGTTATGCATGAAAATTGTTTAAAATCCTTACTGTGAGCAGTTTGCAATGGAAAAACGACAGGGACTGAAGTTCTTTTGAAGTATGAAGCTGCTACTCGCGTGAGTTGCGTCATTTCACTTCCTCTCAGTCTGACGTCACAAGTGGAAGGCAATAGTGATGATGACTTTTTTAAACATCTCTGTTCGGTTCATTTGGAATGACACAAACTTGATGAGCATTTCGTTGTGACCTTTAGAGGATGTCGTTTTCTGTTTCGTGCCATCGCCATCACACTGATGAATAGTTTTTAAACAATTAAAAATGACTTCTCATTTCATCAC
Source organism: Scophthalmus maximus (assembly GCF_022379125.1). Classification (NCBI taxonomy): domain Eukaryota; kingdom Metazoa; phylum Chordata; class Actinopteri; order Pleuronectiformes; family Scophthalmidae; genus Scophthalmus; species Scophthalmus maximus. The sequence goes on from NC_061516.1 coordinate 3,248,058, forward strand.
ATTGTGGCGGTGGTCTCCTGAAGATTAAATTGAACCAATTTGGCTGATGATGACAGATGTTGATGTTATTTCATGCAGTTTACATACAATTTATGTTGTCTCTCGTGCTTCCCAGAGAAAGCACTGTTCCCCTTATATTCCTCCCTTGCGTCCTTGTTTGTTTGTCTCCCGTGTGTTTTGGTGTGGATGAAAACTGCAGCCACTGCAAGTCACGAATGAAGCTCAGGCGGCAAAAATAAAAAACATCAGCAACACTGAAGTTGCAGAGCACAAAATACCATTGTATCTAACCACTGAGTTTCTTCACCTTTCTTTCTGTTCCAAAGATTCTCAAGGGGCTCTCTGCGACAGCTACGCTGCGACGGGAGACAACTTCACGGTGCTTCTGACGTACAACCTGAAAGACACAGAAAAGCTGAAATGGAGTCGGGAGCAGACACAAATCGTGGAACGAAAACCTTTGAAAAACAATGGACGGGTGATTGATCAAAAGCTTGTCGCCGAGAGCAATTATGACATTTATCAAAATGGATCCCTGAAGCTGACAAAACTGAACCGAAGCCACACAGGCAGCTACATGCCCAGGGTTTACAGAGACGATGGAACATCGGTAGCAGATTTTAAGAGTCTACGTTTGTGTGTATTGGGTAGGTGACATCTTATTATAGGAATATTTCCTCTATTTATATAAGCATATCACAATCTAACTTCCTGACCATCTGGATTAGAAGGAAGGTTTAATACTGTGTCTTCAGTTCACATCACATCACATCTGTTTTCATATTTTATTTGTCACAATATGATAAATTACAGCATTTTTTTAAGCATAACAAGCACTACTAAAAATTATGTCTATTTTATATCTAATTAAACCTGCTTTACTCAGATCGTGTTCCGGAGCCTGAAGTGATGACTGTGTGTGACCAAGCCACTGTCAGATTTACTTGCAAGGTTGTTCAGGTGAGGACAAATGTACTGCACAATATGTTTTATGAACAAAGCAGTGAGAACCATGTGGTGTGTCTTGCAAATCTTTCCCTTGTGCAGATGTGGTCACTGAATCTGTTGACAGAGAGGGTCTGTGGCTTCCTTCCCCCTACTATTAAGAACAAATAGAACTGTGAATTTCTCATTTGTCATTTCAGTATTTAACTTACAAAACCCGAACTTATGAAGGGCAAACCGAAGCTTTAATTTTAGCCGATTGGGCTGCAAAAGTAAAAGCCAGGTCAAATAAATAAAGTATACTGTATATATATAAATATATATTTTCTATTCTTTTTAAACTTTAATCCAGTTCTCTCACTGATGCAGACATTGGGATATGGTTAAAAAAGGATTTCAAACTTCTAATTCCAAGGTCAACGACGAAGTTTCACATAAAAATAGAAAAGCATTTGTAATTTTGTCGAATCAGAGGAAAATTCCAGAGAAGTCTTCCAAATACGAGATAAAAATAAAAACTGCAAATGCAGGTTTTTTTGGTACTTAAATGTCTACATATTCTCGGGATTTGCCTCTAATGTGTCCTCTTTTTTATTACCCAGCAGACCAAGGATCTCAAATTTACATGGCTTCAGAATGACCAAGTGTTGAAAGGGAAGAACGGTCTACATCTGATGCAAGAGGCCAAAATTGTGGAAAAGAATTCCTTCAGTTGCAAAGTTTCAAACCAGGTCAGCTCTTTGACCAGTGCTCCTGTGAAGGACCCCTGCCATCAGTCTGGTGAGCGTCACCCGGGGACCACAGCCACATGTCTCCAGCCTGTTGTCAACGATGGGACACGTTTCGATAATGTTAAAGAAAATTTCCAATAAGAGGCACATATACCAACTGTCCATCAAATACTCTAAAACAAGATATTAAAATGGCACAATCAATACTGATTCTGTTTTTTCTGTCCTCCTTCAGGCTTTGTTTTCCCCTATGAAGTAATGGGACTTAGCATCTGGATTTTTGTGGGTGGGGGAGGAGGTACAGTATGTTTGCTCACCTGTGTATCTTCACATTAAGATTGTCGATATCTTTTATTGGATTGTGCGTTTCTGATACATATTTTTTGGACTTCAACGTGTCCTTCCAAATGCTGTGGAATTGGACTTAAATGAATTACGCCTGTTTGAAATATGCAAATGTAGATGTTTATGTCTCACTCAGATTGTTTTTACTGTCCCTCCCGATCAGGTGTTGTTCTGGTGCTGATAATAGTTGTCATTGTTTGCTGTGTCCAGGCCAAACGGAAAAAACGCATGCTCATAAAGGGTAAGAGTTTTTTTGTTTTCTTGTTTGTGTGGTTGTTCGTTTTAAAATGTCGTGATTTCATGTTTTTATAAATGGCCTACTCTAACCCCCCAAGAAATGTTATCTAAGGTCTGTGATATTTTGATTTAAAAAGTGCTGGAGTTCAAATTGAGCTCTTTGGCCACAGTGTGTGTTTGGGGGGAAAAACCCACAGTGACACAGGATCCACTGCTGAGAGAAGAATCGATTCCACAAAGTATCACCAAACGTCCTGCAGTCAGTCACAGAAGTGAAAGTGAACAGACGGTAGTTTCTGTTGCACTGATGCAGAACCTCTAAAATCCACCGTGAACTCCGTTTAAGAAACACAAGCTGGAGCTTATGACGACCAAGAAATATCTCTAAAAAATATCCTTTGATATTTTATACTCTTGCCAAAATAGAAAAGATAAATATTTAGGCTCATCATCTCTGCTGATTTCCAGATGAGGAGGAGTTCCGTTTGGGCTTGACCTATCCTGACCAACAGCAACCGCGACCCTGTCCTCAGCACGGCCAGCCTCCCGGTCGCCAGCACCAGCAGCAGCCGGCCGGCCACACCGGTCCCCGCCAACATCGGCCAAAACAGCCCCGGGAACATCCGCGTTCCAGGGCCCAGGACCCCCACACCGGGGAACCTCAGCCCAGCCCCAGAAGACCTGCACAGGTACAGTAGGAGGTCATTGCATCAAGTCTTAAGGATCACGGTGCAGTCGGACCTGACACTTGTCTTCCTCTTCTCTTCAGACCACCAGACCACTTGTCAACGAAAATGACGAGAAGCCTCCTCCTCTTCCTCAGCCCCGGAGAATAGTTCCCAGAGTGTGACATGACTTGAGTATCACAGTCTCGAAAACTTACTGACTCCTCTTTTCTTCTTGTTATTTCCCAATTCACTTGTATGGTTTTATAGTCAGTATACTCTGACTACACTTTTTTTTTTAAGTTAAACAGCTTTAGAGAAAGCAAAATCTTCCTCTAGCACCTCATAGATTTGCTGATATATGTTGCTTTCAACTTCAGGATCTATTACAATTTGTTTGCTACATTGTTTTCATACAAAAATCAAACTTTTCTTTCTACGTACTCTTCTATGCAGTTGTTTACCTTTTTATTTTGTATTTGTGTTACGATTTGATTTAATAAAGAAAATAACCTCTCTGATGAAATGAAAAAGAAAAATGTTCTTTTAACCAGACTAAATCAACCATGTGTCTTTTTTCAAACTTTCTCAAAATATGGACACGTTGACCTGATCAACACAACTGAATAACAGTTGAAATGCATATCATACAAGTAATAACATAAAGAAAACCACTGGTCTGTGCCATTCATCTTTAATGTATCTTCACACAATTTGTATCAGATGTACTTTTTTTAATAAATGCTGTAAATTATGGTGAGACATTTCCACTGAAATGTGAGTGGGTGAAAAGATTGTTTCAAAACTGCATCTTCCTCTTCACTTCTGCAGCTGACTGTGTGTGTGTGTGTATCCTGTGTCTTTTTGATGAGAATGTGTTTGTGGTTTTGAGCATAGTTCCTACATATGCTGAGCTACTGCTGAGTGCAACATTATTTGTGTGTGTGTGTGCATGTGTGTGTGAGTGAGGTTTTCCTGTACTTGCAGCTTTAAAATATGACATTCACCAGACCTTTTCTGAAGGTGAACTCATCATTTGTCACAAACTCAAATGTATAATTGTGTATGTTAGGAAGCTGTGTGAAATTATTGTTATTTTGCTTCTTATGTACCTCATTTATTCCACGGTTATTGTAACGTGGCTTCTATAACACTGCATTTCCCACTGAAATTTATTAACAATTTTATTTTTTCCTAATAGAAAGTGGCACTTCCAGAATCAAGGATAATTTGCAGGTATAAATGATGGATGGATGTTTTAAAAAGGGAAGAAACTGTTGTTAAGAAAAAAAAACTCAGAATTGATCGACTGCCTCCACTAGATGGAGCTCTCGCTCTGTTTGTTTTTTTTTTATCTCAAAGCTCAGGTTTGAATTTCTCCTTCTCTCATGTTGCAAAAATTATACAGTTTAAATGCAAAGAAGTGGAAAAAGTGCAAAATGTTTTAGGCCCATGAATGAAGCCATGATGCCATTTACATTAACAAATAAAACAAAAAAAATAAAACAGTCACGATAATTTTGAATGTTGATGTAAAACACGTCTCTTTTTACTTATGGACTTAACTTATGGAAAATCGTGCAGATGCATTATGGGAGTTTAAATGTTAAAACCAGATGCAGAGCCAAGAACTCGTGACCCGGTTAATGACTGATAGGGTAGTATGGAAGATAAGACTGTGTTCTGTGTGTGTGCTTGCGTGCGTGGTGTGTGTGTGTGTGTGTGTGTGTGAGTGAGTGAGTGTGTGTTAGTTTGAACAGATGCTGTATGACAGCAGCTACCATGTTGAGAACACACACACACATTATTTAAATTAGTACATAGTATCAGTTTAGTGTCACAGCAGATGCGCCCTGAAATCTGAATCTTTGACCCTGAGGTTGCAAGCCCAAACTCCTCACCTCCTCCTGCTCCCCCCCTCCCTGTGCCCCCAGAGGCTGGCTGGGCGGTGAACTTTGACCTGCCCAGGCGGGCTGTGTAAATACACAGCGTGGGTCCTGAGGGCCGGACAGTAACTGGCAACGGGAATGTGTCAAACTGGTTAAAAGGGGCAGCCCTGCCGGGGGGGGGGGGGGGGGGGGGGGGGGAGACATGAAATCCTGGCACTGAAATATGGTGTCCTTCATTTATGTTATGTTTATGTTATTAGTCTGACCTCGGGAGGGCAGGAGTTACATCGTTCCAATTAATAATCACCTTTAATAACAAACTTTTTTATAGTTGCATACGTCAGAGATTTCTGAAACATGAGGTGTCCTCATCATAAATTTGGATGTTGAGTTTAAAGTGCGTTTTATCCTTATGAATCTGACTCATCATCATCGTCGTCGTCGTCTAACACGAGAGAGCCAAGTTGATGCAGGATTGTCTCTCTCTCTCTCTCTCTCTCTCTCTCCACCTGGGTCCTCCCTTCCCTCCACTCCTCCTCCAGACCGTCACCTAACTTCCGGCCACCCTCTCCCTCCCTCCCTCCCTCCCTCCGTGTCTCTCTCTCTCCCCCCACGTCTCGCCAGTATTCACGCACACACAGTCGACGTGTTCGGAGGCAGTGTGAGCAGCATGTGAACCTCTTCCCCGTCGGGATTATTTGGGAGTCTCATCTTTTTTATTATTTTGTTGTATATTGGATTAGGAGCGACGGTGTGCGTCCGTTTCGCTCTGCGGCTCCGCCCGGTGTGCGGTGCGGTGCGGTGCGACTGCACATCTGAGAGTTTGACTGGACTCTGGTCGACTGCGGCGGGAGAGGACTGCTCTCACCCCACACGTCGGACAAAGGAAGCTCGCGGGGGGTTTAAAGAGGAAAACGGATAAGAGTGAAAGAAGAGAGGGGTGAGAATGGACCAGTGTCTCCTCGCGCTCGTCTTCGGGCTCCTGACGCTCGGTAAGAAACGGGTTTTTCATTTTGCTTGAGTGTTGATGGCTAATTAACTCCGGTACGTGCAGCCGGTCTCCACTCAGCAGAACCCGATGGTTCACGCTGAAATGTGTCAATTTAATGTTCACCGACATGTCGGCAGACGTACACGCCGCGTAAACGCCGAATAAAAGCATTTTCCGTATCCCTAACATCCATTAGCCGGATCGGCGTGTATGAAGTCCACCGAGCAGCACTTCATATCAATCACGTGTCAACTTTTCAACCGGTTCGCTCTGCCAGCTGCGGCCGTCCGCCGTGTGTGTTGACGGAAAAAGTGATCAAACCGGAGCGAAGAAAATGGGGTAAAAGTTAAATTTAAGTGTAAAGGAAGTGTCGCTTGATGCATCGAATGAAGCCGAACTGAAGAGTTAGTCAAGAGCTTTCACGCAGATCAGTAAGTTTTGCTCTCAGAGCCGCCTGCATGTGACGACAAGGCGAAAATGCCAAAAATGCCATGTCGTCAAAGGGAGTTCGGCACTCCCAGTCCCCGTGAGGGCGAGCTGCACCTACTTTACCCTCGAACCAACCGCCTCGGTGTAAACAACCGACTGTGCACTTGAGTTTAGCTCACGTGATCGTCTCCGACTACCTTGAGGTTAATTAAAGCACCGGTGCATCATGGGGCCTTTTTTTTTAATTAGAGCCAAACATCCTGGTGACAGGACAGTAATGTCTCGGGCCGGTGAACAGTTCATTCTCTAAATGAAAGTGGGAGAAGAAAGTAGTCTGATGTTTGCAAGTTTCAAGTTGTGTTGCCTCCCCATCACCTGCGGCACTGCACCTCCCAGGGAGACTGTACTTACATTCAGGTCCATCAGGCAGCATGAGGTGACCAGCTCCCTGTGAAGCCCCTCTGGACCAGGCCGTCATGATCATGATATCATTCTTTGCATTTGCATCCACACCAGAGTGACGCCAGGCTGACTGATCCGTCTGAACCAATGGGGCCGGTGCTTAGTCATTAGACTGGATGTCACAAACTGACACAAACCTGGGCTCGACCACCGGCCTCCTCTCCTTTCCACCTCGGGGTCAAACAGGGCTCATCAATTCTTAGCGTGTGTGTGTGTGTGTGTGTGTGTGTGTGTGTGTGTGTGTGTGTGTGTGTGTGTGTGTGTGTGTGTGTGTGTGTGTGTGTGTGTGTGTGTGTGTGTGTGTGTGTGTGTGTGTGTGTGTGTGTGTGTGTGTGTGTGTGTGTGTGTGTGTGAGAGAGAGAGACTTGGCTTAAATTAGAGCCGTGTACCATAAGATGATCAAGTGTCCCCCGCGCTCCTGTGGTGTTGTGTGTTCTGGCGCCGGCAAAAGCAGAAGTGATTCCCTCCACATGGACCCAACTCGTCGTCCCACCTGTCAGGCTCCAGGCCTCATGAAGAGGACGAAGCGTTTTGGTTCATTTCCCTTCAACAGACAGCTGCTTGTATCGAACCGTATTTCCCCCATGAGTCGACAGTATGTCAACACCTGTCAACATGTACCACAGTTTTGTTGATGAATTTATGTTCTTGTTGATGGGAAAAGACGTCCTTGATATTTGCCATTTAAGCTTGAGAGACAAGATGGCACACAGGAAGGTTCTCTGTAAAAAACTACAGAATGGATTTTTCGAAGAAACTTGGTCAAAGGATGGAACACAAGGAGCTGACTGTTGGCATGGATGGGACAAAGGGGGCGGATCCAGGAATCTCTTTCTATCACTTTCTTCAACAGTGCGAGATGTTGTTTGACTTTCTCACGGAGTAATGATTCACGGATCTTGATGAAAAAAAATTCTGGCATATTTAGGGCAATGATTGTTGGCGCTGCTGTGGGCTGTACTATGCCATTCTGGAAAACAAACAAACAGATTTGTTAGTTGATGATCACATTTTCTGTGTGTCTGCACTGGCTCCACTGGCTGTGCAGTATTTGCTTCCAGACAGACAGACAGACAGACAGACAGACAGACAGGCCGGCTGGAAATAGAGTTTAAAAACTGTCCATTTCAGCAGCAAACCAAGCAACTCTGACTCTCTAATTTTTAGTGACGAATGGCCCCATCGCCATTTACCTGTGCAGACTGTGCGGGCTCACTGTACTGTTTGTCCTGGTCAATTTTTGATATGTCAAAGCAAAAAAGAAAGAATATTGTTGCATCTCTAAATCCAAAGGAAAGTTCTGTGCATAAGGCAGAAGGGAAGAATAATTTGCATTAACCGCGCATGTTGAAAAGTGAGCTTGAGGAAATTAATTGAATTGTGAATGAAGCAGATCTTGGCGGTGCAGACGAACCCCTCAGATGTATTTGGGTTGTTGCTCTCGGGCCGAATAAATTACTTCATAATATTAGTTTGAGGTAACGGCAGCTACCTCCTCATCAAATTTAAAGTATTATACTTTGATATCATAGCTCGCAAGTGTTAAATGATTTATTCTCTTTTCCTTTTTTTCTTTTTCTCACTATTACTATTACATTACAGCCGTTGGACTCCCCAGAAACAAGGGTCTCCAGCAATTTGTCTCTCTGGTTTATCTGATGTGACGTCAAAGATGAATTGAACCGTACAGGCCTCTCCTGACACATACAGTAATGTTTATGTGGCACTCATTTCATTGTGACTTGGTACTTACTAAAGCAGAAAAAGCTCACACTCAGCAGGCTGAGTGATGTGGGCATGAGCGTGTGCTGTTCGGGTTCTAGCAGTGTCCAACGTCTTTATCGATACACACAAAACTCCAGGCCAACTACCAAACACACACAAGTATCGATGGACTCGCTCTGGATTTTTGCTGGACCATACGAGGGCTTATTTATGAAGCGCTTTCTGTTGGACCAGAGCTGAAACAGAATGGGCTTAAGTGTAGTTTGAAGACATGACTCTTACCCACAAACCCAGCAGCATGTACTGTAGCAATCTCGCCTGACCTTCAGCGGAGGGCAGTGGTCGGGGTCGGAGTTTGACGTCCTGCTGCCAGAACCAGGAAGCAGGGCGTCATGCTTCAGTCAGCTAGAATGTCAGGAGAGTTGAATGCTCACTCTGTGTTCAACACTCACTGCTGTGGGGTTTTTTGAGATCTGCTGGAGATCTGCCATAACCAGCCACTGGTTGTTTCTTACCAGACAAAACTATGTGGGCATGAGCGTGTGCTGTTCGGGTTCTAGCAGTGTCCAACGTCTTTATCGATACCATTCATATTCCCTCAAGTCGCAACAAGCCCTATGTGTGTGTGTGAGTCTTTGTTTTGCATGTTGAAACAGGCACAAGCTTGCGACGGTCAAATTCGAGTGTCATTGTCGTCCTTCATCCTCCGGTTTGTAAATTTTGGTGACGGGTCAGGATGAAGCACATACTCGAACACAAACAAAGGCTGTCTGTTGGGGGTCGGAGCTTGTGTCTGGCTCCAAATGGAACATGTGCATCAAATATTTTCTTTTTCAAAAATGCATGATTAAAGTCTTTTAACCCTGTAAAATCTATATTTATACAGCAGATTATGTTGTTTGTCATATAGATGCATTGATTCGACTCGGCCTTCAGACTAAAGATTTGGGGGGGGGGGGTTGCTTTCTGAAATGTGAGAATCAGAGTACTAATTTGTATTTCATATTCGTTCCTTCCCTCAAGGCGGCTGCTCGGCCCGAGTGGTGACAGTGTCTCCCGGTCCGTTGATTCGGGTGGAGGGTCAACCAGTCTCCATCAGATGTGACGTCAATGAGTATTCAGGACCTCGTGAGCAGGTAATTTTCAGTAGACACATCCATGTCACTGCCGGGTGCTTGTGAGGTGTTTGTTTTTCTATATACAAGGACAAGATTCTGCTTCTTCTGCATCGTGAGCCCATTTGAGGTCTTGCAGTTAGAGAACTGTTTAACTGTCATGTGAATATGAGTGTGCCATGTCTGTCCTGCAGGATTTTGAGTGGATGACGTCCCGGGAGGCGAGCGGGGCGAGGATGAAGATCATCTCCACCTTCGACGCAAGCTACTCCCACAGTTCGCTCAGCAAGCGCGTGGCGTCGGGTGACATCTCGGTGGTGAGGCTCGAGGACAACGAGGTGGAGCTGAAGATAGCCGAGGCGAAGGCGCTGGACGCCGGACTCTACTGGTGTCAAACGCCGAGCACGGACTCGGTCATCAGCGGCAACTACGAAGCTCAGGTCCAGCTCATTGGTATGGATTATCAGTGTGTGTGCGTGCGTGTGTGCGTGCGTGTCTGTGCGTTTTGTCTGTATGACGCTAGCTGGCTATGTTGGTTCATTTAACAGCCATTCTCATGACTTACTAATGCTCCACGGACCATGTATATATCTTCCTACACACACACACACACACACACACACACACACACACACACACACACACACCTCTGCTGGTTTTAGACAATCACTGTAGTAAATTTGGCACACACACACACACACAGACTGTGCACAACACGCTCATGGTTGGGAGCAGATGTCAGGTGGGAGTACTTGGCTTGTGTCAAATGAGGACCAGGGAGACAAGAGATTTGCAAAGTAAAAAAAAAATGGTTTGGTGAAGAATATAAATACCATCATATGGCATCAAACGAGAGCAGTCCAGAGGGGACACGTGTTAAATTGCATTGTTCTAATATTAAACAACGAGTTGAAATTTTTTATAATATGATCCTATCACTGCATACTAATCTAAAAAGCGTGAGGAAATGTGAAGTAATAAGACGGCAGATTACTTCGGCAGCCTAAAGGGAGCAGCTGCTGAAGACCTGCACAGCAGGGAGCCAGTGTAACTAAATGATCTGCATACAAAACATGATTTAACAAAGCACAACCTGTTTGACCAGAATTTTTTTAACTGTCAAATTACAAAGGGAGATAAACCTATCTATACCACCCTGCCTCGCCCTGCTGCTGATATGAAAAAAGAATCAAATGTGGCACACGTCTCCTGAAAATAAGAAAGTACTTGAAAAAAGTACTCCTTACTTGAAATACGACTAAAAACAATGAACCGGTTCCCAAAACGGCTGCAGAATTGTCTTCCCAGTCGACTAACTGCAGCAGCTCTTATATCGAAACAGAAAAGTGGCAGGGTTCGAGGCAGGGTTGGCTTTTTAATAATTAACCGGACCCATTGTCATAAAACGGTGAATCATGCTTTCGTCACCACAAAACGCGGACATTTTCAAAACTCCCACTCTTAGTCAAATCCTTGAGTTTCGATTTGCAATAGTTGCGTCTTTAATTGATACTTAGAAGTACCGCCACTCCTCCAGGTATTTAACCCGCCACTCATTAGTCACTGAAAGCTGTAGTGTAGATAAATCCTCGGCTCTGTAAAAGAACATAAAGCATATATTTTTCCACTTACTTACCCAACGATATATAACCCCCCTGCTGTTTTATTCCCAGACTTTTTTTTTTTAGTTAAAAACTATTTTCCGGCTTACTCAGATCATCTGCAGACCTCGCTGTGTACAGTTTTAATTTGGGCCCTGAAGAAAGAAAAATGTACTCAGCATTTTCTTTTTGAATTTAGGTTTCTCTCCCTTTATAATTATTCAGTTGCAAATTAAACACATATTTTTTGGCAACTGCACTGGTTTGAATCCGCCGTTAACCCCCGATCCCAGAGACACAGGAAGGTTTCCGTACGTTCCCTGTGTGTGTCTGTGTTTCTGGAACGTTTTGTGCTGCGAGACCTCAATTTTGCGAGTCAAAGTCACAAAGAGCGATTGTCTGACAGCAAGTTAGCTCGCTCCCGTAATGCCCTATCATGCTCAGCCGCTCTCTGCTTCCCAGCACGCCTCCCTAGACACCTTGTTAAATTTAGAACCTGAATTAACCAGGCAGCTCTGTTTATGTGTGAAAGGGATTTTGTCGTGTACACTCCGAACAATACAGTACGTGATGAGGATGTTTTGTGGTGTGTGAGTGTGTGTCGGTTTGTGTACCAGACAGTCGGATCGTTAACAGAGATGATGAGTTAGATTTGGTGCTGGAGGGTCTGTACCGACCAGTCGAGACTTGTGCACCTTGTTCATCAGCACTGCACACGCACGCGCAGACCGAGCTACTGAGGCTGTTTGGTTATGTAAGAAACAAGTGAAGTGGAGGGTTGCTGAGGGTTTGAAATCTCCTTTCAGGCTAATTTTAATTGATAGAGCAAAACGCAGATTATTTTGTCCTGCCTTTATTATCTGCTATAGCCGCTCACATCACTCGCAGCAGCACCGCGGGCTCAGACTTCCAACACAAGCCTTTTATCAGTGTCCAGCACTACTGTCACGTTTATATCCACTCTTTTATATATATATATATATATATATATATATATATATATATATATATATATATATATATCGATCTCATTGATTCCACTGAAAGTCGTTTTTCACCTTTTCTTAAATACATAAATCAGTCAAATTACAGTACACGGACAACACACACCCCTGGAGTCAGCACGACGGAGAGCAGTGCATCTGATTTTCTTCAGTGTCAGAGTGATCCAAATTCTGTATAATCCAAAGAAATGTGGATTTCTTTCTGAACAAGTTTCTTTCCACAAAGCACGAGTGATCATATTCGGGGGCGTGGCCTCCCTTCATGACAAGACAGGACGTGTCAACAACGAAAGTGCGAATTAGACATCAGTCATTTGTCCCTCGTTTCTTTTTTTTAATTGGCCTCCATAAAGACACTGTCGCCCCATGTGTCTTATTTACTGCTTCAACCTGTGATTAGCATTTTCTTCGTCTTCTTCTTATGAATGCAAAAAAATTGGTCTTCCCCACGGGATGTAAATATGGCATCAATGAAAAATTCCCACAATGCACAGCAACGTACTCCTCATTCCCAGCCATCTGTCACTTTTTGGGTTCATTTGTAACGTGACTATTAGCATCCAAAAGGGATTATTCCCTTAATATTATATAGATTATATAAGTATTTTGGGAGAGTTTAGAGACACTATTATTTTATAAATGTAAACTCAAAAACCGGAAGTCGGAATCACGTGGACGGACTTGGCACTTATTCATAATTTCCTTTCTAATTTTTCCATATGAAAAGGATCAAAAAAAGTTGGTGATGATGATAGTGTAATTTGTGTTAAGCGGCCATCCAACAACAACGCTGAGCCTGCCACTTGGGTTTATTATCATTAACCCCTCCACGTCGTCACCGCAGACGTGCCATTCATCAGAGTATTTAATGTCTTTTTCTTTCATTTCCCTGGTTTATTTCATTGATTTGGACGTATTTGAAAAGATCCCTCTCACAAAGTGACTCAGGAGTCATAACAAGGAAAAGAAACAAAGCAAAGCCGCTCTGTTAAGACCTGCTCAGATCTCAGACGCCGGGAAGCCGGACATTCGAAATCAAACCTGGAACTTTTTCCATTATCAGAACAAAACAAACAGTGCAGGTAAATGTGTCAGTGTGACAGGTACAGGGTGTGTGTGTGTGTGTGTGTGTGTGTGTGTGTGTGTGTGTGTGTGTGTGTGTGTGTGTGTGTGTGTGTGTGTGTGTGTGTGTGTGTGTGTGTGTGTGTGTGTGTGTGTGTGTGTGTGTGTGTGTGTGTGTGTGTGTGTGTGTGTGTGTGTGTGTGTGTGTGTGTGTGTGTGTGTGTGTGTGAGAGCAGGAAAGTCATTAACTTTTATGAACACTCCTCTGGGTTTGTTTCATACACACGCACACAATCAATCATAAATTTACGACTCTGTCTGCAGCGGTGTGTTTGCTCATTTAGCTCTCCTTCAGCCACTGACCTTGATAAGAGAGCCACTCGGTGCGACACTTTGAGAGCCACTTTGTGTTGATTTAGAAGAATCCCCCCCAGACGTCACCTCGACCCCCGGTCCAAAGTCTTAATCACGAGACGTCTTTGGTTTACATGGATGTTAAGATCGTTTTGTGGATATTATCATTCTGTAACTCCACCCAATAAATACCTGCATTTAATGTTTGGCTTGGGTGAAATTGTTCCACTTTCTCCCCCCTTTTATCTTCCTTTGATGTTATTTCTGCATGAACATCAATTTTACCACATCAGTATTTTAATCAGACATGCCTCTCAGGCTCATTCATATCCAATATGTATACAAAGATTCACCCTGCTCATCATCAAAGTGCTGAAGAGCAGAGGGGGTGGAGAAGGCAGAGCGGCACAGCAAAAGGGCTTCTTTTTTTACCTTCATTATGTTATTGTGTCATTGCTTTTGTTTTCCCATGATTGTTTTTGGGGGGGGGGTTTTAACACCAAAAGATGAGCAGTTTTTTTGAAAGTGGAAATTGGTTTAAACTGATCACAGCAGTAAACAAGATCCTCTTGCACACGGCTCAGAAATGATAACGGGAATACAAGGTGAAGAAAAATGAGGGAAAATGGAAACAATCAACTGATAATCAACCATACTAAACTAAACAAGCTGCAGTTCTGGGGTAAAATAACTGACATCACAAAACAGTGTTGCTAATTTGTTCCTTAAACCTCCATTTCGTCTCTCTCTCCCCCACAGTCATTCCCAACACCCTTAGCGTCTCCCCGCAGACCCCGCCCCAAGAAGCTGCAGAGGGAAGTGACCTCACACTCTCCTGCAACGTCACCCGGGCGCTCACGCAGCCCACCTTCCTGTCCGTCACCTGGTCGCTGAAGAGCGGCGCAACGTCCGAGGAGATCTTGACACTCGGCCCGCAGGGGGGCGTGGCCACTGGGGCCAAGTTTGCCCGGCGCTACGCCGACGGTGGCATCCGACTGGTCCCTGGAAAGAACGGACTGTTTGAACTGGTGATATCCAGGGTGACGACGTCCGACGGTGGGACTTATGAATGCAACGGGACGGAGTGGACGCATGAAAATGGAGGGAAATGGATAAAAATTGTTGAGAATACAAAAGAGATGGGAACTGTCAAAGTCATTCCTACAGGTAGGAAAAAGTCACTGAATCATGACATTTATTTTCAGTTTTTTCTCTGATTTACTGCCTAAAAACTTTTCAACTAAGGTTTTTATAGCGTCAAGACTTTATTTGCGTTTAAGTTGATCACTGCACTGTATTGAACTGTTGAGTCAAGGTGCAGGAAGGTGCAGCTGATTTGTTTTCATCATTGGACATCCTCACAAAGTCATTGTTTATTGAAGGCAGCTTACATTAATCGTACCAAGGGCAATAAACTAATGTAAGGCCTGAAGGTGACTCACAGCGCTGGGGGGGAAAAAAACAATGAGTCACATTCACATGATCGGAAAACAGTCTCTGGGAAATTGCTCTGATTGGACCAAGTGGTTGCTACTACAAACCTAGAAAAGAAAAATCTTATTGACTTGACAGTTTTGATTCTTATTCTCAGTAACTCAATTTTATTAATTAATAGTGTCAATACAAGGAAAAGAAATGATGACCCAGAGGCTCATGTTGTACAGTATTCTGTGGCTACAGACACATTACAAAAACTGTCACCTGGGAAGTTCAGTCACAGAGATTACTGGTGATGAGCTAAAAAAGCTCAAGATGCCCCTGAATCTGTGTAACATCGTAATGATTCCTCTTTAAACGTGACCCTGCATTAGGAGGTTCCCTGCACATCCTTAGCAGTAATTATATGGCTGCCAGTTACACCCGGCAGTAATATTTGAATTTGTGGATTATTTTCCAGCAGGGAGCAATAGATAATCTCAGAGTGTTTCTCTCTCTGCTTTCTTGACAAGAGAAGTCACTGCGCTGCATGCGTTTGCCGTTGTCTGTGTGATCGTGTTGGATATTGGAAGGAAAATGATGGATGAGAGCCGAGGGAGGGACGTGGGAGAGTTGTCTCTCTACGTTGTGTGACCGTCTTTAGTTTAACGGCGTCTTTTCTTCCCCGTGAGACTCTCGGCCCGTTTCCTCCCTCTGCCTCGCCGTGTCCTGGGAGGCTCGTGACCCTCAGTGCCTGTCTCTCTCTGTGTTAGTCTGTCCTTAGAGAGGCCCTCTACATGTATACACACACACACACACACACTCACACACTCTCTTTCATTCATTCATTGTGGTTGCTGTGGTCACCATATCTTATATCTTTCTGGGTTACCATATCCTCTTAAAGTGTTAGAAAACACACCCAGTGGTTTGTAATGTAACCAGAGATGAGTGTGACACACACACACACACACACACACACACACACACACACACACACACACACACACACACACACACACACACACACACACACACACACACACACACACACACACACACACACACACACACACACACAGGCCTCTGGTCCATTGTGTCCCAGTCGGTTCATATTGACTTACCGACTTGAGTAAAGAGGATGAGAAAAGTCAAACAGAGTGGGCTTTGTCTCTTTTGTCCTTCTCCAGACACCATACAGTGACTCTTACCCACATAACTGCAGTCTAGGTTGTTGCTGGAGACCGAATCCAGACCCCCGATCCGACTGTTGGGTTTGAAGATACACGGAGAAGACTGACGGACTTTTAATTTGCCTGACTTCGTTTCTCTGGGAGGATTTTAGAGATCATCCTTCAGCATCAATGCTGAAAGAATCCTCTCCTCTGAGTCCCTGACATTTATAGAGGACTATTTACATTGTCTTTACGATTGTGTATCGCGTTCAACTTAATGTAACACTACCTTTGATGGTTTTCTGTCTATATTCAAATGTCTATATTATTGTTACAACTAAGGATTCATTAGTTGTAAACTTTATATATGATTTCTAATAATTATTATTGTATTATTACTAGACATTAGAAAAATCACAATTCCAGAAAGCCCGAGTTGACGTCTTCAAATGTCTTTGTTGTTTTGATTTTATTAGATCCATCGTGACATGTAGTGACAAGGGCCATAAGGGGGGGAAAAAAGGAGTGACAACCCAGCTAAAACATCCTCTTGTTCAAGGAGTAGAATGTGGTTCTTCAGTTTTGAGAAGCTGGAAACATCAGATATTTATCTGCTTAATTAATAGTGACTGAAGCGATTCATCAAGTGTCAGAATAGTAGAGTAAGTACGGTATGAATAAATGGTTATCTTTAACTGATGCTGTCTCTGTCCTCTCAAGGTCAGTCCCTCGCTGTGAGGGCCACATCCTCCGCCTCTCCCTCCTCCACGTCGCTGCTCCTCTCGCCCAGCGACGCGCTGACCCTCCTCTGCTCCGTCACCGCCGACAACCTGCAGGCCCTCGCCCTGGAAGTGACCTGGCTGGCCGGCGACCGTGACATCGTCACCATGGAGCGCAGCGGCATCGTGATCTCCAACACGTCCTCGAGTCTGGAGCGGACTGGGGCCGGCGAGTACAGGCTGGGTGTGAGGGGTGTGAGCGCGGAGGACGGAGGGGACTACACCTGCCGCGTCCGAGCCTTCATCGACAAAGGAGGAAAGAGCGCCGGGGGAGGAGGGCGGTGGCACATGGCGGCGGAGAAGAGGTCAGGCCCCGTGACGGTCAAAGTGTCACAGATCAGTGAGTGAAACCTTTGTTACGTTTCATTTTAACTTTAGTGAATCAGTTCAAACAATCTGTTAATTGTTTCAGCACCAAATTGAATAATGTGATGATTCTAAGTCAGAATTATGGAGTCAAATCTTAGTAAGTTTTATCATTTGAAACTCGTCAGGTGACAATGAGATTCCAGACACTGTAAGTTACTGTTGACAAGAGTCACTGTCTGCGTTCACCACAAAACTTCCATTTCTCTTTTCTGCTGCGGCTGCAGCCGAGGGATGTCGTCCTGAAATTAAACTGCACATCATGTGGCCTTTTCTTATTGCTCTGCTTCAGTCTCGCCCCCTCGCTATCTAAATGCTGTTTTTTGTTGAGTGAAAAAATGAACAGAGTGAATGTTAATGAAGAGTGTGGCAGATTTGTGAGTTTGAAACTGAAACTGTCACTCACGGTATGTGGTCAAAAACATGTGATTTTCTTGGTGTTGACTGACACTAGCTCTGAGGAAACATTGAGTGTTTATAGTCTTTCTTACCTTATTAGGTTTACATTTTAGCCTGGTGTTCAACAGAGTGGGTTATTTTGAAAAATCTCCAGATAAAGCAGTTGTGGTTTCTCTGTGATTTCATGGGTTGTGGATGTGTAAAAGTGCTGTGATGACCCGGAGTCTCAAGGGGAGGATTCTTTAATCCACTAGTCAGCCTGTCGACTCCTGCGGCGAGGACAATTGATTAGTCATGCCTGTCCTGCACTGTGCTACCTCTGGGTATGCTTGTGTGTGTGTGTGTGTGTGTGTGTGTGTGTGTGTGTGTGTGTGTGTGTGTGTGTGTGTGTGTGTGTGTGTGTGTGTGTGTGTGTGTGTGTGTGTGTGTGTGTGTGTGTGTGTGTGTGTGTGTGTGTGTGTGTGTGTGTGTGTGTGTGTGTGTGTGTGTGTGTGTGTGTGTGTGTGTGCGCGCGCGTGCGCGCGCGTGCGTACACTGTATGTTTGTGATGCTCTGATCCTACCTCTCAAGAGCGGCGGTGTCAAACACAGTCGACACGGCAATCAATTTACTGGCATGGTGGGTGGTCTCTCTTTCGGCCTCCCCTCCATTTCCATCGCTTATTCACTCTGCTTGAATTTTACTTTTTTTTTCTTCTTCTTCTTCAAGTGCAGCTAAATGAAGTTGGCTTGAGAGATGATGTGTTGGATCATGCAATTGGACGTGGAAGTAGTTTCTGTGCTTCCTCTTTAAATAAACAGAATTTAAACTCTTGAGTGCCACTCAGAGAGTGCACACCTCCGCCAAGGCGGAGCGATCGGATCCGGGTCCAGATCGGTTTGCGTGCAGAGCCGGTGACTTCCTGTAATCTCGAACTTTCGGTTCCTCTGCAGTTCTGCACACAATGCTTTTGGGAATTCGCCCCGCAGTGTTTTGGCAGATTGACTTTGCGGAAAGTTTACTGTGCGACTGCCATTGTGTTTCAGGGAGGTGACCGTTAACCGTGGATTGCACAATAATAAGTACATACCTATGGACTATCCGTGTTGGTGAGAAGGTCAGACTGAAATGGACGACTGGGGTGCCACAGTTGACCTTCACGGATTCTATCTGAGATTTCAGAAGAGATCGTTATCGGTCTTTGTCTTTAACGTCACTTCCGCTCGTCTCCTCCCTTGTTTTTGCTGTGACTTTCCTCTGCGGCCGTCGGCTTTCTAGACGCGCTGCCTCGAAATGTTTGTTCACATGTCACAAGTTCTCAGATGCATACGCATAAAGAGCATAAATCTGATGTTGCGGCTCGTGGAGACTTTGTTCAACAGACACATTGCATTTTGCTACAGCTACTTCACAGTGAAAGGCTCCTGCTGGTTTGCCAGTTGAAAGCTTGTAAAAATGAAACGGCAGCAGCAGGAAATGTTTAGTTTAGATTATGGCTGATGTTTGAGAGTACGAGAAGTAACGTAGGCGGGTAAGTAAACTCTGCACCAGCAGATATTCAGTTAAAATAGCTACAAAGCGACTGAGAGCTACAAACACACACACAGACACACACACACACACACACACACCCCAACAGGCTTTTAGAAATAAAGACGTTTGTCCAAGTCTGGCCTCCTAATTTGGGGTTTTCTGCCTTATTCCTTTTTGGTTGAAAGCGCCAGTGGAGTGCAACAGCAATAATACAACTTCTAGTTTTTTACAGTGCTGTTGTGCTAAATGGGTACTAACAAAATAAAATGAGCAAAAAAAAAAAGACACGTCCCAACAGATTCAACTCAGTCTGGAAGAGCACCCAGCCTGTTTTCCCCTCCAGTTGCGTTAGATTGCCTTCAATGCACAATGCAGAGTGTTTCCATCTCTAGTCTAAAAACTCAAACATGATACTGCAGTTCTAAATTTGTCGACAAAGATCATCTTGTTTTGCATTGTTAGCAAACTGGGGACACTTCCCTTTTCTCTGATTTACTGTAATAGACACGCACATGTGTCTTGTGTGTTTTGCTGGTTGCTGCATCGCCTGTATGTCAGCTGAAGCCTGTAGTTAAAATTGCAGCCCTCTCTTGTAGATGCACAGAAGTTGGTCGAAGCCTCGAGGATCCATGTTACATTTAGAAATATCAACTTGGCTTCATTGACCGCACGCACTCACAAACACACACACACTAACAGGCTTTTAGAAATAAAGACGTTTGTCCAAGTCTGGCCTCCTAATTTGGGGTTTTCTGCCATATTCCTTTTTGGTTGAAGGCGCCAGTGGAGTGCAACAGCAATAATACAACTTCTAGTTTTTTACAGTGCTGTTGTGCTAAATAGGTACTAACAAAATAAAATGAGCAAAAAAAAAACAAAACACGTCCCAACAGATTCAGCTCAGTCTGGAAGAGCACCCATCCGGTTTTCCCCTCCAGTTGCGTTAGATCGCCTTCAATGCACAATGCAGAGTGTTTCCATCTCTAGTCTAAAAACTCAAACATGATACTGCAGTTCTAAATTTGTCGACAAAGTGCATTGTTAGCACACTGGGGACACTTCCCTTTTCTCTGATTTACTGTAATAGACAGGCACATGTGTCTTGTGTGTTTTGCTGGTTGCTGCATTGCCTGTATGTCAGCTGAAGCCTGTAGTTAAAATTGCAGCCCTCTCTTGTAGATGGACAGAAGTTGGTCGAAGCCTCGAGGATCCATGTTGCATTTAGAAATATCTACTAGGCTTCATTGACCGCACGCACGCACTCACAAACACACACACACTGAATTTCTGCGATGATTCTTATGTTCATTTTAATGTATGTGAATGTTTGTGTGTCTGCCGTGTGTGTGAGTGAAACGTAGTTTGTTGAAGGCTTTCTCCGGAGACACACACGATCATGCTTCAAACACTGTGTTTATGTGTGTGTCCCACATACTGGGGGTACGGGGCTGTTCTCACTGGTGGAACTCCTACATTTTTGCCTGAGGGTACACATTCCTTTATACAGCGTCTGCCGACACACACACACACACACACACACACACACACACACACACACACACACACACACACACACACACACACACACAGACACGCCATGGGAGAACATTTGTAATTGAATGCAGCTCATATTTCGCGTGCGTGTGTGTGTGTGTGTGTGTGCGCATGTGCGTGCGTGCGCGCGTGCGCGCGCATCCATGCGTGTGCGTGCGTGCGTGAGAGCGCTGTCAACTGGGTCAGTTCCTATTCTGTTGATGGTACGGCCTTGAGGTTGCCCCCTATTCCCACGATGCTTTGCTACGAGCACAGCCGACCAGGAAGCACAAAAAGAGTTGGAGAACTTGTTTAAGAGCTCGCCACAGCCACACACACACACACACACACACACACACACACACACACACACACACACACACACACACACACACACACACACACACACACATTCCTCTCACCCTCGGCTACACTTCCCCTGTGTGAGTGTTGTTGTTGTGTCAGCTGGAATTGTTGTCAATTGAGCCGCTTCACTCAAAAAAGGACGATGCTCAAACATCTTCATTTTCATATCACATCAGTGTTTTTGTGATTATATTCTGGCAAATGTGTTAATGTCACATAGATATTGCTCTTTGCTCTTATTTATTTAGTGTTTAGTGCTTCTAGCCACTTCCTTTCTTGAATGGAGATGAATTAATGTTTGTACATGCTCTTGTTCTTCTTCCTCTTTTGATTATAATATCTCTATAGTCTCCATCACTGGCTCTGGACTTTTGTGACCACTGTGTTAAAAAAAAAAAAAAAAAAAGCTGAGCTGAGCTGCTTTTTTTGTTTAACTGCTCAATCTTTTTGCAGTCACTTGCTTTGACCAGTGAACAGGAGACGAACAGTGGAGTTGACTTTCTCTTTAGCCCGACTGACCTCAACACGGCAACGCAATGAGGAACTCAGCCATATGAGCGGATCCCGGGGCAGTTCAGCTGCTCCTCCAAGCTGAGAGGAGCCAGTGGAGGTGGGTCGGGCCCCGGACTGAGGTCACACTTCCCACTCTGCTGGAAGTAGTCCAGCATGACATCAGAGGAGAACCTGGGAGCAAACTCTGCGTCTCCTAGCTGACCTGTGAGGACCAGGTGGAGCTGGAGGAAATTAACTGAGGAAATAACGAAAAGTGTGCCCTGGTCCTCGTACAGGGTGGAGCGTAATCGGCGCTGCTTCATATTAAAGCTGCTTTAATCAATCATTTTAATATAATAAATGGATCCAATGAGGAATGTGAAAGATGTTGCTCATGGAGTACATTTTAAAGCAGCTAAATGAAGGAGGTTTTTTTCCTCAGCCACGGGCTGTATGATGCTGCAGTCTTCGGTTTTATGACATTTTAGCATCTGTACAGTTCAGTGTCTCTTTACAACTTCATTCACTAAACCAGTGCAGCTTGAGGACTATTTATTATTTTGCCTTCATAATATCAGAGACAGGACGCTTTTTACAAGCTTGGCTCATTTTTAATTTCTGAGCATTTAACATTAAAATGTGCTCTGCTTTCTTGCACAATGACAGTGATTCATATTTCTTTGACCGAAGTAATAATATCACCCTAACTGTCTCACACCCTGACGTGTGTCGTATTACTGTACTCTGCCGGCACACTATAATCTGATTACCCTTTGTGTCTTGGCTGTAATCTGTGACGTTGAACGTACATCTGTTCAGTGTGTCAGCTCGAACTTCCCCTCCGTCCTGGGAGACGCAGAGTGTTGACAGAGAGAGGGAACGGCTAGAGTGGCTTATTCATATCTGCTTTTCCTATCACACACACACAGACGCACACAAACTGCACACACACACTCCTGCACACTCCTGTGAAACCGGAGCGTCTCGCTCCGGTTTGTTTTGGCAGATTACAGCCTTCATCTGCTCCTTGGAACCGATGACTATGCCGCGGTTGGGAGTTCAACTCCCTGGCCGGCTCAATGGCAACCATCACTGGATTCACTGGATGTACAGTTCATTTAAAAAAAAATTTTTTAAACATATGCATTCTACTGAATGGGGATGTTTTTTGCGTTAAAATCTGAAATTTCTAACGCATTGTGTGGTTCAAATGTTGTTAGGGGCCTGGGGCTTACTGACTCCCCACACCACGTTTCTTGTATCATTTAGTTTGCTGTTACTTCATAAAACACATTTATTTAGTATATTATCATTAAAATAGTCTAGACTTTGACACGAGGCCCTTCTATAATTGGAACAAACTGTACAATTAGGTAAAAGTTCAGGATACATATGTACATTTAAGGTTATTCAATGCCAAGTTGCAATGCTCTCCTCTGTGCTTGGCAATAAAATATTGAATGATATATTATCAGTCATCAGATTCACTGCAATCTAAGAGTGGAGCTCCTTAAAATGAATACATGCAGTGCGACGCAGATGAAAGAGGTTTGTTGCGCTATTGACATTGACCTATTTTTTTTTTTTCATCACCATGTTTCCCGAGCCTAAAACAAATAGATCCTTCTCTTACTTTTAAAAACTCCTTTCTTACATCAATTTCTGCTCAGGAATTTCATAAAAACTTTCAGAAAAGAGACGCTCGGACTCAGAGTCAGACTCGCCGGTGTCAATAACTCAAAACAATTATAAGCTTTCACCATTTTTTTTAACAGCTGTTTTGGTTGATCACCATTACATTTGCCTTGTGAGGTGTCTTTGATTTAATTTAACAAAATATCGTGTGTGTGTGTGTGTGTGTGTGTGTGTGTGTGTGTGTGTGTGTGTGTGTGTGTGTGTGTGTGTGTGTGTGTGTGTGTGTGTGTGTGTGTGTGTGTGTGTGTGTGTGTGTGTGTGTGTGTGTGTGTGTGTGTGTGTGTGTGTGTGTGTGTGTGTGTGTGTGAGAAAGAGAGCTAGGGTAATGGTCACGAGAGGGAGAGAGGCACGTGGACATTTGGCAGGAAAAATTTGCACATTCTCATCGACCAAAATGTGTGTGCGTATGTGTGTGTTTCACAGCAGATGGTGACAGTGCATGAGTCAGTGTGTATGACGTCCAACTGACATCACGAAAACCCCCTCCTTTGCCAAACACACACTCATGCACACACTTTTTACTCCGAGGTTTAGTGTTTCTTCTCCCTGTGTGCTGGTCGGTGCCAGGTGTGCCAACACACTGGTAGCTTCTGTGTGCGTGCGTGCGTGCGTGCGTGCGTGCGTGCGTGCGTGCGTGCGTGCGTGCGTGCGTGCGTGCGTGCGTGCGTGTGTGTGTGTGTGTGTCAGATATCTCACAGTTAGACAAGTGGTAATCTTTTTTTGTGTTTCCTGTTCATTGATGTGTAAAGGCGCAATCTGGATGTCTAACTGAGAAAACCTGCCTCCCCGCCTACTGTACACACACACACACACACACACGCACATCCACACCCACACACTACTAGCACTGACGCACACCTCATCTCACACAGTTAACGGTGATATTTCAGGTCTGTTTTTGGTGCCTGGCTCTATCTCAGGACTGAATTTACAGAAAAAAGATTCACTCGGGATTTATCTGTTGTTTCTGTGCTGTCGTGAAGTGACACAACCTGTAAATGATGACAATACAGTCCTGTTATGTTGGGAAGCATTTCTCTGGAGGCAGCACTGTCATCGGGGCACATATAACCAACTGAAACCAGTATTCATTTCAGTATTAATTCCATATACCCCGTTCAGCTCTGTTATTCTGTTGACGGATTAGAAACAAATGAAATTACCTTTTCTCCACGGGTTGACCGAACTGCTCTCCACAGGAGTTTGGAACCTGGCCGCTCTTTATGGACTTATGGGTTCCAGTTTACTGATGCTGGTGTGAATATTCATGTTTTGCATTAAAAACAAAAGTGGCCTGCATCTCCTCTGGGGTCTAGTTAAAAGCCCTGTTCAAATATGGAATGGCTTCAGCTTTATGTTAAAGTAATGGCTTCCGAGCTCTCAGCCTTTTTCAGTCTCTCTTACGTAGATGCCATAATGGCTCTGTTCATCAAACTTTATCTTCTCTCATAGGCACGAGAGAAGGAATGGATTTTATAATTAATTTCGCAGTGTCAGGTTAAAGAAGAAAGAACTACATGTGAATTTAACACCCTCTAGAATTATTTGACCTTGGTGTTGTAGTAGCCTTTGCGTTAATATAACGGTATTCAATTCCAACTCGAGCCATGTTGGAAACTGAAAATTTTAGTGTCCTATTAATACTGGTGTAATTTAAAGCGTCTTAATGTTTCACCTATGTAATCAAAAATAGTTTAATCTTAAGCTCTCTCTCTCTTTTTCTCCGCAGTGCCGAGCTACACGCTGACCCTTGAACCAGCCCTGAACCCCCAGATGACGGCTGAACCCACGGAGCTGGCTTGCCACGTGACCAACGTCACCCATTTACCCCCGGGAGGCCGACTCGGTGTCACCTGGGAGCACACCTCTCTTCCCGGTACTTTCACATCAGCTAGAAGTCGAGGATTTGCCTTCAAACTTTTTTGCAGATTCATTCATTGTTTTTTTGTTGTTCTTTTTACAGGGGAGGCTCCTCAAACCTCGCATCACATCGGCTCCCTGGACGGAAGTGGCAACCTGCTGCTGGGGTCGATGTACACCGACCGGCTGAGGAGCGGCGTGATGTCTCTGACCAAAGTCCAGCCAAACACCTTCAAACTGCAAATCATTCGCACTCAGGTAGATAAACTAAAAGGAAGAGTGGCAGACATAATGGGCGATGGACTGTAAATGGGATAGAATCTTTGTAGAGGCAAACAAAAATTGCGATATAGATTGACTAATTTTCACATTTTTTTCACAGGAGATTGACATGGGCCAGTATTCTTGCAGTGTGTCTGCATGGAGCGTCAACAGCCAGGGCGATATGGTGAAGATCGCAGAGTACAAGAGCTCACCGATGACCGTTCGATGGGATCCCAAACGTAAGGAATTCAAATGCATCTGCAATTCATTTCCAAAAAAAGTGAATTTAGACTTTTTGTTCTACGAGGGAATCAACTTTTACTTCACCTCATGTCTGCATGGAACATTGCTCCTCCTACTCCAGGTCATATACTTGTGATTTAATTAATCATTTTTGGGTGAAATAAAAAAACAAAAACCATTAACTCACATTGACGGTTAAGAAAACTCCAACGATTAAGAAGATGCTGTAACATTTTATGAATAAGCTCTAATGTCTAGACTTCACAGGAAAAATCCCTCAACATAACAACGTGTCTTATTCACAACCATGCACACAAACATGCCTCTTTTTCTGTCCCACACGCTGAACTCTGTGCCCCCGGTTTAGCTAATTGAGCAATGATGTAACTCCATTGCTCTCTTATGTATGTGAGCCTGCTTTGAATCAGAATAAGTTCATGGTGCCATCCCGTATCACTTCCTGCTAGCCTCCGTCTGGGATTTCCCCTCCCCTTGATACTGCGTCGGGCTGAATGGCGTCTTTGTCAAAGACGACTCATCAATTTTAATCGATCGACTGGTGGTGTTTTCAGGTCCGTCTCTTAACGTCGTGGCCAAACGTGTCCGTGAAGCCTCAGTGGGAGGGGCCACCTTTGAGATGAGCTGCACCTTGACCACGGAGAACCTTGGGGAGGCGGGCTACTCGGTGCTCATCCAATCACAGGAGAGCCTGGAGAGCAACGTGAGAACCATCATGACTCTCAGCCCCGACAACGTGTTGCAGCACGGAGGAGCCACAGACCCCAACAGGAGGTGCACACCTGCAAAAATCTACACATTCACATGTACATCTTTAAGCGTACTGGTGTTTCTTTAAAAAGGTTTTTATCACTCTCTCCGTCGGCTCAGAGACAGTTTAGTTCTGACAAAGTCCGGCCCGGCAGAGTTTCGGTTTCGCCTGGCTGGTGTCCAGTTGTCCGACAGAGGTTTCTACTGGTGCGACATCACCGCGTGGACAAAACAGCAGGCGGGACAAACCTGGACCAGAGCCACAAGCGCCGAGTCCAACAAAGTCAGGATCGACTTTCAAGAAAACGGTGGGTCCATAATACATCCCTGTTTGGATTTGAAAGTGTTGTGAATCCCAGCAACCATTAATTTATGGATCAGGATTATAAAACAACAAACTTTCAATTTCAGATGCATCATTTGAATAAAAATCTGAACTTCTGAAATCAAAGGTCAGCTGCTGTTCACCGGCCAACTCGCGCTTCTTTACTGATCGGTACGTTGTCGACTGAAGATGCCAACGTTAGGAATAAATGTTGAGTCATATCGACAAAACTCGTAAAATAGCTTGGATCCAATCCGATTTCAAGGCCCTGTCTGTTGTCGTCTTCTTAGCAATGAGTGGAAAGGCTCATGGTTGTTTGTGTTCTAAGGAACATTGAGTTTGCCCTTCATGATAAACTTCCACATGGAAAAACCACTTGAAGAACGAGCTGTTTCCCACTTTGCTCCCTTGAGTCAAAGTTAAATATTACAGCTGCTGTACTTGTTCTTGTGTTTCAAATTGTGTCCCTTTATTTAACCATGCGTATTTCTCCTACTCGTTCCTAATGCTGTTTTTTCTTTTAAAGACGTCGTGTTTATTCAGTGAAATTTCCTGAAATCGGGCTTTGAGCATGACAAAAGAATAAATATTGGGATAACACTTTCTAACACTGAAGCAAGGTTCATCATTAATTTAAAGCCATTCTAGTTATTCAGATCACTTATTCAGTTTCATAACAATCTGAGCAAATACTAGCGACTAAATTCACGTTAAGTCTGTGCAATTACCCTGAAAATCCTGGAGTAACTGTCTATTAATAGAAATATTTAACAATTCTGTTCTCACATTATTTGCTCGCATCCTCCACCCACATAAAGTTAATTATAACATAACATGAATTCCCTAATAACGTACCAAAATAAAGATACACACACACACACACACACACACACACACACACACACACAGACACACACAGACGCACACCTTAAGCCCTTTAATGCCCACCACAGCCACTGGCCTACTTAACTTTCTTTGATCTGACTGGGAAGTGCGAGACAGGAGGAGGAACGTGAGCGTTAGACAGGAAAAAGAGGAGGTGAGGATTGGCGGTAGTGAAGTGGACTGAGGAAGAAAGAGGAAAGCAAAGGATGACGAGGACAAAGGAGATGGAGAATAGGAAGAGAGGAAGAGAAGAAGTTCCATCGTATCCTAATATTGCCTCGTCCACAAAACTTAATTGAAGGGATCAATTCAAGTCTATTAGCTTAGCTTAGCATAAAGACTTGAAATGGGGGGAAACAGCTAGCCTTGCTCTGTCCAAAGGTGGAAAAAAAAAGCACTTGACTGTCAAGTTGCTATGTTGGTACAGGAAAAATCAGAAATCATCTCACTGCAGTGCCTCTGGGTTAATAACTGAAATCACTAAAACTATATTTAGTTTGAAACTCCTGTGGTGGTCGGTGAAGAGAGGCCAACACCGGAGCAAGCGGCTCTTGCACATTACGCTGCAGCGGCTGGATCCATGTGAAGGAGCGAAGAGAAGGAAGGATGGCAGCAATGCTGAGGAGAGACTGAAGACTCATTCTCTGGGGAAGACGGGCGCCCTTGAGCATTACTTCCTCTTTCTCTGTCTCTCTCACTTGCTGTTTTCCTCCCCCCTTCTCTCCACCATCCTTTCACTCTGTCCCCCCCACCCACTGTCCCCCCCCCCCTCTCTCTCTCTGGGACATCTTCAAAGTGAAGCCCTTTGGGCAATC
Organism: Scophthalmus maximus; assembly: GCF_022379125.1. Lineage (NCBI taxonomy): Eukaryota > Metazoa > Chordata > Actinopteri > Pleuronectiformes > Scophthalmidae > Scophthalmus > Scophthalmus maximus. The sequence goes on from NC_061516.1 coordinate 3,276,506, forward strand.
AGCCAGCTGCAGAGATCTGCACCCCTGCTTTTCTTTTCTTTCTCTGTGTGCGTGTGTGTGTGTGCGTGCGTGCGTGTAATCCTTCAAGTGTGTGTTGTCTAACATTTCTAACATTTTGGGTTGACCCCACACAGTGCAATACCCCTGCCCTAACCGACACACTCACACACTGACAGCGTTTAAGCTTCAAGCAGTTTTCAAGAACTCCTTATGGTTGCCTCAGGGGATAGTGTGTATGTGTGTGTGTGCGTGCACGTGTGTTTGTTGCGACCCCATGCAAAAACTGGCAGGCCTCCCAAGGTTCCAGCTGTATCTTGAATGTTTCAGACGTGTTGTGGTATGTCTGCCCGTACAGGGGATCTTCTGTGTGGACATACAGTATGTGGAAAGTCTCACCAGCACATTTACTGTTAAATAATTCAGTGTTGTTCAAGTGATTTTTTTTTAATTCTTGGTAGGACTGCAACGTACATATGGAGTGGCCACAGGAAAAACATCGTCTCCTTACCATTGTCTGTTAAATCCACTGACTTTATTTAAAAAAGGATGTGGTCACTAGGTCCTGAAAGTGAAGTTGCTATATGCATTGTGGCATGGATACCGTGTGATTGACAGCTATTACCGTCCAATGGGTGCAAGTCTCAGTCAGGCTCCTCCAAATATTGTCAAATTTGCAACTTGACTGATTTGGAGGAAACAAAGAAAGATGGAGGTATAATCCAACGAGTTTGACTGAGCTACACCTGGTTTGACCGACCGACTAATATATAGTGCGTGTTCTCTTCACATTGTAATATCCAAATAACTGGTTCACATAACTGAGGTAAACAGGACTGGAGACTGTTGAAGTGCTAAATCGGTGCGTTAACATTAGACCAATAACTGAAGAAACACATAGTAGAAAGAAAAGTCATTCATTTATTGGATTTATCTCCACAGTTGAGTAGCCTCTGAGATGGCGTAATGATGCAGTTTGAATATTTATCGCAGAAGTAATGAATTCTACATTGCTCCTCTCTGAAACTAATGAGACAAGGCAGAGCGGTTTGAAAGTTGTTTCAAACTGTGAAATTAAAGCAATGTCAGAACAATTCATCCTCATTTCAGACATTATTTCATAATGACAAATAGAAAAAAATAGCCAACCGGTTTAAACCGTTTTTCCCAGACTTTGCATTCCGAAATATTTAAAAGTTGTTGACATTTTCATTGCAGTTTACGCTTAACGCGCTCCACTCATTGCATAATACGGCTGGGAAAAAACAACCCATAAAAGACATAAACGTTTCCTTGAAGACGAGATAATGGATATTTATTGAATTTGTTCATCAGTTACGTGGAACATTTTGAGAGAGAATCTTCTAAAGTGTTTCTTGAATGCTTCAGTTAGACTTGAGAAAAGTCTAGTTTACTCACTTACAGCTCACGAGTGCCAAGACCGAGGGAACATGTCCACATGCTGTTTACGAGTGCATGTATTTTTGCAGCACTTTGCTTGCACACGACAGTGTTCTTGAGTACGGAGGAATAAAACTGTCAGAACAACTTAAATGTTATCAGAGACGACTCAAACTGAAAACTACAATCACATGACTGCAGCTGCTCTCGGCAACTTTTACAGCCCTAAACAAATAGTTTTTACCCTATAAGGAGGTATGGCTCTGCAATGATGGCCAATTAGCATCCCAGGCTGATTAACTTACACTATGATGTCTGCATAGGCTTAAAACTAAGACCATGACCAGAGAAGCTACATCCTTACTTGATTTCCGCGATGTAATTTTGACTTGCTAAGCTAATGCTGGGCTAACACACATTGGCTTTCCACAGCACAACATCCAAAACCAGACCTGAAAAAATGGTATGACATCATCAAATGGGGGGGCGGAGTCAGCTTTACAGTAACGCTTACATTTTAAAATCAATTAGTTGTCTTTCAACGCCCCAAAAATGTGCATTTGAATCTGATTTATGTCAGATTATTTATTCTTGCCAATAGATTTCTCTATATCTTTTGGTTTAATGGCAATTTAATCTGTTTTTTTCTGGCCCTTCTTATCGACAGATACAGATGTTTCCTCCTAGTTGATATCAGCTAAACCTATCAAATCACAAAAGCAGCGTTTGCCATCTGAAAGTATTAAAACTATTTTCTCTCCAAAAAGCTCCCATCCACATTCCTCTTGGTCATTATAGTATATGTAGGTTTTAAAAGCGGCCTGTGTTTTAGATGAGTCCTTTTGATCCCACTTGAGTTTCTCTGATATTGTCTGTCTGTGTCAAATGTGTTTTTTGGAATAAAGGTCATTTCAGCTTGTGTTTTTGTTGCAGGTCCGTCCTTCTCCATCGCCATCCAGTCAGACGACACCAGTGTTTATCCGTCGAAAACAGCCAAGATGGAGTGTTCGCTCAGTGTCTCTGGATCCTCACCAAAGACTGGTAAGACACACACACAAACACACACACACACATAAAGGTAGACCACACATAAAGGTAGGTGTTTGCTCTGTTACACTTATAAATCACAATCAGTCACTGTTTCTGTTTTTCTCTTGTCCTTTGTTACACATACTGTACATAAATGAAAGGCGCAGCAACTCTCAAACACTCGCTCGCACACACGCACACACACACACACACTTTGTACTTCTGCTGTGTTCTTCGCCTGCCAACCTGTCAGACGTGCTGCTAACAAGAATGATGTGCCTGCTGCATTTCAAAGTTGTACAGATGAAAAATATCCCCCCTCTCTCTTGCACTTTCCTCAGTTTGTGTGTTTGCTGCTGGTTACTTATTGGGCTATAGGTGAGATTGATAACACTTCCATACTAAACCTTAATACTCTCTGATCATGGTTGCTCCTCATAGGGCTGGGCGATAAAAACGATAACGATATGTATCGCGATAGACACGTAATCAGTATCAATAGAAAATGCGTTCGATAGAACGTTTCGATAATTTTTTTTCCGCCTTGGAAGAAACCGGAGCAAAGAGTCTAGCTACGTCGGCCGCTAGCTACGAAGGCCACCAGATACGCCAGCACTCGTCCTCTGGTACCTAGCAACGTATGGAGTGACACGCATAATAGCCAATCATGTAACAGTATCACGGTTGGTTGCGCCATCTCGTTTGCTCGTCTTTGTGTTTCTTAGGTCATAAAAATTATCAATAATAATAGGTTGAAAAGCACAAGCAAAAATCTTGCATTCAAAATGTTGCTTAAGTAGATTAGCACTATTCAATAAAATCATCAATGTTCTGCAGCTCTATGGAGCCTTTTAGCCTTCTTCTCGGGCTTTTGCTTCAGTCCAACCGCTCTAATCAACATAAGCAGTTTTCAGACATGGACCAGTTTGCCGTTCACTTATGAAGAACGCAGCAGAAGATTGCCTGAGTCAGACGTGTTCACAACAGCAGAATGTTTCCGGACTCGCTGGCCTTGAATCTTTTTCTCACATCGACTCACTCAAACTTTACCTGGGGGATGACAGGGAAAGTTACCAAAACGTCCGGAGCAGCATTTTCGGACAGTTGTGTTCTCGCATACAGCCTCTCTGGAAAATTTCAGGAAAATGTCTGGACTTCAGCGCATGTCTGAAAACAGCTATAGATTAGCTGTCAGATAAATGTAAAATATGTTTGCTTTGAAATATAAAGTAATTTAAATTGTGGTCGAATACAGTAAATATATTAAGATTCAACCACAGAAAATGCCTCATACATTTGGAAATGTTTGCGGCAGTTTAAACAAAATGAATAATTTGCAGTGTAACCCTCCACTCCTCCCCTCTTCTCTCATTCATTTCTTCCTCGAACTCATCCCCTCTTTTCTTTGCCCCCCCTCTCTCTCTAAACACCCATCCATCTTCTGCCTCCCCCTCTCCTCTTCCTCATCACTCCATTATCTTTAACTTAAACATGTCGCATGACGTCATGCATCACTCAGCACCCGCCCTCCTCCCATCTGTCACCATTTCTCGCCATCTCTTCCTCTTGCTGCATCTTTCTTTAGCGTCTAACATGTGTTTTAGACATTATAGCCTCACAGTGAGCAGATAGAGCACATTACAGACCTCCTTACTTTGTGTGTGCAGGTGGGGTTATTTGGAAATAATTGTGCAAACACAAGCAGAGTAAAATACCACATCCCGTAGTGTTTAGACATATGTGAACACATATCTTTGCACCTGTGAGTTCACAGCAGTGTACTTGTGTATGTATGTATGCATGCCGGCCTGTAATGTATGCCCATACATCAACACAAACGTTCACTCACAGCAGCGTAGCGCTGCTGGGATTGGTGCTTCGGAGGTTGTGGAGCGTGCGCTCGCAGACAGCTGCACCATGGGAAGAAACCCCCCCACCCACCCACCCACACACACACACACACACACACCATCACAGCTGATGGCAAAGTTACGCATGAACATGTTCTCTATGGGAAGGAAGGAAACACGGAAGCAATGTTGTCGTGGCATGAATATGCTGCATTGTTGGCAGGAGACGTGTGACAAGAACACATATACCATCTTTATAATGGGTAGATATGGTCCATCAAAATAATTTAGATGAAAAAGCTTTTTTTTTCCACTAGCCTTTCAAATAAAATGTTCCTGGAACAAAGGAAGCAGAGGAACCAAACTAAGGAACTTAACTATTATTCAAAAGTCCCACTTACACAAGGAAATGTCAACAACGAGTCATCACGTTGTTCTTTGTGTGTATTGTTAGGTAACGTTTCTGACTATTTCGGCTCCTGGAAAAAGAGTCAAGGCTCGGTCCCAGCAATGTTTTTTGAATAACTGATTTAAGGTACAGGGTTTGGTTCAGCGTGTATATAAAACCGCTGCACAATGAGCCCAGGACGTTAAATGTGTTTGCCAGCTGGACAGCTCTTCCTTAAGAAAGGGGGAAAAAAACAAACCTTTATTACATTGTTTGCTTTGATCCTTATTTATGTTGTTAATTGTCCTTTAGTTTTTGTATATATATATATATATATATATATGTAGGGAGAAGTAAGTCTTAGGACTCTTCATCCAATAGTGTGGAATGCTTAACCTGCAAATGATCTCTGGGGGGGAAAAAGGTGCTGAATAGGAAGGGGGTTGATGGGACCTTTTTTTTCCATTTGTGCCCACAGGCACATTGTCTTATAATCCATCCATGTCTGTTTAATGGAGGCATGTGGCACATGGATTTATAGTTGTTTTCTTTTTCTTCAGAAATGTGTTGCTCAACAGAAAATTCATCATCCTCACGTCCTGGACTGGTACTATTTGGTTAATTTTTATATTCCAAGGGATACACAAGTATTATTCTGTCTTGTAAATCTGATAAACGGCATTAGGCCACTGTAGTTTTTAGCAAACATTACTCCAATGGGAGTAAATAATATATTTGAAATGGGTCTATTTTCAGCTGCGGATTAATACATTTTTTGGTGCTATTTCCAGCAGCAGGAGAGTTTATGTGGGCTTGTACCATAAACGTGTAGCTGTAGTTTATTTCATGTGAGAGAAGGTGTCAAACAGTGCAACAGCCTTGATGTGTTTTTAATAGGTTGGGTTTTTTTCTTGTGCAACAATGGAGCTCTGCAGCTCAGAGCTACAAGATATTCAGTCTCTCAGACAGGCCGCGTCACTGAAGGCAAACAAAGTGACGGTGTCACGAGTGAGAACGACACACACGTTGAACAGCAGGTAATGGACCTATTAGCAAACTGGTATCGAGTGGCATGTGTCAACAAAGGCGTGGCGGTTACGTTGGCTCCGTTTGGACAACAGCCTAGTCTTCACTTCCTGATGTGTTCTCTCACACACACACACTGGGTGTGACAGCATATTACACAATAAAGTCATGTATTGGTGTTCAGATCCTGGGTCAGTACAGTTATTTCAGTTAAGTATTAACGTGTGTGGGTGGTTGGGTTTGTGTGTAATAATAAATGACAGGTAGATAACTTCCTATTTCACCGTTGTAGCTTATAGTTTTGACAATATATGGCAAAAGGGGGATTTCGGGGAGTTACTGAAAAGGTTGAGTAACTGTGTGTGTGTTGTGTGTTGTGTGAGTCCTTGTGTGTGCATTCCTTAGAGATGGCTGGGAGCAGCTCTCCCGTTGGAGCTTGTATTTATGGCGGGCCTGGTGAAACACCTCATTATTCCTCACTGCTTAGTCAGTTTGCTGCGAGAGATGATTTACACACACGACCTTCATTTTTACAAAATATCTCCGTTCAGACAAGAACACCAGTACGACAACAAACGCTCAAACGAGCATGCCGGAACAGCAGGTGGCGATAAAGTCTTCTTCTCAACGATGTGTCAAATACTACAAGGAAACATTCTGATTATGCTCAGTGATCTTATTCTCCTTTGGCGGTCATAACTTAATTTGATATCTGTTTCATTTATCTGTCGTTACAGGGTTAAGCAGACACCTTTGAATGCTGGTAATGTGGGGCAGTGATGCTAAATTTAGTTGCAAACTTGTAAATAGATCTAGCAGTACTAACCAAACGTAGAGAAACGGGTACGCAGCCGCCATTGTTGTTGTTGCAACAGTGGGCATGTGCAAAGTAAGTTTTGACGTCATCCTCCCAAAGATGTAAATACGTTTTCCCTTGCAGTAGGGCTGAACGATTTGGGGAAAATATCGTATCTCGATTTTTTTAACAGATATTGCGATTGCGATTTGATTTGCGAATATAGTTAGCATGCGCACACACACACACACACTGACAGAGAGCGAGATGTGTTGAAGAGGAGAAGGGGAGAGAGCTCTCTCTCTGTTAGCAGCCTGTCTCTTTAATGTGGGAATAGTCGTGGTGTTCGTCACCTCACAGTGCCACGTAAGACATTTTCATACGGAGTAACAGTCTCAAACAACTCTCGTGTGGTTCTGTGTTCGTCACTACTGTCACTGACTTGTTGGCCGTGCAGTCATCATGTAGTCGCTGTGGCGCTGTGCCAAGCGCTGATACAGGTTGCTGTTGTTGCCCCGTGAAGTAGCAACGGTACCACGACATGTTCTGCACAACACCTGATGCAGCATCGTCCTTTTTAAAACTCGAGCTTGAGGCCATTGCGTAGCAGGTTAGTGCAGTGTGACTGATGCTTCTTCTTGGAACCGAGTGCTCCACTCGCTCGTGTATCACATGACCCGTGTAATCGCGTCCCTTGCTGTAAGAAAATCACGATTTATCATACAGCGATATTATCGCAAATGTAATTAATCGTTCAGCCCTACCTTGCAGTCACTCCTTTCATCGCTTTCCCATCAGTTACAATATTCATGGAAGAGAGTGGGAGAAAATATGTCAAGTCTACAGCAGCTCTCCGTTCTAGTTTGTGATCACTGGATTCTTTGGTGTTTTTTACATCATTAGAGTTAATTTAGAGTCGATGTGGAGAAACGCCCCCTGTGGTCCGCATGAACTGGATGTAATCATCTCTCGACTTAATTAAAGTGTGTTGATAGAATGTTTCGTATTATGTCCGTATTATTTCAGCCAAGAGTCGCTATTTTCTTGACCCCGGCGTTATGTTTTGCTCTGATGTGTTTTTTCAGCGCGGCTGCGTGCAGACACGCAGCATTCATTACCACTGGAATGACTGGCATGTTATTGCAGTCATGGAAGTGTGTGTGTGTGTGTGTGTGTGTGTGTGTGTGTGTGTGTGTGTGTGTGTGTGTGTGTGTGTGTGTGTGTGTGTGTGTGTGTGTGTGTGTGTGTGTGTGTGTGTGTGTGTGTGTGTGTGTGTGTGTGTGTGTGTGTGTGTGTGTGTGTGTGTGTGTGTGTGTGTGTGTGTGTGAGAGATGACATCACCATTAGAGATAATTCTCTCTCGTTTGAAGCATTGACGCCGTCACTGTGACAGTTTGGGGCTTTTCAACACATCGTTGTTGTCTCTTCTCTTTTTGGTGCTCAGAAATTCTAGAATCGAGTGTGAGACAGAGTGTTTCTGCCATTCTCGCTCCCTCTGCGAGAAAATAAGGCTTTGTTCCTCACTGTTTCAAATGCACACACACACACACACTTGTATACATGTTATTTCCTTTTAGCCTCCAAAGAATGCATCAGCCTCACAGGAAAAGGAAACCATGAGGGTAACGGTGAACAGCCACGATTGTCAAGTGTCAAACAAGATCGGTTTGAAGAAAAAAACAATTTAAACTAGCAATCCACATTCAGAACATGCAAAATTTCAAATAGCTGCTTATGCGCCTTCTTGATGTGTTGTTAACTGTGTTGTAGAAGGAAATAATGAAAGGTGTTGTCTTCAACACGGGTGCACACACACACACACAGACAAGTGTACACATGCTACAAAAAAACCTGCTGGTATTTCTCCCAGAAAAAACTATTTTGGACAGAATTCCTGGATCTCAGCTCCCAGTATTCAACCCTATTGGTGCAGGACTGACGCCTCCATTTGTCCCAAAAAAAAATCACCTTTATGAACATACTGAAAACAGATAAATGCTGTGCTGAATGCATCTTACATTAATTCAACCTGATCAGCGTGACGCTGTACGTTAAATATCCCACCGTCAGCTGACATTTTCTTGTTCAGTGTCGCCTGCTTCTTCAAATCCTGAGATCCTTGCTTGCTTGTTTTTCAGGGCATTTAATAATAGTTGACAAGGAAGTAAAGCAATGAACGGCCACGTGTTCTAATGAGGTGCACACCAGCTCTTTTAAAAGCACACCGGAGCAGGTGATTAACACATGGCAATGTAAATCTTATGGTAAATATATAACGGAACATCCGTCTCTCCTGTTTTTGGCTCCTCTACCCCTCATTTCCACCTCGGCCTCGCTTCTTCTCCCTCCTCTCCGCACTCACCAAATTACCCAGCTGTCTTTCCAAGGCCGACAGGCAGCCGTTAATTAGCCAATCTCACGCTCCGTTAGCCAGCCGGAGAGACAGAACGAGGTAGGGAAAGAATAGTTGGTGAGATGGAGAGAATGTGGGAGTGAATGGAGAAAAGTGCAGGGAGCTCAACCGGATTGTTAAAGTGAGCACGAGTGGAAGAGGAGTGAATAGAGGAGGCAGTAAATGGAGGAAGAGTGGCTCGGGAACAGCACGCAGCGTTTTCCTGAAAAGAGTGATGGCGACGAGGAGGGGGAGAGATGGGGGAAAAGAGGGAATAATAACGAAGTGGCGAGAGGAAGAGCTGTCGAAGAGGGGAGAGAGGGATGAAAAGAGGTTGGAGAGTGAAGGATATGAAGTGGTGAGGTGATGAGAGCAGACGAGGGAAAGACTAAGTGATTCTCAGGCCATTAACCGTTTCTGGTGAATTGATTAGTGAGTTGTGTTCACGAACTGGTGGAATCTCCTGAACTCACTCTTTACGACATAATCAGGTTAAAATCTACACCTTCACCTAAATGTATCGGCCACATCCACAGATCTCGTTTCACACTGCAACACGTTGCACATAACGTCACGATTGCACTGCCTCCATCAGGACAAGCTAATGAATGGCATTCCTGAAAAAAGAGATTGTCTCCGCAGGCAGAGTTTTAGTTTCTTTCTGCTGTGTATAACAACAACAACTCACCGATGTCAAAATAGAGTAAGTTTCATCCTTTCTCACTTTCATTTCTGTTGTCACCTCTTGTCCGGCGGAACAGCATTAAATGCTTCATAAAGCTTCTTATGTTTCTTGGCCTGTTAATGTTTTGCTAAGAAACTTCTATTGGTGAAGTCTTCTCTTAGGTTTTAATATCATTTGGACAATGATTAATTCCTCTTTTGGATGCCAAATGAAACTGAAGTGAAAATAATTGAGTTAAAGTGAGAGAAAAAAAACCTGTCTGCTCTTGGTTCATGGGGGAGAAAAAAGCCTTCTATTCTATTTATTAATTTGTTGTCAAAACATCATTTTGAATATTCAGTGGCCTCTAGATGACTGCAAACAGTCTCAACCACCTCCTCTTCTCAGTTTCGGCAAAAGCGAATAAGAAGAGTCTTGACTGAAAACATCAAATAGAGTCTCACTCTGGATATTTATACTGCAGTGAATAAGTAAAGCGAGCGGTTGGCATCCAAACATAAAGACTGATATGGCGGCAGGGTGTAAAAGCAGGAAGCTGAGTGGAAGAGTATACGGTAAAACACAAATTGAAAATGTGAAGCAGAAAGTCCTAAACAGCAGAGCAGCGCCATCATTTTCACTCCATTAGCTCTTCAGTCTAAATGGGAATGGGAGCGGAGATGTAGCTTTAGAGGAATCATACAAAATGGTAGATTTTAGGGGGATTGGATGGGATACGTCTCCTGTTCCGGTGTATAGTGGAAGTCAATGGTTGAACAGAAGAAAGAACCTGGTTTATAGATGGGACCTTAAATGCTGTGAGTCTGCAACATTCACCTCCAACCCACAGTTTAATTCCAGCTTTCATTTAAGGGTTAAAACACTTTTCGAAATCCAGTCATTTATGACGAACGCTTCATTCACAAAAAAAACATATTCCAAACACAGCTGTGAATGTTCACAGAAAAATATCTAGCACCGCAGGTGAGGCTGGAGTGTAGAAGGCGAATGCTGCCGGGTGCTCGGACCAAAAATAGAATCAGGTCGGTTGCAAGGCTGTTTTTTTTCGAGCTGCCAAAGAGACGGCGAAATTCGATCCCGTCAGGCTGGTTTGAAAAATGGTTCGGCAATTGTTAGATAAACCCCTAAAATGACCATATTCTACATAGATGAAAGTCAGATCTTTGAATTAGCCCACGTCAACCGATATGTATTCATTCCACCCTTTACAGTTTGAAACTTGTTAGTGTAGAAATGCATTTAAATGTAAAGAAAGCTCTGTGTGAAATGTATTTCTTTTAAAGAATTTAAATCCCGGATGACATATTTGTACCTTCTGATCATTTTTTCATTGTTTTTTTTGTCAAATGTATTTAACTGGAACCCAGACAATGATTCAGATTTAATCATGACATCAAGTAGAGTCACTGACTTGTTGAATTCTTTACTCTAAATTAAATTCTGAGAGTTTCAACCAAAAAGGGGAATGTAAAAGGTCACTTCTAGGACTTTTAAAATTTTCTCTACTGTCACTCATACTAATGAAGATCTCTCTGGTAATTTTCACACTCTGCTTTTTAAAGATATCAAATCTGATATCAGAGGGAAACTTTGCCTCCCATTTGCTTTGTTTCTGTGCGACTAAATAGTGTTTTATCGCGTTTAGTATTCCACTCTACCAGTGCTCTCCTGCTTTATGGAGCAGAGAACACACAAACACACACACACACACAGTTTCATTAGTAGCACTGGTGGTAATTGTCAGTCGTGTGTGTGTGTGTGTGTGTGTGTGTGTGTGTGTGTGTGTGTGTGTGTGTGTGTGTGTGTGTGTGTGTGTGTGTGTGTGTGTGTGTGTGTGTGTGTGTGTGTGTGTGTGTGTGTGTGTGTGTGTGTGTGTGTGTGTGTGTGTGTGTGTGTGTGTGTGTGTTTTTTTTTCCAGGCAGTTTTACGCCTTGGACTCTCCTCAAGGGATTAATCCAGAGAAATCCAATCAGACTGTCTTCATTTCCACAGACAGCCATTTTAGTTTTATTAGCTCAGACAGGAGCCAGATATTCTATTAGAGATGCACTGTAGTTCCTCTTCTGCCATCCAATCACCAGTATATCATCCCCCCCCCCCCCCCCCCCCCCCCCCCGCTGCACCACCTGTGTTAGTAGTACAACATCGTTGTGAAGCTGCGACGGCCAACATTGTGTTCAATTAATGAGCGGAATGCTCAGCTCACTACGTCCACTGGAACATTTCTTACTGTCGTTTGCAAACCGCTCTAAACTAACATACAAGGTCGTTCATATTCTATATTCCTTTCGGTGTCGACGATAATTATTGACTGATAAAACTGGTCAAAACTCTGTAGCGTACAGCTCCACGGCTACACTGACATGATCCTTCCGTTGCATAAATACTTGCTACAGAAATGTGTATTCATCTGTAACACATTTTGTAAATTGATTGATTTAACCAACCAGCGTTAAGGTTAAGAGGTCAGTAAGTTTGAAAGGAACTAGAACTAGAAGTGATCACATCTATAGAGGGAAGTGTTCAGCTGCCTCGCCCGTCTCTGTCCAGGTCCTTTGCATCGCTTTTTCGAGTCTCAGTAAAACAAATTTTAAGAGCAGGCACATATTTTCAGACCGTCTCTCAAGCCTACGATGAGACTTTTATCAGCCTTATATGTGTATTTTCTTTTCACACACACTTGCAGCAGGGCTGTGTACGCAGAGCCTGTAGCTGATCAAGTGACTGTTGGGATGGGAGTCAGTGAGTTCATGGGTTCATACATGGGGGTCAGAAAGGTCCTTTTGGGGGTGGGGAGGTGGGGAGGCAAGTCTACATTCAGCAAAGGAACAGCTGTGGGCAAGAAACAGTGAGTCAGCCTGCCGGTCGGGGATCAGATACTCCGGTCGCGCGTCTCATGAGCGAGTGTGAGGGCGTCTCTGGCAACATGGCACGCTCTCCAAAGACACGGTCTGAGGTGCGTTCAAGTGCCTCCTATGACTCCACGGTAAACACAATAATCTCCTCAGTTGCTAAGTATTTCAAATCCCCTTCCCATTTTTCCGTCCGCTCTCCCATCAAGAACAAAGACGGTGACGGGTGGAGGCTAACTGTGAGCGAGCGCGGCTTTCTAATTATAGCTCGGCTCCTCCAACACTGGCGTCGTCGCTGGAAACAAGCAAACGAAGTTCATGCGTCAGTCCCGCGGAATTATGCAAAACGCGTCTTTGATCATTAACGGCACTGTCAGACACTAACCTGGTGTTATCGACTGTCGGGCTCTTTTTCAAAATGACGTGATTATATAAGAATATAGTCAGGGTTAAAATTGTTTTCATAAATCCTGTCATCTGAGTATCTATGTTCAAGTAAATATAATTAAATGTGTTGTAATGCAAGTTATCTTTACCAACTTCCAAACAAATTCAACAGCTCCCTCTCCCACTAATTTCCGGAAATGTTTTTACGTATTAGTTTTGACCATCACCACTCGGGCTGCGAACAAGCCCGAGTTTAATTTTCCTGAGTTTTCTGTTCTCATACTGTCTGAAGAACGCAGCCGGGGATGGTCCGAGTCGTACGCGTTCACAACAGCCGGAAGGTTTCCGGAACATTCAGGCTAGGGATGGTGCCTCTGGAGATTTTCCAGGAAAAGTGTCCGGTGCCACATTTGCGGACATTCTGTGCATGTCTGAAAGCAGCACATGTCTCACACTCGATTCCTTCTTTTGAACTTTAGCGGGATGATCTATCACTTCCATCACTCGGACCAGGTGCGTGTTTAGGGCGTGATTCGCACGTCAGGTCACTTTGAGTTCTGCATATCATTCTTAGCCAAAGCCGTTTTTTCACCTGACGCAGGAAACAAACGCTTGTTTTTCTTTGAGTGAAGCGTGTACAGATGGGAGGGTCAGCTCCTCGCTCAGTGTGCTGAGGGTCTCGGTGGAGGATAGACTTACTGTGAGGTGACCTCATATGTCTCATACGGTGGAGGAGAAAACGGCCTGAAGCATTTTGATTGTAGAGATGTAAGCATTTGGTGTGTGTTAAATTAGAAATAATATCCATTGCCATTTCCAAGAGCTCAAAGTGACTGTGGTTCTGGAGAAGCCTCAGAGTTACAGTCTTCGTGTTGCAGTGCAGAACCATGTGGGCTTTTCCCTCAGGAGGTTAATGGCTGAACCAGCCCTCTCTCTCTCTCACTGTCAGAACTTTACTCATCAGTTGATTCTGGTCAGCGAGTCTCGGTGGGGGGGGGGGGGGGGGGGGGGGTTCTTTCTGTATATGTGCGTGTGGTCAGTCGACCCATTCCCCCCCACCCTTAGTGTCACCTCCTGTTTCCTCTTTGGTTGGACAGAGCGCTCGGCTACTTGTCTTTGTGCAACAAAAAATGGTGCCCCCCTCCCCTCTCTACCCTGTCCTGATGCATCTTCATCACCACTGTCGTCTTCTTCACCATCACTTTAGTCAGATATTACAGTGTGAGGGGGATTTTTTTACTGGTTAGAAATTTATTATTTTCTTTACCAGGAGTCAAGTTTTTGCCTTCATTTTTATTGTGTGTTGTAAAAAATGAAGTACAGTGTTTTCACTGTGCGCTGTTAGTCCAGGCGAGGTCTCAGCCTACATCAGACAAGACCGACTCTTCCGAACTAATTGAGTTGGTTTGCCATTATTACATCCCGGTGTCCAGCGTGTCCACTTCTCCACTAACAGGAAGTGATGGATTTAGACTTTAGAGACAGCGAGGGACAAATCCTGCAGTGTCATGTCTTCAAAAGAGTGTGAAGATTGAAGCCCGTTGAGGGGCAAATGGACTAAGTTTTCAAAAGGAGGACCAGTGTTATTACTACTACTGCTGCTGCTGCTGCTCTTACAACAGTACTACTGATTTTTAATGATGTAGCACTTGAATATTAAAGCCATTAGTGAAGGGGGGGGGGGTAGAAATTGAGATGTGATTCATTACTCTGCTCTGGGTGAGCTCACTCCTCCTCTCATCCGTCGCTCTCTTCATTATATTTGCTCCATCCCGCTCTCTCCTCCTTCCTCCTCCTCATTTCTCCATCTCTCACTCTCGTCGTTTTTTTTTTATCCCCCGCCATAATTGTTTTTCATCATCATTGTCGTTGGCAAATGCTCTTTTGTTCTTTCTTTTTTCTATCTGTATCCTCTATTTGTCTCTGAAATGACAGAGGATGACTAAGGCTCTGTGTGTGTGTGTGTGTGTGTGTGTGTGTGTGTGTGTGTGTGTGTGTGTGTGTGTGTGTGTGTGTGTGTGTGTGTGTGTGTGTGTGTGTGTGTGTGTGTGTGTGTGTGTGTGTGTGTGTGTGTGTGTGTGTGTGTGTGACACTCTTTCTCTCGCTGACAGACTAATGACTAGTTTGTGCTTCTCTGTCTATCTTGCTCTGTCTATCTTGCTCTCTCTCCTCTCTCTCTCCCTTTCTCTCTCTCCACGTCTTTCTCTTGGAAATAATTAGCTTGCTCGCCCCCTCTCCAAAGATTACATCTATTATCGCAAATTCTCTCTGGTCCCTGTCTTATTTCTTTTGTCATCACTATCCTACTTTTTGGGACGTGTCCGTAGTTGTATCTCTTTTATCTTCCCTCTTATCTTCCCTCTTACTGTGTGTGTGTGTGTGTGTGTGTGTGTGTGTGTGTGTGTGTGTGTGTGTGTGTGTGTGTGTGTGTGTGTGTGTGTGTGTGTGTGTGTGTGTGTGTGTGTGTGTGTGTGTGTGTGTGTGTGTGTGTGTGTGTGTGTGTGTGTGTGTGTGTGTGTGTGTGTGTGTGTGTGTGTGGACTGATTCTCCCTGTTTTGGGTTTTCTTTTGTGCTGTAGTTACCATAGTGAAATTAGGGCTGCGTTGCACATCCAAAAATAACAGACTCGCTTCCTCCCGTTTCCGTAATTTCATCGGTAACTATTGCCTCATGCTACCGAAAGAGAATCGTTTTCTGTTCGGCGCCGACGTCATCCTGCGTGAATGAGTTTCGTCACAAACACTGGAGCCCTTTTCTCTGTAACGATCAGCCCAGTGATACCTTGACATGTAAGTGTGTCCTTAGTGATGCTACTGATGTTGAGCCGACTGTTAGATGAGATTCACATAATTTAAACTAGATTTCTTTTGGCTTTGAAAAATGGGGATAAAAGCTGCTTTCAGACGGGCACTGAAGTCCAGATTTTTTTCCAGTAGTAAAAAAAGAGTTCATGAGAGAATACAGCCGGATGCCACAGAATGTTCCGGAAATGATCCTGCTGTCGTGAATGTGTCTGACTCAGACCATCTCCTGCTCCTGTGTTTGTCATTTGTACACGGCAAACTCCGGAAAAAATGTCCGGACCCTGACAGACTAATGACTCTGTCTCTCTCTATCTCGCTCCTCGTCTTTCTCTTGGAAATAGTGGGAGAAAATGGAGCAAAATATGCATCTTCAAATTGTCTGACACATTTTGAACACTCACTGTTGGTACAGAATATGGTGTAACACCAGAAAGAGGTTTTATTTTTTGGGTCACACAAAGTCTGATGGATTCTGTCTGTCTCTCTCAGACGACCTGGCGTACGAGGTGCGTTGGTTTTTCACCAGGCTGCGCGGCGGACAGACGACGACCCAGGTGGCCAGCGTGGACCGCTTTGGCATTGTGAAGGCGGAGATACGCAACTCCTCCAGTGAACTTTCAGTAGAGCGCAGAGACACACACACCTACCTGCTGAACATCTTTGGCACTCATGACAGGTGAGAGACTGTTTAGGTGTAAACAGTTGGCGGATCATTAGCGAACGGGTTTTGGTCTCTGTGGGCTGAGAGAGTTACACCACATCACTGGAATAACAGCCCAAGTAAAGAGTGTGTGTGTGTGTGTGTGTGTGTGTGTGTGTGTGTGTGTGTTCTGTGGTTACCCCAGCGACAGCGGCGAGTATTACTGTGTGGCCACGCCCTGGTACCTGTCAGCCTCAACGGGAGCCTGGACTCAAGCTGGAGAGCTGATGTCGTCCCGAGTCTTCCTAACTGTCCAGTTCGCTGGTGAGCAGCATTATAATTTTACCTTAACCACATTAATGCAGCGCGATTAAAAATGCTGAATTGTATCTCGTGTGCTTCGTCTCTAGTGTGGGACTCTCTACAGTTGCCTCTCCTGTACGGTGCATCGGCCTCAATAGGTAACGTAACTGTATATGTGGTTTTCACTTTAGTCTTTGGTTAATTATTATTTTGTATACAGTATATTTCATCTGGATTCAATTGATATGTAGTGATTTTACATTATATAGAACAAAACTTACATCAGGACATCCCAAAATAATCCCATCTAGATCTGATTATGTCCTTAAGTATTGAAAAGTCAGATTCCAGATTTAAACATCCGACAACCGAGAATCTATCACATCTTTCCTGCAGTAGTTTTGTTGTGCTGCCTATTTTGTCTACAGACATTATGAAAACAATAGCACAACTGATAATTTATCAATATTTGGTTAAATTTATGTCGAAATTTGGAATAACTCTGTAGTGTAAATGCGGCAGTGCTTCAGAGGAGTGTCACACCTGCAAAATGTCACTGAAACCAGATTGAAAAAGTTCACTTGGCTCAGTGACACTCGCTCGTCCACTGAAAAACCGCTGACTGGTCGACTAGAGTTCCTCTGCTGTTCTGCACTTCACCAGCTGACAGTGCTGTTATTCAGGACACGCGTCTGACAGCTGCAAGATTCTGAATTTGATCAGCTTTAATATAGTCAAAAAAGCCAAGATATTGCCCACCCCCCTGGCGCCCGGGTGCAGTTTCTGGCACGACTCAGCCCTTTTAACTGTGCGGATGAAGCTGTCGCAGGCGCAAGGTTCGTTTTTTTGACCAGTCGCCAATGTTCAGTCCCTGCAAAATTAATCCGTGAGGAGGTACAGTAGCAAGAGCAGGGACGTTACGGAGCCAGGAACTAAATTTAGGCGGATGGTTCCATCAGTCAGAATGCAGGTGTGGTTCCTGAGGATACAGACAGTATTAAACTATCAGAAGCAGTGATAACAGCGGGATAAGGAATGTGGCTTCATTTGAACTTTGTTATTTTTGCCGCAGGTGTGGGCCTCTTCTCTCTAGTCCTGGGTCTGGTGTGCGCCCATTGCTGTTGCCGCAACACCACGCACACGCCGCGCTCGCGCAACAAACTGATGGACCTGGAGATGGACTGACACACACTTTCCCCCGCACCCGCACACTGCAGCGCACACAGGAAGCACCACGCCCACAACAAACACACGCCCATAGACGATTTCTGGGACAGCCAGCTGTTTCCAGGCGATGGACGTTGGGAGTAAAATTAAATGTCGCTTTGGAAACAGGAGCCCGACCGAGGTGCTTCCTGCTCTGCAGTGGAGGAGCAGGGGACTGTTTTTTTGTTTTTTGTTTTTTTTCTTAAAAGCACCAATGGGGAAATGGCCTTTGAAACTTCCCAGAGTTTGCTTTTGTAGGAGCAGGAGACTTCGGAGATATCACTGCCACATGGGAATAAAGGACCACTAAACACATCTGCTGCCTCTGGAACCACTAGGGATAACAAGTGAAGCACTCAGGCTGGACTACATGATTTTTTTTTTTTCCAATTTCTTCTAATGCCATGGCTTCCTGCAAATTTCGACCACTCCGTGTTCCTTGTGGTTATCGGATCACACCAGTGTACCTTGTTGAATTGTCCTCGAGGAGGAGGCACGAGGAATCCAAAGGGTGGCTGGGGTTTGAGAGAAGGTGATGGCTTTTCGTTTTAACTGCGACGGGGGTCACTAACGCCTCGACATACATCACATGGCTGAAGTTATTTTGTATTTGCAAAGGCTGATGTTTTAGGTAGCCTGAGCCTGGAAAACAAAAGTGCTCCACGTGTCTTCCCGCACGAGAGGTCTTGCACAATAACTGCCACCCCAGAGTATTCCTACCTTGACGAAGGGACAATATAAACCTTTATTCTCACCTCTAGTTTTTTGAAAATTAAAAGAGATTTTAAAATGAGAGACATTTCTAAGCTTTACAAGGAGATATGCAGTTAGTGTGTTGTGTGTGTGAGAAATACCGTTTACGTGGTGCCAATATGTGAACTAACAGAGGTGTGCTTGGTTCGTTTTGCCAGATCAACACTTGAACAGCCGCTAAAAGTGGTGGTGACAACAAGCACTCTTCTTTTATAGATATTCGGAAATGTATCCAGCTGTTATTTTTGTGTGTGCGTGCGTGCGCGTGTGCGTGTGTGTGTGTGTCGTACACCGTGTGAGCGCTGTGCTGCAGTGTGCGAGAAAAAGAGTTGCATGTACTGTTTTTTTAATGGCAGACTGATGTCATTCATGAGCAACACAAGCCTTTGCCAGGGTCTCGTTCTGATGACATCAAAGTCTCCGACATCCACATATTCAAACCCCCCCGATCAAGTCTCTTGTGCGTTCCCATGGAGAGCGACATGACTGTTGTAAGTGTGAGTGGCGCTGGAAACTATTTTTGTTTCTTGTTTTGAGCAGGAAAATCATGCATGACTCTTAGTTTCAGATTTACCTTTAAAAAGGAATTGTTCAGCATTTTGAGAAACACGCCTTTATGCCTTCTTTTTTTTCGCTCGCTTCAATTCTTAGCTTAGCATAAAGACTGAAAACAGGAAGCAAATGACTAATCTGGGCCTGTGAATGTGGAGGCAAACATATGAACAAGTAAAAAATAAACAAATCTGTGTCTGGTTTGGACAGATGGAAAAACTGTTGGTTTTCCCAGAATAGTTGTAGCACAAAACTCCTAAAGCCACAAGCTGTTACTTTTTTTTGTTGGTTCATGTACAGGTTAAAGACATGAGAAACAGCTTAATTAGTGACTAGTGATTATGTACATACAAGTGCTGGTAGAAAGATGGGACTGTACAGATGCCACTTACAGTTATATCTTTACAATACTTATTACTTTATATACTATAAAAATTGTTGCCAGCCTTTCTGTACTCTTTGGTCGAACTGGGCTTGACAGTCGCTTCCCCGTTTCCAGTTTTTGTGCTAAGCCAGACCTAATCGCGCATTTTCCAAAACGTTGGACTGTTCCTTCAATTCCACTAACTAGGAAAGTAAGCAGAAAACTTTCAGTGACGTGGTTCCAGAGTCTTTTGAACCCAAATACAAATTATGCCCCTTTTTCAAACAATTTTTTTGAGATGTTTTTGAATCTCTTACAGTGCACTTAACAGGTAAAACTGAATATTGTGTCCAATAAAAAGCAGTTGATGGAGCAGAATCAGCTGACTCGTACCAGCCGAATCTCTGCGTTTCTTTGTTTTCTAGGATAATTAATGAACTTGTGGTGACCGGTGTTGTCATGTTGACTTCCTGTGCGAACGCAGAACACATAAAGTTTGTCCAAAACTTGGATAGAGCTTTTGTTTGATGCATTTTAAAATAGTTTTACAAGGTATTTTAAGCAACTATGAGTAATATGAGGCTATGTAGTCCAACTTTTTTTCTCCATTTTTAACCAGAATTTGATCCGAATCAGCGGCAAATGTCTCATCCAGCAAAAGAAGGAGGAAGAGATCTGACGTCCATATTGGATACTCGAATAATAAGTGTGAAATTTGGGAAATATTGATTAATGATGTGTTTGTCTTGGCTTGATTGACGCTGACAGAACCTTCCAGTCGGTCTCCATATACCCAGTCCACAGTACTGTGGCCGTATTCAAAATACCACTATCACACACATACACCTAACCCTATATTCCCAGTACTTAAGCTCACAGGTGAATAATTGGGCTCTGTGCCAAAATAGCATTTACACACACACAACTTAACATTTCACTGCAAAGCTTCCCCCAGTGTCTTGTCATTTTATCATTTTATTGCAATATAATGAATGATCATGTTTTTGTTATTTTAAATAAATAGATTTGTAAGATGTATTCACTTTGTAAATGTTTTTTTATATTGTTGCTGGGTTGTTGTTTTTTTTGATGAGTTGGGAGTTATTGATATTAACAGCAAGCAAAAGCCTCTGACCCGGTGATCTCCGTGTGTTCTGTTTAATATTTAAAAACGCCCATCATTGTCACAACAGTCGCTGGCCTTCCCCAGACAAATTAGAAAAATAAAGTTAGGGTTAGGGTTAGGGTTAGGATTAGACAAAGAAAGAGTATATATTCCCTTCAAAACCCATTGTTCCTGCGTATAGAAATAATGTGTTAATTATTAAGTTTTAGATTGTGTTGGTTGTCCGATTTTTTTGAATGTCGGATACAGTAATGATAACTGTTCTTCCTGTTTACACTCCTTATGTTTACCTTAACCCAACCGCGTTTTGTCGTTGTTGTAAGGGACATTGCTGCCTGTAGGGGGCGCTAAATGGCCCTCAGACTGGTTCAGCCGGGTCAAGATGTCACTGTTTCACCTCAGAAAAAGAAGTGTTTGTTCTTCCATGTTTGCTGCTGGTACACTCCATTTATTTTCTGACTACACCAGCAGTTCTTTTATTCCGGTCGCAGTCCTACTTGGCCCACATTCCACCCTCTCCCCGTCGATGTGTGGCTGCTGGATGTTTCCTTTAGGCTCTGATGCGGTCGTGATCACAGTTCCTGCTCGAAGATTTGTGACAAATGTGGGCCAATTTGGGTTTTTTCCGTCTCCGTCTCCGGGCAAGCCATCAATCAGGTTTTCTGTGCTTCCAAACATCTGAGAAGAAAAAAAAACTACTTCAAAAAGTTCCAGCAGAATAAATGTTTTATAATTCAACATTAAGCTGCGGCTACATCTCTCCCTGTTCCTGCCACGTCTTCCTCACTGTGTCTCCCGTTCCCTTGTTAGTCTAATGAAATTTATCTTCTGTCTGTTTATACCGTTTCTCTCCGTTTGTCACCTCGCTCTCTTTCGGTCCATCCCTCTATTGTTTGCTCCATTTCTCCACTGTAGTTCTCATTCACTGCATCTCTCTCCACTTCCCCTTCATCACACCGATCCCTCCACTGTGAGACGGACATGAGAGAAAAAGAAAGATCCAGTGTTGATTGGCTCTGGATCTGTCTAGCATTTCTAACTTGCTCTCTCTCTCTCTTTCTCAGGGTCTATTTGACCCAGTTCTCTCTTCCCTGCACGTGTGTTCATGCCTCCCATGGATCATTTGTTATTGTGGCCTTGTCACACCTTAAACCGTTGCCTTACGTAATTGACTTCGTGCTGCGTGTGTGGCTGTTGGTGTGTGATACACTTTGTGTGGTTGTAGTTCTCACCACTCGTACACTCCTGCTGTTTCGGTGATGGCTCGTTTTTTCGTGGCATCAGCCTCCCGGCTCCGACTTGGAACGCATTACAGCTTGAGGGGGTTGCTCCACATGAGATACATTTTTCAGACGGAAAAATGTTGCATCGCACGGATGGGAGGAAGTTCTCCCCGGAGTTTACAAGAGGCGACGTGTTTTCTCGCCTTCATTGTCGTCAACACTGTTGTTGACAGCAGCTCTGAACAGCCAAAAGCCTCGGCTCCATCACGCCAGGCCGCTTGTCTGGTAATGCTCTTGTGTGGGTCATCTACAGTAGAATAATGCTCTGTGGTGGTGGACGGTCCATGTGGCTGACTCACTCTTCACTAGCAGCAGGAGCTTCGCTTTAATTAAAGTCCAACTTTGCAGCATGAAGAGGTGAAGCAGCCGCTCAGCTTCCCCACAGCCACTCTCTTTACCAGCCACGGCAGCCTGGCTGGTGGTGTTTCCACCTGTGTTCGTCGCTGTGAAAGGAAGAGATCATGGAGACAACTACAGTCGCACAGAGTTGGTTGTGAGTTGGTCAGTCAGTGGGGAAAACCACCGACCGGGCAAGAAGCAGTCGCAAAACTTTTCAGGCTTATAGCTGATTTGAAAAGCCAAGTTTAAACATTGGCGTGATCCAGCCCACACTCTCATAATAATGTTGTCATGACCACCAAGTACCCGTGGGTAGGAATGCTGATGGGCGTGCTGGCTGGTGGGATTCAATCCCAAATTGAATCTCTCGTTTCTTCTATCCCTCTCTGGGGCGTCAGCATCTTCCAACCTGGCTGTGTCACTAGATGCGGTAGCTCCAAGTCATGTAGTAGTCGTCGGCGTCTGCAAAGTGTTATGGTCCATAGTGAAGTATAAATACAAGCTGGGACCACCTCGGCCCTTTAGCAATGCCTTTGATCAACATTCACCGCATCAAAACCTATCAGTTGCCGCTGTAGGAAAAGCCCCTAAAGCATATGAGGATCCTTCGTGCCATCCCCAGAATCTCAATGCCCAAGAAAGTTTTATTAAAACCAACACTTGAACTCTTAAGTAGCCCAGTGCAGGGTCGTCAAGCAAAAAACACTTGAGCCTAGCTCAGCTTTCGCCACAAGGCAACATGGCGTCAACCAGCAAGGCAGTACGCTGGGCAATCTGATGGAGTGGTAGATTCCTGTCTGTGGAATGGATCTTCGGATTGAATTTGATTGTCACACGAGTGCCTGAAGCCAACGTTGCAGCCCCATGTGTTGTTTGAGATGTAATAAACAACCCATCCTCTTGGGCCTGCTTGACTCTTTATCTCCCTTTCCCCCGTGGAAACACTGCAGGCTTTTTTTTTTCTCGAAAATGTCGTTTCATTTGCGAGTTAGCCCTCAAGTCGACAGTGTGAGGTGACGTGGAAATGAACGGAGGCGATGACGAGCGGCAGGAAGCGAAGAAAAACGGACTGATCCCATGTTGGGGACCACGTTGTCTCTGAGGCGGCAGCAGTCAAATATTGGTCTGGGAGAGAGCGGGGAGGGAGGGGGGAGTGTTAACTGCCCTCCCCCCCAAGTGTAAATGTTACTGATGGTGTGTGTGTGTGTGCACTCCTGAGCATGCGCTCAGGAATGCGGCGATGAATCGTCAACACCTTCCCCTCACCATGGAAACTATGTCAACACATGGGTGGGGGATGGAGAAAAGTGTGTGTATATGAAATGGGGAGTGGCCAGCGTGTGCATAATTTATTATTAGGTAGAAGATATTTGACCTAACGTCTTCATAAGTCTCTCTCGTGCTCGCTCTCTCTCGCACGCACACACACACACACACACACACACACACACACACACACACACACACACACACACACACACACTCACTGAGATACGGGTCTCAGAGCAGTTAGCTCCCCTCTCAGAGTCACTTTCATCTTCTGTCGACTCAAATGTAGTTGATCTATAAAACATTTAAACACGGAAGCATGAAGAGAGTAATACACACTCGGACGCACAGAGAGTGGGAAAAGGGGGAAAAGAACAAAGAATAGACTGATTCACAGCAGCAGGATTGTACTTTCGTCACAGGTCGAATGTGTGCGATGGGTGGAAAGCAGCATAACTGATCCTTTACTGTGGAATTAATCAATACCACACTGGCTGTTGACGGAGA
Source organism: Scophthalmus maximus (assembly GCF_022379125.1). Lineage (NCBI taxonomy): Eukaryota > Metazoa > Chordata > Actinopteri > Pleuronectiformes > Scophthalmidae > Scophthalmus > Scophthalmus maximus. Next base: position 3,300,455 of record NC_061516.1, read on the forward strand.
AGGCATCGGCATTAATTACCTCTTGTGAGAAATATTCTTTTTACATATCACATCTATTAACAGTCAGTATCAAGTTTTTTTTTTGTTGTTTTTTTTTGTTTCTTTAAAATCATGACCACCACAAAAGTTCAGGAAGATTAGACTCCACCTGCGGTGAGCCGGCTCAGAGCTGCTCTGCCCCTGCGGTCGTACAGTACCAGCCTGTGGACCACTCTGCTCCCTCAGCATGTCTTGCCCTTGTATGGTGCCGTGTCTCCAGCGTGGCACAGCTCCAGCTCTTCGCCATGGCACACATCCAAGTATACACAAATAACTGGTACTGTAAGTTTGACTCCACATTATCCGTGCGTGCGTGTGTGTGTGTGGGGGGGGGGGGGGCATGGTGCCAGCTACTGTAAAATCTGAGCAAGTCCAGGCTGCAGCAACTGATGTGCTCTGATGCTGCGCACACACTGTTTACCTCTGCTTCCAGATGGTAAACAGAACTCCAGGTATGATGACGTTTTTCCGTTGGGGAAAAGGGCACAAAAAGCATCGCGGCGTTCCCTGGCCTGATCTACACGGAACGTCAGGCTAGAACGTAATAGGAATTTCTCTGGAGCTTATGCAGCCATGCAAACGTTGTCGACCTACTGCGCGCAGGTCGGCGTGCGGGCACGAACTCCTCAGCGCTGAATGCTCTGTGCCTGCGTCGGCTTTAACCTGCTGAAGATTATCAACACTGCTGCTTGACCTGATGCAGATTGGAAACATTGATATGTATTTGAAAATGTCATACTTAAATTTACATCCGTACATTTTTGGCGGTTATAATTTGGGTTTACTAACCCTTTAACTATGTCATGGCTGGTTCTCCGGCGATAACTATTCAAGTGGTGTAATGTGATGTTTAACCTTGTGTGACCTAGATCTTCTGCCGCGCTCTTGGACTGCAGGAGCGACGGTGTGGGTCAAGTCCGCCGGAAAGTGCGACGCGGCGCTTGTGTGCAAACACGGTCGACCCACCATCAATCACTGCCTTTCACGGTCACATAAACCCAGAGAGTCGGGGGGAGCGGGGAGCAGGAAAAAACATGTCGCGCTTCAAACACAATCACAGACCGTTAAATATTGCGTATCATTACACACTCGCACACACTGTTCATGCATCACAGCACATGAGAATAAGAGTAAATGTCTCATATGCAGTACAAACCGCATTCAGGCGTGTACTTAATATTCAACTGTAACACTTTGAAGGAGCAAGCAACTGGACACAGAGGCAAGCTTAAGATTTAAAAGAACATGGTCTTTCGTCTTCTCCGCAAAAAATGAATATGCAGCCGAGCAAATGTTAGGTCTGAACCACCCTTTACAAAGGTCTCAGAGGTCAAAGGTTACACTCAACGCTTCGTCCGAACCAAAAGGTTTAAAGCTGGTCCCGAGCAAAGACCTTGTGAATGTTGAATAGAGCCACGATGCAAAGAAAATGAGGAAAATGAATACGTTACATTACAACACGTACTTCCTTCAACTGCTCCACTTTACACCTCACAGAACAATGTGTATGTGTTAACGTACACACACGGTGTCGGATCCCATCATTATCACGCTGACCTGTTATAATTCGGGCTGTTATGATGCTCTGTGGATGCTCATATTCAGCCCGAGGCAAACATTACATTGACTTTTACACCCGAGAGGCCACTTAGGTTTTGACCCAGTCATGCTTCTTCCTCACACGATGATGATGATGATGATCTGGTCAATAGTGGGTATCAGGGCGTCTTCCTGTCAATATCTACAAAATTAAATTCCCAGCAAAAAAAAATCCTCTTATTGCAAATGTTTGTTTGTGTCGTTAGTACAAAATAGTTTTATATGGTTGATAGCTCAACTTTACCTCAATGTTTGCACACTGTAAATATGTGTTCAACCAGTATCTTCAAATGGAATAAGGAAGAGGGAGTCATATTCACTCTTTATATCAATTTACTGGCTGCAAAACTTAAACACATTTTTTGTGTTTTCTGAAACGTTTTGGGTCTAAATATTTCCATCCTCCGCCTCCCATCCTGTATGAGGATGGCGTTATTCTTGGCTACCTGAGAGGCATCTCAAAAAAAGTAGCTGCGGGCGTCAAAGAGATTGCTTTTGTCTACTTTGACTTTGCCACGGCTGAACTTAAGTATTCGCCGAACAAATCGATAAACATATTTTGGAACTCAAGGCGTACACACACTCCTCTTCCTTCAAACAGGGATGTACTGTACAATAATGTCAGCTCAAGATCATTTTTCTTTCCTTTCAAGTGGCCCTTATACTCCTGGTACTAACGTGGCTGATTAAAAGAGGAGCGCGTGTGTGAGATGGACGACTGAAAGGCGTCCTATCATTTTCACCTTCTTGTGCTGAAATTAGCTCATTGGCACAGAACAGCTGAGGCTGATGGGAATGTCGGCCGTTTTTTCTGGTACCTGATCGTAAACTGATGATGACACCAGAGAAGAAGTCTGCAGTCAAGGCGATCGTAAAAGTCTTTTAGATTAATCCCGCATTTGATCATTAAAAAATGTAATGGACCAAAGTAGTTGAGACAATGTCTAACAGCTCAATACGACAAGCTCATGGTAAATTCCCTGGCAGTTTCTTGGCTGCAATTGATCAAGTGCAGCATCTTGTCGAATCGACATGGATGTTGTTGTGTTTTCTCTCTTTCTTCTTCTTTTTCTTCTCCTGGGTCCCTCACACCAGAATAAAAGTCAAACTGTGCCTTCGGGGTTAAAAATGATGCCGACCTCCTTTCTCCCACTAAAAATGCTCAGATGCCTGTGCTGCTTGAACTCCTCCTGTTCTCCGGGGTCATCTCCTCCACCACGGCACCGACACACTGCCTACAGCTGCATTTAAAGTGAAAGAGCAGCTTGGCTTTTTTATTCTATTTTTATTCTCCAGCATGCATTTACTGTAACTGTAGGGCCTCACCCCATCAGTGGGAAGTCAGTCAGGGACAGTGGGCAATTTAGTGTGGAGACAGCGAGGAAAGAATCTAATAGTCGGACTGTATTGTTATTTTCCCTCGGTTGACGTGGAGGTTGCGGTAGAGGCTGTGATGATTAACCTTCTCACAACGATGGATGTGCTAATTTGAAGGTTTACCAGGAGATAAAACAAGAAAAAAAAACACTAATAATAGTCAATAATTAATAATGGCTGATGATTTTGAAGTGGTGCCCTCCATTATCTCGGCACCGACACCTCTTGATTACTGATGGTCCAGTGTGAGACCTGCTCGCGTGGACCGTGTTCTTTTTGTAAAATCGAACACATGCATTGACTCAACACCGCAGAGCGAATCAAGACACGTCGTGATGATGCTTATTCCCACTGTGGTCAACGCCTGCAGGCCTTGCGGACGAAGACGCAAGATCCTACTTCAGCTGCCGGGGGCATTTTCACCACAAGCGAAGACCAGATGACGCAGGCGTGAGTTTGAGAGGTGTTCCGTGAGATAAAACGCTGTGGTTTGATACTAAACGCTGCGAGTTCACAGTCTTCTCACCAGTCTTTCTCACTCTTATGTGTATTTACGGAAACGATGCGCTGGACGGTTAACCACAGTATTGTCCGTCTCCTGAATGACCAAAGGATACGTTCTAAACATAACTTTTCGCTTCAGTGGTCCCCAGGGACCCGGATGTTCAACCCCAAACTCTCAGAAGCCGAACACTCTCTTACTGGATATGAACCCGTCAGATGCTGAACAATATCGTCTCCCAGTTGTGTGAATCGCTGAATAGTATTTCCACCGGGTGCTGCTGCACTTAAAGGTTCTCCGGGGTTTTGATGTATGTCCACAACATTATAATGGGAATTTGTAGGCAGGGGTGGAAGATATATTTACTGTATATATTTACTGTATATCACTAATATCACAATGTGCATTCAGAAGGTAAAAGTACAGAGGCATTATCAGTCAGAGATGCTTGACACATCACCAGAATGACTATTTATTACATTATTAGATTATTTTAAATGTATTTTAATGTCGTTGCTGGTCTTCACAGTTGGGTAATGCTCCATATTTTATAGGTGGAAATAGGTTTTGTACAGAGAGAAGAGTCTTAATCAGAAAATGAACTCGTAACTTTAGCTGTCAAGTCAATGTAGCTTTTATATTTCAATTTTATTTGTAGTTATGAAGAAATTCAAAGGAGCAAACTGTCCCTTCAGGTCAAAGATACACAGAGGAACAGGCAGTTAATTAGACTTGTGCTTTAAGCACAGCTTTAATTCACTGGGTGACCTCTGGAAGACACAAAATCACGTGTGTTCTTTTACAAAATGAAAAATTGAAACACGTTAGCAGCAAGACACAACTCTACCGAGGTCACTGCACTCAGGGTTTTGCCTCTTCTCAGGACAATGTGGGTGTGAATGTTCATCTTGTAGCACCCGTTTGGGCGGATGAATTATAAAGCTCTTATTGGTTCTATGACATCATAAATTCCCACTATGACATGTTACTTGACGTTGGGTTTGAACTAAAGTCGTGTATAAAATTAAAAAACTTATTCCTGAAGTTTTGTCCGAGGTTGTAAAACTTTTTCAGCGATGATTTCATTTGTTACGATAAGTGATTGCGGTTTCCGGTGAGTCTCAATCTCTGTCTACGGATGTTACATGAGGGGTTTTCTGTTTTTAGCAGAGTCAATATGTGTACTACGGAGAAGAAACTTGACTCGGTGGGTTAGAGGTGTGGAGGAATTGATTGTGTTCATGAATAATGTAACCGGAGCAGGAACGGGAGGTCATGCGGTTTGATGTGTGGCATTGACATTTCACTTTCTCCCCATGTCCTAGATCATTAATCCCTGAATGTGAATGTGACGGCCCAATCCAGTCCACTGAAGCTTGTGGGGGTTATTTAGGTCCACAACACATTCAGGGCGACTGAGGTCAGCTTCTCTGCGTAACAGCAGCTGACTGCACCTCATCACTCAGAGGGCCCAAATGACCGTCTGAACCCCCGGACTTACTGGACTAACCTCTATACACACACACACACACACTCCCACGCGGTGGGGGGTCGGACAGCGCTGTCTAAAAGAAAAAAAAGCTGCTATTGTCGGGTTTTGCTGTTGCCGATCCATCCTGGGCGGCTCTGTGGCTGTCGTCGGTACATTACCACACTGTGACCTGGAGCACGGTGACTCCTCTTCGTGTCTGCGAGGTGGAGCAAGAGAGCAAAGGCAAAAAGGGGCCGTGGGTTGACCGCTTGGGGGCAGCAGAACTAGCTTCTTAGTGAAGTCGATTTGGCTTAACTGTGTGAAAAATAATCGCCTGAATAATAATCACACAGCAGGAATGCTACTTCCTTTAGCACCTGTCAGCTTATAACAGAAATGTGTAATATCAGTGTCAAAATCCTTTTTGGATGCCCTGTGAAAAAAGTATTTTCTCCTGGATATCCTTGTCGTCGAGACAGAACTAGTATCTCCGCTATCATATTTAGTTGTATGTGCCTTTCTCTCTATTAATTTTCCTCATGGGAGAAATTATCATCCATAAAATCCGAGCTACCGGTCGTTGGAAAACCAGTTTCTGCCACACAATTTGTTTCCAGCCACGGGAGGAGTGAGCGGATCGGCCCTGCTGTGTGCGAGTGTTATTGATTTAGAACTGGAATGAGCTTTTTATTGTATTCGCTCATAAAGGATTTCAATTCTAATTAATTTGACACAGTGTGAGCTGAAACGTTGAACATAACCGAGTATTTCTAGCCTGAAACTTTTCCGAGCTTTATGATGGGGTTCAGCTGTACGACTCGAAACTTTACTGCCTTGGTTCGTTCACAAACTTACCCCAATGAGGACATTTTGTTGTCGGAAATCTTAGAACCTCATACATCTTCTTGTACAACTGCACTGACATAGGCACCGCACACAATTGGAGTGCATCTCTCATCTTCGGAAGCCCAAGATGACCAATACTGGGAGCTTTTCTCTCTAATTCAATTGGTTCTATAATCAGCTTGCAATGAATCGCAATGCCCTTGTGTTTCCAAGTCAAATATGTCTAAGCACACGCGCGCGCACACATAAAGTTACATAAGCGCTCTGAGTGCTGGTTCAATGCATCAGTTGATTCTTCAAAGAAAGAGAAAACAGAAAAGAGGTTGGGACAGAGGAAGGAGGAGGTTTATTCCTCCTCATTCATCCGTCAAGTTTTCTCTCTCTCTCTCTCTCTCTCTCTCTTAAAAAAGCTGAGCTAGTGTTTGGTGTCAGCATGTTTGTGTGTGCGTCAGAGTGTATGTGTGTGTCAGAGGATCATATGTCCCCTAGACAATAAGACGCCCTTATTTAAAACAACAGGGGGAGAGCGAGACGGAGAGAGGGGACACTCCATGAATGAAAAACGTTGAAAGGCAAAACCTGAGAACGAGAGAGAGGTTAGATCGAAGCCTGTTATCTCTCTCTCTCTCTCTCTCTCTCTCTCTCTCTCTCTCTCTGTGATTCTTTTCTTTCTCCGTAACTTGACATTGGACAGAATACTGGACGGATCTAATCCCGCAGAGGAGACGGAGAATTACAGAGGAAGAGAGTGCAAGATTTAGTCCAACATTAAATCCAGGCCCCTTTTTTTTTCCTCAATCACATCCCTAAGTAAAGCTGATGCCAGATAAAAAATACAGCGAATTGTATTCTATTATATTCCAGCCATCATTACTAAGGTCCAGTCATGCTATTGAATTGAATTTGTCTGTGTATCTTCATTAGGAATATGGTCACATGGCAGCAATTCTGCATCAGGTGTCCTGACTCATGCATGTGATGGACCAAACTATGAAAGCAGGAGCCATGTTGCACTAAACTGCAGTCCCTCTTTAAAACACTGCTGATCTCTCCTTCATTCACAGATCTCAGATCAGCTCCAGTGCTTTTGAGCTATTGTTGCTATGAACATAAACAGACGGTGCGGCGGCCTCCCCAGTGTTTGTGTCTGAGGCCAAGCAGCTGGAGATTAGTAAGAACCTTCATTTGAATTCTTTCCCGTTTGTTGATCGGAACCAAACACTAACGGCTGGCTCTTCAGTGCTTCCTGGAAAACCCCATTGCCTTAGAACCTAGAATGGTCCGCACCATTGCTGCGTTTTCAGATGTGACCGAGACGTGACTAAGAGCAACCGCTGAGCGAATTCACGGCCAAGAGCAGCGTGCCGACAGAAACGACATGTGACAGTTTGACCAAGATTTGGCTGAACCATATCTCCCTTTATCTTTTTGCTCAAACGGCTGCACCACCGGCAATTGCAGCGGATAAATGATTGAAATGTCTTGAGCGGTAGCGGTGAAATATATCAAAAGTTATGCTGTCAATGCTGTCAGGGGTGTGTTTGCCGAGGTCACAAAGTCATGCGCGTTTCTCAACTTTGTCGGCTGCCTCACTTTCTCTCTGTCACACACACACATATCACTATAGCAACAGTCATAAAAAAAAGTACATTTATTACCATGGCAAAGTACTTTTTTTTTTTTTTTTTTACCATGGCTTTGTAGCTTAGTAGCTAATGCTAAGAGGCTCTAGTGTTGCTGGTTCACACTAAGTTTACCCGGGTGCTTTCAGTTGTAATAAGCAGTTTTAGCGTTTTTAGATTTTGGAATCCTCAAAGACTCTTGTGTTCTGCTGCCGCAAAAAAATAGGCCAGTGCTGAGCAGCAAAAAGCTCACGATTTAGACAGCGGTTTGGATGTAACTTTAAAAACACATTTGGTGTGAAGGTCTTACAAATACTTTAAACATTGGATTAGTTGATTTTTATGCAATATTGCCAAAACTTCATGCCAGCTTTTAGAATGTCAATATGTGATGGTTTTCTTAGGCTTCTATGATAATAAACAGAATCAATCAGTTAGAAGATGTCACATTGGCCTCTGGGAAATTGTTATGGGCATCTTCAAGACTTTCTGACATTAAAAAAAACGTTGCTTTTGCAAAATAAAGAACATAATTACAAGAGGAAACTGTGACATACAAAACAGACCAACGTGCAACACTTGTCCAAAGCTGTAGCTTATAGCATTTAGGTAAATCAGACCAAACCCATAAAAACACATCATCCCGTTCCTGGCCACCATCATCAAAAGTATATATTATGTAGCATTGCATCTGAACGGAGGCGAACAACTTTCCTGATAACACGAAGATTCCCTGAAGAACCCTGAGGAAATAAGATATACAGTCGACATACACTCAGTGTAAAGCCTCTTTCTCACACCAGCATGACTGTGAGTGGGAGCGTTTGGTGTTTTGTTTTTTTATTCTAAATCACATTTTTCATTAACCCTGGGGGAATCATACCCCCCAACACGCACACACACACACACACACACACACACACACACACTTCTTGATGATGATAAACATGTTGGAAGTGATTTTTCCATCTGCCTTTCATTCCCTCCACCATCTGCTGTCGGCAGCAACTCTGAGCGCTTGGTGCTCCTGTTTGTGTTAGAAGAAGAATAGCGCCCTCCTCCTCATCCTCCTCATCCTCCTCCTCCTTCTTCTTCTTCTACTCTGTGCTGCAAATAAATCTCTTTTTTCCATACTGCTACAGATTCATACGCAATCGGACTCAGTGGCCATTAGAAGCAGACGACACATGATTGTTTCATGCATGTTTATATTTTTTCCTGAAGCTGACCAGCACTCCTACTCTGGAATATTATCCCTCCCCTTGTTTGCTTTGGGACATTTATTTTATGGTAATTTGATTGAACACGGCCACAAGCAAGGGCCTTGAAGAAATGGGTCAAGATTTTTGTAAATGCACTTATGTATTCATTAGTAAGCTTTAGATGTAGCTGGTAGCCAAGACAATCTACATACATCACAGGATGTACGAGGATGAGTGGGGTTTTCTGGGCAGCCGGTTTGACTTTTCAATCCGTAGACTTATTGTAGCCTGAGCCACATAAACTCTACAGCTTCAAAAATATACTTAGAGATGCCAAAAAGTCATGTTGAGCTATTGGTCCCCGCCTGTCAATCAGCTGAACGCAGGAGCGCAGCATTGTCGAGGGCTCGCGGAGATGCTGAGGGATGAGATTAAATATAGTCTGTAAAAGTTGTCTTTTATCAGATGTTTTGCTTTTCCTCAGCGGGGAGACCCATTTGTGTGTGTTTGATTGACAGTGTGGGTCTAAAAAAAAATAAAAAATTAAAGTTGGAGTTTCACAACAAAAATAGTCCATCAATGTTTGACGGGTAAAGAACAGAGCCCTCGGCCTGTGTGAAGAGAGATTTGGAGTTTGCAGGAAAGTGGGAAAGTTGAAACCATTTTACACATGAACCGGAGATTAAGAAATGACATTGGATGAATTTGATACTAAATCTGATTAGTAATTTCCAATCTCATAGCCACAGATGTTAAATTTAACATCACTGTCGAACTGTCTCGTTATTGCAGTGAATAATGTAAAAGTGTTAAAAATCAGAGGGCACATCAGTTAAGTGAAGTGGAACAGGAGCAGTCAGAGCTGTTTGTTCAGAAGAGCAGTGGCGCCATCTACTGTCAAAGTCTTGAAGGTCTCATTGATTTATCCTCCTCGTACATTGGCTCCGTGGTGCTGCTGAGCTTCTACCGCCTCCTAGTGGCTGAGCAGAGCAAGAGCAGGAACGTGCTGGTGATCCGAGGCCCCTGTGTATTTGGCACAGTCAGTAATAAATACACCCTTAAAAGAGAGGTAGAAGCGATTAGAACCCTTCTCCTGGGTCACTGCTTAAATTCCCCCTTTAGGAAATGCATTCACGTTACAGCACCTGTTGCAAATAATGTAAAACAAATCTTGAACTGCAGTCACAACTATTTATTTTTTACACTTTTTAGCCTGTGGCCATTTCTTCCCATTACTTTTCGAGCTAAACAGAAATTTAAAGTACAAAACAAACATGGCTGACATCCTCGCTGAATATATCTTGAGTCGTATCATCTCCTTGTTGTGATCTGACATAAGTTAGAAGTCATCATGACATTTTGCTCGCAGAGAACCTCCACCTCGATTCTCAGTTTATGGCTTATTGTTTACGAAAAGTGCAAAATCATGGTGTGTGTGCAGAAACAAAACACTTTCTGACCTTGTAAGGTTACGCCTGACATGGTAATGTGTAATAAGGTCATCATGGCACACACACAAAGTATTTTGCATGCAACTAAATAAGATTGTGCAGGTGAAAATGTGCAAGCAAAGTTGCACATTTGCAACACACACTCATGCAGACCTCAGTGGAGGGTTAGGCACATGTCCATGTTCTCATGATTCCCACGTCGTCTATACAGGTTGGTTTATGAGTAATACCGTTTCTTGTGTAACCTAACTGGAAAAATATCAAACTACCATTTCAGGAGAGCAAAGTGACAGCATGTTTGGTTTGTTGACACAGCCATGTGCTTGAGCAAATAGCCTGGTCCAACATGGCAAGTACAGTCATCAGTCACATCATGGGACGAGAGCGGACACGATGCCAGGTAAGATGATGAAGATAACAGACGGAATCTATAAAAATAATAATAATGGTGCCGCTGAAACTTTTCATCAAGAGGTGAAGAAGACGTCTTTAATAAAACAGTAAAAAAAAGTACGACTTTGTGAAGTCCACCATTATGAAGCTTTTATTTTTATGTGTCTGTCAAGGCTTACAGCTTACACTCATAAAGAAACCAAATTGATCTAAATATAATTTCTAAGGGTGTTAATACGGCCATGAAAACCTTCGAGCGATGCCCCTATTTTTAAGATATCAAAACCCTACCTTTCAGTTATTTTGATGAAAATCAGCATCCAGCGCAATAATTAGAGCCCGACCGATATGGACTTTTGGGGGGGCCAATGTCGAAACACCAAGAACATTTCTGATACAGATATGTCGACCTATATATATATATATATATATATATATATATATAAACTGACAATGCATCCTCAGATGACGTAAACAAGGCCTTATGTCACAAAAATGTAACTGAGGCTTGACATTTTACAGTTTAACCATAATCTGCGTTGTAAATCAAATCGAAAGAAAACACAGATACAATCATAGATGTAGAACTTGAAAATAATATAGAAAAAAACCCATACATTTTCACGTCAAACGTGAGCATAAATCAACATGACGATACATCTATGAAAAGCTCACATCAGCTTATGTTGTTGGCCAACGTTCAGTGGTATTCGCATTTATCATCATTTCATGAAAAGACTTGATCTATATTCCTTAAAGTCCATGTAATATATATGTATTATTATTCATGTTGTTCGCAATGTGTCACTGATATGAGACATCCCTAAGTGAGTGGACAACCCCTGCACATCATCATCATCATCATCATCATCATCCTCCTTCTCCTTCTCCTCCACCCAGGTGATGATGAGGCAGCTGTGGGCGGGGCTACGGTTCCTCTTATTACGCCGAGGAGCCTCTAACACCATCTGTCTGGTGGTGAACTCTCCCCTCCGCGGTCGAGCTGGGAGTCGGCCCCAGAGGAACAGCTCCGCAGGTGAGTCCCACCTGACAGTGCCTCGTCTCAGAACTCCGCGGAAGGCGCTCGATCGGGCCAACTCTATTTTTTTTTTTTTCATGCGCGGAGACCAGCTGTTTCTGCGATATGCTTTGTGTAATTAATACCAAATCTTTTTGGATTCTGTTGTTGTTTGAACACTATAAATCCACTGCCAAGTGCCCACATCGCACTCATACACATGATAATTGGATTGAAAGATAGTAAATGTAAGTGTAAAAGTATAAACGTATTGCAATGTCATAGGAATTTCACAGGACTTTGCTGGAAATTTTACAGGAAATATTCTAGGCTACTACTATGTCATGACTCAAATATCAGTTATCACATCACAAAGTGTATAAACAATTAATTGTATACCTTGGTTCTAATATATATCAATATAATAGACATGTCTTCTCATTATAGTCTATTTTGTAGTACCACAAAAATCTAATTTTACAGAAATACATCAATCTGCGGAAGTTATACTTGAATAAACAAGAATAGATCCCAATAAGTCCCAGCCAGGTTCATCTCTTTTCTGCGTCTGTGCTGACTGTAGCACATTGTTGTGCGTATTTATTTGCAGCAAGTGTGTTGTCAAATTACCGGAGATGTTTTTTGTTTTTTTTTATTATTTGCCTATGTTTCGGTTATTTGCCAGTTGCACTGTAGTGTGTCCAGGGCCACTGTAGGATGGGGGGTTAAGTCTGAGCACAAACAGCTGTCTTTCATTCCCGACCCCCTGCACCATCTGAAGCGGCTGCAGACACGAGGGAACAATGGGCTTCGTGAGGGGAATCTGCTGTGCAGGTGTACTGCAAAGACAGAAAAGCAAATAAATATGTTTTTGTGTTTACACAGCTTGCAGGGTATTGATATAATAGGCTCTCATTAGTCAATCATTTCCCCCATTTAGATTTAGATTTAACTGGATGTGTGGATTATGCGTTTGACAATTCCTTTCTTGGTCTGGGAAGCAGCAGGGAGCAGTCGAGATCGAATGAGAGACACTACTAAATTATAATATTATTAACTGAAATGCATATATGTGAATGTGTCATTTCTGCATAAAAATGTGAATTCCAATAATCAACTTTAAATTTTTAAAGACAACTACAGTGAATATCTATGAAAATCATGCGTAAGGACGGGACTGCATCATTACGTAAGTGTGTTTACAGGCAGCAGTTTGACTTGTCTTGGCTTGTCTCCATTTGAGAGGAACGGCTCTGACAACAATGTTTCTTTCGAACTAAGAGCGTCCTGTAGACGACAAGTACTGTACCGATGGATTCTCAGAGTGAAGATGGATGACAGTTTTTGAATGCCAACTATCGTTAAACCAATAAGTTCAAGTTTATGCAGGTCCACACACATGGTCCACGAAGTCAACACAAAGGAACGATTCAGGTGCTGTCAGGGCAGAATAAACAAGAACCTTGTGTGACGTTGCTGCATGTTGAGCAGCTTTTCCCCCCCTCTGTTATAATATTGGTTCTAATATCTCGGCTGCCCTGCAGCAGGTGCTGACATTCTGTTGTATTCAGGAGCTTCCACATTAGAATTTATTTGTATATTTCTGTTTTGTTGCAGGAAAAAGATGACCTCTTTCTCTTGTGGCACCCACAGTCAAACCTCAGAAACAACGCGCCGCAATGTTGTAAACTTCCGAGCCACAACCTGCATCGGTTTCCAAGGCTGAGGTTCGAATACTTGGAGGGACCACTTCAAATATTTTCACACAAGGAACATTCATCTCACACTTCCCCTTAATGATTGCATTACATTGTGTGTATATTTCATCATGTGCAGATAAATGTATGTGATTAATTTGTTGCCCATCTTCACCTACAAAGTTAAGTAGCAATGATCCCGTTTGGCACCAACAGGTCAAATTTCAAAGATTGAAATTCCAAACTGCAATTAGTGGAGAGAGTATCCTCCCTTGGTTTTGATGTGATGTGAAAACTACATATTAATTACAAATCACAAAAGCCGTCAAACATGTCCACCGCTGCCACCATGGAAGTGGCAGACATTGCCGTGGTTGCGATCTACTTCATCCTGGTGCTGGTGATTGGTTGCCTGGCGATGTGGAAAGCCAATCGGAACACAGTGAGCGGCTACTTCCTCGCCGGCCGCTCCATGAATTGGGCGGCCGTAGGGGCGTCTCTATTCGTCAGCAACATAGGAAGTGAGCATTTTATTGGACTTGCTGGATCCGGCGCCGTCAGTGGTTTCAGCGTGGCCGCGTGGGAATTAAATGCCCTGTTATTGCTCCAGTTGTTGGGCTGGATGTTCATACCTGTTTACATTCAGTCAGGAGTTTACACCATGCCAGAGTACCTGTCCAAACGGTACGGAGGGCGGAGACTGAAGGTGTACTTTGCGGCGTTGTCGCTTGTCCTCTACATCTTCACCAAGTTGTCCGTGGACCTCTACGCCGGAGCCTTGTTCATCCAGGAGTCATTAGGGTGGAACCTCTATCTGTCAATCATCCTGCTCATAGCCATGACTGCCCTGCTGACGGTCACTGGGGGTCTGGTTGCCGTCATCTACACGGACACAGTCCAGGCATTCCTCATGATCGGCGGAGCCCTCTGTCTGACAGGCATCAGCCTCTCCAAAGTGGGAGGACTTGAAGGTCCAGTTCGATCATTTATACCATGTTATTCAATAACATTTGATCTATGTACTTTCCCAATAGTAAAACTCTGCTGTCCTGCTGTATCATTTTAAGGGTTAAGGATCAAGTACATGCAGGCGTCGCCAAACATCACCGCCATCTTGCTGTCTTCACCCAACCTGACATATTCGGAATCCTGCCACCACCACCTCAATCCCAAGCCAGATGCGTTGAAGATCCTCCGAGGCCCAAGGGATCCAGACCTGCCCTGGCCTGGCTTTTTGCTGGGCCAGACCCCTGCCTCTATTTGGTAATTGTCCAAGTCTAATCGTGTCTTGCATGTTACAGCAAGTAGCATTTAAAAATGAGCAAATCATTTCCCCCCTGGAGCGAGTATTGTTTTAAAATGGCCCAAGTCGAGCAGTATGTCTGATCCCTGCCCCAGGAGCCTTTGGTGAGCACAGTTAATGGGGATTGCACCATCGGCTTTGTTAGAATGCAGGCGGAACTCTGAGGCGGACCAGTTTGGCAGCTCAAATTTTTCCTGTGTTCTAGGTACTGGTGTACAGATCAAGTGATTGTACAGCGGGTTCTTGCGGCAAAGAACATTGCCCACGCCAAAGGTTCTACAATCATGGCCGGCTTCCTGAAAATCCTGCCTATGTTTATCATAGTCATCCCAGGTAGAAACAATTATTACTTTTTGGGTCACTGACACCTAAAATCTGTAGACTCACTAAATGCCCGATTCATTAATCTCCATTATTCCAGGGATGATTTCTCGGATCTTCTTCGCTGATGAGCTGGCGTGTATCAGTCCAGAGCACTGCATGGAAGTGTGCGGCTCTGCGGCCGGCTGCAGCAACGTGGCTTACCCGCGTCTCGTCATGTCGGTGATGCCCGTCGGCCTCCGTGGCCTGATGATGGCCGTCATGATCGCAGCGCTGATGAGCGACTTGGACTCCATCTTCAACTCAGCGAGCACCATATTCACGCTGGACATTTACAAGATGCTACGGAAGAGGGTGACGTCCAGAGAGCTGGTGCTCGTCGGCAGGCTGTTTGTGGTCGTTATGGTGATCATCAGCATCGCCTGGGTACCAGTCATCATTGAGATGCAGGGAGGCCAGATGTTCTACTACATCCAAGAAGTGTCAGATTATCTGACTCCACCTGTGGCCGCGCTCTTCCTGCTCGGAGTCCTGTGGCATCGCTGCAATGAGACGGGCGCCTTTTGGGGTGGGATGGTCGGGTTCACACTCGGAGCACTGCGTCTGGTGCTAGCATTTGTTTACCGTGAGCCGCACTGTGACCAGCCCGATGAGCGGCCGTCTTTCATCAAAGATGTCCATTTCATGTATGTGGCGGTCATCTTGTTTTGGGTCACAGCTTTGGTGACGATCGTTGTGAGCCTCTGCACTCCTCCCCCCGGAAATGAACAAATCAGAACAACTACTCTGTGGGGGTTGAACAAGAGAAAGAGGCTAAAACGACGGGTCGAAGAAAAAGCTGTAGAAAATACTTTGAAGCCTCTCAACCGTGGAAGCTCAAACGGAGACAGTGTGCTCTGTAAGGAAAAGTGCCACGATCGCCCAAACAAGCTCAATGGCATCGAGGCCCGTCCTGAAGATTCTGAACCAAGCAATGGTCATGCTATCACAGCCGCTGACATAGAAACCCAACGTGCAATACAGAATGATTGCTACTCGCTGATCGCTGACCCCAAAATGGTAGAAGAGGGAGAAGGAAGAGGCGCGAGGGCAGGCGAGGAGGAGGAAGAGGGCGGCTGCTTTGAAGGAGGAAGGGTTGAGGGCAACAGGTGTGTGAAGGTTTTTGAGTGTGTCTGTGGCTTCAAGGAGAACGCGTCCGAGGATCGGATCATTACAGCTCAGGAGCAGGAGAAGATCGTGGATGAGCTTCTCTACGAATCTCCACGAACCAGAATCATCCTGAACATCGGTTTGGTTGCTGTTTGCTCGGTGGGGATTTTTTTATTTATCTATTTCTCCTTATAGGCCTCTTTAATTCCGAATAGTGGGTCTCGTGTGCAGTACACTGAGTGTTCTCACCGACAGGGGTGTGTTGAGAAAGTCACACATTTTCTGATGCCTTGGGAAAATGATGATTCAACGAAATCTGGTCATGGTCTTTAGTGATCATGTTCAGTTGTGAAAAAAATGTTACGAACAAATGTGGAGAGGAGAAACTTTGAATGCACCAATCAAGAACACCATTAAAACTGTGCCAGTGTTGGTGTGTTTTTGATCCATTCAAAGCCCTAAAGATAAGTGAAACTATCAAATATACGTTTTGAATCACCTTACTGGTGGTTCAGAACGTAAATGAGAATCTATTCTATGCAAGAGAAATTTGGCCGGAGTTTCTGAATGTGGCTCCTGTGGCTTTTCTCAGGAATAATCTGAGGTTCCTGTTCAATGATGTCTTCCAGCATTTGACTGTAGAGAGATCTGTTTTGCACATAAAAAATGGAACTACCTCTGTCAGTCTCCTTTCATTAAATGTCTCTCCTAGTATCTCAGTCACTGCTGCCACCTGTGTTTGTTGGTTTCATTGGCTGCAAAATGTTTGTACAGGTTCATAGTGGGATTCATTTTCAGAAATATGCTCCATTTAACTAATTATGGTGTGATGTAATCACTCTCTCCCCTAACGTCCATATCACTACAATAGTCACTGATGAACTTGACACCTTTTGGCACTCGCTGGCCGTCACCTCGTGGAAAGCAAACATCTAGCCAAACTGGTCGTTCTGCCCCACTTAAAGCCATCCGCCAGGATGTTTATGAGGGCTGTTGTATGTTAAACACTGCCGAGTGTTCAGACACCACATGCGATGCTTTGTGAGCCTTCTCAGCGCTTGTGTGCAGGACAGAGAATTAAAAAAATAAGACCCGCCTCGTGAGGTTTTGTTTTTGATTACGACGACAGCTAGTATTTTGTCAGAGGGACATCCAGCAGCTTCAGGTCGGACACATCCTGCCACCAGCTGTACACTGTAAAAACACAACCGACACACACTTTTTATTTTTTTCATTTGCTCTTTGGTCCAGACTAAGACAAGGCCTGGACTGCAATGAAAATGTTAACACACATTCATGTTCTCCACAGAATGAATTATAAAGATTTGGCCATCAAATCTAACACCATATCTGCACTTTCATTGTATTCAATAATTTGTGTTGTGACCAATTACCTGCAGAAGTAATAACTTCTGCTGTTCTTTTTGTTCAGTGCCAATTAGCTGCAGATGATTGGCACTCATACACAAATCTTCAACTGTATACAAGGTCAACTTTGCTTTACTTTATTATTCCCTCCCCGCCGTGCAAGCACCTGTGTCTTCTTAAACTCAATGCATCCGGGGGTTTTTAATGATTGGGGAAGGAAGTGGACATCATTTTCCATATATCTCCAACAGAGTGTCCTTAAATATCAATATACTTATACTTACTTACGGAAGTGGCATAAGCAAAGCACTAGTTTATAAAACCTATATGTGATGTATAGGCTATAATAGGGAGGAAGCTGTTCAAGTAAAACAGAAGACACACAAGCTCGTATCATGAACCAGCAGGTCGTGGTATGCGAAACAGATTTTCACAAATGCTAATAAACGCCCCACAGCAAGCAAACATCCCGCCACTCAGTCGGTTAAAAGGTTGTTAACAGCAGCCTCTGCTGTGGTGGAAAGTTACAGACTGCATGTGGAAAGTTACTGGGGGTAGACCTATCCCACACAATGTCACTGCAAACATGACAAGAATGGTAAGAGTTTACCCTTTTTCTTTCTTTCTTTCTCCCTCTGGCGTCATCATCCTTTGGTGCATAGTGAAGCTGTCTTCAACAAAAATTAATTTCCCATCATGCATCTTAGCTCTTTGTCAACAGCATTATCAACAAGGTTTTGTTAAAGCTGAATCAAGTTCCACACGTCTATTAAAGCGGAGGCCATATTGCCGCAATTACCGCAAAAATATATACCTACTGGTAACATCTGATCTTGTTGTTGCTTTGCAGTTATAGTCAGAAATATCCCTCTTGGTTTGCGCAGGTGTCCTGACTGTAATACAGAAACTTTGTTGTGTTCCATTAGTGTTCAATCCCAAAACATTTCCAACAGACACTGTGTGATTAGACTAAGTACATGCGTCGCATATTCTCTAAACTAGTTCTGTTGCTGTGAAGTAGGTCGGTGCATTAATCAACTACAATGGCATCCATTACTCATAACCGTCCCCTTATGAAGCCATATTTTATTATTTTTGTTTGGATCTGCAACAACAACAACACACTCAGATATCAGTCCCCTAAATAAGACTGATTGTTTTCATCAAACATTATTTTTATTCCTTGGGAAATCTATGAAAATATCCACAAAGTCCCACTAACACCCTGACCTGAACAGGGATTTCTCATTCATAAACTACACTGTGCAGAGCAAGAGATGGCTGTGGCGTGCTCAAAAGGCCTTAAGAGTAGGGGGCATGAGAGTAAAGAGATACCCAGTATGACACATGCGGTGCACTGAATTACCCCCACCATGTGCCTGTAAAATGAATTTCACATGCAGGCAGTGACTCCAGGCAGCTACAGACTTCCATTGAACTTTATGGGAGGGAAAAAAAACTTTCAAAATAAAATGACATGTAACTATAACAATGAGACTCCTACCAGCCAACCAAAACCATACCTGCTAAACAAACAAAGCAGCGGTGATGGCAAAGCAAAAAGAATTATAGGCAAATCAGCAGTGGCAAAGTCCTGAAGGGTGAAACCAGAAGGTAAGGGGAAACTACTTTGTGTTGTTGTCTAGAAGGTGCAGTCACTCTCCTGATATATATATATATATATATATATATATATATATATCCGTTGGGAGTGAATTTCTGAATAAAATAGTTCTACATTATGTTGTGTGTCTGACTCTTCTGTTTGTGTTCATTAGTTTTTCCTTTTAACTTTGTCATGAATCAGACATTGTCTTTATTGCTAGTGTTCATCAACAGATCTAGATTAGTTTGAATTTCATATTAAACATCGAAGAAATGTATTTGTTGGAAAATGAATGGGTTTTATTCAAATCAGGCCAACGTGGCGGTGGAGGATGCTGACATTATGTATTTGTATATCAGAATATAAATGAATGTAATTGAACGTAGATGAAACCTGGCAGTCAGCACTGTGCTCCACTGGGATCATGCACAATATTCTTCCTCGCGGTGCAGCGGCGATATTACGACGGACTGTGATTAAAATCTCGCGTTGTCTGGATTCAACATGATCCGGTCAAGTTAGCTGGTGTTAGCCAACAGCAGTCCGGAAGTAAGAGGACTGAGTGGTGCCTGAAATGTGACTTAAGAATTTCTTTATTTACCTAATACCTCATTTTGGTTAACCATAACCAAACATTTGCAAGTAATTCCTTTTTCAATTGATGGCTATAGTTTGATTCATTTCATCCTGTTGATTATTTAATGTTGGCACGCATCCTGCTAAAATGTTACATTGACTGGTGCATATTGGAAGACTTTTATTTTGGAGGTTACCGGATTTGCTTTTCGGTTTTACTCAGACCAACGTGACGGGTACATGACGGCTTCATCCCAGCTTCGACTGAAGAGCAAACCGACAACAGCTGAGTTTGCACGAAGTGCTATCGTTGTAGCTGAAATACAGGGATTTGTCGCTGCATTCAATTCTGCAATAGCATTTTCCAGTGCTCCGTGTGACCGTCGTGAGCAGACTGCATTGCTGTCATCTGTCGAAACCGCAGAAGCAGCATAGAGGCTAAGGAGAAATCACACTACATCAAACCCGGCAAACAAAGAGGTCCTTTTTCAGCGACAACATTTTTCCTCCATATTCTATAGTTATGAGTCATGTGGCCATCGAAAATGCCCACGGTCTAGAGCAGCAGGTAAGCCGCGTCATTGTCGTGTGTGTCTTGCGTCGTCGGTTGACTAAAACTGTTACAACGGCACGGATAAATGTTAGCTTGCCGGCTAGCCCGAAAAAACACCGTTAACCAGATGCTATCATGCTAGCTGGCGCTGGGTGCGCTTCAATTCTGCACCCACGTGACCAAAAATCGGGGGAGCGGGGCCTGTGCCGTGCAACGAGGAGAATATGTCTGCTATCCTTTCGCCTTACTACTGGGTTATAGCTACAGTTGTTACGGAGAGGACTTTACCCAGACAATGTAAGAAACCTCCAGTGTTACTGAGAGACGCGTTGGCGAGGTTCGTCCGCGGACGAGCCCATACCTGTAACCGGGAGCTGAATAACAAATGACGCCCGGGTAGCTCCGTCGGCCCTACTGCGTGGTCACATGCAACGCACCCATGAACTATTATCTTCACTGCGTTTGTCGTGCAGCTTGATACAATAATAAAATGGAGGTATTCGCGGATGCAGCTAGCAGGAGTGACACACAAACAATGCGGCGTTTGACAGCTCGGCCCACCGGCTTTCACATCACACGCAGCGTTGCTCAGTTTTCATGTTGGTCTCGACTGCGTCCCCGTTAAAAAAAAAAATGCATCTGCGTCACCAGCAACGTCGTCTGTCTGTGTGTGTGTGTGTGTGTGTGTCTGGTCAGACAGTTGAATAGCAACAGAGAAATACTTCATGTTCTCAGTTGATATTTGACAAAGATGGGTTTAACTGGCAAGAAGGAGTGCACAAGTCTGACTTCATTGAAACAAACACCCTCTGTCTCATTTGGGATGCGAACAAACAAAACCTATACTGAGATGTTTTTGTTTTTTTCTAAATGCAGGAAGTGAATCATATTATTTGCCTTCTTTACCAAATGTTGCTCCAGTGTTGATCTAAATCCAGATTTCTGGAATTGATTGATAGAAGCTGGACGCGCCGACATCAAATCTGTGGCCTCTCGTCACGTCACCGTCCTATTTGATGAAGTATCTCAGGCCGGCTGTGTGGTCGTGTGCATCTTGTTGACAGGTTCCTGTACATGGTGTTTATGCACACGACCATGAGCGAGTTTCCATCATTTCTGTTTTTATTAGCATTTTCAATATGCAGGGAAATAAAAAACATTCGCAGAAGCAATCAAACCTTTACCTGGATAGAGATGGGATGAGTTTGATGTGGATTTATGATTGATTGATTTTTCTAACTCACTGTTTATCTCCGTGTCTCCAGCTCGCTGTCCTAGACTTGAGTGCCGGAGACGGACAAGTTGGAGGCACAAACAGTAAGGAGCCGAGATGCTTTTGTGTTGGACCTTTTTTTCCTTTTCATTTTCTCTTTCTTAATCATGTGCACAGACACCCACAAACATGAACATTTTACCCCCACAAACACTAAACCAATTGCAAAAGCACAGGGGATGCCATGAACTGAGAAAATGTTCTATGGAGAAGGAATCGGGAATGAGACAAAAGCGTGACGCACCTTTTCTGCACTGGAATGCTAAATTCTTACAAAAAAACTCCAACAACCCTAATCTATTGACTGATCATTTCAGTTCAATACAGTTTAAATGCATCTTTGAGGCGAGACGAAACAACGACTTTGGCAATTTAATTTGGAATTCTCTTTTGTTTTGTGTCAGCGTTGCATCATAGATCACTGGAGGCAGGGTATCCATGGGCAAGTTTTAAGATTATTTAAAATCCTTGAATAGGGTCACTTCTCCAACTGTAGAATATGTTATTTACATTCAGTGACATTAAGTGTTTGCCACAGTCAAGGAGGATTGGAGTGGTTTTGATGGCTCTGTGTCATTATTTAGATGAAATATCGTTACACATTCAGATGCTGAGACCTCTAAGGAAGGAAACTCTGTCACTGATGTTGTCTCTGTCTACAGGGCGATACATTCCTCCACATTTACGGAACAGCGATGCTTCCAAAAATGGTGAGTGGGGTCAGAGCTAAAGCTGTCCTGCGGAGTTTTGCCATAAACCAAAAAAAAGCCAAGTTATGTTTACTTTTATCGACACTCGCCCAAAATGCATTTCCTTCCTCATAAAACATTTGCAGAGCCAATTTTGTAAACGTATGAAAGCGTGCACACATTTTTACCCCGGGATTCCTCGCCTCCAGTATTCTTTCTTCCCCGTCTTTGCTGTTGTGTGTGTCTTTGCAAGTTACATCCACCAACTGTCGGTCGGTGCAAGGCTGTGAAACCGGTGACAGGATGTGAGCAAAAAAATGTGTAATGCTGCTGGTGGTCAAAAACTCCACAAGGCATCTCTATTATGTGTATCAGTGATTTATAAAAATAAAAAATAAAAAAAAATCACAACTCAAAAACTTCTTCCCATCCAGCAGGAAATGCCTTTGCTGCTGGTAGACCAGGTGTCTACGCCATGGCGCCGCAAGCCACCTGTAAGTTCCTCTCTGAACTCCAACAAACTCAAAGTCATTAAAACTTTGCGCAGTGTTGACATGGTGAAATATGATCAGCGGAAGCTAAAGCATGGCTAAAGGGGCCCGGACTGAAAACGGTCATATGTCAAGTTCTGCTTTCAATGTGTGATGAGTTGAACTGAAATCCAAAAAAGATGATTGAGATACTGGGATCTTTTATCGTCCTCTCTCTGTCTGCAGATGGTTGGGACGGAGGGCGCAACAACTTTGTCAATGGCTACCATGACAACCGCATGACCGGCAACACATTCAACCGGGGCCCGCCGCGCATGGAGCGGGGCCGAGGTGGCGTCGGGGGAGGCGGTTACCGCGGCAACAGGGGAGGCACGTTCAACCCCATCATCCCAGCACAGCCAATGGGATTTGCTGGCTTCGAAAATAAAGGTAGGATTTTGCATCACCGCATCCAACTTGAGTTTCCAAAACTAAAATGCAAACGAAGACTGCTACTCTTAGTGCCAGTGAAGAGAAGACTGTGGATATGAAAATCAAAAATGACGATGTCGCTGCCAGAAACACATGAAATCAAACATTTCAAAAAGTAAACATTGCCCATATGTCCAAAGACACTTGGAAATCTTCACTACCTGCTTAATCTTTTCCCCCTTCTTACACATTTGTTTTTATTCTCCTCTCAGATGCCGGCGGCTGGAACACGGCCAAGGACGCCTATAGCAGTTTTGGCAACAACCGAGGAAAGTCTGCGTTCTTCAATGACAGGGGCAATGCTAACAGAGGGAGGTAAGGACAAGAGACGGACTTCAAGGTCTCAAAGAAATCCCCATGTTGAACGTGAAAGCAAAAAGTTCGCAGATTTGGAAAACATTGCAGCATCACACTTCAGTTCTGCCCGTGTCCTGTGCTCAGGTTCGATCACGGTGGATTCGGTGGTGGCGGTGGAGGAGGAGGTGGAAACAGCCGTTGGGTGGAGGAGTCCAGAGACGACGGAGATTGGTCCAAGCCAACGCCACGTAACGAACGCCTTGAACAGTGAGTCAGAACTTTTGCTTGTCATGACAGATGAATGTGGTCCATGTAGGGATAGTTGGAGAGTTGAATAAACTTTGCAGGGACATCTGGCAAAATCAGGGAGACGATTTCACTCGGTGTTATATCATCACCTGCATCAGCTTAACTGGATAAACACAACACAACAGAATCAATTGTACAATGATTAGACATTTGTGTTCGACATCTGTTATAGAACATCTAAGAACAAAAAAGTCAGAAAAATAGACATGTTTCTTCGTCATTTCTTCGACACACTCACTGAATCGTATAAACAGACTGTAACAACACAAACTGTCATTGAGCCTTTTAAGACATGAACATTGTGCATTCAAGCATCATCATTTAATGTTGAAAAACAAACATGCAACTGGTGAGTCATGGAGTTCGAGTTTTTGTAACTTTTTTTCTCATGTGGCGTTATTACAAAGATTGTCTGTACGTCAGACTAACCCGCCCTGATTCTCCTTTTCTGCTCCTCTGCAGCGAGTTGTTCGCTGGCAGTAACACGGGCATTAATTTTGAGAAGTACGACGACATCCCCGTTGAGGCCACTGGGCAGAACTGCCCTCACCACATAGAGAGTGTAAGCTACTGTCGTTCACGAGAAATCTAACAATATCTTACATCAGCTGCACAATTACATAAATGTGTGTGTGTGTGTACTGTGTAGTTCCAAGATGTGGACATGGGTGAGATAATCATGGGCAACATCGGCCTGAGTCGCTACACCAGACCGACCCCTGTCCAGAAATATGCCATTCCGATCGTAAAGTCAAAGAGAGACCTCATGGCCTGTGCACAGACAGGTAGGACATACATAAACAAGCAGTACACCAAGAGTTCATCACATCGCTTAGATTTTGATGTCAGATTCTTGAGGTAATGTCATGAAACAATGACTTTTGATGGTTGTGTTTTGTGCCTGTAGGTTCTGGGAAGACTGCAGCGTTCCTGCTGCCGATTCTCAGCCAGATCTACACCGAAGGACCGGGAGAAGCTCTTAATGCAGCTAAAGCTTCTGGACAGGTAAGAAAAAAAAGAAAAGAAAAAAATCCTGACCATAAAAAAGCTGTTTTCAGATATGAACTCTGGAAAATGTCCATTTCCACTGGACATTTTGCCTTTCTTACACGACGAACGCAGCAGGAGATTTTCCGAGTCAGACATGTTCACGACAGCAGGAACATTTCTGGAACATTCTGTGGCGACTTGGAGGACATGACGAGAATTTGGCTGTGGAAAGTGTTAATGTTTACAGTCATCAACACGAGATTTTCCTGCATATTCTCACATGGGCTCACTTAGACATTTTCAAGAAATCTTAATATGGGGGCCAGCTGGAAAAGTTTTCGGAAAATGTCCAAAGCAGCGTTTGCGGACAACTGGCTTCTCACCTACATCCCCTCTGGAAAATGTAAAGACTTCAGTGCAAGTCTGAAACTAGCCATCGTGACTTACACTGCGACATAAATTTAAAGCTCACATTTGAGTTAGACATGCATGAACTGATCTTTTGCTTTGTGTTGTTGTCGTTGTGTTCCAGGAGAATGGGAAGTACGGGCGTCGTAAGCAGTTCCCAATCTCTCTGATCCTGGCTCCAACAAGAGAGCTGGCATTGCAAATATATGATGAAGCCCGGAAGGTATAGCCCAACATGCACACACTGACCCCCTGCCATTAATAATAATAATTTTTAAAAAAACATTAACCCCGGTATTTCTTGATCCTTCTTGTTCTATTAATAGTTTTCCTACCGGTCCAAAGTGCGTCCTTGTGTTGTGTATGGAGGAGCAGATATTGGCCAGCAGATCAGAGATCTGGAGAGAGGCTGCCACCTGCTGGTGGCCACACCGGGGAGACTGGTGGACATGATGGAGCGGGGCAAGATTGGACTGGACTACTGCAAGTAAGACATGGACGGCAGGAGCGAGTGATGGATATATTCTAATCTTCTTTAATGGTTTCTGAATCGGCTTATTGGTATAGTTGTGAATACGCTATTTCATAAATATGAGTTTTACTTTGAAGGCTACAACCTCGTCCTGTGTCTCTCCCACCTCAGCTACCTGGTCCTGGACGAGGCAGATCGCATGTTGGACATGGGCTTCGAGCCTCAGATAAGACGCATTGTGGAACAAGACACCATGCCACATAAAGGCATCCGGCAGACCATGATGTTCAGTGCGACCTTCCCTAAAGAAATCCAGGTGTGTCTGCAGGGACTCCTCAGATTAGTCCTCTGGTTCCTTAAGAGAAAAGCAGAGTTCACTCCTTATGTCAGGTTTAATGGAATCTGAATCGGAAACGGTAAAAGCCTGGTGCTAAAAAAAAAAGAATCATTTTCGATAAACAATAACGGTCTGCTCCTGCAGATCCTGGCCAGGGACTTCCTGGAGGAGTACATCTTCCTGGCCGTGGGCAGGGTGGGCTCCACCTCGGAGAACATCACTCAGAAAGTGGTGTGGGTGGAAGAGAGCGATAAGAGGTCTTTCCTCCTGGACCTGCTCAGTGCCACAGGTGAGCCGCTGACACGAGGTGCATCTGTGTCGAGCCACTGCAAACACACACATACACACACACACAAACACAGTACAGTTTTATTTCCCCTATCTCTTTACCATTGACATACTGTGGTCCTCACATCTCAGCCAGTACATTACTACGTGTCTCGTGTTGAGCTTGGCGTTATGTCCGTCAACGTCTCCTTTGTCTGAAACCTACTTTGAAAAACTCACAACATTCACATAGTTGTGTTTCAGGTTTTTAGTTCAAATTACATTTAATATTTCAACCAGGTAGCATCAATAGGGGTTTTATAACTCTTATCAAACAAGCTACCCAGATAAAGTCTATTGACTTCTTCTGTCTCTCTGGGGATGAGCTCAGGGCCTTGAGGGTTTATAGATGTCATTTCATCCAATCATATTTTTGGTGGTCTGAAGAAAAGTCAATGGTGGGAACACTCTAAGAGAAGAAACAATATTCATACCCCAAAGCATACAACAAATATTTTCTTTTCACTGTAAAAACCCATTAAAGAAAATGAGCCTTTTTATTTTTCGCAGTAAAAGAGACGTTGGTCCATCAGGAACATTAAAGATATACACAGTTGGTTTTCTCCTGGTGACTGAGTGCAGTTTACATGTTGGTGGTTTGGTGTGGTTTTATCCAAAGTCATCCCCAGCGATGTACAGGACAATACTGGAGACAACATAGAGAAACCTGGTAAGATCCTCAAACAAGAAACCTGTATTTGTCATTCCATACTTTTAAAAAATCATTTTGCTTGCCTTTGATATTCTTCTCTGTGGGTGAAGAATCCTGTGTTTCGTGTATATTTTTATTTTTTGTTCCGTGTACCATGTCATGGGTCAGGTTTTGCTCTGCTGAAATCAAACATATTTGCTTCTGTTTCCAAGAGTTTAAAAAAAAAATAAGAATTATTTTCTTTTTGGCATCTGGTGGCGTCTTCCATGTTGGACTCAAATCCTTGATGGAGAGAGTCTGGTCATCAGCTTACAAGTGGAAACAAATGGGGATGAATATGGGCCAGTGGCCTTCATTTCATAATCGGGTGTTAATGTCATAATAACCGGAGCATTAGGACGGAACCATGTGACCAAACTCTTTCCATCAGTGGCTCTAGTCACAGTGCTGCTGATGTTATTAGCTGTTTATTCTTGTGATATATATATTTTTAATTTGTATTCACGCTGCACCCCCTCCCGCTGCTTGTTGCACTATTCTGCTCACAAAAGAACAGTGTTGTAATGTGGTATGAACATCTATAACTCCTTAAGGGTGCATGTTTTTTTTATTGATCAGATTCAAGTTTAAGCACAAAGATTGACTTGCCAGACACGTGGACATTTTGTTGAGAATAGAGTTTTTGTTGTTCGTCCTTTCAGGTGCCATATCAGAGTCTGATATTTGTATCCTCAGCATGTAGTGAAAGGGGAAGTCTGACACTTGTTTTTCTTACTATGTCATCAGTGTGAGATGTGTTTAACTGATACCTCATCATCAACAGACTAGTGTTAAGTTTAAGATTAACCTTAATTTTTACAATCCAAATACATTTTATGAGGTTTGAACCCAGAAGCTTCTTTATTCTCAGCAACTTTAAAATCTGCTGTTTGTGTCGGTTTGACCACCGTGATTATCCGCTCGCCTTTTAATTTTAACCTCACGCGTCCTTTCTCTCGGTTGACCAGGCAAGGACTCCCTGACTCTGGTTTTTGTGGAGACCAAGAAAGGCGCCGATGCCTTGGAGGACTTCCTGTATCGGGAGGGCTACGCCTGCACCAGTATCCACGGCGACCGCTCCCAGAGAGACCGAGAAGAGGCCCTAAGCCAGTTCAGATCAGGGAAATGTCCTATTCTGGTGGCCACAGCGGTTAGTACACGTTTCATTCTCGAAACTTGCTGTAATACATAGTTTGACACACACACACACACACACACACACACACACACACACACACACACACACACACACACACACACACACACACACACACACACACACACACACACACACACACACACACACACACACACACACACACACACACACACACACAAAATATCGATGCAAAATGTTGATTGAATGTTGCTGCTCTTTTCTTTATGTGCTCAGGTAGCCGCTCGGGGTCTGGACATCTCCAATGTGAAACATGTTATTAACTTCGACCTGCCCAGCGACATAGAGGAGTATGTCCACCGCATTGGACGTACAGGACGAGTCGGGAACCTGGGTGAGTCTTCAGCTAATGTCGTTGAAAGTACACACCGATCTAGATTCTAGAATGAAGAAAGTCTTTCAGGTTCTGGAGTCCTTGACTTTTTTTTTTTTACCTGCAGGACTGGCCACATCTTTCTTCAACGATAAGAATGGGAACATCACTAAAGACCTGCTGGACATCCTCGTCGAGGCCAAACAGGAAGTCCCCTCATGGCTCGAGAGCCTGGCTTATGAACACCAGCACAAGAGCAGCAACAGAGGACGCTCCAAGAGGTAAAACATAATTGTGCCAATGTATGTGTTCTGTCAACATGAATGCTATTTTAGGGGCTGGTGCTAATCGAGTTTGTGTCTGAATGCACAACCAGGTTCGCTGGAGGTTTCGGAGCACGCGATTATCGTCAGACGGCCGCCGGAGCCAGCACTGGAGGGTTTGGAGGACGCGGAGGTCGCAACCAGGCAGGACACGGAGGAGCCCGTGGCTTTGGAGGGGGTGAGGATTTAGTCTTTAGAGATAATAACTCGTTTTTATACTTATTTCATATGGTCATTTTTCAAGTGACTAATGTTTTTTGCACAGAAAATGCCACTGTAATCGAATCCGAATATTACGGAATTGTTGATGAGTGTCATCTGTTTTTCCAGGTGGTTTTGGAAACTTCTACACCAGTGACGGCTACGGAGGCAACTACTCGCACTCTCAAGTTGACTGGTGGGGCAACTAGGTTTCTCCTTCCTCCATCCCTCCTTCACTCATTCTTCTTTCTTCTTCTCACTCATCCTCCTTCCTTTCCCCCCACACTGTTCTCTGCACTCCATCTGTCTTCACCCCCCCATAACACCCATGTGCATGTTATTGAACTATTTATAATCGTTTATATAGCCCCCCCCCCTTTAATCCCTATATGCTGAGATCTTTTAATTCCTCTTCT
This sequence comes from Scophthalmus maximus, assembly GCF_022379125.1. Lineage (NCBI taxonomy): Eukaryota > Metazoa > Chordata > Actinopteri > Pleuronectiformes > Scophthalmidae > Scophthalmus > Scophthalmus maximus. The sequence goes on from NC_061516.1 coordinate 3,329,733, forward strand.
TTCCTCTTTTTCCACCCTCACCTTCGTCTATACAGTTTTCCATCCACCCTGTTTTTGATTTCTTAGTTCCTGAAGATTACCACCTGTTAAAATTGGCCACAATTTAAAAGAATTTTAGTGGGTTTTGTTTTTTTTAAACTAGCCACAGATTTATTTTCAGTGAGCAACATTCTCTTGGTTTCTTTTGGGTTGCCCTCTTGTGACATGTCTGAAGAAAAATAACCAGTTAAATTTAAAATTCTAGTTGTTCTTTTAACCCCATGAGATAGATACACACAAGGTTTACGGTGTGTGGACTCGGTTGTAGAAGACCAGGGGCATATCCATTTTTTTTCCAGTTTTAGATTTGAGTTTTGGTTTCATTGTGTTTTGGCTGTAATTCACCCAAAGCCAGCTTCCTGTGTCCCTTCACACGTCATCTTTGTATGTAACGCATGGCCATGTTGTAAATCACCGGCCGAACACTTTTTTCTAAAACATAGTGCAGAGACCGGCAAGATGTCAGATCTGAGCAAGATATGTCTGCGTATATATAAAAATAGGATCTGACTGAGGTGCACTTCCATGACGGGGCAACAGAAACAGCAAAATTATTATTATTTTTTGATTTTTACCTTTTAAATTATATTAACTCGGAGTTGTGAGAAAGACGTCTGACAGAAGAGACACGGGGCTGGGACGATGCCAGTCAACCGAGTCTTCCGACTCAACGCGATTGTGAATATCACAACCACAAACAACATTTCTTTGTTTGATGCAAAACATAATGGAGGATCATTTGTTTCTGTACTGTGCCTTTTCAGCAGTTCAACTTTATCCCTTTTTTTCCATTTGTTTTATTGCCACAATGCGTAACTGGCCACAAGTATTGGCCAACTGTGACAAAAAAAAGAAAAGTGTATTTAATGTCATGTATGGGTTCAGACATGTTTTCTTTATTTCTATTTGGAAGGAAACAAACTAGGCTTGAACTAAATCAAACCTTGGCAAAAAAAAAAAAAAAAACTTAAATAAAAACTGCGATGAGGAACCTCAACACTGTTCCTTATCTGTCTATTGGAGTTCAAATTCATCAGAAGGTCTCTGATGAGCTGCTTCCCAACAGCATATCACCACTGGGACCGTATTTCTATACTTTTTAAATGCACACTCATCCAAAGCCACTAAAATGGGTTAAAAAAAAATTAATTTATTGAAAATTACAAGTTGTATTTATAACAACTGACCTCTGTTGCTTTACTGGGCTGTGAACAGAGATGATATCAGTGGTTTTATGCCTTTGGGAAACTGAGTGCTGCTCATTGACCTGAATGTCACATCTTGAGCTCTGGTTTGAGCTCGAGTTTGCGTTTCTCAAAACCAACGTGTCACTAATTGTCGGGTCGCTTGACGCCACTGACGGAGAATCTGTTTAGCCGTGCAGCAGCAGGCGTGTTGCGTCGCTTTCCCCCCTCTCTACCTTCAGATGTGTGGTTGTAATTGATGTTCCTCACAGAACCGACGACCGCTGCGCGACTGCTGCTGCTGAAAAAAAACGACAGATTTCCAAATTTTGACGATTGGCCGTGGAATGTTCGACCGACTCTCAGTGCCGCCGTGCTCTTGGGAAACCGGCTCCGCTTCCACCACAAACATTGAAACCCTTGTTTGCCAAAAGCTCCCTTTCAAGGGGAGTCACAACTAAAAGGCTATAATAGTTCAACAAAAAAAAAATATTCTTGCTCACTCTATCCTGGAGAGTTACATGAAGAGTCTTCTCTAAAATAAGTCATTCCAGTTTATTTGTTAGGTCTTACAGATCTGTCGAGGTCAGGGATAAAAGTAAAGAAATTGGCAGCCTAATCCATTTCACAGCAGGGTCATGCTGGGGCTTCTGGGAGATAATGTAACGCCACACCTCTATAGCACATTTTAGTCATGTCGTGTCTTACTGTGCTGTGACCAGATCTACTTTTTAAGACTGGTGTGCTTACATTCCTATCCTTTTTATGCATTGAACAGATACGAGTCCTCATCACTGTCTTTTCCTTTCTGCCTTTCTGATTAAATCCATATCAGTCGACGGAGAACTCACAGAAATGATGATCCCAAAATCCAAATCAAGACACCAGAATCATATCATGCACTTCACTTGCACCCGTTGCTTTCTATTTAAACCGCACACCTCTCGGCACAAGCCGCTGCTGAAGGATGTCGTATCGACTTCCTGTATGTCAGTGTGAAATGATGCAACACAACTTTTGCTAACGCTGCCCTGTCTTTATCCCTGCTAGGAATGATAAAAAAAAAACTAGCTTCTGCATAGCACAGCAAGATACAGGACAGATAAAGTGTGCTAGAAAAGGACAAGTGGCAGAAAAAACCTTTGGCCTAATCAATGGAAATCAATGCCCGATACCCGATAAGCCCCACTTTGGCAGGGGGGCAGTCGACCTGCGCCCACCGTGTCCACGTTTCTCCCCAGTTTAGAGAAACTCCACTGGACGTTTGGATGATTCAGTGGTGGATGTTCAATCCCCCCACTTTGTCTTATCAGCAGCAGAAAAGGCCAAATGCACTGTTGCTACCTTGTGGGGAAAATTATTGATTCTTTTTTTTTATCAGGGTATTAATTTGTTTTTGTTTACATCGATAACTTTAGTGAAGTACAAAATATAGATTGTGTAAATAGTTAAAACAGAGAAGAATCTCCACTGAAAAAGAATGTGAATCGTATGTGAGACAACACTTGGCGTTGTAGAAGATTATCTTTGATCACTCGACATTGGACCACGCAGTGTCTGCTCCGCTCAGCTCGATGGGCAATTTGAACGAGCTGGGCAGGTTTATTCCTAGGATACGGAATTTTTTGAATGCTCACGAGGCAGATTCCCTCACATTGCCCCCCCGGGCTGTGACGAGCGACAAGGCTGGACCAAGACAACAAAACATATGCAAGTGTTGTTGTGTTTTTGGTCAAGGAGTTTAAAAAGAGAAAACAACAGCCAAATTTATAAATACAATTCTACAGCAGGCTTTAGTTATGATTTTTTGCGTCGTCTATGATTTTCACACTACTTTAGAATCAGAAGTCGTGCGCGGGTCAGTCTTCAAATCTTATTTCCCTCGAGTGCAGTTGACGAGAAGGTTACTCATGCTGAGTAACGCTGGAGGACTGAGGGTTCAAACGGACGCATACACCAGTCCCTTGTGTCCATTTAGTGATGACTTGCTAACAGACGGTTTTCACGTAGGAAGAAAAAACATTGAAGCTCCTTAAGTAGACGGGAAAATGAAAAGCACTCGACCACGTCGACCTTCCAAACGAACCAAAAACAGAAAATTAGTTTGCGTTTTACTTTCAGTTTCTGTCAAAGTGTCGCTCAACTGTAAGATGAACTGTTAACGCATCGTGTTCCCCTAAGTTGTTCAACTCGCAGTTTGATGCAGACAAAACTGAAACCGCTGTTTTAAAATGTTGACCAGAGCTGCGTTCGATTCGTCCCAGTAAAAACATTTTTAGCGGCTGCTAACCAATCGGAGAATTCCTCCCTATTTAGTTTCTCCTTCAGCAATGGTGGATAGTCTCGTGTGAAGGAATAAGCAGGAGGGAGCTAGGAATCAGTGAATGGACAAGATGTTGAAGATTGATATTGCAAATGACAATCAATAATTAAGGATTTGCATTAGTTAAAAAACTCACTTCACACATCAGTTGTTTTTTGATTGCCTTTGGGGGAACAGCTTGAAACGTAGAGCTTGCCCCTAATCAGCCGTCTCGTTTTGCAGTTATTCACTCTCTGGCCTCTGGGATGGAGAAGACTGAACCCGAATCATTTATCGTCGAAGACTCTTAATTTTGTAACATTACCAAGTAGCGTCCCCAAATCCCCATTTTGTTGTTTTGGAGTCAGGACATTTGGACGCTCTCTGGCATCGTTTAAGAAGTTCTACCTTTATATATTGACTTAATACCACATGTTGAGCATTGGACTGATTTGCCGCCTGACACTGTTACATATTCCCTGAGTTGGAGGGGACATTGTCAACTTTTGCTACTTGAATCCACGACTCTTGCCGACCACAAGCTTGGCAGGCAGCTAGTGGAGATCAATAAAAAAATGCTAAGCATGTTAAAATTCCTTCAAGAAGGACACTAGAAGTGAATCTGGGTCCACGTAGACGTTGCTGTGCCTTCTAACAGCCACTAGGGGGCAGATGGAATTACCGCAAAATGATGGAAGGACTAATCTTTTGTCACTTGGGCATTGAACATGCAGCGATACTGATCTAGGAACCGGTGATTTACTGCAGGATCTGAGCACGTTGTCGACTGCTGGGAGTGTAGATAGGAATTTTTTTTATTTTATTTTTCGCGATGTACAGCAGGGAACCGAGGATGGTCAGACTTCAGTTTACCTCACTTTTTCATGGTGTTTATGGAGCAATCTTGTCACGTGGTAGTGTTCAGAGCACGCACATGAATATGCAATGTAATTAGGTCTTCTTTTCTAGGAAGACAGATAATATCTTATCAGCTGTAATTTCTCTTTTTGAACTGTGTTTGGAGCAACACTTAATTACCACTGTGCCCCAAAACCCCCACCTCGTCAAAAAATGTCTACAGCAAGTGCAATAGAGATCAGTTCCTCGTGGCTCGCTTTCACGTTTTGAGTTTTTGTTTCGAGCTCTTTTCAGTCTGTGCTCCGTTTGGATGAAAAAGCACAAACTTGGCACAAGCGAAATTCAGCTCACATTCCCGACATGTGCACGGTGCCTTTTGAAATGATTTACTCGACACTGAAAACGCGTCAGTGTCGTGGCTGGGTGTTCGTCAATACAGACGTAAAAACCCGAACTATTACACGGACACGAGTAAATGAAACGCTGTCTCCATTTCAGATGGAAGGTTTTACAGACTAGTGAAGGCTTTAAAATAATGAAAAATTGGAAATGTAGTTGTCGTTTTTTTGTTATTAACATTATGCGTTTGCGTGAACATCATGTCCACTTAGCCACAGTAGCAGCAGGGCTCGACGTACAGGACCGTAGGTCAGTCGGTCCATCAACCACAGTCGTCCAGACTAGATTTGTTGGCAGATGAATCCTAGTGACCCCTGTAACTCTGCGCTCCGTTTATTCCCTGAAAGAAAAACGTCTTCCAGCACTTTACTTTGTGGTTTTTGATCATTTTCAAAACCTCTCTGAGGCCTTAAATTCAAGGCTGATACCCAGCCCTAAGTTGGTTACACTGCATACAGCAGTACCATGGCAACAGATACACAGTTGGAAGGATTTTGCCTCACTACGGTAACTCGACTTACCAGCAGGAGCATTTTGATCGTCGGGGCAGAACAATGAATGGTGCTATGTTCCATTGCTGCGGCCTGCAGGCCCCCTCTGTCGTAGAAAGACTTCAAACCCCAACAAGTTTTTTTTTTTTAAACAGAAAAAAAATGTAACTTAGTTTAACGTTAAGCTAAAGTCCTCTGTAGCACACGTCATTCAAAACCTGCGAGGGGTTCGTATGAGGTATGAGTGAGTGTTAGAAGTGTAGCACAGCCGAGTGTGAAAATGAGAGGCTTCTCATCGTGTGTGTGTGTGTGTGTGTGTGTGTGTGTGTGTGTGTGTGTGTGTGTGTGTGTGTGTGTGTGTGTGTGTGTGTGTGTGTGTGTGTGTGTGTGTGTGTGTGTGTGTGTGTGTGTGTGTGTGTGTGTGTGTGTGTGTGTGTGTGTGTGTGTGTGTGTGTGTGTGTGTGTGTGAAGGTTCTTCCAGATATGAAACAAGTTATTTTTCTTTTTCTTTCGTTTTTTAGTTTTTGTTTCGGGACCAGGTGGAGTTCTAGTTAACGGCAACCGTAGGATTCAGCTGTCTGCGCGCAGTTTCTCGAGTCGACTTTTCGCTGCTAGTTTTGTGTAATTTATCAAGCATTTCTGAGAAATATTTATTTTTATAAGCCTAATACAAAAGTTGATATTTTACAAAGTGACTTGACCAAAAGACAGTAAACAAAAACACTGGCACTTGAATGTTGAATGTCATTGGTATGAGTGAAAATTTCTATTTTTCTGGGGTAGTGTGAGCTTTTTAATGTCAAAAGATGCAACGTGTCGGGGTTTCTCCTCGGATGTGTCACCGGAACACGCTCTGAAGAAGGTTTTTAAAATTCCAAAACTAAAAGTAACAATACTGTCACGGGTGCCAAAATGCTAAGAAAAAACAAACAAACCATACAAGCGCTCTCTGCTAATGGCCGACGATACAAAGTTACTCACACCATGTGTACATCTTTCCCTCAGCCTGTCCAGCCCTGTTTTTTAATTGTAAATTGTTTGAACTGGCTTTTGTCCCAGAAAACTTACACCCTGAACACATCTCAGAACAAAATTTCAATTTAGCACAGACATTCGTGTGTAGACACATTCCATACACGGGGAGTCACGATACTGGGTATGTTTTTTTGTTTTGTGGCATACACATACATTTTGATATCCTGGTGTACCTGAAACCATTTATAGATTAAATGAATTGTTCTGTGCATTGAGTGATACGTACCACAATATAAACCATAAGGAAGAATTGAATTCCTGAAACAAATTAGAAATATTTTTTCTTTACTTGCACTTTACGATGCGCGAAGATGTGCACATGGTGTCGTGTGAGGTCTCACGGTGAGCATAACCGCGACGCAGCAGGAGAAACGCCCGACGCGCGTTACCTTTAAAGTCTCATTGGACTCAGCATCAGATCCATACACCTGTTTGTGCGACAGGCTCCATTGCCAATAATGATAATCATCCATAAACAGTAATTTTTTTTAATTGGCAAACAAAATTTGAGAACAATATCACCATGTATGCCAAGGTTTGGATAGAAAAAAAAAAGAATAACAAAACATTACGATCAAAGACCATTTTGTAGAAAACATTTTTAAAAAAAACATTCAGTACAAAAAACAAAGTGTCCAGATTCTCTCCAAGTCAGTTTTTTTTTCTTTTCATTTGAGTCTTTACACTTTTCCTTCCCGTAAACACCCTCGTTGTGAATGTCTGGCAAGTGGCGACCTTTAAAGTCTTCATAACTCACAGTTAACTGTGGTTCTATTGCTATGTTGTTGTGATTTGCATATTTTCAGGCGTCAGCGTGTTTAACGCCGTCACTGGGGAGATTCTGGCCAATCAGAAATGAGGATCCTCTCCTCTGTCTCGTTACATTAGATTAACCAGAGGTGGTGGTTGTTGTTGTTTGTGTCGACGTGCAGCTGATCCGTGACTCTTCATCTGCCTTTGCATGAGAACAATAATGTTACTGAAGGTTCACTCAGCACAGACACTCGCACTGCAGTCATTCTGTGGCCTCCCTGGACAAGAATGCATTGCAGCCAGAGCAAAGCCACAATCACTTATGGCGATGCAGGTAAATACTCACATTTTATAGCCTTTTGTGCGCTCAAACACAAACGTCTGCGAGATTAAGTTCATGGCTCTTCTGCGGTAGTTGACAAATGAAATAGAAAAAAAACAGTGTCATTACTGACTGGCCAGACTCCTCCACGTGGACACACGGCAGCACCGGCCTGCTAGTTAGCATTTGCTTTATGTATTAGTTTAGCAGTTGTGCACGAAGAGGAGCACTGCACGAAGAAAAACGAAAACTGTGCATCTGTTCTGATTTGACCACAAAATAAAAGTTTGGATTTGCAAATGTAACCGGTGTCGTGGTGCGTTTCTTTCCTCCTCCGTCTTGTGTGTGCGATTGTAGATGTTTTGAGAAAAGCATCAACGACGCCAGACACCTTCAACTTATTAAATATTATGTTTATTTGTAATTAAATAGATTCTTCAGCATTGTATAAAAAAAATTCAAGAAAGTGTAGAGTACAAAACACCTGACTGAGATGAGGGACTTGCTGTTTGAAATGTAAAGTTGCAGCGGCAGACCAGTCGCTTGAACGTGTTGAATGCTTCCAATATTAGTAAACTAATATAAATCTGTCTCGTAGGAGCAGATGATCAGATCATCGGAATCTGTAATTAATTTGGAGATAAAGTGCTTTCATTTCCAGGTGAAACTGCTTTGGTTGAAGGGAGGCGCTGCCGTCCTGTTTGGCCCAACGCCAAGTGATTGGACTCTTGAGGATAATGACGTAGCAGCAGTGACTCTGTTCAATCTGCAACCTGTCAGTCAAGCCACAGGGCACAGCAGAAGCCATCTATTGCTGAAGCTCGCTCTTGTCTGACCAGAAGTCTGGGTTTTCTTGGTACCATTTCACTTTAAAACACACACACACACACAGGAAGTAACAGAACACATATCAATGTATTTTCCATCATATCTGTTCATTTGGAAAGACAATTTGGGCTGCAACTTACACCTACTAAATGTCTGAGCTTATATTTCTAGAGGCATGTGGTGTGTGTGTGTGTGTGTGTGTTGTGTGTCTGTCACCGTACCAGTGTGTCTGATGCCTTCAGCCCAGGACACCTCCGCCCTCCAGCCCAGCTGCTGCAGCTTCTCACAGGTGATGGGGTAGCGCAGGTCGACCCGTGGCCTGCGGAGCATCAGTACGGTCAGATGAGTTTAAATGTTTTAATTGTGGAGGAGGGCGAGGCCATGGCTATTTCCTGGAACATTGCATAGATCTGCTGAACTTTTCACTTTCTTATCTCACCTGTCGGGCACAAACTCGAGCCAATCCTTCACCTCAGAGTCCGGAACATTCTTGATCTATAAAATAAAAGTTTTAATAAGTAATTTGTTTTCCAAAACCTCTTGCGAAATGTTTGATTTAGTGAAAACACACCATCCTTATAAGCTGCCGGGCCAGTTGCATGATGGGAACCTCACAGGTCGTCCCCACATTGTAGATTTCGCCCACAGTGCCTTTCTCCAGAACCAACAGGAAGGCAGCGACCGCGTCGTCAACAAACAGGAAGTGGCGGGACTTGGGGAGGGTTCCCTGGATGGTGCTGCAGCGTAGAAGAGAAAATTTTTTCTTAACTCAAGCTTGATCATAACCTGAAGGTTTCACAGTGAAAGACGGACACACCTACCATCTCTTGTTCATTTGCAAGAGGGTGAGAAACCTTGGAATGACCTGAGAGACCAAGAAGAAAAGTCAGCTGGAGAATTTTAAAAGAAATCAATGACGCAGTAGTTGTGGGATACTGTACCTTCTCGGTAAACTGCCTGGGCCCGTAGATGTTGTTGCTCCTGGTAATAATGATCGGAAACTGGTGACAGGTGAACAGAGCAGAGTTTAACGTACAAAGAAAGATACGGCGAGGGGGGGTGTTTGTGTGTGTGTGTTTACCTTGTATTTGTCCCAGTAGGATTTGACCAGTTGCTCTGCGGCTGCTTTCGTTGCAGAATACGGGTTGGTCGGCCTCGGTGGGCTGCTCTCGTCAAACACCTGCCGAGAATAAACACCAAAATAGTTGTCAATAAAAGACTGAATCGTCCAAAATGAACCACCCGTACCTCCCCCGCTGACCTCGTCCACACTGGCTCCGTACACCTCATCGGTGCTGACGTAGACAAAGCGCTGCGGCCGGTGTCTGGCCCGACGGGCAGCTGCCAGTAGAACTCTGGTGCCGTCGACGTTGACCAGCTGGAATGTAGACTGAGATTCAAACGACGCCTCTGAGGGGAACAAAGGACAACATGGCGCATCGTGAGAACAGAGTGAACCATGATTATCCGCTCGGTGAAGTGAACAACCGCTGCTCACCGACGTGCGTTTTGGCTGCCAGGTGGAAGATCACGTCGACTGTCTCTGTGGTGAAGATGTGGTCGACCAGCTGCGAGTTACACACGTCTCCCTGTGGAACACAAGCAGCACATAGTTAATAATTAATAATAATTTTAATATCATAAAAGTAGAATTTGTTCACGGTCGACTTTTGGCAGCCAGCTGCTCTCAGAGCAAACATTATGATGCAGCAGCTCTCACCCTGATGAAGGTGTAGTTCGCCCTATCGTCGACGCTCTCCAGACTCCTGGGGCTGCAGCAGTAATCCAACTGGGAAAGACGAGGCCACAAGATGAGACATCATTTGTATCCCTACACACACACACACACACACACACACACACACACACACACACACACACACACACACACACACACACACACACACACACACACACACACACACACACACACACACACACACACACACACACACACACACACACACACACACACACACAGTGAAGACTTACATTATCCAGGTTAATGATTCTCCAGTCAGGGTGTCTGTCGACCAGTGAACACACAAGATGGGAGCCACTGGAGGAAGAAAGAGGGATGCAGCAGATATAAGACCCCATGTCCCATTGTGCCCTGTCCCACTATCCTCTTTGTCTCAAACTACAATACACATCTACGTCAGTAAAGAATCATACTGTACACACTTACGCTCCAATATTGTTTATTTCTATGCAATTTAATAATAATATGAATTTTAAGCTTGTAACTTATAACTTGTAATATCTACAAGTTGTGGCCTTTAAAGGCCCTAAGTCTTGTCTGTTGGGTGTGTGTGGGTTTGATATTAGTCCTGGACAAATTAAGAGCTTTTCTTTTTTGTTCCACTTTCTCTCACTTACTACTTGCAATGAATGACCTCATTGATGGAGAGCTGTGCTTAATTTCATTTGTGCTGTACTTTGTTATTCTAGACTTCACACGCTGATTATGAGTTAATAACAACAACAACATATCTTGGACATAAGAAAACATTAGCTCCGAGGCTGCACACACTCAAACATATTAAATACAGTAAAGTAAAAACGCGTAGAACAAGACGTGTTGAAGCAGCAGTGAATATGAATACAGTAGAATATACTGTACATATAAACATGACAGAGGTCTGGTTTTAAAGTGACACTCACATGAATCCGGAGCCTCCGGTCACCAGAACAGTCCGGTTGAAGTCCATCCTGTGTGTCAGGTCACATTCTAGTCTCCTACTGACGCAATCACACTTTCACTCCTTCCCACCAGGTCGTGTTTCCTGTCATTTCTCACCTGAGAGAACACAACGCTTCTGTTACCCTCCACACGCACAAGTACGCAGTGTAACGTGCGACAGCGGCGGTCTGTTTTACGGCAGTGTTGACACGTTGAAAATGGGCGGGGCATTTGGGCGCAAGCGGACGAGCTTCTCCTCTCTGATTGCCCCCCCCCCCCCCCCCCATTTCCGTGTGACGTGTCAAAATAAGTGCCCTCTGATTGTGTGAATCCCAAATCACTCAAAACTGTCAACGGGCAGGGTGGTTCTGTCAAGTGAGCTACAGTAGCCACGTATTGTGCGGAAGGTTTTTTCAAAATAAGGGTGTACATCATTTTCTCAAAATGTACTGTGAGTAACATATTCCCTGGTTTGCACGTCATATATTGCTATTAAAAATTAATTTTCTCAAGTTCGATTTTGAGGCACTTTCACATTTGAATGTGAAACCTGAATATTATTTATACAGCCGACGGCTTTTATTTGAGAGCAGGAACGCCTGAGTTCCGGTCGTGACCCTGGGTTAGTTGGTCCAACTTGACGCCGCTGGGCTGCATCTGGCTGTCGTGGCTCATTGAATCGATGATCGGACGAGTTGTGAGTCGATAACGTTGAAAGTGACCCGCGGGACAAATGGCGCATGTTCTGGCCGCGCTCGTGGCCGCGGTGCTGCTCGGTTCGGAGGCCTGCGGGAAGACGGTGACGGGACTTTTTAGGAGCGACGCGGCGCGACAGCAGAGCGGCCAGTTCATCACTAAATTCATGTACCAAGGTAACTGAGGTGGTGGTGCTGCTGCTGCTAACGTGTCACATCAGCACCGAGTGTATTGATATTATACTGTCTGTGTGAACATGTTGATATTGATAGATCATTTTATTTATCCTGTTCTCCAGCCTGATGGGTGTTAGCCTGCACTTCATCAGTAGCATGTGTCCAAATGCCAGTGGATATTATTATTCTAAGCATCTTCCCCAGTGAATGCTACAGGAATATTTAAGCAAACTTTCTGTGGGGTCAGGGGTCAAATCCACTCCTCACTGAGCTGGTGACGTCAGCAGGGTGGATGCTTGCTGCAGGATTGGTTAGTTAAAAAAATTGTGTTGAGCCATTGATCTATGGTTGATCTAAGTTTAGTTGAGGCTCACATCATTTGGATTCTGCTTCTCTTCGAGCATGTGACCGCGCAAGAGTCAGGCTGCTCTCCTATCTGATTTCTTTTTTTTTTCTTAAGTCCTCCGGCCCCTGAAACCTCAGACTTCAGTGTGTTCAACCTCAGAAATATTCAGTTTGCAGCATATAAACCAGAGATCCTCACATCTGACGAAGTTGGGACCAGAGACTGGTTGGAATTAATTTATTAACCCATTCAGACCTTTGATCCTGAATTTTTGAAGTCAATGGGCCCATCCATTCATCTCAAGGCCCCACTAAATTGATCTGGCAAATCTGGGACGAGGTTGTGTTCGAATATAAGATGAAGATCTGTCTTGGGTAGAGGAAGACAAATGTTGACGTGACATACAAAGTCCAATGTCACATAGAACGCCAGCAGAATTGAAAGTATGACTTTTTTACATAAACTTTATTGTAAGTAATTATAAATAAATGTAAACATTACATATACACAACAATTAAATATATAGAACTTGAAATGAGAAAATAAACATGTTTCCGGCCTCTCGTCTCTGTATAGGTGATAATGGTTTGTTGGTGTGTCGCCTGGAAAACACTGCTCTGGCCACGGAGAAGGAGTCCAGACTGCTGCTGTACCACGATGTGGACTCGGACCTGGACAACCTCAGCTGCACGGAGCGGCTCGCCAGAGCCTACCTCTCCAGTAAGGAACCGGCCGTGCCGCTCACCTCTGATGCGATGCACATGGTGGATTGGTGTATTCCTCTGACTCCTCTGCTCTCTTTCCTCCACGTCGTCTCGCTCTCCTCTCCTCATCCTTCCTCATCCTGTTTTCAGTTCCTCTCGGTCAAGAAGAGCACAACCAGACAATGCCTCGCCAGTCCTCCCCGACAGCCTGGCGGGCCCTGTACGCGGATAGATACACGTGTCAGGTAACAGCATCTTCGCGGATGAAACAAGCCCCTCCGCTCGTTTCAGGTTGTAACGCTCGCTGACTCTTTTCCCGTCTGTCTCTCGTGCAGGAGAGTGCAGTGATCCCGTCTCACGCTGATCTCAGCTTCACCGTCCTGCTGTTCAATGCAGACTCGGCTGGAAATCCTCTGGAGCACTTCAGTGCAGAGGAGGCAGGTCAGACATCGCGGACGCTCCCACCGCCACGGTCCGATGGGCTGTCGGTGTAATGCAGCCGAAATTTCCAGGCAGGAAGTGTAAATTTAAAAACCCCTCATCGTCTTGACGTTCTCTCCGACAGGTCTCCACAGTTTCTACTTCCTGCTGCTGCTGGCCTACTTCATCGCCTGCTGCATCTACATCCAGCCTCTGCACCAGGCCCTGAGGAAAGGAGGCCCCATGCACACCGTCTTCAAAGTGCTCACCACAGCGCTGGCGCTGCAGGGCTGCTCTGCACTCTGCAACTACATCCACTTGTCCAGGTCGGCTTTTTTTTCAGCACATCGTATTTGACTGCCCTTGAATAAATATGGAGAATATGAAATAATGCAGCGGTGTTTCCCGCTCCCTCTTTGTGTGCAGGTATTCTCGAGACGGTGTCGGTATTCCTCTGGTGGGCAGCCTGGCAGAGTGTGAGTTCCTCTTTCTCAAACACACACTTTTCTTCCCGTCTATGTTTGTATATCTGCTTCTGAAGTTCGAGGGGACTCTTTCGGTTCTTGTCCCGGTGCAGTCTGGGATATGGTGTCCCAGGTGTCCATGCTGTACATGATACTGAGCCTGTGTGTGGGCTGGACTCTGAGTCGAGGCAGGAAGCCCCAGGCCAGACCTCTGCAGTGGGAACACTCTCCAGCCTCCACGGCCGTCGCTGTCGGCGGCGTCGTTACGCAGGTACGCAGGAACACAAGCTTCATTAGAGTAAGTATTTAAGGCTGATAATGCTTTTTGAACTCTGATCCTGATCTGATTTTTTTCTTTCAGGGAGCGCTGCTGCTGTGGGAGCAATACTCTGAGTCAGGCGGTGAACATCACAGCTATCACGCCCAGCGAAGTTTGGCAGGTGTCCTCCTCATGGCTCTCAGAGTCTTCCTGGCCCTGCTGCTGGCCTCCGTCCTCTACCAGATCATCGCCACCGAAAGGAGCACACTTAAGAGAGACTTCTACCTCACCTTCGCCAAGGTGAACTGCACCTTTCACAAGCCCCCAGCCTGAACAAACATTCCCCCGCGGCTCCTCATGGTGGTCGTGTGGTTTTCCGTTGCAGGGTTGCTTCCTGTGGTTCCTCTCTCACCCGGTCCTCGTCCTCATGTCCGTTATCTTCAACGAGCACCAGAGGGGGAAGGTCTGAACACACACACACACACACACACACACAAAACAATATTTTAGCAGAAGCACCAACGTGAAGTGACAAAACAGTTTGGGTTTGTGATTCTAGGACCGGTTGGGTGACCTTTGGCACCACGTTGACGGTCTACAGTCCATGCGGAGTCATAACTCTCGACTGTGTCTCCTCTTTCTGTAGGTGGTGACTATCGGTGTGATCCTGTGCCAGTCCATCTCCATGGTGATCCTCTACCAGCTCTTCCTCTCTCGCTCTCTCTACTGGGAGGTCTCCTCTCTCTCCTCGGTGTCTCTGCCGCTTACCATGTCCAGGGCGAGCCAGAGGGGGCGCTACTGAGCACATCCGCTGTTGCGCTTTTTTTCGGGGGAGAACACGCTATGACACAGAGGCTTCTCCTCCCTGCACCCCCCACCCTGCCGGAGGAGGGAGTAAGAAGACGAGGAGCGCTGCTCCTTCGCTGTTCACGGCTTCCTGCGAGAATAACCGTGGACACTAGCAAGTAAGTTCGCAGGAAACAATAGCACGGGTCAGAGAATGAGCAGATGATGATACTGACAGCAACACCCTACCTCTAAGTGACAGATGATTTCTGACAGTGCTGGGAAGGAGGCAAAGGTTTTACTAGACCACTCCGATGAAGAGGCATGAGGCTTTCAACTGGTGTCTCGTGCTCTCCGCTACATTCTGGATGTCTCAACCTGACAGCTGACGTACAACTTCAAAGGACAGGAACAAGAGGACTGAGGAGGATGGATCGCCAGCGTCACCATTTTGAGGATGCGTCTGCTGGTGAGGTAGAAGTCAACAATGGAGGATCTACACGTGAGCGTGCAGAAGGAAACGACGGTTGTTTGGAGCTGAGAACCTGCACTTTTTGAAATGATATAAACTGTGTAGCTGGAGACGCACTGCATGACTTATCCTATTATATATGTTCTCATGTGAAAGAAGCAGATCAGGTTAATTCATATTCTTCCCCTGAGTTATGATGATACACTTGAATATGAGCCTTTGCGGTTGGTTTGTTCATCACAAAATGTGCAATCTGATCCATCTTTGTTTTCTGGTTTGCATCGCAAACGTATGTGTTCTGTGCTAAATGTACCCTTCATATGGGTGAAGGAGAACGCATACTCTATAATTTTTATTTTATCCCACAATGACAATCTCGTTATACTTTGACAACAGCAAAATATGAAGCCTCTGGTTGTACTGTGTGAATATTATATCATGAATTTTATTTGAAAGAAAACAGAAGTGTACAGTCACCCTTCTTCTTGAGTTTCCATATATTACAAGTATTTATTATCTGTAACCTGGGGAAATATGAACACTGTGATCATGACAGCTGTAACAAGGTAATTGTAAGGTAATAAAACACATACCAAAGCAAAGTAAATGGATCTGAACCTAAAATATCGCAGTCATTGGGACATTTACTTTTAAGGATTTTTGATGCAGATCACTGTGACCGTGGCACACATTTAAACTCCCTGTCGAAAGCACCCTAGTACTGTAGATTCTGATCCATCCATCAGGAGGCGTCTGGTTGGAATCATATCCTGCTTATTTTTGCAGCATGACGATGAGGCCAGATGATCTGGTCCCTGATGTCGACATCATGGAGTCCGTCTGGGAGTCACGAGAAGAGACAGAACAACCGAGAGGAGAGCCCATGCTGTTTAAAAGAAACGGATGGGCACACCAAATGATTTTTATGAAGTTCATTAAAAATCAAACAATATTAATGGCATTATTTTTTAATGTGTCTAAAACACTGTAAAGTTCCATTCCGTTGGTTGATAAAAAAAAAAGAAGAAGCTGCCTTGCAATCTGCCCGGCAACTCAAATTCAAGCTCGTCCTGAGATCAGCAACTCAATCCGGGTCCAAACGAATCCTGCCGATTCCAAACCTTGTATCTACCGGCGACGCTAAAAGAAAATGGAACATCGTCACGAACAGGATTCGAACCTGTGCGGGGAAACCCCATTGGATTTCGAGTCCAACGCCTTAACCTCTCGGCCACCGTGACTGTCCTTTACTGCTCTGAAAACCCCTATTTCTACCGCTTGCAGGAAAACCTTTGTATCGTTGATATTAATCTGCTATTGTGAATTATGTTTCCAGTGTTTATGCTTTATGTAAAGCTTCATCATACACGCCAGTGAAATACTCACGCAGCAGAGGCAAATTATTCGATGGCAAAACCAATCCTTTAGCGAATCCGCCAACGTCGGTTGATGGCGTCGTGATTTGATATTTGAACATGAGATGCAGGCATAGATTTACTAAGGCGACGTTTTAAAGTTTTTAGCAATAAAAAAGCAAGTGGTGGAACATATATTATTTATTTTCAAGTGCATAGGTGTGTGTGCTGTCTTCCCTCACGCCGATGAAAACATTTGAGCTTGTCGATCGGTTCACTTTACCAGCATTACATTTTTGATTTAACTTTCTTTTTTTCACTCAGTCAAATTGTGAAACTCAAAATAAATGAACAGACGATGGATTCATAATTGCAGATGTATTGTGTCTGAACACAAACAGAAAACCTGTTTAACCCGAAAAAGAAAATCAAATACTGAATTATCAAATCTGATAAAATAAAATAATTTAAAAAACAGTAATTCTCAAGTATGTTTCAGGTTGTTTGGACTTTAAAAATAGTTTGTGTTACAGAAACAAACTTCACCCCTGTGGCCTCAAACTTGGTACGTTCCAAGTCGCCCGCCACCTTTTTTTCCTATACGTTCAATCGGAATCCTCCACTTCCTGATTTCCAGTCGTCACTTCCGCCAGGAGCCGGCGAATGGGGAACAAACATTTGGTGAGAACATCTTCAACTTTAAATGTGTAGGTGCAGATTTTTCACTGATCAAACTGTAATGAAGGGAAGCTGAAGTGATGTCATACTGACAGAAGAAGTTAATGTGATGAGATCATTCACACTGACCTGATGACCAGATTTTTTTTTTAGATGTTGCAGCCAAGCTTTAATATTAAACTCAGAAAATTAAGACTGCATCCGGGGTAAAGAATGATGAAAAAAACAACTGTGAAACATAGTTTGGCTCTCAGAGATAGAATAACTTAAGAATCAACAAATGTATCAGATTCATTTTGTTATGTTATCATCACTATAAGTGCCATCGGTGTTTGGGATCTAGAGGCAAACAACTGTATAAAAAACTCCAACACGTTCAGCTCGTAATTGTGAAAAGAAGCTGTGTTTTTGAGTTGTTAAATAAACAGTACAAGTGTACAATACATTTAACATTAAAATGTGGTTACATGGTGCAGTCAGAATAGCTCAAAAGAAATACATGCACACGAGTACATCCACAGACCAATGTGACTGTAAAAAAACGTATAAAGTTAAACTTATTTTGATCAAGGTGGATGAATGTTAAGAAACTTTGTTTAGTATATTGCGAGGAAAAAGTTTTGTCAAATTAAAAACAGACTCTAACCAGAATCCTCTTTGCTCCTCCAGGTGGCGCTCCGGAGTTTACGCCTGCTGTGCTCCACCATGAGCCTGACCCTGTGCAGGAATGTCAAGCATCTCCGCCGTTCTATTCAACCGGACCAAGGAGCTCGACCTCCGTGATGAAAGTGTTCACGTATGAGATCATAAAAAACACAAGTCCTGTCGTGAAGCCTTTCCTGTGTGTTAGAGATGGTCTATGGATTAATATTTAACGTTAAAATGCGGTCACATGGTGCAGTCAGGATAACTCTAAATGATTCATGCCTACATGTTCTTCCGCAGACCAATATGAATATTAAAATGTATATAGTTTAACTTTTTGATCAAGGTGTACTTTGTTGTTTAGTATATTACGCTACTTCCCCTTGTGTCGAAACTTTGTGAAGAAAAAGTTTGTCTTGGCATACATCCCAAAAAAAATATTTTTCTTCACAAGATGTCTTTGTGGAAAGGAAAGTAAAGGTATTATTATAATAGTAGTTTATAAAAAATTGTGTTGTCTGCTTTGTAACTTTTAACTAACTTTTTTCTCTGCTTTTTTTCAGATCTTTGAGCATACAAATTGTAAACAACCTTAAAATTGAACTACAGTCCCCCTCTGCATCATTCAAAGCAAAGCACATTTAGACCTGTTGCTTTGTACGATGCAACAGAGGGGGACTGCAGTTCAATTTTAAGGTTGTTTACAGATAAAAGTTTAGTATAACCCCCTACTTATCTTTGTCTCCTATCTATAACCCCCTACTTATATTTCTCCCGAGGGCCAGGGGGGCTGACGTTCCCCCCGGCATTCTCATCCGCAACCTCTCTGGACCTCCCCCAACCGCAACCTCTAGGAGCCCCCACCAACTCCATCTGCCCCCAATATCACCTCCATCATCCTGTTAATACACAGATCCTGTTAATATACACAACCATGTTAATATACACACCTTCAGCAATCTTTCCGTGGTCCCTCCCGACCGTCATCTCCGTTCACAGCTCTCTCTCTCTCTTTACCGAGCGGCATTCGATTTTTCACTTTGAAAAGGACACGCATACACCGGAGGCCTTGAACGAATGAAAAGGAAGTTGCATTGGCCGGGAATCGAACCCGGGCCTCCCGCGTGGCAGGCGAGAATTCTACCACTGAACCACCAATGCTTGTCATGATTTCACATAAGTCTGTTTAAATTGCGCCCCCGGTGGCTGCAGCAGGGGAAGTCAACTGGATCTTCCTTCTCCATATCAGCAAATGAGAAATGGGCTACTGAGAAAAGTCAAATCACACCGTAATCGCATTTAATCGCCACTTAGCTCTCCCTAGTGGTCAATGGGACTTACAGCTGACTTTGAAATGTGTAATTCACGGGTCGACAACTTGTATATTGGAAATTCAGTTGCACAACTGTCGCATTTTTAGGCTGGCATTGGGTATCTGTTTCCTATCAGTGTGTTACGGGCACCGAGCGGAGTGAACTGTCTCTTTGAATCATCTTTTGTCAACACCCACATGGCAAACACAGTAACACCTCTGGGTTCACAAGTGGACTCAACTCTACCACCTACTGGTGCACACTTCACTGTTCCCTATGACAAGAGCAACCCTGTTGAAACGAGGCTGGAGCCAAAAGTATCATGAGGCCAGAAGACTTGAATAACTTCAAATTACACAAAAACAAATATACAGTGCTTGTGATGATAATGAAAAAACTTTTGCAACAGTTCAAAATTAACAGAGTGGAATTATATGAGTCACTGTGCAGTTAAGTTAAGAATACGTAGGTTTTAAGTAAAACAAACCATAATGTGTAGCACAACTAGGGTTATATTTAAAGAATTCAATCGTATTTTGGCACCAAGGTGTAATGCATCAAGCTGAAGAGGTTGTATGATGTGCAATAGAGGACCATATTATAGTGTGGGTATTTAATGATATGTGACGGGGCACTACTGTAGATGATGAGATCTGATACTTCTACACACCACATACGACCAGGTGGATCACAGGTGTTTTTATTGAGTAAATTCCCTGCAACACAGTGCAAAACAGTGGAATGACGAAGAGAATGGGTCTTGGGATCACAGTCTCAGTGCAGGTCTATCGGCAAATCACAGTATATGCACTGCTGTTGTACCAGCAGAGGGCGCAGTTGCGCTATTGTTGCATTCATTTAACTCCGTCATCTTATACTCTGTTACAGAGACGCCTGTTTCAATTTCATCTGTTTAAATTTGTTTTCATTTATTCATGACTTTTTAATGGGAATTTTTTTCCATTGAGGACCAATAATAACAGACAGTGATGACTCCAAACATGGGCACTCTTACTCTCTGGCATCAGTACAGAGGAGCCAGAGCTTCTCCACAGTCAGGACAAATGCCCCACTGATCCTGCACAGTTCCAACTCAACTGTATAAGACTCTAGAAACCAAGCTGCAAACAGAGACATAGCCAGAGACACTGAAAGCAAAGAAGAAGTATGAAGCAGCTCCTGACAGTGATGCTCAGTTTGTTTGGTGGAGAAGCAGTCTCTGAAAAGATAGACAAAAAACAAACAAAAAAAGAAAATGGTGAAAGCACAATGTACATTAAACTTTCTATAATCAGACAGTGAGGTTTTACACATTTACAAGTAGTGTTACAAATGTAAAGTAATTGTTAGACCTGATTCTGTTTATAGGGAGAAGAGAGAGTGGCAGTAAAGAACAATGCTGTTACGATACGATTTAACCCTCCTGATGTGCTGGGACAGTAATAATGTGAATTAACATTTCATGCTGAATCACCTCCCTTCATGCACACGTATTTCCCATCTTTGTCTTACTCGACAGAGGCGTTCAAGGGCCCTAACAACAGATTTGATTGTAACATGGTTTCCACTGCTGATCCCTTCACCCTGTCGCTTGGGATTTTAGAGATTTGCACAAATTCATTCACACGAGCAACATCAAATTTGGTGTGCCATCTCAAGACCTGTGGGATCAAAAGCTTGAGTTTACACCACTGCCCCTTGCAGTGATGACGTGGAGAGGACGTGGTGATCTTCGAGATGAAACAGGAAGTTGCTGCTGATCAGAGGTACATGATGTTTCTCCATGATGTGGGACGTTCCTCTGCCTTGCATGTCAAACGTGCACATGTGTGCGGGGGCCCTGCTCTCAGCTGCCTGTCACTGAAATCACATGTAATCGTCACTTAGCTCCCCCTAGTGGTCAATGGGACTTACAGCTGTTTTTGAATCGTGTCACTGATCAGAGTAACACACATTGAGGACGAGTCAAGAGATTTCAATTGTGAAACTGTTAATTAATGAACAGACGGTAGACTAAGGACTGCTGCTGTGTTGTGTCTTGTTTTGAACACAAACAGAAAACCGGAAACCAGAAATCGGAAATAAATGAAAAGGAAGTTGCATTGGCCGGGAATCGAACCCGGGCCTCCCGCGTGGCAGGCGAGAATTCTACCACTGAACCACCAATGCTTGTCATGACCTTATATAAGTCTGTTTAAATTGCGCAGCAGGGGAAGTCAACTGCATCTTCCTTCTCCATATCAGCAAATGAGAAATGGGCTACAAAGCAAAAAAAATGAAAAGGAAGTTGCATTGGCCGGGAATCGAACCCGGGCCTCCCGCGTGGCAGGCGAGAATTCTACCACTGAACCACCAATGCCTGCCATCCTTATCACATAAGTCTGTTTAAATAGCGCCCCCCGGTGGCTGCAGCAGGGGATGTCAACAGTTAATATCCATGAACTATCCAAATGTTTCCTTTGAGGAGATATCCAGCAAATACATGAAATATTTTACAATACAGCTTCTGGCATAACATTTTACTGCGACAAAAAAGGGACAATGAGGGTAAATTTTATTTGAGTCAGACTTTAACCCTTCCATTAGTTTAATGGTTGTACTTTTACCAACCCTTTGCTTGCTGGACCCAAAGAGCGTACGCAGTATGGTGAAGCGTACCGACTAGGAAATTGGAAAAAAAATGAAAAGGAGGTTGCATTGGCCGGGAATCGAACCCGGGCCTCCCGCGTGGCAGGCGAGAATTCTACCACTGAACCACCAATGCTTGTCATCATAATATTGAATACTGTTAAAATAGCGCCCCCAGTGGTTGCAGCATGGGAAGTGAGCATTCTCCAGGTTGACAAATGGGAAATGGGCCACCAAGAAGTCAAACCACATGCCTCAAAATATACACAGTTAATAACCATCAAATTTCAGTAATTTAGCAGAATTCTCCAATATTTTATATGATGTTATTATGAATTGAAACTCATTCATGACACTGAAAAACAAGCGAAAGTAGATTTATTGGAGAAAGCCGAATGTGTTGCTGTGACTGGGGATCATTGGACCTCGGTCAGCAATACAAATTTTGTTGTTGTGACTGCACACATTATTGACGTCACTGACAGGGAATGGCATCTTAAGTCTTTCGCCCTAACCGTGCAGAAGACGACCACCAGGCACTATGCAGCAGTTTCTCTCTGTGGCAGAAGCCTGGGGAGTTCAACAAAAGGTCACCACAACTGGAACAGACAGTGCCCATGATCGCTGCAGCCAGACAGCTCCCATTTGTGCATATGCCATGTGTTGCTCACATTTTGCAAAGAACCATCACTGTTTGCCTCAGTGACAGTGGGTTTAATGATACGCTGGCAAAATGTCACAAAATAGTGGGTCATTTTAAACACAGCCCTGCTAATACAGAGGAACTACACCAGGAGCAAACAGCACTTGGGCAAAAAAGAGAGCCACTTATACAGGACGTTTCCATAAGGTAAATTCGACGCTGTATATGATCTCTCATCTCCTGAAGAACCCAGAAACAAAAGCTAACCATGCTGACTACAACGGAGTGGGACAAACTACAGAGGCTTGCGACCATCCTTGAACCATGCAGGTAAACCCACCTACACCTTGAACTGTTTAATATGATTTTTCACTAGTTGGCATCTTTTCCTTTTAAGAAGCTTTTTGAATTGA
Organism: Scophthalmus maximus; assembly: GCF_022379125.1. NCBI lineage: Eukaryota > Metazoa > Chordata > Actinopteri > Pleuronectiformes > Scophthalmidae > Scophthalmus > Scophthalmus maximus. Next base: position 3,352,625 of record NC_061516.1, read on the forward strand.
CTATTGTTTTGAAAATAAATCCACACTAGCATTATGTCGGGTAGGTTTTCTAGTTTATCACCAGGGCAGAATACCTGGACAGGTCAGGGAACCAACGTGGAACCCTTCTCCTGCAGTGCGAGCTGTAATGTGACAGGCTGTGAGTGCGTCAACCTGGATCACGGGGGATGAACAGTAGCACAACAACACTCTTCACCCTAATTCTGTCTTTTCTGTCTGTCTGAAAAAAATAATCGCGCAGACTATATGGGTGTTTTCAGGGTGTTTTTTTTTTTTTCAGCAGTGCAATAACTTTATCATCTTCTTCAGGAAAATAGTCGTCACCATCTGCTCTCTTAGGACACCATCCGCAGGATGAAACGCTCCACCTGTACCCTGGACCCTTTTCCTACAGCCCTGGTAAAATCCAACGTCCCTCCAGGCTGGATATGTTCCATCTGATCTCAAAACTGCTGTCATCAGACCCCTCCTCAAAAAACACACCTTAGACCCAGAAATCCTCGCCAAATAAAGGCCCATTTCCAACCTCCCATATCTGTCCAAAGTGCTGGAAAAAGTATTCGCCGCACATCTTCAGGACCACATTAATTCTCACTCCCTATTTAAGAAGTTCCAATCTGGCTTCCGTTCCGCCCACAGCACCGAAACAGCCCTGGTCAGAGACACAAACGACCTGCTGATGGTGGCTGACACTGGATCACCATCGCTCCTGATCCTTCTGGATCTGTCTGCAGCTTTTGACACGGTTGACCATAACATTCTCTTTCAGCGCCTCAAACAACCATCGCACTCTCTGACTCCACCCTGAGCTGGTTCCAGTCCTACCTGTCTGGAAGAACAGAATACGTCTCCTTGGGAGGAGCAAAATCACAAACACACACTGTCACACTGTCACTGTGGAGAACCCGAGGGTCGGTTCTCGGCCCCACTCTGTTCACCCTCTACACTCTTCCCCTTGGCCTCCTCATCAGCCAGCATGTAATATCATTCCATTGCTACCCTGATGACACACAGTATTATTATTATTATTAACTGAAGACAAACATGTTTTTTTTTTAAGTGTGAAGGACCTGCTATGTGCAATTTATGAACTTCATTTTGTAGATAATGTAGCATACAATTGCTTTTTAATGATTTAATGAGATAATGTAGCATGCAATTGCTTTTTAATGATTTAATGATTTTTTTTTTATGATCAACATTGTTGTTAGTTCAGGAAACAGAATGTGTGCGGGGGAAAAAAAGCTAGCGCCCAACGTGGGGCTCGAACCCACGACCCTGAGATTAAGAGTCTCATGCTCTACCGACTGAGCTAGCCGGGCTAGCTCTCACTACGAAGGCTAACGATTATAAAGCCTGTTGCACAATGGTTAGCATATGTATTTGTTTCCTGTTTGCTAGCATATGGAGGGAACACCGATCTCCTGGCACTTGAACATAAAAAAACACCATGTGCTCACCCCGCAACTAACGCAAAAACAATGAGAAGCAAAACACTTGCCCCGTGTGAGGCTCGAACTCACGACCTTCAGATTATGAGACTGACGCGCTGCCTACTGCGCCAACGAGGCAGACAATTCCAACTTCACAGGTTGTCTTTACATAGATACTACTACAACATGTCTTACACAGATAGAATTAGACAAAAGAAGTTAAATACTGAAAAGGAGTAAATTGGTTGTACTTCCCCTAAATGTCCACCTCACACACGCTCACACACACACACACATGCACCGGTTGAAAAACAACACTCTTCATGTACTTCTCCTGGCTTCAGTGTAACAGGGCTATACTGACTCAATACTGAGTCTTGCAATATATGGAGTACAACTGTTGAAAATACATTGAAAAAATTAAGAATTTATTTAGAATTTTCGAATTAAATTAGAATTTCGGATTCTTATTCATAGTAAATATATATAGCTTATTTTATTTAACTTCAAACATTTTGAAATTAAAGTCGGTTGACTAAAGTAAACGTTGTAGATCTTTATTTGTCCAGTCGAACTGCAGCGCCCCCTGGCGGCTAATAAGTGTTAGCAGGCCTAATATGGCTGCGACGTTGACCAACGATCGAGCGGCCAATGCCGCGACAGCGTCAGATTCTGACGTAAAGTTACTGCCTTAAACATTGTAGAACAATTTCCACAAAGTTGATACCGTTTCTTGGATTAACAGTTTTATCAGAATTCTCAATAGCACCACAAACACCTCCTTTTTACAATCGGGACCTGTCGAGGTAATCACCACTCGCAACATTCCACAACATACTTTCCACTGTGGTGCATGAATTATTTTTATGTTTTGAGTTTAAACGTTGCTCTTTAACTCCTCCAAACACAAACCCACCGTTAATATTTGGCTGGGAAAATAGTCGCGGTTCGGCCAGCATCCTGCACAGCCTCAGGTTGTCGGGAGCGGGTCAGTTTACTCACTGCGTCGCCGAAAGTTGCTGACACACACGAGACGTGTCGCTCCTCGACACAAACTGACAATAACACGAGCGGTTCCGTCAGTTAAAGTTAAATCTAAAAAAAAAAAACTCGTCGACTGTCGTCGAGTAGTTCGAAGACACGATGCTCCTGCATGATGAGTCCGTGAACTCTCCCCCAGACACCGAAGCGCCTTAAATTAAGAGGCGGCCAATGGGAGAAGAGCTGCGACATGCAGCAGCGTCACGTGGTGTTGACATCCAGCTGGTGAACAGACACTTCAAACGATGCTTCACCTCTGTACCACTGTAATGTATCTCAGTAAATGTGAATACTTGCCAATATTCCTACTTTTCAATGATAGCAAACTCAACATTTGGGCCTTTTTCCCCCCCAACAAAATACATCTAAAAATACTAACTTGGTCTTCAAATTTTTTTTGACATGTCATAAACGGAACAATCTGTAATATTATCTGTGGAAAAAGTGTGTGGATCCAAAGGTCTGGTGACGACAATCACTCCGGGGTGTCAGGCGAGAGTGCAGCAGTCAAAGGAGGGATGCGCGTCCAGTTCCTGAGTTTCCTGAGTTTAGACTGTTTATCCAGGTGCATTCCAGCATGCAATATGCTAAATCCATCACAGTTCCTGTATATATTGTATATAATCCAAAGAAGAAGGAGAAAATGATAATCCTGAAGAAAGTCCAGAAGAGAGTCTCTCAGTCTGATGAGGGTGCAACACCACCTATATGCAATGAAAATCCCAGATCAAAGGAGTGTGTGTGTGTGTGTGTGTGTGTGTGTGCGCCTTTGATCCTACAGGGATTGTGCGATAGGATGTGAATTGAAACGAAATATGGCGTCAGATTTATTGTCGAACTGCTGACACAATAGATATTGCATAATTTTGAGGGGTCAGGAGGCAAAGGTTGGGAAAATGATTTGGAACGTCATAAGCACATCTTGTCAATATGCAATATTTAGCCTGTATCTGGTGACTACAAAGGCAAACATCGCTTTTCAGAAATAAAATTGCTTATGTAGACTGAATCTTGAATGACTGAAGTTTAGTAAACGACAAGGTAAATCTGCCTTGAAGTTGAAGATTGGCCAACACATCGAGCACAGATGTTGCATCAGGTTGGAGTGGCGTAAACTTATATGACAGTAAACAACAAGGGTTACAGCAGCTGTGGTTCCTGTTGTAATAATGATGGGAACGGGTGAACCCGGTTGCCTGTTTCAACATCATCACCAACTTCTCATTGTGAACACAGCCGCTGTCAGAGCCAGACCTCTGGATACCCTCCGCTCTGTCCCAGGATGTCTCTCCTGCAGGGTGTCCTCTCCTGGGTCCTCAGCTGGGCCGGCCTCTGTCAGATCATGGCCGTGGTCGGCATAGGCCTGGTTGCCTTGGTGGCGGTTTGGATGGCGAGGCTGTTGGCGCGTCACGCCTGGTACACGCACAGACTGTCCTGTTTCTGCAGGCCACATGCAGACTCTTGGCTGATGGGCCACATGGGCCAGGTAGGACAAACACACACTGACACAAACAACTAGTCTAATTTATCAGTTGTATATTGTCATCACGATGAAAGACACATCAGGAAACGTATATTGATTTCTCAGTGACACAGGATGTGCTTTGTGCTGCAAAATATTACCAGATTACAGAATGTCCTCTTTTTCGATACCATTCTGCATGAGAAGTCGGCAAAGCAATGAAACTTCGACCTACCAGAACCTTCAAATCAGACAGAGTTCATCCAACTTTAAAGGACATTATTCAATGTTACAAATGAAATCACATGTAATATTTACTGATTTAAAAACGAAATAATTGATATCTTTCTGTCTCAGATGCAGAGCACGGAGGAAGGTCTCCTCCAGGTGGACGAGCTGGTGCAGACGTACAAACACTCCTGCAGCTGGTTCCTCGGTCCTTTCTATCACTTTGTCAGAGTCTTCCACCCAGACTATGTCAAACCTCTACTAATGGCATCAGGTAGGGTTACACACCATCAGCAAAATTAGATATGGTATCCCCGGACCAGTAGAAGTGTTAACTGGAGTTACCTCAGCGTTAAAACCACCTTAATTTAATGCTCGGTGTTTTGTTTTTTCCTTCTCTGTCCATTTCGTCCTCACTCCTTTATTTCTTCAAGCCAGCATTACAGTGAAAGATGAGCTCATCTATGGCCATCTGCGTCCATGGCTTGGTGAGTCAATTTTTTTTTAGTTTTTTTAAAAAGAATTTTTTTTTTTACAGTTCAGTCGTAAACAGCAGCAGTTGCATATTTCACAACACTCAAGGAAACGACAAAGCAGTCGAATGATTTCTAAGTCTGAACAGGACAACACCATGTGTGTCACCATTTCCTCTTCAAAATTCCAGTTTACTGTCATCCTCACTTCCAAACCGTGTCCCTCTCATGTGCCAGGACGGAGTCTGTTGCTAAGCAACGGGGAGGAGTGGCTTCGCAGGAGGAGGCTGCTGACTCCAGTTTTTCATTTTGACATTCTGAAGAGCTACGTCGCCACGTTCAACACCTCAACCGACACCATGCATGTGAGACACACACACACACACACACACACACACACACACACACACACACACACACACACAGAGCTGCAGAATACACACAAGTGGTGTTGTGTATACATGAGTGACAGATTCTATAGCATGCATGGTCAATACTGATTTTACGTATCCATGACCGTGTAAAACTGTCCACCGTCTCTCTCCCCGTTTGTCTATCAGGGTAAATGGCGCTGCCTGGTGGCAGAGGGCAGAGCCAACATGGAGATGTTTGACCATGTCACTCTGATGACACTGGACAGTTTACTGAAATGTGTCTTTAGCTACAACAGCAACTGTCAGGAGTGAGGATGCCCACTCGACCACTTGACCATTTCTTCCACACGCCTATATTCAATTTGTGTCGTACTGTACTATTTTTTTTGAGAATGTTCTCCTTCCAGGTTGACCAGTGAGTACGTGTCAGCCATCGTGGAGCTCAGTGACCTGATAATAGACCGTCGCCTCAAGATTTTACACCACTGGGACTGGTTTTACTGGAAAACACAGCAGGGGAAAAAGTTCAAGAAGGCCTTAAGTGTCGTACACGGGTACAGTGCATGCACGAGTGTGACCTATTGACCTTTCTCACATTAAAGTAGCACAGTGTATCCTTTAGCACAGGTCTTTTACGTCCGGGTAAACTTGGTGTTTGCAGGTTCACCAGTGAAGTGGTTCAGAAGCGTCGCACCCTCATCAACCAGCAGACGGGGGCGGAAACAGATTTCACCACAGCGCCACAGAGAAGGAAGGATTTTTTGGACCTCATACTGCAGTCAAAGGTAGGAGAGAAGCATGGATGAATGAAAACAGACAGTGAGGGCAGGGACAGTGGTTGAAAAGATCCGGGGTGTTATGTATTATTGTGTTCGCAAAATATCTGGTGTGTTGCAGGATGACGACGGACTAGGCCTGACAGATGAGGAGATACAGGCGGAGGCAAACACCTTCATGTTCGCAGGTGAGGCAGTTCAAAAGCCGACTACATTACTTCGAGTAGCGAGGAGAAGACATATTATTTGAAATTATAATTTAAATGAAATCCTCAGGTCATGACACCACAGCCAGCGCGATTTGCTGGACCCTCTATAATCTGGCGCGCCATGCGCACTTTCAGGAGAAATGCAGGCAAGAAGTGATGGATCTGATGCAAGGACGAGACAGACATGCAATAGAGTGGTCAGAGAAAAAATAACACAAACACACACATGAAAAAAAACAAAAAAACTGACGCGCAGAAATGAAGATTCACTCATCTCTTTGTAAAAAAAAGGGAGGATCTGTCCAACCTCACCTTCACCACCATGTGCATCAGAGAAAGCCTCCGACTCCACTCTCCTGTGCAGGCCGTAACGAGGCAATACACCCAGGACATGGCGCTTCCAGGGGGCCGGACGGTTCCAGAGGGTGAGACGGACAGACTCTTAGCTTTTTTTAAAAAAGTTTCTTTAATAGATGTTAGAGGTTTAGACAGCTGAGCCTCTTCGTCATTTCTCGTAAATTCTCCCCAGGTGCCATTTGTCTGGTCAGTATTTACGGAACACACCACAACCCCACCGTCTGGACAAACCCCAATGTAAGAAATGAACGAAATTGATCTTAATTTGTATTTCCACTTTCATGCAGCTCTGTCATGTTCAAGCTGTGTGATTTACTCTCTGCCAGGAGTTTGATCCTCTTCGTTTTGACCCATCCAACACAAAAAAACGTCCGTCTCACGCGTTCATTCCCTTTTCTTCAGGCCCCAGGTACAGTGTCCTCAAGCAATCTACACTTTGAACCAAACCGAATAAGACCTGACATAGCTCAGAATGTGTTGGTTATTGTGTGTGTGTGTGTGTGTATTCACAGGAACTGTATTGGTCAGAAGTTCGCCCTGGCAGAGCTGCGAGTCGTTGTGGCGTTGACCCTGCTCAGGTTTCGCCTGACCCTCGGAGTGAACCCAGAACTCGGGACCAGCTCCGGGGGCATTCGTCGTGTCCCCCAGCTCGTCTTGCGGGCTGAGGGAGGCCTGTGGCTGCGGCTGGAGCCTCTGACGACACCCGGCGTGGAGGAACCATAGGCCGAAGCACTGTTTTAATCCATTATGTGCACTTCAGGGCCACCATGAAAGTCAGTTATGTTGGATATCAGCATTGAATAACTGGGACAAAGGAGTTTATGTTTAAAACGTATTGACTGTTTCACACCATGTAGAATGTCATTCCTATCTCTTTACATGTTTAATGTAATAATGCATAATGGGAAACACAATTTATTTTACATTTTACAAATGTTGAGAAGCTACTCTTCTCAACATTTGTATATTTTTGAGTGAGCCAGATAAAATAAGTTAAAAATTTGTTGTCTATGGGGTCAAATTACACGAAAGTATAACAGCAGCGTGACTCAAATGTAGCACAGACAGAAGGAATCTTAACATCACCAGATTTAACACCACTAATTTCTGCCTTAATAATCAAACAGCCATAATAATCAATCAAAAACTAAAGCACTTGAGTTTCAGAAGGGGGTGTATTTATTGGGCCTAAATGTGCTGTTATTAATTCATACAGCCAGTTTTTTTCCCTTTCAAAAAAAAGTACTGAGAGCAGTTTTGAAATTTTCTGGCTGCAGTAACAACATTTGGACAGTAGGTGGCAGATAAGTGCCGCATTTGGATTTAGCGTGGCATGTAAAATTATGATTTTTTTTTATTTTTAAAGACGCTGTTATCAGAAACTGTTATTAAACAGACACATCCACAGCGAACAGCCAACAATAAAGGCAGATTTATGAAAATAATTTTTTTATTGTAAACTCGCTGTGGGGGCGGATCTATGTTGGTTTCACTTTCACACCCCGAGCTGCTTTTTCCTTCACTTTTCACCAATGGAGGTGATTCGTTTTTCATTTTAAAGTTTGGATATTTCACCTGCAATGTTTTTAGCTTTTATGTGACAGCTGCTGCCATTGTGGTTTTCCACCCGCCCCACCCAGAATCATGTACATACTGTATTTAAGGTGGGGCAGGTTTTATTTCCTGTCGTCAACAGAGCCCCCATCCCCACCCCACCTTATAATTATTCCTAAGCATTTGCTTTCCTTAACATCTTAATATCCTATTATTATGACATTTGAAGAACACCGGGGAAAAAGATTATAGAGTGAAGCAAAATTTAATTGATTATATATATATATATATATTATTATATATCTTTTTTTTAAAGTAGACTAAAGATTAAAGAGATGGGTAAAAAGTAAGTTAACTTACATAAAAACGTACTAAAAACCAGGTCAGTGTTGAATCTGAATCCATAGAATATTTACGCTATACTAATGTAAATGACACACGAGACATTCGCTTTACAACCTGAGACTCGGGCGGGTGTTATTTTTTCCAGGTAAATTCACCTACTTAAACTTAATTCCTAAATTCATTACCTATAATATAACCAGAGTCCATTTAAAGGTGGTACCGAGAAGAAAATGGCCGCACTGAGCTTCTTTACGTCCTTGCAAACATGTTAGTACTCAAGAAGGAGGGCCTCATCCTCAAACCTGGCTCCGGTTTCCCCGTGAGCGACCCCATCGGCAGCGTCATGTGGAAAGTCGGTCCTGACATTGCCATCGAGTGGGAAGTATCTGATCCAGATGTTACTTACTATGGTCACTTCAAAGGTATATTTACCCCAGTTCAGCTTCACAGGGTTTTAAAACTGAACGGTACAATTGTCGCATAACAAATCATGGATGACGTTAGATTATCACGGAAAGTGAGAATCTAACATCATCCTTGTTTTGTTTTTTAAAGAGCGTGGGAGCCCGAACACCTCAAGTGGAGAGATGACAATCAGAGGACTGACTTGAAATGACAGCGCGCTGTACACACCGGAAATCAACAGCAAAGAGGCCACTCCAGCGCTCCTCACAGTCATCTGTAAGTCACACAGCGTTCGGTAAAGACAATTTTTGTTTATTATGAATTTTTTGAGGGGGAAATTAATTTTAGTCGTGTCACTTCGAACTAACAACAGCTCCTGTCCCTGAACCCACCGTCACTACGTCCTGTGACGAGGAGAAGGCCGGCTGCACTTTGACCTGTGAAGGGAACACCCGTCGCCTACAAGTGGAAGTCAGACGACACCGAGTTGACAACTGCATCAAAGGATCACCACGTGAAAAAGGTGTTGTCATGACGATCACGCTTGTCTTTGTGTCGCTGTGATTTCTGTAGATTGAGCCATTTGTCCCTCGACAAAAAATTGGGAATTATAGACATTTTATTTCATCTTGGGAAAACTAAGGGACTGTTTCATTAGTTTCTACTGTTTTACATGCAAAACATTTAAGAGAGAAAATAGTCATAGTGAAAATAAGCATTAATTGCAGCCTTAGTTTTTTTTTTGCTGTAATATTAAGGTACATGATTGATGAATCTTTACTGTTCGACTCGTCTCCTAGGAGAACAGCCCGGGTATAAAGGAGTTCAGCTGTGAGCTGGTGAATCCCGTCAGTCGGGAGAGCAGCCGACCCATCCCCAACCCCTTCATGCTGGAAACCATTATTGGCAGTTGCAGTGTCATGGGTCTGGCAACATAAATATTTATTATCGTCGTCTTACTGAAGGGAATCTGAACAGGGAGTCTTCCTCTGTCTGCTGGTCGCCGTACTGCTGCTGGTTTTTATATACAGGGGGACATCAGGTATAACTCATGATATGATACTGCATTGATTAGCATTGCATCAATATTAGCAGTTATCATCAGAATGACGCAACAGAAACCACATTTGTGTCATTTGACATATTTGTTTTTTTGGGGGGGATTTCCTCTAGGGGTGTGGTTCTTCCAGAGAGGTAAGAAAGCAATTGAATTATTTTTTTTCAAACATCCAGATCCTGATGGATGACAATGTAGTAAAAATAGTTGTAATTATATAGAATGTAATACCTAATAATTGTCTTCCAATGTCCCTTTATCAGCTAATAAGCACATTATAGTGTTTTACATTTATTAAATGTTAATTCATAACTTTTAAGCTGCTTTCAGCAGAAGTCCACATTTTCCTTAACCTGTATATGAGAGCGCACATGTCCGCAAATGTTGTTTTCAGGTGGTCATGTCTGAAAACAGCTACAGAGGGTCTTAAAGTGTTGGCGTTATTTCTATTTTACTCTCAGGTAGATTGGTCAAATTTTCCTTTTAATAAAAGTCAGTTCTTTTGGATAATTACTGGCCTCTGTCACATCCTCTCCACTGTATTTCTCCCCCTGCAGAGTCCATGCCTTGGGAGGCAGGTTAGTAACTCAAATGTCAGACATCGACTATAGGGACTTGTATCTGAACAAATTTTGTCACTACAGAGATGTTGTCACATTCCTCTCCTGGAGGCGGAGATTTCTGTGCACTTCTCTGAAATGTAAAATTCAAACGAATCATGTTCAAGCTAGATTTGGTACGTCACAAATAACAACAAGCAATTGCCGTCGAATATGCAAATGTAGGCAAAAGGGCTCCAGACTGCAAGATTTTCTTTTTTCTTCGGAGGGAGCGAGTCTGCCAGTGTACGCCAATGTGTGCGACAGGGGCAAGAGTCCGGGAGTGATTAGTCAACTGCGGGGGTCACATCAAAGTTCTCAGTCACTACGATATCCAGTCTCCACCAGCTCCTCTGCGTGCGGGTCTCGTCTTGCACCCTCCAGCAAAGTGGTCGGCCTCTGGGCTGGATCTTTTAAACCTTTCACCGCGGCTCCATCCAGACCGGACGTGTCGGCCGCGAGCACTAGGACATCAGGGCCCGTCACGCCACGACGTGAAGGCATCACGTCGCAGCACAGCAGCAGCTGTGGTGGGCGGGCCACGCGGCCTGTGTTATCATGAATATTCAAAGTCTCACAATTCCTCAACGAGGGAGAGAGAGAGAGAGTGGATTCCAGCCCCATTTCAGAGGGTTTTTTAAAAACTTTTTTTTGGTGGACAATGTTAAACAAAGTATTAGGCATAGCAGATTATTCTTATATACTTATATCTTTCACATATAAACTAGGAATGCTACTTTGGTGCAGATTCTCAGCTTCAGCTAAAAAAGAATGGTTGGTGCCATTAATAATTATGAGATTTCATTGTATTCCACAACAGTCAGACAAAAATTCACCTATTTTTTTTACTAACTGAATATAAAGCTACACACTCAACTGATCTTCTATGAGATGTCATGTACAGGGGCTAAAACTTAAAAAAACGATTCATAAGCCAAAGAGAAAAGTGTGCACACTGTGACTCATGCAGACAATATTATTTAAGTCCTTATAGTTAGTTAGTTATTTAAAGTTATAGAAATATAAGTAAGAATTGTTGACGCTGTGTCTTCTCACTCATTTAAAGCGGATGGGACTCAAAGGATTGAAATCTACTTGAATCAAATTTTTTTGAATGTTAAAAAGTAACCCCTCATTTTGAATTTCTGGGCGGTTTATAACTGACTTTTGTAGTTGTAAGCAAATGTAATTGTTTATTAATGTTTTATCAACAGCTGTAACTCCTCCTGTTGACACATGTGGATACTGGTGTATAAACAGACAATGAATGATCATATAGCAACATACAACACATATAACACGGCTGTAACTAGAATGGCACTCAGTAGAGCGCATTCCTCCACCAAGGCCCAACTGAAAAAACGAAACAAAAGAACATCTCATAATGTTAAAGAAAGTTATTTAAAAAATTCCTATCCACGCCAAAATGTAAAGTCCCATCCTTCCACCAAGTTTGGTGGAAAACTGTTTTGTAGCTTTTGGGTAATCCTGCTGACAAACAAACAAATGCAAACATAACCACACCACATCAACTATATCATATGCCCTTATAGCTAGTTATTTTGTTAGTTAGTTAGTTAGTTAGTTGAGAGTACAGTTAGATAGTACTCTATGCGTATATAAGAGTGTTACAGGTTGTTTATGATGTTATGGATATTTAATGTGAGTGAGTAACACTTTGAAACGATTTGAAACCATATTTCCAGGGGCTTTAATGTATGTTCCAATTTCCATCAAGCCACTGTGAAGGAATGTGTCCTTTTGACTGGTGTTTTAAATAATATCTGCTATATGCACATCGTGTACACAATCACTCTCTAACTCAGTCAGATCATCGTGCTCTTAGATGGACGGTGACCCAGAACAATATATCAAGCAACAGGAAAAGAAGTGGCCCCTCCCCCCCACCAAACACTGTTTTTCCTCCTATTCTCAGCAGCTGGAGGCACTTTCTCTCCCATGCTGCACTGGTCGCTATTATGCAAGACAAAATAAAAGTGTGCACTGACCTGTTTTTTTTTTTGTTCTGTAGGGGTTTTTCTTCTGAAGGAGTTAAAGTTTGTTTTGTTCTTGGTCCTGCAGGGAGCCAGGGATTCTCCAGCCAAACAGGGTTCACAGATTTCGCCAATACTCCCGGCACCTCCTCCACTCCCCTATCAGTCGGACCACGTTAGAGGTATTGAACGTACATGAAAATAGAAAGCACCATTTTTTCCTGTTTTTTTTGTCTTCAGTAGAAACAAATCAACCTTGACCTCAGAGCCTCAGAAGAAGCCATGATTTAGGTCTCCTGAAAAACGACAAAAGTCTGAATTGAATGCAGTCAATATTTTTGGTTGTGCGTTCATATATTATATTACATTGTATTGTATAATGCCTTTTTTGTGCATGTGTGTGTGGTAATATTATATATATTAGGAATACAGAAGCCAAAATAATCAGAAAAATAAATGGAGTTTGTTCTGACACCAGGGCTGCATGGTGGTGTAGTGGTTAGGACTTTCGCCTCACAGCAAGAAAGTTCTGGGTTCGAATCCCAGTTCAAACCAACCAGGGCCTTTCTGTGTGGAGTTTGCATGTTCTCCCCGTGTATGCGTGGGTTCTCTCCGGCTTCTCTGGCTCCAGGTTCATTGGAGACTCTAAATTGACCTTAGGTGTGAATGTGAGAGTGAATGGTTGTCTGTCTCTGTATGTGGCCCTGTGATAGGCTGGCGACCTGTCCAGGGTGAACCCCGCCTCTCACCCAATGTTAGCTGGGATTGGCTAAATGGATAAATGTTAACCAGCTGACTGTTTAGCAATGCGTTCAAGAATTCTGTCTGAAATGATGGTAGCATGCAAACTGACGTTCAGAAACACTCCAGCAATTAAGCTACTAATTGTGAGTGATTGTGAGTTAAAATCTTAACGATACCCATCCATACTTCAGATGCAACAGCAAAGCACAGTAGGCGCTTTTAGTTACCTGTTACAGTTGTATGTAAAAGTTTGGGCCCCTGGGCAAATCACGTACAGTATTTAGTTGATGTTCGAATTGAAAAGACGTAACACAACTCCTACAGTACACCTGTGAATGCAGCAACTGTCTGCCTGTAAGGATTTGGTAGAAAAAGGGCCAGTAATGTGCTGCTGTTAAGCATTCTGTAACACTGACTGTCTTGTCCTCATGGTTTTGTGCGTTGGGTTGAGAGCCTTTAACTGGACCTGAAGTAGACAGCGCGGACTAAGGACAGATTTGCTCGCACACACAAAGTGCTGAGCCACTAAACCACACACCAACCTGTCGCACACAGCTGCTCGGCTGTGTGCTGAGGGTTTGTGTCTGTCCTCCTCCGCTGTCACACACTTCTGCTGTCAAGCCTCTTACGAAAAAGACCACAAGGATAAATGCAAAGTGTGGTTTGCGGTGAATGCACAGCAAAACAGTGGGGAATTCTATTAGCAACATACAGCTATTGTTGCCGTAAGATTATGATTAATTCCTTGTTTTTGTGTCTCCCTTCTTTGTGTCTCGTGCCGCTCTGTCTCTGTCAGGCACCCCGTGCTGGACAATTGGAACACACCCAGCATATAATGCAGCAGCACAGTTCTGGTGTTCATGGTAACCAGGGTCTCGGTGACGCCGGCCATTTATTGCCGCAGCGGAACAACAATACCCAGAACTCCCGGCTCCAGAGTGACAGCTCCTTTGCTCTTGGAGGACCAGGAGCACCTGGAGGAGAGGGAGCCGGTCATGCACCAGATGTGAGTGAAACCAGTTGATCATGTGTTCAGTGATATAAGAGACCATAGATTTTTTAGACCACAGGACTTGAATAAATGTTACTTTCCCTCTTAGTAAACCCAAGATCTGTGTTCATTTAAGTACGAGTGAGAGATTTCCCTCCTCAAAAACTCAAGAATCAAAGCTTATTATCAAATTTAAAAATGCCATCCACTTATCAAAAACTCCACAGGAATATTTTGACATTTTGAGAAATTTGCTTTCTGACAGAAGAATGATGACTGATGACACTTTAATGTCCTTACAGTAAACGTGGCGCTACGATGATCAGCCTGCATTTGTCAAATTTCTCTTCTGTGTTTATTCTCGTCTTCCAGCAGCAGCATCACCTTCCAGCTCCAATTTCCTGTTTCAGGCAGTCTCCGTAGTTGTTACTGGGGTCATGTCTATTATTCATGTGAGCCTGACTTACATAGACCGGGCTTTATCATCCATTATTATTTTCACCCAATCCGTTTGGTGGTCTGTTTATCTGTTTGTAATCTGATTCGCAACCACACTTGGTGGAGGGATGAGGCATGGGCCAGGGAGGAACTCATTTAATTCAAGGGCGGCTTCAGGGATTTTTATTTTTCTTCGATCACTTTTTGTAACAATGTGACATTTTCCAATGTACTTGATGCATGTATGACAGAATTTGGACTGTCAGCTGACATGGAATAATGCGGTTAAAGATGTCAAAATCAAACTTGTTCTTAATATCACTTTTTAAAACTGACGTGTTTTTTTCTTCTTCTATGAATTCCACACAAGGCGACAATAAATTATGTTTCTTGCGAATTTCAGCAACACAATAATCTTATATTTGGAGATTATGGACTAATTAACTGCAAATTTATGAGGAGAAAAAAGATTTTAATTTGTAAACTATTACATATAACATATTTTGTAACGCATTGTAATTGCCATTATTTTATTTTTTTTTTTAGTCATAATCGTCGTCATTACGTTGTCCCTTTCCTGGAAGTCAGAATCACAATTAAAAATCACATTATTTGAGGAATTGTAAAGTTGTCAACTATTTATTTTAAGTGACCATACTGTATACTGTATGTAAAGATGATCATTGACTATATAAAGATGGATGATGTGTCCACTGCCTCCCACTGTTCAAAAATGAAGCTAAAATATCTTGGATACTGGCGATGAACACATTGAGAAGGAACAGCACTAGAATGGTTTAAGTCCTACTTATCTGATAGATTTCAGTTTGTTAACGTTAATAACAAATCTTCCATTCATACAAAAGTGAGACACGGAGTACCACAAGGTTCTGTACTGGGACCAATACTTTTCACTTTATATATGCTTCCTTTAGGCAATATTATAAGAAAACGCCACATCAATTTCCATTGCTACGCTAAAGATACCCAGCTGTATTTATCTATAAAGCCAGATGAAACTAATCAGGTAGACAAACTTCAGGATTGTCTTAAAGACATAAAGGCCTGGATGACTTATAATTTTTAACTTCTAAATTCAGAAAAAACGGAGGTCATTATACTCGGCCCTAAACACCTCAGAGAAACATTATCTGATCATATAGTTACCTTGGATGGTATAATCTTGGCCTCCAGCTCTACTGTGAGGAACCTTGGAGTTACCTTTGACCAGGACATGTCCTTTGACTCACACATAAAACAAGTCTCTAGGACAGCCTTCTTTCACCTGCGCAATATCAAGAACATTAGAAACATCCTATCTCAAAAGGATGCTGAAAAACGAATCCATGCATTTGTCACTTGTAGACTAGACTACTGTAATTCATTACTGCTAGGATGCCCCAATAAGTCTGTGAAAAGCCTCCAGTTAATCCAACATGCTGCAGCACGAGTTCTGACAGGAACTAGAAAAAGAGATCATATTTCTCCAGTGTTAGAATCTGTGCATTGGCTTCCTGTAAAATTCAAAATAAAATTCAAAATCCTGCTCCTAACCTACAAAGCCCTTAATAATCAAGCTCCATCATATCTTACAGAGCTCATAGTTTCATATTATCCCAATAGCTCACTTCGCTCTGTAAACGCAGGACTACTTGTGGTTCCCAGAGTCTGTAAAAGTAGAATGGGAGGCAGAGCCTTCAGCCACCAGGCTCCTCTCCTCTGGAACCAGCTCCCAGTTTATGTCAGGGAGGCAGACACCCTCTCTACATTTAAAGTTAAACTTAAAACCTTCCTTTTTGATAAAGCTTATTGTTAGAGCTGCTCAGGTGTTTAATAAACCATTTCTTTGTTATGCTGTTATAGGCGTATACTGCTGGGGGAACTTATGTCATGAGCATCTTTCTCCCTCTCCCGTTCTCTCCTTCTCCCTCTCTCTCTCTCTTTATATCTCTCTCCTTCTCCCACTTTTTTCGATCTCTCTCTCTCTCTCTCTCTCTGCCCCCATGTATCTACATTACATGTCACTAACTCTGTTTTCTCTCTCTCCTAGTAGATCTGACCCCAGAGCTGCAGGATCCAAACCCGTCAATATTATTATTAATAACATCATTGTATTTATAAGTATCAGTTTTCACTAATTATAAGTATCAGTCTGGTAGAAATGAAAGCAACTGTTATACTACCCCCCTATCCCCCGATATGTTTACATTACATGTCACTAACCCTGTTTGTGTTTTCTATCTCTCCTAGTGTATCTCTGACCCCAGAGCTGCAGGACCCAAACCCGTCATTATTATTGTTATTATTAATATTAATATTTATATCATCACTAATAATAACAACAACATAATTGTATTTTTTAATTATAAGTATCAGTCTGGTAGAGATTAAAGCGGCAGTTGTACAGCTGTCTTCTCTCTCTCTTCTCTCCTACTGTCTCTCCTCCCACCCTCTTTCTGCCCACCTCTCCACTCTTCCCCATTTCTCTCCTCACCCCAACCGGTCGAGACAGACGACCGCCCACAACTGAGTCCGGTTCTGTCAGAGATTTCTTCCTGTTAAAAGGGAGTTTTTTCTCTCCACCGTCGCCAAGTGCTTTGCTCTTGTGGGATTTGTTGGATTGTAATATTGCCTTGAGACAATGTATGTTGTGATATGGCGCTATACAAATAAAATTGAATTGAATTGAATTGAATGGAAACGCCCAGCAACCTCCTCCTCCTCCTCCTCCATCATTAGTAGTCTAATGTGCAGGTTAGGCTGTGAATCAGTGGAGAGATGCAGTCTTTCTCATGTCTTCTCAGATTTACACAGTTAGAGCTGAAATTATTTGTCAATAAATCGATTAGTCAGTGGATAGAAACTTCATGAGGAAACTGTTTTCTCGTTTCATTCAATTTTCTCAAGGACTAATTAAAATGTCTTGTTTTAGACATTTTAATTAGCACTTTTGGAAAATTATAATGCACAACATTTTCTATTCGTCTGACATTTAATTGAGGATAAGTTGAGATCATGATTCCCTGTGGGGAAATTTGAAAATGAGTAATTAGAATTAGAAAAGAACACAAATTATATATACTAACAGTCAGTGAAAGTACATGTACAAGAGCTGCACGCAGAATGGTTTAATTTTTTTTTGCATTTGTCCTAATAGAAATTTAATATAGTTTAGACAGCTGATGTTTGGGCTGATGCTTTGTTTTGTATTATCAGTTGAGATTTAAAAAAAAACAAAAAACACAACACCTCTTTGCCCATGCTGTCACATAATCATTTGAGGCCTCAGGCATCCTAAAGGTTTAGCTTTTCAGTGCACCTCACGTCTCTTCTTTACCTGTGTGCATTATGTGTCAACCTGTCACGTGACAAAAATAGATAACCCTGTGTCTTGCAGCTCCGGGTTGATGTGGTCCCAAAGACAGCAGGTGGGTAAGAACCTTCAAAGTTCACTATACGCAGCTTTAACTTACTGAGCTGCTGCTCGGCTTCCTCCACATACCTCCACATACCTACAATGCACCTACAATTATGCAAAAGTACCTCATACAACCCCCCCTCTTCAAAATCACTGAACTATCCCTTTAAATACAGGCTCTCAGATTTTTTTTTAGTTTTGTCACAAAGATCATTGTAAATATGAACCCTTTAGCAATGACAAAACTCTGAGTTACTGCATTGTAACTGACACGCATCTCAAATGTGTCTGCTTCCTGTCTCAGCTGCAAGGAGAAACAGAAATAAGAAAAACCTGCAGTTGTCCAGGAATACGACACAGGCACCGCTACTCTGCTAAGCATGCAAAGCAATATGAGAAAGATCAGTTGTTCAGCTTCTGAGATATAGGAAATTTAGTTATGAACAAATAAAGTATCCAAGAGGCCCCTTGAAGAGAGAAGAACCCCAGGTGGTTTGAGTTTAAGACCTCCGCTAACTATCAAGATATAATCTATTTATTGTTGTTTGATTTATTTATTCTAGTTGGTATGAGTTTACTTAAGCAATCACTGTGTCTTTGTTTACAGAAAATGTCCATGCTTTGTGCACTGGAGAGGAAGGTTTTGGCTACAAGGGCTACAACGTTTCACCGCGTTATCCCAAAATTCATGTGCCAGGTACAGTTAAGAGATTACAACCATTTTCCTTTTTCACACAATCAGAACCATAGCTAACAGAATTATGCTAGCTGTTGCCACATGTGCTGAGTTATCTGTGTTTTACAGGGTGGGGATTTACCAACCACAATGGAACTGCAGGCAAATCCATCTACGGAGAGAAGTTGCCTGATGGCAACTTCCAGTTGAAGCACGGCGGCATAGGGCCCAACACCAATGGCTCCCAGTTCTTCATATGCACAGCTTCAACTGAGTGGTGAGCTCCACTTTGACTGGTGCTTGACTGCATTTAGGTGAAATAAAGCAGTTTCAGATTTGTTGGTCTCTCATACTAATCGGCTCCTCTCCTCCTCAGGTTGAACGGGAACCATGTGGTGTTTGGCAGCGTTGTGGATGGCTTGGATGTTCTGAAGGCAATTGAGGAGCATGGCACAAAGAGCGGCACTCCTAAAGCCAAGGTTGCCATTGCCGATTGTGGCGAACTAAAATACTGCTAGTCACTCAGTTCCTTCAGGTCAGTCCGCTCTTAAGATCAGATGTAGCCATTATCATCCACATCCCAGTTAAACTCTGAGATGGTGCATAGCTGCAATATGTGCAAAAAAAAATCCTACTAACACTTTCTCCTCTAAAAAATGTTGGTCTACCATTCGTTGTGTCTTATTTTGTACCTTACAATCTGTCATCTAAGGACCACCTTTGTTAACAAAACCTGACTTAAATAATGATGATGGTGTAAATAAAGCAATTGCACAGCCTTACTTTGTGAATGTACTCTCATTCTGTTTCATAGCATTTGTTAGAGAAATCCAGATATGTATTTAAATGCCTGTGAGCTTTATGTATCTTGTTTGTTTTTGTACCATAAGAATATTTATTTATTTGTTTTTGTTTATTGCAGTTTTACATTTCACCCCTAGGGGTCGGTATAGGTATTAACTCATTAAAGTGTGTGTGTGAGGGCTACACGGTGGTGTAGTGGTTAGCACTGTCGCCAGGGCCTTTCTGTGTGAACTTTACATGTTCTCCCCTTGTATGCGTGGGTTCTCTCCAGCTTCCTCACACAGTCCGAAGACATGCAGAATGGGGTTAGGTAAATTGAAGACCCCAAATTGACCAAAGGGCTGAATGCGAGAGTGAATGGTAGTCTGTCTCTGTATGTTGCCCTGCGATATGCTGGCGACCTGTCCAGGGTGAACCCCGCCTCTCTCTGTATGTGTGTGTGTGTGTGTGTGTGTGTGTATTATTCTCAAGTGCAAAAGTCAGATTACAGGAATCTAAATTTTAAGTAGTAGTAACAAGTTTTGGGGCTTTCAATCAATTATATCATTTTTTTTTTTTTTACAAGTGGGGACAACAACCATTAAAACAATAATCCAAGCAAACTTTCAAGGAAGAACTAATATTAAAACAAATGTCCTAATTTGCAAACTCCATTTGCTGATGGAGCTTTTGATGAGCTCAAACTCTCTGAAACAGCTACTGAATGGATCTTGTGGCAATATTGTCAAGGATTAAATCTGAAACACAACTTGACGAAGATAATGTGATATGATTGACAGCCAGAACAGCCACTGAATTGAACTTGAGGCGAAATTGTCAAGAATGACCTTATGGCAGGGTCTTTTTAACTATCACAGTAGTCTGTTAAAGTACTTACAGTACAACTAAATCCATCTCAGTTTAACACAGAACACAGTACAACAACTCTGAGAGAAGATTTTTTTTAATTTCTGACTAAGCACAGACTTTATCAAAACAAAGTATCAATGCTTAGTGTTCTTCACAGTAAAAACATAGAAACAAAGTCTAAAAACCCACTTGAAGTACACAAATTAAGGCATCGACATCTCCTTTGCCAGGTTCTCCTTCAAAGAGAATGTTAAATAAAATTAAAAGAATTCAAGTTTCCCTATTGAAAGGTCGCTGTAAGAAAAATATATTACGAGAATACAAACAGGACTACGACCAATCACAGCACAGTAAAACCACAAATACAAAACATACAAAAACCAATACGGCAAAGGTAAACATGGTAATGGTTAAATTGGGCTTTTCCAGAAAGTGTCTCCTCTGTGTTGCTGTGCCATTTTAAAATATCAGGGTCTCATGAAAATGCCTGTGGTCTGACAGAGAGTGGTCTGATGTGGCACTTTGGGTCATCTATTAGTACCTAAGGAGCCAGCTATGATGCAAATGGGTATTCATTTAACACACAATGCTAACAAATTGTCCCTTAGTCTCACGCCACCTGGGTCTGGGTTGTTTGCTGTTCTGCTTTGCTTTCCATGTTCTCAAGGAAAGTAAAACATGCTTAAAAAAATGTTTGACAATTTGGGAAATTTGCCTTCGAGCCGAGAGGGAGACAAGGAGATCTACAGTATATCACTTACATGTCTTTGGGTTGAGTATACATTTGAAGCCAGGATCAATAAACTTAACTTAGCTTGGCATAAAGACTGGGTGCAGGAGGAAACATCTAGCCTGGTTATGTGTAGCGTAAAATAGCTAATATCTCTCAATTGACAGTGTACTCTTTTGTCCAGCCATTGAGCTGGAAAAAACAATAAGTCATAGCAAGATTGTTCATTTCTGTGCATTCCACATGGATTATCAACTGTGGAATGTTGGAATGTGGAATGTTGGTGTTGAAATAACACAGAAGAAGACTAATAATCACAACAAATGTGTTTCAAATATGACACTTGAGGTAACCATTAACACACATAAAGCTGATTCAAATTTCAGCATCTCTTGTTTTTCACGAGCATGAGAACACAATTAGCCTCACTTAACACCAAGACAAGAGAGCAGACTTTGTAATACAGCACTGAACACTGTGCAGTCTCCTATCATCCAGGCAGTTGGTAGCTTTTGCAATGGCACATTTGTGGTATATTCTCCCACTGCACAGTCCCACAGTCTGTTTTGAATATCTTTTGCTGGCATATAACACTATCACGAGTACTGCTCCGGTCAGCTAACAATCACTGTAACGTTGAAGTGATTCACCGGACTGGAAGTTTACTCTCCTTGTTAAGTATGTGATTTTGATTCTAAAGCCCTATTTGGACTGGATTTATGTAGAGGAGGTGGGTGATTTTGAATTTGGGCATTTTTTGTTATTACTTTGACCGTGAAGAAATTTTTTCAATGCGATGATGCTTGGGCATATTCGTCTTTTTCTCTGTCTTCTATGGACTTTTATTCTCCACCCATCAGAGATAATATCCTCGGAAGTGGTCAGAGTGAATGATATGAAAATGTTTTTCATGTCTGTGTGTTCAGACTCGAGTAAGTTATAACACGTGGAAGGAGGGGGATTTTCAACATCTTGGCCTCCCCTTCAACTCACTGGCGACCCCTGGGAGGTTTTTGTCTATCTCTTTTAGCTTTGTCCTGTTGAAAGACAAAAGGCTGTTTTCAGACATGACAAACTGACAAAAATGTCTTAAGCAACTGACTGAGACATCTGTCTTCTCACTTTCAGCCCGTGGAAAATTTTAAGAAAATGTTCGGACTTCAGTGCATCTCTGAAAGCAGCTTGTGTCTATCACCAACCAATCCTGTAATGTTACCATTGGTGTCCATGCTGTCTGGAACAATGAGGTAAATTACAGTAAAGCACAAGGAATATTTAATTCCCTCCCTGTATCGTCAATCCCGTCCATTGGTCTTTAATCTCTAATGGATGAATTTGGTCTAATGGATGAATTTCAGATCATCTCACACCAGATATCCTATAAAAAAGTAAAACATTACCGCAATTTTTTGGAAAAACACTGGACTTGCGACTGTAGCTCAGGAGGTAGAGACTACCTCAAACTGTAAGATCGGTGATTCAATCCCTGCTTCCAAGATGGGCAAGATACTTAACCCTCAAATTGCCTCCGACAGCTCTTCCTCCAGTGTATGAATGTGTATGAATGTGTGAATGTGAATTGTACTGTAAAAGCGCTTTGAGTGGTCAATAAGACTAGAGAAGCGCTATATAAATAGAGTCCATTTACCAGTTTTGCTTATTCCACACTATATTGAAAACAAAAAATATATTATACTGTATCTTGCTATGCACAAACTCACTACGGATAATAAGTATGTACAGATGTACAGCACTTAATGACACATGCTGAATGTGAATAAGTAAATTGACGGAAGAGCTGCAAAGACTGAAGCTATGGGGAAAGAATCACTGAGCGAGAATCTTTTCTTTTGCGACCTGATATAACAGGTTTAACTTCTGCTGTGATTACAAAAGACAGAAGAGCCCATGTTTGGGCCTTAGAAACAAAACTAGGGGGCCCCTGAATCCCAACCCTGAGCCATTGCAGTGCTTATATTACTATAGATCCAGACTGGCTGATAAGAACACTCGGACTGAAATAACTAATTGATTAAACGACTAGTTGCTTGACAGAAAATTGATATTCAATAACAGATTAATCATTTAAAAGTGATTTATCAAAAAAAGCCAAATATTCAATGCTTTTCTCTGTTTTATATGTTGTTAATTGAATATTTGGACCATTAGTCAATGTTAACAAATAATTTAAATATATGAAAAAAGATCTAATTCTGAGGCAGCACAGTTAGGTTACTTTTTTAATTCACTCATTTAATAAATGAATTGTCTAAAAAATAATTAAAAAATAAAGTCATTAATAGTTTCTGTCTTAAATAAAACTAACTGTATTTTAATGGTGGCACCAGGAGCAGGGGCCAGTACTGTCCTTTAATTATTTTTTATTAAAACAAATGAAAATATTCTGCTACTGCGATGATTTAATGTTTCCAACTGATTGGATAATTTCAACATTGCTGTCACCTTCTTGATACTAGAACGGTGATCTGAGACATACTCTATAGACTTAAGAATTGTAGAAATTTCCTGAAACAAGAACAAATGCACCGGAGATTAAACTATCTGACTTGTTAATGTGTTTTATAGCGCATTAGGAAACACTGATTAAGTTAAAAAATGTACAAAGAACCTTTGAGTTCCTTACTTTTCCCCTGGTACTGTGGCGCAATAAAATCAGGCTTCACGTCTTATAAGTTTCAGTGGAATGTTCTGAATGATTAGAAAGTAGAGGGATTGGACTGTAGATTTGTTCATCTAGAGACATGGTTTTCAGTGGTTCCTGACCATTTTGGTTTATGAGGGTCATTGCCAACTTCTTGCCAACTTAACTGGGGCTGCTCATCACAACATAGATGAGTCCTTGAGCTATGAGTAAAGATAAGTCTCTTCTGAGATTATGTTAGTTTTAATGATTATTTTAAGGCATCTAGACCTGAATTTTGAGTGTACACAGTAAATAGGCAGACATGGAAATGGGAAGACACAGGGATCACTTTCAACAAATGTCCCTGGCTGGATTCATATTGGGGACATTGGTTTCTGTCTTGGACCCTATGATGCAACAGACTATTTTATTTAACATCTTTTAGAGGCTTTTATAGAGATTTTAAAGATTTTAAAATCTTTCTGTATCTCCCTCTCTCTCTCGCTTTTCTCCTTTCCTGACTTCTCAGATCATCTCATGACAGTTAAGATTTATCTTGTGAAACCTTGAAAGGTCCCACCGTCTTCCTTTGGAGACTTTTTTACCCTCATCAAAAATATATTTTGGGAATTTTCCTTATGCGACTCTTGGGTCTAGGCCTGGTCACAACAGAAGGCAGAACTTATCTTACCGTCTTTACAAAAAGTAGTTCCAGAGGCTTGATTAGATAGTGGCTATATGCTAAATTATTATTATTATTTTTATTTTTGTGGAGCAGTTTAAATTCTTAGAGAGCAGGTTAAATAAAACTGAATGGTGACAGGTAGTTAATAATCTACGAAAGCTTCCTACATTATGGATTCTCCGGTTCTTCACTCCGTCAGATGTCAGCTCCTTCAATGTGGCTTGCTCATGGGCAAAGGTGAGCTTTAACCATAGAAATTATTGATTTGATTTTGCTGCAACATTCTGCTGTTTAAATGCTGGTAAGACCGTACGTTGTGGACAGAGCTTGTTTGTCAAATGTTGTAAAGATTGTAAGGTCCTTTAAGGCAAATTTGTGATCTATAACACTGAGAAGACTTGATTTGAATGAATTCTTCATTGGGCTAAGGGTAATGTTTGGCATTTAAATGTGTGTAAGCCACCCTTGCTATTTCAAAAATATGGACCTCACTGAAGAAAAACCAACCAGTACTCGTACTGTGTCCTAAACAGATAATAAAAAATGAATGAGACCGGAGATACTGATATCAGTCAAACCCTCCTATCACCTGCTGCCTCTCAGAGCCACAATGTCATAAACCCACCACTTGCTCCTGACTTGGTCCCATTATCTTCCTCAGTGTAACCAGACGAGCTGCTATCTCAGGTGGCGTGTGTGCTTGGGATGTTTTCAGTTCTGCGGTGACGTCTTGCGGCTCTCTCTCAGGATGCTGTCCAGGCCGTTGAGTTGGCGAAGGAAGCCTCGGTTGGGGGTGACACCTCTGTGGTCTTTCACTGTTTTGATGGCCTCCACCAGGGTCAGGTTTTGTCTGATCATTAGGTAGGCCAGCACCAGAGTGGCTGAGCGGCTCACTCCCACAGCGCAGTGGACCAGCACCTTGCCTATACATTGATAATGACAAACTTAAATCTGCTCTGTTTCAGAGGTTTTACACATGTATATATGTATTTATGTTAGGTTATTCTAAATGTCTTTAAATTACATAGCCATTCATTTGAGTTAAATAGATTTAAGCCTTTGTAACCTTGTTTTGAAAGGTGCTTTATAAATAAAATTGATAAAATGTATATATATATATATATATATATATATATATGTAGTCAGACTAATACTCAAATGCGTATTAGTCTGGGACCGCTTGCTTCATTTTCGATTTCCAAGATGCGTTACCGATGGACGCAGAGCTAAATGCCTTCGTCCACAATTGGATAGCAACGAATCATGTGACATATGTTGAGCGACGGGAAAATGTTAACAGACTAGAGCAGGGAGGAGATGTCAATTTAGCGGGGCATAACAGAGTTTACACACAATATTCTGTTCATATATAACAGAAATACCCGCGAAATGCATCACAACACACAATACTCAATCTCTCCACGAACGCATTCCCCGTAATAATGAGAGCTACGGCCACCACGTACAATGTAAACAAAGTTCAGGACCCGAAGCTGCGCTACACGGGCCGCCAAAAAGGTGCCTGAGTAAATGAAGACAACGTAGCTCAAAAGAAAGGGGAATTTACAATGATATCGGGTACTTTTGCTCAAATGCTCGTTCATTTGCGGCAGCCTTGGTTGTTTACAAAAGTTGCTGCGTTGCTGTCTGCGTTGTGGTATAAACCCCGCCCATCATCAGATAATCAGTTGTGATTGGAGCTGGCAAGTTTTCTGTGGAGGGAAATCAATTCCCTATGGCGGGGATCCAGACTGATTCTGGCAGAGCAAATGAAATGAGCTCCCAGAATTCGTCTGGGTCCCAAGCTAATATATATATATATATATATATATATATATATATATACAGTGGTGGAAATGGGGGGAACGCTGTGGATGGAACGGCATTCCCTTTCAGTTAAAATTTTTTTATTTTTTTTTGGGGGGGGGGGGGGGTTAAATCGTTTATAGACATTTTACCACAGATATCTAGGCATTTTACAGTGTTTCTGAATTAAATATATTTTTTACGAGTACACGAAGCAGCACAGAAGCTTTTCAGCGTCGTCGCTTCTTTCATGCATCTGTTGACCGCTGCCGACAAAACCGCCTGGCGACAAGCATTTGAAATGAAGATCCGACTCGCTTTCAAGTTTCTTTAAGTGGTGTCTTAGTCTAGTGGGTAAAGTTAATTTGATGACTTGACGGTTTATATGTTTATTGATTAAAGTGAAGTAAGGTGAACCTGAGGTCATTATGAAATGTCCAATATTGTTCACTTATGGGTTAGTATAGTTAGTTTACTAGGTACAGACTGGATGAAGGTAGCAGATATGGTGCGGGATTGCCCTTGCGCATAATTTAATCCATTAAACACTCGTCTATGTATTTCGCTATTCCCCAGTGCAGGAGAGATTTCTCTCTCTGTCTCTCTGTGTGTGCGAGGGGCGAGGGCAGCTCGCCTCACTAGTAGTAGACACACTGCAGTGGGGGGCAGCACATACACACTCGCACACAGAGAGAGACCCTGATCTGTTCAAACCCCTGGTTACAGAACAGGGGAGGGAGGCTGCCTGCGGGCAAAGCCTATCTTGCTTTATTATTTTCTGGGTGGGGGTCAGTGTCCCTACAAACACAACAAAGTTGATACTGCACAATTATTAATAAAGTTAAAATAAAATAAAATGTATGAGTATTTGTAGAATCCTGCCACAGCCATCAACATAATTCCAAGCTGTTCATAGGTTGTACTATAAACAGCTTATAGAATCTTTAAGTGTAAAATGCTGTCCACATTCACAGACTAACCTCCACTTGTCAGGGCTTTGTGGATGAATTCTGCAGCAGGGTAGAAGTTGACACTCATGTCAAAGGTGGGGGAGTCGTGGGCCTCAATGCCGTGATAGGTGATGTTCATCCCGGTGTAATACTCGGCTCCGCCACGCCACTTACTCTGTGCACAGTTGAGGATGTGTGTGATGCCGAGTTTGGCCAGCTCACGCCGATCTGATGCGATATCTCTGCAAAGTGGAGCAAAGAAGATTTGTGCATCATCATCCTCATCATCATTAGGTAGTCAAACGTATTTTCACTGCTCTCACATTGATTAGGACTGTCCTGATATCTGATTTTGACTTCAAGATTATCGAGGCCAAAAGAATTCACAATAACAATATTATTGTAATATCTTGTTGGGGGTTTGAAATTACCAGGACCCAAATGCAGACATGGGACAAGGCCGGTAGAGAAATTTGATACAACAAAAGACAGCCTTACATTCTAGGTTGATAGGCAGGCAGATAAACTGACAAAATCCAAACTCAAAAAATTCAGAAAAGTCAAATGGTAACAATGAAGCAACAGCCCTGTAAAGACCCTTTGCTTGTAAATGCAATTTTTTTTTAGATTTAGTTGTTTAATATAAACAACTTCATGTAGATTAATATATGACAGCGGTGAAAGTGCTCATACCCTTTATGTAGGTTAGTAACATGAACCTGGAGCTTAGAACATTTGTTGTGGTTAACATATATTTACATATCTATACAGTATTAACTGTAGGCTATATATTTCGTAAATATAGATTCTAAAAATAAAATAATAAAAATCTTATCCCAACACTGTTAAGTAGATGTGAACCAACCTATCACGTATAAAATTGCAAAAATGCTGCAGTAAAGATGAGAAGAAGTGTCCCACTTCACCTCAAACTATCATCCCATATGCTCAGTGCTCGGCGGCGGCCTAATGCATCTGGGGGCCAGTTTCAGTGATTAATATGGGCCCCCACCCACATTGACATTAAACATAAAAGAGCAGAAATGATGAGCCGCGAACCCGCGTCATCGGTATGGGAGTCCGACGCACCAACCACTGGCCAAGACCATGGTGTTGCAACGCCACCCGCCAGCACGTCCCTTAAGCTGTCGACAAGTGATGTTTACAAAGTGCACTCGCATTGTTGTGTAGAGCGACCCAAGCCATTTCTTTTGTTTTCGATTTACAGAGCCTGGGCTGAGCCCCCCCCCCCCCCCCCCCCCCCCCCCCAAAAGAACACGAACACAGAACCGACAGGTATGTGAGGAAATATTCGCTTAGAATCGTCTACTGCCCCCTCAGGTGGGCCAAGACCAGCCTCTCCAGCACCTTCATCACATGAGATGCAACGACTACCGACCAGTTGCCCTCACATCTCATGTGATGAAGGTGCTGGAGAGGCTGGTCTTGGCCCACCTGAGGCCGCAGGTGAGATCGTCGCTCGACCCTCTACAGTTTGCCTATCAGCCTCTCTTCTGGGTGTGGACGACGCTGTCACCCATCTGCTGCAGCGGGCCAATTCGCCCCTCGATGGTGTTTTGGCGGCACTGTGAGAATCACTTTCCTTGATTCCCCCAGTGCTTTCAACACCATCCAGCCACTGCAGGGCTACTCCCTATTGTTATCAGCCCCCCCCCCCCCCCCCCCCCCAGAAATCCATCGATCAGGCTTTGGTATTTATAATGTAACACATGCGCAAACCGTTAATATGAAAGGGTTGGGGGGTTACATAAACTCACTGATCTCCAATATAGAGTCGTGGCCACACTTCGTCTGCATGGTTACAGGCCGTCTTGCCCGTGTAGAGCATCCTCTCCAACTCCGACACAGTCAGGTTTGGGGAGACACGCTCGGGATTGTTTCGGCTCGGAGACCTGGAGCTGCTCCGGGACCGGGAGAACCGGGACATGAACGCCATTAAATCTGAGAAGAAGAAGAAGAAGACAAAAAAACGACCATCGTCTCCTGAAATGTAACATTAAAGGAATTAACAATAAGAAGACGTACAAAAGGCAAAAATATAAACTGAGCAGAATAAAATACATTGTTAGGCATAAACCATATTCTGCGGGAATAATTGCATATGAATTATTGTTTACCTGTAGCTTTACCTTGGTGAATACTGTGCATGGAGTGTCGCCGTGCCGGCGGCTACAATAATCCAAAATCTAAAATAAAAACATGCAGACCTGCTCGTACCCCTGCAGATGTTCATGTTTTATTCACCTGTGTGTTGCTTTTGTTCCGTTTCTCCGCGGTGCTACAGGGTGAGCTGCTCCGCGGCCATGTTGACTCGTTCACTCGCGGCGGCGGGAGGATAGCGCGGAGGGGATGAGGCTGCCGCTGCTGTGCATCCACCAAACAGCCTCACCCCCGTCCCCCGCCTCGCCATCCTCTCCACCGCGGAACGCCGCGGACGCGCCCCCAGTGTTTCGAAGGCGCAGTTACCACGCGGTCGCTCTCGCAGCACAACGGCGAGCCCCACGCGTGCCGCTTTGATGACGCCGGCTATTTCTATGTTCCGCAAATAATGAACGTGTGTGAGACGTCGGCGCGCCAGCAACTCGTGGGTGTATCATACGAGCTGGATGCTGGGTGGAAAATGGCGGGAGCCGTTCACTTCCATAGTGATTGATCGACTGGCACATTCGTCGGAAGAAAAAAAAAGTTCCTGGATTCCTCGGTTACTTCCTCTATTTTCTTACATGGAATTCAAGTGATCATTGAGTTTGGGGAACGTGGAACGCCGTTCAAGGAGTAAAAGTGGGGATGGAACGGCGTTCCCTTTCAGTTAATTAAAAAAAAAAATCATTTGGTTACATTTAACGTTTATAGCCATTTTACCACAGATATCTATGCATCTTACAGTGTCTCTCAATCAAATCTATTTTATTCGAGCGCACTTGAACGCAGCACAGAAGCTTGTCAGCTTTGCAGATTATTTCATGCGTCTGTCAAAGATTCCGACTCGCTTTCAAATTTCTTTAAACTTCAGTGGGGTCTCATTCTAGTTTGTAAAGTTAATTTGATGACTTGACGGTTCACGAGTTTAGTCTCCTGCAGTACATACACACACACACACACACACACACACACACACACACAGACCCTGATCTGCTTAAACCCCTGGTTACAGAGCAGGGGAGGGAGACTGCCTGCAGGCAAAGGCTATATTGCTTTATTATTTTCTGGGTGGGGGTCAGTGTCCATACAAACACATGGTTGTACAGGTTGTAAGGATATTAATGGAGGTGATCATCACCCATATACGTACAACCTGTGTGTTTATGATAAAATTATTTACTACAGCAAAGAAATTGTTTACAAGAGCATAATGTTGTTCAGAGATCGAGCCTCCTAAATTGCTGTTAAAAGTTCACCAGATTGATGGACTTAACTTTAAAATGTACAACATTTTCAACCTACAGGGTCTGAGGTCCACCCCCCCATTGTTTCTCAAAATCCTATGGTAAAACACTGCTTTATCACTATCAACTACTATTTCTCATTGTCTGGCATAGTCTTTTACAGAGCAGAGAATAGTAAGAGAACTTAAGTCTCAAGTCTCATGTAATCAAGATATATTTTTTATGTAGCTCTGATGGTTATGATTAAAATCTATTTAAAAAACAGTCAGGCATCCAGCTCTTGATTTAACCATTAAATCTTACATTATTGTGCCATGCTTGAAATGCACTTGGGTTTCCAATGCAACTGAATTGATTTGAGCTGTTATACTGTATAGACCACTCAAAGCGCTTGACAGGAAAGTCACAATTCACCCATTCGCGCATATTTTTCTGTCACATTCATTCACATTCATACACTGTCGGAAGAGCCGTTAGAGGCAATTTAGGGTTAAGCGTCTTGCCCACAGACACAACGGCATGTGGACTGGCGGAAGCTGGGAATACAATATTTTACTGATGCTCACGTTTAAAAATGAATGATGTGTGTGTGCGCGCATCAGCTGCAACGCAATGTATGTTGCTAAGACTGTAGGTCAGTGTTTTGGGACTGCAGACGTACAAAACTGTGTAACAACAGAAAGTGTTTAATAAAGGAGTTTATTCTAATAAAAACATCACAACTGACGGTCAGAGTACACCAGTAGGCATCAAACATGCATAATCATTTGAAAGTGTCTTATTTCCACTTATTTCTATAAACTGCTCGAAAATGTAGATAAGCTCCCCACATATTTACGTGTTCACATTGCTTAAAAAAACGACAATAGATTAAAATGAGTAAAAGCGAGTAATAGCTATAAAAAAACAAACAATTAATTGTATTTACTCCACAATCTAGTAGCATAACTCCTCTATAAGACTGTTTAGATCACATTTGGTGAAATAAATAGATAAAACAGTATGTATGTCATGTGATGCTCATAATACAAAGAGAGACATAATACAGGACAGAATATTGATTGTCTGTCTTTCCAAGGTACCTTTGCTAAGTTTCAACAGAAATGAGCTCAAACACTTAAAAAGATTCTGTGTTCGATATGAACCAGCACAGCTCCGTCCAAAAGTCTCCAATGTTTCCGCAACTGCGCCAAAACCCCATTTAGTCCTCTCTGTCACGTCTCAGACAGGTGTATAATCCTTGCATATTCTTTTTGTTCAGGCCCTGTGGTCATAATCGCTGACCATTTTCTTGATGTGGTTCAGTTTGGACTTCAGATATTTACACCTGCGCTTCTTCATCTGATAATTTGCAGACTGTGGAGAGGGGAGGTATGTTAGAAAAACAAATAAAACATAATGAGTATTAGTACCACGAAGGAATGTCTGCTGATGGCACTGCTGTGCTAAATCTTTTATATATTATAATTATAATCCGTTTCATGACAAACTTACTTTTTTAATGTTCTTTATCCTGTTGTATTCATCCAAGGCATCCTGGCAAAGAGTGCAATGACAATTTATCATACACAAATTTCAAAATGAAATGAACTCAGACAATCTGTTTTTTAACGTCAGTTACATGGATACCCTAGTTTTAAGGGACAGTTAGTGGCAGTATTATCTGTAATCTCTCACCAGGAACTGTGGGCTTCCCTCCTCCAGCTCGTCAAGCTCTCTGTCTATGTCTGACAGATTCTTATTGATGGCGTCCAGCTCGGCCTGCAGGTCCTTGTACTCCTGGTGTTCACGGTCAAATTCATGCTTGTAGTCGTTGCGCACCTTCTCGTCTGCTATGGGAGGAAATTCACTGAGGTAGATAACAAGGCGAAAGAGAGAGAGAAGATGAAGGGAAGAGAAGGGAAATTTAAATTACCGAGGAAAAAATGTGTCAAAGCAATTTATGTAGAGGCAGAAAGTAACCAATTATTGTCCATAACTGAAAAATTTGAGGTACTTTTTGTGTTACTTTGTCATATTTAGACTCAACATTTTCAGTCAAACAAGTCCATTTGCCAATGTGTCATATTGTACCTTTCAGTCCACTAGATTTATCTGGTGGAATTATCAGTTTCCTGAGAGAAAATTTGCATAGTGCAAAGAAAAAAAACCTTAATCTTATATAGTCATTTGTGTCTTGTATTGAGTCCTATAGTTCTTATTTTCTTATGGCAACAAGTGAAAAATATCTGTATCTGTATCAGTTAAATCCAGCTTGACTCTGTTCAGGTAAAAATGCTGCTTAGATTTTTTAAGACTTATTTTCCCATGTTTTTGGATGTAAATGATTGATGAGACAAACATATTTGCAAATGGTTCACTATCGAGCAGTAACTGCAAAACAGCTTCTGCAAAGTAATAATGGAGGGCTTTTGTCTGTGTCCACTTAAAGTGCTTGTTTTTCCCCCCAACAGGCTTAGATTATTATTTTGTGTCTAATAACATTATGGATAGGATTCCTCCTGCTGTTATGCTCAAGAATAAGAGCCGTTTTGTTTCACCAAAACCAGCAGCTGTATCTCTCTATTCAACGTCACCAGCTTCCATTGACAAAAACAGTAAATTTACATCGCAGAACAATCAGTTAGTTTGTTTAGTGAGTTAACCTTAAAGTAAAGAATCTGAATACTTCCACCAACTTGAGTTGGACACTAATATATGCACATATAATGTATTTGTACCTGTCAAAGTCGTTGTCATCCAGTTCATCTCCTGAGGAGTTGTAGTCAGTGTCGTAGTCCTGTCCATCAGCACGATGAGGACGACCATGACGCCTCTTTTTGGGCCGTCCAGTCGAACTGGCCACCTCTGAGTTACTGCTGTAGGGAGCCCCATCCAGCAAAGGCATGGTGTTTTCAACTGGAGGCCTGCAGGACAAAGACAATCACTTAAATGACGCCTGGTGACTTTTCTTAAAGGCACTGTGATAAATCATGTCAACAGATTCCAGACGCTTAGCTGAGGCTATGCAAACTATCATAGGAAGCATAAGTTGGAAAAATGTCGCAATACTTGCCCTTTTCTGGAATTTGGTTTTAACTTCAGTCTCTGGTGATCCGATCACAAGTGGACAATAGTTTCACACTTAGCTTTAAAATGTGTCTACAGGGAGCACTGTGATCAGATCTCACTTCCCTGCTCTATCTATCTATATATATCTATCTATATATCAATATATATACACGAACACCATGAGATAGAGAACAGAGCCGGGAGAGGCTGAGGGAGTCACTGTGCTGCACGCAGCTCTACTCTGGAATAATATTTTAATCATTCAATCAAAAAAGAATAAATAAAATGTGTCAGTCAGTGTAAATATTGTGATAGTGTAAAAATACTTGGGGTTCATTATGAAACTGTAGCGGGTCAGAGAACGTCAACTGAGTAAGCGGTACTTCAATGTGGCCCAGGACACATTTAAATTCACAATGCTAAAAGAATATGGCCACATGCATCTCAGACCACCTCCCAATGTGATCAGATCTAATGCAACCTGAACTTAGAGCTGTCCACTTGTGATCAGATCACTCAGGACAGATGTTAATACCAGGTCTGAACAGGACCTCTGTAAAACAATATGATTAAAGTTTTTGTCACTTACTCACTGAGTGCAAAACCCTGGACAATTAAACCCATGTCATAGTTTTATTTATGATATATATCAGTGTTTCTGATTTGCTGCTACTGTAAAACTGAGCCAAATATATATTTTTAACCAGGTGGAGATGATCTTAAATCAATGCCAAATGTTAGTAAATGAGGGAAAAACAGTGTTTATGTCAAACTTCACTAGTCTTCAGTAACTTTCCTGTGGCGTAGGATGAAATACAGCCTAAGTTATGATTTTGCAGTTATTGTTGGCTGAGTAAACAGGTCAAACAGTCTTGTTTCCTTCATGTCTGCATCATGCTCTTGTTTCCGCATTACAAACCTATTTCTCATAGTTTCAGTGTTGCAGAAAGAAGTGATTCATGAATCTGGTTTCATGGTAAACAAACTATTAGTGGATTCATTTATATTCTGCAATGTACTATAATTCTCACAATTTTGTGACCAAACAATTTGTCAAGTGCATAATGGTGATATTAATCAATAATCAAAATAATTGTTACAGACAGCTCTACTCAGATTAGTGGGGAAGCTCATTCTGCTGAGATACCTCCTGGATCAGGTCCCAAATCTTATTATCTACATATTAGATGGGTTTCACATTGTGAGGTCTCGACCTTAATGTAGCTCTAGTGTAAGTTCAGACAGGAAGACTACTTTCATGCTCCGGCTGTAATTTAATTCTCATTCATCCTGGCTTTCATACACTCACGCATGTGCACCATCAGTTTCGTCATTGCCGCGATCAGCCATTAGTCAGCTGGTCCCTTCCATCCAATAGCATTGCAACACACCTGTCTCATTAACCTATCATCTTGCTGCTGTCTATTTAAATATGGTTCTCTCCCTGCCTTAGTCCTTTAATTTTGCTGTTCTGCGTACCCTCCACCTCCCCATCACCACCAGTCTGTGCAGTCTCAGGGGATTCTTCAATCCATCAACCCAGCAAGTCATCAACCACCATCACCCCCAGTGTCTAGACTCCATGTGGGGGATCTACTTTGGTGCTGCCAGGACCGATGCCCTCTGCTACATATCTCCCCATGGAGTCTAAGCGCCAAAGAATCTATCAATATTTTATCATCACATATCATTCTGTTAAACCTGTAATAAATATAATTTCTTCATTCACTTGTCTCTCCTGATTGAACTATGGACTATGGTGGCTTGAGATAACATATGTTGTGATTTGTTACTACACAAATTAAAGTACTATACAAATAATATTCAATTGGATGTTAGTTCTAGGCCGAGTTTCAGTGTGTTAACTCTAGGAAAGTGACAGAATGAAGAATATGAGCAGAACAAATCCACTCTAAATACAGTTAGTGTTTTTAGTTTTCTTGGTTCAACAGTCTCCCACAGTCCAAAGACATGCAAATTGGGGTTAGGTCAATTGGATAAAGCGGGAATAAATGGATAGATGGGTGGAATTAAAGTGCTACAAAAAAAATTCTGGGAAACAAAAAATAAGTACTAAATCTTAGTACTTAGTACTAGTATCTAAGTAACTGTAGTGGCGTAATGCATCCTCATTGTAAGCAATGTGAACAAAGTCTAGTTGATGCTAAACATAATCATGCTGGCGCCGATGTGTCCTTGCTTTGACCAGTATCTTGTGTCCTTGTTGTAAACAATTGAACATGTGACACCTCAGGCCTGTCTCGTAGATGGTGGGTACAAAAGAACTGTACACCCATATGCACTTTGATTCGCCCCATGTTTGTACTATGAACCACATCTCGAAATAAACGTCTCCCGCTGAAACTGCTCATCGGCTGCTTCGACTTGTATTTCTGCAAACCTCCTGAAACCTGAAAATTCCTTACATAATCTACATTGATATTTTTGTAATTAATATGTTGTATCAATCTGTGACAAAGTGCTAGTGTCTATAAAGTATGTTTGCTAAAATTCCTGGCAGAAAAAAACAGCCGTATCCACTTTTTTTTAACACAACAAGTTCCAGCAAGCTTTCTGTTCTGACTGCGGTAGTCTGAAGAAAACCAGTTAAAAGTCACTTGCTTCCAACAATTTCAAGCCTGTAGTCTATTTCAACACAGGTATAGATCATTATAATCAAACCATTCACCATGATTGTGTCCCCTGTGGGTGTGGTCTGCTTTCCACCTCTGTTGACTGTCTTTTACATAAAAACAAGCTGCTGTTAAAGTCACACCGAGGAAGGACAGTTACAGTTCAACTTCTTTTTCCACCTGTGATCGACTCCTCTCTTTCTTTTCTGCAGTGCCTCATGGGACACTGTGCATCAACAGCTGCACACTCAAATGTACTAGTATCACTTGGATTTCTTTTTTATGTTACATTTTTTACTTATGATGATTTAAGTACATTTTGTTGATAATGCTTATTTTTTTTTACTCAAGTATAATTTTAGTCTTAATGAGATAGTTTTACTTTGTGGTATTGCTACATTCACCCAGTGGTGGAAAGTAACTATGCTAGGGTTGTCACGATACCAACATTTTGACTTAACATGATACCTGATACCACTTTCGATACCACGATAAAAAAAAAGGTCCTACTCACCTTTCTCTCTCTTTCTCTAAATTTCAAATACTGATCGCATACCAACATTATTAATACTAGTATTATTTTTCTCTATTGTTGCTTCACTTGTAAAATCAGTACAGTGGACAATGAGTTTCCCCTGTGTAAATAAAGGTTACATTTAAAAAAGCAACACCACTCTGTAATAACAAGCATGTAATCACCTTGGACTCTGTTAATCAGCAGGTGAAATAATCAGCAGATTAATAATGAAAATAATCATTAGTTAAAAAAGGAGCTCCACCTCGACAAGTTTTTTAATGAATGATTAATAATAATCTGATGAAATAATGTATGTAAGTGTCAGGGGGCATTCCTCTGCATAATTCAGTACTTTTACATTTGATACTTTAAGTACATTTCCTGACTATGATTGCAGTGTCGCGTTTACTTTTAATTGTAGAAAAAAATTGTATTGTTACAGTGTGGTATTAATATTTTTACTGACTCCCTCCCCCCAAGCTGTGTTTGTGAAGCAGTCCAGCGGGTTTGTTGCAAGTGAGTGTCTGTCGGTGTTTGAGAAAAGTACCAATGCATTGCTGCGGCCACAGAAAAGTTAACTCATGAGGGATAACTTGTGTGACTAAATACGCATTATAACTGTTGAGGCTGTAACGTTATTGTGTTCACCACCACAAAAGACAAATAAGAAGTCCCTGGTCATGCAACGTTACTTCGCTGTTCTCCTGCAGTTTTCACAGCAGCAGAGGCCACTCACCACGGATAACTGTGACCGACAGAAGCACTGACACTAGACTGAGCTAACGTCAGTCGCACTTGAGGATAAAAAGCTCAAGTTAATGACAGTTAATGTTAATGACGTCTGCTAAAGCCCCTTTCACACTGGCCAAAAAACCCGTTTAAACCCGCGAACACCCGGCGTTTTCTGCAGTGTGAAAACGTTTAATCGTCATTCAGCCCCGGGTCAGATGACTCTGTAAGAGACCCGGGTAATAATCGGCTTCACCTCCGATCGGCATTGATGTGAACGTCACACCCTGCTGGACCCGCTAATTTGCGCCATGACGGAGGCAACGAAGGCTCGACTCCTCCGTCGCTAACTGCTGTCACCTCACCAGCTGTAGTAAAGGGACCTCTCGCGTGTAGCTAGCTCGGTTAGCCTAGCTCTGGCTCGTTGGTGGTAACAACTAACACAATCCAGATCATCGACGAGGTTCAGAACGGGGCACTTTATTTCAACCCTTCGGCGGACACACGCGGCCTCATCGGGCGGTCTCTCATTACACAGTGGCCGTAAACTGTCGGTAACATGGATGATGTGCGGAGCCCGTTCTCCTTGTGGCTGCCGCTACGTACACAAACACAGAGCCAAGCTTCTTCTTCTCTCATACACACACACACTTCAAACCCCATACGGCCTCCTGCTTAAAGGGCCAGGCTCGGCTCGTAACACTGCGCTGAGTTTGTAAACTTTGAAAGAGTGACAAGTACAAGATATAAGGTAGCGCTGACCACCGGCTCACTGGTTGCCGTGCTTTCTGTTGTTTACCACACTCTTCTTCTTCTTTGTTTCGTGGCGCGCGCCGCTCTCTACCGCCACCTATGGCCGCCACCTGTCACTACACGATCGTCAGACCCTGATCTGCTCGCAGTGTGCAAGTAGCCAATTGCCGATTAAACGCGGGTCGACCCGTGTTTCAAAAAAACCCGGGTCTACACGGTCATTTTGGTGTGAAAGTGGTATAACTTTACCCTTGTTCGCTCAGGGGGAGGGGGACTTTCTGAGCTCATGCCCATGCACCGCAGTCCAGGCTTCTTTTTGTATACTCACTGTGGGGAGTAGCTGTAAGTGGGTTTGTCATAGTTTGTGCTTTCGTCATCCAGGTGGCTCCTGGAGCCTCTCAGCTTCTCATGGTGGTGGGACATCGGGAGCTCTTCAGGGGCAGCGGAAACGTTGTTCACCTTTGGAAGAAAAAATTACCTTCAATAAGCAACATAAGTCTTTTATTTATTAACCTTTTTTTTTTTTTACATATCTATATTATATCCTGAATACATTTAATTGTATCAGAGCTGCAAGGATTAATCAATTAATCAATCCACAATAAAGTTCTAGACTATTTTGGACAATCAAATAACCGTTGACAAAAATGTCAAACATGCAAGTTACAGATATTCACATGTTTGTTTTTGACTGTTGCTCAGACAAAAACCAAGACACTTTATGAACCAGACAATGAACTGTTAATGAAAAACAATCATTAGTTGTCGCCCTTAACTGTGAGATTTGTAATATTTGTTGACCTTCAATAGAAATAGGATCTCTACATTAATGTAGATGCATCAGTGAACATTTCTTACAGTAATAACAGCAATTGTTAGACCCATAGGCGGCCTTACCTATGTTTCAACCATTTCAATTGAAATGGGCCCCGCCCTCCAGGGGGCACCCAAGTGACAGGCCTATTGTAGGTGATTAATGTATATTGTTGTCTGTGTTCTGTGCGCGCTGCCGAGCTGTCACTGAGGAGATTGAACACCGCTTTACGGCTTAAAGCACTGCGATGTGGACGCTGAGGACCTTGTGCGCGAGGTGTCGGCTGCCGTCACCGCCATGCTAAAGAAACCACTGGCCTGCAGATTCTGAGCTACATTTACAGAACTTAGTTATACTGTATCCAAACCTCAGCATTGCTCTCTGACTCATGGTGACAGTGCCTCTGACTGAAGCTAGCGTAGAAAGGAGTTTCTCACGCTTACAGGGGCAGTAAGTGATTCTAAAGCAAAACACGTTTTGTAAAAATCTGCAAATATTTCATCCGTTAGCTATTGGTTCTGTGTGCGCGCTGAAATAAAATCTTAATTTTTCGACTCAGCCCAGGCTCTGTAAATCAAAAACCCTTCCTTGCTCCTTTATGTTTATGTTTTAT
Source organism: Scophthalmus maximus (assembly GCF_022379125.1). Taxonomy (NCBI): domain Eukaryota; kingdom Metazoa; phylum Chordata; class Actinopteri; order Pleuronectiformes; family Scophthalmidae; genus Scophthalmus; species Scophthalmus maximus. Next base: position 3,392,184 of record NC_061516.1, read on the forward strand.
GTCGGTAGGGCCCCATATTCATCATTGAAACGGGCCCTCAGATGCTTAAGGCCGCCACTAGTTAGAACTATGGATTCCTGAAACAAACACACTGCATCTCTACTATGTCTATGAGCCTGCATGGACTTGTCCTCTGAAAATATGGGACACAAACAGATCTACGCCCTCCTGCACACCTCCAACAACATGTCTACATGTATGTGCTGCGGGGTGCTACAGTCACACTGTTTCAGCATGTTCACGCCTGTTCCCACAGAGAAGTAAATGCCACTGGTTCCCAGTATCATGTTGCTGTTGTGGCGTTGGATGTCTGCTTACTGTTGGGCTATGGACCAGAGTACCAGTACAACCTGCTCTTCCTCTTCACTGCTCAGAGGACATGGCTGAGCTCAATGTCATCACGACTTCCAGATTTTTACAGTGACTCACCTGCTCATCACTACTTAGTGTACTAGGTTAAATGTGAGAGCTGTTGCAAAGCACTTCTGAAAATAACTTAACATAACAAAAAGCATGAATCATCATGAAGTGGGCCTTCTGAATTTCAAATGCTTCGCTATAGGAAGAGTAATAAGTCCAGGTTTTTATTGCTCGTGGTTCTTCCTCCTTTATGGCAGGACAGTGTAATGTTGAAACTGTCACTGTCGTGTACATGCCACACCCTGAAACCTAGCATGATATAAAGTATGGGCTTGCTGCGCCACACTTCACCCTCCCCCGTTGACAAACTGGTTGTTCAACTTCAGTACAACTTCAACACAAACACACACTCCCACACAAGTACAGACACTGTTTGTTGGCAGCTATTCTGAGAATCAATTACCTGCTTCTGGCTGCAACTGAAGCTTATTTTCATTATCGATTAATTAGCAGGGTTTTCTGTTTTTTTTTTACCATTCATTTATGAAATTATTTGTGAAATGCCCACAAATAGAATAAAAAAAATCTAACTTCCTACACACCAAGTGGACATCTCCTAAATGTCTTGATTTGTTTAATTCAGTCCAAAGTCCAAAGACGATCAGTTGACGATCATATATGACAGAATTTTCTCCTCAGATTTTAGAAGCTAGAACCAGCAACTGTTTGGCATTATTACTTAATTATCAAAATCGTTGCTGATGAATTTTTCTGGCAACTAATCCTGACAAATCATTGCAGCTTTGTCAAGGTTTAAATCACTTATCAAGCAAAAATGCCAAATATTTCTGACTGCAACACCCTAATAGACTTTCCCTGACTGAAATGGAGCAGGGTGAGGAAAAATCCTATGTCACCTCCCTCCTTCTCAAAACAAGTTGTATTGGTCATTTTAATCTTACATCACTTTAAATTGAATATCAGTTGGCCTTAGGGTGTTGGTTGGAATAACAGCCTTGGACTTCAGAAAATTGTCAGGCATATTTGGTCAATATTTTCTGACAATTTGTAGACTAAACTGTTAGGGTATTTTATTTATTTTAAAACAATCAGCAGATTAATCCATCATGAAAATATTTGATTAGTGTATAAAAGGGCTAAAAAAATGTGTTGTTGTTCTTACAACAGTCATACACCCCAACATATTCAGTTTAACATTATAAAGTTCAAGGAAAAGCAGAATATCTTCATATTTTACAGCACAATATAGCAATTCTGAACATAGTTGCCAATTTCTTTTCTGCCAATTGAATACATTTTTTCAGTCAACTTGAACAATTAAATAGCATACTGTCACCTACCCATGCCTCGACATCCTGAGGTGGCAGATTCTCGTCGATAACCTTCACTCTCCTCCACAGAATGTTGCTTTTGCCATAGTTTCTGATTTTCTGGCGAGTCTTCAGAGCAAAGACGAGCATGATGATCAGGGCGATGGCCACCAGGAAGCCAAACACCACAGCGATGGCCTGAAACAAGAAGTAACGCTCTGGGTTGGAAACAGGACAAATCCTCTGGTCCAGATACAGGTACAAGTGAGGAGATCAAATGTGTGTGTTCACCTCTTGTGGCTCCACCACGCAGTAGTGGTAAAGGTACTGGTTGACAAACATTCCCGACGCCTGTGGTTGTTGGTACTGGGCACACAGGCCAGCAATCTGGTTGGCGTAAACAGACCCAGATGACTGGGCCATGGGGTTCACTGCCATCAAGTACACTATGGAGGCTATAAGCATTAGCAGTGCTAGGATGGCACAGATGATCAACACTGCTAAGTAGAATCTCCTGCTCTCTGATAGGCTCTGGTGGGACACTACGATTATGAAGATGACCAGGCAGATGATGAAAGTGATGGCTGCCATGGCAATCATAAATCCTTTCCCTTTTCGAGGGTCATTGTAGTTCCCTCCAAGTCCGCCGTAGCCATAGTTGTTTCCAGCTCCATAAGCACCACCTCCAAATCCATACCCATTGCTATACCCACTACCATAACTGCTGCCATAACCTGCGCCGGAGCCACCGATACCCCCAAAGCCAGACAGGGCTCCCTGGGTGTCCCAAGCCAGAGTGGAGGCGACACAAGCAAATATTGCGACACACATCACAATAGCTATGATTGCCATGATTTTGAGGATGCCTGGTGGAGATGTCCAGCGGTAGAAATGCTGGAACTCGTCATCTGGATAATAAGAATAAGCTGGCTGGGGAGGACCATTACTGTCAATTCAGAAAAAAAACATCGTTATTACCTGACTTTGGGAGTAAAAGAAAACAATTGGCCTGGTGGAAGCACAGAAAGACCTTAACTGTATGAATCTTATGATTCCTGCTTTGTATAATAAAACAAAAGCCCAAACAGAGAGGCAACTGTCCGAAGCACCGTGAAGCCTGGCAGCACGTCAAGCTCTACACAAAGCTAACGACACAGTTCCTCACCGCTCAGCATGACTTGGCTGTGCACATCTGTCCCTAGTGAGAGGGTATTTTCCGCTGCAGGTGACATTGTCACATTAAGCAGATCTGTGCTGTGTACAGAAAATGTGGACATTCTCATCTTTCTTCTGAAAAAAAACTTGAAACTTGAGAAAAATCACAGTGAGTTCCATAAATAAACAGATGTTTCTTTTGTACCTTTTCTTTAGTTTGTATTTGTTCATAACTAATACAATACTACACATTTTTCCATAAAAAGATCTTTATGTTTTGTATGCTGCTAAGAAGACACCACAAAAGACGGGTCATTGTTCAAAGTCAAATTATTTTTTAAACATTATTATATTATTTAAAAAGTAAGGACTTTTCTCTGGCATTTCTACTTTTTTGCTGTATTGAAAACGTACCGAAACGTGACACCACTGTATCGTATCGAACCGTGAATTTTGTGAACCGCTACACCCCTAGTTGCTCTACAGGAGCCCAGAGTGGACAAACTAAACATTTGCACGAGAGATTTTTGCGTAACCTATTTGTATGTTACCTGAAGGCTACAGTAGGCTCTCCTACATGCGTGGGAGGGGATATTGAAGCAAGGGGTAATAAAATGGTAACAGTCTGCTACTTCATTGCTGGATGTCATTAAAACTGCTTTCAGGCATGCACAGATGTCCAGACATTGTCCTGAACTTCTTCAGAGGGGCTGTATGTGAGAACACAAATGTCCGCAGATGTTGCTCTGGAAGTTCTCTGCAGTTTCTCCTGCCAGCCCCCTAGTATAATCACTGGATAATGTTAAACTGAGCCCATGTAAGAATACAGCAGGAGAATCTCCAGAGAATTCACAACGAGCGAGTTGGCCCGTTGATGACTTTAAACAAAAACTCTACTGTGTACAGCAGAGTTACCTGCTGATCTACACACAGACAACACACGCTCCAGAGAGCGTCCTGCTGCTGTGATCATGGCTGACTCGGACAATCCCATGCTGCTTTCCTCGTGAACATAAACATCCAGAGACAATTTTGCAGAGATTGCACGGAATTTATGTCTGAAAACAACTTGAGTCATACACACTGACGCTTAAATTTTAAAATGTTGTTTTATTCTATCTATGTGGTTTATTAATGTTGTTTGTTCAAAATATCCAGGGGACACTTTCAAAAACGTTGTTATTCTTTTTTTTTTAAATTCAAACACTATCTAGCATCTATAAATAAATAAAAAAAATCTCGTACTTAAATACAAGATTTAAAAAAAAAAAAGATTTGAACAGGCAGGCATCCAGGAATAATCAATCGTGTCTAAATGGAACTTATCAGACCCCTGTTGGGTCAGATTTCGCTCTATTAATCATGTCATCTAAGAAGGAACAGCTCAGATAAGCAACTGGAAACTTTGAACCAAAACAAAAGAAAGAGTTTGGAATTGCAAAAATGCTCAACTGGAAATTAAAGAGAAGGTAAGTTAAACCACATAAATTAATCTAGATATTTTTCAAGGCAAAAATATTTTAAATTTCACTGGTATTTCCTTTTCCTGTATCAACAAAAAACTGAACAATTTTGGCCTTTCTTTGCTTCCATATCCAGGATGTTCACATACAGCCTGTTATTAGCTCATATCTGTAGTTCGTAGCCCCACATGTATGTATGTATATACAGTATATCTGAAGCATATAAACTGATCAACAACAGCAGACTCACTATCCATCTTCCTCGTAGGGAGGTGGACTCCCATTGGGCCTGGAGGACATTACTGCTGGATCCACTGGGTGCTGCCTGTGAAAAGAATCTGCAACGAGAGTCCTGATATTAGGACATTTTTATTGTTTATTATTCGAAACAGGGCTATGAATAATGATACATCTTCTACATCATTTGATCAGTATGTACTAAATTAGAAATTGGTACGAAAAAAGAGCTGCACTACTTTTTTTTTTTAAATGAGTGGAGCTGTAAAACGTATCTGTGCAACCGTAGTTGTATCATTTATAATGATGATGCTTCCTTTCAACACAGCTCCCCTGGATGATTGCACCCAGTTCTCCCAGGTAGGTAACCCCTTTAAAGCCTTATCCAACAACGCACCATTGTTGGTTGCAGCAACAGGTAAAAAGTCAGTATAGATTAAGAAAAAAAACACAAAAAAACCCCCCATCAAAGCAGTTTGTTCTCCCAACCTCAAAAACTGGACGCGCTCACCTGTCGCTTGGTGTCTGAAGAGTCCTCTTCAGTGTCTCACCTGGACTGTGTCGACTGAAACCGCTGCAGCGAACAAAAACACCCCAAGCCACACCTAGACGAGCCTGGCTCTCGGTCAACACAGCCCCGCCCCCCCCCGCCCCGCCGCGCCCCGCCGCGCCGCACCGCGCCGCACAGGTGTCACATTACCCGGCTAACGAGACAGGAAGTCCTCGTTAGCGCTTCACGGAAACACCTGGGAACGCAGCAGTAGACGGAAATGGCCGGTGAATCTAGCTGCATATGATATTCACCTGATCTGATTTCCGGTCATTGAACGTGACTTCTGCCCCGCGGCGTCGGAGCCTTGCGGAGGACATTTCAAGCTACTACCGGCTGAATGCTACGCCTGTAGTCCAAGAAGTATGAAGGTAAATTAGTTGCAAAATGCAAGCGCTTGTAAACTGAATTGTTGTGAACCTGTAGAGTACAATGCGAGAACTTGTAGAACAAATTTGAACCTGTATGTTGAAACTTTCACACCTGTGTTCTGAATTGGAAGTCACATAAACAAATATTCACAAATGTGTCGATTGATATTTACATGAATACAATGGCAGCTGCAAAATTCTAATCTAACATTAACCCATTCATTTTTTTAACAGCCACAACTCACTCATTACAACCTCGCCCACTTAACGTGCCAGAGTTGGTCACATATTGATACATGATGTCATTATCCAGGTAACGTTCTGATCTGGGTTCATGTAATCAGTTACCCTCGGCTCATCTCAGGAAATAACCAAATTAATCAAGATTGCTTTCTCATGATGACAAAAAAAATTTAAAACTGCAACGATCTAACTCAAGACAATACTGTCAAAACACACGAAATAATTGCTAACACTGATCCACAGGAAGAGATCAAATATAAGTGGTAATGATTGAAGAAAAAATATAAATAATAAATACATTTTATTTTTGTATAATGCCTTTTCTTAAAATAAATGCTTGACTGTTGACTTTTTTTAGTTAGGTAACAAATTGACTTAGGTGAACCCAGATCATAACATTACCTGGATGATGACATCATGTATCAATATGTGACCAACTCCGGCACTGTAGGGGAGGGGTAATAAATGTTGGAGCTATAGTTGGTATTTTTTATCAACCATGACGAACATAAAAATAAACTCAACATTGTCCATGATAGTCAGGGATCTGTTTAGTCTTAACAAAGTGTGTCCTGAAGGCCAAATTCAATAGCAGTGACACTGCCAACTGTAGCAGTTACAGGTCCCCTTCACAAGGTGCTGGAGGTGAGTCTGCTGCAGGTCATCTTCATGTTGAACAGCCTGATGCTACTGATCTCCCTCAGGTTGTCGTCACCACAGTGGATGATGAGGACGTCAGCTGCTGCTCTTCCTCACGGGGTGGAATCAGAGTGGAAGAAGGCTTTTCCACCACAGTAGGCCAGCCAAACGCAGCACGACAAGGTCTGCAGCTCTCTGGACACCTCGCGGACAAACTCATCACCACGTCCACATTGTGACTGTAGGATTAAAATTAATAAATGAATGATAAATGCTTCAGATAATGAAAAATGTGAAGTCCACTAAAGAGTGTAGCTCACATTTTTATGTTGACAACACTGTTATGTCAAATCTGTAGGATAAAATAGAACTAAAGAGCTTCATCTCAGAATATAGATGAATCTCTAATACTTTATTTTTAGACAGACTATATAACTGTTAAGTCAAGTCCACGACTGGTACTGGTTTGTTTTGTGCAGCTAGTGGAAGCATCACAGGTGAACTCAACAGCAACCACTGTGCTGAAAGTAATAAACATTTTGTAACAAATATAAAAGCCCATTTCTAAGTCATATTCAAAGTGATAATCTGGTACAGTAATGTCTATAGCAGTACAGGTAAGGTTGACTACCACGGACTTCTGTCAGTGTGAAACTTGATCTGTGCACTGTTAAAGACAGTGGTGTGGGGAATTATAGATTTTCTATTTTCTTGTTTGGTGTATGTCCCTTAAGGCCAAAATAAATAAATAAATGACAATAATAACTAAGACTACAAGCCAGTTTTAATAAAATATATATACTGTGTGCCAAGAACACTAACGATCACATGTAACTTCTGTTTAGTTAACGTTTATTTGATTTAATTTATTAGAATCAAAATATAGTGGAGCAAACTACCACTGATACAAATAAAAAAAATGTAATTATAATTTTAATTTCAGTAACAAATATTTATTTCACAGTGTTACTTACCACATGTAACATTGGCTGGGACGACTGGTACCGGAGCTCACGTTAGCGCATTCAGTACAGACCCGGTGCAGCCTCAGGGCCGCGATGCTGCACTTAGCATAGCTTATTAGCTTAGCTCCTTAGCCTCAGCTAACTGGGAAGTTTCGACGTAGCTGGGCGTGTTTCAGCGACCGGTCTGCATTCGGCCCACCTCTTTGTCCATATTCTGATTAGCCCGGTAATGGAGGAGTCGGACCCTGTGTACTGAAATAACATTTTGTACTGGTGTATTGAAATAACACTTTGCACTGAACTAACATATAGCTAACTAATGACATATAGCTAAATAATGGAATAACATGTAGCTAAATAAATACTGACACCTATAAAGCTTGACATACGTTATACTTAAGATTTTATAACAAATCTTGCAGAGCCTGCACTACGTGCATAAGACTAATTAACATACAGACAGTAGATGTCACAAGATGTTCCCTTCAGACCAAATTTAGCCTAGGACACAGACCAAATTTATCTTAGGACAGCAAAATAATTACACAATAACGATTACGATAAGTCCAGACACATAGTCAGGCGGTTCACCCACGTACAGACCGCACCCACCATGCGGGATAAATAGCAAATTAACTATTGTACCAGGTTCCTGTCCCAAAGACTCTGTAAGTATTGTTATTGCTTGGAGCAAATAAACATGATTTGATTGAATGCATTGAACTCATGACTGTTTTCTCCCTCTGAATAAACGAACACACGGCGAGGACATTGCCGAGGTCTAGGACGAGAATCCTGCCGAACAATTTGGTGACCCCGACGTGATTCAAGGAGAAATGATTGTAAGAACAAACTCAAATACGGGTGACAAGGATGGTGACTTATTCAGTGCAGACCGGTCAAAAAAAAGGTAAGCAGTAACCTTTTGTAATAAAATACTGCATATTGATCATTCTAAATTAACTGATTAAGTCACCGAATCTGACTCCTTAGATCAAATTAAATGCATTCTACCAAATAAACGGATCTGGGATCCATAGGATCTGGGATCCATACCTAATAGACGGATCTGGGATCCATAGGATCTGGGATCCATACGAATAGTCTGGGACTATTAAAGTGAATGTTGTTCGGGGAACTACAATAATAACTATGTGGGTGGTTTATTGTGACTAAGACAAGGTTTGCCGACACACAGAGTGTTGCAGTCACAAGTCTGTGGGGATTGGGTGGTAAAGTGGTAGTGGAGTGTATTCATGCCGAAAAGGAAAGGTGGTACTTGGGACGTGAATTAACACCCAGATTTTCAGCGCACCTTCGGGTGTAGAAGCTTCTGAAATTGTCCCGGTATCACTGGCATTGCGTCCCCTTTCCACGGAACTCCACTAAGTGTATACTCTGTTAAATAAGAAAACATGTCTAGTTGTCAAGGTAAAACTCGAGACAATACTGTCAGAATGTGGTAATAATTCGACGAATGCTAGAACCTTCCGAAAAGGGTTTAAAAATTATGTGAAAAGAGAGGAACAGAAACCATGGTGGCCACAACCTTCTGACCCGAAACCAGTTAAATCTCAGTTTCAACACCACATGGTGACCGCCGCTGCCGAGGTCAAATATCGAGGACAGCATTGTGATAATCGCACAGGCTGTTGTGGGTCGAGCGGATTGAAGAAAAAATATAAAAAAGCAGTAAATACCCGCTTTTGGCATGAGTACATGACGAAGCATTTAGGCCGATTAGAAAAAACGGGACAGCCCAACCGACCCCCACCGTACAACCCGAAGGCACCCAAGTTAATGGCTCCCGTAATAGAATTCAAAGGAGACATAAAATTAGAGGGAGAACTAAAAGAGATTCCCTCAAAGGAGGTAAGAGAGGAGGAAGAAGGAAGTGCGGAAAGGCTAGAGGACCTTAAGGAGATGTTGAATGATTCACAGACAGTAAGACTACAACTAAGACATGAAATTGAGAAAATGAAAGACGACTTGGAGGTCATGAACCTCAAACGACTCGACATGGAAGATGCTGATAAGAGACGAGAGGAGAAGAGAATTAGAGACCCGTCTCGAGTTGTCAACTCCGGGCTGAATTAATCTGCAGCCCCGCCGGCATCACCATCACTTTCCCTAATGGCTCCACACAAAACCTGACCAACACGCCTGTCGCCTCGGCGCCTCACAAAGTGATGATGCAGTCGCCTCTGAATGATAATGACTCAGCGGACATTTATTGGGCTTTGCTGCGGCCTGAAGACTCACAACAACGGGGTGTAATGTCCATGTTCAATTTGTGAAAGCCATGGATTTACTCCCTCGGTTTTTATATTCCCCCGCCAGACCCACCACACTGTACTCTTGCTTACCTGCGCGAACCTGATCTCCTGTATGATGATGATTTTAAGACCATCGAAGGCCTTGTTTGGCAGTTGACCACATCCGACATATACGTGGGGAAAGAGGGGGCAGCGGCTGTCGTCATATTAGCAGGGGAACAACATCATTGGTATAAAATGAATAATGCAATACCACATGTCTCTCTGGCTGTAGACGCCACAGGGGAAGCACGGAGTTTGGGACCGATGGTTAAACGTCTGTCACACGCAATTGATTGGGTTCCCACTGCAATAAAGGGGGTGCATTTTTCCTTCTCGAATCAGGCTTACAAAATTACCTCATCTGCGTCTGACTCTGCCGTTTTGCAACATGACTCACTCACTCGATACCATGGCAGGGAAAAAACTGACCACCCGGCCGGGGAGGAAGTGTTTAAATTACTACCTCCCGCGCTAAGGTCTACCGGCCCTTTTGATGTTGGGTTTTGTGATGTTCCCCCTCCTCTATTTCTCCTCGACACAAAAACCCCAGTGTACCGACCACAGTATCAAAACAAACCAGCTGCGGTGGCCGGCTTGCGAGACACCATTGACGGACTTCTAAAGTCAGGGGTGATTGAAAAATCTGACTCCTGTTGGAACACACCCCTTCTTCCGGTGCCAAAAGCAGAGGGCTTAACGTACCAAATGGCACATGATCTGCGGGCGGTTAATGACGTCATGCGGACTCCAGTTGCGCCCGTTCCAAACCCTTTAACGGCCCTCAGCGTCCTAAATTCCAAGCACAGGTGGTTTACAGTGATTGACCTCGCCAACGCTTTTTTCTGCATTCCACTCGCTCACCACCTCCGGCACCCATTCGCCTTTACATATGCAGGCCAGAAATACCAGTACACTCGCCTGCCCCAGGGCTTCTCTCTGTCGCCAGGCATTTTCAACTCCGTTTTACGTGAGCAGCTGAACAAACTTTCACTTCCTCCTTGGACAGTTTTAGTCCAGTACGTAGATAACATACTGCTTGCGTCACCTTCAGAGAGTGACGCTTTGGCTGCGGCTCAGTCAGTACTACAACAATTGGCCTCCTCAGGGTTCAAGTGCAGCAAAAACAAACTGCAATTTGTCCGACAGTGCGTGTCTTTTTTAGGCAGACGATTATCCGCTGCAGGTTTGGCTCCATCATCCACCCAGCTCTCCTCCATCCTCAACCATGCCCGGCCTCAGACTGTGCGGGACATGATGTCCTTTTTGGGCCTGTTTAACTACAGCCGGAACTACATTCCCTCATACTGCGACAACACCGGCATCTTGCGTCGTCTCATATTGGACAAATCTGTGCGCAACCTGACTCTCCCACTTGACTGGTCCTCTGAGGCAGAGTCTTGTTTCATCCAGTTGAAGCAACTCCTCGCACACTCGGTGACTCTCACGATTCCTGACTACACGCGCCCGTTCTTTTTAGACGTGTCTGAAAAAGATGGCATTGTTAATGCGGCACTTTTTCAGAAGGGGGAGTTGGCACGGGGAGACAAATTCTGCTATACCATAGCTCAAAGCTAGATACCGTGGAGACCGGTCAACCACCATGCACTAGAATGGCGGCATGGGTGGCAAAAGCATTACAAAAAACAGCACATGTAGTGATGGCGCACCCACTGACTGTTTTGACAGACCACGGCATTGTATCCTATTAATAATCAGCCTCTTTTTCAATGTCACAAATGAGACAACAGCGACTTTCTAAAGTACTTCTACAACCACACATCACTTTCACAGCAGACGGCGTGAACATGGCAGATCACATGAACCCTCTGCCACCGCACGATTGCCAGGAGTTAGTGATGCGAGATGTTAAAATAAGACCAGGCATGAAAGCAGGTACGATACTAGGTGACGAGGTACACCAGGTGTATACAGACGGTTGCTGTTTCAGAAACAAGGACACAGGGAAGTTAGATTCTGCATACACAGTAGTCAAACTAGACAAAGAACAGGGGAAGTACATTACAGAAGAAGCACAGGCACTCGAAGTTGTCACAACTTGTGGCTGTGATAAAGGCCCTGCAAAGACACAGTGGAGAAAAAATAAACTTATTCACGGATTCTGCATATGTGCACAGCCTGTGTCATTGGGAATTGACAAAAATGCAAAGGGGCAGCTGGAACACCTCCACCGGTAACCCGGTGAAACACCAACAGGAGGTACAGCAGTTAGCCGAAGCTATAATGCAGCCCAAAGAGCTGGCCATTATAAAGTGTGCAGCACATCAAAAAGGAACCGACCCAGTCTCAAGGGGAAATGAAGCCGCAGATGCAGCTGCTAAACAAGCCGCCGGCTACACAAACACTGCCTCAAATATCATGATAATGATATTGGGCAAACAAAATGAACCTATGTCGTGCACACTCTCTGATGTAAGTTCCATGCAGGAAAAAGCGTGAGTATACGAACAAAATCAATGGGTACGGTTCGGGGCAAGGACGGTCTATGGAGGTCGGCACAGGGAAAGGTGGTACTCCCATGCAAACTATTTGACACAGTGTTGAAAGAAGCGCATGGCTACGCACACAACAGTCGAGCCAACACTGCCAGAAAGCTTGACTTTTGGTGGCATCCGTTTCTACCACAAATGGTGGTGGGCTTTGTAAAAACATGCACAGCATGTCAAAAATACACTCCCAAACCCTCACTTAAACCACCTATGGGGCAGTTCCCAGTGCCGGAGGGCCCGGGGGAACATTTGATAATAGACTACACCGACCATGGGACCACAAAACAGAACACAGGGGTACAGATACCTGTTGGTAATTGCGGACGCCTACTCAGGGTGGATTGAGGCAGTCCCCACAAAAAGGGAAGACGCCGCCTCAGTAATTAAAGCCCTTATGAACATGCAAATACCAAGGCATGGCTTCCCATCACAAGTGAGGTCGGACAATGGCTCTCATTTCAAAAACACTGACTTACAAACTGTGGAAAAAGCATATGGCATTATGCATAAATTTGGGACGGTGTACCACCCACAATCCCAAGGGAAGGTGGAAAGAGCAAATGGGGTGTTAAAACAAAAATTGGCAAAAATTACCAGTGTCACAGGAATGTCCTGGGTGGACGCTCTGCCCATTGCTTTACTCGAAACCAAATCAAGCCCACACTCAGAGACCGGACCGGACTCTCCAAGTGCTGACAACCTCTGGTGTAGGTCATAGAAGAGCGCGACTATAGCACTGATAAGAAGCTACCAAGACACCAACCACAACGTGTAAGCGGATCATGTCACCTTGTATCTTTCTCCTAGTGTGGGTATGTGTGTGTGTGTTTGTATTTGCATATGTGTGTGTGCATCGGTGTGCATCTATACAATGTTCTCAGTTTAACAGGTGTGCATCTATACAATGTTCTCAGTTTAACGATTGTGATTTATACACTGTTCTCATTTTAAACATTCTACTATATGCATTATACTCACTGAACAGGTTGATGAAAACCAGTACGACAACCTTTCCTTCGATTCCGCTTATGTTGCGGCTTCCGACGACGTTTGATGTTCTTTTCATGTGATTTGTGTCCTGAGGGTTTTTTCTGATGTATTTTTGTACTGGTGTATTGAAATAACACTTTGCACTGAACTAACATATAGCTAACTAATGACATATAGCTAAATAATGGAATAACATATAGCTAAATAAATACTGACACCTATAAAACTTGACATACGTTATACTTAAGATTTTATAACAAATCTTGCAGAGCCTGCACTACGAGCATAAGACTAATTAACATACAGACAGTAGATGTCACAAGATGTACCGTTCAGACCAAATTTAGCCTAGGACACAGACCAAATTTAGCCTAGGACAGCAAAATAATTACACAATAACGATTACGATAAGTCCAGACACATAGTCAGGCGGTTCACCCACGTACAGACCGCACCCACCATGCGGGATAAATAGCAAATTAACTATTGTACCAGGTTCCTGTCCTCTGCGCGATCCAGCCCTGGTTGGTGACTCGTGAGACAGAAACCCAGAGACTCTGTAAGTATTGTTATTGCTTGGAGCAAATAAACATGATTTGATTGAATGCATTGAACTCATGACTGTTTTCTCCCTCTGAATAAACGAACACACGGCGAGGACATGGCCAAGGTCTAGGACGAGAATCCTGCCGAACACCTGCCAAGATGGTGACGGCTGAGCCGCTGCAGAACCGCCCACTTTGGCCTTCAAAACCAGCCTGCAGAAGCCATTGGGTGACGTCACGGACGCTACGTCCATGTTTATCTACAGTCTATGGGGTTTACACAAGGCTGAGTAAAAAAAAAGAAGACAACCCAAAAAACTGTCAAAACAAACAATAATACACACAACCACACTGTAGATGTACACACAGATCATAATCCTTATACTCACAGAGGCCTCGTCCAATGAACCTGAGTCTTCCCGTCAGGAAGGAACCGCAGCAAGTTGGCGATCATGCAGATGAGGGCAGGATCAGGCCCAACAGGGGGGCACACTTCCCTGTACAGCAAATAGGGTGAGGTCGAAATGTCCTTCCTATCTACTCTTACTTGGCCTCAATGGAAAACATCATGAGGTCAAGGACAGGTGTAAAGGAGGACTGATAGGACTTAGCAAAACCCTACAGCGCTGCTCAGCGAATCCGACTCGAATTACACTATACTTTGTCATCACGCGACGGCGGATGTTATTGATGTGCGTCTGTCGTGGTGAAAATGGAGCCGCTGCGTTTTTTGTAATGATGGAAGATGGACTACAAAAACGCAGCGGCTCCATCAGCATATTTCACTGTGTTTTACCACCGTGTGACATCAGATGTAAATTATTCATATGTAACAGTAACTTACATACTTACTGACATGCATCTCTTCTATTTCTTCTACTTCGGATTTAATCATTTACGTCCGTGCATGGCGCGTCTCGTTAAATATCGCTGCCGCAATGAATTGTGGGGCGTCTATATCTCCTTACGCTCACATAGGAAGCTCCAGTGTATCCTATGCTAAAGAAGATAGGAAAGGAAGCATTGAAGCTCCTTTCCTGTGCATTTAGAGAATCCGAACACCTCTTATCATGGGTGCTGATCAAATACTTCCGGGTCACATCACGATTTAGGAAACTTCCTAAGGCAATTTGACAATTCAACCTCACCCATGGTTCACCCAAGTCGGTAAAAAGCACACTAGACAGCTCACAGTGAAAGGAAAAAAAACATGAACAAATTTATTCAAATTACTATTAATTAAGTGTCTGGCTGTTCTTCAATTAAAAAAAAGTTCTGGTTGGTTTCTGAGGGCTTGGAAAAAAACACAATGAGGCCGCCATAGTCTCCTGTCTATCTGTTGTGTACTTGAGTATGGACACATGATATGTAAACAATGCCCAGAGGCATGTTGGAAGAGGAAGTAAAATGAACCCCGGCTCATTTTTGCCAGACCCACTTACATTGATTTGTGAATAATATATGTACTTGGACTGAAAGGTCCAAGGGGCCCTTTTTGTTTTGTGTCATCTTGTGAGCCTCCCACCACTAGGTAGAAGTGTTGTCCAATGGGGCCACAAGGTTCCATAGTCATGTGTTGATGGAGGCAGGTGTGTATGATTTGAAGATGTAATGTACGGATAAAATGGACTACTTTGTTTCATTTGAAGACCCCATGGGACTGTTAGTAAACAAAACATCTTTTTACTGGCAACTGGACATTTGAAAGCAATCACTGACCCTTTTTTGTGGCTTTTTTGTGGCAAATTGGGCACTACAGAAGGCAATCCATTCCTGATCACTGGTAGATTTTAGAAGGGTTTTCCACCAGAAAAAAACATTATTATTATTATTATTATCATGAAATCAAGGCATGTCCACATGTTTAATTTTTCACATAACCTGAAATGTCTCAAAATGCGTTAACAAAATAAAGTTAGTGTTTTCCTTAATTCAGTCGAACAAAAGTACCAAATCATCAGAAATCTGAAATGATCGTGATTATCCCGTTGCAGACAATTTCAATGACTTTAACCATGATATTTTTACCTCCACACACAGGAAAAAAGTTAACTCATGTGGTATATTTGATATACGTTGTCCTTGTGGATTGGCAAATGTTGGCAAAACGTCAAGACATTTTAAGCAGAGGATCAGTGAACGTTAAAATGTCTACTTTCAGAAATGATCGGGATTATCCCGTTGCACTCAATTTTAAGGCCTTAAACTATTATATCTACATTTCGTTTTATTGTTATAGACAAAAAAGAGAGGTAGCAATCATTATGTTCTGCTTAAACAACATGAAGCCCATACTAGATATAAAGTCTTTCCCCTATGGTCCTTGAACATGACCTTTCACTCAATGTGATGCTGTAAAGTTTTCTTTTACTTTCAGACACTTCTTTTCTAAACTCCTGCCTGACCCAATAACAGACGGATCTATCTTTGTGACTTCAATGAAACATTGTGGACTTGAGGATTCCTTTTTTTCCCCTCTGATATGACAGTGGTTCATAAGTATTTAATGTTATGAACTGTATTTTATCCCATGTATGTGCTTGGATCTCCATTGAGTGGATAAATATGATTTTATCATGTGTTCCACATATATATATATATATATTGAAATGATATGATGCAGCTTGACAAATGGTGGATGTGGTGGTGGGGGCTCACTTTGAGCCAGACTGTGCAGCCTATTGCTGCTAATGAAAGGTTTGTAATGATTTGTTGCTGTATGCACGGTGGTGCGTATATTTAAAAGAAAAAACTTAAATACAGATTTTGACTACATATGTTAGCATTAACCTGAAGGTCTTTGACAGAAATGCTTTATTATTCAGCAATTGATTTTAAAAGCAGAGCAGTATTATCAATAATGATTATTAGCCATAATTTCGTAATCATCAAAGGTTAACTTACCATGAGCAATGAGATTGTGAAATGATGGTGTATGCACCCGTGGAAGCCACAAGTCTGTATGACATCAACCTTGTTTTAAGAAAAAAGTGAGTGTCCAGTTTGTGAGGTTGGGAGAACAAACGTCCTTGATATGTTTTTTTGTTTGTTTCTTTATTGCCAAAATCAAAGGTGTGTTGTTAGATACAGCTTTAAATCAATATCGCCTGGGTGAACAGCATCTCTGCTGTGGTGTAAACATATGGAGGGGAGCTGTGTTCAAATAAAGTATCATCATTATGAATGTTACAGCTACAAGTGGTTGCACAGACACATTTGAAGTTTTATAGTTCCACTCATTTAAAAAAGTAGTGCAGTTAAGTGATGTTTCAGGTTGTTTTTTTTATAGCTGCCGGGTGGCTGTGGCTCAGCAGGTAGAGTCGGTCGTCCACCAACCCGAAGGTAGGTGGTTTGATCCCAGTTTCCTTAAGGCCCCATGCCGATGTGTCCTTGGGCAAGACACTTCACCCTAAATTCCCTCATACGGTTCTTCCGGCAGTGTATGAATGTGACTTGTCCTGTAGAGCGCTTTGAGTGGTCAATAAGACAAAAAAAGCGCTGTATAAATTTACCATTTGAAAAGTCTGGCATTAGAAATAGACATACAACATGCCACCTCAAAATAAAGCTTAAACGATTATTTGATTCATTGATTCGGCAGAACAATAATCAGCATCAGTCATCATTTTTTAACCCTCTAGTTCCCGTTTCTCAAAAGTGAGAATATTTCAAATGTGTTTTATTACATAAATCTGTTCTTATATTAGGATTCTCGTTGATGGATAGTGAGTCTGCTGTTGTTGATCAGTTTATATGTATATATATATATATATATATATATATATATATATATATATATATATATATATATATATATATATATATATATATATATATATATATATATATATATATATATAAAAATACATACATGAGCTACAAGCTACAGATATGAGCTAATATCAGGCTGTATGTGAACAGCCTGGATATGGAAGCAAAGAAAGGCCACAGTTGTTTCCGTTTTTTGTTGAGACGAGAAACTGAACAATAATTGATGAATGTTGAAAAGGAAATACCAGTGAAATTTCAAATATTTTTGCCTTGAAAAACATCTAGATGAATTTATGTGGTTTAACTCATTCCTTTGTTTCACTTCAAAGTTCCCAGTTGCTTAACTGAGCGTTTCTTTCTTAGATTACATGATTAACAGAGCGTAAGCTGACCCAACAGAAGTTCAATAGGTTCCAATTGGATTGATTATTCTTGTAAGCCTGCCTGTTCAAGTCAATTTTTAAAAAGTTTGTATTAAAGTACAAGCAACCTGATTTTATTTTTATTTTTAAATGCTAAAATAACCAACTAACTTGTATGGTTTACTATAAACACTTAAATATTATACAGTACATTATAAAACAGGTAGCTCAAATCAAGCGATCTGATTGGTTCATAGCCTGTCGTGAGCTATTACTCAAATATAATGGCTGAAAATGTTTTTGAATTAAAAACAAAAGAAAAAAAACTTGAAATCAAATTTTTGAAAGTGTCCCCATGATATTTTCAGCAAACAGACCTAGTGCCAGACTACTGCTTTGCTGGTTCCAGACCATTCTTTTCGGCCTAATGCGTCTGTTTCCTTGGACTCTGCAATAGATTTTGAATTATTCAGTGAACTTTAATTAGTTTTATGTTGCTGTGATGCCTGACTTTTACATTGATATATTTTGTGTTGTGGAATGACCTTAACACCTCTGTGACACTGAGCCCACTGATCTCCATTTTGTTTCTTCTGTTTTCTTTATCGGCAGCTGGGAGACCTGCGGGGAGTAGGCGCGGGATACACTCGTCTAGCATGCAGTGTGGTAGGCCTTGTGCCTTTCTTTGCAGTGTACCTTGCAGTGTGGTTGTTGTGGTTTGTAGTGGTATTAGTGAACATGGTGGTATGCTCACGTGGTGGTATCACTTGGCCATGCAATAGAATCTCCCCGGCAAGTACCCTGCTTAGTAAAGCCCTGCCATCTAACATAACTTAATTTTATACTGTGGCCATTTTCCTTATTGGGAACTGTTTTAGTGGTTTTAGTATTGTGAAATAAAAGATTTTTGTTAATTCTACTTTTTCTCTCTCCTTTCTCAGGTTTTCCAGTATTCTCATTTTTGGTTTCCCATTTTTCTCATTTTGACTAAACATCTTTGTGAACTGAATGCATTTCTCCTGCTCTTTGAACCTTAAATTATATTGTGTCAGCCCGTGTGAAGTTGGGGCTATTTTGGCCAATAGGTTTTTATAGGGACCTCATATCTGCCTCACATACAGTGCGGGGTCACACTACATTTTTAAATTACAGCGTCAGTGAGAAAGCTGGTTTCAGACATGAATTCCGAACAATGTCTGCAAAATTAGGTGTAATTTTAGACAACAAAAACCAGGAATTTTTAAGCAATAGCATCATCATCGCCAAATATAATATACAAAAATCCTGATATGCCAGAACACCCCCATTATGGACTGTATTCAAAAATCAAAGGGCCAGTGCCACCCTTGGTTTCCACCCTAAAATGTCCAAAGTCAGTTTCATCCTCGCAAGCAGAAATCAACGAGAGCAGAGTTTACCTGTGAGAGCCTGTATGCCTTTGTGTGCTCGCAAAGCAGACACTCACGGGTGCATTGAGGCTGCTCTGTGAGCGTGCTGCTCAGTTCTACACACGCAGGTGCCATGTTCACACGCGCAGCTGTCTGTATAACTCTCGATCTGTCAATAATAAATCCAGTTCTGATTTGGAATAAACCTGCATTCCATTCCGTGTGAGAAGCTTGGGAATTCATGTCACCAAAAAACCAGAGCCTTATAACTTATGTAATGTTTTTTTATATGTATATATATAGTTTTGTTTAACAGTTATGACAGTTATGGTTAGAAATAATCTATGTTACAAATTAAGTTTGCGTATATATTTCCAGATGTTTTTGGGAAAGTGTTTCTGAAGCTTTGGAATTTAATACACAGACAAAACTGAGGTCATTGTACTCGGCCCTAAAACACCTCAGAGAAACCTTGGATGGTATAATCTTGGCCTCCAGCTCTACTGTGAGGAACCTTGGAGTTATCTTTGACCAGGACATGTCCTTTGACTCACACATAAAACAAGTCTCTAGGACAGCCTTCTTTCACCTGCGCAATATCAAGAACATTACAAACATCCTATCTCAAAAGGATGCTGAAAAACTAGTCTGTGCATTTGGCACTTCTAGACTAGACTACTGTAATTCATTACTGCTAGGATGCCCCAATAAGTCTGTGAAAAGCCTCCAGCTAATCCAAAATGCCGCAGCACGACTTCTGACAGGAACTAGAAAAAGAGATCATATTTCTCCAGTGTTAGAATCTCTGCATTGGCTTCCTGTAAAATTCAGAATAGAATTCAAAATCCTGCTCCTAACCTACAAAGCCCTTAATAATCAAGCCCCATCATATCTTACAGAGCTCTTAGTTTCATATTATCCCAATAGCTCACTTCGCTCTGTAAATGCAGGACTACTTGTGGTTCCCAGAGTCTGTAAAAGTAGAATGGGAGGCAGAGCCTTCAGCCACCAGGGTCCTCTCCTCTGGAACCAGCTCCCAGTTTGTGTCAGGGAGGCAGACACCCTCTCTACATTTAAACTTAAACTTAAAACCTTCCTCTTTGATAAAGCTTATAGTTTCTCTCTCTCTCTGAGCGAATGGAGGACTGAGTGCTGAGAGCCTGGTGTATGCAGATTTTTCAGTCATTTGAGTGAGTTTTTCTTACCCTTTTTCTTGAATTTTTTGTCTGTGTTGATGTGTATGTGAGTTTTCTTTAGTTAGTAGAGTGTTTTCGTGTGTTCGGTGTGTTGGTGGAGGTTCGAAGCAGCTTTGTTTGGCACCATGACGGTGGCAGCTGCTGCTGCCGCGGAGTTTGAGAGACTGAGTCGGCGTCATGCCATCAGACTCATCCCGGCGGTGCAGTGCTCTGTGGAGGAGGCAGGTTTGGCGGTGGGAGAGGTGGTGGGGTACGGCAGCATCAAGTCTGCCTCCCGCATGAGCGGAGTGATCGTTATCTTCCTGAATAGAACTGCTAAAGTTGGCGAGGTGGTGGAGAACGATGTAGTGATACAAGACACTTTTATGGTTTTTAAACACTTTAAGTGATACTGTTAGGATTTTATGTTTTTAGGGGGTGATTTTAACTGTATAATTTGAGCGGTTCGCTTTTCCCCCAGTGTGATGTGTCTTTTAAACTCTCTGTATACGCAGATAACCTTATTGTGTTGGTGAATACACAAAAAGACATTGATGTTTTATCTGATACTTTGAAGGACTTTGGTTTTATTTCCTTTAGCAAAGGTGAACTGGGGGAAGAGCGAGGCTCTGATGGTCGGGGAGGAGTTGGGGGTTCGACTCAGGCTGCCTGGGGGCTTAGTCTGGAAGAAAGGACGACTCAAGTACCTTGGAGGTCTTTCTGGGGGACGAGACCTACAAAAGAAAAAAAAGTGGAACGATGTTGTTGAAAAGGTGAAGGGGCGCCTCAGTAAATGGAAATGGCTGTTACCTAACATGTCATACAGAGGTTGCACCCTGATTTTAAACAACTTGGTCTCGTCCGCACTGTGGCACGGGCTGTACTGTGTAGATCCTCCAGCAGATTTCTTTTGGGCCAGGATGCACTGGGTCCCACAGTGTCCTTTTCCTTCCGAAGGAGGAAGGAGGCCAAGCCTGGTCCATCTGGCCAGCAGGGGTGCTGCCTTCCGACTCCAATTTATCCAGAGGCTACTGACTGGGCCTGAGGACACTGTGAATACCTTTATCCCGGTGCATCCTGAGACATTTGAACAGCATGGGTCTTGATTTTAGCCTGTTTTTAATGCATGACAATAAGGTAATTGCATCATCTCTTCCTTGTTTTTACAAAAGTGTTTTTATTGTTTGGAACCTGGTTAAAAAGGAGAGAAAGCAGCAGGGGGACTCCCTGCACTGGCTGCTGCAGGAGCCCGTCCTGTACGGGACTGTACTGGACCATCCCAGCTGGGCAGGCGCCACATTGTCCAGACTGCTGCAGACTGTGGGGGTTTCCATGCTGGGCAAGGTACTGGAGCTGGCCGGGCCCCAGGTCGAGGACCCCACTGAACTGGCTGATAAACTGGGAGTTAGATCCATCAGGATTATAAAAAAACTTCTTGATTACTTGAAGGAAAAACTGACAGCTCAAGACTTCAGCTTTTAAAAACGTTCTCTGATGGATCTTCTCCCAACACAGAGGACCCCTTTCCGGCTACTTTTCTGGCTGTGGATTTTAAAGACTACTCTGGGCCTGTTTTAGATCCAGTACACCCTGTCTCCCTGGAGGGAGGATTCTGGAAAAGTTTCTTTAAACTTTTGGTAAAAGTTTTGTACAGAAAAAAACGTGGACAGACTGACACTGCGTGGAGGCGATACCTAGAAGAGATTGTTTGATAAATGGACAAATGCCCATTCTTTGGCTTGAGATAGACAATTTTTCACTGTTTTTATGAGTGTCACCATCTGTCAGCGCTGTTTCTGTTTTTACAAGTTGTTTTTACCAGTTTTAAAGAGAGATTGTGATTTAAGTTTCTACAGAACAGCAGGTTACCTGGACTGCTGGAGAACTCGTTTATGCAAATTACCTCATGTGATTATTATTTATTTTTTTGGAAAAGTTTTTTTTTAAATATTTCATTAGGAAATAACTTTTACACTGTGTAAAGTTGAACAAAAATGTCTAATAAAGTTTATTTCAAAAATCAAAAAAAATCTCCTTCTCTCTCTGACCCAATGTATTTACATTACATGTCACTAACACCTTTTTCTCTCTCTACTAGTGATCTCTGACCCAGAGCTCCAGGATCCAAACCCATCATTATTATTACTAAAAACATTATTGTATTTATATGTGTCAGTATTTCCGTAACTTCAAGTATCAGTCTGGTAGAGATTAAAGCGGCGGTTGTACCCCAACCGGTCGAGACAGATGCCCACAACTAAGTCCGGTTCTGTCAGAGATTTCTTCCTGTTAAAATTGAGTTTTTTCTCTCCACTGTCGCTTTGCTCATTGTGGGATTTTTTTGGATTTTCCCTGTAATATTGTAATATTGACTTCACGATGTAAAGTGCCTTGTGACAATGTATGTTGTGATTTGGCACTATACAAACATTTCAAACTCAAAAACGGAAGTGAAATATACAAATAATTCTAAGACAAGGCTTTAAAACTAACAACAACTTACTAATACACCTCAACTCAAAACATTGATGATTGCTGGAAAAATACAAAATATTACCGTAACGTTGTTGGCTACTAAATAACGCAATTCAAATTGATCGCGTATGGCCGCTGCTGAGCGGTTTCACTGGCACCCCTGAATATGGTGTAAAATGTGGTTGACCATACAAATAAATATCGACATGTTGCGCTGCTGCTCAGCATTTACTTTGTCGCAAGCTGTGAGTTTCACCAGTGAGGACGGTAGAGGACAGAGCTGTGCTGGTCCATATCGAACAAGGAAGCTTATTAAGTGTTTGAGCTATTTACTGTTGAAACTTAGAAAAGGTTTCTTGTACTTTGGAAGGACAGACAATCAATATTCTGTCCTGTATTTTGCCACTATTATGAGCATCACGTTACATAAATACAGTTTTTCACTCAAATTCATTGTTTGATTTTAATAGCTCTCACTGTCTTTTACTCCTCATTTTAATCCATTCTCATGTTTTATCAGCAATGTGAACATGTAAAATATGTGTGGGTAAACTCAGCAGTTTATGGAAGAAAGTTGAAATAAGATACTTTCAAATGATTATAATTTTATGCATACTGATGTACTTTGACAGTCAGTTGTGATGGTTTTATTAGAATAAACATATTTATAAAACATTGCTATTGTTACACAGTGAATCTTTGTCTGTTTGCAGCCCCAAAACACTGACTACAGTCTTAGCAACACGTTTGTGTTGCGGCTGACACATTCACACAGCATTTTTTAAACTATTCAGATGGCAGGAAAATTATAACATGTGGCTGGATGCATCCAGGTCTTTTTTTCCTGCCCAATGCTTCCACTGGGGGCACACAACAGTTTTTTTTTCAATTCTACATTAAAAAGCAAAATTAAACAATATATTTATTACATTTAAGGTTGACTCGCTTTAAGGTTGCAAGCACATGTAACACATTCCTTCCCATAGGATCACACCAATAACTGCAAATAAAGATTGAAGATGCATCTCCACTTCCTCCCACTGTACAAAAATGAGACAATAATACACCAGCGTCAAATTAACTACCTAAAATGACAACTGTACCATACTTTGATTTTTAATTTGGTCCATATGTATGCGTAATCCATAGAGAATTATGACATGACGCCAGTGTTCCCCTCAGCACTTTGAACTTTATTTTAGCTTCTCTTAGCTCATTGCTTTGGTTTGGAACCTGCATATTTCACCTTCATTGACCCTGCTTTCATAAAAAAGCCCAAATAAACTTATTGTATGCAACTTAGTCAGTACAAAGAACAAACAAGAGTTGAGCATTTAGCAGCTTAAGGTCCAGTTATTTTTCTCAGTTAGCAAAGACTAAACGTGAGCTTAAGAGGGGAGTGAATATTTGTAAAGTAGTCAGAAACCCCCCACAAATGTATGCTATTGAGCTGAGTGATCTACGTTTTAGATGTTGGCTAAAAAACATTCACCATGGCCACGTTTCAAGATGATGACATGTGTTTAGATGTGTTTTCAACTTGTTCTACCTCCCCCTTGTGGACATTTTTTAATGCAGTTTTAAGGAAGAGTTACTTATACACTGAAGCTACATACACATTTGACAATACATAGAACACTGGAGCGGTATTTACATTGTTACATCCATTGGGATGTGTTGTTTTTCTTGCACAGTATTTCTTCTTTGATTCCCTCATTGAATTTCACTACACAGACTATATAACAGACTATATCACATTAAAACACACTGATGAACTTTTCTTTCAGCCGAATTTCAGACTGTGGTTTTAAACTGTTCGGACTGCATCGAATGTCTCCTTAAAGGCATCCTCCTGGTCAGCTCTTTTGGGTGTCCAGGAGGGGCAGAGGGAAGGAAATGTTTTTGTTCTGTCTCTATGTCAGAGAAACCCCCTCCAGCACCAGATCCAAAGTTGCAAACATTAAGAATGGGAGCATTGGTGGAGTTGAGGGTCAGAGGTGGCAGAGACCTAGGCCTGGCCTGAGAGTTGTGATCCAACAAGAAGGCACCAGAACCTCTGCGCTCATACCTAGAAAGCACTCTCCTGCTCGGACCCAAGGTCAGCAATGACTCTCTGGAGCACAACGTGCTGGAGCAGCGTAAGAGGGCCAACTTCTTGCACTCTGTTGGGGGATTTTGGATGTCTACAGCAAGCTGGGGGTCAGAGCTGTAGATTTCTGCACCCTGCTTGCACCTCTGTATAATGCTCTGAAGGCTTGACGAGGACATGCTGTGAAGTGTAGTTCCATGGCTTTTGCCACCAGACAGGCAAGAAGAGGAGGCGGCTGAATCTGTTCCAAGGTTTACAGAGTGGAGGTTAGGATGGGAGGCAGAGTGGGATGATAAGAGACCTGGTAAAGATATCTTTTTTCTGGCATGTTTGGCGAAGTCTTTCTTGTTATCTCTTTCTACTCCTATATCCTTTTCCAGTCTTCCTTCATACAATTTAGAGCTGTTAGATGTGGTGCTGTTGTCCCTATCCAGTCTGGGAACTCTAAAAGAGAAGTCTTCAGTTTGGCTGCAGTCATGACCATTTTTTGAAGACACGGCTGCATGAGGCTGCTGAGTGAGCAGAGATGCTGGGATCTTTAGCCAAGGCTCAGAGTTCAACCTCAGGAGGGGCTGCTGCAGTCTGCTTGCCGCCGTTTGACCAAGCCCTCGAAACCGTGATGGGGAACATGGATTGGAGCTTACGCAACAGGACTGGGCGTCATTAAAAGAGAAGACAGGCTTCGGGGGACATGTGGATGCGGGCGTGCACTGAGGGGAGGTGATGAGCTGAATTTCCGAGGGAGATGCAGGAGCTGCTGATTTCTGGTCGAGAGGACCAATGGGAGGCATGCTGAGGTACTGCTTGGCTTGCAGTTTCCCACATGGGAATTTGTCAGTCGTTATGATGATCACCTCTTTCCCTTTGGCCTTGCAAGTGTCAAGCAACAGTTTCAGAACATTCCACTCTCCAGCCATGACTGCATGGACCAATGCTGATGTCCCGGACTGATCCTCCAAGCTAATATCTGCTCCACTGTCCAGGAGCAGAGTTACCACCTCAGGGCCGGCCTGGTCGCGGCAGGCGTGCATCAGTGCAGAATGACCCTCCTTGTCCTGGATGTTGGGGTCTGCTCCTTTCTCCAGCAGAAATTGAACCAGTTTGACCCGGCTGGCGCTCTGGGCGTCTATATGCTGGGTCCTGCAGGCTACCATCAGGGGTGTCTGGCCTTGGCTGTTACTCTCATTGATGTAAGCCCCGCCCTCCAGGAGCAGCCGTGTGAGTCGCAGGCGACGGAGGAAGACTGCTCGTAGTAAGGGGTTACC
The DNA here is from genome assembly GCF_022379125.1 of Scophthalmus maximus. Lineage (NCBI taxonomy): Eukaryota > Metazoa > Chordata > Actinopteri > Pleuronectiformes > Scophthalmidae > Scophthalmus > Scophthalmus maximus. Next base: position 3,418,383 of record NC_061516.1, read on the forward strand.
CGAATCCATCGCCACCCTAGAATTACAGCCTTCTACTTCCATCACTGGTCCCAGCAAGTGGATATGAATATGTAGTAATACAAATTTCTGTGGATAATAACAAAACATATGTAGGGAATTATGCAGAAGTAGAGCAACTATATACATGTTAGTTTCATAGACAGTAGAGGATTTTGGAATTTCTGAAGCCAACACGTGCATTCTCAAGTAAGACACATTAGACAACTGTACATCTGCCTCATACACACATGCACATACACTGAATGCTCATCTTCTCTCCCAGCCCGCACATGCACTCACCACACCCATGCATGATTTTCTGCACCGCAACAATCCATCTTCTTTACAAGTCCGTTCCAAGTATGTATTCTCTGTCATGTCTGCACATGCACGTTAAATCCTGTGTTATTTTGTCCTGTTTCACCAGAAGAAGATTTGTGTCCTTTTTTTTTCTTGCAGAAAGGACATTCAACAGTTCTTTTTCATGCACCTGTCCTCTGCAGCACCAGCAGAGGCAGCCCCTTTCTATCCACCTCTGTCTGTACTGTATGCCCTTGGTTGTCTTTACTAGAGCAGATAAGGTGAGTTACCCACATCTGATACAATAACATAACATTTTACTGTATGACTCACAGACTGTAAACTGAATCTATATATACATATATATGTTGCATGAGATGATGCTATTTGCATTTCAGGTTGTATGAAAAAGTAGCAACAGTCACTTTGTGTGTGTGTGTGTGTGTGTGTGTGTGTGTGTGTGTGCTTGTGCAATGCTACAGTTTTACTCTATTACAAATAAAGGTATTTCTTACATTAATAACTTTTCTTAGTAACATAAGATCATAAGATACATAAACAAAATGTACTTATTTTAAATAAATATTATGCTGATATTCATTCATATTCATGTACTTTTAATTTGGGTTAACACTTGAAAAGGTTTACATGCTCTAATGTTGAGTAAAGGCATCAGTGTTCTCATACTGCCCATTCCTGCATTTCCTCTTTTCACACCTGGATCTCTTTTAGGGTTGTATTTTTCCCCACAGTTTATTGGCTGGCAAGTGACACATATATGTGCACAAAAGCTGAAAAAGTGATTTTTGCATAATATGGCACCTTTAAACTATTCAGTCAAAATGGGCTCTGGCAGTTATGTTGTGACAACAGCCTCTACATTAAAACCACTGACAGGTGAAATGGATAATGTTGAGGAATTTTCATTTATCCTCCCCTGAGAAACTTTTCAGATGAGTCTTCTCAGGCACCAAGCAAGGTAATCTTATCTATGGCAAGCCGAAACAATCATTGAGCAGCTGATTTCTCACTCGAGGTGTCGTAATCCCGGGAAGATGGTGACATTAATCAAAGCTAAATACACTACAGAGACCGGGGATGGGCAGACTATCTTGGGATGCCAAACACTATGAACCCGTTGATCTGTGTAGCGAACCTGAAGTCTCCTTAATATTGAGCTCTTATAATAAATACTTCTGCTTCAGACATCCACGGTTTCCGTCTACCTGATTCAGCATCCACTCCATCAATTATACCATTTCAGATAACATTGACTATCAGGTTATAATGCAATGTTCTGCTGCATGGGACACCTTAATCTGGGTGTTACTAGAACACAAACCACCCACCTCTAAACATTGTTACAGACTGAAAGCCAAGCAGACCCCCCATGGCACTCTTCGCTGGCAGTCGTCTCACCCAGCAGGACAATTTGCTGCCACACTGCAAGAACTGCTCAGAACACGACAAACTCCCCAGATTCCAATCTGATCAGAAGAAGCTAGATCTGTGGAGGCCACAGCCACAAAACTAACACGACCAAACGGATCCGCTGCCAATGTCCTAACATCACAGGACACCACAAGGGTCCTGTGTCCATTCCCCAATGCGTCAGAGCTGTTTTGGTGGCACGAGGGAGACTTTCACGATTTTAGGCAGGTGCTTTTAATGTTGTGGCTGGTGTTTATTATACTTTTGGATGAATCATTACTGGTGCAGTAATGGTTGCTTGCAGTCAAGCTGATTGTTGCTATATGATAACTTGTTGAGTGGTCTAATAAAAGGTATAACAATGGATCATATTTCAGACTCTTACATTGGATTCAAAATCGTAATCTCTAAAGTAGCTAAAGCTGATAAATGTAAATCATACAAGTATGTATATCTCAGAATTGTAATTGTTCTTTACTTGTCACTTCATCTAAGCCATCAACCTGTTTTAGATCATATTCCATCAAGGCTATTTAAAGATGTATTACCTCTAATCAATAGTTCCATATTAGATCAGATCAATTTATCTATATTAACAGGCTATGTGCCAAAGGCCTTTAAGCTGGCAGTAGTTAAAAAGAACCAACTCTAGACCCAGATAGCTTAGCTACTGCTGAAGGTGACCAATGACCTTCTCATGGCCTCAGACAGTGGACATGTTTCTATTCTCGTCCCATTAGATCTTAGTGCTGCATTTGGTACCATTGATCACAAGATTCTATTACAGAGATTAGAACACATTGGGATTAAAGGAACAACACTACAATTGTTTAAGTCTTGCTTATCTGATAGATTTCAGTTTGTTAACGTTAACAACAAATCTTCCATTAATACGAAAGTTAGTCATTGAGTTCCACAAGGTTCTGTGCTGGGACTGATACTTTTCACTTTATATATGATTCCTTAAGGCAATATTATAAGAAAACACCACATACATCTGTAAAGCCAGATGAAACTAATCAGTTAGACAAACTTCAGGACTGTCTTAAAGACATAAAGGCCTGGATGACTTATCATTTTTACTTTTTAAATTCAGACAAAACTGAGGTCATTGTACTCGGCTCTAAAACACCTCAGAGAAACATTATCTGATCATATAGTTACTTTGGATGGCATTACCTTGGCCTCCAGCTCTACTGTGAAGAACCTTGGAGTTACCTTTGACCAGGACATGTCCTTTGACTCACACATAAAACAAGATTCTAGGACAGCCTTCTTTCACCTGTATAATATCAAGAACATTAGAAACATCTTATCTCAAAAGGATGCTGAAAAACTAGTCCATGCATTTGTCACTTCTAGACTAGACTACTGTAATTCATTACTGCTAGGATGCCCCAATAAGTGAAAAGCCTCCAGCTAATCCAAATGCTGCAGCACGAGTTCTAACAGGAACTGGAAAAAGAGATCATATTTCTCCAGTGTTAGCATCTCTGCATTTGCTTCTTGTAAAATTTAGAATAAAATTCAAAATCCTGCTCCTAACCTACAAAGACCCCACCCCCCCCACCCTTCTGCCCACCTCACCTCTCCTCACACACCTTCATGGTGCTTATATTTGAGCTGCTCTCGAAGCACACGATCACCACGTCAAGAAAAGACACATTTTAGTCCGAAACCACCACAAAGCTTAAAATCCCGTTCAGTTAGCATTAAAGACAGCAGCCAGATTAACCCAAGAGGTTGTAATACAGCAGAATTAAGTTGGACACTTTGTGAAGAATTGATGATAGTATTTTTTTCTGCTGTATGTCACTTACCAGGCTTCAGTCAGGATTAGTCCTCTCTTGCAGACATTTATGCGCTTGTAGCTGAGCTGCGACTGATGTCCTCTGTGTCCAGGCAGTGCTGAGTTGGTGTGTGTGTGTGTGTGTGTGTGTGTGTGAGTGTGTGCGTTGTGTGTGTGTGGTGTTTGTGTGTGTGTGTGTGTGTGTGTGTGTGTGTGTGTGTGTGTGTGTGAGACAGCAAGCCAGAGGAGACAGGAGATTCAGCAGCCAAGGTTTCTCAGATTGCGTTGGTTTGTCGGACAAAGTACATAATGAGGGAGAGGGCTGCAGGTTTGTTGTTGTCAGGCACGTCTAAGAAATGGTTAATCCATCACCATCGTAACAGGAGAGTTAGTGAGAAGGCGACTAGGAAAGGTTGACAGAAATGAAGCACTATAGCAGCCCAGCGCCACAGCACGTCTGCTTTGTCTTGTCATTAAATAAAGGTGGCCTGATTCAGCAAAAGCCCATTAATGGTGAGACTGCCTCATAATACTTTCTTTAGTTATGTGCAGAAAGGAAAATTATTTTCTCCACCTTATCAATGACATCTCCATGACAACCATCAAGGAGGCCGAATGACGGCACACGTTGTAATTGTGCTAGAAGAGCTGCTCTTTGTTGCCTGTGTGGGAGTGTGCACGCACCTGTGCGAGGACAAGAGCTGTGCATATACTTTGCATGCACGCTATCTTATGCTGCTACTGCAACATGAAAAAAGCTTCAGCACAAGTTCTAACAGAAACTAGAAAAAGAGATCCTATTGTAAATAATTCTAAAAATCCTGTTCCTACAAAACCCTTAATTTCAGGTTTCATCATATCTATCAGAGCTCATAGTTCCATATTCTCCCAATAGATCACTTTGCTCTGTAAAAAGGATTACTTGTGGTTCCCAGAGTCTGTAAGAGTAGAATGGGAGGCTCCTCTGGAACCACACCCAGTTTGTGTTAGACACCCTCTCTTCATTTAAGGTTAGACTTTAAACTTTCCTCTTTGATAATGCAAAAATTTTAGCCCCCCCCCCCCTCTCCTCTTACCCCAACCCGCTCGGGGATGTTCCACCCCAACGAGTCGGGTTCGGCTAGAAATTATAAAATTGAGAAATATTTTTTTCTTCACAGTAGCCAAGTGCTTGATTGTGGGAACTGTTGGGTTTCTCTGTAATATAGTCAGGTTTCGACTTTCGGATAATGTATATCATGATTTGGCGCAATACAAATAAAATTGAATTGAAGAATGAGACAATGCCTCTTTCACTGACTTATTTATTGTTGATGTGACTTTATGTGTCAGAACACAAAATTAAGGGACCAAAGACAGAATAAGAGGAGAAGAAAAATAAACACTGGTTCTAGTTTGTTTCCCTTAGCATAAAAAATACGAACACATGTGAATGTATCTAACATGAAATATGACTTTTAAAACATCCCTATTAAACCACCACTCACCCAGCTGTTAACTGTACAGGGTTTCTTTAACTTTGCTGTAACCATAGAAACACCTGTGAATTCACCACACAGTTCGTGACTCCACCACAAGATGTCAGCATCTGTCATTATTTTTCGTCATACACATTCACCTGTTTTACTTTATTGTGTGCCTGTTAATACTCTACTTTATATTTCTGTTTTAACTCACTGACAATCTCCTTTCTTTTAGTGTTTCACTATATTTTTTCCAAACTTCAATTGTTCAACTACAATTGTTTTACCTAGCTATTCTCAATTTTTGACCTGCTATTCTGAATTTTAAATTGCTTACCCTTCCTCTGGTGTTTCCTCATCGCATATATACCTGACATTGTTTACTCTCCCATAAACGACCATATAGGTCATTTATCAAGCAGCTTATTATGACCTATGTGGTCATTTTAAAGACCACCGACTCCTAGCGATCATGTGTAAACGGCCACTAGAGGTCAGTATTGTGACGTACCGTAGACCTGGTAAGTCCGTCAAGCAAATAAAGGCAGACGATGCTCTGAGGTGAAAAGTATTTGTGGTGTACCTCCTGTCACCAGTAGAGACGCTATTTTAGGAAACGATTTGGTCGTATTTTACACATATGACACAGTTCGTCATATGAGTTGGAGACCTCTCTTCGTTTGTTCCTACAATTACAGAGTCCTTTATATATCACAATATTTATCATGTTTATTGCTTTGTGTGTGCACGTGAGTGTGTTTCTTGTGAAATATACTGGATATTTATTGTTTATGTCAACCTGCATTAAGTGCTGTTTTACCCATTTGAACGCAACAGTGAAATATTTTCACCTTTAACTTAAACATATTGCTCATTTCCAGCACTCTGATTGTGTCTGTCTGCTCTTTAAAAAAACGTTGAGGTACAGAAAACCAAAGCAATGCAAAGATGAGGTGATCATTTTCTGGATTCATTCAAGTGACACCTTTCAGCAAAAAGTAGTCAAGTTATCTATTATGAATACAAAAATACTGATTAAAGGCACTTTAATGATGATGGCAACGACAGACCTAAATATATTTGAATGTGCGTGTATTTACTTCTGATGAGTATTGTCATCTTGATCCATGTTTCCCAGACAATGCAAAAGGGAAACTGCTCCTATTTGCTGACTGGCCTCAGCCTGCTGCCTTCAAGGTAACATCAAGCAGCTGTGGATTTCTTACAGCTTGTTAAGTGATCATCTGTGTTGCATCAGATTGTCTGTACCACATCTGCAAATATTAGCATACTCAGAGATTTGAACATTCACGTTCACTCCTGCCACCCTGCAGCAGAATTTCTACAATTGTTGGACTGTCTCAACCTCAAACATCATGTAGACTTCCCCACACACAACAGAGGGCACACACTCGACCTCATCATTAGCACACACTCGACCTCATCATTAGCACACACTCGACCTCATCATTACTGACTTTGCCCCCATCAAAAATCTGTTGGTGTACGATCTGGGAGTGTCAGATCACAAAGTCATTTCACTGGACTGGAAATTGTCTCACCACACCAAGCCAAAACGCCAAATTCACTTCAGAAACCGGAAAAACATCAACCCAGACAACATGACTTTGGACCTCCAGCAAATCCCTCTTCAAACATCACATCAGAAAATGAATAAGTGGATTTTTACCATAAGACCCTGAACAGTATCCTAGGTTCTGCACTCTCTCGTACTGTTTGTGTTTTTTTGTTTACTCTCTGATAACATTCAGCAGAGAAGAATTATTAAACCTACAAATTTCCGTTGGGGAAACTTTCCCCCCGTTTTTCACTGAAATGGGTAGTTTTACGTAACTTTTAGTTGAAGTAGCAGCGTCTGGAACTCGCCGAATGAAACGTCGGGGGAAATGCGCAGGAGTGCTCGTGATTTATCCCACCTCAGGCGTGTGTTAGTGAGGCCTTACAACACCTGGCTGACCAGATAACTAACTTGGAGAAAAAACACCCAGACTCCCTGCTGATTGTTCTCGGGTACAGAGCATACCTCAGCCACGAACTGCCAAAATACAGACGGCATATTAAGTGTCCCACCAGGGACAGCAACACACTTGACCACTGCTACACAGCAATAAAGAACGCATATCGCTCTGTCCCCCGTGCATCCTCGGGACCCTCTGATCACTGTCTGGTTCATCTTCTCCCGACGTACGGGCAGAAACTGAGAAAGCCTGTGATCTGCTCAGCCTGTGGTCAAGACGGTGAGGAGATGGACCAATGAGGCAAAGCTGGAAAGACCGACTTCACCACTCAATCATCTGCACTCACTGCCTGCTCCCCACCCCTCCCCACTGACCCCCCACCTGCACTCAGGATCTGTGAAGAGGACGTGAAACAGCTCTTTCACAGACAGGAGTGCAGCTGACTCTCATCCTCACACGGATCTTCAACAGATCACTGGAGCTGTATAAGTACCCTGCTGCTTCAAACGCCCCACAATCATCCCAGTCCCCAAGAAACCCTCCATCTCAGGATTAAATGATTACAGGCCTGTCACCCTGACATCTGCTGTTGGCCTACCTGAAGGACATCACAGGCCCCCTGCTGGGCCCCCTGCGGTTTGCCTACCGGGCAAACAGGTCAGTGGATGATGCAGTCAACACGGGACTGCACTTCATCCTGCAACACCTTGACTCCCCAGGGACGTACGCACGGGTCCTGTTTATGCATTTCAGCTCGGCGTTCAACACCATCGTCCAAGAAATACTCTCCCAGCTCACTGTACCTGCCCCCACCTGTCAGTGGATCAGAAAACTTCTTGACAGACAGCAGGCAAGCAGGCGAGGCTGGGAAAGAGCACATCCAGCACCCAGACAAGCAGCACTGGCGCCCCCCAGGGGTGTGTGCTCTCCCCAATGCTCTTCTCCCTCTGCACCAACAACTGTACCTCAGGAGACCTGTCTGTCAAACTCCTGAAGTTCGCAGACGACACAAGGATCATCGGCCTCATCTGGGACAGTGACGAGTCTGCGTACGGGAGGGAGGTTGAACAGCTGGCCCTCCCAATCTGGAGCTGAACCCGCTCAAAACTGTGGAGATGACAGTGGACTGCGACCAGCTCAGGAAGTTCAACTTGCCTCAGGAGCCGCTGATCCAGTTGTACTCTGCAGTCATCCGGTCTGTTCTGTGCTCAACCATCACTGTCTGGTTTGCTTCGGCCACCTGACAGGAAAGGAGGAGACTAAAACGGACTGTCAGGACTGCAGAGAGAATCTGCCCTCCATTCAGGACCTGTACATGTCCACAACCAGGACGCGTGCAGGTAACATCGGTGGAGATCCATCACACCCCTGATACAACCTGTTTCAACTCCTCCCCTCTGGCAGGCGCCACAGATCACTGCGCGCCAAAACTGCCAGATACAAGAACAGCTTCTTCCCACAGGCCGTCACTCTGATGAACAGTTAAATCAGTCGGACTGTGTCAGAACAACCTCTGTGCAATAAACTGTAACTCTAATCATCCCCCGCACCTTCATTCACATTCTGCCATGTCCTCCCACCTTGTGTATACAGTGTATTTAGTTAATTTTTCAATATTTATTTATTCAAGTATTCTACCTTGTATATGTATATGTATATATAGTAATGTTATTATCCATATTTATTTCAGCATCTCAGCACCATTTCACTAGTGTCTTCCTACAACACTACATTGCTCATTTTTATACTCATTTATATTCATAAATATATATATACATATTCTTTATATATATATATTTCTATATTATGTTTATAACTGTATATAATAACTAAATATTATTGTTATGTTCTTGTTGTCTAGCTTAGTTTTTTGGGGGTGTAAGTACACTGAGAGCTCAGGTAGCCGGAGTCTAATTCCTTGTGCTTGGCCAATAAATCAATAAAGCTGATTCTGATTCTGATTCTGATTCTCAAGCTCAGCCCCCTGGTTCACTTCAGAACTACGGAACATGAAAGCAGCTGGGCGTGTACTCGAGCGTCGTGTGTTGCACAAACTGGACTCACTTTTCACAGATCAGCCAGATCAGCAAACACCAAAAAGGCCTACTCAAAGTCACTTAAAAGAGCCCGGTCACAGTTCTACTCCAAAATCATAATTAAAAGTCCCGGAAACTCCAAGCAGCTTTTCTCTGGCATAATTCATCCCCTCAAGCCACAAACTCTGTCACATACCCATACCACAGAAGAGCAGTGCAATAGCTTCATCACTTTTTTCAGGACAAAAGTCGAAACCATCCGCTCTCTCCAGCTCCCCTGCTGTCCCTACTGCCGACCCACAGCCTGGGATTTTCCAGCCTCCAACCTCCCATTCCTGTCCAAGGTGCTGGAAAAAGTAGCTGCCGCCCATCTTCAAGACCATCTAAATTCACACTCCCTCTTTGAGAAATTCCAGTCTGGTTTCCGAAACAGCTCTGGTCAGGGTCACAAACGACCTGCTGATTGCCCCTGACACTGGCTTGCCATCGCTCCTCATCCTTCTGGATCAGTCTGCGGCTCAACCATGCAATACCAGAGAAACAGAGTTACAGTATATCATGTTTAAATGCACACGTAGAAAAGGGTAATGATCTGTTTTTGTAGATTTACTTGTGGCAGTCATAGTGGCAGGCGCACAGTAATAGTAATCCTCTATAATCCTGTGCTGGCTATATCCACAGTACAGATGAGAGCACTGTTATCAAAGCGCCTTATGTTCCCAATCAAGACCACCCACTACGCAGTGTTGTTTATGAATAATCAAATATAACTGTTCACAATCTTGCCATTCAAACCCGAATGGGAAGAAAAACAAGTTGCTCAGTTGAAATTTGTTTAGTAAAAAGCAATGTGGCTACCATCTAACTGGACATCCTAGATGAGAGGTTAGAGGCTTGTAATTTGTTTGTCCATTCATGTTTAATACATAATTTATCATTTACAGATAATTTATGAGTTATTAATACGAACAACCTTTGGTTGCCAAATTGTAAAAAAGACCCTTGGGCAAGTCAAACACAAACACAACGTGGCAGCCAAAGAGTTGTCATTATTGATGGCTCATAACTAAAACAGTAGTTTTATGATGGCGTTTTGCTTCTCCAGACCAGAAGGGCTTATGCCACGTTTAAGTTTCCTCTGGAAAGAGTAAAAGTTTAGGACGTAAAGTACCGCTTCCTCACGATTGCGCAGCTGCGGTACAGTTTCATGACAGCTGGTGGTGGAATGATTGTGCTGTTTTGTTAGTGTACAGATTCTCTAACTGAGCTGTGCTCCACTCCAGGCTGTTGAAACTGAGCAGCGTGAGTCTGATGCCTGACTGTGATGCAACGACTGTATGTCCTTGGCCTGTCCTTTAACCTCAGAGGGATTGTTGCTCTCTGTGCTCCTCCTCCCCTTGCAGCTCCACTCACAGTATTAAGCTGCAATCAGACTTTCTCATTTGTCAGCATTGCCCCATGTTTGCCTGTGGACACTGGGGTCTGGAATGGCCGTTAAACCTTTGGAGCTGATAAGATGCAATATGATGAGGTCAATATAGCACAGTCGGCCCACCAACATTTCATAGTAGCCCGTTTACTTACAAAACCCCTAAATGATGTACTGTATGTCTATAGTGCACAAGTTTGTCTTACATTTAATGCCAATGATTTTGTAATTCTCACTTTCTCAATATAAATGCATGGAAAGTTTATTGTGGTTATGGCAAATAAAGTGCGGTTCAGATGGTTACTTGGTTACGGTAAGAGAAAGATCATGGTTTTGGTTAATTAAAGTAAAAACATTAATTGCGGGGATTGTTACTGGCAAACCCGAGTCTCCTGAATGAGACTCTGATGCACCAAGCTCCTCATCCACATTTTGGCCTCACCACAGAGAGGGCTGACTATGTCCTTTACTAGCAATCTATATAGGTTCAGGGCGGCTCAATTATGCAATTTATAATGGGCTTTATGGTTCTCTGTTGCTTGCTACCTCCTTTTTAGCTGATCACAAGATACTCAGAAAATGAATTCTCAACAGTTCTTATTTGATTTTTCAAAACAAATAATCATGTTAGTTCATAACAAGGAAAAATACAAAATATTTGTGGGGTCAAGCTTTTCAAAGTTTTTTCTCTTACTGTTAATTCAATATTTTGGGCTTTGGGACCACCGGTTTGACAAATTGAGTGACTTGACAGTGTGTCTGGGCCATGACTGATGTGGGTGGCGCTGCATCTGCTGCGGTGGGAGAGATGCACTCTGGCTTGAACTCCATGGTTTTCTTTTCTTTTCTTTTCTTTTTAGCACAGTGTGTGAAACATCATTACATGAAATACAATCTCAACAGGCCACTGCACAGTAGAGCATGGTCAGACTTCATCACAGTAAACTGATACTAAACTGAGAAACAAATTAGACTGGTATCCTCTGTGTGTTACATTGTTTCTTTTGATACTGTTTGCCGGTGTGGATGAGTGAGAGTGAGGCAGTTACAGTTCCGGTCACAGGAAAACTCTCAGTAAATTTAAGTTCTTACACTGTATTTTGGAATATTAAGTTTATGCATTTGAAAAATAAAACACAAACACTTGAATAATCTGAATGATACATCTGAAAGTTAGCTATAAATAAAATACAATTTTCTCTCTACGCTACTGCATTAGTCCATTAAACAAGTGACACTGATAGTAGTAAAAGACATTATTCTTCAAAATCCAGCGTAAAACATTCAAATTCAAGTCAATTTGTTAGGAACTTAACTTGTGCAAAAGCATCAGGGCCTATTGTATGCACAGCAAAAGTCGCTCTCCACCTGTCGCCATTACATCGCCCTTGTCATTCATCATGGAATCTCCAGTCAATTTTTGGGACAAGAATAAATAAATATTGTTTTTCAGATATGCCGAGAGTCGGTGATAAGTGCAATTCTACTCTAAACAGAAGAGTTTAGAGTAGAATTGCACGTAGAGTTACGAAAAGGGTGTTAAAAAAAGGGGAATATGGAGACGATATGGCCTGTCTGTTCTGAAGTGAAGTTCAGTTTTATATCACAGCAGCTTCACTCAAATCATCAAACATGTAAAATACAACTAGAGACGACTTAGGGGAAATCCGACCAGTCATCAAAGTTCCTGACTGGTCAGAATTCCATCCTGATTGATTGTTTGAGAGCCAGACTGTTCATCATTCAGGTGATTGAACCACTTAACCAACAATAAAAAAAGGGGTTCAAATCTGGCTTAATGCCTTAATGTCTGCCCGGCTTGGGTGGGCGACAGATCCACACAGATCCTTTGGATATTTTCTGGAGTTACAGTCGTTGGAGTAGAACAATCCCTATTTGTGTTTCGGTAGCCTGTGCTTGATGAGCCTCGGCTTAAGGACTAGCACTAAAATGATGGTAACTTTTCAAACCTGTAAATAAATAAATACATATTTACACAGAACAAGGATTTTACCCCCCATACTAGAAGGTTTCGGGGGGGGGGGGTTGATTCTGTAGCAGGAAAAACACGGGGTCCTAAAGAACTTTCTTCAGAGAAGAGAAGAACAAGTGACGACACAGACACGGCACCATGCCGCACGGCGGCGCGCGGCTGGAGGCTTCGGCGACCTGTCTCTTTAAGTTGGTGTCAAAGCCGATTACCGCTGATCTCCGCCGCGATTCTGTTTTCACCGTCTGTCCCCTGAATCTATTTTTGTGTTGCGTTGCGTTGCTGCCGGTACGGGAAGCCTTTGCTCTTATTTTCTTTTTTGGGGGTTGTTGTTTTTGTCCCCCCTCCAATTCACAGGGGCCCGCGGCAGCGCCCTCGTGCGCCCGGTGAACCGCGCGTCAAAGTTTGGAGCGCGCAAAGGCACGTGGACTGCGGCTGCTCTCTGGGGGCTCGGCTTGGTAGGAGAGCCCCCGTCACCCCTCAGCCCTGGCGAGGGGGGAGGGGGCGGGGGGGTGTGTGTGCGCCGCGCCGCGGACACTCCGACTTTTTACACCATCGGTAAGCCAGGATTACTTTTTTCCCTGCAACCGGAGCTATTAAACGCTTCCGCTCCATTGTCCCGCCGCGGAAAGCAAGGCAAGTGAGAGCATGCCGGGGGTTGGCGGTGCGACGCCGCGGGTGGCCGTCTGAAGCCGGCACCGAGACGAGAGCCCCGGCGAACGTACGATGCAGAAGAGCGTGCGGTACAACGAGGGACACGCGCTGCACCTGTCGGTGGCGGCGCGCAAAGAGGGCACCAAGCGCGGCGTGCTGAGCAAGAAGACCACGGAGAACAGCCGCTGGGCAGAGAAGTACTTCGCCCTGTACCAGAACGTGCTCTTCTACTTCGACAACGACCAGAGCGCCAGGCCCTCCGGCATATACCTGCTGGAGGGATGCTCGTGCGAGAGGGCCCCGGCGCCCAAGGCCCCTGCCATCGGCAGAGAGCCCACGGAGAGACAGCAGGTGCGTCCCAGCTCAGGTGTTTCACTACGTGCCAAGTGCTGCATTCAAAACCCCACTCCATGTGGCCAACTGCCATGTGTTTGTATGTAAAGTATGAAAGATGTGGAAGAAATAGCATTTGATCATGTTTTATTTCACTCACACGCACGCACGCGCACACACACACACACACACACACACACACACACACACACACACACACACAAACCTGTTTTGCTTTTCTTTTTTTTTAGGAGATACTGGAACAAGCTCATTGGCTTTAAAATTAAGTTGGTTGTGATATTTGTACAGCTCCAAAAGATTTTGTCATTAGAGACTTGAATGTCTCAGTTAAGGACTAAAATTAGGCAATTAAGTGAGGGACTCGGCAGTTATGCACGGATGAAGATGAATCTCAATCTTTATCTTCAAAATAACAAATATTTAGCAGATATAATATATTTTGGTAGAAATATATAATCTGCCAGAGGCAGCCTGGGACCCAGATGAATTCTGGGAGCTCATTTAATTTGCTCTGCCATAATACGGTCTGGATCCGAAAGTATGTCTGAGGCCAAGAACATGGTACCGAGAACATGATAAGGATGAGCTATTGGTTTACTGCTTGCGCATGCGTATTGTCACGTCTCCTGGACTTCCAAATATGGCAGGCAATGACGTAACGTCACATCACACATTTTTGGGGATTTTCACTTTATAAGGCTTTTAAATGCTGCACTTCATTTGGCTACTAGGGGTGCAACGGATCACAAAACTCACGGTTCGGATCGTTTCGCGGATTACTTTTTGATCAGCAAAAAAAAAAAGAGACAAATATAACGTTGCTTTCCAGAAAACGAAGGAGATAACTTTTCCCCATGGTCTTTAATGAAAAAAACTTCAAGTCTGGTGTTTAAATGAAATCTCAAAATTAAATATGCAAAAAATTGAATTAAAGTGCAATACGAGGCATGAATCACTAAATGTTACGTTTTGAAGGAGCAGGACCCAAATGCAAAGTGCAGTAAAATAATAATCGTAATGAATGGAAAACAAAGGGGTAAAAATCACAGGAGAATATAAAACAAAAAAAAAAGCAACGGATGGGAGCAAACCCTCACAGACATCACGGACTGGAACAGAACAGACAGGTTGTACGCAGGAGGTGGGCCGGCCATATTGAACACAGGCGGGACACATTGGGAACTGGTGCAGACAATCACAGGGGCAGGAGACACAGGAAAAAGAAAAGTGAACAGAAACAAGACACAGGAAAAGGAAGTGAGGCAACATGAGGAAAGGGGCAGCAAAACAGGAACTGGCAAACGTAAATTAACAGAGATACACAAGGAATGCAAATCAAGGAAATAATCAAATAAACAAACCAAAGTCCACAAGAGGTCATCAAAGCGTCAATAACAGTCCATAAAGGAAAATAGAGACTGAAAAAAACAGAGTTTTCAAGAGCCGACAGAGTTCCTGAGGGCAGATCCATGTTACTTCATCAGTCGCGAGGGAGATCTCCCTGTCTCGCTGCGAGGGCAAACACCCTCGCTTTCCCCAACAGTGAGGCAAAGGACACACCGAGACTTCTTCTTCACACTCAATTATTAGATCAAGACAGACTGCAGTTCTCTCTCTCTCCCTCGCTGGGTCGAGCCATGCTTACATCACACACGCTCCCTGCTCTCTCTCTCGCTCTCTCTCTCGCACACGCTGCTCCATTCCCGACAGGAGTATTTACAGTCATGGCTTGGCTCCAGTATGTTAACATGCCTCGTTCATGCACAACAACTCACAACTTCTTTCAGCATCTCCCGATCATTATGTTTTAACTGCAGTTCTCTGCATCGACATTTAACTGTATTTCACGCATTGTCGTTTAGCTTTGCAATTAATCGGCGGATCACATGCGTTCGGAGCCCTAGGCGGATCACGGACCAACTGTGATCCGTTACAGTTAGGGTTAGGGTTAGGGTGAGGGGTTTGTTGCCGTCGTCGCTGTACACTAAATTTAACATCAAACAACAACTTTTCCGAACCTATCAAAACGATCAGTATATTGGCTTTAAAATCAAATAAGCACCTCCATAAAATAAAAAAATCCCCACATCTTCTTGCTTCTCAGCCACATTTTAGTATCTGCCACTGTCAGAGGAAAGGGAGAACTCCAGAGCAGAAGGGGCCGATAATACGCCTGTTACGCGGGTTGCCAACCACCATTAAAAACGACAAAGAAGAGTGTACAACTAGGGATGCACGATATGTATCGGTCCGATAGATTATCGGGCCGATATTATCTATCGGATAATGAAATTATAGCCGATAAAAAGTCAGATCAAATTATACTTTTCTCCGGCGCGCATCTAGTCCAGCTGTGGTGAAACCGCGGCTCACAGGCGACATGCTGCTCTCAGGCTGCTCTCTGTGTGGCTCGTGTGTGTGTTTGGCCTCGTGAGCAGCCGTTAGCAGAGCAGCTCTCAGTCTGCAGCCTCGCTCCGCTCCGCTCGCATTTTACATTCACACACGCGGATAATAAACTTTTTCGGTGAATCTCGACTCAGGACACAGAGCAGACTACGTGGCTTTTTGCCAATGTTTTGCAGGCAGACTAAGCAGCCATAGGCTTGTCTTTGTCTTTATTTTTGTCTTGAGGGATGCACTTAATTTTTGGGTTTAATTACTTTAATACAGTGTTTCTCCTGCACCACTATATTTTGATTCTAATGAATAAAATAAAATAAACGTTAACAAAACAGAAGTTACATGTGATGGTTAGTGTTCTTGGCATACAGCAAATATTTTATTAACATTGGACGGCGTTGAAAGCATTAGAGGAGCAATGCATACACTGCAGTATGCTGTAATCAGGCAATTCCAGGGGGCAGATCCATGTCACCATCCATGGCAATTCTGACTTTTTTAGATGGTATTAATGATGACGTTATTTATACCATAACAAATGACTGGTTAATCTAAAAAGCTATACATAGTGTCTCCAATGTTATTGCTTGCAAAAGGAGATGCATTATTACTCTATATGACATAACTTTCTGACGTCTTTGTGACTTCAAGACGTTACATATCATATGATGGGGAATCATTTTCTGATCAATGTGGCCTACATTGATTGAGTAGATTTCTTCTGTTCTTTTTGGAGATATCTCACAAAATGTGCTTGCCAGAACATATTTTTACTGACTTTGAACAGTTAGCTCTAAAAGTAAATCATCCAGTCATCTGGAGATGCCCTCTTGAGTAATATTCACACAAAGTTTGGTGAAAATCTGTTGTTTTAGATTTTTTTCTTACGCACACACACACACACACACACACACACACACACACACACACACACACACACACACACACACACACACATCTTTTCATGCGCTCTAGTCATCCCTGTCTCTATTTCAGTTATTATTCAAAAAAACATTTTCATCAAAAAAAGTAAAATACAATTTGCCAGTAGAGTTTCCAAAAAAAGAAAAAAATTGGAGAAGCTGGTGGCAGTAAATGTTTTTTCCTGATAAAAAAAAAATCAAAGTTCAATTAACACACTGTTGTCAGTGCACGGTCTGTTGATCAACTAATTGATTAATTGGGGTATTTTTGGACATATAACTAGCATATTTTAGAACACTTATGGATGTAGTTCTATGAAAGTGGTAACAATTGGTATCACACTTTAGTATAGCTTATTTTATATAATTAGATAGATAGATAAATCTACTTTATTGATCCCAAACTGGGAAATTCCAGTGTTACAGCAGCAAGGTATTGGGCACACAACACAAAATATAAGAAATACAAATGTAAAAATATAAGAATAGCAAAATGTATTTCAAAAAACATATACAATATAAAGAATGTACATAAACTGGTGCAGTACGGGTAATCAGTTACCAGTAATGTGCATAAGAAAGTGACGTGAAGGTACAAATGTGACGGGATTGGTGTTAAACAGAGTCCAGTGTTGTTCTGTCAGACAGAGGTGAGGTGTTGTAGGTCTTGTGGCTTGTGGCAGGAGAGATTTCCTGTAACGGTCCTTGTGACAGCGAAGCTGAATGAGCTTTTTGGAGAAGGAGCTCCGCTGTCTGTCCAGTGTGTGGTGGAGAGGATTGTCAGGGCTATCCATGATAGATAACAATTTGTTCATTGCCTGGAGGCCAAGACCTTTGACAGAAGTTTGTAATCCACAGAGAACAATGACACAGGGTGCCAGTTCTTGATGTCCTGCAGGTTCCCCTTCTTTGGCAGTAGTGTGAGGACTGCCCTCCTGCAGGACACTGGCATGGAACCAGAGGCCAGACACTCCAGAAGGCTTTATAAAATTCTACAGTTAGGCCATCAATACCAGGAGCCCGTCGTCCCTGCATGCCCTGCAGAGAAGTCTGCAGTTCCTGCATCTGCAGAGGGGCCTCGAGCTGTGAGTTTGTCTCTTCAGAGACTTGAGGCAGTCCGTCACAGAACTCCTCTAGGAGTGTCAGCTCCTCTTCATATTCACTTTTGTAAAGGGATTTATAGAAACTCACAGCTCGCCTTCGTATCTGGCATGGTTCCACGAGCTCCTGCCCTGTGTCAAAGAGCAGTGTGTGGATAACTAGAGGGAGCATCCATCTCCCTGATGTTCTGGAACCGGGACCTGACCAGTGCACCCTCTACTTTATTGTCAATCAGGTCGGCTAAAGCCATTTTTTTTGACTTTGACTCTTTCAAAACAGCCTCTAGGTACACCAGTGTGAGCCCCCGTCAGCGGCGCGAGGATGCGCGCGACCGGGAGGGGAGAGAGACCCAAGTGAGAGAGGAGACGTTGTGGCAGGACTCAGTCCTCAGAGTTCCGAAGCCTCGCTGCAGCACAAACAGCTGTTCACCTGATTCGTCAGAGTTCGGGGAAGTTCGACTCAGACAGAACCCTGAACCGGAGAACAACACGCCTTTGTCGTGGAGGTCTTGATTGACAACGTCTCTCGTTGATGAGTCCCAGCTGCCAGAGTGCTGATCATCTGTTTATGTTAATATATCATCATGCGCGTCCAAGTTCAGCACTGCTTTCTTGGACCCTTAACAACACACATTCCAAGTGTGAGACTGATAAGATGAACGGCTCTCCACCACTGCTTCAAACGCGTCCATCTTGCAGCCTATTATGGAGCCAGCTTTCTTGATCAGTTTGTTCAGTCTGTTTGTGTCGCTGGCTCCGATGCTGCTCCCCCAGCAGACCACAGCGAAGAACAGTACGCTGGCAACAACAGCCAGATAGAACATTTCCAACATGCTGCTGCACAAATTGAAGGATCTAAGCTTCCTCAGGAAGTAGACTCTGCTCATCCCCTTCTTGTACACAGTCAGGCTGTTGGTCCTCTAGTTCAGTCTGTTGTCGATGTTGACTCCCAGGTACTTGTAGTCCTCCACTGTCTCCACCTCCTCCCCCAGATTGAAAGGGGCTGCGAAGCTGTTCTCTTCCTCCTGAAGTCGAGCACCATCTCTCTGGTCTTGTCCTCATTCAGCAGCAGGTGATTTGCTCCCGCCCACTCCACAAACCTGTCCACCAGCGCCCTGTACTCTCCCCCCTGTCCATCACTTATACACCCAACCACTGCAGAATCATCAGAAAACTTCTGCACGTGGCACAACTCAGAGTTGTACTGAAAGTCTGTGGTGTATAGGGTGAACAGGAAAGGAGACAGCACAGTCCCCTGTGGAGCTCCTGTACCACTCACCACCATCGCACAAACTGTGGCCTACTTGTCAGTTAGTCAGTGATCCAGGAGACAGTGGATGCGTAGACCCCCATCAACCGCAGTTTCTCACCCAGTAGCAGTGGCTCGATGTTGTAAAAAGCACTAGAGAAATCAAAGAAAGTGATTCTCACAGTGCCGCCAACACGAATGGGCCCACTGCAGCAGATAGATGACAGCGTCGTCCACACCCAGAAGAGAGGGCAACTGGCCGGTAATCGTTGAGTCCGGATGGACTTCTTCGGAACAGGAACCAGCAGGGCCTGAGTGGGGCCACTTTTCCGCCCGGGAGTTTCAGGCCCAAGACCGGCCCACTTTTTCTATGATGTGGTGGAAATTGAATATACGAAGCAACAGTTCAGCTCTTACTACCGTGTAGTTTTTATTTATAATATGTTCTAACAAATGTATTCAATTCAACTCCATTCAATTTTATTTGTATAGTGCCAAATCACAACATACATTGTCTGAAGGCACTTTACATAGTGAGGTCAATATAACAATATTACAGGGAATACCCAACAAATCCCACAATGAGTAAAGCACTTGGCGACTGTGGAGAGAAAAAACTCCCTTTTAACAGGAAGCCTTCTCTGGCAGTTGTGGGCGGTCATTTGTCTCGACCGGTTGGGGTGAAGAGAGAAATGGGGGAGAGAGGAGAGGTGGGCAGAAAGCGGGGGACTTTTATCACATCTATGATGTGTTCCATCACCTGACGCTTCTTTTTCACCTGCTCATGAGGTAGAGACATTTTTTTGCCAGCCAGAAGGCTTTTTACATCTTCCCTTTTAGCCAACAGAAAGTGAGCATCAGCACTATCTCTGTGGATCTTACTTTTCTCATGCTCCTCTATCCGCTGATGAAGGTGTTTCCATGTTTTCATACCTCCCTTTATGAAAGGACTATCACTTGCTGCAGGTGCAAATACCAAACACACAGAACAATACAGGGATCGTGTTTGTTCACTGTATGTCAGCCACTTGCAGCTGGTGCCGTGCTTGCTGTGAAAAACTTTAGCTAGAAGAGGATGTTTTGTGGGTTGCTGAGGATGGTAATGGAAAAACGTGTCTGAATCCTGTGGTTGAGGATGAGCAAAATAGTCAAAATGATGGGTTTCCTCGTCTACACTAGCATCTGTCTGTACCTCTGGGATCTTCTGCTGGGCTGCTGTTGTCTCACGGGATACTGTCTCTTTATCTCCTCTCTCAGCATCTGACTCCCCTGTATTTTGCATGGCATTAAAAACGCAGAAGGGCATAGACACTGTGATGTCATGACCGCAGATAGGAACTCTTGAGTAAACAACTTTAACCTATTATTTAGTCAATCATTTTATTGTAGTGCATTTATGCGGCACAATGAATTCTGTCTAGCACAACTCTAAATCTATAGCATAATGTTGACACCATTTTGAATATCTGGATATTATATAGAATCTATCACCTCTCCTGCTCTATGTGTGTGTTATCTAATCTTACATGAAATTATTTTAATTTATTATTGTTTACTCTGTTATCCTCTCTACCTGTCCCTTCTGCAGTCATTGCCTCTGGCTCCTCTTCCTCATTTTCAGCAGGGGACTGGCTTATCTGTTGCTCAGAGGCGACGAGAAAAATCATTAAGAGGTAATTTTACTGTATACACAGATCAAGCTTGAGGTTGTTGTTTTTTTTATCAATATTTGCATAACATTAGCAAATTGTATGATTCACTATGGGTGATACAAATAGGCTAATATTTAAGCCTAAAATGTGAGCCTAATAATTACACTTCTAATCATCAGGCCTATATCTCTCTTTACAAGCTGCCACTTGGGTCTGTCCTCTCGAAAACATTTCTGTGAGTTTGGCAGATTTGGCAGCGCCGTCCTCCAATTTCCTTTTTTTTCTTTAACCTGGCCTTTTCAGCCCCTCCCGGCCTCTTTCTACCTGTCGGTACCTGAGCTGAAGCTGTCGGTACCTGAGAAAGCTATATGGACCCAACCAACTCTATGTGTGTGGGGGGGGACACTCCCTCAGATGGTACAACCCATCTTCTCTGTTGTCATGCAGAGGCTGCTGTGAACTTGAAGAGAAGTGAACTTTCGGGACAATTGTCAGTTGTTGTTTTTTTTCGACCGGCGCAAGAGTGAAGTGAAAGTGAAGCGGCCCACCGGGAATCCCCCCGAATCTCCCGATTGCCCACCCTGGCCCTGGGAACCAGGCATGACGTTAAAGAGACCTGGAGAACAGCAGACAGCTGGCTGGCACAGGTCTTCGGAGCCCTGGGGCTGATGCCGTCGGCTCCCGCAGCCTTGCGTTTTTCTGCAGTGTGAAAACGTTTAATCGGCGTTCAGCCCCGGGTCAGATGACTCTGCCATAGACCCGGGCAATAATCGGCTTCACCTCCGATCGCCATTGATGTGAACGTCACACCCGGGTGGACCCGCTAATTTGCGCGATGACGGAGGCAACGAGGGCTCGACTCCTCCGTCGGTAACTGCTGTCACCTCACCAGCTGTAGTAAAGGGACCTCTCGCGTGTAGCTAGCTCGCTTAGCCTAGATTTGGCTCGTTGGTGGTAACAACTAACACAATCCAGATCGTCGATGAGGTTTAGAACTTTATTTCAACCCTAACATGGATGATGTGCGGAGCCCGTTCTCCTTGTGGCTGCAGCTACGTACACAAACACAGAGCCAAGCTTCTTCTTCTCTCATACACACACACACTTCAAACCCCTTACAGCCTCCTGCTTAAAGGGCCAGGCTCGGCTCGTAACACTGCGCTGAGTTTGTAAACTTTGAAAGAGTGACAAGTACAAGATATAAGGTAGCGTTGACCACCGGCTCACTGGTTGCCGTGCTTTCTGTTGTTTACCACACTCTTCTTCCGCTCTCTACCGCCATCTATGGCCGCCAACTGTCACCACACGATCATCAGACCCTGGCCTGCTCGCAGTGTGAAAGTGGCCAAATGCCGATTAAACGCGGGTCGACCCGCATTTAAAAAACCTGGGTCTACACGGTCATTTTTGGTGTAAAAGTGGTATCAGTGAGCTGCAACTTCCAACACACAGCAGATGAGAGGATAGAGGCATCATGACTGGCTGGAATGTTGTTGACAATCGTTCTTATGTCAACAAACACGAATGTTAACACAATGGCTATTATTGTGGTCAATAAAAATGATCAGGTTCATGTTCATGTACTGTGGAAAGTCAATAACGTAATTATGGTGACAGACCTACTGGAGAATGCGAGAAACTCAGAAAATCTCCAAGAGTCGCCACCCCTGTGTTTTTTAAACCCAGTAGCAACCTAAGACAGAAACTGTTCTGTCTGAAAGACCACACACCCAAACACAAGAAAAAGCAATCCAGTGTATGCAGTCTAAAGTAGTCAGCAATGCACAGAGCTGACATATCTGTGAAACTATACTTAGAATAAAAACATATGGCTCAACACAGGAGGGCCAGATCCTCTGGTGAGTTTACCTCCTCCTGAAGGATTAGGGACACTCCATCAATGACGAGCAGGTTTGAAAGAGGAGGGAAGGAGGTCGCACATCAAAGTAAAGAAACCATCAGACAATTTCTGACTATTTCTGCTAATAAGTCAAGAAATATGTCTGACTGTGTGTCAGTCAGTCATATCTCAAGAACCGTTAATCTTATCAGCCTCAAACTTGTCATGTGTGCAGTTTAGGGACCAAGAAGTTGCAGTGCTGAATTTGGACATGCGGTTAACTTCAGTGTTGATACATTTTCAATGAAAGCTGATCAGCGCTGTGGAGCAGTGGCAGTAAAGACCCAAAGACGCTGTCAACCGCAACAACGGTGTGTTCACAGTGGGGACAACAACAATTGAATCTCCAGTTCAGGCTTCTGTGTACGGAGTCGAGATTCAACGACAGTTTGCTATTGTTATTTGTTAATGTGAGTGCACATGCAATGTGATGGGAGCGGAGCGGGGCTCTAGTCCTGGAGCTATTCTGCACACTGACATGAGGTGCACAGGAGCAGCCAAAGAGCCGCGGGTTCGCCACTGCTGGACTAGATGCACGCTCTGAATTTTTGTATTTTTTTATCTTAACGCTTAACATTTTCGCGCTGTCTCGTCGACGACAACAAAACATACATCATTATTTTTATTATCGAAGATCTATTTTTAGCTTGTCAACGTCTCGTCATAGTCATGGAGAAAACGTTGTTTTCGTTAATGAAATCAACACTGCCTGATTCAACATGGATGGCCATCAAGGTTATTCGCTGTAGTCCAATAGAAAGAGTAGAAATCAGCATAAAGAGGAGGAAGGCTGCGGTGGTAGCTATAATTAGTGGGTTAGACTTTTGAGAAATGAAGGTTTATAACTACTGTAGATTCAGGACCATGCATTTCATTTCTGCTCAGAACGCTTATAAGCCCACCTGTTCCATTTTCCTTCCCCTCCGACTCAGTGTTGCATTTAGCACATATATAAAACCAAAGATTTGAATGTGTGAAGGTTGAAGCTGGAAGCTGTATTGACTGTGAACATTTGATGCTGTCTGTGTTTGTATTTGTGAGTCGGGTCTAACATGTTGCGGTGCTCCAATGCTGCTGCACTTGACTAACAATAGCATTCTTGCTGGTCCTTTTGCCTGCAGTCACTGTCTGAATACCGCGTCAACATAACTGCCCTTTACACACAGACTCCTACTACACACTGCTGGTGCTTGTGCTATTTGTAGCTTACATTGTACTATACTAGAATGAATCTATTTTTCTCTTAGTGCAATACATGTTTAAAGCCTTCGAAACATCTCGCCAAATCATGTAACTTTTTCTTTTTCCAGGCTGTGTCAGGAGTGATAGTGTCCTGCTGCATGGTCTCTTGATGTTGTTCCATGGCGCACCATCTTGCTCGTGCGCAGGACCCTCAGTTTGACAAAGACAAAAACTAAACAACACTTCAAAGAAAAGATATTGATAAGATAGTGAAATGATAAATACATGTCAATACGATAGAAATACGATAATCCATCTTCTGGCTTTGCCAATCCATCTAGTAAACGCTGAAATATAGTATACTATAAGTAAAATTTTAACCTAGGGTAAAATGTGTTGCAAAATAATGGCTGAAATAGAAACTAAAGCCAGGTTTCCACATTTAAAGTGCTAATTATTGGATGTTTCCATCCACTGATGTTAATGTGAATATCAAGAGTAGGTTCAATAAGATGCACAGGTGCTAATTCTACTGTCTGTGCCATCATACTGTCACAGAAGAGGAAGATGCAATGAGCTTACAGTTGAAAAAAAACTGATGGGAATCTGACATTTCATTTGAATTAAGGTGAGTAACGAGAAATATTCATTCATGAAGTCTTTTTCCACTGCATTTTGCTGATACACCAATTTTTCCACCTCAGCCGACAGTACATTTTTCAGATTTTTAGCATTTCCTTTCAGTTTAATGCACAAATTGAAAATGCACGTCAAAAACACACACAAGGAAAACAGGAAACGGGAAGGAAACAAAAAACAATTTAAACTTAAATGACTGCAAGGTTACAAGGTCAAAAAGCCAAGAATCCATGAAATAATGATGGTAATACCAACAAAATATAACTACAACGTTATTTAACGACACAAAGAACATAGTCGTTGCACATTCGAACAGTTGAACAACTGAGCAGGTCCCTGTCGTCTGAGTGTATTCAATCACAGGACATCACTCCTTGTCCCTGTCTGTGCTCTCTGTGAGTGAGGGAGAGATGAAGCGGATAATTTAAAGACAGTCCTGTCATCCTGCAGGTCATTTTACATTGTAAGTGATGTTGAGTCTTAACCACTGAGAGCCTGCTGCGAGTAGGCGCTCTCATAGTTGTGTCTGTGCATGCCACAGACAAATGAACTGATTTTTGTCGGCTGATTATGATGCTTGGCGAAGGGCAAAGCTCCCTCTGTCTGTCTCTCTCTCATTGTTATGTTATCCTCCAGCTTAAAGCAGGCTTGTGGCCGGGGAAGCCGCATTAGCAATGCAAGGAGCTGTGCGAGCCTTGCCCGTTATGTAAAGCCTCCCTCCCTTCCCCCCCAACACACATGCACACACGCACACACAAGCCCTTAAGCCTTTCTCTGGTCCATAGCCGGCACACGCTAGGCAGCGTCTCTCACCCGCTTATCGTTACATCATTACTATACAGGCCTACTTTCCTCCACGTTACAACATAACAGCAAAGTGTGTTGTCAGATGTTATAATTGTCATGGAAATTCTATAAATTTCCCAGTGAGAAATAAATGAGTCAACAATCAGATTGTCTTCGCAAATGCATTCCTCAGTCGGCTATACAGGGCACATGTTCCCAGCTGGAAAGGACAGAGTCCGCGCCGAGTCGCTGGTAACAAGAGTCTGACCCAGAGCAGCTTCTACAGCTGCATCTTGAGCCGAGTTTACACTACACGATAGTAAGCCTGATTCCAGCACGCCGACAAATCCTGGAGTTGCAGCAAATCGGAGGAAAATCAGCGCGAAATCGGGGCCACGCAAATTGGCACTCGAATGCCATGTGTGAACTACCAACGACGCAATACTTCTCGCGTGGGTTTTTCGTGATAATACTGGATTTGGAGACATTTCTCCTGGTGAAGGATTGTGTGGTGTGTGAACCCCCCGTGGCAGATGAGTCTCGTAGTGTGAGCAGCGCAACGGCTGAAAGCCTGCGATTACAAGACAGCACGTCGTCTAGTATGAACGGAGCAGCGATCTGAGAGATGGTTACCTATCAGGTCTCCATGTCATCCACTAGTTGTTAATTCCACAAATTCCACACCATCAATCTCATCCGAGCTTTTTACAATTTTTTCTGTAGCTATTTTTCACGAAAGGATCACTGTAGCTGTGTGGAAACCCGTAACTATCCTTCATGAGAAGAGGAAAAAAAAATCCCCACGAGAGTGAACTGTGGGAACAGCAGTCAGGTGAGCGTGCGCTCTCTCCTCTCCTGATGTCAGCAAATAACAATAGTGTGACGTTGATGTGCTAGTTTGCATCTCAGTGCCAGTCGGGCTGATTGGCACAGCTATGGTGAGTTGTCTAATCATGCTCTCCCGTTTTGTACACCGTGCACCTGAGCAGACGGGCACGGGAATTAAAGGACATTCTTTTGTAGTTCGCGTGCACGAAATGAAACTCGCAATTTAAGCAGCAACCAGTAAGGACCAGTCCAGACATTTTAAAAAGTGAACTAATGCAAGATGGAAAGCTATTGATTGAGATTGACTAATGATCAAACACTGAATTAACTAGAACTGCAAGGAGTGTATGACGGGGTCCAAGCTCTGGCGATGAGTCGCTGAGTCCACAAAAGCCGAACGTGAGATGTCGCGGCAATCGTCGAGAAATATCGCGACATGTGAGCTGTAAACTCCGTTTTTCGTTGTGAGCGACATCCATTTCAACACACGACTACAACATTTTGGGGTGTAATAGGCCACGGCCATCTTAACAATGAGTACAACCTTGTAGGCATGGCCCCTTTGATCGTACCCTCCAAGTTTGGTAAAAATTGCATGAGCCCTTAATGAGATCTACTATTGTGATTCAGTTTGAGTCAAGGAACGTGTGGATGTTTTTAATGTGCGATGTGTAATGTGAGAGCTATAGTCCAAAATGCGACAACCTTTATCATAGCGCCACATAGTTGTCCACCTGTGTAATTGTTGGTATGTGAGGTGTATGGCTCATTGTAACTTCAACCTGAATTTGAAGTCGTTCAAGTTAGTGTAGGAGGTGAGTCGAAAAAAAATTGGGGGTGCAATTGGCCCATTTTCACAAATCAGTACACCATTGTAGGCGTGGCCTCGGTTGTGGCCCTAGACCCTCTTAAATTCAGAGGGTACGAGGGTCTGATGAGCCCTTCAGGAAATATGAAAACTTTTCATATTTGTAGCGCCCCCTAGATGCTAATCTTCGGTAAATTTGTTGTGGAACCTCAGAGTGTCATGCCGAACAAGAATCTTACGTTTTTGCGTTCACAGCATTTAAATTGGCCGAGATATGCACAAGTTGGTGTTTTGGCGGCTAGCTACACATATTTGTTCGTACGTAATTTCCGCATTTTTGAATGTAATAAAATTTTGTTAATCAATTTTTGTCAGCTTTGTCTGGAGATGCTACGTGCCAAGTTTCGTGGAGAATTAGGTGTCCGATAAATCGCGATTTTGCGTGTAGGCGGAAATTGGCATGGCCTATCTAAGGACATTCAGCTCCATTCAGGGAACGCGTGGATATAAGGTTTATGAATGTGCGATGTATGGTATGGAAGTTATAGGGCAATATGCGGGGGTTTTCTGTAGCGTCCCCTTGTGGCAGATGTGTGTCAATTTTTGTGCCTGAGGTGTGTGCAGAGTTCTGGACCAGTCTTGAAAATGGCACCGCTCCACCATGCACGGTTTAGGCTGTGGTAGGACTTTTAGCTTTGGAAACATTTTAAAGTACAAAAACAATAATATGGATGCACATCCAAATGAAGTCATATTTTCCCCCCCTGTTCAATCAATGACAGTATGTTGTTTTACTCCAAGCGTTTGCAGTGATTAGGATTTTCAAATGGTTAACTGGCACGACTTCAGTAATCACTTCTCTCTCTCAGACATGATGAAGCTGGATATGGAGACCTGAGCAGTGTCGAGATCGTCTGTAGGGCTGCAACCGATGATGATCGTTTTTCTGTTCTGATTATTTTATCGATTGATCGATTGTTTTGCTTTTGAAATGTCAAAAAATGCAAAAAAGCGGCTTGTAATGATCAAAATGCAAGAACATTTTAAAAGCTGCATCCAGAAATTTTGCTTGAAAACTGACTGGACCAGTTTATGGTCTGAGTAATATTTGTGTAAGTTTACCAGCTAGGCTGGCATTGTCGAAGAGTTAAGGGGTTGATCTTAGTGCGTGTGGTCACTTTATAATAAGTCATAGATATACACTTTCTGGAAATATTCCACATAAAGGGAAATGAAAAACAGATGCAACAGTATGTTACACACATATTCCTATGAAACTTAACCATTGATTATGAATCCTCCTGCAGCCAGCAACTGCTAAGAGTATTTGGCCATACACTGAATTACATTTTTAAAAAATATATATTTAATGAAATTTAGATGGTGAGTTTTACTACATCCAGTGATGGAGGACAACTAAGTAAATGTATTTAAAAACTTTAAATCCTTTTGTTTTTCTTCTACACCAATACATGTTAGAGGAAAATATTTTACCTTTTTATATTAGGGTTTTACATACAAAATTAGTATGATCAGTAATTAGTATGACCTTCCTCATAAAATTCCGTTATAATTAATTACTGTATATTCAGTCGCTCTAGCTCAATCAACCTCATCAGTTAAATGCTGCTTGTATATTAATGTGTCAGTAATGATTATTCAGTAATGCATCATATAATAACATAGCAATCACTGAGGACATTTTTGAGTGCTTTTACTTCTGGTGTATTTTGCTGATGTTGTAAGTAAGTACAATTTGGTATACAAGTTTCTTTCACGTGTACTGTAATGAAGTATTTTTACATTGAGCTGTAGTTAAGTAAAAAATCGGAGCATTTCGTCCATCACTGATCACAGAAGAGGTACATTCACTGGATTTTTTAAATCACAGTCGGCAAATACACAGACTATAGACACTTTTCTTGTAAACTTAATTTAAATGAGTACATCTTGTACCTGAGCAGAAAGCCTTAACGAGGCTCCCTAAAGACCATGAAATTCACCTCTGACTGTTTTCCGTGTTTTGTTGAATGCAGAACTATTTCCTGGTCATCTTTGGCCACGATGGACAGAAACCTTTGGAGCTGCGGACAGAGGAAGAGTCGGACTGCAATGAGTGGGTGGAGTGCATCCAGCAGGCCAGGTAAAAAATGTTTACTATCACAGCACTACATTGAACAGCTCTAGAAGCTACAGATCAAGACTTAACATAAAAAAACATGATAAGATTCTGAAACTTTGAATAGATTAGTCCAGTGATTCTCAAACTTCTTGGCTCATAAAGTTAAGAATTATTAATCATACACAAAAATGTTTTCATGCCTCCGCGCCAGGGACTGCTATGACTGGAGGCATTATGTTTTCATGCATTTATTCTGTCAGTCCCATTCTCGTGAACACAATGTCTCAGGAACCACTTGAGGTAATATTCACTTGGACTTAAGAATGAACTGATTAGAATTCGGTGGTCAAAAGGTCAAGGTCATAGTGACCAAAAAAACTACACTAATTATAATAAAATACACTTCATTCCCTTTTATTAAAGTCTTCATTACACATAGTAATGAGCAGAAATATGGACAGAAATTAATAAACAATATAATAAATTATTAGTAAATTGTTCTGATACATCAGCACTTTTGATTCACTGTTTTGAATCTTCAGTATTTTGAATGTAGGTCTTCTACTTGTAACAGGGAGTATTTTCATGATGGTATATTCAATTTTACTGAAGTAAATTTGCTCTGCTATTGGTAATTTTATTATGCCAACATAACCACTCGCTTCTCATAAAATTTACCATCATGCACTTCAGTAACCTACGTGTTCCACATACAGTTTTTCCTTACTTGTCATGGAATTAAGGTGGTCGTTAAGTAACTTGCTGGAGACTGAAACTGTTCTTGACTTTCTGCTTTTTGTGCTTTTGATTCAAGTAGTGTGTGTGTGTGTGTGTGTGTGTGTGTGTGTGTGTGTGTGTGTGTGTGTGTGTGTGTGTGTGTGTGTGTGTGTGTGTGTGTGTGTGTGTGTGTGTGTGTGTGTGTGTGTGTGTGTGTGTGTGTGTGTGTGTGTGTGTGTGTGTGTGTGTGTGTGTGTGTGTCTGTCTGTGCTTGGACATGTTCTGCTTGCAGCGGTTCACATGTAGGTCACGCTGGTGCTGTATTGCTACACTGATTACATCACACAGGCTTGATCTCGCCACTCAGCCTCCATTTCTCTCGACTCTCCTCTATGGGGCTCTCTCGTATTTTTATCTAAAATTCTGTATGCACCTCAAACTGCCTGCTCACGGACGACATGTTCCTGTGTGCTCACATAATGTTAGACTTTTGCTTTTTATACTACTGTTCATCTGTTCAGTTGGTAATACCATGAGTTGTCAGATAAGGCTCTTTGTGCATTGTACATTATATGCTTTACCGACATGCCCTCTGTGGCTGTCTAGAGCCGTTGAGAGAGAGTCGCAACAACGGAAGTCCAAAATGCTTGAACGTCACGTGACTCATGTAGACTTCAGATAGTTCCCAGAAGTTCTTGGCACGCAATTAGAATCCATTATTCAGAGCAACAGAACTGCCATTTTTGGTAATTAGTAGTCAATAAATGTGTTGATTTACCATATAGCAGACCGACAAGTAAAATTTAATAAATAATTTTATGCTGATTTGTTGATTTGATTTAGATGTGCTGATAATATACAATCAAATTATTCAAACGTCTTACCCTTCATAAGTGCAACCCAGACGGTCCATTGACCCATCTGCTGCTACTCTAATGCGCTGCTGCTCACTTCCGGGGAACTATTGAGGGGCTCCATGATCTGCCATTGCTGGAATAAAAAAGGTCTCTCAACGGCTCTGTGCCTGTCCTTGTCACATTTTTCCCATGCCCCATTCAGTTACGCTGACATTATCATCGAGCGTGAGATCCTGATGCAGAAGTACATCCACCTGGTCCAGATCATGGACACTGAGAAGATCGCAGCCAATCAGCTTCGTACTCAGCTGGAGGACCAGGACACTGAGATTGAGAGGCTTAAAGCTGAGGTATGCACATCCGCGTGCTCATGCATACATAAATCCAACAACTGTTGTGCACACATGCACGTGCACAGCCACTTAGACGCACTCCCAGATGGAGCACATGCAGATCAAAACATCCAAATGCATCTGTCATGATGGGAAAACACTTGAGTTTAGAGCACGTTTCTCCTAAAGGGAAGCACAGTGATTTCGAGACCATTACTTCCTTATGATGCAATGAGATATTGTTGTTTTGAACCTCTAAAGTGGTGTCATGAATATTTAATCCACAATGCCAGTATATTCACATGGAGACTGTTGTTGTGCCAGATTGTAGTGTTGAACAAAACCAAGGAAAGGATGCAGCCTTACCAAAACAACCAAGAGGAGGAAGATCCAGATATTAAAAAGATAAAAAAGGTAAAGTTGTTTATGATAAATGAATTACAAGTAGAGACACAAAGAAATAAGGACAGTGAGAAACACCTGTTGTGCTGTGGCTGTACAGGTGCAAAGTTTCATGCGTGGCTGGCTGTGCCGGAGAAAGTGGAAGATCATTGTTCAGGATTACATCTGCTCCCCTCATGCTGAGAGCATGAGGAAGAGGAACCAGATTGTCTTCAACATGGTGGAGACAGAGACCGAATACGTTCACCAGCTGTCCATCCTGGTGAACTGTTTCCTCCGGCCGCTCCGCATGGCTGCCAGCTCCAAGAAACCTCCCATCAGTCACGACGACGCCAGCACCATCTTTCTCAACAGGTGCCAAAGTATCTTCTATTCATTTCATTTACCAGTGATTAATTTTATCTTTCACGTTAAAGTTAGGGTCACAAACTCATCCAGAGAGATTTAAGACCAGTTCTCCCTCTCTAGTGAGACCATCATGTTTCTGCATGAGATCTTCCACCAAGGTCTAAAGGCCCGGATTGCCAACTGGCCCACGCTAGTTCTGGGTGAGTAGTATCATGGAGCTCTCATGAAAGTCTTGTACATGTAATATAGTTATAAGCATGTTTTAGCTCATTGATTACAATTTACATGTGCATTACATCACTGCAAACCATTCAAACATCTTTTACACTCTAGCCTTCATGGTAACAGTTGACTAATAATTTCACAACAGTATAAACAATAGATTTTAATATTTTTCTGTTCTCGTTCTGCATAAAAGTCAGAGCGAAATCCCAGAATGCAGACACAGACATTGGTGGGGAGTAGTCAACAGTCTTTAATGACAAATAATGCAAACTCAAGAAGACGGGCAGGCACGGAGTGGCATTGAGAGGAATCTTCTGATGATATGAACAGCAGCGTGCTGGAGTCCGGTTCCTGGGCAAAAAAGAACAACGAAGAAAAAAAATAAAGCAGGGGAAAGGGGGAGGAGGCAGGTGGAGACAGACAAAACCACATAAAGAGCCTCAGCTCACAGGTCTTTGCAGCAGCACTCCAGCAGCAGAGTAGTGAATAGGGAAACATAATATATTTTGTTTGTTTACATAAACAGTCTTCTTTTGTCTTATTAATCATTAATACAATCACATAATACATTGACATTCTGGATCACTCTATCCTATTAGATCACCTTGATAAGTCAGTTGGCATCAGGGACACTTCTTTAGAGTTTTTCAAATACAGTTTATAAAACGGGTAATCAAATCAAGCTATCTGATTGGTTCATAGCTGTGGTATATTGAGCGTTTACCACGGCTATGACGTCTAATCAGTTTGCGACTCATGAAGTAACGGCGTGAGCAGTGCTGTGGAGTAGCTGCGGAGTGAAGTGGAGGAAACGTACGAAAGTTCAAAGCACACGGTCAGCGAACTTGAACTGTCGGCAGCCCAGCTCCCGTCTCGTAGCTTTCTTACTGAGGAACGCTACAGTGTGTCGCATAGCAACCGCTGTGCCCTGTGCAGGCAGCCAGAAGGGACTACTTTTTTGTATTTGTTAAAAAAAATGCTTTTTTTGAAAAAGATTTTAAAAATGTAATTGTAGTGTGTCTTTTACTTTAATTTCGCCATAGTTGTAACCGTTTTATATGACAACGCCACTTAACTGTGGTATAATGAGCGTATACCAGGGCCTGTCGTGAGCTATTGCTTAATTATAAAACAGAAGTTTTTCACTTCGTCATGAGTTTTGCCTCCTGTGGTCCCTACCTTGTGATGTTTTTCAGGGCTCCACCCTTAACCCATTGTTCTACATATACCATGGACTGTATACAGTGTGTTAAGTTATGTGTTCTCATCTACTATAGTGTATTTCTATTGTGTTAAGGTTAAGTTGTACTATATTTGTTCAAAATATGGTCATTGCTCCAATATTATATGGCATTTTTTTTATTTTGGTGCGCCCTTGTATTACAAGTTATACGGCCTTTTGTCTGTCACAGGATTTTCATTAACTGTCGTGATGCTGTTTTGTTTTATGCTCAACATTTGCTCAACATTAAGCAATATAACCATACAGCATATGCACAGAACGCAGAGAAAAGTTGGCTACATATCAATATCAACCATTTATACCTATATGAAACACAATTAAAACACCAAGCAACTAAATCAGCTAATCACATGAACGCGATAACTGTACTGAATGTCCAGTATGTCCACATATGAGGGCCTGGTATTCCAAGCTAACACCACAAGCCACATATCATAGAGCCCACCTATTCCAACGATGTCATTTATCACTGTAGGACCAACTGTCATCATATAAGTCAGATAACAACCAGGAAATACATTCTTGCATGAAAAGTGCCTTCAGTGACTTCACGTGTTTTCTCATTGTTTTGGGTTAGCTTCCACCACACACTATTCCACCATACACAAGCCTGATAACATTAGGAAGTTGGCATACAGCTCTTCATTGCCACTTAAATACGATTCTCTCACTCTGCTTATTTTAACAACGATCTCATTAGAAGCATGTTCAACTCTTAGAATCTAGAAAGTTTTTATTACATTTAAAACATAATCTATCCTATTAGATCACCTTGATAAGTAAGTTGGCATCAGGGACACTTCTTTAGAGTTTTTCGTAGCTACGTTACGTCCAATGTGTAAGTGTGTGCTCTGGAGAGAAGAGAGAGGAGGGTTTGGGCTCTTGACTCATGCAAGATTATACATTGTTTAAAGTCTATATGCTACGTGAATTTTCAACCGACAGACGTGTATTTGTCTGTTTTTGCACCATTACATCAGCAGAGCAGCTCTCAGTCTGTCACCCAACCCACATTACAGGGATGAGTGTCTGCCCCGCGTTAAGGAGTTCAAGTATCTCAGGGTCTCGTTCACAGATGAGGGAGTATGGAGCGCGGGATAGAAAGGGGGCGGCGTCAGCAGTAATGTGGCCGTTGTAACGGACAGTTGGTGAAGAGGGAGCTGACAATCTATGTTCAGACCCTCACCTATGGTCATGAGCTCTGGGTAGTGACCCAAAGAACGGGATCGCAAATACAAGCGGCTGAATTTAGCTTTCTCCGATTGGGGGGCTCGGCTCAGCCTTAGAGATGAGGTTAGGAGTTCGGACATTCGTCAAAAGGGGTCCGGTGAAGTGGTTCCGGCATCTAGTCAGGATGCCACCTGAGCCCCTGTTTCTGAAGTATTTACTTTTTTGTCAATGTTATCTAGGTGTGGTCGTGTAGCTGAGAGCTACTCACAAGAAAATGTAAGTTCTGGCTCGCACCGTTCCGGCTCCTTCCTCACATGGAATGAAGAAAATTGGTTAAAGAACCTGTTGCATGTTGTGGGAAACATCACCCAGAACCTTGCTGTAACCAATTTTACTATGATGTTTTATTTTTTAAATGTAAAGGTTTTGAGATAAATTGGTATGTTGTCTTTTCTTTTTCACACCCAGCCGACCTGTTTGACATCCTGCTGCCCATGCTGAACATTTACCAGGAGTTTGTGCGTAACCACCAGTACAGTCTGCAGGTGTTGGCAAACTGTAAGCAGAACAGAGACTTTGACAAGCTGCTGAAACAGTACGAGTCCAATGCTGCTTGCGAGGGCCGGATGTTGGAGACGTTTCTCACGTACCCCATGTTTCAGGTAGTGCTCACTGGTAATGTACACCTCTATTAGCTACTGTAACAACATTAACAATAAATGCTTCAGCGAAAATGGGACATAAACTCTGAACTTCCGACAACATGACAAACACTGAGACAGAACTCCATGATGCAAAAGGTGCCTTTCCATTGAGTTGTTTTTACGAGCAATTTTCAACTTAGAAATGCTGCAAATTTTAAAAAAAAAAATGTAATTTAATATCACAAGAGCTCACAGGAGAGAGGTGGGTATGGAGGTAAATTTGTGAGAGTTAAAAATATATATTTGTGAGAAAAATATGTGCAACTCTCATTGTATGCATTCACATGCTGATTTGCAGATCTGCAAATTTTGTCCATGACTTCACTTTATTTGATACAGGTGTGTGAATGTGTTTTGCCTACAAATACAAATGAGTTATGCACCAAATTCAGTACAGGATGTATATGTAAATTTATGTATGTATATATATATATATATATATATATATATATATATATATATATATATATGCTCTTACCTAAGAATAAGTATTGTTTTTTTCCCACCTAAGAGTTGTGTTAAAAAGAAATCTAATTTTTAATCTATTTATTTATTATCTTTTTTAGATTCCACGGTACATCATCACTCTCCATGAGCTGTTGGCACACACACCTCATGAGCATGTGGAGCGCAAGAGCCTGGAGTTTGCTAAATCCAAACTGGAGGAGTTGTCAAAGTAAGTGTGTGCACGTTTCATAGATATGAAGTGATAATTACATGTAGATGATGATGATGATGATGATGATGATTGGTCATGCTGTCAGGATGATGCACGATGAAGTGAGTGACACGGAGAACATCAGGAAGAATTTGGCGATAGAGAGGATGATTGTGGAGGGCTGTGACATCCTGTTAGACACAAGCCAGACCTTCGTCAGACAGGGTGAGCAGCCTCCCCTACAACACCTGTCAACTTTTCTTCACCACCAAATCATTCCATTCCCGTTCTCCTTCAATTTTCACTCACTTTCCAATCACTCTGTGACCAGGCTCTCTCATCCAGTTGCCAACCAGCAGTGAGCGGGGCATGCTCAGCAAGGTCCGCCTGGGCTCCCTGTCGCTGAGGAAGGAGGGAGAGAGACAGTGCTTCCTGTTTACCAAACACTTCGTCATCTGCACCCGAACATCTGGAGGAAAGCTTCACTTGCTCAAGGTCAGCTCACCTGTCTGCAGATGATGCTACACTGGAAAAAAATAGCCGTCCAAATGAGTTTTGAAGATATTTAGTTTAATTCATGAAAATTTAAAATCTCTGTTTTGCTGTTCTTCATCACATATTGATGATTAACATAACTACATAGGAATTTAGTGTCAAGTAAAATCAATATCGGTTTTAAACACAACTGAGATAGGAAAACCTTAGCTCAACCTCTTAGAGTTAGATATAGGCTTCTACGCAGTATGGAAAAGTATGGAATTTGATTTGAGTAATTTCCAGGTCTGGATAAAGTATGGAAAAAAATCTCTGTGTTTCCAGACTGAAGTCTGAACAGACGTGAATCCAGAGATTTTAGAATACTAACAATCTGTCTCAAACTCGAGAGTCTAGTAAATCATATCTGCCACTCTTAACTACAGAGCCATAGTTTGCATATGACTATGACGGTGGAAGGATAAGTAGTTCCTACCAATCAGGTATTATTTAGATTATCCTGGTGATAGCTAATTACTTTGTACTGTGTCCCCTGTTGATGATAAAATACACGCTTACCCAAATTGGCTGAGTTTGAACATCAATCTTTTAAGATGAGAATCAGTACATAGAACAGGTAATGTCAGAATTGGAAGTATTTTTTCGATATCAATACTCAGAAACCGTGACTTTCTGTGACTTTCTGTGACTTTCTGTGATATAATAAAAATAAAATAACATATGTAACATAGTATATATGTCAAATGTTAACAGTTGGATTTTAAAATGATTTATTTGCATAATAGTATGGTAAATGGACTGCATTTATATCGTGCTTTTCTAGTCATATAGACCACTGAAAGTGCTTTAGAGGAAAGTCACATTCACCCATTCACACACAATCATAGATCGCTGCTATTCACCGTGCTTTTGACGAAAGAGCCGGCAGAGGCAATTGTCTTGCCCATGGACACATCGGCATGTGGACTGGGATTGAACCGAACCACACTACCTCCTGAGCCACAGCCGCCCAAATAATATTTACTTATATAATAATATTATATAAAACAAGTTTATAATATTAATTTAAATAATGATTTTTTTACTTAATAAACATCTACCTATTTGCACGTGGATGTCAAATATGGGCTGGAAAAAGGAAATTTGAGTCTGGAAAAAAAATATGGATTTTGAAATGGAAAATGTGTAGGAACCCTATATAAGAGTCATCCTCCAGCAAATTTGAACAGCCTACAGAAACATTAAAATATGAAAATGATAGTAATCCAGAAATACACAAAATTATATGTTACATGCAATACCTTAAAAAAAGGTTTTGATTGCAGTTTTATCTTTTGATAAAAATACACGTAAGGGTTAGGGTTATCAACATAAACCAAACCATAAACCCTATAAACATTATTAATGTTTATTATAGTTTAGATTATATAAGATGCTTTTCTATATGCTTTATATATAATATATTTATATATAATATATACAAATAAGCTGGGATTGGCTCCAGCGACCCCCCGCGACCCTTAAATGGATAAAGCGGTAGACGATGAATGAATGAATGATATACAAATATATATATGTTGAATATTGGTGTTTTCGTGCTTCTGTTATGCTTGGTACCAATTTTATTTACAAGGAAGATTACAGTTGTTGACAAATTTCAAGAGACCATCATTATACAAGTGTTTATGTTACTCTAAAATATTACTGTCAGTATAATTTAAAAGCAGCCTCAAAATCTTAGTATGATTGGGTTCAATAACAGATTATTTTAGAAACACTGATTTCTAGGTGATCATGGTTACTCGATGGTTAATCGATTAGGCGATTGAGAGAAAATTGAACTGGCAGCTATTATGATGAATTAATTAAAGTAAAGTGCTTACTGAATACAACTTCTACAATATTTAAATACCATAATGTGACCATGTACTCTAATGTTTAAAATGTGACCTAGGGGTAAATTAGGTCTCTCTCTTTTTTTTTCATCTCCAACAGCAAGGAGGAACGTTGTCTCTGATAGAGTGTACTCTCATTGAAGAACTAGATGCCAATGATGAGGACTGTGAGTATCTTTATACCAAATCATAACTTGAGCCTGACATTTATGTCTTTGTCCAGTCCAGTGACAGTTAACTGTGGTGCGACCTGTGTGTTCTTTTTCGTAGACAACGCATCAGGTCAGGGCTTCAACCATTTGGAGTTTAAAGTTGTGGTTGAGCCTCCCGATGGTCAGTCCTTCTCTGTTGTCCTCTTGGCTCCGTCTCGCCAAGAAAAGGCTGCGTGGACCAGCGATATCAGCCAGGTACAATGAGATTGTCTGTCACACAGTTGAGGGATCCCCCATACAGAACGCAGATGGATTGTAATTGATCGCAGATCTGGGATTAAATAGAATTTAAGAAATCTCATATTTCTCTGCTCTCTTCCGCAGTGCATTGATAATATCCGATGTAATGGCCTAATGACCAGTGTGTTTGAGGAGAACTCCAAAGTGTCTGTGCCGCACATGATCAAGTAAGAAATTTATTTATATATTTTTTTGATATCCTAATATATAGTGTAATGTGATATATAGAAAAGAGTGATTTCAAACTGTAGCAGTGGAGATTATGTAGATTGATAATCTCTATATATCATTTATCTTTATTTTAATGGTTGTAGTGTCTTTTCGTCCATCTACGGAATGAGAAGGGCATATGTGTTTATCTCTTCTTTAGAATGCCAAGTTAGGGGCCTTCTGGTGACCCCTCACCTTTTCCTTATGGCCCCCTTTAAATTCCTTGTCTAACATAATATAACTTTAACCAGATGTCTTTTTCAAGTAAACAACGGACCTATAAAGGTAACCCCCAAGAAGAGTCGGGAGGGTTGTCATTTTGGCCGGACACTCTCCAAGTTCTGCAGTGCTTGTAATCGATGCTGGTCTTTTTGTAATAAACCTTTATATACAATCAAGACGGTGTCGGCGGACTTCTCTTCAATACATCTTCACATCATCGATACTTAGTATACAACATGGTCTTAGTGTGTTTAGAATGCACAGCAATAGTAATGCTTCACTGTATAGGTAACATATGATTTAACTGAAACAAACATAAAGAACTACATAAGGTATTTTTTATTTTAAGATAAGTTGAGATAATACTATTTATCCCATGTCGAGGAAATACGCTTGTTACAACAACATCATCGGGAAAGAGGTAGAAACATCACAAATGTAACAAAAATATACAATAAACAATAGAGGAAATATACTATAAAAAAGCTATATACATGTATACATAGTGCAAGTGTTGCCTTGTGAAAGAAGGCTAGAATGTATCAAATTAGGTAGTGCATAAATAGTGTATATGTATTGCCCAGGATATAGGATGTATTTCACAGGATGATAACTTACACAGCTGTGGTTGATATAGACGACTATAAAGTGCAGGGGGTAAAACGAATAATAAATATGATGAAAGTACAGTATGGCAGGGCAGTAGTGCAAGTAGTTTGTTGTGATGTTGTGATGGGACAACATTAGCACAGTGTCACATCAGATGGTGTTATTGTACACCTTGTTACACTGGGGGTGCAGCAGTGTGAAGCTGAAGGAGCTGCCTAATTTTAACAAAATGAGTCCTCAGTAGGTCCTTTTGAAAGCCTGTGAGAGAAGGACTAAAACGTTGTTAGTTTTGGTCTCTTCATGGAATCTTTTGACAAAAGTAAAAAAAAAACGGAGTATCCCTAGACTTATCCTTCATCTCAACATAGAGAATAACAACAACCATGGTATTTTTCTTCTTAAGGTCTGATGCCCGACTGCACAAGGACGACGTCGACATCTGCTTCAGCAAGACACTCAACTCCTGCAAGGTCCCACAGATCCGCTACGCCAGTGTGGAGCGTCTGCTGGAACGACTGACTGATCTGCGCTTCCTCTCCATAGATTTCCTCAACACCTTCCTCCACACTTACAGGATCTTCACCACGGCTGCTGTGGTCATTGACAAGCTGGCCGACATTTACAAGAAGCCATTTACGTCCATACCTGTCAGGTACGTGTCACAACCTGCTAGAGTCCGGAATGGTCTGTACAATGATTGTGTTAATGTCATGTTTATCCGTCCTCATTGACCGTCATACTCAGTTTCATGCTTCTATGAACCCTGTTTTCACCTGGCAGTAACATCCGTCCCGAGTGATCCGGTCACAAGTGGACAGCTCTCAGTACGTCTGTTCTCACCTGGCAGCAGAACGTGTCTCCACATGCGTCTCCAGTGACCACTTGTGATCTGATTTCACTTACCCTCTCTGTATGTAAATCAACACGTACATCATTTCCATTTGCAGAAGACCAAATGCGACAAAAAGAAAATTAAAAATGCAAAATGCGGCATGAATCACTGAATCAGTCTGGAGGGAGAGATGTTCCCGTGCCGCTGCAGGACAAAGCAAAGAACCAACCGAGACTTCTTCTTTACACTTATTTATCAAATCGAGACACTGCAACCGGCGCTGCACATTTACTTCTGCCGTCAACTCTCTCTCCATCGCTGGGTCGAGTCACGCGCGCTCCCCGCTCCCCTCACTGCAGTTCTCTGCATCGACATTTAGGGAATTATTGTGCTACTTTAAAAAGTAACAGCAGCAGTAAATTAGATAAATAAATAGAGGTATTTTACGCATTATGGTGAAAAACAATTTCAATTAATCCGCGGATCACATGCCTGAACTGTCAAATTCTGTTTACTTCCGCTCACGCAGATGGCATCAGTTGAGTAGGTGGGCCCTTATGTGGCCAAAAGTCACAAACCCGTTGTCACTGCTACTCACAACTGGACACGTGTCTTAAACCACCTCCGGATGTGGCTTTTGAGATCCGATTCCAATGCGTCCTCAATGCGAGCCGTCCACTTGTAATCGGATCACTCGGGACGGATGTTACTGCCAGATGAAAACAGGGTCTATCATTCATCATCTTACATCTCATCATTCACTCCATCTTTCCATTTCTATATTTTCTACTACTCCTTTCGTCACCCTGCCATACACTTCCTCCTCCTCCTCTTCCTGTGACTGTCCCAGGATCGAGCAACATTCATGTGATCGTCTGTCCATCATGTCCCTCTGTCCTGACTACAGTCTGAAGATCAGACAGCTTGCCCTGGACCAATCCAAGTAAACGTCATGAGTAGGACTGGTGATTGACTTGTACCAGCTTCTGTCAGACACGGAGCGATTAGATATCAGCTCTTCTCCTTTTTCTCAGGTCTCTGGAGCTGTTTTTTGCGACCAACCAGGGGGCATGGGGAACAGACCCCTTGAACAACAAATCCCCGAGGCTTTGCCGCAAGTTCTCGTCTCCTCCTCCCCTCTCCATCCCCTCTCGCACTTCCTCCCCCGTCCACTGTCGCAAGCTCTCCCTCAGTTCCCCAATCGGTGTGAAAGTGGGGACCTTGGACCTGTCTACTACCCCCTCCTCCTCTGCAGCCAACTCCCCCACCTCCAGTCACAGCCCCTCCATCTCCTCTCCTCCTCCCGGCTCAACCAGGCCCCCTTCAGGCTTTTCCTCCCCTCCGCCCACTGCCACACGCTCTCCCAGCCTCCCCCATCCCTCTGGGATGTCCTCGCCTCCCCCCATCCCCACCAAGGCCCTGCTGGACCTCAGCCATGGTCCCAGCTCCCCAGAGCTGAGCCCAGCTGCAGGGGAGGACGTCAGCGGAGAGCTGCCTCGCATCGACGCCTTCTGTGGGAAGCTGAGACGAAGCATCCGCAGGGGTATGTAGCTGGAACAGAGAAGCATGTGATTCACTCTCAGTCAGTCCCATGTGAACATCAGCGCTTTCGGGCACTCACCTTAGGGATGGGCAACGACCTCTGGTGTGTAAGACAGATGCGCTAGCATGGAGCTTCGTCGTGTGTCATTGGCATGACGGTCAAGACCAGATGAGACCGGCTGCCGCTTGGCAATAAGTCTCTTGCATTTCGAGGGGGCACCCTCTAACGGTGGGGATCCGGTTCAAATGGACTGCCCCGCGCCTGTGAAACCAACAATTTATAGATTTATTGATTTTTTACTTTTTTATTTATTTATTTATATTTGGAAATTTGACGACAAAAATAATATAATAATAACATAAATAATAATGACAAATAAATCTCCCTAAGCGCATAAGAGGTCATGGAGGTCAGTCCTCAAATTCAGAGTATCATAGGCTCTGAGGAGCGACTTGGCCCGTTTCCTTTTCATGAGCTTTAAGGAACTCAGGTAATGTCCAACAAGGTCCCTTTTAAACCCAGAAAAAAGGCTTTTTATTTTCCTCCATTTGGATTTGTGGATAAAGAATTTTGCCAAGAGAATCAGATTGTTCAATATAGAGTCACTCTCCATTATGTTGACTCCAAAGACAATTGTTCACTCTTGCGAGAGGAGTGGACAGAAGGATCTTGGTCGACAACCAGTCATGCAAATCCTAGTATTAAGTATAAGTTCTATTATAAGTATATTAGTCAAGTGATAACGTAAGAGTTTGTTTGAATTTCAGAAAGTCATTGTCGTTAACTTGAATTCTGGGTAAATCTGTCACATACATTTGTTTATTTATGTTTTGGACTAATATTTCAACTGAGGCAGGGATCACTTTGATCACTTTATTAAATTGAGCACGTGTGCAAGCTATGTCATATTTCAAGCAGAAGTTTTCATAAGAGAGCCAGTGTCCCTGATCATTAATTAGATGTGTTACTGACCACATATTTCTATCCATCCATTGTTGTAAGAAGAGAGATTTGTGATTGCAGAGCACATATCTGTTATCCAAAATGGGGGCTTGATGTGGGGTGAAATTATGCATGTACATGATTTTCCAACATAACAATACCTGTTTGTGAAATAACAAATTTGATTGGTAATTTTTTCAACCTGGAAGTCACATTGAAGCACCAACTCTATACCTCCCATTTTTTAAACAAACTCCTGGGGAGACAGTACCAAATACAGTTATTGTTCAGCATGAAAGATTTGGAATTGGAATTTATCAGGTATGGCCATTGAATATGCAGGATAAATGCATCTAGCTAAGGACTCCATTTGAGTTAAATATGTCCTTCCAAAGACTGTCAGGTCCCTTTGTAGCCACATGTTTAATTCTGATTTACATTTAAGAACTTTGTCTTGACTATTTAAGTTTTGGCTGTTTTTTGCATCTTTGGTTACATGGAAATTTGATGGCAATATTATAAGCCTCTGTAGGGTTGCAGTCATCTATGGCTATTAATTCACATTTGTTGCGATTGAGTGTTAATCCTGATGCTTTAGAAAAAATATCAACTAATTCAAAGTCTTGAAGGACTTGTTTTAGGTTTTTTTAAGAAGACGGTAGTGTCATCAGCCATTTGTCTCTTGACTATCTCTTCATCAAAAACATTCAATTTGACAAGATCAGATTTATTGCCAACATTTCTGCCGCCAGG
This sequence comes from Scophthalmus maximus, assembly GCF_022379125.1. Lineage (NCBI taxonomy): Eukaryota > Metazoa > Chordata > Actinopteri > Pleuronectiformes > Scophthalmidae > Scophthalmus > Scophthalmus maximus. The sequence continues at coordinate 3,462,006 of NC_061516.1, forward strand.
ATAAATAGAAATGGGGAAATGTTGCATCCTTGTTTTACTCCTCTATTCACGGTGAAACGAGGGGCGGGACCCTGAGGGAGAGCTACTGAACTAGTTGTGTTATCATAGAATGATTCCATTATGTTACAGAATTTAGGGTTAGGGTTAGAAACTTTACAAACGTAAGATTTTTAAACAGATGGCTGTACTCTAGAAGATCTTGCACCAGTCGTATATTATTATGTATGGACCTGTTGCTTACAAACCATGTTTGTGTTTCGCTAATTATTTGATCCAGTCCTGTTTTTAATCTGTTAGTGTAAATGTATGTTAATATTTTATAATCCTTGTTAAGAAGAGAGATTGGACAATAGTTTTCCAAGAGTTTACTATCTTTACCTGGGTTAGTGTGATGACCCCTTGTTTCATGCTAGTTGGTGGTGAGAGATTAGATGTAGCTTCTATAAAAACTGGAAAAGAATGTTTCTAAGCAAATCCCAAAAGTGTCTGTAAAAATTAGCAGTCAATTTATCTGGGCCAGGTGATTTCTAACCCCTTGTCTAATTCCTCCTCTAATTCTCCTGTCTCAAGGCACTTTACATAGTGAGGTCAATGTAACTATATTACAGGGAAAACCCAACAAATAAAATGGGGAGGGAATTGATGAGGTATCAAAGAAAGGGAATGAAGAGAGACAGAGTGGTTAATTAATGACTTGCTTATGAAGAGATAAATAATTAAATAATAATAATTATAATGATTTTCAATAAATAATGGTAACTAAACAAAAAGTATACATAAATAATTAGGTTAGGTTTTCCTTGTGGGGGGTGTCAATGCTGTCCTAGTCATGTTCTTTGGATATGTTTGTTTTTTGTGTTTGCTCAGATTGTATTAGAATTTTTTTAAAGGGTCCGCATTTAATTGTCGTTCATTCGGGGTTCAGACCAGACGTCTCCATATCGAGTATGTGGGTGATAACTTTTTTTTATTGAAGATATCCATGATTTTTTACAGTATAGACCAGAGTACCTGAAAAGAATGTGTCTGACTTTCTTAGCCATGAATTGGATTGATTACTGCTTGTATGAGTCAATCTTTTATGGATGAATGGAGGAGACTGTGGGGTTACTTTGAAGGAAAGCACAGTTGTGTTTCATGACCGACTTATACCCTTTACTGAACATGTTGTAATTATCAGCTTTTTATCCATATAGATCTCACTCGACGACAGCCAGGTTTGTCGTCTACAGACTATAAAACTGGTTGATTTCTGAACTGATCGTATAATCACTAAATGAATACAAATGTTTTTTCCCCCCCAACAGTTGTCTTGGAGTCAATATCCCTGGACAAGTTTCTTCCTGAATCGCCTGTCAGCAGCGAGCCGAGCGACATATCTCCCTGCCGCTCACCATCAACCCCGCGGCATCTCCGCTACCGACAGACAGGAGGTGCAACATGGACACACACATTTCATGCTATGCACACAGAGCACGCAACGTGGCACTATTCCTCCGTATGGTCTTTCATGCCGTTTTAAATGTTTTGCAGTCACACCGGGGGAAAACTCCCGCTGCACGATGTCACCGGCTTCAGCATTTGCCATCGCCACCGCTGCTGCCGGGCATAGCAGCTCCCAGGGTGAGCACGGCAAGCCAGGAAGGTCAAAAGACTCACAGCTGAGGGACAGAGGGTGTTTTGTTGGAAATTCTGCTATTGTGTTTTGTCAGAGGCATGGATGTGCGTGAAATCGTTTGCTGTGAAGAGTTAAAAGGTTTTTGCCTGGCCTGATCTTTACATTTTATTTCCCCCAGGTTTTGGTAATTCTGAGAAAACCTGTGACAAAGAATTCATCATCCGCAGAGCTGCAACCAACAGAGTTCTCAACGTGCTGCGACACTGGGTTTCCAAGCACTCCCAGGCGAGTCCACAGGGGAAGGGCATTCAGTTGGTTGGCAATCTGCAACCTCCCCACTAGATGTCACTATGTCCCACACACTGGCTTTTTAACTTGTGCAGCAGCAAACAACATGCAAATGTTTTTGCAGACAGGTAGTTGTTCTCTACCCGCACTTCTACAATCCCACCATATTGTGAACCCTGGTTTCCATCAGCTCAGGAAAGATGCTTGTCTCCAAGTGTCTGTCCAAACATCACTTTGAGCCCATCTGAAAGGATCTGCTGTTGTGTTCTATTTTCTTTGCCATCCTCCCCGGTGTGCCCCCCACTCTCTCCTGTCACCATTCCCTGGTAGAGGTGCTCTTTGCTCTGCACGTCTTTTTCTCTCACCCGGGAAGCGTGCAGAAAGGTCGGCCTCCTCCCCAGGGATACTACAGGACCATCATTTTCACTCAAGATTATATAAGATGCTATTTTTGTACCTAGTAAGAGCAAATATTTATTATTTGCTCTTGTTGATTGAAAATGTTGGTTCTGGGTCCATGTTGGAGTACTTTACTTACTGAAGGTCTGCATGGTGGTGCAGGGATTAGCACTGTCGCCACACGGCTGGGTTCACACCTGCAGGCTGGTCTTGACCTTATTTAAATAGAAAATGTTTGTTGTTGTTGTTTTTTTAGGATATTCCTTTATTAGCCCTACTATGTGGAAAATAAATTTGCCATGTGACAGCAGCAAAGGGGTAGTAAAAGTAGAAACATCAGTAAAAAGATATAGAATGACAATAAGTAAACAAATATAAACACAAGGAAATACAAAAGATAGCCATGAAAATGGAATATACACAGCGAGACCAGGATTGCACATCAGATATTGAAATTTCACAGTCCATGTTCAGGAAGTCCATGATCCAGAATATGAGGTTAGGTCCCCTCTTGGGAAATATTATATAATATTATATTGTTAACAATGGTTAAGAAGCATATAAAATGAAAACATGAAAAACATCATATCGATTAGCTTTTTCTAATAAACTAAACTAACGATGGCTTAAACGTACTGTATTTAAAAAAAATGTCTCTCATAATTTGCTCTGCTTTGCACTTAATTTCTTTACGTCTGTTTTTATCTTTAAATTGTACTGCGAAGTATACTGTATGTAAAAGTGAATATAAACCACAATGTCCTGTAGAGGGCGTCAGTCTCATGTGCACTGCTGTCTGTGTGACTATTACAGGAGAAAAATAGGGGTTCTAGAAATATGCTCTGCATATTTGTCATGTTGATTTAATAGTAAATAAAGGTTTTAGAATCAATGTCATTACAAATATGAAATCAAACAAATATTTCTGAATAATTGTGACATTGGCTTAAGGAGGAAAAACCTGAACATTGTTGGACCTTAATCTGCTGGTGCCAGTCCTTCTGCAAATGTGCAATACCCTGATCTCAGCTATAACTGTAGCTCAGTTATAAAATTTGTATAAATGTTTTTGTCCGTCAGGACTTCGACATGAACAGTGAACTGAAGATGGGAGTGATGAGTCTCTTGGAGGAGGTGCTGCGGGATCCAGACCTGCTGCCGCAAGAGAGGAAAGCAACAACAAACATATTAAGGTGCACAGTCCCCACACTAAAAACCCATTCATTCATTCATCTTCATCTTCATCGTCATATTGAAATAGGTTAAGTCAGTGGTAATGAAGAAAATAAAAAAATATCATCCCAAACTGATTAATTAAAGGGATTAATTCTCCTTTATGATATATGGGAAGATTGTCTGCATCTATTTGTTGTCTATTGTCCCCTGTTCCACAAACTAATCATTCAATATTGGTTGCCAACTTAAATGAGTGTTGTAAATCATGTAGTGTTTTTCACACTGTCATTGTTACAGTAGCTATTTATTTAGCTATATCATATTTATTTTTGTAACATGCAGCTGTCAGTGCTTAACCAGGACCCAGGAAAAGCAGCTTTCTGCAACGTGCACCAACTTCCAACAACTAATTAATCATTAGCTAGGCAGAAAAGATCAGCAATATGTCATTAAGTCAGGTAGAAATCCAACCTCTTAAAATTCTCCCTTTTGTGACAGACCATGGAAGAAGAGTCTTTATTGTTTGGTGGTTTGAGACAAAAGAAACGTGTGTAGCCCTGATTTCCTCTTCGTCGACATCACCCTCATACAGATCATTTAAAAACAGGTGGGATGGCCAGCACAGCATCCTCCTCTTCCATCCTTACGATCAGGGGCAGCCAAACTTTACCAGCAAAGTGGCATCTGTTATTTTCACCCACTCACAGGCCAGCTGAATCTGGCTCATCACAGCTGATTCCTTCTTGCAAAATGATAAGAAATTGCAATAAATTAATATGATTAGTCCAGTCCTTTTCATAAACACCTTGAAACAGGAAAGCTAAACACAATACAAAACATTCCCTGTGCATACATGTATTCTCGGTCTTTGGGTTACCTCCATAACATCTGGCTCAGACAGGGTGACCTCCATAACATCTGGCTCAGACAGGGTGACCTCCATAACATCTGGCTCAGACAGCGTGACCTCCATAACATCTGGCTCAGACAGGGTGACCTCCATAACATCTGGCCCAGACAGCGTGACCTCCATAACATCTGGCTCAGACAGGGTGACCTCCATAACATCTGGCCCAGACAGCGTGACCTCCATAACATCTGGCTCAGACAGGGTGACCTCCATAACATCTGGCTCAGACAGCGTGACCTCCATAACATCTGGCTCAGACAGGGTGACCTCCATAACATCTGGCCCAGACAGCGTGACCTCCATAACATCTGGCTCTGGCGTCACTTTTTACTTTTTGATGTCAAGGTGGTGAACTGAACTGAACTCCATTGAACTGTCAAACTACCTGCGGGTGAATGACCACGTACACGAGCTGCCTGAGCAGATTGCTGTTAGCTTAGCGTGTAAGCTCAGAGCAACACGTCAACACCACAACCTGCTCCTCGTTTATCTTCTGCTTCGGTCTTTTAAACATCTTGACACAGCGACGAGCGGATCACAACCATCCGACCAACGAAGGTCATAGTGCAACCTACTGGTTGAGAAAGTGACATGTTCTATACTTTTACGCCCTCTGCCCGGCAGGTTGACCAGATCCACCTCACCTGAATTTCATGTTACATAACTTGTCACGATACAAATAAACATTTGATGAATAAATAAAAATAATAAAGATTTAATTGTATCTATATGAAAAAACATTATAAACTTAAAAAGTCTATAGAAAATGCATATTAAAACTGAGGACAAATAGTGCAGCATACATGCTGTGTATGTAAGTGCAAATGTTCTCAATATTTAATGCCACATACTCCCGCATGTAGTTCTCTTTATAGTCCCCAAAGCACTTTGTTACTGGTTTTGAAAGGTGCTATAGAAAAGTTGACTTACTTACTCAGTAGCACTTCAGCTTCTAGTTGTAACAGTGTCTGTTTTGCTCTTCAGTGCTCTTTCTCAAGAAGACCAAGACGATGCTCAGCTGAAGATAGAGGATATATTACAAATGGTCAGTATTACCACTTGTTACTGCAGCATAGATTTTAACAGAAGGGGTTTACTCATTAAAAAAAGATCTTTGACAAATTTACTTCTAAGCAATTGTTGAAATCCTTTGTCTTCTGATCATGGAACAGAAAAGCTGTCCCTTGCTACACTTCATCGTGGTAAGAATAATGTCTCCCTCAATGAAAAGCATCGGTGGTAGTTATTGTGTACTGTGGTCATTTCTTTCACAACCCTTATCATCAGTTAAAGGTTGTTTCCCAGTATGTGATGCTAACTTGGTGTTTCTGTGGTACAGTAGTTTTTGGAAATATATCATCGTTCTGTAATTCTGTGCACATTAAAATACAAAATACAGTATGTGTGTGTGTGTGTGTCTGTCTGTGTGTGTCTGTGTGTGTGTGTGTGTGTGTCTGTCTGTGTGTGTGTGCATGTCTGTGTGCGTGCGTGTTTTAGGTTGAGAGCCCTAAAGCCGAGTGTTTTGAGTCTCTGTCAGCAATGGAGCTGGCAGAACAGATCACACTGCTGGATCACATTGTGTTCAGGAGTATTCCCTATGAGTGAGTACATCCACTGCAACACAACTCATCTCACATGAACCCATGGTTCTTTGAAACGGCAAAGTGAACAAGACAAAATAGGCAATTTAGAGATAAATATTTGAGTAACTCATTGTTTTACAAGGTCTACAGCTTCCTAGTCATTTTCATTAAAGTTTCCCAGAAAATCCTGGTGTAATTTTGTACTAACCATAGTGAAAATCAAGACTGCATACAAAATGATACACTTACATTAATGATAAACAGTTTTTATTCAACAGTCTTCAAAACAGACTGCTTTACATAGTTGAACCAGAATTAAAGCCTTTTAAGATTTTAATGCAGCAGAAGAAAAAAAATTCTAATTCAAATGAAAATAAAAATAAAAATCCCTACAAACACAAAAGATTTAAAAAAATTGGTAACACTCTCTCATTATGACAGCATTCGTAGTGCATTCATAATGTTTAATAACAAAATGCAGAGAATTACAAGTAAAATGTATCCGCTTTAGGAATGGAACTTCAAGATCTAAAAACGACATATATTTAAAGCAATAAAAAGACGAAATACATTTAGTCAAACTTTATTTGTACAAAATAAGGCCTGTGTAACACGCTGAATGAAGACACCTTCCATCCAGGTGCCAGATGATTTTAATATGCTGAAAGTTCAACCAGAAAGACATTCTCGGATGAGTATGATCTCCCGTTTCTTCTCTTCTGACGGTCTTCAGCTGTGCCTGGGCTAACTCCCTTCTACTAAAGCAATAGCTCATGACAGACCGTGGTATACGCTCATAATACTTCAGTTAAGGGGCGTTGTTCGGCCCGACGCGAAGCGGTGGGCTGGCGACCCGTATTATTATTTGTTGTTCTGTTGAGTATAAAAAAATTAAAATAAACAACAACACAAAAACAAAAATCAAAGCTTTGTAGTCTCAACGTACACCTGTAAAACCTGTCCAATTGCATCTCATAATACAAAGTCTTATTACACAATTTTGTGTAAATTTACGCAATTACGCAATAACCCTCAATATACCACGGCTTTGAACCAATCAGATCGCTGGATTTGAGCTACCGTATTATAAAAGGAATATAGCGCCCCTCACTCACATAATAAAGCGGCTACCGCCATCTACTGGTGAAGATGAATATCACCCAACAAATACTAATGGCGAAATCATTCGCCATTAGTATTTGGCGAATGATTGGGTTTGTGTCACAAACCCAGTTTGTGACACAAACTGGGTTTTCCCCAGTTTGTGTCACAAAGCATTAAAAATAATAATAACCAGAAAAATAATGACGGGGGGACCAAAGAAATAACACAAACTAATACAATAACAATTCTGCAACTAATCATAGCCCCTATTACGTCCAGGGTGCCAACAATGCAATGAGTAAGGGTGTTTTAACAGACCATCAATAACTATGTATCCACTGTAATACCACAACCCCTCTTCTCTCACACACACACACAGACACACACATTTTGCCATCTTGTAAAATAATCACTTATGATGCAGCTTAGCTTTTTTTGAATGTTTGCAAAAGCCCTACACTTTACTTAGCACCAACAATGAAGCATTATAATGAAGCATAAATCATTATAGATGCATGAATATGTACTTCACTTTACTTAACGCATACAATGAGGACTTATGAGACTGCATAGTGTATTATAGCGTAGTAGTTTTTTTAATACCTTTTTTGGGGTGAACAATGTTAAACAAAATATTAGGCATAGAAGATTATTTTTGTTTACTTTAAAATGTGACTGGCTTTGGTTTAAAAGGGTCAGTAAGCAATACACGTTTTGTAAAAATCTGCAAATATGTCCTCACTGTCGGTTGTGTGTGCGCGCCAAAAAGAAATCCGGGTTTTCAGCTTAGCTCTGGCTCTGTAAATCGGAACCAAAAAAAATGGTGCGGACCGCACCTCACAACACAGCAGTGAAATCATAACAACAACAAAGAGAAACAAGCTCTCTCCAAAATCGATTGCTGCCCCTTTAAGAGCCGGAAGCGATTTGACGAAGTAGGCGAGGCCTCGCACAGGTGAGATAAAAATTGTGGCCTTAGGCTGTTGGCATGTGTACGTTGATGAATGTTTTCCCGTCCTGCAGGGAGTTCCTCGGTCAGGGCTGGATGAAGATCGACAAAACTGAGAGGACTCCGTACATCATGAAGACCAGCCAGCACTTCAATGACGTAAGACTTTGTATTTTTCCAACATGACGTTCTATCCCTAAGACACGACAGAAATGTGTCAGAAATTTTGCAAAACCATCTATACAGAGGAAACTATTCACTATATTCACACGGCGGCCATTTGTTCTCTGACATCACGCTCGGGGTGGGAAGCTCAAATCTGTGTTCTTTAATCAAAAGAATAATGCTGTACTGTTGTTATCCAAGTCTGACAAATCAATTCCCTGCTTCCTGATTGGTCAGCAACGGTTTGTTAGATTCTCAGTACTTACACGATGGCAGGCCTGCTTTTCAATTCAAATAGTTTTTTCCCTGTATATGCAGGGTTGTACAATTAGTTGCCAAATGAGTTGTCAATGTTAACAAGCTCATTCAACATCCCTTCAGCAAATCCAACCTTCCAACCTGATCTTTGGGTAATTGTCCATTCCATTCAATATAAAGTGATACATTTCAACAACACCACGAGCTGAACCCTCCAAAAGGAAGTTCATTTAAAAACACCTCTTTGAAACTCTACCAAAACTAAACATTGTTACATTAGTACACAGGGTGTACCTAATAAACTGGTAAATGAGTTTAAAACATTGGCTGACAAAATGAATAATCCATCATTGTCTTTTTTGGGTCTTAAGTCCTCTCCTCCTCTTCCCACAGATGAGTAACCTGGTGGCGTCTCAGATAATGTCCCACACTGACGTGGGCTCCAGGGCCAGCTCCATAGAAAAATGGCTGGCAGTGGCTGATATCTGCCGCTGCCTCAACAACTACAACGGTGTTCTGGAGATCACCTCTGCTCTCAATCGTAGTGCCGTCTACAGGCTGAAGAAGACCTGGGCCAAAGTCTGCAAACAGGTTGATATCCCCTCTTTAAGTAGCTGTTGTATGAAGGGAAATACTTTGCAGAATGCGAGAGCTTTTAGACTGGATTTGTGAACTTCTAATGATAATCTGATCATGTGCATTTCAGTTTTCATTGTAAAAAAATTCATACACAGAAAAAAAGGTTAATTTAGGTGAATCCAAATCAAAATGTTTTGTGGATGCTGGCATAATCTATCAATACGTGACGGACACCAGCACATGAAGGAGTGTTTATCTGAGATTTTCAGGAAAGGCTTCTGCTGTGGCGAGATCGAATCCAACTCCGTGCGATCTTGCAAGAATTATATTTTCTTAAATTTATTTTTCATAGGTGGCTGTGAATTAGTGCTTACTTTTAAAATCATATTCGCTGCAGTAGATATGAGATGGGACGTGGACATTGACAGTAATTTGTCAATGTCCACGTCCCATCTCATATTTACTGCAGTGAATATGATTTTTAAAATCAGTGACGGATTTTGCCATATTTCACAATATTTTGTGAAAATTTCATCATATGTGAGTGTTTTCTTTCTTTCTGTGACTTCAAATTCCGGTTAAATGTGTATGAATATGTAATACGTAAGTGAAAATTTAAATGCACAGGTTCAGTTTTTTGTTCTACGAGTTCTCACACTATATTGTACAAGTTCAAAAATCCAGTCTACAAACACTTGCATTTTGCAAAATTTTTACCTTTATAGTTATGAGTATCATTTTATCCACCCACATAATTTTTTGTATAATTTTGCAATTGTAATTTTGTGTGTTTTCAAGACAAAGGCACTAATGGACAGGTTGCAGAAGACAGTGTCATCGGAGGGGAGGTTCAAGAATCTCAGAGAGACACTGAAAAAGTAAATCCTGCTAATTCTCAGAGGGAAGCAGAGTGATACATGTGTAAATCGATATATGAATATTTGTACATGTTTTATAGCTGCAACCCACCATGTGTGCCATACCTGGGCATGTACCTCACTGACCTGGCTTTCATTGAGGAAGGAACTCCCAACTTCACTGAGGAGGGCCTGGTTAACTTCTCCAAGATGAGGATGGTAACAATATATTCTTGGATACAGAAAAGCAGTGTGCAATTTCATTTTATTTATGAAGAGAGTTTAGAGGGTGATGTAGTTCTGTTTTGTTGCTTTTACCGAAACCATTAAAAAAACACTAGTTTTGATAGTGCCCTTACTGTATCAGCTTCAATAGTTGAAATGGGTTTTTTTTCTAGTGAAATTATCCCCGGTGAAAGATGCTGTTTTAAAATAAAAACAAATATGTCAGCTGGGCTTCCAGAGTCTCCCCCATCCCTGGTTCTCCCACCTCGCCAGCCACCTCACATGTGCTCGGAAATCCACATTACAGGGACACATCCCTGAGACCCTCATCCCATCATCCATCCCTCCCCCCTTTTTTCATATCATCTCAATATTCAAATTGTAATAAACATTGTTATTCCAAATTTAGATGTGTGGTCCTTGTTAGTAAAATGGCTGCTGGCTGCTGCTCCCTCACTTGTTTAGATCAGCTACGTGTTATTATTATTCCAACCCATATGGTATGCGGATTGACTTCGCAATTGCATTTACACTTGTGTTCAACGATGTCAGGGACGCATTGTTGTTTGAACGATTGGATCAAAATCTGTCCTCAGTGCATCCAGGGTACATTCGCACCTGCGTGTGTAACTGTACTGTATGGGGTGTCAAAAACACATTTTAATGCAGGTGTATGGGGGTTTTGTCAATGGAAACATAGTAATAAATATATGGCTTCACCTGAGTTATCTTACCTCGTGTTCCCTCTGTACACTCCACAGTCCCACACTCACCAAACTCTCTTCTTTCTTCTGCGTAGAAACAGTGCAAGCTGCTAGTTGTCATCCCCTTTTGTGTTTTGTACAAGAAAACACAGTTGCCATTATCCCTGTAGATGTATGGGTTGGTCAACCCTCCAAAGGTTTAACTGAGCAGTGGTCCTGTGATCTGTAATATGGTGGTCAACCAATTTAAAAACGTGTAGGAAATGTCACGCCCATTCACCAGAAAAGTGGGAGATGCTCAGAGTACAGGTGGGGTGACCCCAAAAGCGTCCAGCTGTGACATCAGACTGGGAGAGAAATCCGAACCAGTTGTTCAGAGCCAGGCTTCAGGATTCAGCTAGCTCACAAAAAACAACAGGGTGGTCTTTTTTCACAGCTGGCAGGCTCCACAGATACCCACATTTATGTGCCAAACACTGAAAAAAGTGATTTTTGCATAATATGTCACCTTTAAATGAAATTAATATTGAATACTGACGGCTGTTCCGGCAGTGTATGAATGTGTATGTGTAAAAGTGCTATATAAATCCAGTCCATTTACTTTGTTCAGTCTTGTAGGCGTCAGACTCTCTTCAGGTTTTGTCCTAAGCTGTTGCTTAAAAAAACTACCTCTCTTTTCTCAGATTTCTCACATCATCCGGGAGATTCGTCAGTTCCAGCAAGCACCTTACAGGATAGAGCACCAACCCAAGGTGCGTTCAATAGGATGCACAAAATGAATCCAATTCTCTTTCTGTACAGTATGAAGTGATTGGATTTTAAGTGTCTTGTCCATCCTACCACCCTCCAGGTGACTCAGTTTCTTCTGGATAAGACCCTAGTGATGGATGAAGATACCCTCTATGAGCTGTCACTGAAGATTGAACCCAGAGTACCACCTGGCTAATCACAACTTTACTTCATACACTATTAATTACACACAAACAACCATGATGGGTTAACACATGTTTTCCAGTATCAACACATGCAATCAACTTGTTCTTAGTAAAGCATACGTTGTTACATGAAAGCACCACCAGTTATTGTGCTTAGGAAACTCAGGGGGAAATGTGCCTTGTTGTATGTATATCTGATGTATATATTTAGTAAATAGAATGGACTGTGACATTTTACACAACTCTGCCATACGTCGTACAGTTATGACTGTAAAAACAACCATGATAGCCACTAAACATGGCACCAGAAAGTAACCAGTTGCTGCTATCACACTGTAAATACCAAACAAACAATATGCCTCTGTAGTCCTGTACATAAACAATGTCAGATGAGTTTTGTACTATTTGTGTGATCATGGCCAGATTATCCTGCTCTTGGGGCAAAGTGGGACACGGGGCCCTTATTAACCCCCTCTGGGCATTGCGTACAAAATCTATATGTTGGTTTGTTACAAGGCCCCCGTTTGCTGTGTGGTAGCTTCCAAATTAATTTACAAAGGCAAACCATGTAAGCACAGCCTCTACACAGGATCTATCAAGAGAACTAGAGGCTGTTCTAACAAGAGTTAAAGTTTTGCTTCAACTCTTGTTAACTTGGGTTTGGTGCCTTTGCTGAGAGCAGCTGCCCTGCTACAGCTTGAGACCCAGTCGATGAGAGCGCCGAGGGCAAACCAGAACAGCAAAGTTTGGGCCCGTTCAAAAACAAAAAACAAAGAAAAGATGATAAATGGGAGACTGAGGGGTCGGTCGATGATTCCATCTGGGTTTGTCACTACGACCTATCACTTGCACTTAACGCATTGTCTTTTCAACTGCTTTCAGTATTCAAACATCGATCAGTGCAGCTTTTAATGCCATTCGTGTGCACCGGTAATCAGGCCGCTCTGGAGAAGGACACAGGCACGTCATCCATGGGGAAACATGCGTGTATTCCCTCTTGTGTCAACAGTCTTCTGCCCCCGGGTGCCACCAAAACCAAATACAGCTGCTCTAAATTACTTTTTTTTTACTTTTTACCTTTTTCTTAGCTGTGACCATACGAAACACAAGTTAAAGATTGACTGTATTGGCCCAAATATAGGACAGTCCTGAATACGAGTTGATTTTAAGAGTCGACCCCTGTCAGATGACAGACTCTGACCGTCTTCTATTTTTAGCTCATCCGTGAGGGCTATGATTCTTGTCTGTGTGACAGATTTTCTCCCTGGCTCATTTCTGCATTGAAAGACATTAGGAGAAGTTATGAACTTGGGTTGGGTTTTTTTTTCATTCCGATTGAAGATTTTGGGCTGACTCTTTACATGGGAAGTGATTTGATATGGTTTGGTGTTCATATTCACTGACACATTTAATTGGAACAATTGTGAGACATGGGCAAAAGTTACAAATGTGTCATGTGGAGAAATTTAGGTCACCAAACATTTGTGTCAAGACGGAGGGCATGTGCAAGACGTAAACAGATTAAATCATTAACATGGCGCATTATTGTTTTGATCAGTTTAATGAAATGGTTTACTCCTCCCCTTTGCAACTGATTTAAATGCTCTCTGTTGGCCGGTTTGTTCTAATGGATGTGTTAATATGGGTCATTTGTATCCTGTTTAGGGGGATTGTAATCAGATTATGCTCAACGTGTACATATGCTTTTTTTCCACTCTGACAGCAAATCACACGACACCAGCCTTCAGAGAGTCCTGCTGGTTAAAGTGGACTAACAGCACTGTAAGGGCTCATTAACTGAAACCCTGACAAAACTTTCTTACCAAATAACCCATAGTGCAACACGGTCTGAAGAGGACAATGTTACAGTGGTACTCAACAATATCGGACACGGCCCCCATTTTTAATAATGTGTCCAGACAAAAATATTGTCCTGTATTTCATAAAAATACTGAAATCTTTTTTTCAAATTTTTAGCACATCTGCAATTTGAATTGTTGTCTACATGCAAACATTTGCCTCACTGAGCATTTCCTGGGCGCTTTAATAGAAATGATGATGATGACACACTTAACAGTGTTTTGGGGGATTCTGGGTCACTGTCCTTGGCAACCGAGGCTGTTGTCTTATAAATTGTATGTGCTGAGTGGGGCTTCATTTTCAATTTTGTATATCTTTACTCATCTGTTAACCCAAACGGTTTGTGTTGTTGCAGTATCTATTCTGTTGAAAGTTACAGCAAAAACCTTTTAGCTCTGTAAAAATAAAAATTTACTTATCACATATATAAGATATTGTTGTAAATTTAGACAATCGCAAGCACACCTGCCACTTCTAATCGTGTCTGTTAAGTTTCGTTGTATTAGTAATTTTGAACACAAACTTTTCTGGCTTTGAATAATTTTCATGTCTCTTATTTGTCACAGAATTGGCCAAAAGGGTTTCTGACATTCTACAAAACCCAACAGCTAATTTATTTTCTATGTATCACTCTTATTATTAGTTCCTTGTCAATGTGATCGTTTAATCATAATCATATTTTAAACTCTGTTGTCTCAGTAGTAAAATAGTAATGTCATACACTATTGATTTATAATGAAAGTCTGTAGACTCTAAACTTGTTTATAGCATTAATATAGCATGATCTCCCCTCTTTCCTCTAGATGACAGTTATCCTGGTGGGAGACTTTTACAGACTTTTATTAGGTTTATTCATTTATTTTGGCCCGCTCTTGATGTCAGGAATCTTTTATAATTTAATAAATTGGTGTATATGACCCTTACTTTCTTGCACTGCTGTATTCTTTGAAATTCCAGATCTGCTGTTGTATTTTTTTCCATTCATTTCTCCGTGTAATGTTATTTACACACTCCAGGCTTAAAAATAAAAGTGAAAAAAGGAACGAATAAAGGAATGAAGGAATTAGTAGAATTAATTGACTATTTCCAACCAGTCCAATTTCTCACACTGTATATTCCTAAGACAACCTCATACGGAAAACTACGGACATTTGCAAATACATACAACGCAATCAAAAAGAAACACTGCTAGTCCCATGATACTTGACATTTCCACAGCACGCTTGTGAACACACCCTGTCATGCATGTTACTGTGGCCATGGTTTGCAGCTCATGGAGTTGATTGCCGATCAATAGTGCTGGAATATGAGCTTACCATGACTTTGCAGGCTACCAACGCTAGTGGTAGTTGATTGGCAGATAACTATGGTAACATCTGAACCACACACCCAGAATCAAATTGCAAATACCACTGCACAGACGCCAGTCACCCCATTAGCCACAAACCAGGGCAAATAACCCATGTGCAAGTTTTTAATGTCCCCTGGAAACCTTTCTTTTGTTACCCATTTACATGTATTAATTGTTTATATATACTTCTTCCAAGGAGGTTATGTTTCATGTTTTATAATAGATAGATAGATAGATACTGGGCGACAGTATTTAAGAATGAGAGTATTAGTGTGTGTGAGTGGCTGCAGCTGAAATTGTCTAGGTCAAACTGGAGAGTGATATCAGACCCTTGGTGGTCATGGCTCATGGCTCCACATGAGTGGCCTGTACTGTTGCAGCCGACTGTCGGTGGCCCTCTGTTGGTTTATAATAGAGTGCTTCTAAACTCTATGATTGGCCTCCAGTTTTTAATCCCACATGAGGGGGAGGAGCTGCCAGTGAGAGGAGAGTGAAAAGCTCTTTAACAGGAGACCTTCAGCTAGAGGCAGAGCAGCTTTCCCACAGGTACTGTACCTTCTTTTCTCTTTTCTCTGGCGGAAAGCCCTCATTGGCTTCCAGTACTTACAAATACATATCAAGTCGTCTGTAAAATCCTTTGTTCAGAAGAGATTGGGGTGTATTGATTCATTTTCTTTTGCATACTTTTGAGAATTTCTAGTTAATCTGGGGTGAGTGCACGTTTCTGACATAAAGATGTTAAAGATTTGAAAGGTGAATCAAAGCTAGAGGCATGTGATGATGACTATATATTTAGCTGAGAAAAAGACCTAAAGAGAGGTAAAACATTTTCAAAATGAATTTGTTTTCATTTTCTCAGTTCACATGAAAATCTTATTCTATCTTACAGGTTCTTTATTCTAAATATCGGAGGCAGTGTCAACTAGGTGTCCTTCAGAGGACAAAGCTGGTCTTACAGCCTGTCCTGCACATAAACCACTGACCCGGAGTTAAAAGGTCACACTGGTCAGGGGAGCAGAGGCTGAGTCTGTGGTGGTTTGGGTGTAATCCTCACCATAAGACCCAATGATCCACAGTGTCAGTAAGCAGTCTAGGCACTACAACCAGAGGACAGTTGTACCATGCAGCCACCGATGATGTTTCCTGTTGAAACTTCAATTTATTTTCCTGTACAGATCATTCTCTTGTTCCTTTAGTCTGTCCTAGATTTTTTTTTATTTTTTTTTATCACTATCTCTGCTATTCCATGTTCTTCACCTGACTCCTTCCATCCCTCTGTCCAGCTGACGTGGCCTCACGAGGGGGTCTGGTCTTGTGACCAGTTCATAATGTCACTGAGTTGTGAGCCAGAGACAGCTCGGGTCTTGGCAGTGGATCCTGGCAGTACAAGCCGTGATCTATAAATAATATTACAATCGACCCAAAGAGTCCACAGTCCTTCACCTCCACAGAGTCTGTACATTGAAATTACATGAATTACTGGGTGAATGTGTTCCCCCCTCGGATAGCAGGGGACTGATTGGCCATGATTTACATCTGACCAGGATTAACAGGAGTATTAATGTCCTCACAGCTTCACTCTATATTGAGACACAGTCCTCGACCCACTCTCTGTTGAGGACAAGCTGGAAAATGACCTTCCAGTCGCAGCCTCCCCTTTTCTTTCTCACTGAGTTTAACACGGACGTCTCTGGTTCTCCAAATAGTTAATAGTGTAAGTGTTCATATGAGACCTGCCACTCTGTGGGACTGTAAGACTGTGATAATGCTAAGAGGCTAAGAGCATCTGTTGTGGCCCTGGTGACTCTAATCTTGTTACTCTGTTGAACAAAAAGCCTGTGGCGGGAGGGGGGTCGTCCCAGCAGCAGGCGTGAGCTACTCTATCGCTTGAATTCGCCCTTGGAAAGGAACGCATGAGCTCGAGGTTACAATGCGGGAAGTTGTGTGCACTGCACTGCACGCTTGGCGTTCAGTTGGTTAAGTTGTGAGAGCACCGCTGCTAGGCAAAGGCCTGGATGCTTCATCATTACCATCGGCGTCCAGAAGCCACAGAGGCCAACACCTTAGTAAGCTAGCCACTGGGTAACATAATACAGTAAATGCAAAGGAATAATAAAAGAGGACAACGAGTAGACTGAGAATATCACCATGTATTGTAAAATTTAAAAGAAAAACTGTACAATCAAAATTAAAACATGGCAAGCATGTCACAAATCGTAACCTAGAGGCTTCCAGAAAGTGTTGTCCGAAGTCATGAATACTACAAAAGGGGGGTGTTATAAGGACTCACCCGACATCACCTGAAGGCAGCATATATTCACACAGACGTGCGTCCAGGAACAGAATATTTACAGCTGGATTGGTTTGAAAGGACTCTGCTGCCTGTAAAAATCGGTACAGTTCTCTGTACAGCTTGTAATTTTTGTATATTTACATAAATCTTCTTGCAATCGATTGCTAATAACAATCATTCTGCTGAAATTAACTTATTTCGATTTTTTACCTGTATAATGTGATTGGACAAGGCCAGTTTGCCAGTTGCCATGAAGGTGTGACCAGTGACTCTGAATCTGCTAATGTTAAGAGATGCTGTCTGAACCAACTCACTGTGTTTTCCATGTACCGCATTTGATGATTTGACACTGACTCTGCCTCTTTTTCCCAGCTCATTTGCTTTTGACAAGGACTCCTCCAACGAGCAGAGAGATGGCAAACTCTTTCACACGCTTGATCTCTGGCCGCAACACTGCCGTGCTGTTGGCCAGCTTGGGCGCAGGGACGATGGCGACCGGCTACTTGTTGAGCGAGAACAGCTCACTGGCTGCTGAGGCGAAGAAGATGCTTTATCCTCCAAGGTAAAACAGGCTGACCTTGAAAACCGCAGATGCATTGTGAAGGAAGGCAGAATATAAAATGAGGGTTAAGTGTTGGGTGTTTTTTTGGAGTCCATTGGATGGACGACCTTGATGAGCCATATACTTATCTACCCTGACAACACAGAAACTGACTACGTGCTTCACATCACTTGCACATTTGAGTGTGACTCCCTTCTTTAAGAGAAGCAAGTGAGGTGGGACACCAGGAGAAATACTTCATGAGCTAATTTGTGTGTTATTAAACGTCAGAGTGTCCCACAAAACTGCACAGAATCTACAAACAGGCCCAGTGACTGTGTGTATCACATCAGCACACTGCAGGTGAGTATCTGAGAGTATGAAGAGGTCCCCGCAGCCATGCTGGCCCCGTCACCAATCTTTTTTTTTTTTTGATAGGGTGTGTGATTGAAACATTATTAAGTTAACGTATTTAAATTGCTTTTATTGTCTTAAAACCCCAAAATGTTAATGTTGCTGTCACAGAGAACAACGAAAACTATAGCAAATAATTACATGTGAGAAGCTTGAACAACAATGAATCTTTGGCATTAGTGGTTAAAAATATGACTTTAACAATACTGAATTATCTAAACAGTTTCGAACTAATTCAATGTCAACAATTGACTAAATGATGATGATGTCAGCTTTGGAGCACTGGTTGGTTTCTGAGTATCTGGGGACATAATGGAACTGACATGTTGGGATCAATAGGGACTCTGGGACCCCCTTTTCATATAAATAGTAATGAGTAATGACTGATAATTGTTGACATGTCCAAAGGATGCAGGAATTTGGTTTTCATGACTCATTTTGAGAGCGCCTTACTATCTTAATACATATTTCCTGTTGAAAGAGAAAGCTTTGATGTGATTTATGCAGTTTCTTTAATGGAGTTAATGGGAATGGTGTATAGCACGTTATGGACTGGATGCAATAACCCTTTGTAAGCAGCTCTGCTTTGAAAGCAAAACATCTTTCCAATACTTCCCCTCCCGTAGCTCTGACTTCCCTGACCTGAGGAAACACAACAACTGCATGGCCTCCGCTCTGACTCCAGCTATTTACGCCAGACTGAGGGACAAGGTCACCCCGAACAACTGGACCCTAGACCAGTGCATCCAAACTGGAGTCGACAACCCAGGGCACCCTTTCATCAAGACGGTGGGCTGTGTGGCTGGTGACGAGGAGACCTATGAGGTAGGAGCGATCAGAGGTCACAGGTTTTTTTCTAGCGTATGTTTCAAAACTTCAATTTCCCTGTTAAAATATCTCGAAACAGTCTTGAACCCTTCCCTTTTGCCAAAGTCAAAAAAAGAGATGATACAAATGTTAATGTTCTACTCCTAATTCACTTATTATTGTATGCACAGTGTGATGTTAATGAATCAACAGCTACCGCACTGACTGCAGCGAGTACTGAACATTATTTCTTGCCCAATGATGAATCTACAAATTAATGAATAAATCCATCAATGAATTAATCAATGAATGACACCAAAGATTAAAAGTTCATGTTTGATCACACACACACACACACACACACACGCACACACAAGCACACGCGCACACACTCACACAAACTTGATTCTGTTAACTGTTCCCTGCAGGTGTTTGCTGAGCTCTTTGACCCTATTATCAAAGACAGGCACAACGGCTACGACCCCAGAACCATGACACACCCCACTGACCTGGATGCCTCCAAGGTGTCTACACCATAACACCCCCGTGACTCCTTTATCCCTCCATCCACAATGTTCCTACGGCGGTAATATTAATAATAAATATAAATAAGTATTTTAACTTTTCTTTTCTACTCGCCAGATAACCCAGGGTGTGTTTGACGACAATTATGTCCTTTCGTCCCGTGTCCGGACCGGCCGCAGTATCCGCGGGCTGAGCCTCCCCCCGGCTTGTTCGAGGGCCGAGCGTCGTGAGGTGGAGCGGGTGGTTGTAACGGCTCTGGCCGGCCTGAAGGAAGACCTGGCTGGACGTTATTACAGCCTGGGTGAGATGACGGAGCGGGAGCAACAGCAGCTCATTGATGTGAGTTTCATCCAGGCGCATACATAGAAACAAGAAAACAAAATTACTTTGAATGTCCCTGTGATCTTGGAGCACTCAAATTTGATGTGAAAAAAAAGGAGCTCTTAATTGGGGAATCTTAATTTTTCCATTGATTGATATCAGCTTTATGGTTTAATTTTATATATTATTATATAAATTATTATTATATAAGGCTTGTGATCCCTTAAAGTGACGTATGACTATGACTGTCATTTCCACTGCAGGAAATTTCCCCCAGGAACCGTTTGCAGGAACATTTTACTAATTAGAACATAATAAAAGAATAGAAACCACTCATCACAATTTACCATCACAATTTGCATAGAAATATTTCCCTATCAAACAAGGTGTGAAAGTTCAGCATGTTTGGGATAACCATGTACAAGACAGAACCTAAGATATAAAGGTGTATACATTAAGCCAGACTATTTCTCAAAATACAACTGTCTACAGACAATATGAATGAGATATAACAACAATGAGCCAGAGGTTGATTTTGTTACTGTTTTCCACACTTCGTGCTAAGCTAAGCTAAGCTAAGTGGCTGCAGCTTCATATTTAGCGAACAGAAGGAGAGTAGTATCAATCTACTCATTAACAGAAAACAGAAAAATAACAGAAAGCCTGCATTAGAAACTGGAGGTTGGAGTTTATATGTTGGTATTGACAAGATGGAGAGGCTCCAGCAATTTAATTTTGAGAACGGTGGGAAGCAACAGTTTTGGAGCATGAGCCATACCAAGGACTAAAAGTCATCGTATACACAATACAAGCTTTTTTTTCTCTTTGTCAACAAATATCACAATATCTTCTGTATAGCTTTTGACCATTCTTTGGTTTTTCTTTGGCTCAAATCCCACAGTTTGCCAAATACATGCACATAGTCCAGTTGTCTCTGGAGATGATGTAGGTTTACTTGTGTTTTTGCTCTGACCATTTCACGCTGCGCCCACATAAGGATCACTTCCTGTTTGACAAGCCTGTTTCTCCATTACTCACCTCGGCCTTCATGGCCCGAGACTGGCCTGACGCCAGGGGCATCTGGTAAGGCTGACATTGTTCTGTACAATACATAAGGAAGACAGAAAATGCAGTTCAAAGCATTTCCACCTTGAACATAACTGACCCACGCCCTTTTCCTGTCCTAGAGTTCCTGATCTGTGAAGTCCTCTCCTTTACTCTGTTCTCTTCCTCTCCACTGTAGGTGGAGGTTATGCAATAGTTTCTTCCATTGGTTGAGGAAGAAGTTCTCAGATCCTTCACTTAAAGAAATGTAGCAGTTCAGATTATTATCTTGTAAAATCAGTTTAAAATAAGACATTTTCTCAGGATCTCAGATAAATCTCAGCAAAGCTCTGCACAACAGTAACCTGAGCAGGTCCAATCAGCCACATAACTGAAAACATTCAGTCTGTCATAATGTGACATTTGAGGTACTTGTACTTTACTTGGTTATTTCCATTCATTTCCCTGTTACAATTCACTTCCACTCCTCAACATTTATATGACAGCCTTAGTTACTAGTTACTTTTAAGCTGAAGATTTTACGGTGTGGAGACTATAATTTTAACACTGCTAATATGTATTTTCAGTATTAATTTTATGTCAGACTCTTACTTGTAATGGAGTATCAGTACATTGACGTAATGGTACTTAAGTTAAGCATCTAAATACTCCTTCCACCTGCTTTCCTTCACCGATTTAGGGAAGAATCCTCCCCTTTAACGTCCCCAACTTGTGTTTTCTTCTCCAACCTGTCTTTGCCTCCCTGTGCTCCTCCCACCTTCAGGACCACTTCCTGTTTGACAAGCCTGTCTCTCCATTGTTGACATGTGCCTTTATGGCCAGAGACTGGCCAGACGCCAGGGGCATCTGGTAGGCTTTGTTCAGCTCTCCTGCCTGCGTTTCTGCTGTGACCATTTACACACTAACCTGCACATGCTGACTGTCAGTGATGGTCAACTTTCAAATATCTTTCCACATCATGGGAAGCACAGCTAAAAGAATAGGAAGTTTGATTATTTAAGTATATATATATATGTACACACACATACATAAATAAATAAAAATGAAAGAAAAAAATAATATATATATATTTATATGTGTGATTGTGTGTGTGTGCTATCTGTTTAAAAAATGTGTGTGCCCTTAACAACACTGGTGCTCAAATAAATATAATAATAAATAATAAATAAACAGGCAGCATGAAGATGTCAGGGTTTTCTTGACCTTCGTGAGTCATCTCCTGTAAGCAACTATTTCACCTGAGTGGCTGGTTATGTAGTTACTGTAGCTGCCTCTCCACAGGCACAACAATGAGAAGACCTTCCTGATCTGGGTGAATGAGGAGGACCACACCAGAGTCATCTCCATGGAGAAGGGAGGCAACATGAAGAGAGTGTTTGAGAGATTCTGCAGAGGACTCAAACAGGTAGAGAGGAACGCACACAAACTTAAACGCAGAAGTAGGATGATAAGATAGGGCCAGTGTTTATTTGTAGTGCCATGAGTTGATGGATTTTGTGGTGGTAATGCAGCAGGCAATATGGTAACAAAGGCAGAGAAGCAGCTAACAACCAAACTAAGACAATACATGTTTGATCCGACCTAAAGGACACACACAATGTATTTTGATAAGAAATAACTATAGGTGCACTATTTAAATATCCTTTTCCACTATGAACACTGGAAAGTCTTTACTTTCACTGTGTACTTGAACCCTGAAGTAGGATACCTGTTAAAATTATGTCAAATATATATTTCAGATTTATTTTATTTTTTTAGCCCTTACACAAACATTTTTATTTGAAAAATTCAAACTTTCCAAATACTGGACATTACTGGACGGAGAGTTCACTTAACAGCAACAATACATTGCATGTGACTGGCCAACTCTGCCTGTCACGTCCCATAGGTGGAGCATCTGATCCAAGAGAGAGGCTGGGAGTTCATGTGGAACGAGCATCTGGGCTATGTCCTCACATGTCCCTCCAACCTGGGCACTGGCCTCAGGGCAGGCGTGCACGTTCGCCTGCCAAAACTCAGCAAGGTAACACATGCACTTGTTCCGACAGTCTCACTTGAATACGACATAACAGTTACAACCCTGTAGGAAAACACAGAGACAATTTAACCAAGTTGACTAGAATAGTCTCACTGTGGCATTTCAGCTCCCGCAATCATCATCAGCAAAGGGAGTTTGTCGGTTTCTCATGGAACTGTAGAGGATCAACGTGAAATTTTTCTGAAAAATGTATATGTTTGGGGATATTTAGGGGTCCAAGCCAAAGAGGGCTGGGATCCCGCGTTTGCAAGGCAACGCACTGGTTTTTGAACAACCCTATTGTTTTTGTAAAGATTATTCTTATTTTTCAGGAGATAAAAGTCCTGCCACAGCCTAAACCGTGCATGGTGGAGCGGTGCAATTTTCAGGACTGGTCCCGAACCCTGCCACTCCTCAAGCACAAAAATTGACACACTTCTGCCGCTAGGGGGCGCTATATTAAAAACTTATTTTGGCCCGTAACTTCCATACCGTACATCGCACATTTATAAACCTTATATCCACGCGTTCCCTGAATGGAAGTTTTTTTGCCACAAAATCGCGATTTATCTGAAACCTATTTTTTCAAACTCCTCCTAGGCCGTACATTCGATCTGCACAAGACTTTGCACGTAGCATCTCCAGACGGAGCTGACAAAAAGTTATTGAAAGAATTTAGCTCCACTCAAAAATGCGGAAAATATGTATGAAAATATTTGTGTATCTAGCTGTGAAAACACCAACTTTTGCATATCTCAGCCAAATTAAATGCTATGACACTGAGGTTTGCCAACAAATTTGGCAAACATTGGCTTTTAGGGGTGCTACAAATACAAATAGTTTATTTTTAATGAAGGGCTCATTAGATTTTACAAAATGGCCAAAACACGACATGACATTCTTGTTTTCCGTGTTACTGTTAGGCTCTGGTCCAAATTTGGCAAAGATCGGCCATTACGGGGCGCTACAAATGCGAAAAAATTAAAGTTCATTAAGGACTAATGCAACTTTTACGAAACTTGGAGGGCACGATCTAGGGCTGCTCCTGAGGCCATGCCAACAACGTTGTACTGATTTGTAAAAATGGGCATGGCCTATTACACCCAAAAACGTTGCCTTGCCAACGCGGGATCCCAGCCCCTTCTGGCTTGGACCACACTGTTGCACTGGCTCACATGTCCCTTCATCGCCATGAACACAGCAGCAGGGTTTTTTTTTCCACCACTCTTTACAAGAATCAACATTAATTCTCAACTTTCGGCCAAAACGTTCACCATATACAAAAATGTAAAATTTCCACCATGTAAATAATGATTTAAAACACTGTGCAGGACCAACGTTTCTCCAAAATCCTCGACAACCTGCGGCTGCAGAAAAGAGGCACAGGAGGAGTGGACACGGCTGCTACTGGAGACACCTTTGACATATCCAACAACGACCGTCTGGGCAAATCTGAAGTGAGGATCAGTCGGTCGTGTCGTCTTAAAAATGATTTTCTTTCCTGCTGTTGGTGTGTTTATTTGTTTATATGTTTTCAGGCACTTCTTCTCCATCATCGGCCTCATCAAAAACTGATCTGAGTCACTGCTTTGCTGCAGAAATTAACTTTGGTGCATGTGTGTTTGTAGGTGGAGTTGGTCCAGCTGGTAGTCGACGGGGTCAACTACCTGATTGAGTGTGAGAAGAGACTGGAAAGGGGCCAGGACATCAAAGTCCCGGCTCCCATTGCTCAGTTTAGGAAATAAAAGCTGGAAGCAACCTTGCTATCGGTGTTATATGGCGGTCAGTTCTTTGCCTGGTGTTCCCTACCACTCCGAGCCTGTGGAGACAACTAAGAACGACATCTGTCCACTACTGTAGAGGATGTTTCTTTACGCCTCCCACAGATTGCAAATTTTTTGGGTAGCCTAATCTTAGACAAGATCTGCTGTAAGGGGAAAATTCTACCTCAAGTTAAAATCTTCACTGTAATCCTGACTTTCAATAAAGCCAACAGTAAAGAAAATATTTATGACTACTCTGTCTTTACTATGACTCACGGATATGTTATTTCACCCTGTCTCACAAAGACCCGACAGGGTCTTGTGTTAAATGTTTGTCTACTGATGTTGTTTCTTAAAAATACTTTATAATGCAGCACAGTTTACACGTTGGCCAAAAAAATACAAACTGGATCTTAATGGCGGAAGAAGAAAAGGGTGGAACACAAAGGAGAAAAAAATTAAAACTTCCGGAGAAATGTTTAATGCTGCAGAACCCTCAAGGCACAAGACTGGGAAACAAAACAGACATTTGGGTAATATTGTGCTGTCAACCTTTATTATGTAATTTAAGAGTAAAAAGGGGAGAAAGCCAATGTTTTACAGCTCACTTACTGTAGTGTGAAATACATCAGTAGCTTCACTCATTAAATGACCAGTGTGTAGGAATTACCAAGATCTATCAATATAAATGGGGTGGGGGGTATCAAAAGCTGTTAATAACAAAACTACAGGAAAATTCAGACAATAATTCCTTTTTCCCCACTTCTACTGCGATATGATTATGACAACAGGGTTTGTTGATGTATTCAGTTCGGTTTTGGAACAATTTCATTGTTCGTTTTATCAGTGTTGAGGCTCCATAATTTTAATATCAATATTACTTAACATAATTGTTATGCTCATCAACTCGTTGAGGTCTGAGGACCCCCCCCCCTCCCACAACTACTCAAAATAAAAAGACAATTAAAAAAAGACTTGTGAATGTTGCATTTTCATAAACTTCTGTTTTTACTTGTGAAATTCTGCATCATTCCACAGAGTACAGTGCATCTTCAGGGAAAAACAGAACCAAGAGGAAAATGAAAGAGAACAGATATAAAGAACACCATTAAATGCTGTGCAATTTTAACCTTTGCAAAAGGAAGCTTAAAAATAAGTCAACAGGTCTACATTAACTAATCAAACTAATTAATAATCTGAGAACACATTCAACATTTAAGTAAGCAGAAGAGCGTTTCAATTATTTCACACATTTTACTTCCCAGGACCCCACACCTTTGACAATTTTCTTGCTTTTCTAAAAAGAAATTAGTTGAAATAAGTCATTGAAGAACAAAAGGTGACACCTCAAGTCCTGAGCCTGCCTATTTACCAAAAAGTCCAGCTTTTTTTTCTTGGCAATGTGAAACAAAAACAAATGCCTCTATTAAGGAGTGGTTGCAGAGTGCTAAAACAATGCAGGTATGAGATATCAGAGCATCTCTGTGGTTTCGAGATAAGAACAGAGTGTCAGCGTTAGCTCTTTGAACAGGAAACAGAAAGGAGGCCAACAGCTGTAAGTGTCAGAGCTGTATCGTTAGTCCACAGGTCGCTTTTCACTGTGCTTCTTTGTGAACTCTTCGGCATTCTTAATGAATTTTGCGGGGTCTTTAGTGTATTCTTCTGCCAGGTCTGCCCTCAGCGGATGCTCTGGCTGAGGGTTGTTCACAAGTGTAATGAGAGACTGGATCACTGGAGGAGAGAAGGAATGGGAGTACACGTGAATTATGCACTGAAATCCCCTCTTTTCATATTGGTGGGGGGAAAAAAAATCAAGATTTTCACAAATAGCAGTGAGGAATTATTTTTTTTCACCAGTTAACCGGCAATAACTGATTTCTAGCAGGAACGCGCTGTGAACACCAGTACACCACTGTCTCCTCTCTTACCTTGGCATGCCTTTGTTGCTGGCTTCCAGTTATCCACACTGATGATAGGCAGGCAGACCTGACCCTTCTCGTCAATGTTGGGATGGTAGATCTTTGTCTTGAAGGCGATCTTGGGCGGCTTGAAGGGATACTCGGCAGGGAAGATGATCTCAATCCGAAATGCTCCTTTGTCATATGGAGTACGGTCCTTGAGCAGAAATAAGAATGTGTAGAATGGGGAGACAAAAAAAAAAGCACATTCCATTAACTTTTTTTTTTTACAATTAAAACCTTGCAAAAAGGCTATTAAATTTGATCGTTAAAATATAAACTAAAATAACATAAATAGTAGAGCCCGACCGATTTATCAGCTGATATAAGCCTTTCTCAGCTGTGTTTCCCCTACATGCATTCAGGAGCGGCGATGCGCCGTTGTTGGATTTCGACCGCCGCTCCTGGATTATTATTATTTATGGGTTTTTTTAACGAGAGGAGATTTGGCTCCGCCTTGTCCAGGGGTGGGAACAGAAACTCGCGATTAAACGGCCCCAGTGCTGAATTATGAAAGACCGTAGTATCAATAAGATCCGACGTTATCAGTGCTGCTAACGGTATTGAAGAAATTCGTTCATTCATACAGAATGAATTTTCGCTATTCCCAATCCTGAGTCTCTGTTGAAGCCGTGTGCAGGGGATGTGGCCAGGTCTGTGTGCGACACACGGAGCACAAACAGAGACACTCACCTCCTCCGTGTGACGGTGGCAGAGAGTGAACATCTCGTTGTACTTGGAAAAAAAAAATTAATGGAGAAAACTCTTGTTTCCACAACCGTAACAAATGTTTTGCAAGTACATGCGGAGGCATGAGTAATATGTGAAATATCTAGTGAAAATGAAAGTAAACTCTACTTAAACTGGTCCCAGTCAGAGACAACAGCTGCAGCAGTTGGAAGTCTCCTCTGTAGATATACTGTATGCCCTTGTACGTGACTGATCTGTGCCAGTGCACGAGGAGCGTGCCTGTGAATGACTGGGTGTGTACGCTCTGTCCTGCGTGGCTGACCAGGATAATTCCTTTGTTCACCAGAAATAAACCAGACCAGACTGAGAATCAAGTGTGGATTCTTTCATTACAACACAACACAGAGTTCACATGGTGGTTACAATGGTGCCGTGACCTTGCCTCTGGAATTATTGCATCGCTGGAGGATTCGCCTGTTCCAGAAGTCAGCTGGTGTTGCGTAGCAGCAAGTGAGTCAGCTCACTTGCGCGCATTGATCTGCCTGTAGCGCAGAACTACATATTGTTTTATTTACCACTGGTTTAATGACAGTGTTTTCTCACTTTGAGTGTTAAAATAGAGCTGTGCTAGAGCTTTTTTGGTAATTTCTTGCCTTTCTTGGAGAATTTTAAGGTTTCTAATAAAAGAAAATAATAAAAATAAACAAATAGTAATAATAATCAATCAAATAATCAATAAATAATTAAGTACAATAAATGATGAAAAAAAAAATATGTTCAGGGGAAAGGCACGGGAACTAGTGAGAGTGGGGATGCTGGTGTGCTTAACAATGAGGCCGGCCTAGCCCCCATATCCAATCAGGCGACTCAGGGGTCCGCCGGGCAACTAGAGCACATAATTGCTATGTTGGAGCGTGTTCTTGAGCAGAGATTGCAGCAGGCCCAGTTTCAGGGCAGGTCAAACCCTCATTTCTAGGGAGGCCAAAAGAACAGAGCCAGGCCGTCATTGGTCTGTGAGGTGTGTGGGGTCGTAGGCCATGATACCCGTTTTCACTGTAGGGCCAACCATCTTTGCTTTCTGTGTTTTGCGCCTGATCACAAAAGTGCAGTATGCCCTAAGTCAACAGCCTTAAAGCCAGCCGGCATGGTGCCCACAGGACCAGCCACACCACGTGTTGGGCCTTCTATTGATCCCCCAGTAACGAAAGAAGATATTGAATCAGTTTACAACAGTGTGTGTGTGAAGAGTTAAAGTTAAAGAGTCAAGTAATAATGCAGAACACACAAAAACTGCACCCTCACGCTGATCTCTTCTATGAAAGAGTATTACTTGGTGGCAAAGTTGAAGTGAGGGCTATGCTAGACAGCGGTTCAATGGCTTGTTCTTTAAGCTCCAAGATATTGCCCAGGCTGTTGGAGGAGGGAGTGTTAAAAAGCCCTTCATTGACACCTTCAGATGTAGTTTTGATTGAATGCGGTGGGTCAAGAACGAAGCCTTTAGGAGTGTGTGAGCTGGAGATGGAGGTGTATGGCTGTTGTGTGGCCGTCCCCACACTAGGGATGGGTACCGAGAGCCGGTCATTTTTGTTACCGGTACATAATTGGGTCAGTACCGGAGTACCGATAGGCTCCAGGACAAATGGTCCCGCTATTGGTATTTACGTTATTTCACCGCCCCCTAATGATGACGAAGGAGCCGCTGACACTCAGCGAAAAGTGTGGGCTCACTTTACTAGATGCAACGACAATGCAGCTAAATGGTGCATTTGCAAACAACTGTAGTCGGGAGCAAAGCTGGCGACACCAGCAACCTCACGAAACACTTACAAATCAAACATAGTAGCTTTAGCAAAGCGGCTAGCACTAGCAACGCTTATACGTCCTCAGTGCAGCCACGAGGAATATATCAACCAATATGAAAAAAAAAATATTGAGATAAGATTTTTTTTCCCATATCGCCCAGGCAAGGCGTGAGTACTGTGAGCTGTCCTGACAAGCTCGCCTCACCCCCCCCCCCCCCCCCCTCTCTCCCTCACCCCCTCTTAAGGCTTAAAAGTCAGATATTTCTCAGAAGAGAAGCAACAAAGATTGCCCTGTGACAATGACTTGTTTCATGATGTTACCCCTCTAGCAGTAATAAAATAACAGTTGAATCACTAAGCATCTTTTCATGTCATCATGTCTGTTTTTTTTGCACCAAATTATAGAGAGTAGTATCGATAAGAGTATCGTTAAGTATCGGTATCGACAAGCAGTATCGGTATCGGTATGGGTATCGATAAAATCCTAACGATACCCATCCCTACCCCACACTCGTTGAAAATCAGGGGGATGACCTCATTGCTGGCAGTAACCTCTTGAGATACTTGATTTGCCAGTTGAAGACGTGCCATAACTTGTGTGACGACGTGTCCGCCTCTGAACACAGCGAAGTCGAGAAGCACCAACTGTTGATTCAGCTCGCTAACGTGGAGACGTGGGCAGGCAGTGATGTCCCTGACAAAGTTGGGACTGTGAGAATAAAAAGAGCTGTGACGCTGGAGCCTCAAACTGAGCACTTGTCCTAGGGGAAGGCTGCAGAGCGTGGGAGACCTCTCAGTTGGCAGTGCTGGCATTGTAGAGCCCACAACCGCAAGGTCAAGACCCAAGTCAGTTCTGGTTGGAAAGACAGTGGCCCTGCTGCGCAGCGATGGATGGCTTCCCCTGAAGGTAATAAACCCCTTAGAGAAGCATGGGACACTTAAACGTAATGCCAAGCTAGCAGACGCATATCCCTGCATGGCATTGGAGGACTTTGACGTGAGTGATACCTCACAGCACTGTGTGCAGCAGCAGACACAGGAGGCATCTGACATATCGTCTGAAAGGCAGGTTTTGTCGAGCCTGACATCTGATGCTCACACCATAACTGATGGCTGTCCCAGAAATGGCGGATCCAGTGGGCATCTTGGCAGTCCCAGCTCTGTTTTACGTGACTTAGGATTGGCAGACATACATGTAGATTCATGTGATGTGTCTGCCTCCTGTAGAGAGAAACTTGTTCACCTGTTTACCCACTACCAATCCATCTTCAAAGGATAAGTTGGACTGTGGAAAGGCTACAGGCTGCTTCATAGAAATCGACTCAGTGACGAAAAGCCTTTTCGAATGCCATACCTACGCATTCCACCAAACCAGTATGAGAAGCTCAAGCTGGCTTTGGATGAAATGGAGGAAAGGGTGATCATACGGAAGTCCAGCAGTGACTATGCTTCACCCTAAGTCCTTGTTTTGAAGAAGTCTGGCGATCTAAGACTCTGTAATGACTTCCGTTTGATAAATGCTTGCACCATTATAACAAATGTGAACTCTGCGTTGTGTTTAAATGAAGGAATCCACAGTTGCTTCTCAGTCTAAGTTAAATTTTTTCTACTAAAAAGGAACCAGTCCTGGATTGATAAGCAGTATCGGTAAGAGTACTAATTTTTCCACCTGCACTCGTGCTTCACCGTTACTACTACTCCGCTACTACAACTCCATCCTAGGGCAAACACTGAACAGACATATCGTAACAGCTTTTATGTTTGCGGATATGCGCCGATGTAATGCAGAAAAACTGGAAATGGTGTCATCTTGCAGTTTGTCCATTCTTTATGGACAGATTGCAAAATGACAGATGTTTACACTGCAGAAAAAATTATTAGGGCCCGAGTATGAAGGTGCAGCCATGCACAGGCCCTATTGTTTCCGTAAGGAGCGCCGACCAGCATGAGGCTGGCGAAGGCCCTCTTGTGTTTGCTTCATTTCTTTTTAGGGCCCAAGTGCCGACCAGCAGGAGGCTGGCGAAGGCCCTCTTGTATTTGTAAGGATTATCATTATGTGCTCCTATTTTGCCTGTTTTCACTGCCACAACAGTTTTTCATGCATGAAAAGTCCCCAAAATTTAATAGTTACATAAATGTTGGATATCTTTTTGAAAAATTAAGCTTTAGCTTGAGAATGGCAAAATGGCTCGACAGCGCCCTCTAAAGTGTAGCCCCGATATTTGTGTTGATCCGTCATGTACAAAATGTGCGTGGCACATGTATCATGTCAAGACGTACACATATGCAACTTCAAATTTGGTGTCATCTAAGCACGTATGACATTAAAAGTTTCAAAATCCTGACTTTTCGTCAGAGGCCTTTGCAGTGACGGCGTGGCGATTTTTGATCTTCGCCATGAAACTGGAAGTTGCTCTTAATCAAAGGTACATGGGACGATCTCACCCAAACTTCTCAGGCATGATAATGGTCCTGCCCTCACCACATCTACATGTCAATATTAACTGAACGCCATACCGCCACCTGCTTGGTATCGTGACAGGCCTGCCTGCAAGGCAGTGCGACAATCACAACCAACTACTTTTTGTCAAATTATATATTTGACCAGAATTATTGCATACAATATTATTTTTGCAACCGAATCATGTGAGCTTTTATTAGGGCCTATTGGTCGTTTGGTTGTGTGCGGAGCAGTTCATCAAAAAAGCAACAGGGGCAAAATGTGAACTAAAGTACTGCATGTTAAAGATCTTTACTTGAGGTGCTTGTGCTGGTGATCAGGCTGACAGTCACACTCCCGCAGGACATCAAACTGTGCATTGCTCCACATCAATGTGCTGTTTGTCCAGATTCGACTTGCAACCAGACTTGCAGCTATGACCCGCATTTATTGCACGTTGCTTGACGCGTCAAACTTTTGACTGTTCACCATGGTGTGTTTCACTCTATTGGTGAAGCTCTAGCTCATTTCAAAACACTGCAGGTCCTGGCAGATGAATAAAAACGTCCTGGCAGGAAGTCACGTCCTTAAAAATAACCAATAATCAGAACCGAAATTCAACTTACGGGTACCCGGTAAAATCCCTAACCCTACTCCGTCCTCACTGTCTTTCTCCCTGCCTCTCTTCGGGGGCCACACAGACCAGATCCACCAGAAGAACATCTCAGAAAAGCTAAAACACTTTGATGATGTGATGTAGACAAATCTGTGAGTTTTCGTCTGATACTAATATCGGATCTGTGAATCCTTAATATGTGGTCATATCTTCACCAAATTCCTCAGGAATGATAACAGTCACGCACTCAACACATTTGCATGTCAATATTGAACCATGGTCAAGCGCCACCTACCGGCAACAGGAAATCAAAATTGTGTACGTTTACATCCTGTGCTTTAATAATACAACACAGCAAAGTTTGGTCAGCTACGTTGTATGACATTGATGATGTTATATTGTGAAACTTAGTTATTATTATTATTACTATTATTATTATTAATAAAGTAAATTGTAGGGCTGCAGCTAACGATTATTTTTTTTAATTGATTATTTTTTCGATTAGTCGATTGATTATTTTCTGTTTAGTCAATTCATCCTTTGGTTAACTTACCAATAAATATTTTATATATATATATATATATATATATATATATATATATATATATATATCTATCTCAAATATGAGTCAGAGTAAATGAAGATGAAACAACATAAATAAATGTTTCGCCTAAAAAAAGAAAACATATTATTCTCTATGTAATAATGCAGATTAAGCAAAAAGATTTTTTTTTATTATCTCTGACAAATTTCATGCTGAAAAAAGTGAAGCAGAGCAAAGTTACAGGCTTGATTGGGACACGGTCAGCTGTTCCATTTGAGGTTTCTCACCTAAAACTCATTTCATTTCACTTATGTGTTTTTAAGTATTCTAATTCCATCTAAATACAGCGGTTTTATAACAAAGACGAGTGTTTATCTCTCTCTACCGACAATCTCTGTAGTGTTGCGATGACGTCAGACCTGCCGGTAGGGTAGTGACAGGTAGCCTTTGTGCTAACGGGAGCGGATTTATGGATCAAAACAAAACTTACCGTGACATAGCATTAAAAGTAAGACCTAGTTTATGCTTTCACTTAATCTAGGGCTGAAGTGTCTCGCTCCGGCCGGGACTCACCCCGTTTACTTCTCATTTGTCTTCGACGAATTTACATAATCGTTTACGTCGAAGCAGCCCTACATCATTGCCTTTACAAGTGTCAGTATTATTTCTGTAATTATAAGTATCAGTCTAGTAGAGATTAAAGCGGCAGTTGTACATATGTTCTCTCTCTCTCTCTATTTCTCTCATCCTGTCTCTCCTCTCCCCCTCTTTCTGCCCACCTCTCCTCTCTCCCCCATTTTCACCTCACCCAACCGGTCGAGACAAATGACTACCCACATCTGAGTCGGGTTCTTCCTGTTAAAAGGGAGTTTTTAACTCCTCCACAGTTACCAAATGCTTGCTCATTGTGGGATTTGTTGGCTTTTCCCTTTAATATTGTAATATTGAGCTCACTATGTAAAGTGCCTTGAGACAATGTATGTTGTGATTTGGCGCTATACAAATAAAATTGAATTGTGATTGAAAACCCAGTGTGTAATTTTTGTAGTTTTCTGGTGGCATCTGGTGGTAAAGTTGCAAACTGCAACCAACTGAGCACCCAACAGAGACACTTCATGGTGGTGCACTGCTAATTACATTTCCGTCAGTATTGAAAATTCAACGCGAATGCACATATTCTGGACCGTTTTGTGCAACCGTATTCAACACGAAGTGGGGTCCACCTAATGTAACTATTTTTAACTTATTCAAAGTTGATGAAAAAACATTGGTTCTTTATTGTAGGTGATAAAACATATATGAACACATAGTTATGGACAAAATATTCAATTTCTGTGAAT
Organism: Scophthalmus maximus; assembly: GCF_022379125.1. Classification (NCBI taxonomy): domain Eukaryota; kingdom Metazoa; phylum Chordata; class Actinopteri; order Pleuronectiformes; family Scophthalmidae; genus Scophthalmus; species Scophthalmus maximus. Next base: position 3,496,103 of record NC_061516.1, read on the forward strand.
AAGTTCTTCTAAATATTACACACTGTAGCTTTAATGCTGTAGCAGGAAACAAAATAATTTCACAACTTTAAGCATCAGTTGCATACTTACAGGAACAATGAGCCCTTGCCAGGTGAAGATATTTGATTCGTCGACTAGAATGTTGCGGAAATGCTTCATCCCAGAATTGCGGATGTCATTGAGCTCCTGGAAGAAGAGAAATCTATTTAAAATGGGATAAAATCATGTGATTACAAAGAAAGCACTGATTCATGGAGGGTGCTAGCCTGGGACCCAGACTAATTCTGGGAGCTCATTTAAATGTGCTCTGCCAGAATAAGGTCTAGATCCCCTCGATTGAGAATTGATTTCCCCCAATCACAACCAATTATCTGATAATGGGCTGGGTTTATACCACGACGCGGACGGAAGCAACTTTTGTAAACAAACAAGGCTGCCGCTTATGAACGAGCAATTGACTAAAAGTACCCCATATTTTCAAATTTCTCCCACAAAAACGTCAGCACTCATTCACAGACATAGTCGAATCATCATCACAGACATCTCTCTGTCAGCTCTAGTCTGTTGACATTTTCGCGTCGCTAAACAGGTGTCACAAGATTCCTCTGCGTCCGTTGGTAACGCCTCTTGGGAATCAAAAGTAAACCAAGAGGTCCCAGACTAATACATATTGGAGTATTAGGCTCTACCCACTCACTCACACACAAGTCCACGTTTATTTTTGTGTCAATTTCATGTCCATGTTTGATATTGTGCAGCTGGTTATTATGTGACATTGTCACATGTTGATTTGACTTGGAACAGACTTTGTTTTGGCTATTTCTTTACCGGAAAAAAATATTGAGATATATATCAAGTATCGCCATTCAGCTAAAAAATATCGAGAAATAATTTTTGGTCCATATCACCCAGCCCTATCTCACGTTATGGTGAAAGGAATGTGTCATGGTTTTGGACAAAAGAAGACACCTGATGACATTGCCTTGGACTTTAAAACGTTGTGATGGTCATTCAAAAATCGTTTTCGGATTGTTTTATACACTTCACAATGAATCAGGAAATTTGGGATATTATTTGCTAATAAAAATGTTGTCATTTTCAGCAAATACTTGGATTTTGATATGAGAAAGACATCTGATAGACATGTGGAATTGTTTGGCCTTGGCGGGGGTATGTGCTGTACTGAGTGCCATTTTAATCAATCTATTAACCGTTTCGTCCGGAAAAACAGTGAAACATATGAAAATATGTAATTGACTATAATGTGAAATGGACAGAAGCAGACAAATTCCTCACATTGGAGAAGCTGGAAACAGCAATTATTTATTGATTTTGACTTGAAAAGTAACAATTTATTATTCACTATTTGCCAACTCATTTTCTGTAAATCAGCCAAAGTCATTTTACTGGTTTCATTACCTAAATAAGAGCAACTGGGCTAATACTTATACTAATGTTAACTGAGTAAATCTGTACGAACTCTTCCACTTCCTGACGGCATCTGTCAGGGGAATTCAGAAGTGTTCTCACATGGCCTTGTTACAGACATGAACAAGTCAAACCAAAATCCTGGTGTTTCATAGTGAAACTGAAAGTGTGAGACTGAGGGGCTGGGCAGCAAAACAGGAAGTCCATCACACTCCAGTCAACCAAGTTTTTTATCAGTTAAAAAATACATATTTAAACATTACACACAGTGGTGGGGAGTAAGTTAGTACAGTATCCCAAGGATCCCATCATAATTCTATTCCAAATGTTTTAATGCAACCGGAGGTATTTTTCAGCAATTACAATGAAATTAGTGAGCAACAAAAAGCATAACGACTTTTTTTTTTTATCTATTGTCTTTTTTGTGAACAATGCATTAATATTTGAAGACGCTTTGTAACGTATGCTGGCTCTAGGGGCTCTTGTCACTTCATAGTGACATAACAAAAATGAATAACATAATTTGCTCAGACATAACAAACACAAGAGTGGGTAACTTTTTTCTTGAACTATTTTTTTTGACATTTCAATCAAAATATGACTAAATGATATAGTTTAAATGAAATCAAAAATTAAACATTCTTTTTTTTTGCCGACTCACAAGTCGATTGATGGAGTAATTGCAGTTATGTTTTTGCTCTTTGGGGGGGGGTAGGACTAATCGGCCCGCCGCACCCCCACAGTCTCCATGTTTTCGGTACAGCCGCTGATTTCAGACGGTGACGGATCGTTAAACCAGCGGCTACACGTCCAACTATCGCCCCGTGTTTGGGGCTCCCTTTACCGGTACGGGCGGTCCGGGGCGTCGCGCGAGCCGCACCTGTCTGACAGATCGGCGGTCGAGCTGAGTCACTCGCCGCCGACGGCGCCAACTGACGAACTAGTTACCTCGGTCGTATCCTTACTAATGTGTTAGGTCGGACACGAGGCCCTCGGCTGACGAGTTGGTAGTCCCGAACTCAAATGAATCGGACACATTTGTATTAATATTCATGTTTACCTTGTCGAGTCTCATGGTCGAAGTCATCGCGGAACCGATCGCTTCTTGTTCTTCCTGTTACTTTCCGGTCCTTTCTCGACTTCTTTTGATTTTGGTCCTGAGAGGGTGACAGCTGGCTCCCAGGCACACTACCGCCCCCTACCGGCCTGGAAGTCTGCAGGGCAGACTCATATTTTCTTCTTCTTTTTTTTTTTAGTTCATGAACAAAGATCATTTTACAGAATATTTGGCATTTAGATCTTTAGATTAACCCTTACAAAACATTCAAGGCACATAAGGTTACATTAAATAAGAGTGTCAAATAATAACATGCATAAATAATATGCAAAATTCATAATGATAAAATAATAACATAAATAATGATTAAAGGTAGATTCCCTGAGTGCATAAGAGGTCATAGAGGTCAGTCTTCAAATAATTTCAAAGAATCATAAGCTCCGAGGAGCGATTTGGCCTGTTTCCTTTTCATGAGCTTTAAGGAACTCATTTTCAACAAGGTCCCTTTTAAAAACAGAGAAAAGTGGTTTCATTTTCATCTATTTTGATTTGTGGATAAAGAATTTTGCTTGTAGAATCAGATTGTTCAATATAGAGTCACTCCCATGTCCGTTATGTTGACTCCAAAGACTGTTCTCTCTTGTGAGAGGAGTGGACAGAAGAATCTTGGTCGACAACCAGTCCTGCAAATCCTCCCATAATGTTGAAGAGTACAGACAGTGGAAAAACAGATGATCAGTGGATTCTATTTCATTATCACAGAAGGTGCAGTTATTATGGTCAACATTAAATCTCCTTCTTAGCAGTTCATTGGATGGGTAGATATTATATAGGATTTTAAAATGCACTTCTTTTGTCTTGGGGCTACAGGATAAGTAATGTAGTGAGTTCTAATCTTCTTAATTTCTACATCAGAAAACAATTGAGTGATGGAGTTTCTATTTGGTCGTATTGGGTACAGGATAGTAGTCAAGTGATAAGGTAAGAGTTTGTTTGAAATTCCCTCAGTCAGAAAGTCATTGTCGTTAACTTGAATTCTTGGTAAATCTGTCACATACAATTGGTTATCTATGTTTTGGACTAATATTTTAACTGAGTTAGGGATCGCTTTGATCACTTTATAAAATTGAGCACGTGTGCAAGCTATGTCATATTTCAAGCAGAAGTTTTCATAAGAAAGACAGTGTCCCTGATCATTAATTAGATGTTTTACTGACCAGATATTTCTATCCATCCACTGAAGAAGAGAGATTTGCGATTGCAAAGCACATATCTGTTATTCTAAATGGGGGTTTGATGTGGGGAGAAATTATGAGTGTACAGGAGTTTCCAACATAACAATACCTGTTTGTGAAATATTGACAGTTTGATTGGTAATTTTTCAACCTGGAAGTCACATTGAAGCACCAACTCGATACCTCCCATTTTTTTAAACAAACCCCTGGGGAGACAGTACCAAATACAGTTATTGTTCAGCAGGAAAGATTTTAGCCATTTAGCCAACGTTCAAAATCAATAGCTTGAAAACCACCTTCTTTGTACTCTTTAACTATTTCTGATTTCTTTATGTAATGAACTAGATTTTTCCAAATTAAATTAAAGTTAAATTGGTTGATGGTTTTTATGAATTTATCAGGTATGGCCATTGAATATGCAGGATAAATGCATCAAGCTAAGGACTCCATTTTAGTTAAATATGTCCTTCTAAAAACTGTCAGGTCTCTTTGTAGCCACATGTTCAATTTTGATTTACATTCAAGAATTTTGTCTTGAATATTTAAGGTTTGGCTGGTTTTTGTATCCTTTGTTACATAGATTCCAAGATATTTCACAGAAGATTTGATGGGAATATTATAAGCCTCTGTAAGGTTGCAGTCATTAATGGCTATTAATTCCCATTTGTTGCGATTGAGTGTTAATGCCGCCAGGTGAATAGAAATGGGGAAATGTTGCACCTTGTTTTACTCCTCTACTTACGGTAAAATGAGGGGCAGACTCTGAATAACAAGAGTCTGCCCCTATCTGGACGTGATAGAACATTTAACAAAAAAGTCACAGAATACATACACACTAAGCTACCTAAAAAGTAGAAACTATGTTACCGTTTAACCTAATGTTACTAAATATTAAAATACACTTGTATCTGTGTGAGTAAAACAATTATTCTTTTTCAAATGATATATATATATATATATAAATTATTTTGATTTTAATTGTCAAAGTTTTATTTAAAGTATTGGGAGATACTTTCAAGAGTTACTTTCATGATAATTTGGAAATTGTTTTTCTTTTATTTGTAAAATCACCACTGTGTGGGCATGCGTCAAATTTAAAGATAGGTCTTTTGACACCGAGGGTACAGTCGAAATGTCAAATTGGCCCAATACGAAAGGATAAGACACCCCACCATCGCATGATGACAGATGTTATTGACGTCTGCCATATTGTTTCAGGGAGCATTGCTTTATCAATGAAAAGTGCTCTATAAATGAAATGTATTAGTATTATTATTACTTCATACAACTGGACTGCTTTAAAGAAAGGAGAAGAAAAACTTTTCAATAAACAATTGCCAGATATTAATTTCTGTCTTTTTCACCTGAGCGATTTTTCTCATCCTGTGCAATACATCTATGTATGGTAGTGTATATGAATACATGTAGATATGTGTGTATATACATATTTATTTGTATTATTGTTTTACTGCACATCCATAGAACACTGTATTTATTAGTCATATTTTTATAGACAACTGCGCATTTTAGCCTCGTTTGTTGTTTTTTCATTTATTTATTTATTTTTTCTATATTTTACTAACCAGCTCCCTGATACCTTTGACTCTTGCTGCTGCTGTAACAATGGATTTCCCCGGTGTGGGATTATTAAAGTCTCATCTTGTTCTAATGTTCCCTGTCAGTGTTTTAATATTATATATATAGTTGTTGTTTTTTAAATAATATTATTTATACATTCATGAGCATGATGCACTTTACTGGTGCTGGCATTTAGAAGTTTAGCTGATTCTACCTACTTTCTACTCTGTTGGTACTTAATCCTATAGCAATGCAACGTATTCTATAAAATCATCATATTAAGCTTTCAGTGGACATGAAAGGTGAGAAAATTGTAATCTGAGTACATTTGCCTGAGATGTATTGGAATAGAAGTTTAACTTTGCATTAAATGGAAAATACTAATGTGAAAGTACAAGTACCTTGAGTTTGTAGTTAAATATTAGATATGGAATTATATCATCAAAGTGAAATGAAATAAACCATACATTAATAAACCGTTGTTAATTTATATTACAAAGATTAACCAGTGTATTTTAACCACGCTCTCCTCTCGAGGATATATGTAATACCTACTTCAGTCAGTTGGTGGCGATAAAGCGACTCGCCAGTGAAACATGAAACATGAAGAAGAAGGAACTCTTCCGTAGACCGGGCCCTCTCGTTTCGGTTCGCCTGTCTGTGTCTACCTGGCGGACGAAGGAGAATCACCCGGTATTATTAGTAAATCTATGGTATCACCTCTGTCGGCCGCGTGCGCTACGTCCTTGAAGTATGCAGCCCCTGGATTGGGTCACAGCCCTCATGACGTTTTCCACTGAGGTCAAGGAATAGTAGATAGAAAAGCACAATTCGACCGCACCCAATGTGTCCAAGCAAAGTGCATCAGTAAATAAACTCAATCTTAAGAAATATAATGATTTGAAAGAAATATAAACTAGCCGGTTGCTTAAATAATTAATTTTTAAAAAAACGTTCACTTTTCAAAACGTTTTTCAAGCAACATTTCTGAAATCATATTGTAAATAATAGTTTACTTCCAGAATTTACAACAATAAAGTAAAATGATCTATATATTAATAATATAATTATGAATTAACCTTTATTAATATGACTCTTGGTTAACATTTTAGATAGTATAATCAAAAAATACATACACATATACATAATTTGTCATGCTCAGGTTATAGCGCATCCCACTGTTGGGTTCACATTTGCTGTTTTTGCACGATCACAGATATATACCGTCTATAATAATCTATTGTCTAATTGACCTGAAGTGGTCTGCTAGAGGATAAGCTGGAAATCCATCAGTCAATAAAAAGAAAAAGTGCAAAGAGTGTTTGCAAGCTGTGTCTTTTACACGCATATTAGTGTTTTTTTTAAGATCAGGAAATAAAAAAGTGACAGCTGTACTGTATAAATAAAGTTTGGCTTTGTTTTACTTAAAAAAAATAAAAATGTAATTGGCCCAGTCCAAACTTCACAATAACACATCATAAGCACATCGCCCACCCACTCGTGCGGCTGAATAACTGGCTGGCAGGCGGCGTGAGCGAGCGCAGCCAAGTGACCTCCCCCCCCGACGGCAGCCTGCTCAAGATGGCCGCCTGAGTGGCGAATTCACACATCTCCAGCACAAACTCCCCCGACGGTGCCAACTGTACCCGTCCCCTCGGAGGATGAGACGACCACTTCTGCCGGCACTTTGAAAACCGAATATGAGCCGAGCCCCGTCGAAGGCCACGTCGGACCTGTGGAATAAGACGCCGCCGGGCAAGGAATTCCGAAACGAACCGGGGCCAACCCACCGCGAGCTAGCTGCCGTTAGCTCGCGTTCAGTAGCCGCTAACGGGCTAGCTGTAGCCACACCTGCTGCAGGTAAATCACGTCCGTTGTCGATAGCCGGCGTGCGGAGAACACTCGCGCTAACGCGTGCTGGTTGCGCGGCGACGTGACTCGCCGACGTCGCCGGCTGTCGCCGGCTGTCACCGGCGCGCCGCGGGGCTGCCCGGGGTCGGTTAGCTTGTTTGCTAGTTGTGTGTCAAGAACAGTTCGCCTGAACAGGACGTCCAGGCTAGCCTCCCTTTCCAACGTGGCCCTGCTGGCGCTCCTTGGCTGACACCAGTCCGGCAAAGTCGCGTTGGTGATCTGCAGCTCCGCGCTCAGCACTGTCACGGTCTGTGTCACAGCGATGCCTGCGACCCGTTGCGTCCGGGGTTCCGTTAGCTGCGTCGCCGCCAGTTAGCGGCGTCAACGATGTCATTGTGATCGCACGCCAGGAGAACAATGTCCGACCCAACCCTGTCACCTGCTCGTCACGCTCGGTGCGAGGGGAGTCCAATGTTAACAGCGGCCTCATTTGCGGAGCTGCGAAACGCAGGCAACGAGACCGCCTTACAGGCAAGAGGAATTTCAGGGACACGTTTTCCAAAGCATGGCTCCGAAACAAGACGACCGACGAATGCAGTCAGTTCAGAAAAAGGCCCCCCTTCATTTGAAAGATGTATCAATATTATTGGTCAGAGAAACAGCAAAGGGATCTTAACGAGATGTGGATCGTTGGGATGTCTGAATGTTTGGGGATTGATATTAAGTCAGGTGTTTTTTTTGTTTTTGTTGTTTTTTTTTTTACAATTGGGACAGGAAACAAGAAAAAAATGTTGAATTATATTTGTATTATTGAAGAGAAGAGGGTGTATTTCTCCCCTTTTTCAAGCAGCTCACTTTTACAAAGTATTTGTTATTTGCCCTCATTTTTAATTAGAGATTTGTAAGAAATTTGCTCTGATTCGTGAAAGGAGGTGTGTTAGTTAATTAGATATATTTCAAAGGCTTCGGGGATTTATTCGTTCCATGGAAGCTCACATAAAGAGGTGAGAAGTGAGACAAAGTTGGAAAACTTGGCTTTACATGTTATTGTGGGATGATCCGTATCATGCAGATTACGTTATGATTTGGCCCAGAGATTTCTGTGTATTTTTATTATTATTATTATTATTATCGTTTCTATTGTATATGAAGTTGAAGCTCAAATCATTGGGAGGGAAACTATATTATCAGTCTGCAACTCCACGGCTTTAAGGCACCATGGGTGTTGTTGTGTTAGCACTGTATGTTTTTGCAGGCAGTTAGCTGCCAGAGACCCACTGAACCACAACAACATAGTGTCATTACACATTGCTTTCGCGCTCTGAGTTGCTTGAGCCGGTTTCTTCCTTGTGTTGTTGCACAGTAGTTTTGGACATGTATGACTTTAATGTCACAATGTTATCACGGTCATCAGGTGACAAAAACATACTTTTATGTTAATATTTCCCCTTTGCTAAAAGTTGATCTCAGTGGCGTTGAGCTTTTCTGTATCTTGTTCAGTTGAAGAGCTGCAGGCAATATGAAATTATAGGGTGTGACTCCTGTGCACATGGGGTGGAAAGTTATGACAGTTCCCTCAGGTGGTAGTGGGAATAGAAATTGTGTTGTTGATAATACAGCTTTGACAAGTGTGTCATTTTCCAGTTAAAAGATACTAATTAAGTGTAAACTATTTTCCTACCCAACAGATGAAACTTAATTAGTTGGTATTGACAGTAGTCACTAATTCTAATTCATATGTGTTGACTGACAAGAGAGGATTTTCTAAAAAAGACTAAATTCCTCTTCTTGACAAGAGGGTTATATGATTAGCTAAGTTTTGATATAATTTTCTCTTCCCGATACTGATTCCTATACCTGGTCTCTGCGTATCGGCAGATACCGAGTACCGCTTCGATACCAGTGCATTTAAAAAACAAAAACAAAAAACTTATATAATGTATTTTAACAGCTGTATGCTACTTATCCTGTATGGAAGGGATGATTGCTGTCATTGTTGTTTGGCCTGGCTCAGGTTAAATCCGCTAGAAAACATACAGACAATGAAGCTATAGAACTTATTATCAAGTTTGACAGTCATAACTAAAAAAGAACACAAATCAATCAATATAGGATTAAACAACGGTTACTTCCTTTTAATAGCTGTTAACTTACAGCCACGGCTTATAAAGATAGAATACCTTTAATGGTTTAAACAGAACAGTAACAGTATAAAACAGAGCAATAGCAACTTCAAGACTTGATAAATCTAGGTATTACACTAAAATTCCTTTTAAAAAAACTATTAACGTGCAGCCGCAGTTCCGAAAAAATAAACTACCATTAGTCTGTATGTTTCACAGTGACAGTATAAAACAGCAATACGGTACACGTGGCCGTTTTACTTGTTGGACTTTCTAGTCTTCTTTATTGCAGTGTGCACACTTCCCATCAAACAACAACAGAGGCTTGTCCTACGAAGCAGGATTTGCAGTTATTGCGGTAACTTCAGGTTTAACCCCGCGTTTTCCATCCTACGAAGCTGCTTATCTTACCTAGAACTCATGCTGAACAGCTAATGGCGAGTTCACGCGACACGATTTTAAGCCTGATTTTCAGCTCACAGACAAATCTTGGAGTTGCAGCAAACCGAAGAAAAATCAGCGTGAAATCGGGGCACGCAAATCGGCACTCCATTGCTATGTGTGAACTGCCAATGATCAAAGTTATATCTAATAGGCTAAATATCTGGACCAGTCGTGGAACCCATCTCCTGCAGCGTGAGCTCTGATGTGACAGGCAGTGAGAGCGTCAACCTCTAAACCTGGGGGAGGAAATGTAGCATGATGAAAAAAATCATCTCACAGACTATATGTGGGTCTTTTTTCTGTCATGTTGTGTGTTTTCACTGCAACAGATGACCATAACTTCGAGCTGGCTTTAATTCGCAACCACATAGTAACGCGTTAAGTTATTTCTCTGTCTGACATCACTTCATCTTCTCTTCATAATAGTTTGATCAATTTTACGTTAAGTCAAACCAAATAACGAAAACATATCCTGGCTATGTTGAGCTTCGTAGTACAGTCCCCAGGTGCCATTCCAATTGTTGTCACAGTCATCATTTACAGGGAATGCAAAATATTCTCACACTGGTGACTTGGGAGAGGCAAGAGGATTTTCCAGTTAGGTTGCTGTTTAGTGAGTTATCTCCGCCTTTGGCAGCAACTATGGTGTCTCAGAGGTGCAGCTGCACGGTGTTGACTTTGATATTTACTTATTCCTAGACACATGCAGGACATGACCAAGAAGGCAAGGGTAGAGAGAGAAAACAAACTGGGAGACTGGATGAATCCACTTTTTATTTTTGAAGGTTGAACATTGATAGATGATTTCAATCAATTTTAATTGGAATTTAAATTGCAACATCCCTAGTTTTCAATATTTTTTTCTCTTAATTGATTGATTGAATTACCACTAAAGATACAGGATAAATATCCGTGAAAGCTCCCTCAACCATCCCATCATTTTTTATCTTTATGAGAAACTGTGTGTTAAGTCAGTGTTAGGAACTTTTGTTATTTAAAAACTACTCCTGAGCTGGCTTGGTAAATCTAATTATGTTATTATGTCCTCTACTGGTCAGAATTACTGACATGAACTCTTGCTTTAGTAACTAAGGCGGAATAATTAGTTTCACTTCATCAGGCTGTAACAGTCATATTAGCTGGTGTTACTGTAATGTGTCACATCTGTCTCATATTGTTTGCTTTATCTCTGAAAGATGTACTGCCTTGCTACATCAGTGTAAACACAAGTCACAATGGATTAAGTGACCTATATTCTTGCCTCTTAAAGGGCCCATATTATGCCCCCTTTTACACAAGTTACATTGGTTTTCAGGTGTGTGCACTACATGTCTTTGCCATTCTATGTCAAAACACCTCAACGATCAAGCCACACAGCACCCTCCGCTTTCTGTACAAACAGCCCTGTGAGACAACGGTCGATTCCAGCGCTTTCCTGCTCACATCTCGCCCCCCTCCCTTTGTGTACCGCAAAGCCCCGCCTCGCTCCGCCTCGGGTCTGCTGCGCAACTATGGCGTTGCGCTGCCATGACAACAGTCGCACGTGACAAGGCAGAAACACGACGTAGAGACCCGGGAGGCACAGCGAACACGTTCTCCATAATTACACACAGAGTACATGAGGGCTGGGCGATAGAACGATAACGATATGTATCGCAATAGACACGTTATCAATAGAAAATGCGTTCGATAGAACGTTTCGATAATTTTTTTGTCCTCGTTGGAATAAACCGGAGCAAAGAGTCTAGCTACGCCGGCTACGCGTATGTCGTGGCCGGCCGGCCGGCCGACCAAGAGCTACGCAGGCCGGCCGCGAGCTACCCCGGCCGGAACACTTATATCGTGATACAGTTTTCAGCCATATCGCCCAGCCCTAGAGCACATACGATCTTGAAAACGTACATTTGCCTCCTCCGGGGCTTCGCCTCGGACAGTCTCTTTCAAAAAGAGATGGGTTGCCAGTTCGGCGTTGTACTGGCCTAGGTTGAAAAATTACCCGACGAAGAGTGCTTGGTACAAACCCGAAGGTTTTTACCAACTGTGGCTGGAACATTTCCATCAACAATGAATTTTTCATTCTCCGTGGGCTGGCAGACACCCCAGATAACCAAATATAGGTGGAGGCAGGCTGAAAAGGTGCCTGGAGCATAATATGGGCCCTTTAAGGATTTTTTTTACAGTTAAAGAACAAAGACATGTCTGACATGACTGTAAGTGCGTGGTTTTTGTAATAATACTTTCTATTTCCCTTAGAATGTCTTTTCTTTTTTCTTTTCAGGAGTTGAAGGGGAGTAAGGGCTCTTTTGTTTTAGCCCCAGCATGGACAGCTTCTTCAAGGCAGCTGTATGTGATCTAGACAAACTGCTTGATGACTTTGAGCTCAATACTGGTAAGCTTTAGGGCTGCAACTGCTGATTTGTTTTTTATGTGTGTATTGTTTGGTTGATGTAGTTGATTTGTTTGGTCAATTAAAAATGAAGTAAAGAGAGAATGCCCAGGTTGACTTTTTTAAATTTCTGTTTATTTCTGACCAACAGTCCAGAGACCAGTGATAGTATTTATTAAACTGCCAGGTAATGGGGTAATAATCTCGATTATGTTTAGATCTGCACCAAATTGCACACAGACATAAGTCCCCAAAATACATATATTTTTTTGTCATCAAGATCCATGGATTATTTCCTGGTAAATTTGTGAAAATGTCAAAAAAATAAAGTATCTCACAATTAGGGGTGGGCGATCTGGCCGAAAGATCATATGATAATCATATGATGATCTTTTTGGATAGAATCACAATCCACGATATGAATAACGATTTTTCTCACCTTTAAGGCTATCCAAAAGGTCTTTGACTATGACCAGCAGAAGTAAAGGGTACATCCATTTTCACTTAAGGCTTCGACAGATGCTTCATGTTACCGACTTTAATGCTAAACATTTTTTGCAACATTTTACAACCAGATTTTCGACTGGTTCACTCTGCTACATGGAGCAGCCAGTCTGTATCTGTGTCTCCATTGGCGTTTTTCCATATACAGTTCTGGCTCGATTCGGCATGGTGTGGCTCGGCTCGACTGCCCACCGCGGCAGGGGTTTGCTTTTCCATTACAGCAGGGCATCCTAGTTGTGGGTGTGCTCTCAACTGATGATGCGCCATCCTGAGTTGATGGCGTATAAAGCCAATGCCCACTCTTGCTTTTTACTTTTTGCTGTGTTCAACGGTTGTTGGTACGTCTCATGATGGATTTCCAGGCTGTTGTTTTGATTTTGCTCGGCATCTACCGCTTATAGGTGGAAAACTGAAGAGGGGATGACGAAATAGAGCAACAATAGTCATTGGTCCACGTAGGGCTGGGCGATAAAACAATAACAATAATTATCACGACATAACTTTTCTTCGATAGAAATTTAAGACACGTCGTAGAAACTTTGATTGAGCTAATCCATGTTTTAACTGACAACACGAACAGCCAATGATAATGAGAATGAGAGTAGCGCCATGCCGAACCAATCATTTGACTGGAATAGAGTTACAGCCAGGTCAAGTTAGGTTGACGCACACAGCACAGAGCGTAGCAGAAGCAGCCGGCTGCTGCAGCAACTCTGTTTATGTTTGAGTTTCTGCAGCGTGCTCATCAGTCCGTCAGGAGTGAGAGCAAATAAAAGAAAATGACGACAGGAATGTTAGTTCGAGCAGCAGCGTTACAGAAGAAGACATCCTGACGGACACGGCCCAAGCCTCAAAAGACTTAAATCGTGATATATATCGATATCGATCAACATCAAAAACCTGGGGACTGTACTGGGTCCCCATAGTAGTAGCCATGTTTAAATGAAAGCAAAAATAGCTCAGCGGCGTAAAGTAAAGTAAAGAGTGATGATGCTGATACCTCGCTATTATTAATATTGACAACGTCCCCTGACGTCAGCGCAGTCCGCTTGGAAGAGGGGCCGGCTTGCTTTGGCCCCACTTCAGAGAAGGTCCATCCCGGGCTCGGCGTGGCGCAACGTAGCGCAGTAATAGTGTTAACGGAAAAGCAAGTCAACCCGGCCCCCTTTTGGCTCGGCGCGGCCAAACGTGCCTGTGGAAAAGGGCCACGTGCTGCATGTCGGGGCGGTCAGTGAGAGCTGGACACGTCCCCTGCAGCGGGCAAGATTGAGGAAGATTCATCATACACAAATGCGTTAATTTCTTCAATACAGTTAGCAGCGCCGAATATGATAATATATAATAAAAAAATGATATCTGTTGGTTGTAATGAATGAACGCAGAGTTTTCTGTAACAAGAGCATCTTTCCCGCGATCTGTATGATTTGTCTGAAAAGCAGATCATATGCCAAATTAAGATCATCCACAGTATAAAATCCTCAGATTTTGTGAGACACCTACTCACAATGTTAAAGAAAAGTGAAGAAAATTTTCTGCATCCGCACCTTTGTCCATATCCGTGCCATTATTGAATGGGCTCTTTCTTGGCCCATGTTCCATCCTTTCAAGATTCGTGGAAATCTGTTCCACAGGAGTAACATAACATAACATAACACATAACTAGGGATGGGCACGAGTGGTAAATTCCAAGATCGAGGGATCGCATCAATTCCTCGAGGGCTAAATCTATTTTTAGAATACAACACATCTTTCTGTAGGAATAATTATGCACAGCAATACAGCCTACCCAACACTTAATGCTTATTCTCAATCAAAACAATCACAGTTACCCTTTAAGGATTTATTTTTCACAACCACAACTTACAAAAACGTAATTTAATTCTCGGGTCAAACTTAACGTCAAACAAACGCTGTCGGCCTGTTACGGTAAAAAAAAAAACTGAGGCTCAACCAAAATTTTGGAAACAGTTTTTCTGAAAAACGAATATGAATTAAATTCTTGCTCAGGAAAACGCCCATGTCAACGTGTTCTGGAGAAAGGTGAGAACGCATTCTGTTTATGATCAGTCCCACTGCGGAAAAGACGCGCTCTGCTGGCACAGGGGTGGCAGGTATCAGCAGGTGCTGGGTGTCCAGTGCCTCTACGCTTGCAACACTGCGGTCTTGCACTGTAACCCCGTCGTGTAGGTCAGACAACTTCTCGGATGGTGAGCCGAAGTGCTGGTTCCAAAAATGATGGTGTTTGTGTCTCGGGTCAATCGCAGAAGCAATGAGTGCTACATGCTGGCAGACACACACACACCCACAAAAAACAAACTTGAGTGTCGTTGTTCACCAATCAAGTTCAATTGAAAGAAGGGTTACTCGAGGAATCGATCACTCACGCCCATCCCTACACATAATTTAGTACAGTATCTGTATGATCTTTTTTAAATGTGTCTGATCTTAACTTGTTTTGTTCTTTTTTTTGATTGCAGAGGAACTCGATTGCAAATCTGTGTTCCTGAAGCCCTCTGCGTACCCCTTCTCCTCACTGGGCTCTCAGTCTTTATCCTCAGAGGCATCCACTGTCCCTCCAAGCCTCCCTGACCTTAATTCTCTTCATTATGGTTCTGCCGCCAGCTGTCCTGACCCCCCCAGCAGCCACAACTGCAGCACAGATGACAGGGATGTCAAAAGTCAGCCTATTACTGGGGTGGACCTTCTCTCCTCTGTGGATCATAGGCCAGCTAAAAGCTCTGCCCCTCCCTGCCCTGATCGAGCTCTGAAGCCAGTGTGTGACCTTGTGAATGACACAAGCTCGGCCATCCTGGTGAGGGCCAGCAGCCACGATGCTTTCAGCGAACTGGACATGGTGGAAAAGCAAATGGAGGAGGGGGAGGAGGAGGAGGAGGAGGAAGCACTACTTGTTGACTTTGACACCCCCGTGCTCATGGAGGAACGAGGGACGCTAAGCCAGAGCATTGGCTATGGAGACACGAAGCAAGAGCAAGCCTCTGCTGGTAGAGATGAACTGCTGAGTCTTGATTTCCATGAGCACAGTGGTGCCTACTTCTCGCTCAGTCTGCTGGATGTCATTCTTCCTGCAGCAGTGGAGAGGGGCTTTGAGTCTACAGATGATTCACCATTACAGAGGACCATTGAGTCAGCTGACAGAGAGGAGAGGGACTGGGAGGAGGCGGCTTTTTCTATAAACCATGTGGTGGATAACTGTTCAGGCCACTGTGAACCAGAAGAAACCCCGCCTGCTGCAGGCGACAAAGAAACAACAGCAGCAACCTTGGTGAATAAACAGGATGAGTCGCAAGAAGCCTCAGATAAAGGTGAGGCAGAGTCTTCTGTAGGTCTAAAGTCTGGGGCCTCAGGTAGAGAACCGGTGGGTTTATCATGCTTGCCCATTGCAGTGTCCATATGTGGAGCTCTTGTGCAACCAAAGACCACAGAAGAAGAGTCAGGACAATTGACAGAGCAGTGTGAAGAGCCAGACGTGTCTGAGAGCACAGAGGCAAACTCCCTGTCAGCACTGGAGGCCGGGGACGCTAGGTCCTGTTCAAAGGACCCTGTTTACCCATCCCCACAGATAGCAGAGGGGAGGCTGTCACCAGAGGGGCAGCATGTCTCTGTTGAACCAGCTGCTTCTGCCGCTGCTGCCCCTTTCACAGACCATACCCCCTCTGAGCGCTCAGAACCCAGTCCTGTGGATCCTCCGGGGTATGGCTTTGAGTATCTGCCTGAGAGTGACCAGCCTGAGCTGTTGGTTACTGACGAAGAGCTGGATGCATTCCTGCAGGCACACACAGAAGCAGAGCAGGCCAGAAGCATCTCTTATTGCAGCAGTAGTGGAGATTGTACTCAATATGTAAGTCTGCTAGAACCAAATGGTGATCTTAAGGACAGGCTTCCGGAAGAGGAACTGAGAAGCTGTGGTCGAGCTCGACAGGAGGAACTGGAGGGTCTGGCTTCCCCAGAAAGTGACGGAACAATGTGTGTGTATGTGGAGGGAAGTTGTAACCCTGGTGCTCCATCACAATCGCAGGACTCTTGCAGACCTTGTCAAGAAGAGCCAGAACTTTCCTCTGGTGCAAGACCTTCTTTGACCAGCAACACTTTCCAGTCCCATCATAGTAGTAGTCCTGATCAGCAGCCCTCCTATGGAGGCGCAAGACCTAAACAGCTACACTGCCAAACTGCAAGACCTCCACCATCAGGGGAAGAAGAAGGGGAGCAGCCTTCAACACTTTCAAAATGGCCAAATGCAGCGGAGGATGAAGACAGTTCACCCATAAGCCCTAGTCCTACAGAAGAGAATTCCAACATAAGGGGTTCGAGCCCTATATATGCCATGCAGCAGAATAATGATTACAGTGTGGGTTATGATGAACTCTCAGAGCCTCCACCCTACCCTGGGGAGCCCCCCGCAGAGGGTGCCAGGACGGTGAATTGGAACATAGAGGGAGTTGAGGAGCTGGGGAGCAGGCAGCCTGCTTGGGTGCCAGACTCTGAAGCCCCCAACTGTATGAACTGCTACCAGAGGTTCACTTTCACCAAGAGGCGACATCACTGTCGAGCATGTGGGAAGGTATGTTAATCAACAATCTTTCATTTTAATTGAAATAATTTGTTTTTTAAGGCTTGTTTCACTGCTGTGTAAAGACCTTTTGAAATCTATGGTCTGCTGTGAAAAACACCAGGGCTGCAGGTTAGAAGTAATCTGCCAGTTATGTTCTCAAAAATCTATGAATCTTTTAATATTTACGATTACTCTTAAATCACAAATGTTGTTGTCATGGACCACAAAACATTCAGAAGTTGAAAGTCATATATTTGGGGCATTTTGACTCAATTGTCGCCTTTTTGACTGCTATCGGCTATCGGCAAGTAAGATATGGAAGAAGATGGCAGTGGCTGATGTTTATCTGTTCCATCGCATTAATTTTGCGCCGACTACATGTTCTGTTGGTTAATTGCGGTCTGACTCTGACAACAGCCCAGTTAAGATCCGTTTCTCTGTCGGAGCGTGTGCTGTGAAGGGGGCATGGCCAGCTCTCACACACGCATTGCAGGCAGAGACCTCACTCTGACGGTGGCAGAGAGTGAATCGGTCGAATAGTCTGGCTGTACTAAACCAAAATCAAAATTTTGCAAGTAAAGGCGGTAACATGAACGATCTGTCGAAACATTTAGTGAAAGTGAAAGTACATCTAAGCCCAAAGCCCAAATCTCCTTTACCGCTGCAGCTAGTGGGAGGATGACTGAGAAGAGGGTGAATGAGTGACACCTCGCTGTGACCTGGTTCATAGTGAAAGTCCTACTACCCTTTACAGCAGTAGAGTCCACAGGCATTATGTAACAGTCTGTAGATATTGAGTGGTGTTATTTTATTTATTTGATGGGCTTTGTTAGTCCCATCACTCAACACAAAACATCTGTACTTAGTAGTAGTTATTTGTTCAAAATAGTGCTGTTCATTGTTCAACAATGTACTGAGTACAGTCGAGAAACAAAACAATCGTCCATTCTTTTGTCATTTTTCACAAGTTTCATAAATTAGTATGGTTGAATTTGTTCTCATTCAAAAAACATTGTTTTTCGGCCAAATTATTATTGTAAACATTGGTATCAGTTTCGGCCCAGAACTTCACAATTGGTGCATCCCTAGTAGTAAGTGTTAAGTATCTTGACATTTTGAACAGCTATAGCTGTACAGCAATATTTTGTCCACGATTAATTATTTAGTTTGTAAACATCAGAAAACTGCAAAAATGCCCTTATGTCATCTCTTGTATTAGCACCACTGTAAGAGATTGTAAACACTGGGTTCAGATTGTGCTCAGCTGGAGAAACTGTGTGATCTCTGCATTTCTACTTTACTCCAAGCTTCTCTCTCTGCATTATGTTCAAATCAGCGATGCTGATAGCGATAGATCAGTGATGGGCCAATATCTGCTCCTGAAATGTTCAGTCAGGCCCTAACTGTCTTGACTCTTGCTTGCTTCATTTTGTTACCACAGTGTAGCTCACCAGTGAAAGATTTTTGATTCATTATCCTGTATGACAAAGCAAACAGCTAGTCCTCATATTTAAGAAGCTGCAAATAGAGATTATTTGTCATTTTCTTTTTTGAATGAATCAATTCTATTATCAAAATAGTTGCTGATTAATCTTGTCTAACAACTAATGGGTTAAGCTACTAATTGCTTCTGTTCTACATTCAGATGTATTTTAAACCATCAGGGTTAAGCATCTGCAGTTCTTTTTAGGAACCTTCATGTTGTCTTTACATATGGTTTGAATAAATGTACCTAATGTTTATAATATATAATCAGCAGGTATTCCTTTTTTTGTTATTGTATAATTGTAGTAATGTAATGAGAATGTACATTCCTTTTTATTTTAAACTGTAAAGTAAATGAAAGTTCTTATGAAGACTCTGTGTTTCAGAGATGGTTAAATAATTCAGATTAAATCCCCAGGACCAAATATAGCATCATGAATTCATGGAAACAAAGAGCGTGAGTCAGCACTTCTTTTTCCAGCTCCTCTATAGATCTCCACTGAGCCGTGTGTTCTAAAGCTGGAACTAAGTCCTTTAAAAGCCTGTGATTAAAACAGCATTAGACTGTTTTAGGATGTGTTATTGTTCACAGCATGATTACTGCTACTTAAACAATTAGATAGATAAACATGATGTGAGGTCCTGTGTATTGCTGTACCCTTGTCCTTATTTATGAGGACCTACTTTCCACGCTGGATGCTTTTACGCACATCTCTTTCATCAATCCCATCCTCCCTCTGCTGTCGCAGGTTTACTGTGCTGTGTGCTGCAACAGGAAGTGTAAGCTGAAGTACCTGGAGAGAGAGGCTCGTGTGTGCGTCATCTGCTTCGATACCATACACAGAGGTAAGAACCTAGTTTGGTCTGATCATAGATCTGGTTCAACCACTGTGGTTTCACAGTATGTTTCTACAGACACATGAGAAAAGACTAACACCAAATTGATTCCCCAACATGAAAATATGTTTTCAATATTATAAAAGGATTTTTATTTAACATGACGCAAGAATGTGGTCATTCCAGAGTTGTTTGATGGATGATTATCATTTCAAGAGACAATGGTGAAGATTTATTCTTTTCACTTGAGTTCTCATTAGACGTGTACTGTTGACAAACTCTAAAATGGAACAAAACTGTTGTGTGAGCTTAATTTATTAATATGATATAATAGGATATAGTATCAGAGGACTGTGATTCTTCAAGTAAAAGTGTAAACAAACTTTTTGTTATGTTTGGAATTAAATATTATAATTTTTGATTTGCTAAAATCTTGAGTGTACAGGTGATTACCTTTGCACAATTTCTAGTAAGCCTGCACATTTATAGGATGTGTTTTTATTTGCCTCCATTGTAAAGTGCATGTGCATCCTTTTCATTTGCGTTTTGCTTGCTGATAGAGGATTAAATAGAAGTAATGAATATAGGTACATCAGTAAGTAAAAGGTCAGGTACAGTCCTATTGGAACATCATTGTCAATTCCTTTGTGTCTGTAGTACACAAGACTTGTGGGAACAGATACAGAAAGTCTTAAAGTAACTTAAATCGGCTAACACTTAATATATGGTTGGAAATCCCTGACATCACTGAACTGCTGCATTCTTCATTTGTGATGTTTTCCAGCCTTTTTATGCAGCCTCTTTCACTTTTGCTTTGTCTCTGCTGGGTTCCGGTGAAATGCTGCTCTGTTGGGTTAAGGTGCAGTGATTGACTTGGGCTCGATGAAGCCCTGTGTTGTGTTGGCAGTGGGTTTTGGGTCATTGTTTTGCTGCATGATTAAGTTGGGATGCATTTCTCTGTAAAGTGGCTGGAAAAGTGTTACTATAGACTTCTGAATTCACTTTGTTCCCACCATCAAGAGTTACATCATCAATAAAGATTAGAGAGCCCGTTCCAGAAGCAGCCATGACACCGCCTCCTCCGCAGTGTTAATTTTGGCAGCTATTTTAGATTTTGTCTTAGTCTTTAGACAAAAATACTTATTAGTTTGTCACATTTAAGTCATGTTTATCCTTTATAGTTTTAGAAGACGAAAACTGGGGTTGACAAAAAGTCATTACATCTTAGTCTACGTTTAGTCAAGATGTTTTCTCTTTAAAAGAAAGTAAATTAAGCTAATACGAGTATCGGAAATTGAAATCAAGCTTACAGGTTTTATCAAGTGTAAGCACTTTTACTTATGTATTGTCTGGATTCATTATTGGTCTTCCTCTTCTTCAAAGAAATGAAGCAAATGTTCATATATATTTTATATATAAGGGCAGCAGAGAGGCTACAGTACTCTCCACTGCTGGAGACATCTTCTTACAAATCCTGCTAATAAGTCAAGAAGTGCGTGCGACAACAACAGATTCTCCGGTTCAGGGTTCTGTGTAGGGCTGCAACTAACTATTATTTTCATTATCAATTAATCTGACCACTATCAAATCAATTAGTTGTTTGTCGGAATTATTTTATGCTGAATTTTTTTATACACTGAATTTATTTACACTGACATTTTTTTATCATTGAAAACCACAAGTGAAAATTTTAAAGTGTTGAATTCAGATGCAAAAATTTCATTATTTTTAATACAAAAATATTCAGTAGCAGAAATTCAGTGCCTTTTAAATTTCAAACAAAAGAAACGCTCTTTTTTGAGTAGAGGGGGACTTAATTATTTCCGTCTCGCCTCGTAAACGAAAACAAAACATTTTATTATCGAAGATCTATTTTTAGCTCATCGGTGTCTCCTCTTAGTCATGGAAAAAAGGTAGTTGACAATTTTTCTTCATAGTTTTTGTCAACGAAATTAACACTCCCCGTGCCTCAGATATGAGCAAGCAATTGGCTGTGATGTATCAAGAAGTTTTGAGGGGACTGCGTCAGTGAAAACAAGTTTTGTCACTGTCTGACTGAAGCTGTACTCGCACTTTCAAGTTGCACTAATCAACATTTTTACAAGAAAATTGGATATGTTCCCCACAGCTCTCCAGAGTATTTCAGCTTCTTTCAGCTCATACTTTTGATTTTACAGCCTGTAGGTTTACTGTTGTGGATTAGTCTAAGAGCTGTCAGTACCCAGCAGAAACATATTTGTTAAAACCACTGTACACTGCACACTGCAGTGTTTCCCTTAGGATGGAGTTGTAGCAGAGGAGGTGAAGCGTGCGTGCGGGCAAAACAATGATGAGCCGGTACGCTTACCGATACAGCTTAATGTGCTTATCGATCCAGTACTTTAACAGTAGTGGCAGTCGGTTGTTGTTTCCCTTTTAGTAGAAAAAAAATACAAAATGTGAATAGAATGGAATGAACAATGCAATGCGTTAACGAAACAACATGCGTCGACATGCGGCTCTCTGGCTGCTCCTGTGTGACTTGTGTGTTTGTGTTAAGCGTTAGTAATCATTAGCAGAGCTCTCAGACTGCAGCCTCGCTCCCCTCCGCTCACGTTATACGTTCACACGCGCGGATAACAAACCGTTTCGGTGAATCTCGACTCAGGACACAGAACCCGAACCGGAAACTCAGTTGTTATCGCTGTTGTTGTGAACATACGCGGTTGACGTCTTTGCTGTCAGCTGATCAGCTGTTGATTCAACACTGAACGTAACGCGTGTCCAGCAATGTGCTTTCTTTGTATACACACACACACACACACACACACACACACACACACACACACACACACACACACACACACACACACACACACACACTTTTACACACACACTTCTTGCAGGATTAGTAAGATATATCCAGCAGTGGAGGGCAGCCTTATATATTTAATATGTTGAAGAAGGGGAAGACTTCAGATATTACATAAGTAAAAGTGTTCAGAGTGAAATTTTATTTTACGAAATTCAACACTGTCACCTTGATTGCAATTTCCGATAGTTGTATCAGTCTAATTTTATTGATTTTAAGGAGAGAAACAGTTTGACTAAAAGTTGACTAAAATGTCATGGCTTTTCGTCGACTAAAATATTTTCAGTTTTCGTCGACTAAAACTATGAAGAATAAACGACTAAAATATGACTTAAACTAATAAGCATTTTCGTCTAACGACTTAGACTAAAATGGCTGCCAAAATGAACACTGGAACAATGTTTTGTTTCTCATACTGTACTCAGTACATTGTTGAACAATGAACAGCACTATTTTGAACGTATAATTAATATAAAGTACATGATGTTGTCGTGTGTTGAGTGACGAGACTAACATAAAGCCTGTCAGAGGAAAAGGGTAACACAACTCAGTATATACAGACAGACCTAAACCTGGACTTTACTGTTGGAAAGGGTGTAGGTCTTTCACTATAAACTTGTTCACAGCGAGGTGGAACTCATTCACTCTCTTCTCAGTCATCCTCTTCTCAGTCTCTATTGATTTTGGTGAAGTTCAAATAGACTTAACTCTCTGCTGTGTCTGTGCTGCGTGTGTCGGCACAGTGGAAGATGGCCACGCCCCCTGCACAGCACAAGGACTCAGACCTCACCTCAGGATTGGGAAAAGCGATAATTAATCATAGACGAATGCATTCATTTCTTCAATACCGTAAGCAGCACCGACAACATCGGCGCTTTCTGTTACCACCCCTAGATAAGACGAAGCCCAAACTCCTCTCATTAAAAAAAAAAATAGAATCATTTAGCTACCCTACCTGTCTTGCACCAACCAAATGGTAGTTTGCCAAGTCGAAAGAGTAGAAGGGGGGACACAAACAAAACTCCAAATTAATGCTGATTAATTAATTAATGCTGTAACAACTTTAGATGATTTCAATCTTATAATTATAGTTCAAATCCAAAATACTACCAAAGGAATAATTCTAGCAGCTTTAATATTTCATGTTTTTTCATTTAAACTTTTTTCATTAGATTGCTTTGTTTCTGTTTGGTGGTGAATATAACTAAATTTGTTTTACTAAGGGTCATATTCGTTATATTAGTGGTCCAAGTGTGAGCTTTTCATTCCCTCTCAGGAACAGACAAAACCTTAATTCACTAGTCAAGACCTAATAACATCACACTTACATTTTTACATTATGCAGCTGATAAATATTTAAGAAACGTAACAAGAAAAATGTCCTGTACAAAATGGCTCAGGGGCTTTCTTTCTCTTCTCCCACTGAAAATCCATAAACAAATTGTGTCATTGTCTCCCATTTTAAGCAGTATAAATAAGAAACTGTATAAAATGTCTTTTATTTCTATTTCTGTGGTTTGCTTGTCTGTTTTGATGACAAAAGACAGAGGCACCTTTTCATAGTTAAAGACCGCAGAGTGTAAGTGGAGGGGGAAATGGAGGGAGAGAGGGAGGAGAATTATAGCAGGATGCTGGCATTTGTCCTTGATTGTGTGTGTGTGATACAGGACCCGCCTAACGCAGGAGACATGTGACGCTCACACTGTCTAAATTAAGAAGAAAAGAGGTGATCCACTTTAGGTGGCTGCAGGGTGCTTGAGCAGTGTGATGCGATTCTCCTCTCCTCTGTCACCTCTTTCTCTCCTTCCCTCCCTCTTCCCTCTCCATCTCTCACAGCTTATCACACGCACCCCAGCTGAAAGCTAACAGGCTATCACGAATAACAACAGATGTAGACGGGTGGAAATAAGCGAAGGGTTCACTTGAGGAGAGCCTGTGATGCGAGTGTGTAATGTCAGACTAAGGAATAGACTTGCAATGATTTGGACCGGTTGGGTTTTAGTCAATGGGATGATGAGGATGAGGTAAGATGTAGTTGCCTTATTAATAAGTAGACTTGCAACTGTGTACTGCTATTGTGTTTTGCTGGTTTATTTACTTTCATTGCAAAACATGCAAAAGGCAATTTTGACTTGGTTTAAGAGGGATATTTTTTTCTGTTAGTGCACTATTAAATATGGCGTGATCAATATATTTTTACTTGTACTTGAAGCAGCTTGCCTCGAGCCCAGGATGACTTTTTGTGCCATGTCATCCTTTCCTTGCAAAACAAGGTGAAACCTCTATCCTCATAATGATCCTGTGTTACTGTCTAGAGCCCCCCCCCCCCCCCCCCCCCCCCCCCCCCCATAAACAAGGGTCTGAACACATGTCTTTGTGCTGTGCATGCCACCTACCTCCTGATGTGGCTGTGTTCTTGTGCTTCTGTCACGTTGTAGTCATTGTCAGTACACACCAGATCGATAAAGATCTACGACGTTTAATCAATATAATGTAGAAGAGTGCCACATCAGCATGCTCTGGGAGTGCAAGGGGAAGGCGTTGAGAAAGCGTCACAGTCGTAACCAGCTTTCCTGTTACTGTTTGCTATAACTTTAATTCATCTGCACCAATTTATCTACAGTAATTAATTGTCCAGTTTTCAACAAGCTTCTTCACTGTTTTTCATCAAATTCAAATGTCTCATTTTGTTCAGGACTGAACGACACAAAATGAGCCTTTTCAATTACAGTTATTGTAAAAGGCAAAACGCTGCTCTAGGAATATACAAATATAATGTGTTGTGTTAGACACGGGCTACTGTTAAAGCTCAATGACCGGCAGTTCCCAAACACAAATTAGTCATTAACATTGCAAGCACAAATCACAGTCACTGTCTTTTGGTCACTGTAACACGGCGGGTGTGTACTGTTTAGGTCACCTGAGTGAGTGTTGTCACACTCTTGTTTCAGTTTGCTGAAAACAGACATAAGATGAGACCATGAAAAACCCAAATTACCTGCTTACCGGGAAAACAACAAAAACACTCTTGCATACTTTATATCTTCTTTTTAATGAACTTTAAAGTTCTTTGAGAAATATATTAAAAGATCTGACTCCCAACAATGTTGATACTTGACACTGACACGAGAATTAATAAAACTAAGTTTTTATGAATTAATGGGGCCCGAGCGCTTAGTTGAATATAATGAAGGAATTGGCTAGGATGTAATATGGTTTTGAGTCTCTAAAGAACTGACTTTGTTTTTTATTGTAAAGCCTGTGGCCTTCATAAAAAGTACAACTACCACACAGCAACAAGACCTTATCTACCGCTCTATCAAATGATCTAGTTTTCAAAAGTCACATGTAAGCAAACCTGCCTAACAATTTTTCATACACATCCAAAAGAAGCAGCTGTTCCCATTAGTGTTGGCAAAGAGTTTCTCTTCCCAGTGTACAACTGGTCTATCTAAGCTAAGAGAAACTTCACCAAAACAACACCTATAGGTACATGACTGAGTTTCTTTCTTCAACAGTAAAAACTAAAAGTTTACAGCCATACAAAGACGTTCTGTGACACTGCTTTTTTAGACACTGATGTTTTGATCTAAATGCTAACATGGTCTTTGGCCGTGTTCAGCATTTGCATGTAGAGTAGGGAAGTGATGTCCAGTCACAAGTGGTCACTGCACACACATTCTAATGCAAGGTGTGAACTGACACTACTGGAAATGTATGCAAATACCTGGTTTGAACATGGTCTTAGTCAGAATGTCAGCGTGCAATTTAAAAAAAAATTGCAATAAAGAATTAAACAGGTAAAGATGTGATGAAGACCTGACGATGACTAAATGAAGGGATCATTAAAGCTGTTATAATTCATCCTGAGTGAATTAGTGAAATATACTTTGTGGCCGTCCATCCTGTAGTTGTTGAGATATAATTCACTAAAATACATACATCATCTTGGGACCAGTAGAGTACAGATATTTTACAGAATTAGTCAAAATTGATAAATACTGCCACCAAATGTCATGACAGCCAATCCAATAGTTGTTCATGATAAACCTCAAAGTCAGAGGTGTACCAAAGGCATCATGCTTCATATTTTCTATCTTCTGAACAGCTGACATTGCCTTCCCCATTTCCATGTAACCAGCATGGCTAGAAAATCAGTTGAGGGAAGAGAACTAGCTTTGGAAATTATATTTAAATTAAGAGATTAAAGTCAGGTTTAAAATGAAAATAGGTCTAATTACATCTATCTCCTTGTAGCCCAGGCCCTGGAGCGGATGATGAGTCCTACGGGTCCCAGCCCAAACCCCAACATCCCATCTGAGTACTGCAGCACCATCCCCCCTTTGCAGCAGGCTCGTGCCGCTGGCACTCTAAACTCGCCTCCACCCACCGTCATGGTGCCTGTGTCCGTTCTCAAACACCCTAACAACGACAGTATGGTCACTCTTATATAATGTACTCAGTCTGCAGTTTGCCGTTGCTAGGTTTTTCCTTCCTGAACTGTACCCTTGAAAAGACCTCTGTTTTCCGTGCGTTGTCAGGTTGTCCTCGAGAGCAGAAGCGTGTGTGGTTTGCAGATGGCATCTTGCCCAACGGAGAGGTGGCTGACACAAGCATGCTGTCGGTGACGAGCCGCAGGAGCTCCCAGGAGTTTGGCAGTGTCACCCCAGACCAAACAACAGTAAGTCATGGATATGTCATCCACAAGGCCAGGCTACAGGGAATCACTAGTTACTCAGTTTTTATGACTTATTCACCATAACCTTATTTTGAGAAAGTTGGTTTGAGTCAAAGTGGCTCTGATGTGTTTAATACGCAATTTAGCTGCTTCACTAAACTGTCTAAAAATAGTTTACAAATATTTTATAATTGTCTGCAGTAAAAGTGACTCAATCCACTGATGTTTGGTGCGAATGGTACCACAGTGAATGATCCTCTCATTTCAGACTGGGCCAGCAGGGTCAGAGGTTGGAGTCGGTGGCTCCACTTCCGAAGCTTCTGTCGCTGTAGAAGTGGTTCGACCTCCGATGTCTGGACCCTGGGATTATGCCCTGCTTACTGCAATCAGTTCTTCAGTTAGGAGGGTTCCCAGTCTACTGCCAGACAACGAGGAAGAGCTCCCTCCACTGCTCTTCACCACCGGCGAGGATGAAGGAGGAGGTGTGTGTTCATTTGTGTTGCCATGGTTCGAGTGTTTTTTATAACTCATTTAGACATGCCCCTCTTTGTGTAAATGTGTTGGCATGTTGGTCTCATGTTTGAACAAACATCCAAGTCTATTTTAGGTAAAGGTGAATAGACTGCAAACTTCTCCTTTATCACTTTTGCAACACTTGCAGCACACCACATGTCTGAGGCCCTGTTCAGACCAGGGGCCTGTTCTATGCAGCAGGATCTGCGGTTTAGAGGTAACTTCAGGTTTAACTTGGGCTTTTAGTGCTAAAGTGGGTTCTCCTCTTAACGGGGTCAATCACCATGGTAATTTATGCTGCTAATCTGCTCCGGAGAAGGTTGTGTTCAAGATGACAGATCAAATAACTATCAACAGTCAAACTACTGACCAATCAGATCACTGGAAAAACAGTCCTTCTACAGGATCCTGGTGAGGACAAAATAATTTACAGTAAAGTGATGAATAATAAAGTTCAATAGATATTTGTAATTGATGAGTTGAGTCATGTTGCTGTTCTAGTCTCATCATGTGACCACGCTGTTTTTAAAATAGAGCTTCTAACAAACTGAGAGAGTCAATCACACTATATGAATAAATCAGATCTATTATATTTAAATTTGAATTCAACAAAGATTATTTGATCCCTCACAGTGTTAATGCTTTTACTCTTATTCTGTCACTCCAGTTCAGAACAACATGAGGATAAATACTTAAGCCTCTGATGTCTTTTATTAGAAAAATTATCCAGACACTGTTAAATATACCCCATGATTATAAATGAACCTTTTTAGTCAGCTCATAACACCAGGGCTCCAGATGGCGACTAAAATGGTCACTAACCTCGACTATCAAGACGCAAATATACAATTCATAGAAATAAATAATTAAAATAGAAATGGTCATGTTTTTCATTGTGTTACCCGCTAAACTCTTATTTCCTCGTGCCTGCATCTACCTGCCGTGCGTGACTGGCTTTGGTTTTGGTTTCACATACATTACGGTCAGTCTGTAACGTTACCAGCCTGAAATCAACCGCTGTTTGTCTCCCGTCGCTATTGCGCAACACCGGGAGGACGGTTTAAAATCACTTTTCATTTTACAACTTTGAAGTGGTGTCATAGGTGTTTTATTTAGGCTATTTCGATATAATTTTGTCTAGAGTTTTGATTTATAAGTTAAATGTAGCTAACCACAAAGTTTGATAACGTTGGCCATAAAAAGAAATACGTAAACGAAAAAATATTAATAAATTCATTTAGCAGACGTTTTTGTCCAAAGCGACTTACAATAAGTGCATTCAACCATGAATATATTACCTAAAAGTGCATTACCAATAGAGTATATAAATATTTCAACATTCAAATTCTCATTTTAGTTTATTTATTTTTGGATATTTATGTATGTATGGTAACAAGATTGAAGCATATAGGACATGGGACATACTGTGCAAAGAATACATTGTGCACACTATGGGAAGCAGGGCAGACAAAGGCAGACAGTACAGAGGGGAAAGAAAAGGTAAGGGAGACCTAAGACATTGTACTCTGACATCGATATATTTTGGCTCCTGAAAATTTCATTTTTTCATCATTTCATTTTTTCATCATTTTTTTTGTCTGGAGCTCTGCGCACATGTATACACCAGTCAGCCATAACATTATGACCATTAGGCAGGTATTGAGGAGACAGTAGCTCTTTTGGGAGCCTTACGTTGGCCATTTTGTTGCTTCCAGCACATCCACTTAGAGGGCTAAATAGTCACTTGCTGCCTAATATATCCCACACCCTGACAGGTGCCATTGTAATGGTGAGTTCACACTGGATGCGATGCAAATTTTCACGTTGCTTTGCTCAGGGGCGGCTGTGGCTCAGGACGTAGAGTTCGTCCACCAACCCGAAGGTTGGTGGTTCCATCCCAGCTTCGGCCAGTCCACATGCCGTCATGTCCTTGGGCACTTAACCCTAACTTGCCTCTGACGGCTCTTCCGACAGTGTATGAATGTGACAGAAAAATGCGCGGTTAATAGCAGCAATGTTCGAATTTGTGAGAGTGGTTGAATGTGACTTTACTGTAAAGTGCTTTGAGTGGTCTATATGACAAAAAAAACTGTCCATTTACGCGAGTTTGGTCACAAGCAAACGTGTGCTTATTTGTGTCATTCACGCAAAAATTTGCCCGTTCTTCCTTCCACTTTCTCCGACAAACCTCATCTGAACAAACACACGCGAACAAAGACAAACACATACATGCAGGTCAACATGAACTGTTGTAGGAAAAAAAAGGCAGACCCTGAGTGCCCATGGCAAAGCTACACAAAGCGGTTGTGCTAACTTGAGCTAAACCTAGCGTCCAACTTCCTCGTTCACTTTCTGCCGAACCCTCTCCTTCACTCAGTCACGATGCAAACAGCAACCCAGTCGGGCTGCACACACACAACGACTGTAGTGATCCTCCATGCCTGATACAATGAGAGGCCCTCTGACGACAGTGACGGAGGGAGGATCTCAACACTCATTGGCTCATCTCGTCAACACTTCAAGCGAATATATCGCCCGAGTTCAAATATTTCAACTCGAGCAGATCTTGCTCCTTCGCGCTGTGCCATTCCTATGCTTGCCATTCGCGTCGCCCGACTCAATGAAGCGAAATTTGCGTCAAGTTGCGTCTGCGTCGCGTCCGGTGTGCACGCAGCAACACCAGATAATCAATGTTATTCCTGATACATGTCATAATGTTATGGCTGATCGATGTATATTCACATATACAAATCTTTTTGTTCATCATCAGACAAAAAAGCTAAAATACTAAATAAAAAAACGTAATGAAATTTCTGTGCTTATACACGGTTCTGACGATGTCGCTAGTAATTGACGTCTCTGCCTCTTCCACATGAACATGCTCGAAGTTTGAAGGGAAAGCCCAGTAGCTTCATAGTACAGATTATCAGCACGGATAATGTTAGGCTTGGTCAGCCTAGATAGTGAAAAGATATCCTGGGTATGTTTAACTTTCTCGTAGTATTAACATCCGTCCTGACTGATCTGATCACAAGCATTTGGCTGAGGAAACATCTGAGATCAGTCTCCATCTTATATCTTCAACTTTGAACTGTGCAATCTGTAAACATACAGAAAAAAAATCAGATGCAGCCTATGAGCAAATGAGTGAATTAAATGAGTCACAACTTAATGTCATTTAATGCTTCTGTACTGTTGGGCCTCAAAGTAGGTAGGAGAATCACAAACGCTTTCCCCAGTGGTACTGCGCCCACTTGCATACCAGGGCCATATATACTGCAAACACATACCATTAAGAAATTTAATTCATTTGATTATTAATTTGTTAATACATCACTCCATTATCTGCCAGGTGTCCAAAAGTCAAGTTGAATTATTGATTATATCACTAGAATATATTGTTATATATGGCAGGGAAGTACTCACAAAAAGTGTGCTATAAATTTCAATAGATGTTTCTACTAAATAAATGATTGTAGGCCTTATTTTCCCATCCTTACGTTGAAAAAAGTTATTCAATTCAATTTTATTTGTATAGCGCCACATCACAACATACATTGTCTCAAGGCACTTTACATAGTGAGGTCAATATTACAATATTACAGGGAAAATCCAACAGATCCCACAATGAGCAAAGCACTTGGCGACGGTGGAGAGAAAAAACTCCCTTTTAAGAGGAAGAAATCTCTGACAGAACCGGACTCAGTTGTGGGCGGTCGTCTGTCTCGACCGGTTGGGGTGAGGAGAGAAATGGGGAAGAGAGGAGAGGTGGGCAGAAAGAGGGTGGGAGGAGAGACAGTAGGAGAGAAGAGAGAGAGAGAGAGGACAGTTGTACAACTGCCGCTTTAATCTCTACCAGACTGATACTTATAATTAAAAAATACAATTAAGGTGTTGTTATTATTAGTGATGATGATAATAATAGTAATAATAATAATAATAATAATGACAGGTTTGGCTCCTGCAGCTCTGGGTTCAGAGATACACTAGGAGAGATAGAAAACACCAACAGGGTTAGTGACATGTAATGTAAACATATCGGGGGGGGGATTTGTATAACAGTTGCTTTAATCTGCACCAGACTGATATATTATATATATATATATTATTATATTATATATAACTTATATAAGGGAAAACTGACACTTATAAATGCAATGATGTTATTAATAATAATATTAGTAATAATAATAATAAAATTGATTGATGGGTTTGGATCCTGCAGCTCTGGGGTCAGAGATCTACTAGGAGAGAGAGAAAACAGAGTTAGTGACGTGTAATGTAAATACATGGGGAGAGAGAGAAAAAGAGGGAGAAGGAGAGAGATATAAAGAGAGAGAGGGAGAAGGAGAGAGTTGGAGAGGGAGAGAGATGCTCATGCTATAAGTTCCCCCAGCAGTCTAGGCCTATAGCAGCTGAAAAAAGAAATGGTTTATTAAACACCTGAGCAGCTCTAACTATAAGCTTTATCAAAGAGGAAGGTTTTAAGTTTAACTTTAAATGTAGCGAGGGTATCTGCCTCCCTGACATAAACTGAGAGCTGGTTCCAGAGGAGAGGAGCCTGGTGGCTGAAGGCTCTGCCTCCCATTCTACTTTTACAGACTCTGGGAACCACAAGTAGTCCTGCATTTACAGAGCGAAGTGGGATGATATGAAACTATGAGCTCTGTAAGATATGATGGAGATTGATTATTAAGGGCTTTGTAGGTTAGGTTCAGGATTTTGAACTCTATTCTGAATTTTACAGGAAGCCAATGCAGAGATTCTAACACTGGAGAAATATGATCTCTTTTTCTAGTTCCTGTCAGAATTTGTGCTGCGGCATTTTGGATTAACTGGCGGCTTTTCACAGACTTATTGGGGCATCCTAGCAGTAACGAATTACAGTAGTCTAGTCTAGAAGTGCCAAATGCATGGACTAGTTTTTAGAATTGGATTCTTTGTGCTATTAAAAAGGTCTTAAAAAGAGAATTTGGTCATGCCATCTCCTTAACGGTTTGATAAAAACAGTAATGTGATGACATATTCTAATTTAAATCATATCCTAGTAACATGGCCCCTGTCTGCTGTTTTTATTTCAGATGTTTTGGTTGAGGAAAGTCCTGCCCCATGCCAGATTCTACACTTATTAGAGGAAGGAGGACCCCGACCTCTGACATTTGTCCTGAACGCCAACATGCTTATCAACGTCAAATTGGTAACATGTGAGTAGAATATATATATATAAAATGTTGGTGTTGCACATACGTACGTCGTATTTTGGACGTACGTATGTAAAAAAAACAACAAAAAAAACGCCGTTAACTCTGTTTTTGCTTCATCTGTCAGACTCCAGTCGTCAGTGCTGGTGTTTTGGTTCTAATGGTCTGCAGGCTCTGGGACAGAAAGAGTTGGTGTTTTTGTTGGAGTGTTTGCCAGAGGAAAAAACTCTTCCAAAAGACCTCTTCACACTGTATCTCACTATTTACCAAGATGCCCAGAAAGGTAGTCAAAGAGCTCTATATGGGCCATTTATTTAGCTTTTAATAACAGAATGTTTTACTCATGAAAAAAAAAGGACTACAGGTTCAGTATTCTCTGTTACAGGAAGGTTTGTGGAGGAACTTGACAACATCACATTCACAAGCAGTTTCCTGGGCAGTAAGGATCACGCTGGGATCCTCTTCTTCTCTCACACCTGTCAGCCTCTAGATGACCTCACTCTCCCCCCTCAGCCTTTCCTGTTTGGCCTGCTCATCCAAAAACTGGAGGTGCCCTGGGCCAAAGTCTTTCCACTCAGGCTGCTCCTGCGGCTTGGAGCTAAATACAGTGGTGTGTTAAATGTTGTCTTTCCCATCACATACAAGAACCAACAAAAACCCAATCATGTGTATTTCTGTATATTCTAAGTCGGAAAATATTCTGTTGGTCGGATAAAAGAAGCAAATTAAAGATGTAATGTCTGGATTTGAGAAATTATTACTGCAAAAATTATTTACTGCAATTTTATAGACCAAACTAGATGGCACTCAGTAGAGCGCATACCTCTGCCAAGCCCCACCAATCCAATCGAGCTGCATCAAATTGCACACACTCAGATATCAGTCCCCTTAATATGCCAGATTTTTTTTCTTCAAGATCCATCAATTATTCCCCGGGAAATCAGTGAAGATGTAAAAAAAACCAAAAACACAAAAAACAATGCCTCACGGTGTTATCAAAATTGTATTATTTCTTCCGTTCCATCCTTCCACAAAATTTTGCGGAAATCCTTTTAGTAGTTTTTGTGTAATCCTGCTGACAAACAAACAAACAAACCGACAAACTTCATTCTTATGCTGTTTATACGTTGCAAATAATAAGGATTAATTACAGTGTTGCTAACTAGTAATTTAATACCTTTATGTAGTGATAATTTACTAAAGCTTTTCTTTTTCAGTGTATCCCACGACATTGACTAGTGCTCGTTTTCGGGACTCTGTGTATCGAGAGACAGGACACACCATTATGAATTTACTGGCTGTAAGTACTATAACACCACCAGATGCCCTTGTTGACAGTGTAATAGGTGCATTTTCTTCAACAGTTTTATGCAAATTTTTAATTTGCAGAGAAAACTGGAAATGTCAATAACTCTGAAAAGACTCCAGAAAAAAAAAAATCACAAATTTTTACTGTTGCCTGAGATGGAAATGTTATCGATAAAAGCAAAATGTGACAAGTGTAACCCAAACAGACTCATCTTATGAAACGTGACTTAAATGTGCTCTGAATCTTTTTACTGAAGAGACCAAAATATCAGATCTATCTTAAGCAAGAGAAGACTGGAACATCCATCCATCTATCTATCCATCGACTATACCAGTTATCTTTTGTGGGTCATGGAGGAGCTGGAGCCCTCATGGTACAGTTGTTAGCACTTGTCGCATCACAGCAGGATGGTGTTAGGTTCGAACCAGCCTTTGTGTGTGGAGTTTGCACATTCTCCACGTGTCTACCGTATGTGGCTTTTCACTGGGTACTTCGACTTCCTCCAACAGTCCCAAGACAAGAAGTTTAGGATAATTGGAGACTCCAAATTGACTCTAGGTGTGAGTTTGAATGTGAGTGTGAATAGATTTTATACAAAGGGATAAGTCCAATTCACATAATCTCCCTGTGTCCTCTTCTTCTGCAGTGGTTTTATGGCACCTGAGAATTGTCTCCACCCTGTGATTATCTTGATGCACTTGTCTCCTAATATACACAGTTGGAATTTGTGTAAATGTCCATTTTAATTTTGCCATTTTAGTGATTTCTGTTCGAATTTGCTACAGATTTGTATGGAAACGTGACTATTAGCAGAGTGGGAGTAATCCCACCGGTAGCACATTCTTTAAGACTGTTTTATTCCCTTCCTTTAAATCAGGTTCCCCATAACTTCCCAAATGACATGGAAGACTAGTGAAGTTAAATAGAAAATAACTTTCACTGTGCAAGTGTAAAATTATAAATAAGTACATATTTTTAAGCCACCTCTAATGAAAAATTCTGAATTTGATGCAGTTGATTCTTCTAAAGATAAAAAAATATTTGTTTCCCAGACAGTTTAGAGGTTTGGATGAAAGCCGATATAAGTAGCATAAGGATTCCTATGATTACCTTAGGAATCAATCTTGAATTCTATTAGTTATAACAGCAGCTGCACGTTGTGGTACCTAACATGAAATATAAATTACTTTACAGACAAGATTAATTTTCTCTAAACTGTTTGCCCCCAGGACCTGAGGAACTACCAGTACAGCCTATCAGTGGTGGAGGGCCTGAGGATCCACATGGAGATGGGCCACAGTTACATCAACATTCCCAAAAGTAGCTTCAATGAGGTATGAAGGAGCCTTAAAGGAATGATTCTAACTTCTGCGGAAAAGAATTTCACTTCTTCACTGAGAAGATCAATACCCCTCAAATGTTTTCATATTTAATAGCCAGACATTTCATCTGACATTGACAAGAAGGCAACAACGCTATTGCAGAATATAATTAATAAAGCAGAGCATATTTAAATAATGTCTGAAAGAAAATTTACTATATATATAAATTATTCAAATTCAGGAGAACTGTGAGCATGGGATGGTTTTCAAGTTTAATGCGGCTTTACGTGAAAACAACAAATTTGAAATACCAGCAAACACACCGGTGTAGTACAGAGGTTCATTATGAATTATATGGTTTCTGTTTTACAGATGCAGAAGGTGGTAAATGCATCTAACGAGCACGTCATCAGTATTGGAGCAAGTTTCAGCTCGGAGGCCGACTCTCACCTGGTGTGTATCCAGAACGAGGAGGGGAACTATCAGACCCAGGCTAACAGCATGCCCGGGAAGACCCGCACAGGTGAAGGGCATCAGTAATGAAATGCTGCTTTCAATGAAATACTCCTCTGTCTACTGTTTGTGGATGAATAAGCTCAATAAAGACATTTAACTTGTCTTTTGACTCTCTGTATATTATGAAGAATGTTAATTCTGTGGAGGTTTGTGTTTTGTTGCAGTGACTGGGGCCAGTTTTGTGGTGTTTAATGGAGCACTGAAAGCCTCCTCAGGCTTCATCGCAAAGTCCAGCATTGTTGAAGGTAACGTTGATTTGTTGAGTCTCATTTCATCACATCAAATCTGTGAATCAAGCTAGAACATAGCAACGTGCCTAATTCATATTGTAGAATACTTGACTGTTGCTGGCCCAGAATAAGTGGATTTTGTCTTTGTGTGTCAGATGGTTTGATGGTTCAAATCCCTCCAGAGACCATGGAGTCTCTGCGCTCTGCCCTGAGGGAGCAGACAGATTTTCACATACCCTGCGGCAGGAATGATGGTGGGGAGCTCCGAGAGAACGTCACTGTCCGCTGGGTTGACTGGAGTTCACCTGTCAACACAGGGTAATGGCAGTGCCACACAACTTCTCTAATCCTGCTCTTCATTCAGGGAGTAGCTGTTTGTGCTGTAGAGTTTCCAATAGTAATATCAGATGTTTTTCCTGGGTTTACAAATCGACAGAGGGGGGGGCATTTTTTAAGCCTTTAATGTACTTTAATGTACATATTAACAGCACTCTTACAATGTTCCTCTACAGCAAAAAAAGTGGTGTTGATGGGAGACCTCTGGATGGCGTCCGCAGTGTGAGGACGCAGCAGGACACAGAATTCAAGTTGGATGGTCGCACCATCAGATGCACTGAGGTGAACTTCACTTTTCATTAAATGATTGTTCTCTCCTACTTCCCGCACTGCATATACCAGGCATTGGTCTCATTTCCAGGCTGAGCTTTAGGTTTATCTAACAGTCCATGACACTGTTCTTCAGATGTGGCTTAACTAATTCACTAACATCATGAGAGGTTAGAAAATTATCCTTTTAATTCCCATCCAGCTAATTTGTTTCTTTGAATCAAAATTTGAGGATTGATCTGTTATTTCTGGATGATGATACTGAAGTCACTCTTACTTTGAAATTAAGGCAAAACAAGTAGGGTTAAAAACATTGACAGCATTCATGCATTTTGTCCCATGGCAAAATTATTGTTCCCCCTGCTTCAGGATTGGGTCATACACACTCTCTCACATGACTGGTAAGGTTCCTTCCAATGGACATGTAAGAGACTTTTATATGATAATCATAAAGCCCTCTATGAAAATGAAATCTAAAAATAAAGTAAGTGTATTAATTAAGCCCCTATCAGCACTAATGTTACAAATTGATTTATACACAACATACAGAACATGTTAAATAT
Organism: Scophthalmus maximus; assembly: GCF_022379125.1. Lineage (NCBI taxonomy): Eukaryota > Metazoa > Chordata > Actinopteri > Pleuronectiformes > Scophthalmidae > Scophthalmus > Scophthalmus maximus. Next base: position 3,533,390 of record NC_061516.1, read on the forward strand.
CAAGTGCAGATGCAAAATATGTGTGATTTGTTTAAGGTTCAGTGTTTAGGATTTAGTGACATCTAGCGGCGAGGGTGCAGATTACAGCCAACTGCCCCTCAAAGTGTGTCCAAGAACCTATGGTGGCCTGCAGGTAATATAATAACGTCAAAGGTCCTCTAGAGCCAGTGATTGGTTCGTCCATTCCGAGCTACTGTGGAAACATGGCGATGCAACATGGTGGACTCCTTGGAAGGCGACCCGCTCCTGACGTAGATATATAGGGCTCATTCTCAGAAACAAAACAAAAAGTACAATCATTCTTAGATTCAGGTTATTAAAACACAAATGGAAATATTATTATGAATGTTCTTTTTCTGCAGATTGGTCCTCTTACATCCTCCACACTGGACCTTTAATAGATCCCTCCCAAAGAAAATGAAGTTCTTAAACTTATTACCATGATGGCATGGTGTTTTTTTTTATATGATACAAGACATGAACAAAAAAAGCAACCAGCTTCATTTACTGCAGGTAACCATTACCAGTCTTAAAAACAGGGTCACATACAACACATAACCTAAGAAACCAATCTCGACACCTTGCAGGCAAGGCCAAGAGAAATCCAGAAATCACCAGCGCAGAGCAAGCTTGTCAGTACATCGAGTAAGAGTTTGCATAAGTTAACAAGTAATGTATGGCATTATTTTTGTGCCTCTTTCCTGAGGGAGAAACTTGAGAAACAGAGCACAGGAAAATATATTATATGTAAGCACAAAATTATATTTTTGTTTTAGCAAAATAAAAATCTATTGTTTGCTCAATTAATGTATTTGCATGTAAACCATTCCATATTTACATGCAATAATAAACCCTCTCATGCAATTTCAATCATATACACTCACACAAACTCTGGCTCTGCGCTGTGTGAACATATCTCTCTCCCTTTGAGATGTTTGGCTGAAATGTTTTTAGCCATTTTGAGATGTGCTGCTCTTTCACTGGTCAACCAATCACAAGTAGTGGTGGTGGAGGCCTGATCCAGAGTTTGTCAATGAGGAAGTGTGAGAGAGTGTTAGATGTGGTTCCAGACTTTTTGTTAACCTATATGTGAAAATCATATGTGAAAATCATATTAAATCTAAATATTAATCAGAGCAGAGTATTTTTATGCACTTTAAGAGAACATAAAGTCTGAGCGCCTCATGCAGGTCATCCCAGAGCCTACGTGCCCCAACTGCAAAGGTACGGCCCATAGACTGGTACGACCACTTTTAGTCTTAAATCTTAGCACAGGGACAGCCATCAAGTTTTGGTCTGAGGACCTCAGGGTGACGGGTGGACAAAAACAGCTTTTAATGAATTAAGCGATTTCTGCAGTAATTTAAGTAGAATAAGTTTGTGTTCAAGTGAAAAATTCCCATATTTAATTAACAGCCTTATGTTCTCATCATATGTCACTATGTTCTGTTCATAATTATATCAACACACTTTCATCATAAATCTACAAAACTGAGGCCTTTATATATGTAATGGTCATGATCCAGCAATCTATCAATAAGCTGCACCCAAGGACAGTGTTGCTCTGGAAACAGTTAAACCTGCTTTGAAGAACCAAAACAATTCACCGACATTCTAATCTAGATGACTCTGTCATCCACGTACAGTACGAAGAACTAGTCCCAGGGGGCGTAAACTTACCTGAATGCCCCCCCCCCCAGGTTTTCTACCAGCTGAAGAGTCCTGACTGTAGCCTTTCGTCAGTGCTGTCGTCGTGCAGCGTCTTTCAGAAGGAGATGGCTTTGGCCACCTGCAGCGCTCTGACTCCTCACCTGGCTGTTCTCACCTCCAGTGGCATCAACTCCGTCTCACTTCGCATCTCCACGCAGGCTGACATGGTACTAAACTATTTTTGTGTCCCAGTGCAGCATTTAGAATGTCTTCCGTTCAGTTAAATTCCAGTGCGGTGAGAATATCTGTATGTGTTTTCTGTCAGGTGGAGTACCAGGCTGGCTCTGGAGGCAGGCTCCTCCCTCAGCGCTACATGAATGAGCTGGACAGCGCTCTGATTCCTGTCATACATGGAGGTAGCGCTAGTGTACCACAGACAGCCATGGATATGGAGTTCATCTTCTACATCTCACACGCCATCTAAGCACAATCAGACAGTGTCCCAAAGTGATACAAAGTATCAAGTACAGGAGGAGAGGCTGTTGACTGTGGCAGGAGATGCTAAAGTAGCCGCTAACTTCGACTTGCAGCCAGTCACAGAGGACATGTAGCAGCTGGCACAACATTCCCGCTCTGAGGTTGGGGATGTAAACTGATATAATACTGTCCATCGGCTAAGGAACCGTTGTTTGTGCGTTTTCGTGCTCACCAAAGCTGCTTTAATACAAGAAGCCAAACACTAAACAAGGGATGCGACAACCACCACCATATAAACCAAATACACCAAACTTTTCAAACCGTTTTCCTCGGATCTGCCTTCCAGGCTTCCTGCTGGCCTCTGTCAGCTCAGAGCACCTCAGTGAATGTTTCCCCCAGACACACTATCGAAATGTCTCATTTATTATATTTTATTATGGGTGTATTGAATGAAATGATGATATTAAAGAGAAGAACATTGCTGACTGCAGTACAGTATCAGGTGCTTCTGTACAGTCACTTCCCATTCGTAGCTGGCCCCGTTCTTTAAAGAAAAAAAAAAAAGTTCACCAAGCTCCTCTGTTGTCATTTCACATGCTGGTTTATGATGAAACTGCACAGGAAAAAAAATGGGCCTTATGCATTTTCTTCCTTTTCTAATCCTGAATCCTTATTCCCCTGATGTGTTGAAGTCCGAGTCACCAGACTCTCCACGAACCTGCAGTAAATTGTTGTTTTTAACACAATCAATCCCTCCTGATCACGAGGACGTGCCCCTTTGTGATATGTGATCATTGGCTTAAATGACGCCCACAAATTGCCATGTGCTGCGTGAAACAAAGCAAGAGGCTGTGTTGATGTGGGTGTGTTGTTTCAGGGACCGGTTTGGCATGAAATACGACCCACGACGTCCAGATTGAGTAAGAAATCAATCCAGCTCAGATACCGAATCTCCGCACAGCTCTTTGTAGTCACTCTGGAGAGTTATCACAGCAGCAGTCATTTGACCCCCAAACGATTGCCCAAACAGTAGGAATTTAGCGTTCACAGTACAAAGTAATCTACCAATACTGTGACCAACGCAGAACAGTTTTGTCCAGATTGAACTTTTTTGCTGAATGATCCTGTTTTTTTTTTTTGGGGGGGGGGGGGGGGGGGGGGGGGTTGTTTCGCTATAGCCCTCTTTGTTGGCCTGTCTCTTTCACAAAAATATGGTCAGCGCTGTGGGTGATTTGTATTCACAAACGTTTTACCTAAAAGAGAGTTTTTAAGTCCCGCAATCAGTGTAATAGTTACAGCAGCGTCAGCAGCCATATTAAGGGAACCCAGTACAAAAAGAAGATATTGATGCATGCATGAAGTTCATTTTAGTTAATATCAGTAACTTATGTAAACTCCAAATTCCTTCATATTAAGGCAATTTTAATTCTTAGCACAAACCCATGAATTCGTCACCAGTTCAAACCACTTAAAAAGCAAACCTGGTATAACAAGTGGTTCCTGGATGAGGCTCACCACAGGAGTTACCATCCTGTTGTGGCTTAAAGTTGAAATGACATTCAAACTAAAACCAACAGTTTTGGTCTCTGTCTGGATGCTTCTGCTATTCTTTCTAAACATTCTGACCTTTCGCTGCAGACCAGTATTTTACAGTTCAAGCTCAAATACCAGTGATTTTCTTCGGTGTTTCAGTTAATTTGTGACATTTTGCACAGCTGGTGTGATCTTAACTTCACATTTCATCTCAATCCTTTTTTCCCTCTCAATTCTACAGATTATGAAATACTATGAATGGTTAAATTGGTTTGGTTTTAGTGGTTAAATGGAACCTTTTGATCAACATCACGTTCTTACCATGCATCAGATGAGAACACAGAGGCTGCTGCTATGGCCAGGGGGCGGGTAAGCATAGCTTAGCATACTTGAAATGGGGGGGGGGGGGCATCTTTGTCCATAGGCAAAAAAATATCCCTATTAACACCTCTAAATCTAATTAAATGCCAATCATCATCGGAGGAAAACCCCATAACAACACAAGTAGAGGTTTCGTCCTGGCCAAACAAAAAAAACTATAACGTCTTTAATTAACTTTTTTTTTTTTTTCCATTTGGAGCCAGGCTAGCAGTTTCCTATTCTTTCCAGTCTCTGTGCTAAGCTGAGCTAACCGCTTCTTGGATGCTGCTCAATATATCTAGGTCACAGATGTGAGAGTGTTATCGACGCATAATAAGTGCCCTGAGCTCCGCAGTTGTCTTCTAGGGTGCCGATTGTTGCAAGAACTTTCTACTCGCAAAGTATTATACCAAACAGTAAAAAGCGTTCAGTTCATCTCCAGAGCAGCTTTAAGCCACTTGAGAACCATTAAAACAAGTTTTTTCAGTGCTATAATAAGTGTCATGTTGGTTTTTAAGCAGGTGGCCTTTCTTTCTTCACCAGCTTCTCATCTTTTTACCACAAAATGTAAAACTTGATCAAAACGGCCAGTTTCCTCATACAAGTATCATGGTTACTGATGGTGGTTGCTAAATCGTTTTTAAAAAGTCTGAACATAAGAGCACAGAGGGTTTTACATCTCTGTAAAAACAAACCAGGTTAGCTTGTGAAGTTTGAAGTAGCTTTGTGCTTTATCCACATAATCCCATGTGAGGTTCTCCATTTCCACGTCATCTCACTTTTTAGCCTGGAACTTTTCAGTCAACTTTGTCCCATACATATACGGTTGTGTGTGTGTGTGTCTATATATATATATATATATATATATATATATATATATATATATATATATATATATATATATATATATATATATATATATATATATATATATATATATATATATATATATATATATGAATGCGATTTACTATATGCATAGAGATTGTATCAATGTTTTGATCTTTTTTAATATTGAAGAGTTATTTTTGGAATCATTGGTGTAAAAGTTGAAAAAAAAGACTGAATATTTTTGATAGGCTGCATTCATTTTGTAGTTCCTTCAGCATTGAGAGGAAAAAAACACTAGACCATGAAACAAATCTAATATATTGTTTTGTCTATAGGCGGAAAATATCAAATCCCAAAATGCAATGCAGAAAGTGCTGTAGTTTGAGACGAATGTGTAAGTTAAGATCTGATGACAAAACAAAAGCAGCTTTGACTTCTTCTACAACTCCATTATTTTTACATTTAGTAGCCCATACATACCTGTCTTAATGCTCAGAGATGAGCTTTTGATATGTAGTGGCCACTGCTCATTAAAACAATCTACAACATTATTATTTTCATGAATGTGACATGTAACCCAGGAGGAGCCATTTTTGTGACTCATAAACCTCCACGTTCATTTGTTAAATGGCTCATTTGAATTGACAGGTCAGCTCTCTGTTATAAGAGCAGGTAAAAGTCTAATCTTGTTTAATTTTACCCAGGTTGCGACTTACTTTTAATTTCATCTCGGCGAAAATGTTGAGCTGCTGATTTCTGTATCCCTGCTGATTACTTGCCATCACACGAAAATATCGGAATGACTGTTGGAAGGACTGTCGTGAAATCTGACTCATGTTATACCGTGAACTTACACTGTTGCATAACTGTGTCCAAGGGCCTTTCGTGTGGATCATCATCATCTACACTTCAATCTACATGTTAAAATGTCGCCTACATCTTGCAGGCGTGCCAGACGGAGATTTTTTCCCTTTTATTTATCTTGATGCAAGAATAAGCAAAATTTAAGGAAGAACGAAACGATTCACCGTCTGCGCCCAACTTGAACTGCACGGAAGGTTTCTGGACAGCCTATTGATCTCGACAAAGTACAAACCACTTTGTTTTCATGAGCTGAACTTTGGAGCATTGCAAAAGGACGGGATACATTTAAGAAAATGTTTCTCTAGGGTTGATTTTTTTTTTCTTCTCATATTCTCTTTCAGGGCAGTAATATTTTGAAAAGGTAAATAATTATTTCTCTTTAGGATTAAAACAACTTTCCTCTATGTCAAAATGATAAGTACTTGTATGCTTTATGATTGTTTCTGAAGTGTCATGTGTAAATCATCTATTTATTCATAAGCACCAGCTTTATTTTTGGCGAACCTGGTATCTGGGTCTTAATCAGTTTCTGAAGAGCTTGTGTATTTAAAGAATAAAATGAGTTTTATGGAAAATGTTGTAATGTAATATTGCTCTGGGCGGCTGTGGCTCAGGAGGTAGAGACAGTTGTCCTATGACTTGAAGTGTGGCGGTTTCGATCCCAGCTTCCTCCAGTCCGCATGCCGATGTGTCCTTGGGCAAGACACTTAACCCTGAATTGCCTCTGACGGCTCTTCCGTGTATGAATGTGCGAGAAAAAGTGGTAAACGGCAGCCCTGTATGAATGTGTGAATGGGTGAACGTGCCTTGCCCTGTAAAGCACTTTGAGTGGTCAAGAAGTACTGCACAACATTTCAGAGGGAAATGTTGCATCTAATCAATTAACTCAAAAGTACAAACCATAATCAACAAATAAATTGTTAATATTTGAAGACAGTTATTCACAAATTAAGACTGTAAAATAATAATCCCCAACGCTTACCAGCTGTTACATTAAGTAGTACAGTCCTTAATGCGTGCATTGATTTTGCATAGGGAATACTTTTACTTCTGTACTTTTAAGCATATATTTTTTGCTAATATGTTTGTGACTGAAATTTTTAAGTCATGACTTCTAATTATAACTGAATATAGTTTTCACCTATTTCATAACACGTGGAAATACCTATTTAGCACTAGTAATGGTTAATAAAACAGACACAAACAAACAGCAGTCCTTTTTTAAGCTGTTCTCTTGTGTACAAATATATGCACAAATACTTTTACCCCTTTTTTCCCCTCCACCACTGCTTCTCTGTGACAAACACGATTCCTGGGGTGACAGTGTCTACATAGCAATCGGGAGCCTTCAGCTGAAAGATGAAAGTCCGCCTGTGTGTGTCTGGGGAGGGGCCGTGGTGGGTGCTACTCTACCTCTACCTCCCTCCAGTGCAGCTCATTCCCAGACTCAGCTGAGACATGAGTGGACGAGTGGGAGACTTGAACCTGAAACAGGCCGAAATCCTAAAAGAGGTGAGAAATTCATCGATATGGTCTTTGAGTGAGATCAGATTGACAATGGAAAAAGGTTGCTTTCGTCGTCTCACTTACAATGTCGCTCCTAAGTGTCTGTTGTGTGTCCATAGTGACAGTTTCTAGTTTGAGTTGTGCTTTCACTGCTCTTTCCCCGTGGTGTTGGACTAATGCATTTACTCAAATACTGCACTTAAAGTCAGTTCTGAGGTACTTGCAATTCAACTCAGCGTGTTTGCATCTCGTGCCATTTTACTTCACCGAAGGGTATTGTTGTAATTTTTAACCCACTACATTTTTAAAACTAGTTTAAAATTTTACATGAAAATAAGGTTAAAAAAAAAATGAGGAAAATAAGGTTATAAAACACAACACATTAAACAGATTACAAGTTAAAATGAGGGGTTTTCTAAATGTAAATGAAAATATTCACTCCATTACCTTTAAAAACTCGTCCCTTTTCACAGTATACACATGATTATCTTGAAATGGCTGGATACAAAGGTGTTACAATAATCTCTTTAAACTCTTATGTTGTTGAATGAAGTTTCTATTGTTTCTGATTCCCTTCCTCCAGTTTCGGGGCAGGATCCAGGACGTCCTCCCCGACCTGCCTGCACAGCACGACCACTACCTCCTCCGCTGGCTCAGAGGTGAGACCCACACATGTCCAGTACACACACACACACACACACGCCAAAAGAACAATCACACACCTCTCTAAGAACAAAATGGCTTCTTTTATCCAAATGTAGCATATTCCCAATTTAACAGATTAGACAGAAAAATAGAGAATTGCCATATAAGTAGACTATGAAATCTAAATAGAAAAATGAAATGAAACAATGCTTGAATGAACCCTTGAAATTAATTTAGTGCGTCCGGTATCTCTTACAGCTTTTGTCTTACTTTAATATAACAGCTATTTTGCTTTTGCAGATTAAGATTAAACATCACAAATATGATAATTTTGTACTTCAATTAAAAACTGAATCTAAAACTGAAAAGCGGTTTAGGCTTGTAGAATCTTGTTGGGGTCCGTTCTCTTGTAACTAAGAATATTTACTCAAGTACTGTACTTGTACGTATTATACTTCTATTGCACTAAATTTGAACAAACACACCACTTCCAGTTTGACTGCCCGAGAGATACTTTGGTGAGAGGGGAACGCGACAGTCGACTTTCCCCTGAAACAAACCTTAACAAAGGCTGCGTATTGGCTGTCACTATTCAAAATGGTTCAGGCTAGTGGGAGTTAATGCCTCAGACTCGCTCTCTGAATCGTCCTCATCCTATTCCATCTAACTCAGTGGTTACCAGTCTTTTTAGCATAGGACCACTCGAAACAAAGCAACCGTTTGTGTTATTGTGACCACATTGCTGACTGTACAATATGTCTACACGTTTGACCATCTAAACCAGCGACTAGTTTGCACTTGAACAGTTTTTAGAGGCAGAAGGAGGTAACTTGATAGTTTCTTGGACTTTTCTTCTGAGGCTAATAATATATAATGACCTCTTTGATTTGACAATGGGCCCTGTCCAGATGCCAAGAAGGCTGGAAACAACTGGTTTAAAGTGCTCCATTCTAGATTGGATTCTAAAAAAGGAGAGGTCAGATGGAACATGCCGGCAGACCAGCTAAGAGGGAGTTACAGCAGTCGAGGCATGAGATGACAAAAGCCTGCACCGATACCTGCGTCGCCTTCTCGGTGTGGAAGGAACATATCCTCCTGATGTTGAGGAGGATGAATCGGCATGAGCGGGGTCGTCACTGCGACGTTGGCAGCGAAGGGCAGCTGGTTGTCCAGTGTTACAGCCAGGTCCCTTGCAGTTGGCAGTGGGGTCGCCGCAGAATGGTAACGGAGAAGTCGTTGATGGAGAAAGAAAAGCTTCTCAGTCTTCTCAATCCGCTGAGAAACGTCAGCTAGACATGCAGAGATTCGTGCTGCCACCTGGGTTTCAGATTGTGGAAAGGACCAAATGAGTTGGGTGTCATCTGCATAGATATTGTACGAAAAGCCATGGGAGTGAGTAACAGAGCCTAGTGACCTGGTGTACAGAAAGACGAGGATGGGGCCCAGAACAGAGCCCTGGGAGGCCCCAGTGGTGAGGTTGCGGGGTTCGGACACAGGTCCTCTCCAAGGAACCCTGTAAGGTAGGATGCGAATAGGGAGAGTGCCACGCCTGAGACGCCCACTTCTTGGAGGGTGGAGAGGAGGATCCGGTGGTTCACTGTGTCAAAAGTTGCCGAGCGGTCGAGCAGGATGACAACAGAGGAGGCTGCTCGAGCTGTGTGACAGTTCCTCTGTGACAGCGAGGAGGGAAGACTCTGTTGAGTGCCCTGCCTTGAATCCGGACGGGTGAGGGTCGAAAAGGCTGTTGACATGTAAAGGCCCAGTAAAATCATCAAGGCCTAGTAAAACCATCAGTCTTCACCCATCACAGTTTGATTGTCCTTCTCATAAAAAGGCATTATGTCAGTCAGGGTATGATTTGCATCAGTGTGAGGGAGCACGGTGTGTCTGTGGGCTGTGTGAGACCAGTGTGAGGAATCCAGGAGGCGCTGATAGCCTGGTGAACAGGGGAGAGATGTCATAGCAGTTGAATTTAATTGCAGAGCCATTTTAAATAATCAAGTCCAAATCAACCTCCTGATGAATCCACTGATTTAACTCTCAACTCCGGCATCTCTCTCCATGTGCTCCACATGTTCAGTTGGGAGACCTAAATGACTGACAGATGAAATACTTGTTCCTACAATTAAATCTGAAATATGCATTGGAATAATCTTAAATCAGGATTTAAAAAAAAAATAATAATAATAATAATAAAACTGTGTGTGTGTGTGTGTGTGCGCGTGTGTGCGTGTCTCTCTCTCTGCGTGACTGATGTCCTTCCTCAGCTGCAAAATCTCCTGAAAAGAAAAGAAAAGAAAACATTATGTCACATTATGCAGTGACATTATCTCACTTTAAAGGAGGTTAATCTGATAATTGATGGAATGAGTTTAATCTGTAACTTAATTCCTACAGTATTCCCTCCCCTGACCCAGTGGCCACAAAAACATTTTATTTACTCGGCCTTGAAGGTTTGAACGGCCTTAACTCAGCAGTCACATCCTGCTGTGTAACTGTTGGTGTCAGAGTTAGACTCTACAGAAATCTGCAGAGATTTAATGAATTCACTTTTCACCATTGTATGTCTACAATAGTTGATGTAAAATAAAAAAAAAGAGACAGAGGTAAAATACCTTATGTTGATAATCTGTGAAACAAAACCTGAGCCACATGTGAGTGGTTTGGTTTTGATTTGAATCCCGTTCTGTCACAAACAGCTTAATACACAAGAACGAAACACCAAACACATGGACACGCAAAGACCAAAAAATATGAGAAGAAATGGAATAAAACACAAGATGAAATTGAAGCATCAGAATAAGAAAGATCATGACAATAACACAGTCTGCATTGTGTGTGAATTTAATTATTGTAGAGCTTATTGATCCTACAACGGTTCATTCTTACTAAAATACTAAAAACAGCTACTTAAATGTATCTCTCCTCTTTCCTGTCTGTTTTTCAAAAGATCATCTGTCAGCAATAACTATATAGAATATGTAAAAATCCTTAGAATCAGTGTGCGTTGAGTGATCCACTGCCACTGCTGCAGAGCTGATCTAGGCCACAACAGGACAAGGTGTCTGTTGACGGTTCAGGCCTTTATCGATGGGGGTCTCTGTGACTGCAGATCAATATTTACACTGACTGTTACCCTTGGCTTTGTCCCGCGCTCACCTGAGAACAGGCTCAGCGTATCCAACTATCTCAGAGTCACTGTTATAGCTTCAATACACAGTTAATAACTTGTCTGACTCGAGGTAACATTGTGCCAGTGTCAAAGATTGTTCAAATGAAAACGAAAGCTTTCACACCCTCATCATGAATCATGGTAGCGTGTCTTTTACGTGTCAATTCACATCTAGTCGTCTCATCTGGCATTTTTTTTCCCCTTCTTTTTCCAGCCCGTAGCTTCAATGTTCAGAAAGCTGAAGCCATGATAAGAAAGGTGAGCGCTTTGATCAGTCTGTTTTTGTTCTGCTGTTTGTGTGACGATTTATGTTCTAGTGTGAAGCACTTTCCATGAACATTTCTATTTTATACCACTTGAGTTGGATGAGTTAGTTTCACGTAATATAAACGAATGATAATCTTACATAATACATCATACTGTTAAAAATTAAACCTGTGTTTCCTAACCTTTTAGACTTGGGACCCTTTACATACAGTTTGCTTCTAGTTGACTCTGCTTCATGTTCAAGGACACAGTTCATTGAGGTCAAACTATCCAATATTTCCACAAAAAGTAAGGATAGGAGTAAAGTTGAAAAACAGATTTTTTTTGTTCTTAGTTTTTTCCTCTGTCCACAACACGATAAAGACTGACTGATTGTGGTCACAGCATGGCTCAGTGTCGATGAAAAAGATTTGAATCGTGTAAATAAGCCCAATGAGGGAACGGGTTTGGAAGAACGGCGTTTTCATCCCCTCCAGCAGAACTGCAGCTGCCGGGACGAGGAGCACCGAGGCGGATCTGATCTTCACGCCGTTCCCTTTGTGTTGGTTTTTCCTTGAATTTGTCACCCACATGTTTGCCTATGTATTAATGACACCTGCCTGGTTTTTATCTGAGGCCTAGATCGCGGGGCTGAGAGCTCATTATGTGTGAACTCTCTCTCTCTCTCTCTCTCTCTCTCTCTCTCTCTCTCTCTCTCTCTCTCTCTCTCTCTCTCTCTCTCTCTCTCTCTCTCTCTCTCTCTCTCTCTCTGCAGCATGTGGAGTTCAGGAAGCAGATGAAAGTAGACACCATCATCTCTGACTGGAAGCCTCCAGAGGTGAACATGCACTGTTCATCACAATTTCATAGGCCTGGTAGGACAGGATTATGCAATTTAGAGCCCAACTGATATGGACTTTTTTGGACCAATACCAAAATTAGGGAATAAAACATTTCTGATACTGATGTATCTGCAGATATTTGTGAATGCACTCATGCATTCTCACGTCTAGATATTAGAATCTTTTTTTGTATGTGTGAATGCCGCAGTGTCGATAGCGCCGCTGTGTGGTCAGTTGTCACACGTTTTAAGCGGAATAGCGCTAACGTTCGTAGCTTGCCAACCGTGCGACATATCAAGACAACATTTTCAGCAGGTGTTTCCCGCGGATGAGGCCAATTCGACTGGTATAGGCCACGCCGCTTTCACCCCTTGGAAAGATTTCCCGCAATTTGTGTAAAACCTGCCTCGGGCTTCTGTCGCTGCGTTGTTCGTTCAATATTCACCAAACTCCGTTCAATCCACGTTTGGATTGCCACAAAGAAAACCTCTATTTCTGTTTTTCGATATTCCACAAGGTTGATCTGTAATTGCTTGCCAAACATTTGAAAGCGTGGCGTTCTATATACCAAGGGCCTAATTCTTGGACGTTGCCCTCGTACGCCAGGCCCCCCTGCACAGGCGTGGGAAGTTTCATACAATTCTGCCGACGGGGGCGCACCTAATATTTCTACAATTCTGCCAGTTGGGGGCCAACATGACATTCTCTTCAGTTCTTCTGTAATTGACAAAATGACACTTGACTCCTGGTCACTCATGTCACTCTTACCGAGTGCTGTGGTGGCTCTGTGGCGGCCACGTCGCTGCGTATGTATAGATGCATTGCTGAAACTCTGGATTGCTGCCAAAATGGCCCTTCCAATATGTATTCCGCTAAATTGCTCGACATGTTGCCGGGCAACAGTCGCGCACAAAGAAGAGAAGTGACTGCTAGAGGAGTCCCACTGACTGTAAAAAGTGATTTCATATATTTACTTATTTTTATTACGTGTCAATGCTGAGGCATTCTGCATGAATGCTTCTTCTATTTTTGAACGACAAAGTGACATCTATATGGCAAAATTGCCTTGGCGCAGTGGACTGTGATGTCGCCTTCAAGCCAGAAGACTGTTGGTTAAAAAACAAGTTAACATGATTTGGCTCAGCAAAAAGTGTTCGCTGTGCTTTCGCTACTGTCGAAAATGCGCTTCCAGTTGAGGCTTGATGCTTAACAGTTTAACCATAAACAAAAGCACAATAAAAACATATCATTTTACCATTATTTTTTCACTTTTATTTTGTTTGTTTCATGGAACCGGAGACATTATCTCTAACTAGTGTGGCCAGCTTTTTGAAACATCCCTCTTCTCCACGCGTGTTCTCTCTGGGGCAGCGGATGTCTTTCTCTCAGTAGTATCCAGCTGTTCCCAGTCATTCATCAGGTAAATATAGGGTGATAGTGATAATAGTGGTATTAATGATTCACCTGAAGAAATTTTGAAGGCATAATACATAACCTTTCCCAATTAAAATCAATGAAAATGAAGACTCCCCTGTCCCCACATTACTTTACCATGTCACCAAACTCCCTCTTTTGTGATGTTTTGTTTGAGGGACCCCTGGTAGCAGAAAAACTGCATGTTGTGAAACAGTAAAGGAGGTGTTATTGACAAATCCCACCACCATTATTCAGTGGCCGGTGTTACGGCAGACTTTCCGTAGACTCGTGTCCAGTTTCGGCTCCCAATCTCACTCTGACGCTCGCCAGGTGATCGACAAGTATGTGTCCGGAGGAATGTGTGGTTACGACCGAGAGGGGAGCCCCATCTGGTACGACGTGATTGGTCCTCTGGATCCCAAGGGTCTGTTGCTCTCCGCCACCAAACAAGACTTCCTGAAGACCAAGATCAGACACACGGAGATGCTGCAGCGGGAGTGTCGAAGGCAGTCGGAGAAGGTCAGGACCGGAACAGCTGTTTCCCACTCATCTTGTTTCGTCTCCTCTTTTCCTCTTCTCTCTTCCTTTCTTGTATCCCCTATCCTCATTTCCTTATTTTGTCTTATTCCCTCTCCTCCCATCTCTTCTCTTCTCATCGTCCCTAGTTTCATTCTCCCCCTCAGTTTGCTTCTCCCTCTCTTTTCCTCCCCTACTTTCTCATCGTTTCCTCTTGATCCCTCTCTTGTCATTTCCTTTTCACGTCTCCCCTCCTCCTCCTCCTCCTCCTGCCCATCTCTAAATATTCCTTTAACTTCTCCATCTCCATCTCCCTCTCTCCATTTCAGTTGGGGAAGAACATTGAAGCCATCTCTCTAATCTACGATTGTGAAGGACTGGGACTGAAACACATATGGAAACCTGCTATTGAGACCTATGGAGAGGTTTGTCGTCGACTCGCACTAATGCTCCATCTGCCCACTGATAGAAGTTAAACTGCTGCAGCAGCCCGTCACCACTCTCCTCCTCTGCTGCAGATCCTCACCATGTTTGAGGAGAACTATCCAGAGGGGCTGAAAAGGCTGTTTCTCATCAAAGGTAGCTCAGCACTTCAGTTGCTCTTCGCCTTTAAATTGTGTGTTTGTCTTCCCTGATTTCAAGGTTGTGTTCATGCATCCTGTTCATTCTCTCCTGTGTGTTGTGCATTTGCTGCAGCTCCCAGAATGTTTCCCATGGCCTACAACCTGATTAAACACTTTCTGTGCGAGGAAACACGGCGCAAGATCGTCATTTTGGGAGGTAAGGCAACCACTTAATTTGTTTCGTGTGTGCCACTAACCGCAGGCAACATTTACTGTTGTGACCTTTGGCACAAAACTACTTGTGGTAGTGCTAGATGACCTCTGGGCACCACAGTAGCTTTACGGCAATCCATCCAATTTGGCACTGACATATTTCAGGCTGGATCAAACAGCGTAACCTTCCCCTCCCCAGAGCCTTGCTGCTGACGGGACTAAAAACTCGGGCCGTTCACCCGAATCAACATGTTCCATTTCTCTGTTCTCTCTGCGAGGTGACTGGCAAGAAGTGCTACGTAAACATATTGACCCGGAGCAGCTTCCTGTGGTGTACGGGGGAACCCTGACTGATCCCGACGGAGACCCTCACTGCAGAACCATGGTGATGGCAAAGAGGGACTGGGTGTGCTGCCGTCTGTCTCGAGAGAACGGTGATCGAAATGAGGAATGTTATGTGCGTTGTGGTTGCAGATCAAGTACGGCGGTACGGTGCCCAGGTCGTACTATGTTCAGCACTCAGTGAGGGTTCAGTACGACAACAGTGTGACCATCGGCCGCGGCGCCGTCTTTCAGCTGGAGTGTGATATCACAGCACCCAGCAGCCTCCTGAGGTACAAAAACGTGATTTCATGGGGAGGGGAAATCACAATGCATATCTGGTCCCGCCCCCCCCCCCCCCCCCTTTTTTTATGCTACTGTATTCTTATGGAGATTCTAAAAATGTTTCACAGATAGAGAGTTGAGACAATTGTGATCATTTGGTCAAAGAAACTCTGGGCCCTGCTCCCTCCCAGGTGTCAGTTTTCCAGTGATGGAGCAGATATCGGGTTCGGCATTTACAGGCGGACCAAAGAGGGCGCTGGTCAGAGAGTGACTGAGATGCTGCAGGTGCTGCCAAGCGAACGCTACAATGCACATCTGGTCCCTGAAGACAGCTGGCTTACCTGCCCCGAGCCCGGAGTCTGTAAGTAACATCCACAACTCCACTCAGGGAAGTGAACGAATCAATTCCTTCACTTTCATGTTTGACCCCTTTGTTCCATGTTGCTATAAAACCCCAAATCACTCCAACCTCTGTCCGTTACTTTGTCCAGACGTGCTGTGTTTTGATAACAGCTACAGCATCCTTCAGTCTAAGAGGGTGAGCTACAAAGTGGAGGTTCTCCCTCCTCCTGCCGACGGACAGATGCAGAGTCCGCACAGCAGAGGAGACAGGAGGCTGCAGTGATCGAGTCCTCGCATGGAAAAAACACACATCCCCGATCAGTGCTCCTGCCTCAGGGCAACCGGGACAAATAATGAGCAGTGGACTATTAACCTCTCCGTTTCCCATGCTCTGTCTATGTATTAGTTTGTAATCAGTGATTAGAGGTAACTTGACTTAAAAACTCCAGGAAAATCGAAATAAGTTTCACCAAGGATCACATCCAGCACACACACACACACACCCCGATGTACGTATGTGCTTGTTTTCCATCGGTTTCCCTCACCGCTTTTCTTCTGATGAAGTTGGAATGCTAGCCTGTTAGCAACGGCCCGTCTTGTCACGCTCTGATTGCGAGTCAATGTAGCTTGACTAGCGTTTAGTCCGTCCTGAAGCATTAATGCTGCTCAGAGGATATATTATAACCTCTTTTCTTTTAAGTGCAACAGTGGCTCAAGTGTCGTGACAAGACAAGTCACCACCTGCTCCCAGCAAGAAACCACGTTTGGCCGCAGAGAATTTCCAGCAATGCAATAGAAAGACATAAATGTTCTTTAGATGTAATTATGAAGAATGTAGCAAACGGGAGTTGAATTTACTATTACTAAAAGGAAATGTAAATACACAAAGATTCTGGAGCTGGTTGACAAAACTGTTCATGAAATTAGAAAGGATGTTCTAATAAGTCTGTGAAAAACCTCCAGTTAATCCAAAATGCGGCAGCAGAAAAACCCTGCTCCTCACATACAAGGCCCTGAACAATCAGGACCCATCTTATCTTATAGAGCTCATAGTTCCATATCATCCCAATAGATCACTTGCTCTGTAAACTCAGGACTACTTGTGGTCTAAAGAGTCTGAAGGAGTAGAATGGGCACCAGGCTCCTCTCCTCTGGAACCAGCTCCCGGTTTGTCTCAGGGAGGCAGACAGACTCTCCAAATTTAAGCTTAGACTTAAAAATGTCCTTTTTGATAAACCCTATAGTTAGAGCTGCTCAGGCGAGTCCTGAACTCCGTCTCTTATGCAGCCATATTATCCTTATTATTATTAACAACGTCATTACATCTATGTGTCAGTATTATTATTGCCATCATAAGAACCTCTGTCAGAGCTTAAAACAACGGTAACACAACTGTTCCTTGTCACTCTCTCTCATCTCCCCCATTTCTCTCCTCTGAACCTAGCTGGTCCAGGCAGATGGCCGCACACAACTGAGTCCGGTTCTGCGTGAAATTGTTCCAAGGGAGTTTTTTTTTCTCCACAGTCGCCAATTTTGGGAGCTGTTGGGTATCTCTGTAATAATTACTATGTACTCTCAAGTGCCTTGAGATAATGTATGTCGTGATTCGGCGCTATACAAATAAAATTGAATTGAATTACCCTTGCCAATCCATCTTGATCAGGCTGCACGGTGGCGTAGTGGTTCGCGCCTTTGCCTCACAGCAACAAGGTTCTGGGCTCGAATCCCGGCTCAAACCAACCAGGGCCTTTTTGTGGAGTTTGCATGTTCTCCCTGTGTATGTGTGGGTTCTCTCCAGCTTCGTCCCGCAGTCCAAAGACACGTAGAATGGGGCTAGGTAAATTGAAGACTCTAAATTGGCCGTGAATGTGGACAAGCAAAAAATCTAAAGAAATTATTAAAAAAGCAAATAACATTAATTATAGTCCTGATCTGTAAACATGACCGACACGTTTCAATTTTTGATCACCTCCAAATGCAGTTGTGGAAGACGTACTCTGATCCCTCACTAAAAAACAGTAACCAATATCCGGATGTAAAAATACTCAATTACTTTTTTTTTTCAGACCTGGATTAAAAAGCACCGCTCATTTAAAAGTACAATCCGCAGTATGTACTCAATGTGTAAAAATTAAAGTACATTTTTCTAACTCTGACTATCAGATCCTTTATCCTGAGCACTTTGCTGTTGTAGAGTAGCTGCTGCTTTTAACTACCTTATATAAAGTTAATTTATCTAATCTGTAACAGGCGGGTTATATACTAAAGCTGTAAAAAAAAAAAAAAGTAGGCTACAGGAGTGCTTCTTTTTCCTCTCTTCATTTTCTTTGTGGGGTTAGAAGTCAAAAAAAATGAATCGTAAATATATAATATACAAGTACAAATTTGTACTAAAGTAAGTCTTACTCAGTATTTGAGTTAACTGTTACGTTCAACCAATGCTACCAGATTTTCCAAATTCAAATCCCTTTCATTGGTTTGACCAGTAGGTGGTGCTGTAAGCAAGGACAGGAAAATGCGGTATTAAATAAGTGCCGGACACTATTAGGACCTAATAATAAATAAAGATGGTAAATACACATCAGACACCGCTTCATGGACAAAAATGAGAGGATTTTTTTTTTACACGTACGTGCCTACCTGACAGAGCTATTAATCTCATTATCAATCTCTTTAATTGGCAATTTGCATTCGAATACATTCGTATCATTCTGTTGCACAGACGAATCAGGTCCCAGCTTGAGAGAGTCTGTCTCTTGTCCCTCAATGCTGAGAGTGTCTTCATCCACCATCCCCGGAGCGGGCTCGGTGCCAGAGGGATGCGGGCATGGTGCGGGATGAGGATGGAGAGGAGGGGGGGGGGGGGTCTTTACATAACAGCAGCTGACTCCGGATACAATTGGATGAGAAACTGCTGGGCCAAGCAGCAGCATCAGCAGCAGCAACAGCAGCAGCCCTCCGCTGCGGACTGCCGCATTGCCCAGAGCCTGTCAGGGGAGGGATGGAGGGGACAATACACGGGGGTAACTGCTCATATAAGTTTGGGCTGCGTCACCAAAAATAATGGATAAGAATACAAATGGATTGTTGTGCGTTTGAGGAAGAGGGATGGTTAAATGTGTGATTTTTCTGTGTGTGTGTGTGTGTGTGTGTGTGTGTGTTTGTTTATTAGCTGACCTGTCCCTGCCCGGTAGGCGGTGATAACGTGTGTGTGTGTGTGTGTGTGTGTGAGTGTGATGGAGGGGGGCGGAGCCGCTCGGACATGAGTAAATGACGTCAGCTTTTCAGGTCGCCGAGCACTGAAACAAACATGGCGACAGAATGGAGCGGGCAGCAGGGTTACGTCCTCACTGTCGTCGTCTGCCTGTGGAGCGCGGTCGGCGGCCGGATGGAGGCGGCGGCGGCGGCCGGGCCCGGCGGCGGGGGCGGGGGCGGGGGCCAGGTGCTCGGCATGCGGCTGGAGAGGAGCGACAAGCCCTCCAGCACCAACGACGACGGTGTCATCCAGGTGACCGAGGAGAGCTCCGTGCAGCTCCGGTTCTACGGGGTGCAGCTTCACTCGGGTGCCTGGTCGCAGATCCGCTTCACGGAGCTCACGGACGGCGGCGGCGGCGGCGCGGACGAAGAGGATGAGGAGGAGGAGGAGGCGGCGGCGGCGCGGAGCGGCAGCGGCGCGATGCGCTCGGCCGACAGGACCTGTGCGGATTTCACGAAGGACATCAGCGTCGGCACCTTCATGAACGTCAGCAGTCGAGGCACGTCGGGGCTGCTCGCCGTGCGCGTCAAGCCGCTGCGCAAGAGCGAGCCGCGGAAGGAGTATGCCCTGTGCACGCCGAGCGCGGACGGGAGCAGCTGGGTCCTGCTGGGCCACGGCGACGGGAAGCTGCTGGTGCTGGAGGAGAAGAGGTCCCTGCTGCCCGTGTGGCTGCAGGGCATCCTCATCGCCTGCCTGCTGGTGCTCTCCGGGATGTTCAGCGGGTTGAACCTGGGGCTGATGGCGCTGGACCCCATGGAGCTGCGCATCGTGCAGAGCTGCGGCACCGACAGGGAGAAGAGGTACGCGCGGAAAATCGAGCCCATCCGCAGCAAGGGCAACTATCTCCTCTGTTCACTTCTTCTGGGCAACGTCTTGGTGAACACCAGCCTCACCATCCTGCTCGACGACCTCACCGGATCGGGCCTGGGCGCAGTGGTCGCCTCCACCGTGGGCATCGTCATCTTTGGGGAGATCGTGCCCCAGGCGCTGTGCTCCCGCCACGGGCTGGCCGTGGGCGCCAACACCATCACGGTGACCAAGCTCTTCATGTTCCTCACCTTCCCGGTGTCCTTCCCCGTCAGCAAGCTGCTGGACGTCCTGCTGGGCCAGGAGATTGGCACCGTGTACAACAGGGAGAAGCTGGTGGAGATGCTGAAGGTGACCGAGCCCTACAACGACCTGGTCAAGGAGGAGATGAACATGATCCAGGGCGCCCTGGAGCTCCGGACCAAGACGGTGGAGGACGTGATGACGCCCCTGGGGAACTGCTTCATGATCCAGGCGGACGCCGTGCTGGACTTCAACACCATGTCGGAGATCATGGAGAGCGGATACACTCGCATACCCGTGTATGACGACGAAAGGTCCAACATCGTGGACATCCTGTACGTGAAGGACCTGGCGTTTGTGGACCCGGACGACTGCACCACCCTGAAGACCATCACCAAGTTCTACAACCACCCCGTGCACTTTGTGTTCCATGACACCAAGCTGGATGCCATGCTGGAGGAGTTCAAGAAAGGTGTGTCAGCAACATGTGTGTGTGTGTGTGTGTCTATTTGGGTACTTTCATCATTATCATCATCATCTCCATCATAATCATTTCTAATCATATAGCAGGCCCCTTTCTCTGAAGACCCTGCAGTGAAATGAGCTGAAAGCAGCCAGCATCACGGCATCCAGACACAAACACACACTCCTCCCCGCAGGCTCTGTCTGTGTCTGTCAGCACTATCGATGAGTGGAACATCCCCACCTACGTGTAAGCACTCACAGCAGGCAGCAGGAAAATAAAATACACAACCCCTCTAAAAGCACATTTTACTTGTGCTCATGATGATGAGCATTTTTTTCTCAGATTTGCTCATTTTAACTTCAACGCAACTGATACAGAGGTGTCCAGGGGCAAAAAGAAAAAAACGGTTTGATATCAAGTCATGTATTTTTCTCCTGTCTCATAGAAGGCAGGTCACGTTGTTGCATGTATCAAAAGATCTGAACAATATGCAATATAGATAATAATAATAATTTAGTGATTTTATTTTTTTTTGGTCTACATTCAAGAATATTTTGCTGAACATGTTCAGTTCTGGCCATCGCCCAATGTCAGCTGGGACGTCTCTTAAGCTGTCAGCGAGTGGTGTCTGCAATCTGCACACAAAACGTTTTACGGTGTGGTCCGCACCATTTTTTTGTTTTCAATTTACAGAGACGGGGTTGAGCTGAAAAAAAATTGATTCTTTTTCGGCGCCCACACAGAGCTGACAGCAGACCGTGAGGAAATATGCGCTGAATTTGACAAAAAGTGTGTTGGATTAAAATTGCTTACTGCCCCTTTAATATGAATGAGCTGTAGATTGGATCTCTTATTTTATTGGTTGCAAAAGTTAATATATTCCTATGCTATATAATGTAATTTTTTGACTTCATAGTGATGTCATTTTGATCTAATTCCTAATAATCATTTATTCTTTTTTGATCTATATATGAGCTTTAAATAGTTTCTACAGTCCTATAGGATGCAGAGATACCTCAACAGATTTATTAACATTGCACGAGGTCACTTTCTGGCTTGATGTGTTTTGACCTTTGACCGATCAGCTCCAAAAGTGAATCATCTGAATAATGCAGGGTAATTTCTTAATCTGAGAGTAAAGACAAGACTGATTATGTGTGATTGTGTATGGGTTTATTTTTAATAATTCATTAGCCACATCAATGTTTCATATAATCCAGTTTTTATTCCCCCTCAACACTCAGCAGTGGATTTGTAAATCAGCTGCCGCCTCCTGTTTGATGGGATGAAAATCTGCACGTTCAGGCCACAGGATTAGAGCCGGGAAATCTCAGTGCTGATATCTACACCTCGAATACAAAGCGGTTATCATTACACTGTTGAGGCTGCCATGTAATGAAACATATTTTGATGATATTAAAGGTGTAAGATTGTATGCCTGCCGTTGGACAAAGACAAATCTGAAAGACAAATTCCAAATCTGCCGGATGAGAGGTTATAAAAGAAACAAAAAAATATTTTATTATGAATGTCTTTGCCAGTTACTTGGATATGGATGTTACTATGGATTATTTGCAAATAACTATTTATTTTGAGCATTGGTTGATTCTTTTCTCAGTAAGTCACTAATGATGAAAAATGCCCATCATACCTTCCCAGAACCAAAGTTGATGTCTTTAAATGTCTTGTTTTGTCCTCACCGACTGTCCAGAGCCCAGATGTATCCCATTTACTCTCAAACAAGAATAAGGAAATGTGCAAAGATAAGAAGCTAGAACCAGAGAAATTACTCCGTTAATCAATTATCGAACTACCGCAGTCGCTGGTTAATTGTCTGCTGATCAACTAACCCTTTGAATCCTCTATAAAAGGCCAGAACATTATGAAAACCCCTCATACGTTTCTCTATCCTGAGGTGACAAATGTGTTGTTAAAGATGTTCACTTTACTGTCATCAGACTCACATCTTAGATGCTGAATTTTTGCTCAAAAATGTATCCAAACAGCTGCTGATTGGCTTGTTGATCAGCTCATTGGGTGTCAGTCCCTCAGTGGTGAATGGTAGAAGTGACTCTCAACTCGAAGGTTGGAGCCGGCATTCAACACCCTTGAAAAATGTCACTGATCTGAAGCTGCTGCAGGGGTTTCGCTGACCGCGATCTCTCCGACCCTCAAGTGAAACGTAGTCCGGAGGCACAAGTCACTGCACTGTGTTATGCGTCATCCTCCAGGCCAGCGACAGCATGTGAACTGGCTCTGTTCACAAACAAACACAGAACCAGGCCTGTTGGCATTGTCACATCCAGCCACAGCCCAGTGTGGAGGCCAACGGCCAGTAACATGAGTCATGTCTCAGACAGCGTCATCATCGTCATCGTCATCATCATCGTCATCCATCATCAGCCATCGTCATCTAAAAAGCAGGAGAAGTGTCATAATCCAACAGTAGCTGAAAACAAAAAGGTTCCAGGTCATGTTGGTTAAATAAAACATTTGGATGAACTATTATGTTCACCTGCAAAGCGCTGCCACTGTGGCTCAGGAGATAGAGAGGGTCCATCCCCTGGTCCG
The DNA here is from genome assembly GCF_022379125.1 of Scophthalmus maximus. Taxonomy (NCBI): domain Eukaryota; kingdom Metazoa; phylum Chordata; class Actinopteri; order Pleuronectiformes; family Scophthalmidae; genus Scophthalmus; species Scophthalmus maximus. The sequence continues at coordinate 3,556,515 of NC_061516.1, forward strand.
ATTCCCGGCTCCTCCAGTCCACGTGTCCCAGGGCAAGACACTTCACTCTGAATTGCCCCTGATGGCTGTGCCAGTAGTGTACAGTATGAATGATGTGTCATAGAAAAAACGCTGTGTATAGCAGCACCGGATAGGCAGTGCCATATAAATACAGCCCATTTACCATAAAAGTGATATACATTTTAAAGAATAAATGTTTTCACATATTTTCAATAAGTAAGTAGCAGTATTACTTTGAAACAAATTAGAACAGGTATTAAATTCATTCAGTGAGGTATTAGATATAGGTATTAAATGTAGATAAAACCCTGGCTAGTGTCATCTATTTACCTCCACCAAGGACGTTGTGTTTGTCCCCGTCTGTTTGTTGGAAGGGGATTCAACGGGGACATGTTCGGTGACTTTGGGCCACACGCAAGCACGTGGCACATACATGTAGACAGGTAGCAGCATCATGGAGCTCAGTAACGGTGACAGGTTTCCTGACCCAGCAGCTTTGCTCCTGTTGAACCGCGTCTTCACTCGGCTCTGGTTTGGCAGCGTTCAGTGCACGTGTCATGATAGTCCACATGTAGCTACATCCACACTAGTATAAGCAAGTCAACCGTCTTGCGTGTGTTTTCTTTGATGAAGACGGCAGGGGGTGGATTCATCTGTTGCCCCCCAGTCTCCCCCTCCAGTGTCTCCTCTTCATCTGGTTTTGGCAGTTCCAAGCTCCAAGGGTCTTAGTCCAGTCTGGGCTATATTAAGGCACCAGACTGTCCCGATGCCAGCAGTCAGGATAAATCCACTAATGGATCGAACTGCAGCACGACTGGGCAGATTTCTCCAGATTAGAAAAAGAAACAAAGAAACAGACAAGAAAGCATGTTTTCATGTAGGAGGGGGGATGTGTTTGAAGGCCAGCCGCGGAAGGAGGCAGCAGCTGCAGTGAAAGTCACAAACTCGCCGCGCCTCCCTCGTGCTTGATGCTGCCCTATTTTCCTGGCAGTGGATTTCAGCCCAGTTTGTGTGAACATAGAGAACTGTATAGAATCACTAGATGTTGCACTTTTCATGACTGGTTATAACATTGAGCTGAACTCTCTCTCTCTCTCTCCTCACCAGGTAAATCCCACCTGGCCATCGTCCAGAAAGTGAACAACGAGGGGGAGGGAGATCCCTTCTACGAGGTGCTGGGATTGGTCACCTTGGAGGACGTCATTGAGGAGATCATCAAGTCAGAGATCCTGGATGAATCTGACCAGTACAGTGAGTCGGCCATGACACTGGTGCAAATGTCTCAACACATGAACATGCACTCGGAAGATTTCATTCATTAACACGGACTTGGTAATAAAGTCAGCGCTTTACTTACCAGTGCAGTCATTATTGGCAATAACCAAGAACATCAAGAACTGGCGTTACAATCCCTAAGGATCCACTACTTTACTTACCAGAGTCTAGTTGTTTTTGCGATGACCACCAGATGTATCAACTATCAGGATACATCAGGAATTAAGATTCAACCCTGGTCTGGGTTAGTGGTGAGCGGGCAGGGAAGGATGTCTAGCTCTGAAAAGATTCATTGGCTAGGACTTGGTGTTTAAATCCCTGAAGAATCAGCAATCCGCCTGCCTTATAGTTGTTGTGCCTGGACATTGGTGAAAGTACCATTTGTCTAAGCAATATAATTGATCAGTTAAGGCTATCAAAATAATAAAATATTAATATAAAAAATGTTAATATTAAATAATAACTTTGATTAATCTCAAAGTTCCTCGGGGCGCCACCCTTCAAAGGAAGGGAAATGATAGCCAATCAATTGATTTAGTCTCATTTACAATATGCTAACGATCAATTGATTTCTGATTGATGAATAAATTAATAATTACCACCAGAATCACCACCTTGGTAGTTAGCAGAGGTTGAAGGATTTGGAGTTCTACCAGTCAGAGGTTGGCAATACTCACACTTATGCAACATTAAATAGACCAGACTGCATATGTAATAACATTTATTTAAAAGACAAGTTGAAACAACAATATCTAATCTAACTGTGTGTGTGTGTGTGTGTGTGTGTGTGTGTGTGTGTGTGTGTGTGTGTGTGTGTGTGTGTGTGTGTGTGTGTGTGTGTGTGTGTGTGTGTGTGTGTGTGTGTGTGTGTCATACATAGTCATTGTTTTTGGCCCCGCCAGCTGTAGCCAACATTACGACACATCATCAGTTTGTTTACATTTTGGCAAATTGGCCCAATTAAAAGTGAGATTGATTTGTTGTCAGCGTTTCTGGTTTGCAGTGCACCAGTGCTTGAACAGACCACGGACTGTAAATGAAGATGGTCGCCGCGTCCCCACTTCCTCCCATTATACAAAAATAGAGCCAAAATGTCCCAAATATAGGCACTGCCATCTTGCACTTTTGATGCCAATTGAGCCAGAGTCAGCGCAGTAATGGTCGTGGTGTGAATCAAGGTTCCTGCAGTGTTAACCCTAGGACGGAGTTGTAGCAGCGGCGGCAGCAAAAAAAAAAAATTGTGAGCCGGTACGCTTATCGATGCTGCTTATCGATCCGGTACTTTAACAGTACTCTTATCGGTTCTTGTTTCCTTTTTAGTAGAAATGTTTTTTACAAAATGTGAAAGAATGGAATGGACAAATGTTTTCTTTCTCTCACTGTACTCGGTACATTGTTGAACAATGAACTGCACTATTTAGAACAAATAATTAACATAATGTACACGATGTGTGTTTTGAGTGATGGGACTAACATAAAGGCTGTCAGAGGAAAAAAGTATCACAACTCAGTACATACAGACAGACTGTTACCTAAACCTGGACTCTACTGATGTAAAAGGTCGTAGGTCTTTCACTACGAACCTGGTCACAGCGAGGTGGAACTCATTCACTCTCTGCTCAGTCATGCTGCCACCAGCTGCAGATGTGAAAGGCTTTAAACTTCGATGTACTTCCACTAAATGTTTTGACAGGTCGCTCGTGTTAGCGCCTTTACTTGCAAAATATCCGTTACACTTGTGTCAACAAGTGTTTTTCTCCATTGATTTTGGTGGAGGACAAATATGTACTTTAACTCTCTGCATCGTCACACAGAGCAGTTCATTGTTTGTCTTTGCTGCGCAGTTGAAGATGGCCACGCCCCCTGCACAGACTCAGACCTCTCCTCAGGATTGGGAATAGTGACAATTCGTCATAGACAAATGCATTCGATTCTTCAATACCGTGAGCAGCACCGATAACGTCGGCGCCTGTTGATACTAGGGTCTTTCAATATTTAGCACCATTGCCCGTTTAATAGCGGGTTTCTGTTCCCACCCCTAGATAAGACCCAGCCCAAACTCCTCATCCGCCGCTACTGGATGCATATAGGGGAAACGCTGTCCTGCTAATACACACACACGACCAATCGTGAGTCACTAAGCTAGGGGTGGGCGATCTGGCTAAAAGATCGTACGACGATGATGATAGAATCACAATCCAAAATCGGAATCATTCATTCTGAATGGGAATAGTGAAGATTCTTCATAGACGTCAGCGTTAATTTCTTCGTTAGCAGCACAGAATATGATAATATATATTTACAAAATGAATATCTGTTGGTTGTAATGATTGCACGCAGGTTTTCTGTAACAAGATCGTTGCACAAACTTGGCCCGCGATCGGTACAATTCCTCAGATCAAATGCCAAATTAAGATTGTTACTCTCAGCATCAAATAACTTGAAAAATGAACACTTTTACATTACATTGTTGTGATGAGAACCATCAAAAACTAAAGCTGCAAGCAACGCTGGTCGTGCCCTCGCACATATGCAAAAGTTGGTGTGTGACCCAGATATCACTTCCCATGCCCACTATGTGTCGCTAGAGAATACGCAGTAATACCACATCATGGTTATGTACATCATGCATAGAGTACACCATGTAAATTTCATGTAAATCAGAGGATGTTTGTCATAGGTCATGTGTTGAGGTTGGGACAGTGATCATGCATGAGAAATTTGGTGAAGATATGGACAACGTGGCATGGAGTTAAGGGCATTCTGATGTCTCGTGGTTGCGAATGTCAGTGTGCAGCCATGAAGCATCAGACTGCCGTGACTCCACTCCACAAAGAGGACGTCACACGAACACTGACAGATTCCAAAATATCACATCATGTAAGTGTCATTGTTCTTTTTTAGCTAGTTCGAGGTGAATAAGTTAAACCTGCAGGGCAGAGGAACGCCCCCTATTATGGAGTAACAGCAAACTCTGCTGCGAGGCCACGCCCATGGCCTTCCAAGGAATACAAATCTTTTCATAGCTTTTCATCAACAAGGTATTTTGATGCGCGGACCGAATATGGAGTTGCTGTGATTGATCCTCTAGGACAGGCCTGGCCAGCCCGCGGCTCCCGAGCCGCATGCGTCTCTTTGCCTGGTTTCATGCGGCTCTTACGTTCATATCGAATTTTGTGTTTGTGTTTTTTTTTGTGTATGCGTGTTCACTTGAGTTCAATATTTCCATCTCACGCAAATGGTGTGGACGCAACCGAAAACTGCCCGCTCAGCTTGGAGGGAGGGAAAACCTTATTGTTGAGGAAAAAAATGCACAGCAAAACGAAAATATGAAGATGAACACAGGACGTTTTTAACAGAGTGGGAGAGTTTATATTGTTTGTTGAACGTGATGGCAAGCCATTCTGCCTTATATGCCAGGCGTCATTAGTGCATTTGAAGGCTTCAAATCTTCAGGGCCACTTTCCAAAAGGGACTGAACTTCGCAAAGCACAAGTTAATCGCTTTGAAAAGTCAGGCAGAAAAGCAGAAACAGTTGTTCCAAAAATGTACGAAGCACTCAGAGGCCGTAACGCTTGCATAGTATCGACTGGCTTGGAACATTGCACAAGCTAAAAAGCCATACAATGAAGGGGAGTTCGTTGAAAAAAATGCCTCAGTGACGTTGTTGAAATTTTGTCTCCTGAAAACGACAAACTAAAACGAATGGGAATGGTATCAGACGTCCAACTGTCCCGCCACACTGTTGAACACAGAATATCGGACATTAACACGGCCATTGAGTCGCAGTTGCACTCTGATCTTCAAGTATGCCAGTATTTTAGTGTCGCATTGGATGATTCTTGTGACATACAAGAAAAGCCTCACTTGGCAATATTTGTATTCTATATTTTGTAATATATACCAGCTAACATCACAACGTACATGCAGATAACACAAAACAACTTCTCTTTAAAGTACAACAGCATTTATTAACTTTAGCAATATCAATGTACAATCAATACTACTTTTTATCGACAAATGTCTGTTATAAGCTAAGCTACCAATCTGATGATGACTGAGGTCCAGCACCTGGTCTGTGACGCAGGGGCGCAGCGGCTCAGCCGGTGAGCCGGCGCGTCTCTGGTCTTTGAACAGGCGACAGCGTGCTGAGTTCAGACACGATGACAGAGCAACACACGATAGTCCGCCGTGGTCGAACACAAATCACAGTCAAGCAACACTGATAATAACGCGGTTGTTATAGCAGCAATAAACGGGACACGGCGGTCCGGTACAAACTTCACAACAATACACAGTAAGTTAAACTTACTGAAACACACATAAATAGCCTACATTCTGCCCAGAGCTGAAGCCTCTTACTGTACTCCTTTGCGGGGGAACGAGCGTGCGTGGTCCGTCCTCGGATGCGGCGATTTGCGAGGCGGGAGCCGCGGCGCTTCTCGCGACTGCCGGCGGTGCGCGGCCCTCCGGGTTCGGAGGCGGTCGACCCGGTTGAAAGACGGTGGGTTCGGGTCTTTCCTTCTGCAAGGGTCAAATCGACAGAGTAACAAGGCGGATTCCGGTTCGTCCAGCGAAGTGGGGAATCCTGGGGCCTTGTTCGGCTGCGTGCGCGGTCACTTCTTTGGGTTTTCAAGAGCAATCGTGGCGTTGGACGAAGTCTAACGTAGGAGTGGTTGCCTCCTTTGCAGGAAAGAGGAACCCACCTGATCAAAGCGGGGTTTCTTTCCCGGAGAGCGATGAGCGGTGGGCAATCGCGCTGTTTTATAGAGTCTGTGACGTCACGCGACCCCTCGCGGCGCCGTTGCAGGTCAACGAGGGACGCGAGTTGGGCTGTGTCCAAACCACGCCCCCAGGTGGGAGATGCGGGGTCGCTGCAGGTCGCCGCCAGGGGGGTCCAGGGGTCTTGGCCTCGCTTTCTTCAGAAGACCATGCGGTCGGGCTTCTGAGATAACATGTAGGCCTGAGGTTGTCATATACCCATGGTGCTCGTGCACAACGGTCCTATCACGAGCTGCGTTGCTCACCGGATTGATAAATAGCCGAATCAACAGGCCAAATATACAATAACCTTTTAACTCAGCTGGTTAGTTTATCTTAGCATTAAGACTGGAACAGAGAGGGTGTCAGCTAGCCTGGCTCTGTACATGTGGAACAAAATCCTCCCACCAACACCTCGAAAGCTCCTTGAACGTTATAGCATGTTTGTTTGCTCCGTAACCGAAACCGAAGTGTAAAAGTGAAACGTTGGGATTTGGGATTGGGGTTATATGCCAGACTGTATCTGGGCTCGAAGCAGGTGTTTCCTGGAGTATCGCTGTCACCTTGGTGGTTACCAAAGAGTCAGCGAGGATAAAAACCTCTCTTGTTTCTTTGCCGCTCTCTGTCTTTCTCTCTGTAGCTGATAACAGAAACCGGAAAAGGGTGGATCCCAACAAGAACAAACGCGACTTCTCCGCCTTCAAGCACGACGCCGACAGTAAAGTGAAGATCTCGCCGCAGCTCATGTTGGCAGCTCATCGCTTCCTGGCCACAGGTGAGCTCCGAGGGGGGCGGCAGCTTATCTCACAGTGGGCCGGCGCGGATTTGCTTCTCCGCACCTGCGGCCTCTGGTGGACTATCACCGCTCCCTGTGGGACTGCTATATGTGTGTTGACCCTGATGTGAAATAATCACTTGATCTTAAATACTTAAGGAATTGTTATTATTTGTTTTTTTTTAAATTTGGGTCAATTGAGAAACAAACAGTTAAAAGAACAAACAATAACAGAAAACAATAGATCATCATTTTATTGCACAAACAATGCAGCCCCCAAACTCCCCTGAAACATCTAAATGAATGGGAAAATACTTCAATGGATCACCTAGATTGTATTTTTATTTTAGGTAAAATATAATGATTTCAGTGCAGCTTTACTTAAAATAATCACTAATAATATGCAAATTTTCTTTCTAGTTTAGTTGAAACACAACAGAGCATTTTTCAAATTTCTAGATAGAACGTAAATAAATCAATGAAATGAGTTATTAATTGAAATAAATTATAATGACAAATATAGAGTAAATGGCGACAAATGATAATTATAATACCTAAATAAATATATAAAATTTCCTTTTGTTTCCAAAATATCTTGGTCAGTTAATTTATTTTATTTTGTTTTGAGTCTTATGCTATATGCTTAAACGTTTCAAATTTGCAAAGAAATGTGTTTCAAGTCAAAGTTGAGTCAAAAGTCTTCTTCAGCTTTGTTTTCTGTCTTGAGTCTGACTGATGGGCTCCAGGTTCATGCTTCTGATTATTACAGTATGCCAAACATGTCAATTTCATATGGAGTTATGAGAAAAAGTCAGCCCTTCAACACATGGTTACTAATAACCTAAATTTTGAGCACTAATTTCTTTATATAATGTTCCTGTTTTTGCTTTTCCTTTTTTTACTGACTGATCAGTTTCTGAAAAGAATATTTTTCAGTCAACGTCTAAAAGACAGAAAGGGTTTATTGATCATTTTGTACCATGGATCAACAGACACTCAAATCAGAGACAGACACGGGGAAAGCTGAATAACATGCATGCAGATAAGTTGTGTTTAGAGTCAGGCTTGTTCAGCCTGTTTTTCTGCTTTTTAACTTTATAAAATACCAAACTGATAGTTTTCGTTGACGCTTCTTCTGCCGCCCCCTTCTCCCAGAGGTGAGCTTGTTCAGCCCATTCCAGATCACAGAAAAGGTCTTACTGAGGATCCTCAGACACCCGGATGTCATCCAGGAGCTCAAGTTTAACGAAAATGACAAACGCTCGCCGCAGCACTTCCTCTACCAGAGGGGTAAACCGGTCGACTACTTCATTCTCATTCTGCAGGTAAACGCACATTCACATACCTTTACACAGACACGCTGTGGAGATGTTGAAGCCATGCACTCTGGAAAGTGAATGTGGATGATGCTCGGATGCCGCGTTTGGTTTAAACTCTTTCCAGTTTTATGCAAATCAACAGTTTATATGACCCCTGAATCTGATGAGATGTTTTTTTCACATGCTTCCCTATGAAAAGCAAAATTTTAAAGTCAAACGCAGCTTTAAGCCACACCTCTTATCTATTTTCACTGACGCTGTGAATGTTTTAAGTGATTAATTAATTCCGGACAGGAACAACACAATGATGTGTGTTATGAGTTTAAATAGATTGTGTTTCATAACTTTTACTTAGATTGAAGATCTGATCACATTTTTAGACAAATGAATTGTGATCATCCCAAGGAGTTCCCATAATTACCTCCGCCAGATTACGTTTTCCCCCTGTCCCTTTGTTTGTTGGTTGGTTGGTTGGTTGTTTGTTTGTAAGCAGGATCATGTTAAAACTACTGAATTCCACGAAACTTGGTGGAAGGATGGAACATGGACCATTCAATTTTTGCACGGATCCAGACAAGGATATTTTTTTTACCACTTTCAATTAACTAGGGATGATTGATGGATCTTGAAGGAATAAAAAACAGGCATATTTGGTGCAGCTCGATTGAATTAAAGTTGGCTGTTGAACTTTGGAGGAGGTATATGCTCTACGGAGTGCCATTGTCATTTTTCCTGCCGCGGTGTGTTTCCTTTATTCAAAATATGGAAACACATTTTGATGCTTTCACATCAAAGCAGTGCAGTGTTGGTCCCGTCTGAACCCTGGCTGCTGCAGGGTCATAATGAAGTCAGATTGGATAACACAGGTTGACCTGTTTCCACTGGTGACAAACACGTTTATCCAAGGTCGCCGACTGCGTCAGTCTGGAGGGGGTATTAGTGCACATGCAGGCGCCAAACACGTCAACCTTTTAAGACATGACTGACCTAAGTTAATTATGAGTTTGTGTGAAAACATGTTGATGCCTGTATTCTTTTTGTTAGTTGAAAGTTTCCTTCAGAGAAATGAAAAAATGGCAGAATGAGCAAAATATTGGCTATGAATTTCTAATTGTTCATATTGATTATATGTGTGACACTGGTCGATATCAATGCTATGCAGATTATGGGTTGGTCAGTTTAAAAACTAACACTAATTATATTTTACAGTTACTATTTATTATTTATTGGTTGTCAGGTTTTTTAATCAAAAGATGACAACTATTGATTATTTTGATTACTTATTATTTATAAATTAATATTGGGATTACTTTCATTCAAAAAGATAATTTCCCAAGGCCCAAGGTGTCATCTTCAAATATCTTGTTATGACCAAAAACTCAAAAATAGTTTGGTTTACACTGATATAAAACAGAGAAAATCTGAAAATACTTGAATTTGAGAGGCTGGAACCAGCAAATATTTGTTTTTTTTACTTGTTTTATGAATGAATTCACTTTTGATCAAAATTGATGTCAAATGAGTTCCTGTCGATTGACAAACTAGGTTATTGACCGATCATTTAGGCTCTAAAAATGATCCAAAACATGTATATTAAAGTTTTAATCACGGTATAAAAAAACCAATGGGTTTTGTATTTATAAATGTTTTAAAGATACAACAACATATATTTTGAAATACAATTTTAGTTGTATAGATTATTTAGTAATTTAGAAAATGAAATAATGATTGAAATTGTTCTAGATTTTGAGGTACTGTTGGCACTAAATATCACCATTCTCTCACGCAACATTCTCTGCGTATTTACATTTAATACTTATTGATAATTGTACTCAACTACATTTCAGATGGAAAAATAATTTATTTATTTATTATTAACTTGTATTAAGATATGTCAAATTGTAATGTATGTAACCACCCAACAGTATATAAAGCAGCAACAATTAGCTCTACCACAATCAAGTATAAACAAAAAAAAATGATGTATAAATATTGATATGTTAATGCAGAAATACTGTAAGGTATCATTATATTTCCAAGAGTGTTTTCCAACATCGATGTATTAATATTTATTTGGGAAATATAGGCACAAGCTTGTGAAATAATCATATTGACGTTCATTGCAATGAGTGATGACTGTTGTGCCGACAGAAGCTTTCACATGTCTAAATCTTGTGAATCATTTTGGTCGTATTTTTGGTCGTATATTCAAATTTATAGTTTTTTAATAATCATTAAAACGTTTTTCAGTTCAGTTAGTTATCACCCAATATTGTTCATCACTAATCATGATAGCAAACAGTGGTCAGTAATTATTAGTCAGTGATAATAGTGTTCATATTAGGGGTCGACCGATATGGCTTTTTCTGGGCCGATACCGACAACCGATATTCATTCATCTACCGCTTTATCCATTTAAGGGTCACGGGGGGCTGGAGCCAATCCCAGCTAACATTGGGCGAGAGGCGGGGTTCACCCTGGACAGGTCGCCAGCCTATCACAGGGCCACATACAGAGACGGACAACCATTCACTCTCACATTCACACCTACGGTCAATCTTCAATGAACCCAACCCCATTCTGCATGTCTTTGGACTGTGGGAGGAAGCCGGAGAACCCGGAGAGAACCCACGCATACACGGGGAGAACATGCAAACTCCACACAGAAAGGCCGGGATGAACCGGGATTCGAACATGAATCAGAACCTTCTTGCCCCAGAACCTTCTTGCTGTGAGGCGAAAGCGCTAACCACTACACCACCGTGCAGCCAGCCAACTGATATTTGAAACCGAAATTTGTCTGCAGTAAAAAAAAACTGTCAAAAGGTGTCAAAAATTTAGAATAACACAAATTCTTACCAGAAACTTTGTTGAAATGCCTTGAAGCATATGTTTAATTCCCAAAAACTTTCAACATAACCTTAATAAAAAATGTGCAGGGAGCTATCAGTAGCATTATTTAGAGTTGAACAGACAAACATGGATAGGACATTGCTAAATGTGAGAGAGAGTAGTGACTCTGGCTGCATCAGAGCCAAAGTAGAACATTTTAAAATGAAATTATCTTATCGGCAAATCGGCTTAAAATTGACCGATAATCATCAAAACAGTGAATACCATGAATATGGATTTTTGGTGGCAGATGCAGATATATTAGGGATTATAAAATGTCCACTATCGTTATATGTATAATTAAGAAAATTGGATGATGTCATTATCAAACCCATATCACAAAGAAATGTAATTTCGGCTTAATATTCAACAGTTTAACCATTAACTTTATATAAATATCAAAAGATAGAGAAAAAACAGATGCAACAATATATGTATCACTTGAAAACAATATAGAAACTAAACATAGTTTCTTTACCTAAAATGTAAATATGAATTTACATCTTTTCTGCATAAACACTGATCCCGATAAATTGGTGAAAGGTTCATACTGGCAGATATTCAGGCTCTTATTTTCAATGTTGCACAGTAGTAGTAAATAAAAGCACATTTTGGCTCATAATGTGTAGGGGCAGAAGACTCAGACTGGGGCCATTTTTTATTCATGCTTGATACATGCATTAAGTACATTTAGCTGATATTACTTGTGTAGTTTTCTCAGTTTACATGTGGAGTTTTACAGGGTGGTATTCCCTCTTTAATTTTAGTAAAGAATCTGAATATAAGGGGGGGGGGGGGTATTCTGCATAGTAAATAGACGATATTATGAATCAAATATCTGGCTCAGTGTAGCTGTTGATAAACACCCATTATGATATAAAATGACTGTTCAGACCTGTAAGCAGTTTTCATTGCCTCAGGGGCTCCTCGCTCTGCACGACCTTCACTAATAGATCCTCTTACATAAGACAGAGACAAATCGAAGGGAGAAAAGGGGATTTAAAGGTTAAGGAGGATGGAAAAGCAGATGAGAAGACACGGTGAGCGTCGAGTGGTGACAATCGGCACCACACAGCCCAGCATATGGAGTATGAACTTTTTTAGATTTATCAACCAGGTGCACGAGTCAAGCAACATGGCACCATTCAAACACAGAGGCAATGTAAAGTGCAGGCTAACACACGCGTGACAATGACAATGAAAAACAGAATAACACGAGTTTGAAAAGATTATGAAATAAAATAAAATACTAATACTCAAATTAAACAGAGTAATAAGATGCAGAGGTTTTCATCAGACATAATATTAATAAGCAGTACATCCTCATGGAGCAAGTGCATTTAGTTTGTGTTCAAATCCACTTAAATTAGTTGAACGGTGAAAAGATGTCTGCGCCAGGAGCACGGTTCAAAAGAGCTTAGTCTCTTATTTAATCATGGGTGTGTTTTGGCCGCATCACATAATAAACCAATTGTAGTGCCATGTTTAAAAACCGGGTGTGTTTGCACCTGGGCCGATTCACCAGGTATTAAAGGGACAGTTCAGTGATCTTGAAGTTGGGTTGTATGAGTTTCCTATGCATAGTTAATATGTTACCTTGTGGAGATGGTGATCAGCGGTGTCATTTCACGGAGTTAAATGAGAGGGGATACGGAAGTCGCGTAAGTCACGGTCCCACTGTTGCAGAGGGGACCACCGACAAACCTCTTTTTTCGCCACATTTTTAAATGCGTCCCTAAAAAGAAATATATCCGTTGAAAGCGTACTTCGGCCATGTATCACTCCGCAAATCAGCTGTTGGACTCAAAGCTACCGCGTGGAGTTGGCGCAGTGATACATGGCCGGAGTACGCTTGAAAAAAAAGTGCAAACTTAAACGGCTGTCTGGCGAAAACTGAAGGAGTGGAAAAATACGTCCTTCAGCGTACAATTTAACGGATAATTTTTTTTTTAGGTAAGCATTTAAAAATGTGGAGCCTCTGCAACAGTGGGACTGTGACTCACGCTACTTCCATCCCCCTCCAAACTCCGTTAAATGACATCGCTGATCACCGTCTCCATAAGGTAACATGTTACCTATGCATAAGTAACTCATACAACCCCACTTCAAAATCACTGAACTATCCCTTTAAGAGAGAACACTTTCTGCAGAGTATACAGATCCACTTGCACATGAGTAGACCATCTGTGTGTGTAACAAGCAGAGTGTACGCATGTTGTTGTCTATGTAGTTACATCTTGCTATAGTGATAATATGCCTTTAAAATAACAGGGTGCTCAGATGGGCACAAAAACAACGTTGGTACTGGACAGGAAAATGACAACTGCGTCAAAGTTGTTCTTATTAATGCCGTATATCTGACCTATAAAACATTTGTTAAATTTGATGCTATTCATTAAGCCATTCATTTCAGTTCACAGACCTCTTGCCTTCCAGTACGTACATGCATATACTTGCATGATAATACTCTCAACAGTCAGTTTATTAGATACAGTTAGACGAAAGTAGTCTAATTATTAGTCCTTCAATAGCTCTTTAGAGAGGTGTTTCATTCAACTTGCAGTTTGTGCAGTTGTTGTATTGCACAGAGGTTATTTAGTGATATAACTGGGCTGGACAACGTGATAGAAACACTTTTCAGTATGAAATATAATCTTTCAAATAATGCAGTCGAATTTGGTCACAAAAGCAACTTCAGGCGGGCGGGTTTGTTTTGAGGTAAAGAGATACTGGACCCCTGGACTAGTGCATCTGTGGCAGAATGCAATATTTAGAGGTTGTGTGTGTGTGTAAATGTTTCCCTATCAAGGCTGTTGTGTTGAGCTGTATTTGAAAATGTGTGTTAGCACGTATCTCTGTTGTTGACACCTGAGGTGTGGATAAAGTGACCGCAGACACTCAGCAGGCAACCTGAGCACAGCTGCTCCTCTTCCACCATGCAGCTGTGTGTGTGTGTGTGTGTGTGTGTGTGTGTGTGTGTGTGTGTGTGTGTGTGTGTGTGTGTGTGTGTGTGTGTGTGTGTGTGTGTGTGTGTGTGTGTGTGTGTGTGTGTGTGTGTGTGTGTGTGTGTGTGTGTGTGTGTGTGTGTGTGTGTGTGTGTGTGTGTGTGTGAGGTAAAGAGACCCTGGACTAGTGAACCTGTGGCAGAATGTAATATTCATGGGATGTCAAAGTGCCACAGGAGATGACTCCTGGATTGTACACAGCAGAGCTTGTTAACGGACTCACACACACACACACACACACACACACACACACACACACACACACACACACACACACACAATGCAGTTTACACTGTCAGATGATAATGAGCAAAATGTCTTTTGTGTTACTGTGTGTGTGTTTCAGGGGCGAGTGGAGGTGGAAGCTGGAAACGAAAACATGAAGTTTGAAACTGGCCCATTCTCCTATTATGGAGTCATGGCTCTAAGTACACCATCACTGGGTAAGACGGTACACACACACACACACACACACACACACATACAAACAAACACTAACACTAACAAAGTTTTTAAATAAATGTAAAAATGAGTAGTCGGGGCACTTTGACTCTTGCATTATTCTCTTGATGCTCCGCTGCAAATTGGGGAAAGATAGCTGTCGTCTCTTTTCTTTCTTCATCTTTGGGATAAATCTTGGCACGCAGTGCATGAAACAAGATTCAAGATTCAAGTCCTCAGATGGAATCAATGGGCTTTGGAATGAGGCCACAGGAGTATGCAGGTCAGAAAATGTCCAAAGAAAGTATTGGTTCTGGTCTTTTTGTGGAATTTATTGACATTAAAAAAATATAGGATACAAGAGCTTATGACCTGACACTTTCTTGTTATAACATAAAATCAACTCATCTTGTAAAAAACATTTTTTTTTTTTTTACATTATAATACAATAACTACAACCTTTAACTCACTACCTGAAGAGAGGAGAGTTGAAGCTCACAGCAGCCAGCCCAAGTATGATCCATCCATTCTCTATTTATAACTTAGACTTATCCTGTGCAGGGTCACAGCGACTGGAGCCTTTCTCAGCCCACACTGGGAAACCAGACACAGATACAGAGAGAGATTCAGTGGGGGCAGAAACATTATTATTTGTCAAAAGAAATTCACCAAATAGTTTTTGTGTGCAGTACATGTAAAATATTCCAAGCCGAGCTAGATAATCGGTGACGTTTTCTCTGTTGGCCACAGTCGGCCTCTCACAAAGTGCTCTGTCACCTAGTGAGCTGGTACTAAAGTCAGGAGGAGAAGAGCGGAAAAGTCAATAGGCTTAGTCCAAATAGGGAAACACTTACTGTAGACAGGGTCACAATAAAGTTCATCTTCTCTCTCCAGGTGAAAAATCGACCAGAGAGAGGAAATATATTGACTTGCTGTGTGCTATTTCACTAAGATGTTTTTAATTTATAAGCTTGAGGGTGTAATGGAGCTTCTGATGGATTTGGGTCCTGATGTTATTAAGGTTATTATTTGTGCACTAACAGAATATTGATTGTTTCTGCATTTATTCTTGATATATGTTAGCAGGGAGGAACATTTCCATTAATCAGCAAAAAAGCATTTCACAACCCAACTTAAATTGAGGACATTTTACATCGGTACAATTACTAACACATGCATAAATTACAACCATTACATTTTCCTTTCGATGAATTATGCAGATTTTCTCTTTCAGAGAGTGGGATCAGTGTTAGGGTTACATATTAATTAGTGGTGATCTAATAAGTGTTTTTCAACACTGATGCATAGCACCAATATTATTGTTAGTGTAAAAAAATGAGACACAAAATTGCTCAACATTTATTTCAGACTAATGTATTCGGTTTAACGTTTTCTATTAAATTCTGGCTGCTTATGTCCCTGGGGTGTCAGATATGGTCCAGGTTTTGGTTTTGGTTGAACAGGTTTTGGTTTAGGATTCTCTGCAATGATACCAAACTTGGCAACCTTGGCAGCCAACGTGTAATTTCTTACATCTCCCATTTGATGTTTTTTTATCAGCCTTACAGGTGCTGTAGGTGTGATTTTTCTTTTTTTCCTTTTCTTTTTTACTGACGCTAAGCTATGTCAACCACAGCCTCAATGAAGCTCAGTACTTACAGACGTGAGAGTTACATAACACATTCTCCTCTGACTTTTTAAAAAGAAGACAACTTAGCAACCTTCACAAACTGTTGAACTATTCCTTTAAAGAGAAAGTAAGCGATATGAATTCAACACACTTTTTGTGAAATTCTGCGGATATTTCCTCACCTTGCTGTCAGTTGTGTGTGCGCCAAAAAAAGAAATTGTGCTTGTGATGCAATGACTCAGGAGTTTTAGCCTCGTGGTTAGAGCGTCGGTCTCCCATACCCGAGACTGCGGGTTTCGAGCCCCACCCAGTGCAGTAAAATCATCAATAACATAGAGAGAGACTCCAAAACCACAGAATTGCCACACCAGCAGCACACTATCAGGTGTCGACGAGCGATGTAAAAAAACTGCACACACAGTGTTGTGTGGTGCGGTCCGCACCATTTTTTTCTTTTCAATTTACAGAGCCAGGGCTGAGCCGAAAACCCAATTTTTTTTCTTCCTGCGCCCACACCAAAGTGACAGCTAACGGACAGCGAGGAGATACTCGCTGATTTCTACAAAATCGCTCGCTGCCCCTTTAAGTGTCTCTAACCCAGTGTGCCATTCAATATTTATTTTATCTATTTATTCGGAGAAATCTCAAAATATGTTTTACTATCTAATTTCCAAGAGATTAAAATCTGGGTTTAGTTTTTTTGTTTAATTTTTTGAGGGAAATAATTCACTTCTTCCTTTTCTCCTCAGAGCAGGAACCACTGTAATAAGATGGCCTTTTTCTGTGTTTCTGTGTAGAGCCAATGGCTGTATCTTGTGTCCAATTTCAGTATGACACTTCCTTTTCCTCCAAAAACGAATCCACATTGTCTCTCCGACACCTCAGCTCATGTTTATCTTCACTTTGATGTGTTAAGCTTTAAAAAAAAAGGTGAATTCAAGCTGTCATCAGATCTATAAGGACAAACATGTACACACAGGCCCCAGATGTATGCAGTTACATAATGGGCTGCTTTCCATGTCCCTTATTATGCTTACATAATAGACAACCTGGTGCAGGATGCAGGTCTGTTACCCTAAGGGTGGAGGTGGAGGGTGTGTGTGTTGTACATAGGAGAGGGTTGCCAGTGTTGGATGATGTTGGCGTACCTGAGAAGGTCACAGTGCCGCTGGGTGGCGTCAGTGCTGTGGCAGCATCATGTTGTCTGATGGGAAGTCTGGTCTGAAGTTACCCTGACTCACTATGGAATTTGTAACACTGGTGACTCCTGGTGGTTCAGCATCGTAACTGCTGATCAATTCTTCTCAGTCTTCTTCTTTTTCCTCCTCATTTAATGTGGAAAATGGACAAAACTGTAGACTGTCTACGGTGTAGAATGAACACCACATATTACATACCAGGAGATATAGAACATATACACAGAGAATAAGATGGATAAAGAAAACAAATTAAATTGAATTAAGTAGAGTAAAAACAAAGTACAATTGTTTTTTTTATTAGTACGTAGAGATCTCTGGCACATTTCAAGGACTTGTAAAGTTGGATTTTATTATAGAAGCATATGAAAATCGGGGATTGTAAATGTATCCTCATAAGTAAAGAATTCGGGTAAAATGAGCAAAACATTGACACACACACACACACACACACATACACACACACACAGGAGCTGTAAATAAAATCTTTTTTTAGCATTACTGTTAGTTTGTTAGATTTGTTAGTTTTGTTAACATGCAATATACATACAATATACATACAATATCATATACTCATCTCCTCATCTACACATCAGTCCAGAGAAGAGTGACCTTTTGGGTGGTACTCTCTGTAGGACTCACAAGGACTTAGTTCAGTTGGTGCATTCTTTGTACTGTGGATGAAATATAGAACAATGGTCAAGTTCATTCTCTCATTCTCACTTTCATTCATAAACTTGACAGCTTGGCATATCTATAAAATCTATTTTCATACTTATAAAAGTTTATTAATACAAACATATTGATAACGATAATTACAATTTGACTGTTTTAATGGCGATAATACCACGTGACTGTTTTACTCCTGATAATAAAAATAAATTACTCTTTCAGTTGATAGTAATAAGTTACTACTTTAATCTGATGGAGGCTGTAAGTGGTAGTGTTTTCACTGAACTTTCTTTCTTTTCTTCTTTATGTATTCAATATCGCGTGTGACATTTCTGTGATGCCTGGTGCAAATCATTGTAATCTAATTACATAATTCACCCCCCTTTTACATGTGTCGGACTGTGTAAAAAAACATGGGCCAAAATCTGAAGGAAGGAACATTAATCTTTATAGCCAGAATGTGGGTTCTAGTGAGGGCATATAATTCTGCTGCTTGTCACTGTTAGACAGTGAATTGCTTCCATAACTTCCCAATCACTCACTACAGCACAACCAGGTGTTTGTTATCTTTAAATCCATCAATTTACAAAATCATATCAGAATTTTGAATCAGTCTGCTTTAATTAAAGAAATGTGAGGGTTTGACAATATGATGGCCTCAGCTAGATCTCCTTGCTGCATCATGTTCAAGATGTGCAGCCGTGCATAAACAACATCAACAACACAAACAACACATTCAAGACCAAGTGCAATGGCTGAAATTCAACAATTATGGTAGCAACAGCGGCTACATCTCCGAGACAGCTCACCATGCCAAGACCACATATGCAAAACATCTATTTTGCTCATTCAAATTTACGGCTTAATTTTCATAATTATTTTGTAAGGGTATTGTCTAGGATTCTTTTTCAGGCTTGATAATAATATTTACAGTAATAAAACATACTTTTCTAAATGAAATCACATCAAGTATCCACAATACTTAATATAATATTATGTTACTTTCTTTGTTCAGAACTATTGGGATCTCCATTTTGAATATAGAACCCATATTACTCTTAATGTTTCATTATTATTATTATTATTATTATTATTATTATTATTATTATCTATTTTACAAAGTTTAAAGCATTTTACTTTACATTTTGCTTTGCAGTCTTTCAAGTTGATGTCTTAACACATCAGTGGATTATAAGGCATGACCACTGTCATCCTCTCTGTCTATCTGCAATGCCTACCGGCATTCTGGGCAAAAACTGTGACTTTTTTCCAGTCGTTTGCATTGCATTTTAATCGTTCTCAGCTTGCCATTCTTATCTATGTGTGCGTTTCTTTACGGTTTACCATTAATTTCTTCTGTGGACTGATTTGTCATACTTACACATTCACTGCATGCACATTTATGACAAACAACACACATCGCAAACAACATAAACTTCTCCATAATAAATAGTGCTGCTGCATCAATAGGTCTCCACTTTTAACACTTTTAACACTAACGAGCTTCCATAACAAATTCTGTGGTGCCTCTCAACATAACTTGGAAACCTAGGTTTTACTCCTGTGGGTGGGGTACAGTCGCAGCTGGCACATCTGAAGTTAAAATAACACAGACTGGGCATCCGTTTAGGATCTTAACGAAAAGCACTGGTAAATGCTAAATACTGGTATTACTACTACTAATGATAATTATAATAATAACAACAATAATAATGACGGGTTTGGGTCCTGCAGCTCTGGGGTCAGAGATACAGTAGGAGAGATAGAAAACACAAACAGGGATAGTGACATGTACTGTAAACATATCGGGGGGGATTTGTATAACAGTTGCTTTAATCTGCACCAGACTAATACTTATATTAGGGAAAACTGACTAAATGAATGCAATGATGTTATTATTAATAATAATAGTAATAATAATAATAATGACGGGTTTGGATCCTGCAGCTCTGGGGTGAGAGAGCTACTAGGAGAGAGAGAAAACAGTTAGTGACATGTAATGTAAATGCATGTGGGCAGAGAGAGAGAGAGACAGAAAAGAGGGACAAGGAGAGAGAGAGAGAGAGAGAGATTTTGATTTTTAAAAAACAATGTTTATTAAGATTTACCAGAGAACATCCCGGTCCTCTACAAATGAAATGAAAAAAAAAACACACAACAACAAGAACACAAAACAAAAAAATAACTGAAAAAACAGAATAAATCAGGTCATAAAAACAGAGTGAGAGATGAGCTCTCCCTCCTTCACTGAACACACAGCCGGGGTGAAACACCACTGGTTTAAAAACTCCTGTGTGTCGTTCATCAGAGAGTGGAATCTGAAATCCACTCTCACTCTGGCTCTCACCAGAGACACGTACATGTTTGTCAGCCCGTGTCTGGACACATTTCCTGTCTTGTCTTCCCTGTTTTTATAAATCGACAGTTTGGCCTGATCAACCACAAAATTCAGTAACTGCCACTTTTTAGCATCTTGTTTGCTGTAGCCAGCACCAAAAATAACAACAGTCTCCGTGAACACATCCCCGCAGTCGAAAAACACCGTTTTTAAAATGTTAAAAAGAGGTTTCAGTCTGTGACAGTCCAGATAACAGTGAATGATGGTGGCAATGATGGTGCTCAACCCGGTCAAAAGCCTTTTCCTGATCCAATGAAACTAGCCCAGTATCTAAACCCAATGAACCAGAGACGGTCAAAAGATCCAGGACTAAAGACTCATTGACAACAATGGACCAGCCGGGCACACAGTAAGTCTGGGTCCTGTGGATGACCCGGTCCATCACCTGTTTCAGCCGGGAGGACAGGACCTTGGACAACAGTTTGTAGTCCGAACACAGCAGAGAGACCAGCCTCCAGTTCTTTATGTCCATTAGGTCACCTTTCTTAGGGAGGAGAGTTAACACTGCCCTCCTGCAGCTCTGCGGAACCGAGCAGTCCCCAAAACTTTCGGTGAACACATCCACAATGTCTGTTTTCATTTCCTCCCAGAAAGGCTTGTAGAACTCTGGGGGGAGACCATCGATGCCAGGGGCTTTTCCCCCTTGCATGCTCTGTAGGGCTCTGAAAACCTCCTCTTCAGTCAGGGGCCCCTCCAACTCCTGGTTATCACCCCAGAAACTGTGGGCAGGCCCCTGCAGAACACATCGAAAGCCTCGTCATCTGCCGTGTATCCCGTATTGAACAGGTCGGAGTAGAACTCCACGGCTCTCCCCCTTATCTGTGACGCCGTGGTTAGCTGCTGTCCTCCTGCCGAACGCAGAGCGTGGATCATTCTGCTCTGTCCATTCTTCTACTCCAGGCTGAAGAAAAACTTTGTTGGGGAGTCCATCAGTGCAGCGCTCTGGAACCGGGACCGAATCAGAGCCCCCTGTGCTTGCAAACCCAGTAGGTTTGCCAAGACGGCTTTTCCCTTCCTGAGGTCGTCAACAAACCCCCGATTCCCAGCGGACTCAGCAGAACTCTGCAGGTCCACTATGGTCTTTTCTAGATTTTGCATAGACTTGGTAATGTCCCGAGAAACATTGAGAGTGTACTGTTGACAAAGCTGCTTGATGTCAGTTTTACCCCGGTCCCACCACAGCCTCAGTGAACTAAACTCTCCCCGTCTGTCCCTAAAACCTTTCCAATAGAAAATGAAAACATCCCTAAAGTGTGCATCCAAAAGCATAGCAGTGTTAAAATGCCAATATGCAGATCTGCTTTTTATGTTAGCAATATATACATCGCAAGACACACATGAATGATCAGAGAAACCAACCGGGAGGGGGAGAGAGATGCTCATGATATAAGTTCCCCCAGCAGTCTAGTCCTATAGCAGCATAATAAAGAAATGGTTTATTAAACACCTGAGCAGCTCTAACAATAAGCTTTATCAAAGAGGAAGGTTTTAAGTTTAACTTTAAATGTAGCGAGGGTGTCTGCCTCCCTGACACAAACTGGGAGCTGGTTCCAGAGGAGAGGAGCCTGGTGGCTGAAGGCTCTGCCTCCCATTCTACTTTTACAGACTCTGGGAACCATAACTAGTCCTGCGTTTACAGAGCAAAGTGATCTTTTGGGATAATATGAAACTATGAGCTCTGTAAGATATGATGGAGATTGATTATTAAGGGCTTTGTAGGTTAGGAGCAGGATTTTGAATTCTATTCTGAATTTTACAGGAAGCCAATGCAGAGATTCTAACACTGGAGAAATATGATCTCTTTTTCTAGTTCCTATCAGAACTCTTGCTGCGGCATTTTGGATTAACTGGAGACTTTTCACAGACTTATTGGGGCATCCTAAAAGTAATGAATTACAGCAGTCTAGTCTATAGGTGACAAATGCATGGACTAGTTTTTCAGCATCCTTTTGAGATAAGATGTTTCCAATGTTCTTAATATTGCGCAGGTGAAAGAAGGCTGTCCTAGAAACTTGTTTTATGTGTGAGTCAAAGGACATGTCCTGGTCAAAGGTACCTCCAAGGTTTCTCAAAGTAGAGCTGGAGGCCAAGATTATACCATCCAAGGTAACTATATGATCAGATAATGTTTCTCTGAGGTGTTTAGGGCCGAGTAAAATTACCTCAGTTTTTTCTGAATTTGGAAGTAAGAAATTATAAGTCATCCAAGCCTTTATGTATTTAAGACAGTCCTGAAGATTGTCTACCTGATTAGTTTCATCTGGCTTTATAGATCAATACAGTTGGGTATCATCAGCATAGCAATGGAACTTGATGTGGTGTTTTCTTATAATATTGCCTAAAGGAAGCATATAAAAAGTGAAAAGTATCAGTCCCAATACAGAACCTTATGGTACTCCATAATGAATGGAAGATTTGTTGGTAACGTTAACAAACTGAAATCTATCAGATAAGTAGGACTTAAACCATTCTAGTGCTGTACCTTTAATCCCAATGTGTTCTAGTCTCTGTAAAAGAATTTTGTGATCGATCGTATCAAATGCAGCACCAAGATCTAATAGGAGGAGAATAGAAACATATCCACTGTCTGAGGCCATGAGAAGGTCGTTGGTAACCTTCAGTAGTGCTGTTTCTGTACTATGATGTTTTCTAAACCCCGACTGAAAGTCTTCAAGCAGACTTTTCCTGTGTAAATAGTCACATAACTGGTTAGCAACTGTTTTTTCAAGGATTTTAGAGATAAAGGGGAGGTTTGATATGGGTCTATAGTTAGCTAAGATATCTCGGTCTAGAGTCGTTTTTTTGAGCAGAGGTTTAACTACTGCCACCTTAAAGGCCTTTGGTACATAGCCTGTCAATATAGACAAATTTATCTGATCTAATATGGAATTATTAATTAAAGGGTAATACATCCTTAAATAGCCTTGATGGAATAGGATCTAAAAGACAGGTTGATGGCTTGGATGAAGTGACAAGTGAAGTCAGCTCAGCCAGATCTATAGGGGAGAAGCATTCTAAATATAAATTAGGCGATACTATTGGTTCAGAGGCTACTGTACTGGACAATGTGTCTGTGCTATTAGTGGGAAGAAGCTGGTCATTTTTTTCTCTGATGGTAATAATCTTATTGGTAAAGAAGCTCATGAAATCATTGCTACTTAGAGTTGGAGGAATAGACTGTTCAGTAGAGCTTTTACTCTCTGTCAGCCTGTCTACAGTACTGAAGACGAACCTGGGGTTGTTTTTATTTTCCTCTATTAATGAAGAAGGCTTTCTTATATGTAATTAAACTATTTTTCCAGTCTAGGTGAGAATCACGTAGACTATTGGAACGCCACTTCCTTTCTAACCTACGTGACGTCTGTTTTAAGGCACGTGTTTGTGCATTAAACCATGGAGCTATCCTCCTCTGTTTGACTGTCTTCTTTTTCAGAGGGGCGACAGTGTCGAGTGTGGAACGTTGTGAGGCTGCTGCACTATCAACAACATCATCAATTTGTGTGGGAGTAAAGTTGTTCCTGCCAATTTTTTTAGAGCGCCATTTTCAGAGCGAACTCCCTCCCTCCAAGCTTAGCGGGCAGTTTTTATGTTGCGTCCACGCCATTTGCGTGAGATGAAAATATTGAACTCAAGTGATCACGCATACACATACACAAAAAAAAAACACAAACACAAAATTCGATATGAACGTAAGAGCCGCATGAAACCAGGCAAAGAGACGCATGCGGCTCGGGAGCCGTGGGTTGGCCTGGGCTAGGTAACCGAGTCAGGTTTCTACACATTAGAGCTGCACCATCCAAAGTTGGATCAATGCCGTCTTTCCGCATCAGACCAGGAATTCTCCAAAAGTTGCGCCAGTTATCTTTGAAGCCCACATTGTTATCTGGACACCACCTCGACAACCAGCGGTTTAGTGATGATGTACGGCTATACGTGTCATCACTGTTCAAGTTGGGCAGGGGTCCAGAGAAATCTACAGAGTCGGACACCGAATCAATATTCATCTTCATGACCTCCGATTGGCGTAATCGGGTTTCGCTACTGCCGACGTGAATAATAATTTGACCATATCTACGTTTATCCTTAGCCAGCAGTTTTAGGTGGGATTCAACGTCGCCTGCTCTGGCCCCAGGGAGACAGACTGTGGTCGCTGCTTTCGCTAACTTCACGTTCCTCGAAACAGTGTCACCAATGATCAGAGTTGTTTCCTCAGCGGGTGTGTCGAGAGGGGAGAATTTATTAGAGACGTGAAGTGGTTGGTGGTGAACCGTGGGCTTCAGTTTAGGACTATGCCTCTTATTGCGGACAGTCACCCAGCCACCCTGTCCTCCCGGCTGCTCGGGAGCTGCTGGGGGAGCTGAAGAAGCTTCACTGGAGCGGCTCGCACCGACCGCCGGGGACTGGCTAACAGACTTACTCTCCCTGGTGCAGAGCCGCGCTTCTAACAGAATGAGCCGCGCCTCCATCCTCGCAAACAAACTACACTTACTCCAAGTATCACTGTCGCAAAAGGAGGCAGAGTAGTAACTAAACATGGAGCAAACAGAGCAAGAGACAGCGGGAGAGGAAGAAGCCATTGTTAAAAGAGGGACAGAGTTGTGAGTGTTGAGACTAAACAAGGCCGAGTGGAGCGGATAGTCGTCTCAATAGTTAGAGGAAACCGCAGTGTTAAAGAGAGACGAGGAGGAGCGGTGGATAGACACAGTTCACAGAAGCGACAAGAACCGGAAGTGACGCATATACGTTACCGCGTAAACACTGTATTTACCACTATGGGTCTTGCACAAATGTCGCGACTGTGACACGCCAGAGAGAGCTTTCAGTTACCCACCAACTGCCTTGGGTTGCCCTAGATTAGATGACCTTGCATAGTGCGTGAGAACGCTCATCAGACAGTTTTCTCAAGAGGGGACAGAAATTAATAAAATACATAACAATAAATCAGAAAAAACACGAGAAATAAAAAAACACAATGGCAAAGTAAAAAATACAATGACGAATAAGCAAACACAATGGCAAATTGAAAAAAAACACAAAGGCAGATTAAAAAAACACAACCACATTATCTTCTAACTTTTTTTTGTTCTATCCATAATCCCGCCCAGGCCTGATTCCTTTGTTTTTTCCTTGTCTTGGGCCAAAAGCGCGCGGTGCATTTCCTTATGTTTCAAAGGGCGTCCATCCAATCAACGACAATCCTTGTCGATAGCAGGGATAGTTTTCCGTTAGGAGTTAATGTTGCTGTGTTTTCTACTTTGTCATTGTTGTTGTTTTTTATTTGTCATAGTGTTATCTTATTTGCTGTTAAGTTTTCTTATTTGCCGTTGGGATTTTTACTTCAGGGCCACTGTACATTTCCATTGATCTTTAGCTTTGACCAAGTAACTCGATGAGTTCAGTGTTGTAAAAATCGAGACTAACATTTTAAAATCAATTCTAAAATACACAGGCAGCCAATGAATGCAAGTCAAAATTGCAGATATGATTGGTCTATCGTGATTTGACTTAAGTCCAGTGACTGCATTGTACGAGTGCTATCAGCCAGGGTTAGGGTTAACCTTTCTCTGGACTGTTATTCAACATGATGCAGGCGCAGAGTTGCTTAAAATTTCAATGAGCTTCATTGTGCAACACACCATGCAATGAATCACAACCCCCCTTTTTTAAAAACAGAACAACATTTCTCCCTGTTTTGCAGAAGAAGACAACCGGAGGAATCCGCCGCCGTGTGTTTTGAGAAAATTGGGGGGAAAAGTCCATGCAGTGGATATGATTTACACCTGCTATAAAAAAAAAACAACAGCTACTAAAACAGCTCATCTCTGTCTCTGTGCCCCTCCCCTCCTCCTCTCTCTCTCAGCTGTCACCCCTCCTCTCTCCCCATCAGTGGCGTCCCCCCCTCCACGACGCCTCTCTCTAAAGAGGTTCTCTCTCTTCTCTCGTTTCCCAGGTAAACATTTGCATGGGTTTCCTCTTTTAATCCGATCTCACCATTTCCCCTTTTCCATTATCGTCAGAGTCCCGATTCAGCAAGTACAGTCTCTTATTGAACACATGGCAAGAAGTAAAGGAATTTAACTTTTTCAAATTAATTTTGTTTGATTTTGTCATGGTGATTTTGAGCAAGCGCTGGCCCTTTCTAGTTTCCTTTAACCCCGGTCAGAATTTTTAAAAAAGGACTGTGAAATATTTGTAAATTGTTTCGGCTTACTATAAATATATGCTAATATGAACATGTTTCTACCAAAGCCTTTTTAATTTCACAGAAGAGGCCACATTTCTCAAGTGTTAAATGTTGTCTCAATCAGCAGTACAACAACCTAAGCAATACAATAACTAAATACAAGAAAGTATAAAACTGCAAAAAAAAAAATCTCATAAAATGTTACTTTGTTCAGTCAAAGCAAAAGTAAGATTTGGTCATTGAATGTGTTTTTTGGTTGATAAATTAACTAAAATATTAACAGTTTGACACTTGACATTTAGCAGACTTTACAGTTTTCACTAAAAAACAGTCTGAGATGCAATGAAAAGCTCTGAAGAGCTGGTAAATGTCCAATCTAAATAGTTTAGTGACTTTTTGTTAGTCAGCAAACTGATAAGTCGAGTAGTTGTTTCCACTTTTCAGCAGGTTAGTCTGTAATGAACATGATAACACAAGCTTGGGTCAGTCGGACAAGCTCCCTCTTCACAGGTGTGGATGGAGGGCCGGTTGAAGGGCCTGCAGGTAGGTGGTCACAGAGTCTCCTTCAGTCAGCGGGGTATTACCAGAGTTATAAGAGAGGGACAAACCAGTCAAAGAATCCCAAATGGAAAAGTCCATGATGCCGAATACGGTGTGTGGAAACCCGCAGAGAAAAAGTACCTTTTAAAAACTTATTTTGGGGCAAAGTTGCCAAAACCTTTTATGCTGTTTTCACCAGATTTGACTGGTGATTATAGTTATTATTCAACGGCTTACCGTGGAAAGTTCAGTTATGAGCTTGAAATAAGATCGGGGGCATTGCTAAAATGGGAGGCGAGTTGTGAAACTTTCCAATGTATTATATTACTACTGCCTCGCATTATCACGCCATGAAGGGAGTCATACAATCTTGCTGGACGGGGTTCTTGATTCAACGCCCTATTAATTCCCTACCCTGTCCCCACTGCCTCCCTTTAACCACTGATCTACGGTCAGATATTGTTCATGACTCCTGAGGAGTATCAACAAGAGGAGAAGGATAATCTGACAGATGACCTTTTGGTTAAAGGAGTAATTTGACCTTTTGAAGAATATGCTTGCTATCCTATCTCTCTGTGGGTTAACATAAGAAGAACAAAACCCCTCTTATGACTGTTTGAAGTAATATGAAACTGCAGTTAGCTTAGCTTTGTCTGGAATGCACCTTCCTACTCTATAGATCACTAATAAACTGTCTATCCTGCCCCTACTTCACCCTCCATGACACTACTAAAACCAGCCAATGAGAGAAGCTCCTCCTCTGAGCTCAGACAGTCCTGTTTTAGCCACAAAATGCTCAAACGATGCACTTTGCCTCATCGCATGGCATGTTTGTCACATTCTTTTCATAACAGACGCTCCTTACGCAATCATTGACATTAATGTATTTTGTGTGTGTGTTCATCATTTTTCACTGTTGTTTTCTGCCTTTTTAATGATCGCGTGTGTGTGTGTGTGTGTGTGTGTGTGTGTGTGTGTGTGTGTGTGTGTGTGTGTGTGTGTGTGTGTGTGTGTGTGTGTGTGTGTGTGTGTGTGTGTGTGTGTGTGTGTGTGTGTGTGTGTGTGTGTGTGTGTGTGTGTGAGAGAGAGAGATAGTGAGAGTGAGAGAGTGATCTCCATTTCACAATTGCCCTGAGAGCTCACTGTACATCTATTAAGAAAACATATGCAAATTGACTGAAACTGCTGAAATACTCACAACATAACCAAAAAACTTGCACTAATGACAAAGGTGTTTCCAGGGGACAAAAAACTGATGAACCTGTCTGGGACATGCCAGATTTACATTTGGATCCTCCTGCTCCCCCTTTAGATGATCATTGCACTTTATTCCCTTTCCTTAGACTGCGAGTGCCATCAATGAAGAGTGCCCCATCATGAATTCTTAACCGACCAGTCAGAATGCATTAGCATAGGTCTATGTGCCTCCCTGTGAGAATAAAGCAAACGAACATTGGTCAGTTCTGATCTATAATTGATATTTGCAAAAACTTTAATAAAATGTGACTTTTTTTTTGTCTATAAGCAGGTGTTAAATAATTATTTTAGACATTTAGCTTCATTCACTCCAATTCATTGAGAGGCACCTCGAGACTGCCCTCTCGGTGAATTGCAGCCAACTTCGGTTCAATGACATTAATGATGGGCTCTGTCTTTGTTAAATGTTTGACTTTATTCGAATTTGTGAGTTACTGAAGTCCTTTTTATGTCTCCTGGAAACACCTACATTGTCGTCCGTGTTTCTGCATTTGGTTTTGTCGTGAGTATTTTCAGCTCATGTTGCTAATTTGATGATGTCAGTTTTCCTGAATTTGCTTGCGTTTTTTTCTATTTGTAACTGGGTTTATTTAAAAGTTGCAGCTGCAGTTGAGCTCCTGGGGCCACCGCGCCATTTCCTTTTCATAAATCTTCGCCCTATTGCTCACTCTGCTTCTCTGTCAATCCCAGAGTTCCGTTCTCCGTCACACGGGGGCAACCTCAACCGCTCTGCGTCACTGAGCTGCACCGAGCGCACTCCAGAAAGTGGCTCTGTCGGCGGGAGCAACAATCAAATCCCAGGCACCCCCTTCCAGTACATACCAGACTTCTGCGTGCGTGCTCTCACTGACGTGCAGTTTGTCAAGGTACGTCTCTTTTTGACTGGTGCCAGGTCAGTCTCATGAAGTAGCCGTCAGATATAGAACATAAGAACAGTGGTTTATTTTGCATTGATGACCATCTCTTTTTATATTATCCTGTTTATAACTTGCTGTTCTTTGCAAAACAACATACTTATTATGAATGATCTTTATTTTTCCTTTGGGAGGGGCCTCTGCACGTCTATTCTTACTTTTGTAATCATTTTATTTCTGCCGTTCCTTTAAATGCAGACAAGTTCCATTCATCCAACTCACTATTAATTGTGCCATTTATTTAAGTGAGATTTACTTTATTGAGTCAGTTAAAAAAAATGTTTGTGGCGGGTTGTGATGATTTGGTCTACTTTTCCTAACATTTGGGTGGTTTCCACCAATGAAAGACTATAAATTCTTTCCAATAACTCGGTCCCTCTCAATGACTGTACCTGTATATAAAGATGGACGACACATCTGCACCTCTTCCCACTTCCGAAATAGGAAGCCAAAATATCTCAGATACAGTTGCTGCCATCTTGCAGAGTCTGCGCGGTAGTGATCATGATGTGGAGCAAACTTATTGAGATCCTGTTGCTTCATCCGCTCGACCGACTGCAAGTCAGTCTCAGCTGTCAATCATGACATTTTAGCCCATTTTTATAGCATTTAATAACTTATTAGCACCAAACATGAACATTTAACATGATGAGATCAGTGCGATGAGAACTACCTAAAATGACAGAAACCATTATGTAGACATTTTTACCTGATGTGTACTTTTAATTTGGTCCTTGTCACATCTTCTATCATGGATTGGGCGAGGTTTAGGACTTATACTGCAGACAGCCACCAGGGGGCAATCCAGATATTTTGACCTCACTTTTGGGAGCAGTCATGTCGTTCATCTAGTCATTGGTCCCTCAACCTGAGTGGTATGATGTAGACTCACTCTCAACTGTGTTAAACTATGACTGGTAACTTGTCAAAACCAAAAGGGCAGTTCAGTTTATCACAACTCATTTGCACCCGTTTGTTCTATTCAAATTATTATTCTGTCAACTTATGTCATTATGTATATTTAAGTTTCTGTATATAAAAACATAGCATATGCACATTTAATTATAACATATACATGTAAAAAAATTAGGTTCTTAAACTATTAGGGCCTTTAACAACAATAATGCACAGATCTTGATCTTCATATTTAGTGGGCTGATATTTATGAGAACACACAAATTGGTGCAGGTCCAAATAAAAATCTGAATCTAGCATAATCTTTTATATTTTTATAAGGTTTGGACGTTTTTCAGCCATATAATACTATGTTAAGTTTAATCTTAAGTCTCTTGAGGACATAAATGTAGTTAAGAGTAAAGAAAATTTGACATTAACTTTCATGTCCACTGTTAATGATTATGTTTTATGACAAATAAATAAATTAGGTTATCAGACCTCCTCCTTATTCTAATATTTCTACTATACAAACTTGAGAGTCGTGTGGAAGATTGTTCAAACTTGGTTGAGGTAAGCGATCTCCTGAGTGCCATTCTGGAGTTTTAGAGAAGTCACGTAAAAGGCAGATTTTTTAACATTGTTCATATGCAGCTCACAAACTATTCCCACTTTCTGTCTTCACCATTGTCTTATGCTTGTGTATTTCCACTTGCAGATCACTCGTGCTCATTACCAGAACGGTCTTCTGGCGTCCAGGCTAGACAGTACGCCGCACTCGCCAGAGGGCAGTCACACTCGTCTGGACATGTCCATCTCCCTGCCCCCCGTCACGCCACCGGGGACACACACTCCACTGCCTCTGGCCACACCGCCTGCAAAGCGGCCACCCTCTACAGCTCAGCCGACACCGCCGGGCAGCCGCGCCGCTCTGCCCCAGACCACCTCGTCTTCCTCCTCCAGCCGCAGGCCAAGCCAGTCTCTGCCCCAAGCCACTCCCCCCACCAGCAACCACGCCTCCCTCTCCCAAACCTCCCTGTCCTTCGTGAGTATGGCACAGTGCACCCTGAAGCCCCATCCAAATCTGTCTTCCAAGCCCCAGCAGTCGTCGCCCTCTGCCGGACCGGAGAACGGGCCAGGAGAGACCACCGTTTTGCTAAGTGAGCAGCAGAACTGTGTTGGCCCCCGCAGGCCCAGCCACACACAGGCGCACCCTCACCCACTCGTTCACACCATCAGTCACGCACACACTGAGAGCACCATCTAACTGAAATCCCTGTGGGTAAACTAAACTACCTGTGCATTCACATGACACACTGCTACTTGTTCCTGTTTGCTTGTTGTCTCCTGAACTTTTCTGTAAATGTCAGAGGGAAGCTGAGGATCAGCACGTCATGAGTATCTTTTAAACAGAGATCCTCCTTTATTCCCTCATGCATGCTCCCGCCCAACCCCGCTACCCCCCAACACTGAAAAAGATCAAGGCCAGACGAACAGGGAACACTGAGTCAGAAATGACGACAGAGGTGCGTGTGTGTGTGTGTGTGTGTGTGTGTTTGTGTGTGTGTGTGTGTGTTTGTGTGTGTGTGTGTGTTTGCGTGCGTGCGTGCGTGTGTTTTTTGTTTTTTTTAAGGATCAGTTTACCCAAATTGCAATAAGACACATTTTCTAACTTTGGTAAATAATTTGGTGGTCAGCCTACCGTTGCAATGACAACCTACCACAGAGTTCTGAACCTGAGGTGCTGTTTCAAATATTTGTCGTAAATTGATTTCGTCCCATTTCTGATGACTGGAAAATTATGCACGATAGCTACCTTAAAACAAATCTATGAGAATTTTACATTTTAATTTCCATCTACAATTTTCCAAAGTTGGAGAGCAGTATAAACAAAATTCTGTCGCCCTCCATTGCATTTTGAGCCAGGTGCCTCGAACCCTGTGCGCGAGCTGTGGGTCAGACAAAACAAGACATTTGAACCTTGGTCTGTGGGAAATTATAAAATAAATAATTCCATTGTTGCTGCCCAGCAGTATATACATCTTATATTGTCTGCAATATCGGTGCTATTATTAGCAATTTCTTATGCCACATTCATGTCACTTCTAAGTATCGTTCACATCAACTTCCAAGTCAATTATTTCAACTGGGTGAGTGATGTTTTTTTTAGAAAGCTTCTCTAGCAGCAGGTTCTCAAGTTCTCAGATGCTTAGCATGTACAGTGGGTGCTGTTTCTAGTTTAGCTCATTGTACACAATGATCTTGACTTTTGGTGACATGTATGAAGTTAGGCTCAAAATATGAGAGGGCTTTCTCCTTAAAGCTACAGTGTGTAATATTTAGAAGAACCTATTCACAGATATTGAATATATTCCCCATAACTATGTGTTCATGTATGTATAATCACCTGCAACAAAGAACCAATATTTTTTGGTCGACTAAATATAGTTACATTAGGTGGACCTTATTCGCCATGTTGCTACGTCGTGTTAAATACTGTTGCATAAAACGGTCAAGAATACGGGCATTCCTGTTGAATTTTCAGCTCTGCCATAAAGTGTCCCTGTCAGTTGCTCAGTTGGTTGCGGTTTGCAACTTTACCACCAGATGCCGCCAGAAAATTACAAAAATTACACACTGGGGCTTTAACTCAAAAGATTTTAGAGCAACTACCTTATAATTTAGTTAATTTTATTTATTTAATTTTGTTCTATTTCTGCTCACAGAAGACTTCTATGCTCTCAGAGTTTTCTAGCTGAATCAGTTACTGGCCAGACATACATGTAGTTCTTTTCTGGGGAAGTAGCTACCAGTGAGGCCGCTAGGGGGTGCTGCTCCCTTCAGCATTCTTCAACAAAAAATGCCAAACATTTGCTGTCTCCAGCTTCTAAAATTTGCGGGCTATTTCTTTGAGATTTTAGCTGCTGGTTAGACAGAAAGTATTTTTCATTATTTCGGACATTTACTGGACAAAAACAAATAATTGATTATGCAGGCCCTACAGTATGTACATCTTAAATGTATTTGTAATTTGTGTGAACTGACCCTTTAAGTCACCACCAGTTAGGCTAACAGAACACTTACATTCCCACCTGGAGTGTCCAGACCATTGCTGCATCACTCAAACCTGCTTCACAGGTTACTGTTAGAGAATTTTGCCTCTTAAATTTAATTTTACTTTTCCAAAGATAGAAACCTCCACAAAGCACTGAAGTGAATGGTGAAGTTTTTCTTTTTTTGCAGGATTTTTGGCAGGTCTTGTTATACATCACTTTTTTGAATGAGTATGATCGTTGGCGTTAGGACGACTTTTAGGAAGGCAGAGTCGTGACAGCCTGGTGTGAACAAATTCATTTATCTGTGTTTCCTGCCTGTGTCTTTGCTGAGCGGTCTGCACTAAGTCAGTTCAACTACCAGCAAATGGACCAGATTCACTCGACTGAACAGCTTCTGAAAGTTAAACAATCACACCAGTGATGTTGCTTGATTCCGGTCATTTAATGCAAACTGTTGTTACTTTGCATTATTCCTGAGTTTCTGCAAACCATGCTGTACTTAAAAAAATATATTTTTGGATAAATTTCACCAATTCAGATGCTTCCATTTTCGTTCCATTCTATATGGCTTCAAATTCAATTATCAGACTCTTGAAATTTCAGTTTGAGATGTGCAATGTGTATTTAAACTGCATACTACAAAATGTTAATGGCCCAAAAAGAAGTAAAAACAGACTTTATATTAACTGTGATGATTTCATGATCACTGTCATTTGAATACATCTCCGAATCTCATTTAAACCTCAAAATGGAATTATAACTTGAGCTCCAGCTGCTGCAGGACTGGACATATTTTTAGGTTTTACATATCTTTAAATGAAAGCAAACAAATGGACTGTGACTCTTTTTATTATAACAATTAATTTAAACATTATATTGATAATATATTTTTTGATATCAGTTTATTAACTGATAATAATTAAACTCTGTAAAAGCCAATCCTTATTCCAGTGGAAACACTTGAGTCTGAAAATTCTTTCTTACAGCCAACAGGAAAAAATGAAAATCAATGGCTGCCTGATTAGCATTGGAAAAACAAAATTTTAAATTATGCAGGATGCAATGGGAAGTAGCCAGCAATAACAAATAATACGTGTAATTTGTAGTCAAGAGGCCAAAACTTCTAGAATGACTGGTATGATCCTTTAAGTCACTGGTACTCGTGCTGTGAAGGAGGGTGTCTTTCTGGCCCACCTCCCGGCCAAGGCAAGATGTTTTAAATAATTTCATTTCCAAGAGAGAAATTAAATTAAGATATTTATTTTGCACAATATTGTATTGTATATGTATTTGACATTCAGTTTGTTTCATTCAATTTTTTTTTCTTTTTTCTTTTCTTTCTTTTGTTCTTGAAAACACTGCAGACTTAGCTGGCAGACATGCTGCATACATGATGTGACACCACACTCTTTATTATGAACAGTTTCCACTGATCATCGCCACCAAATATTCACTGTGAATGATGCTCAGTCCGAAATCATCATAAGGTCAAGTCATAAACAGCTGACCAAACTGGACCTGATGTTCGCTGCGTTACTGTACATTTCACTACCGTGAAATGACGGACTGTGTTCATGTATGTCACAACTCTTGGCTGGAAATATAATGTATTTCTCAGCCCCCAATTTGGGTTGAAAAAGGTGACTTGAAGACCAAGTAACCCTGTAGTTTAATGCTCACAGTGACAAGTATGTTCACAGCACAGTTGGCTCCTCAATTCAATTCCATCTGCTGTGCAAGTTTAACAAAGGCATTGCTACATATTCTCTGCACAAGACTACTTTATTACAGAGTCTGATAACATACTGCAACAAAGACCCGACCAAGCTCTTTCTCTCAAAGGCCCTGGAATGTTTTGATTGTAAGGCCGTAACCAGGAGTCAAACTCAACTATATTGATTTGTTTTGGATTTGTCCTCGTTTTTGGTTTCAGCTATATTTTCTGATAATTTAGTTATATAAAATGAATTTCTTGACATTTTGGTAATTATACTTATTTGCTTTCTTGTTGAGAGCTAGATGAGAGAATTGATACTGCTCACACATCTGTATGAAGCTGGAGCCAGGAGGCAGTTAGCGGAGCTTAGCATAGACGACTGGAAAGAGCACTATTTAACATGTTGTATCATGTTTGTTGTAAGGTGCTCTATGTAAGTTGATGCTATTGCTACATAGCCAATGTTAGCATTAACACATGTTTATACCAATCATTTAGCTAAACCAACAGCTGTGTCCCAATTCAGGGGTCACATCCTTCGGAGGCTGCATTTAAAGACTGGTTCCGTCACAGTGGCCCGACCGGGCTGTCTTAATTCGAGGGCTCCTTCAAATGTGGCCGACATATGTGGCCATTCTATTCCCAATCAACAGAGGATCTAACCGGATCCTTCTTGGTCCAACCTATCCTAGGATTAATTGCACATTAGTGACAACGCTAAGGAGCTAGCCACGCGGGCGGCTGAGCTGCACTAAGTGCAGCGGCTCAAAGTAGTGAACAATGCAATGGCAAGAATGGCATAAGTCTTCTTTCGGTTTTGGTCTTTGTGGTCTACGAAGGCAACTTCTTTGTAGAGCGAGTCAGCTGAATGATGTGGCCCCTAAACTGGGACACATCTTATGTAAGTTCGGCATCAAACTTTACTTTTACATTCTTTTAAGAGCTGTCTTTTATTTCCAACACTTTTCTGCTGAAGTTAGCATACTTATCAGCTAGTCTGGCCAGCCTGTCTCATCACTTTGTGATAGCCAGTCACGAAGAAGTAGAGCTGCTCATAGGATGAATTATAACCTCTCGTCTTGTAATCAGAACAATGGCTGAAGCTCTTGGCCAGTGATCATCACCACCACCTGCTCAAGGCAAAACAACAACAACAACAACAAACAAACAAACAAAAAAGGTTCAGCCGCAGAGAAAACTTACAAATGGCACCTTTAATAATTTTTTAAAAATCTGATAGATAGAACTATTTTATGGCCCTAAAGCCCCAACTTTTTGATTTCATATTTCTCTTTATATAGCCTCATAGGTGAAAAAAAATTGATATAACCTGTTCATTTAGGAGCATTAAGAGGTGTTGCCATCAGTTAATCGCCTTCTGACTCTAGCTTCATTTTTACTGAAACTCACAAAATGTCCTTGGGGATCAAGCTCTGCACATCGCCACATTGGCAGGGATAGCATCACTGAATGCTGGATGAAAAACCTGAGGTAAAAAAAAAAATAGAGACAATATCCCAAACTTCTGAGACAAAAATAAATGCTGAGAAGATGACAAGTTTAATTCAACTCTCGTATCCAGGAGCCAGCAGGCGGTGGCCTTAGCTTAGCATATCGTAGAGGCAAAAAGCAGGGAAAAATAGCTACCTCAAAAGCTCTCTAATAAAAATATTCTACCTCACTATAACTTAGTAAAACTAAATAATAAGTTGTGGTCCTACAGGTGGTTATGTGCCAGACAGTTCAAAAGCAACTGATTTCTGAGGATTACTTGTACAAAATGTAATTAAACAGATTAATCACGAAAAAAAGTGTTAATTAGTGAGCTTGGGATAGGCTTTTGTAAAGCCACATGGCTGTGGCTCCAGCAATAGATATGAGAGTAGCATCAATAATCTTAACTAACTCTCAGCGAGAAAGCAAGTAAGTGCACATATTTATTAACCCTTGAGCTAACAAGTGTGCCAAGGGTTAAGGATTGATGCTCGAGGACACTTACAGCACAATAGATTAAGATTTCAATGAACAACAAACATTCCACAGCATGTCTTTGTGCTGATTCACACCAGTGGTGTTGACCATGTCTTTGCTGGGAAATAGATGTAGTATGGAAAACCCTTGTGTTGTTTTCTGCAACTGGTATTATGTGTATGTGTCCATCGTGACATTACAAACAGGGGATTCATTCATACACATTGCACTTAAAACATTGTGATGTACATTTGAATGCGTGTTTAAATGATATTGCACCTATTCAACCTGTGCTTGGGTGATGTTTGGTTGTGTTTCAATGGACTTACAACGCAGAGAAGAAGAGGTTACGTGACAATGAGTGAAGCAGCTCATTCCTCTTGTGTGTGTGATGGGCCGAGCTGAGATGTTTAAGCTGCTAGCATGTAATCTACCTATATATTTTCTATGTATGGAGTGACACTGAAATAATTTAAGTGACTGTAAAGATTGATTATTTTGTTAATGCTATACTAAAGGATATTTATTTGGAAAGATACAAATGGTGGGAATAAAGGCATAAGGTAGCACTGATTTAAAAACACTTTAAACTTATTATTATTATGTAGCATAAGTCTGAAAAAGTGAATATTCCAAAGCATTTCTTTTTTCCTTTGTGATTGATGATTTCTGGAGTGAGATGATCAAGGCGGCATTACCCAAATGACAAAAATGAGCTCCTGAACTGCAACCCCAACAGCCTATTGTGTAGCAATATGTTAAAATATAGATTGGGTATATGCACCACTAAAGCCCCACATCAACTGTAATGGGCACAAAGGTTTATCTTCCTAATATAAGATTTTTTTTTCTCAAAGTCCCACTGTCAAAGTCTAGTATATAACTCAATTGTTTGACTTTTATCCCCAACAATCTGCGTTGTTGTTTATAAAATTGCCAGCAACCGAAGCTGGGGCCAGGCAGTACCACACAGTGCACAGGAGTGGGAGGCACTGGGGGAGACAATGGAGGCCCAGCAGCTCATTTTTACCCCGGGGCCCCCTTACAGGTATATCCGGCCATGGAGAAGATTGTCACTGTGAAAAACTAGATTTTATTCGGCAGAAACTCTCAATTCTCAAGGTTGAGAGGGAAAACCTGCTTGTTGCAAATACACAGTTGACATAGCCTTACCGTATATTTATAGAAAAATCTAGACCTGCCTGCTGGTTCATATAGGTCTCCTGTAGCAATTGGTCCTGTGCTGGTTTCCAATGAAGCCACTGGTTGGCTGTGGGAAATGTGAAATCAATTGTTTTACTTAGTAATGTTTTTTTTAAATTTTATTTATTGTAACCCCTTCATTTATTGTTTCCTTTATTTTTTGTTATAGATGCACACCTGGGGTGCTGTTCTGTGAAACGGGCTTCCAGCTGTTCAGGCACAGCTTTTGTCGGGTGACCTTACCCTGAAACACTGTGTTCAGTTCTCTGATTGCTGTTTGTGTTATATTACTGTAAATACTCTGTACATGAAGACATGGGCATTTGTGTGATGCTGAGAGAGATATTGAAAATAGATCTATTTATAATGAGATATGGTGTTATTTTAGGTTTTTAGCTTTTGTTTTCCTAGGAAGGCATTACATAGCAATAAACATTGCACAGAGTTGACCTCAAATAATTATCCTCTGTAGCTGGCTTCTTTCTGTTTTTGTCATTAGACATGAAAACCAAAGCTTCTGTCTCAGCCATAATCCTTGCTCCTCTCCTTTCCCATCCTGTATCTCCCTTTTCCTTCTCTTCCCATGCTTCAATTTGTCACTTTACTATTTTTCACCCTGCACTTATTTTTGCTATGCTCCCGCTGCTCAGACGTATTGAAATTCCACCAACTTCGACTTCTGGTCTGACTTGCTAAGCCATTGTCATTGTTCAAACCTTTGCTGTAATGGGACTGGAGCCAAGTGTGTGTGTGTGTGTGTGTGTGTGTGTGTGTGTGTGTGTGTGTGTGTGTGTGTGTGTGTGCGCGTTTGTGCGTGTGTGCGCGTGTGTGCGCGTGTGTGCGTGCGTGTGCGTGCGTGTGTGTCTGTGACTTATCAGCAGCTCCTGTGGTGTTGTTTTTTAGCCCTGCAGCGGTGTGATGATTAGACCAGCCCTAAGGTTAAATATTTTCTGGTCCAGAGTTTCCAGACTTTCTCAGGCCAGTGACTTTTCCATACTGTGTATCATTCACAAGTTAGCTGTTTGAGGTTTAATTAAACAAGCTGAAGAAGAGTGAACCAAAACATGTTTTGCATCTATGATCATCCTTTTTTTGATATATTAATGTTTGGATTTTTTTTTACACATGGAGCGATAATGAGGCAGTTGAGCTTTGGATTCGACCATAAACGCTCATACTGAAGTGAAATATATATTTCCCTTTTCATTTCTCCAGGGTGTATACAGTAGATGCATAATATCTATTTGGATTCTACTGCAACACGTTTGACTTGCTGTGATTTTTGTTTTTGTCTTTGATTGTAAGGGTTGGGCAGAGCTGGAGGAGACTCGAGACTGTGTAACTTAAAAGCAATGTGTACATACTATTTTATAACTACTGTAAGGCATTCGAAGAAATCTATGGGGTTAATAAACCTGAGATATATTTCTCTACAGAAAATCTGTCTCCATGATTCATGTGTGAAGTTGGCTATAATTAGCCATTATATTGCCAGCACAACCAGTGAAACCACATATTTCTTAGTCACACACAAATGAACTTAGCCGTGCCACCTCCCGGTGCGTCTGGGCCTACAGACGGATTGGGAAGGAGTGCACCTTCCATATCACTCACTGCTCTGCTGCTGTAAGATTATGCTAACTCAAAATTGAGCTTAACTGTCCAAAGTTTTGAGCATCTCAGATAAGCTGTGGTTGAACTTTGGAATTCTCAGGAGAAAGAGATCACTGCCGGCGTGGCAGGAGAACCAGTGTCAATATGAATTACACATACATTTTAGCCACTTTACAGTGAATACTTCAGTTGAGTATCTGCCCTGCTGCAAAATGAATGTGGTATGGATCAGACTCCTCCCTGATGATGGAAACTATCGGGTCAGTTCTCTAACAGAGAACCAGAATGATGAATGACTTGTTATTAACAAACCAAACAGGGACGCGCCCACTTGTTTTGTCGCATTTTTATTGGCTGTGAAAACACACTCAGACTCCAATTTGCTGGTTTCGAGAAGGGGCGGTGCAATAAATAACGACAACACACACACAAATCGAGCGCCGAAATGGACGCTTGCCTGTCCGCCGAACCGCCTTGTGCAGAGCCAAAATGGCCGCACGGCAGCTCAGTTGCAGTTTGTGTGGCACGCTTAACCCCGCCCGCTCTCTCCGGGTGGGCGGGGCTACTGTACGGCTGGAGTCACATGATCCGCGCGGAGCCAGGCTGACCAATTCCAATATGGTGGCCAGCTTGGCAGGTCTACGGTTCCTGTTGATGATATTGTTGTTCTGCGGGATCGGGTACGGCTCCTGCAGCCAGGACGCTCCGCGGATCCTGGGCCTGCGACTGGAAGACCCGGCGGGTCCGGTGTACATGAAGGATCGGATCATCTCGGCGCCAGAAGGAGCCACGATCAAACTCCGTCTCTTCGGGGCTGACCTGAATGGAAGCTGGCCGTGGGTGGCGTTCGCGGGGGCTGCCGGCGGAGCGGCGGGGGCGGTCGGCGATGCGCCGGACCCGTGCGGTCAGGAGTCCCGCCGCCAGGAGTCCGCCTTCCAGGTGACGGGGGAGTTCGTCCCAGACGAAGAGTACAGTGGGCTGGTAACGGTGCAGGTCCAGAAGAAGAGCACCTCCGCGGGGGCAGCTGGTGGCCGGCAGATGTACCACCACCTGTGCGTGCTGAGCGGAGAGAAGTGGGCATCCGTTGGCCCCGACCGCCTGCGGTTGAACACTGACAGGGGTCTGTCCGCAGACTACATCCCGCCGTGGGCTCTGGTCGTGCTGATTGTGCTGCTGCTGGTGCTCTGCGGGGTGCTGAGGACCGTGAACCTCAGCCTGCTGTGGCTGGACCCCGTGGAGCTGTATATCCTCCACAGTTGCGGCTCCGAGGAGGAGAAACGGGCCGCCAAGCGCCTGGAGCCAATCAGGAGGAGGGGGAACTTCCTGGTAAGTGTCTGCGTGGGAGAGCACGAGAAAGAGGATGGGTCGAGAGTACCGTTCGGCCTAACGATGCCTCCATCCCACCCCTCTCTCCATCCCAGACGTGCTCCCTGCTGTTCCTGTGTGCCGTTGGACACTCGGCGCTGGGTGTGCTCCTGTACCGGGCGCTGGGCTCCATCCTGTCCGCAGTCTTCGCAAGCGGCTTCCTGGTCTTCTTCCTGGCCGAGCTGGGCCCCCACATCGTTTGCTCCGGTTATGGCTTCCAGCTTGCGCCGGGTCTGACCTGGCTGGCCCAGGTTAGTATGGTGCTCACCTGCCCCCTGTCCTGCCCCTTGGGGCTGATCCTGGACCTGGCGCTGAGGAGGGACATCAGCACCTGTGGGATAAGGGAGAGGGCCATGGAGATGGTCCGCACAAGCGTCAATGACCCTTACAGGTAAAATCACACCCGCAGAAAGAATCGTACACACATTGCATACTGTACATATATGCATAGAGTTAAACCTCTTGTTTTCCTGCATAGTAATGCCCCCACACAGATTCCCAGGTACTTGGCAGGTAGGATGTTCGAGAAATCTCAGAGAATCTGTCGCAGTTGTTCTGTGGCTCTTCTGTCTCTTTGTTTGATCCCAGACTGACCACATGATGTTGAAAGCAGGGCTCTGTGGGGTCCAGTCCATCTGCTGCAGGACTGCTGGCTCGGCCTGTCTGTGAAGATACTTCTTTATGACTCTGATTCATAGCCATCATCAGGGAGGAGTCTGATCCATACAACAATCATTTTGCAGCAGGGCAGATACTCAACTGAAGTATTCACTGTAAAGTGGCTAAAATTAATGTGTAATTCATATTGACACCTATTTGCAAACAATGGCTATTTCTTTTCTTCCACCATAAATTAAGGTTAAAAAACATCATTCAGCGATATAATCACACCTTTTTCTTAGAAGATTTATTTAAATTTCTCAATAAACGCTACCTACATCAACAAAACAGAAAACCACAACCATACAAAACATACAGCAACATACATCTACACCACACATCCAACAAACAAGCTCGACCTCTGTATCTTATCTGACCAACTCAAACAGAATATGGTAAAAAATAAAGAAACGAACATATAGCTCATATGTAATCAGAACAATTTACCACTCCTCTCTGCTGAGTACCCCATATGTACATCATTCATCAAATATTCAGAAAATATCTCTGTTAGAAAAATATAATAGGCCACAATAATCCAGCCACTGGAATTTCT
The DNA here is from genome assembly GCF_022379125.1 of Scophthalmus maximus. Taxonomy (NCBI): domain Eukaryota; kingdom Metazoa; phylum Chordata; class Actinopteri; order Pleuronectiformes; family Scophthalmidae; genus Scophthalmus; species Scophthalmus maximus. The sequence goes on from NC_061516.1 coordinate 3,598,810, forward strand.
GTTTTCATCCATTTTCTTCTACTGTATGTGCTTTCATATTTGCAGTTAACAAAATATTAGACTGTCCGGTCTCATACTCTGATACTTTTCTCCCATGTCTGTGTCTTGTTTGTGCAGTGAGTTTGTGAAGGAGGAGTTCAGCCGTGGGACGCTGCGCATTAAGACGGTGGAGGACATCCTGACTCCTCTGAAGGACTGCTTCATGCTGCCCAGCTCAGTTGTCCTGGACTTCTCTACCATGTCTGAGATCATGCAGAGCGGATACACGAGGGTGCCCATTTACGAGGAGGAGAGGTGGGCACAGCAACAAGTCCTCTTCAAAACTTTGTCGTCTGAGACAACGGAAACTTGTATTATATACTAATATTAACTGTCAACAATTTTTTTTAATTGGCTAATCACAATATTCAACGCTGAATTTGAATAAGTTAACTTGGTAATAATCATGTTCATTTTTCACCATTTTGATATTTTATATTCAGGAGAATAATTTCTCAGATGTATTATGGTTCTCCTATAATAGCACTGGCTCACCCACATTTTCTTGTTTCTTCATTACTTGACTTGAAAGCAATGTGACAGAGCACAATTTTACAAACAAATCAGCTTTGTGTCATGTCCAAAGCGACTTACAATAAGTGTATTCAACCATGAAGATAATACTCAAAAGTGCAAGAATTAGTACATAAACATTTATCAAATAGGCAAAAACTGCTTCAATTGCTATTTGTAATTAAGTGCAATATTTGTTATTTTTTTGTGTTTAATATAACAATTTCAGGGAGTAAGGTACAGTCTGAACAGGTGAGTGTTCAGTCTGCGACGAAACCATTTAAGGGATTCTGCTGTCCTGATGTCAATGGGGAGCTTGTTCCACCATTGAGGAACCAGGACAGGATTTAGATGAGCGGTTGGCTGCCTGCCCCTCGAAATGAGGGTGTAGCAAGCTGTTTGGCAGTAGCAGAGCGGAATGGACTGGCTGGGGTGTAAAGCTTGACCATTTTCTGGATGTAATAATTAATAATAATAATAATAATAAATTGTATTTATAGAGCACTTTTCATTGCTAAAAGCAATCTCAAAGTGCTAAATAGGGCTTGAACCATTCGCAGCACGGCAGGTGAGTACCAGTGCCTTGGAGAACTTGGGTAGGTTGAAGACCACTCTGGCCGCTAGATTCTGGATGGCACATACCGGCAGACCAGCTAGGAGGGAATTGCAGTAGTCTAGGCGTGAGATGACAAGAGCCTGCACCAATACGTGCGTCGCCTTCTCTATGAGGAACGGACGTATCCTCCTGATGTTGTGGAGGATGAATCTGCAGGAGCGGCTCGTCACTGCAATGTTGGCAGTGAAGGACAGCTGGTCGTCCAGTGTCACACCCAGGTCCCTTGCAGTTTGAGTAGGGGTCACCACCGAGTTCTCAATGGGTGATGGAGAGGTCGTTGGTGGGAGACGCCTTCCCTGGGAGGAAGAGCATCTCGGTCTTGTCCGGATTGAGCTTCAGGTTGTGCATCGACATCCACTGAGAAATGTCAGCCAGACATACAGAGATGCGTTCTGCCACCTGCGTTTCAGATTGTGGAAAGGACTGCACCAGTTAGGTGTAATCTGCATAGCTATGGCAAGAAAAGCAATGTGAGTGAATGACAGAGCCTAATGACCTGGTGTACAGAGAGAAGAGGATGGGGTCCACAACAGAGCCCTGAGGGACCCCAGTGGGGAGGTTGCGGGGTTCGGACAGCGATGCTCTCCAAGTAACCCTGTAGGTGCGACCCTTGAAGTAGGATGCAAACAGGGAGAGTGCCGAGCCTTGGTATCCCAGTTGTTGGAGGGTGGAGAGGAGGATGTGGGGATTCCCTGTGTCAAAAGCTGCTGAGAGGTCGAGCAGGATGACAACAGAGGAGAGGGAGGCTGCTCGAGCTGTGTGGAGTTCCTCTGTGATAGCTAGGAGGGCAGTCTCTGTTGAGTGTCCTGCCTTGAATCATGACTGGTGGGGTTCAAGAAGGTTGTTCTGGTGGAGATATGCAGAAAGTTGAGTTAAGACGGCACGTTCAAGAGATTTGGAAAGAAATGGAAGAAGAGAGACCGGTCTGTAGTTTCTCACATCAGATGGGTCGAGTGTAGGTTTCTTTAAAAGAGGATTCACTCTTGCCGCTTTAAGAGTGTCGGGAAAGTAACCTGTTATCAGAGAGGTATTGATGAGGTGGGTGAGGAAGGGAAGGAGGTCAGGAGCAATAGACTGAAGAACGTGAGAGGGGATAGGGTCAAGGGGCCATGTGGTGGGGTGTAGGGAAGTGACCGATAGAGCCTCACTGGGAGGGAGTGGTGAAAAATCGGCTAGAGAAGGAGATGAGGAGGAGGGTGTAGGAGAGGTAGGGTCAGTAGGGGGGTCAGGAAATGAGGAGCGAAGGCCATCTATCTTTTTTGCAGAGTAGTTTACAAAGTCTCCCGTACAAAGGGAGGAGGGGTTCGAGGAGGGTAGAGAAAATTGAAAAAGTTTCTTGGGGTTCGAGAAGGAAGACTGAATTTTACATTCAAAGAAAGAGCTTTTAGCAGCAGATAAGGAAGCAGAGGCCGCATATCAGATATATAGGTATCAGCTTATATGTATGTATGTATGTATTTTTCTTTTTTTACAGAACATAATGCATCACATAGTTTGTCCAATTGAGTGCACTCCAACTTCACTGTTTACAATACTCTGCAGCACAGGTATCAAACAGAGTCTGTCACAGCTGAGCAGACAGAAGTGGTGCAAAGTCAAGCAATGTCTTCACCGAAAGATGCCATCTAGTTTGTTAAATACCTCATTTAAATATGTGTGTATATATAAATACATATATTATACTTACGTCTGTTTTTGTAAATGCAAATCGGATTTTGTTATATTTGTCAATATTTTTGTGGTAGTATCTTCTGATATTGATATACCATAATATATTAGGAGGTCTTTCTGCATACTGACTAAGAAATAACAATAAGATATGATAATAATTATAACTCAAAAACGAATTAAACTATTAACGCTAGAGTAGATAAGGGAAGTTTATTCACTTGTACTTAAGGTGTTTTACTTTTATAAACATGTCGTTATTACAACAATACTTTACATTAGCAGCTGGTATAGCTTATTGGGTTACACCGCTGACTTACTATAGAAAGGTCATCCCAGTGTGGGCCCTTAGGCAAGGCCCTTAATGCTACCTGCCTCCATGATTGTAGGTGGCTTTGGATAAAAGTATCATCAAAATGAATGTAATGTACATTATACCGAACAAGTACTCAACTGTGGGAATTTCTTTTGTCACCTCTATTCTTACAGGTGCTTTTTTTTAACCTACAGTATATTTAAAAAAATAGGTTATAGGTTTTCCTAACTGCTGCCATGAGGGAAACAAAAAAAAAACAGAGTAGTTCAATCTTTGAACTTTTCATCATGTGTAGCCACAAAGACAGAAGCTGTTATTGTGTGATAACAATATTCTTTGTGTGCCTCACATTACAGCCATTTGTCTTGGCAATGTGGGTTAAGTGACCTGTACTATTTCAACATTTCCGCACGCAGTGCCAAAAACAGCTATGTCCATGGCTTTATTCACATCAACATTTGTTTGGTTTCACAGGTCCAACATTGTGGAAATCCTATATGTGAAAGATCTGGCCCTGGTGGATCCAGATGACTGCACCCCCATGACGACCATCACCAAGTTTTACAATCATCCGCTGCATTACGTTTTCAATGACACCAAACTAGATGCCATGCTGGAGGAGTTCAAGAAAGGTATGCCCATGCTCATATTTGCATTTTGCAGGTCATTAAAAAACAACACCAAATATGATAGTGGAGGCTTCTTTACTGTAATTTTTTCGGGAATGTTACTTGGGAAGGTATCTTCAGATGATTACGTTTTGGAGCTGACCAAGGTCAACAAAAATGCAATATCTGCATCATATAGGACTTTAGACATGACCTCAACTTGATCAATAAAGTATTTCTGATTCTGATAAGCTTTATTTCATTGATCAAAACATTATTAAAGATCTAGGGTGGCTGTGGCTTTCTCCACCTCAGTACAATGGAGGTGAACAGAATTTAGTTTTGTTTATGCGTGAATTGTAATTTTTATCCAATGCAGACAGAAACTCAGCAGCATGTGTCTTTTGTGTCGAGACAATTACTACTGGTATCGTCCACATACCTGGTTGTAAAATAATTAAATGATATCGCTGACAGAGTGCTCTGGAATGAGATGATGCTCTTTAGGTCCCGTCTTTGAAAGAAAATAGTTCTAATGAAATCTGTTCACAATGAGGTCAGCTGATCCAGACCCATCCAGGCTGATCCAGACTCTCTGTTCTTGATAGAGCTGGGGTTTATTCCAGAAACAAGGTTTTGCTAAAACTCTTCGTTGACCCTGAGAAGAGGGAAACTCTTGGTCTTCCGTTCCAGAAAGCAATTGAACTTAAACTTTAGCTCACTATGTGAACCTAACCTGCTCGCTGGCAGAGTTTCTCCCGATCTCCAGCCTTTTCCCGAACCGGAACTAGCTGACAAAAAACAGGGTGTCCTTTCCTTGTCCACCCGATCGATATGGAAGAATAATTAATTCTGTATCTTATGTGGGAGAGGATCTTGAGACCTCGTATAGATGTGCTTTCATTCCTCGACGACTACTTAGAAGAACTTTACTGTTTTTTCTCACAATCTATCACATATCTGAACAATATTCTCTGGCCTTATTTCCAGTATTTTAATATCGCGGACATGCTCTTTACGACCAGAGCCAATTCTTTACATTGCCCTTCGATTTTTTGCGAACAGGAGTTTTCTGTACAACAAGTTGATTTAGCCACCGATATATTTACTTTGTTTAATATGTGAACTATGATCAAAACCATATGCTTTACCTATCTGCACTATATCCATATAATTCATTTTTGTGCCAGTGGAATTGCACCTAAATTAAAAAGAATTATATAACATTGCACGTTTTACAGACGTGTGCAACAAGATTCGAAAAACCGGTCGCCCGTGCACCGGAGAACATTCCTAACCATTACACCAACATCAGATATTTTTAACAGAGAAAATGCCAAAAAGTTTTAATAGTGGCCGGGCACGCGCATGAACATACTCAGAGATGATTGAACTAACTCAGAACAGCTGTTCTGGAACCGAAATTTCAGGGTTAAACGTGTTTTCTAGAATACTCCCCTGCTCCGGATAGAACTATTGTTAAAATTTTGTCAATGTGGCACTAAAATAAAAACTAGAGCCCGGCAGATATGAGCCTTTCGCAGACATATCGCTATCAGTTTGCCGATATCAAAACGTTTGTTCTACAAAATAATGCAGAAAAGATGTGCATTTATGTTCACATTTAACATTAAAAAAAAAAAAATACAAGTGCAATATATTTGGCTGCATTTGTTTTTTATTTTTATTCATTGGTTTAACTATAATATATATATATATATATATATTAGCAATGATCCCTAAGAAATGTTTTACTCCCTAATAGCAACAGCATTGCCCCTTAAGAATCCATATCAGTTGGCCTAAGAACCTATCCTGAATTAACAACTAGCTGTTCCTGTTTGCAACATACTCTTGGATGTACAAACAGCTGTACCGGGCACTGTGGAGGCTGTGTGGAGGCTTGAGTCCTCCTTTGCTCCGCTTCTTCCCCCACTCTCTCGCCCCTTCAAGCTGAATGCTGTCCTGTCATTAAAGGCTTAAAAATGCCCCCCAAAATGTTTTTTTTAAATAAACAGCTGTCACTGTAATAATCTGTTCCCGAAGAAAATTGAAAAACCTGATGCTTCTCAGGCCAGTTCTGGAAGAACATGGAGCAGTTATTTTTTTTTCATAGATATCTCAAGTGGATCCATCAATGACCCCTTTTTCACCTGGCAGTAACATCTGTCCTGAGTGATCCGATCACAGGTGGACAACTCTCAGTACGCAGCAGAACGTGTCTCCACATGCGTCTCCAGTGACCACTTGTGATCTGATTTCACTTACCTGCTCTGTATGTAAATCAACACGTACATCATTTCCGTTTGCAAAACACCAAATGAGTTGAGCAACCGGGACTTTAAGTTTTAAAATTGAAAATTAGGCAGCACATCATTTGATAGGAGTGGTGCTATGTGCATGGTTGGATACTGCCAGAGGTTAAGAGGAAAATAATCAATTTTTGTTTAATTTTGGTATTTTAATGAAGAACGATCTCTTCGAACTGAAATTTCCTAATTTCATTTTCAATTTTCTGTGATTTTGCCATTAACCTTTCCACTTGATACCAGGTAACTCTCACATGGCCATCGTCCAGAAAGTGAACAACGAGGGGGAGGGAGATCCTTTCTACGAGGTGCTGGGATTGGTCACCTTGGAGGACGTCATCGAGGAGATCATCAAGTCAGAGATCCTGGATGAATCTGATGGCTATTGTAAGTTTTTGTGAATATTTCAGTTGTCTTAGCATCTGATGTCTTTATTTAACCCTTTGACCACTTTGCCGGCTCCTGTAGTGGACAGGAAAGTGAAACGCCCCCTCCCTCAGCTGGAGATTCCTCTGGAGCCTCGCAGCGCGCACGAGGAGTTTTCTCTCTTCAAGCCTCCCGAAGGAGAACCCAAGATTCGCACCTCTCCCCAGCTGCTGCTGGCTACCCACCGATTCCTGTCTAGAGGTTTGTGCATTTGTCTGTGACCATTTGCCTGCATGGAAAGATTGAGTGAGGTTATGTCTGACCATGAACCTCAGTCATAGTGTAACACGGCACATGTAATGATTATGTTGCTGTTATACATTATCAGGGTCTTCTCTGGACACTTTAGTGCCCTACACTAGACGTCCACTGTCTTCCCTGTTCATAGTCGCTCTTTTCTCTTTTCATAGTCAAATCATTTACGGATCATTTACACTCATCTTTGGACAGTGTCGTGTCAGTTACCTGATCATTCTCATACCTGAAAGATTCCATCATTCCCAAAAAATCCCATCAGGATCATTTTTACACAACCACAATCCACGACAAGTTTGACACCACAGCTCCGGTGGCGCGTGTATGGTACTCTGTTTCTCTGACCTTTGACCTCGTCCCCATAGAGGTGGAGCACTTCAGCCCTGGACGCATGTCGGAGAAGGTCCTGTTCCACCTGCTCCGTCACCCCAGCGTCAACCAGGAGGTGCACTTTGACCCGAGCAACCGGCTGAGCCCGGGTCACTATCTATACACCCGCAACCACCCGGTGGACTATTTCATCCTGCTGCTGCAGGTACGTGCTCGTGTTCAGGACGTGACACGTCCGCCTCAGCTTTGTATTCACAAGATCAGATCACCAGGAAGTGGGTCGTATTCTACATTATTTTCATATAATTACAACTGTGTTTTACTGTGTTGTCATTATCTGTTTATACAGCAGCCTTCACTCAGGAATGCTGATTGATAAACACAAGGATTTGCTTACAACTATATTATAATTTTTGAAATATTGATAGACTATTAATGTGACGTTGGGGGACTTGGGGGACGTAAGGTTTATATGGTCTGGTAAACCTGTTTGCATCACATGACTGCACTACATACCTTTGGTAACCACACAGTTAGGTATAGGGGAATGAGTTCACACTCCTCGTTTATTGCATTTAACATAAACAAGTGCCAAAAAAAGTAGATAAGTAAAAATGACAGTACATGCTGCCTGTTTATTGTTCTCAGGGCCGCGTGGAGGTGGAGATCGGAAAAGAGGGGCTGAAGTTTGAAAATGGGGCATTTACTTACTATGGTGTTTCTGCTCTAACGCTACCATCTTCAGGTCAGTCGCGGGGAGAAGTGTGCATCACAATGTGCTACATTGTTAAAATGTACCGATAGTAGTAGTAGTAGATTTTTTTTTTTTTTTAAATCTGTGGGATTACTATCAAGATTTTGTTTCTGTTAAACTATCCGATATATTTTATTAACAGAATTGTTTTAATTCCCAAATATGTAAATCAGTATCAGTTGGGTTATAAAAAAAATATAATGATAACATTGTGTGTGTGTGTGTGTGTGTGTGTGTGTGTGTGTGTGTGTGTGTGTGTGTGTGTGTGTGTGTGTGTGTGTGTGTGTGTGTGTGTGTGTGTGTGTGTGTGTGTGTGTGTGTGTGTGTGTGTGTGTGTGTGTGTGTGTGTGTGTGTGTGTGTGTGTGTGTGTGTGTGTGTGTGTGTGTGTGTGTGTGATATGACAGTGCACCAGTCTCCAGTGTCAACACAGCATCACACTCCCAGGGATCCCTTTGAGTCAGCAGATGCCACCAGCCCGTCCAGCTATTGTCCTGACTACACCGTCCGAGCTCTCACCGACCTGCAGCTGATACGGGTGTGTAATAATGTTTGTGTGTTTTCACACTGACACCACTACATTTTTTTAGTCCCTGGGGGGCAGACTGCGGCACAGTGTTGCATCATGTGCAGCTCTGTTAATACTGATGGCTGACGTAAATTCTGACATACAGCTCTGCTTCTGGAACGAGCCTGCGTTTCCACCAGTTGTGAGCACAGAACAGTGCGACATTGACAGAGGGTGGTTGCCCAACGCACAAAAAATAACCTTATTACCTGCAAGTCTTCATACTGTTGATACAGATGATGTATTTATCAGAAGACCACTGCACGCTTCCATTCCTTCTTTATCCTCCCAGTTCAAATTTAGAAACCTGCTATTTTTTGGTTCCAACTGAGAACCGACCTCCCAGGGTCCAGACCAATTCATTTTTAGTTAAAAGGCTGCGAATGGCACGAAACAGAACAGAACCTGTTCCATGTTGGTGGAAAAGGGGCAATAGTGTCAGACATGTCATGCCAGGTTCTCACAATCTGGCTGCTGCTCTGACTCACAGCTAGACACCAAGTGGACATGATAATGAAATGGCACTGAATACAATACGAGTAGCCCTGTAATCGCCACTTTTGAATAATTGTGTAAAAATGTATTGCGACAGCTGATGCTGGAAGGTTTTTTTGTTTTCTCATTGTCCGTGTGTCTTGTGAACATGATATCTCCAGAACATCTGGAAGGGATTTCTTTTAATCTAGCTTCAACTGGACTCAAAGGTGATTACATTTTAAAGGGCAAAGGTCAAGGTCACTTTAACCTCACAAAACACTTTTTTGGCCATAACTCATATCTCACGAACGCACTCAACACATTTTATTATATAGACGGGAGATCGGCTTTTGTTTGACCTCCAAGATCTAATCGATTCATCTTTGAGTCCAAGTGAACATTTGTGCCAAATTTTGAAGGTGTTCCTGAGATAGCACGTCCACGAGAATCGACGGACAACCTAAGACAAAATCCAGTTGTAGTATCATTTATACTTGGTGTAACTGTCTCTGCTTTTTCTCCCCGTTCATTTTGTGGATGTGATGCAGGTGACACGTCTCCAGTATTTGAACGCTCTCATGGCATCACGCGTCGGCCAGAGTCCAGATCCTCCAGAGATTAAGATCCTACCCAACAGTCAGACTAAGCTGCTCAACGACAGAAACACCACACAAGGTATCTTCGCTCGAAACGCAGCGTGGCCTCCGGGGTCCGCGAGCCCCGTGCATCTCTAAGCTAACATACACTGCTGATGATAAAAATCACACTAAAACTTTGTGTACGCCTTTGTAGATTTGTGAGGAATGTACCTTCCTGTTTGCCTTCAGCTGAACTAAAATTATTTTCTCTCTCTCTTTTTTTCCCTCCTCCTTGCGTACCTCCATGTTTCCTCTCTCCTCTGGCTCATCCAGAGTTTCCTGTAAACTTTTCATTCTTTGACACCATTGAGAACTACTGTTAGTAGTTTGTTTGTTTTTTGCATGAGGTAAATGAAATGCAGACTGTCAGTAGCATGGCAGCAGACAGACTGTGCATACAACACACTCACACACACACACACACACAGAGACACAAAATGACGTCCCACTCTTCTTGAAAGAAGAGGACCATTTTTTAGAGCCCGTCCGATATGTCGATTGGCTGAAAATATAGGCTGATATGAGCCTTTCACAGACATATTGCATCTATGTTTACCAATACGCACTGCTATGAAAACCTTTTCTTATGTTTACATTTTACGTAAACAAATTTAGGTCAATTTTCTTATTTCGAGTTCTGTTGCTTGGCTTTCTTTGTGTTTTCTTATTATTTATGGTTATTTGGTTAAGTTTGAGGTTAAACTCTAAAATGACAAAACCTCATTTTTTTCTTTGTCATCATAATGGATGACGACATCTTTAGAATCCATTTAAAAAAAAATATATATGACATGTTTTACACCCTAATATCTGTATTGGTCCCCCGAAAAAATCCATATCTTTTGGCTTTACAATTTTTTACCCTTTTTCCCTTTACCGTCTGAAATCATTAGTTCCAGTGAGATTTTTTCATTGTGTACTTTTTATGAGACAAAGTTCTTGTCTGGATTTAGTATCAGGAAGTTGCTGCGTGTGTGTTTGTCTGTGAGGCTCTTTTACCTCTGTTTCTTCATCTCGTGTCAGTCCTCCTCTCCTCCTGAAATCATCTCCCCCTTCTCTGTTGGGTATGTAAAACTCTCACAGTGTTCTTCCATTAACCGCATGTCGGATCTGATTCACTTGCCCCCTGACCTGAAGGGATTTAATATGTCCTCTGACGTATGTATTGCACGTCCACTCAGACCACTTATGACCACTTTCATTTGGAGCTCTAGTTAGTAATTGGCACAGCAATGTCCTGAGCAGAAATCAAACACTGGCGCACAGGACCTCCCACATGGCTGTCTGAGGTGACAAGAAGGCACAAAAGAGTCGAAAAACAGCCTGTGGTGAAAGCACATTCAGCCTTCACATGTGATGAAGTAAATCAATTATGATTCAAAGACAAAGACAAACCAGCATCTGCTGCAGCAGTTGCAACATTTGTATATTCATAAAACTTTGCTGTTTGAAAATATCTACAGCTTGCAGCTATTCAAAATGGTAAATGGACTGTATTTTTTTTTTTGCACTTTTCTAATCTTATCGAGCCTTTACAGTAAGTTACATTCACACACACACATGCACACATTCATTCAAACAGCACTTTTTCTATTACACATCATTCATACACTGCCCTTAGGGACAATGTAGGGTTTAGTGTCTTGCCCAAGGACAATTACACATGTGGACTGGAGGACCAAGGAATTGAACCATCAACTGTCTGGTTAATGGATGACCCTCTCTACCTCCTGAACCACAGCTGCCCCAGCTATAGATTGGAAATACATATTAATATGAGGATTCATTTTAAATGCATAGCCCAAACCGTAACATACATTAATTTTTTTAAGGTGTGGTGTTTTCTTTAATGGGGATCTTTTTTTCCAAGTGTGCGGATACCCTGTTCCACTTAAGTTCATATTCCACAAAAACATCACTTTCATCTTTTATGAAGGGAGCCACAGAACATCATTAATTATGTAAATTATTAGAAACGTTATGAGATATTGAATGCATTTTTCTTTTGTTTGAGCTCTCTATGCAATAACTCTATGTAACAACTTTTTCTTTTTCTTAAACTCTGGCCTTTCTTCCTCTCTTTTGTGCCACTTTTCTCGAACGCAGCCAGTGTTGCTCCTGTTTTTTTAAATATCCTCCATCACCTGTGTGTGTGTGTGCGTGTGTGTGTGTTTGTTTGCTTGCTTGCTTGCCATCATCCCTCACTCACCCCAAGCTCTCTTGTCATTGGTTGGGTTCCACAGGTGGCAGTAGAGCCCAGGAGAGCTCCACAGAAGAAGAGGCTAATGGGTAGTGCAGTTCTGTCTGCCCGCTGTAAAAAGAAAAGAAAAAAATCATCTATGGCTGGAACGTAGTTTTTGGACTGGACTGGAGTGAGAGTGATTTTATTTGTCTGTTATGTCGACCCACTGCTCACACTTCTGTACCCCCATTCCATTATGAGCTTTCTATTACTATTTAACACACACTCTTTGTTTGAATTTGGCGGTGCCTTTTTATTCCGGGTTTAGCCTTTCATACTTTCATGTATTGCCATTCCTCACTTCCCCACACTTCCTGTGTGTGTGTGCGTGTGCGTGTGCGTGTACGTGTGCTCAAGCAGCCGTCCGTTTAAGATACTAAACTTTCAAGCTGGTTGAAAAGCAGATTTGCACATTAAAGTTGTGCACTGTCGATACATCAAGCTTTTTTACGGTCCGGGTTTTATATCCTCATGTAATATTTCTGTCAGACATAGGTGTGTATATGACCAAAAAGGTTTGATCCGCGATTCAATGACGGGTTGAATATATACTGTAAATATTCAAATTAAAAATGGTGGCCCAGGATGTAATCCAAACTGAAAAACACGTTTCAAAATGAGTGTCATTTTTTTAGTGATACTTAAGTCAAAAAATATGAATTTAAGTGTGGTTATAATTTGAGGGGAAACAATTAGTGAATTTTTAAAGCAAAAGTTTTTTATTTGCTGCGTGTCTTTACTGTGTGACAAAAGAAGACATTTTAGGAAGTCACATTGGGCTTTAGGAAACTCTGACAGGCAATTTCTCATAATTTTCTGACAATTTAAAGATCAAACAATTAGTCAAGGTAATAATCTTCGGATAAATTGATAAGGAAAATAGTAGTAATCCAACATGCATGTGACCCTCGGAATCAGAATGTGCTTTTTTACTTACTATGTAAAGTGCCTTGAGATAATGTATGTTGTGATTTTGCACGAGACCATTAAAATTCAATCGAATATTATGTACAAGGAGTTAAACTTTGAATTCCAGTGACAAACAGTTTTTGCATTGGCCAAATGTTAAGAGCAGCAGAGATGACTGGTGAGCCTGGTTTGGTATCAAACCTCAGAATGTAGAATTGAGCAAAATTCTGATCAATTCAATAAAAAATGTTCTTTGTATAGCATCAAATCACAACATACATTATCTCAAGGCACTTTACATAGTTAGGTCGAAACCTCATAATATCACAGAGAAACCGAACAGTTCCCACAATGAGCAAGCACTTGGCGACTGTAGATACAAAATAAAAAACCTCCCTTTTGACAGGAAGAAATCTCTGGCAGAACTGGACTCAGTTGTGGGCGGAACATATGCCGCGACCGGTTGGGGGGAGAGGAGAGAAATTGGGGAGAGAGAGCGAACAGTTGTATAACCGTTGCTTTAAACTCTGTCAGACTAATTTTTATAATGACAATAATAATAATGACATTTATAGATGCAATGATGTTGTTAAAAATAGTAAAAATAATTTAAATGTAATGCTGATGATAAATTAGAGGATAATACGCAAGAGTAACAGAACATTCATATTTGTCAGGTGCTGAAAATTTCCCATCCAATTTCTGATCATATTCATAATTTTGAAAGCATTTTTTTTTCCGAAACCTAAATCTGAATTTTACAAATTTTTAGACTGTACAGAATTAATTTTGGCAACATTCTTCTGCAGCTGCTTTATTAAGAGAATATTTAGCATTCAAGAACATAAGTGAAATGACAAGAAATTGTTTAAGAGAAAATCCTGTAGAGTTAAAACTATTTGATCAATTGATTTGTCAATCAACAGAACACAATATTAGTAGTTTAAGTCACATAAGCTCCTGTGACTATATGACAAATCGATTTATCAAGACAAAAATCAGCAGAATAATTGATGTTAACAATAACTGTTACTTGTCTAGGCTGGTATTACATCAGCACTAGTATCACAAACTTTCAAAAACGATACCCAGCCCTACGTACCCCACAATATTTTTTAGTTATTTCGAGGTGTGACATCCTTGTTCCCCATAGACATTGTTTTCTACCACAAGACCTATTCAGGTACCTCATAGTATTACCGGCACTGAATATGTGGTCCAGCAGAGGTCGCTGTGAAACTGGTGCCTGCACTGATCTCATTGTTTCAATTAAACCCTGCAACTAGTCACATGTTCCTATCCTGGAGTTAAACATCCACTTGTTTGGCCAAGGAGATTCGATCATTGTTCTTGAAGCACCTTGTTTGTTCTGCTCTCTCCTATCCCACATTCGAGTTCTGTTAACATTCCAGTACATGTTCACGTCTCTCTATGAATGCGTTTGTCTGTGTGTGTGAGTGTGTTATTATACAATATTTCATTCGTACATGTCAGCAAGCAAGCATCCAGTCATCATTAACTCCTTTACCCACATTGTATGTTTGACTAACATACATTGTAAGCTTTCGCCCTCTGTCATTGTTGCATGTAAACGTGGAACGTGTTACAATTGGCCTCCAGATAACGTTTCCTTTCCTTGTTAATTGATATATCAACGATAAAGAGGAAAATAATGAGGCAGACCCTCTGACTGAGGCGCTTAGAGCCATTTACCAAAATCAGAACTTCAGTGGATAGTTTTGGGGTTTTCCAAATGTATTTTAATGAAATACTCACAAGCCTTTAATGTTCACTCTGTTCATACTGGAAACAGCTGCTTTGACTACACCATGAAATAATGTGCAAAAATACACAAAGTTTAACAGGATGGTTATGCTCCAAATTAACTACTTGTCTTGTCTGACCATGACCACACTCGAAGGCAGTAAATTGCACTTAGTCAATATTCAATTAGTTAAATTAATCTAATTTAAATTAAATTAAACTATTTTGATAATCAAGTTAATGGAAATGGTTTGATTCCAGTTAAACGATATTATATATATATATATATATATATATATATATATATATATATATATATATATATATATATATATATATACTGTATATTATAGTAAACAGACAATCAGTCCAAAACTCAAAAGTATTCAAATAAAACAAAGCATCATGACAGGATGTCATGTTTGGCTCTTGGAAACATTTTTTGAACCAGAAATTACATAAAAAGTGACAGAAATAATTTAAAGTGTGTAAAGAATCATATAAGAGCTTGGGAGAAGTTTAGTTCCAGATAATAATGTCACCTCCACACAGCTGTCCAGTTGCTGTGAGAAATCACAGTATTATTTTTGTAAAGGGCTGATTTTGTCCCAAATTCCAGCATAGAAAGCACCTATGTTATGGCATAATGATGCATTTAGCAAAACCTCATATGAGGCTTCAACAGTCTTGATTTGGCAGCTTCATGACAAAGGTTAGAAAACCTTTAAAGGTGGAAGACTCCCAAGGTGCCTTTCCATGCAAGAAATTCAATCACAGATCACACTCCTCCCACTTCGCAAATCTAGTGAGGGTAGAACGGACTTTGACTTAAGACTGATATTTTATATATACAAAGCAACTATAAGGATGCATCGTAAACTGGGAATTTAATACTAAAACAGACATATTCATAACATGAACCATTAAATTTGAAGCCTCATATTCACGAAAACTGACATTACTTCAGAATGTATTTTGGTCCATTATTGTCAGTGTGAGTATGAGTATGATTAGGACATGTGAGTATTGTATTAAAATAGCCTCGGGCTGTTTGAATCGGCTCTGCCACCTGTTACATAGCCACCTTTTCTGTCTCTTTTTTGATTCCATGTTTGTTTGATTCATTCAGTGTTACCACTCGAGCATTTTGCCATTTGTTTTTCATGTGAGTATCAGTAATTTTTTTTTTCTTGTTTTATTGTAATAACTTCATTGCTATGGTATCAAATGACTGAATGTAAAAAAGATAATCATTACTTTGTGCTACTAATACTGATGAAGAGGTGTTCTTTTTAAGGGGGTTGATAATGTGGAGATGTGTGTGTGTGTGTGTATATATATATATATACACAAGAGTGTGTGTGTGTGTGTGTGTGTGTTTATATATATATAAAGACTGCTTGGATAGAATAAGATTGAGGATGTAGTTTATAGGTAAGCAAATCTCAGTTTTCAGGTACAACAAGGAGTTATTGAGAACTACACCATTAAATTGATCTTTATGTCCAGATCACATTTGTAGAGAATTGATCTTATGTTTTGTGAATGCTGCCAGTTTTGGGTACATTGAGACTCTATTACTTTTAACACGTAAATAATTTTCTTAGGAAATAAACTCAATCCTGTTCTAAATATGTTCATTGTGTTTGCCTTTTGTATTTCCACACAGACATAACAAGATGCAATTTCTTTGGGCGCAGGGTTACAAAAATCAAAATAATAATAAAACAAGAAAGTATGCAAATATGTGCATGTATCTGTGGATGTGCCTATGGAACTTGTTTGTCAGAAGCATCGGCAAGCCAAGAGTATTAGAGATGGACCTGTCATTAATTTCAGTTCAATTCAATTAAATTTTATTTGTATAGCACCATATCACAACATACATTGTCTCAAGGCACTTTACATAGTGAGGTCAATATTACAATATTACAGGGAAAACCCAGCAAATCCCACAATGAGCAAAGCACTTGGCGACGGTGGAGAGAAAAAATTCCCTTTTACAGGAAGAAATCTCTGACAGAACCGGACTCAGTTGTGGGCGGTCATCTGTCTCGACCGGTTGGGGTGAGGAGGGAAATGGGGAAGAGAGGAGAGGTGGGCAGAAAGAGGGTGGGAGGAGAGACAGTAGGAGAGAAGAGAGGTAGAGGACAGTGGTACCACCGCCGCTTTAATCTCTACCAGACTAATACTTATAATTATATATATATATATATATTATTACAATCATGTTGATGTTATTATTAATGATAATAATGATAATAACAACAATAATAATGACAGGTTTGGGTCCTGCAGCTCTGGGGTCAGAGATACATTACCACAGACATCATTCACATTTCAAAAGATAGTACACTCACAGACCACAGGGCACTAATAAACACCACACCTACATGCACAATGCCCATTTTTTCCATTACAGCAACCTGCAAGCTGAGGGTTGATTTTTGAGGAGCCACAAGAGACTGAGGCTGTGGTGTACGTTTCCACTGTGTATTTCTCTGCATTTTTAAAACCAAGAACATTATGGATGTGCTGCATTAACCCTCGCAAGCATACACAGATGCCTGGAGAAAGTTTTATATTTTTTTGCCTGAGCTTATTCTTTCAGTAAGTATCAAGTGTCATATCAGCCTGTTCAGGTCATGTGTTTGCACACAAAGTAAATGAGCCCCGGTTGTCGTAAAAGCACCGTTCAATTTGCTTCAAAAACAGTTTAAACCTGGCCTCTATCATTAACGGTTCAAAAGTTATTTCATGTTTTGTTGAACATATATGTGCCTTGAATTGATCCCACACTCAGGTCAGTTTTATGTGCTAGTTAGAAGGTTGGTGACGTGCCATGAGTAGACTTTTTAAATGAGAAGACCCTCATGGTTCTTCTCTACCAGACTTTCAGAGAGTCTTTTTCCTACATACCCTCATAACAGTTGCCGACTCATGACATGGTTGATTAAACCAGTCATATTTCCAGATGTTGATCAGGCTTTCCTCAGAACAATGCCCTTTTCATACCTTTCATTTGATAGTCAGCTGACTCCCATCGGGCTTCCTCATAGCATGAACACAGTATCACACAGACATCATCTGACTAACCCCCAAAGGATCACATTGGCACCATCTGACATCACAAGTCATCTTTATATTTCCTACTTAAAATCTGAAACTAAAATGTTCATTTCTCACGTGTTTTTTATCTGTTTAAAACAAAATCCAAACAATCTTCTTGTTTGAACGTCTCTGTCAATTCATCTGTTTGTATTGTCACCTTGGACATCAAGTATTTGCCTCAGAACGTCTGCAGCAGTAAATCTTGTTACTCATGGTTAACCATGGTTCACTGCAAAACATAGTAATATAGTGATTGGAAGTAAAACCTCACACTTTCTCATTATCCATGCCACACCAATGGGTCACTTCCTATAAAACACTGTGAAAAGTTGCAGGCAATGTTTATTGACAAATTCATGATGGGCAATATTTTTCCCGTAACAAATTATGTATTAATGTATTTATTTGTATAGCACCAAATCACAACATACATTATTATATCAAGGCACTTTACATAGTGAGGTCAAGACTTTACAGAATTAAAACTGGTAATGTTACTCATTTTTGGTCCTGAACCAAATTGCAAAAATCACGTAGGGCTTTCTTGTATGAAATGCAGAACAGGTTGAGAATTGAGCTTGAACTGGACCCACTGTCACTTCTCCTTGGTCTTTCTAGTAAGCACATTACTGATGTTCATCATAGATAACTGTAAAAATATCTTGAAAATGCAGCATATCCTACTGGATCTCATGACTTGCCTAGCACACTCTAAGACTGCTAACTTCATCAAAATGTTGAAAAAGCTCCATGAATATGGAAATATATATGCCATTCTATCTAGAACAGGTAAGATGATAGGGGCCAACTAGGATGGTTGTTGTTGTGATAATGTGATGGCTTACTTTGCCATGTTTGACAGATGTGCCCTGTTTTCACATGCTTCCCAGCAGTATGTGAAATGATTTATTAAATTTGCCCCACATTTACTAGCTGCAATGTTTAAGTGATGTACACATTCATTATGAGAGTATTGTTGATACGTTAAACCTGCCTGCAGGGATTTTCTTTGTCAACAGAAAAAATATTTTTGAGATGATGTGGTGAACTTAACATTAATTTAGAGTGATATAAGTGATAAAAGGAAAAACAGGCAACCCTTTTGCTATATCAACTTAAGGCTGATTACTGTACATCAGTGTTTGTTTTCACTTATTGCAGGTTTGAACAAAGAAGAGAGAACAACATACCGAGCAACAAACTAAAGTTTTTACCGTCACTGTTATTGTGGGTCTCAGATCCTCTTATGAGATCCACATAAGAGGATATATATGTGGATGTGGTTTCATTTATTTCAGCAAAGAGATGCGGTGCTAACTGAAGAAAACTGGTTTAGTGGTCAAGTCAATACTCATATGGGTTTGTAAGATACTTAGAAGACCATTGTATTGATACTGTAGAAGTATTGAATACTATATTGTTCTTCTATGCTAACATTCTGAGCCTGTTGTAGTGATGCACCCAAACACTCAACTCAACTTCTGCTTTCAGCTCTGAAGCCAAAGGTGAATCGAATCGAATATTTAACTTTATATGCCCCACACGCTGCCGGGTGGGGCATATAAAGTTAAATATAAAGGGAATGTCACAAAAATGGACAGAAAAGAAAGCAGAGGAAGAGAAAAAACAGCAAGATAAAGGTATTTTTGCATGACTAATTTCAATGCTTTACCATAAACATTCACCAGCTAGATAGCAGTCAAACTAGCCTTCAATTTAGTCTAGGTATCTTCAGCTAACGTTAGCTAGCTAGCTGTTGTTTTACTGTAATCTAATCAGCTACAGCAAGATTGCCCCCGTAAAAATATTTTTTTTTCTTGCATTTATAACATCACACACAACTACATGGATTTAACAGGTCAAGGCAGGTTAGCTTCTCGCTCGTATTGTTGTAGACTTGAATTACACATTGAGCCTCATGCTGTACTGCCGTATTATCTCATGTGGTGTAAAGCCTAAGAAGTGTCAACACAGGAACTGATGTTTCTTGTGGTGTCAGAAGTCGTCAGCAGATGACAAAGCTCCCACCTCTGGAATATTTTGATTTTTCACGGCCGGAACATTGGCCAGAGTGGCGCCAGAGATTTCAGCGACGAAGCTCAACAAAGAGGACGGAGAGGTATAGGTATGTTCGCTGCTCTAGGGACTATCACGGCGAAAACTGGGTGATTATTTTGTGCTTAAACTGAACACAATTCACGAAAGGGCCCATTTCCATCAGCGCGCACAAAAGCTAGGAGAAACGGCAGAGGGATACACCAGAAGCCTGCGCGAGCTTATTACAAGTATCATTATCCCAAAAGGAGGCAGAGGAATAACTAAACATGGAGCACACATAGCAACAGACAAGCGAGTCGCTAAAAGAGGGAGAGAGCTGTTAGTGTTTAGACTAAACAAGGGTGAGTGGAGTGGATGGTTATCTCAGTAGTTGGAGGAAACAGCAGTGTTAAAGAGAGAAAAGGATGAGCAGTGGCTAAGCACAGTTCACAGAAGCACCAACAACCGGAAGTGACACAATACGTTAGAGCAGTATGCCAGCACGTCAGGGCACGTCCATGACTTTCCCTTTCTTCAGCACAAGGGACCTTGACTTCGATGGTTTAAAGCTCATCCTTGCCCACGAGACGAGCTTCTCACGTCCTTGTAAAATCCACCTGCCGCCAGGGACTGAATGATGTTAAACAGTCAGGTCCTCTCCATGTAGGCTCTGATTGGTGACTGGCGCATGCCGGTCTTTGTCAGGGGGTCCTCTTTACTTCACCTCTGCTGACTTGACCACCTTATTCGTGGCGAGGGCGAAAGGGATGACTGAGATGGTGCAGCCGATATAGTTCCCTTCTCAAGCCTGTGCCACTCTGATTTGAGGACCCAGCAATAAACTTCATCCGGAAAATCTTGTAGTAATCCAGAATTAGGTTGCTGATCTTACTAGGAACGTGGTGTCTACGAAAAGCATCTTGAACCAGCTTGTGAGGTATGGACCCATAGGCATTGGCAAGGTCCAACCACAGGATAACCAGGTCACCCTTGCTTTCCTTTGCTGCCCTCAGAAGCTGTGTGACTGCTCCTGTATGATCCAAGCAGCCGGGTGTTCCAGAGATCCCACCCTTCTCTAACGATTTGTCAATATAATCGTTCTTTAGCAGGAACTTTGACAGGCGCCAAGACAAGATGCTGAAAAATATCTTGCCCTCCGTGCTGAGCAGTGAGATGGTTCTGATGATGATCTCTCTTTCTAGTCCCTGTCAGAACTCGTACAGCACGATTCCTGGTGCAGCATTTTGAATCAACTGGAGGCTTTTCACAGACATACTAACAGAAATGAATTACAGTAGTCCAGTCTGTAACTGGTGTTGTGTATTGTAATGTGTGATTCATTGAATAAAATGGGTATCAAATAAAATGTGTATTTTGTATTTCAGTTTCATCCTTTCAGCATTTCAGTCCCCCTGATAAACATCAAACTACTTTTTTTTCTTGAGAAACCGGTTAGCTATCTGCTAAGCTACTGTAGAAGTCACGTTCAATATGAACGGTATGATTAGGGGTCCGAGCCTGAGGGAGTTAGGGCTAGGGAGTTCCCAGTTCCAGCGGTGCTGGGAACCCTATTGTTAATCACTTTGAAACAATTATGATACACCTTATTTTTCTGTTTATGGAGATTGATTGCATGACATATCACTTGGTAACCCCCCCGCGTCCTGTGTCTGTGTTTTCTTTGTGTATCTGTTTTGTGGTTATGTATGGGTGTGTGTGTGGGTGCGTGTGTGTTTGTGTGTGTGCTCTTCCTCCTAATCAGCAGCTCATCGCCGTCACCTGTGGAGGCAGCCACAGGTGGCACTAATCTTAATCAGCCTCTGGCAGCATGAGGACGGTTATTATACCAGTTACATGGTAAATTGGGTACATTTCAGAGAACTTCCTCTTATCCATGAATATCAGCAGCTCAAACAAGGAACTGCATTATTACTGTACAAATGTAGAGCGAGAGAGAGCGGCGGATCCAGTGTGACGGTGAGCAAGGTGAGGTCCGGAGAAACAGAGTTGGCTGGAGTAGTGAATTTGCAATGCAGGTTGCTAACCTGTCTGTTGTGAAATGCTGCAGTGTCTCAAGGCAAAGGGGATTTTTTTTTTCTGTGTTATGTGCCACGCTGTTGACGAAGTAGCATAACAAAGGGGTTGGTCCCGGAGCAAGGAAAGAATGTTTTTGCAAGCGCTCTGAGCTTGAATGCATCCCTTGGATGCTGATGTCGCCTATGCCTACATCTGCACCTGCATATCAGTGACAGACACTTACCCTTGACCTCCTAGCCATTTTCTTATTGAATCTTTTCCTCTTTATTCCAGTGACAGTGCGAACCACACAGCATTCACAGCACCGCTTTAGTCGGTCTCTTACTGTAAAAAGTGTTGACTTTAATTTCTGGATTTGTTGGAAAGGAGGATGTCAATGTCCATTCTCTTAAAGTTCTTATTTTTATTCTTTCATGCCATTTTCAAGAATGAACACTTCCTGACAGGGGGCAGGTAGTGTAGCCTTATGTGGAATTACTGGGGCTTTCATTATGCTAATTTGCTTTCCTCATGCATGTTTGCTCAAATACGCACCGGTGGCATTAATGTTTAGGCAAGTCATTTAATTTGTCTCTTATATCAGTTCTTCTTTGTGACAGTCATTTTATGTTAAACATTCTCTGATTAGCAAGTCTTAACCCTTAACACAAATGATGCCATTGCCATTTAACACAGGTTATTCTCTAACTACTTCACATACTTTCCATGTCTGCCACTGGAGGTGATGCGTGCCAGAGTTGATGGCACTATGACTGGAGGTGGATCAGCTGCCGAATCAGACAGGATGTTCTCCTCGCCACCCTCCTCGAAGATATCTGGACCATCGAGGAGGGGTCTCAGGTGACTGACACAATTCAAAGAACATGCTACACCAGATTCTCCGATTATAGACCTGGTGTCCACCTCTTGAAAGCTTTGGGCTCCACATTTACAATTCAAGCATCGTTTTGTTTCTTTTCTGTAGACTGTACTGCACTTAAAATGGCTCCATTCATGAGAGCCACCAGAAAAGGGTTAATCAAATTCTTCAAATCTAATCTAAAAATTCTAGATTCTAAAAATCTAATTCAAACCTTTTCAAAAAACAGTGTGCTATAAAATTTCGCACAAGCAATTCACTCTCTGTTGTGCACTACATTTAAGTCTTAACTTACCTCGTAGTACTTCAAGCCCCCGACTTACTGATCATAGCAGCACTGTCGTTGAATGAGGACTTGGAAAAGTATTGCATTCTTCACAAATGCATCTTTGTTTTAACTGAGTTTGGAAGACCTTTGATTTGTTATCTCCATGAGTCACAGCATTCCACTGCTAGTTCCAGCTCATCCTTGGTTGCTGCTTGGTCAACCTCAAGGTGGATAATAGAAACATGAGGATAAGACAGATGCTTTCACAGGTAAAATATATAACTCAGAAATTGGGGTTGAAGCCAAAAATATAATACTTTCTTCAGTGCTTCTCTCAGTTCCATGTCAGCCAAGTCTTCTAGAGTGACATTCGTCAAAGGATGGGTCCTGTCAGAAGGTATTCAACTATCAAAGGAGAAAGGAGGGCTGGATGTTCACCACCCTGGACTATGATGGTAGTCATCATCAATCCAATAGTGTGGTACACTCCATTCTGCACATGAGAAATGCTCATCCTTGGAATGATGCCATTCGGAGACTCTAGGAGAAAATGACACAATTGTGCCTATACTTTAAAGATAGAAATAATCACTGAAGATACCATAACCAGAATTTGAATACCATTAACGGATAACATAATTTTTTGAAATAGAAACCAACTCTGCTGACTTACTAAAGTGTCCCAAATGTGAGAGAACAATACAAATCTGGTAACACTTTTTAGAGAACATATAAGGAACTACTAAGACATTTATGAGATATAAACAGAGAAATACTTAATGGAAATCCAATAAGCTGCATACACACTATTAGTTCCCAATGTGTTTTCCATAGTCAAGACGTATATCTAATGAAGATATTAAGTCGAATTAGTTTATTATGTATGTATTTTACCCAAACTTTTAGAGGGAAATGTATCTTCTATTTAAGAAAAATCATATTACCACCTCAGGACAGTGTACAGTTTATATGTAGTATATAACATTTATGGAAAAAAAAGATTACCTTCAAATGCTCCACTTTCTTTGAAGATAGCTTTTACAATTAGACGGAAGAATTCTCACCTGGGCCCTCCGAGGTCTTCTGCATCTTCATTGGTGTCTTCGTCACTTGCAAAGGTGACATACAGTACATTGGTGCTCTCAGTGAATCTACGTCTACTGAATAGTCGGAGGACAGTTGTCCACACGTTAATTCGGCTGATGTAGATCGGTCTGTATGCTGTTGAGAAAACCCTCTCGCTGTGTGCTCTTACAATTCCTGTAATTTCTTCAATGCTCAAAGATTCTGGCAAGATAGCACAAGTAGCATCATTTTATGTATTTTATTTTCCTCTCCTTTTAGAATCACACACTCCTAACTAAAAGAAAATAATAGTGCCTGTGCATCTGTATATTCCGTTTGAGTCCACAATAAACCCATCAAAGGATATTTGTGCCTCCCGTGTCCTGACTAGACACCCCGTATTGTTGACTAATTGTCAAAACCACAGCTTCAGTACAGTACATCTCTCTGAATCTATTCAGTAATTCATATCATTCAAATCAATCCCTTGATGCAAATTTTTCTACACTATTTTCACTCCACACAAAAAAATATAATGGTGTTGTTTCTCAAAGAGTTACAATTCACCAATTCATGAAAAAAATGTAATCAGCAAATCAGCAATTAACCTTGAGAGGCTGCTATTATTCATAGTGATTTTCACACACTTCCATTCCTGCCATGATGTACAGACAAGTGTTGGAACAGACAGTGGCAACTTCCTTCCCACCCCAGGGGTAGTTGGAGGAACCTTGGGTTTCATCAGTTTTTTACACCCTTTGATGGTGCTCAAAAACTGAAATGGGAATGACTGGTGCTCTGATAAACCAAATACTGACTGATTCCAGTCTGCGCTCCTCTGGGTATAACAAAGACCGACACCTCTGGTGAAAAAGGCAAGCATACAACTTCCTTTGTGTATGTTTTGACATGGCTTCGGCATGTAGTATCTAGATCGAGCCACATTACATCGAGGGATGGATGGCAAAGTTTGCTACCTCTTTTTTGTGAGTTACAATGTGCACCGGTGTATAGTTTCTATATGCCGGTATGACTTCTTCTCCAGACATTGTCAGGAAAATGGATGCACGTGTCACTCTGACAGCTGAGATTCATGACCTTGTCAGCAAATGATTGGAGAGGATTGACGAGATATTCAATGACCAAATTAAAAAGGAGAGAGTGAGAATAATGCTGAATAAGAATGGATATAGGTCTGTCTTTGGAAACACTAACACAGAAACTGTGATTTAAGAATCATCAGAAGGGTCAAGCAAGTTCTCATGTACCACCTCAAAGTCCTGTAACAAACGTGCAGATGCAGAAGCAGACCTTGCTGCCAAACAAGAACACGCAAAAGCTATGCAAAGACTTCATATTCAACAAGCGAGACTTGACAAAATGAAGAGTGAATGGAAAGTCAAGGAAACACAAATGCTAGCGGATATCAAGCAAAGGGAAGCTGAAATGCAATAAAAGCTGGAGGAGGAAAAAATAAGGCTACAACAGCTACAAGCAGACAATGAAGTAAGGGGAGCAGCAGCTCGTGTTAGAGCGTACAACAGTTTTGATAGCCCCGAAGGTATTGAGGAAGAAGCTGACCCCCAAATTAAAAGCGGATCCCAAAATGCAGAATTTGAAAATCCACTAAATCCACAAG
Organism: Scophthalmus maximus; assembly: GCF_022379125.1. NCBI lineage: Eukaryota > Metazoa > Chordata > Actinopteri > Pleuronectiformes > Scophthalmidae > Scophthalmus > Scophthalmus maximus. Next base: position 3,624,256 of record NC_061516.1, read on the forward strand.
CTAGACCATTCGAGCCTCATCCTGTATCTCCTGAAACACCATTGACTCAGGAGGTCAGTCTGACCCAGGCAATTGCAAGCTCATTTACACTGAGCCGTCTACCAGTCCCAGAACCAACAATGTTTACTGGTGACCCTTTGAAGTTCATAGACTGGAAGATATCCTTCATGGCCCTTATTGGACTGAAGCCTCTCCCAGTTAGTGAAAAAATGCTCTATTTAAAGAGTTATCTTGCAGGGGACGCACGCAAGGCTGTGGAAAGTTTTTTCTTCCGTAACTCAGAAGATGCATATAAGGGCGCCTGGGCAGTTTTAGAGGATAGGTATGGAAGTCCGTTCATTGTCCAAAGAGCCTTCAGGGCTAAGCTCATGAAGTGGCCCAAGATAGCTACAAATGACCCTACAGCACTCTGAGAATTTGCCGATTTTCTTCAAGGATGTTCTGAGGCTATTCCCCACATTAAGGGTCTCACCATCCTAAACGACTGTGAGGAAAACCACAAGCTTCTTAAAAAGCCTGACTGGATGGTGCGCAGATGGAGTCGTGTTGTTGTGGAAGAGTTGGACAAATCTGGAAACTATCCAAGTTTTGTACAATTCACAGGGTTCATGCAAAGAGAAGCGAGAATAGCTTGTAACCCCATTGCCTCCCCTCTTTTGATGAACATTAAAACCACAGATGAGAGGCTTCCAAAGAGAGCCAAAGCACTCGACACAAGTGTTCAAAGGAAAAACTCCAGCTCAGGGTTACTGGAAAACTCAAAGACATGGCCACCTTGTTTAGTCTGTAAGAATGAAACACATGGTGTTGTTAAGTGTCCTATTTTTGCAGCAAAGACTAAAGATGAGAAGAAAAACTTTGTCCATGAAAATCACCTCTGCTTCCGGTGCTTAAAAAAGGGACACACAACTAAGGACTGCAAAAGGCGACACACCTGCAGCATATGTGGTCGATGCCATCCAACCTGCCTGCACATAGAGAGAAAGGAAAGGCCTGTGGAAACAGCAGGTAGAGGTCTTGTATCCACAAATGACCAGGCAAGCAAGGAAAAGGAAATCCACAAGGTTATGGCCCATGCACTGAAGCAGCACGCTTCTGCCACCTCCAGCATTGCCTTAGTTCATCAGCAAGAGAGCCCCAGAGAGAAATTCTCACCTATGCTCTACTCGGCACACAGGGTGACTCAACTTTCGTCTTGGAGGATCTAGTTTTCTGAACTAAATGTGGATACCCAATCAGTGCAGCTTCCTCCCAGTCGATAAGTCTCACATTCCAACCAAAGCACAGCTGTCCAGTGGCCTCATCTCAAGCACCTGACAAACAAGGTACCTCCGCTACAAGTTGGGTTGCTAATTGGTTATGACTGCCCATCAGCACTAGCTCCCTTGGTGGTCATCATGGGTGGTGAAAACGAACCTTTCGCCCAAAAGGACAGTGCTCGGTTTGAGCATTATAGGGTCAGCCAATCCTCATTTAGACAGACAGGTGAACCAGATTTTTGTCCACAGAGTTGCTGTGAAGGAAATACCAGTGCCACCAGCCACAGACATGCTAAAAAGTCCTAGAAATGGATTTTAATGAAAGGAGCTACGAGGACAAATATGTATCTCAAGACGATGTTCGCTTCATTCATCTCCTCGGTGAAACCATTAAGCAGAAGGAAGGTGGACAATATGAGATGCCCCTCCTCTTCAAGGGCAGTGGTCCACCATCATTACGAAATAATAAGAAGCTGGCCATTGTTCGGCTACAACACCTAAAGAAGAAGTTAAAGACCAGCAAACAGTATTACGACCATTATACTGGGGATGTTGAGCCAGCACCTTCAGTTTCTGAGGGAGATATTGTGTGGTACATCCCACATCATTGGGGTCTATCACCCCAGGAAACCAAGCAAACTAAGAGTCGTCTTTGATTGCTCAGTAAAATTCCATGACACCTCTCTGAAAGACACTCTGCTGACAGGCTCCGACCTAATCAACTCTCTGGTGGGAGTTCTGTGTCATTTTAGGAGGGAAGCAGTTGCTATTACCTGTGACATCGAAAGGATGTTCCACCAATTCCACATCTCACCTGAGGCTCGCAACTACCTGAGGTTTCTCTGGTGGGTGGGCGGACAGTTAGAAACAGAACCAAAGGAGTATAGAATGACAGTCCATCTCTTCAGTGCTTCATCTTCCCCTGGATGTGCCAACTTCGGACTAAAGTATCTGGCACAGCAACACCAAGCCAACCACGCTTCAGCATCAGCATTCATTGAGAAGAACTTCTATGTGGACGATGGGTTAAGTAGTGTACAAACAGTTGAGAAGGCTAAGGAACTGATTGTTGAAGCAAAGGAGCTGTGCAAATGTGCAGGTCTACATTTGCACAAGTTCAACTCAAACCAAAGGGAAGCCCTCTCTGGTGTACCCCCTGCAGAAAGGGCTGTCACCACTGACCCTCTCAAACTTAACCCAGACACGACACCAGATGGATACATACTTGGCTTTCAGTGGTCCATGGAAAACGACACCTTCAGCTTCAACAACGATGCAAAGGTCCACCCGCCAACACGCCGTGGTCTTCTGTCAGTCATCGCCTCCCTGTATGATCCACTCGGGTTCGTGGCTCCCTTCACTCTAAGTGGAAAATGCATCCGGCAGGAGCTATGTTGTAGAGGCATCGGGTGGGACGATCCATCCCTGAGAACTTGCATTCACGGTGGGAGGAGTGAAGAATGGTCTCAAACAGTTAAAGGAAGTCCCCATACCCAGATGTATCCACCCTCAAAACGTTGGCACCCTTGTTAGGTTGGAACCGAACTTTCAGACCCCAGTAATGTGGGATATGGCTCATGTTCCTATCTGAGGTACAAAAACCAAAAGAACGAGATCCATTGCAGTCTTGTGATGGCTAAGGCAAGGGTTGCTCCTATGAAAATCACCAGAATCCCAAGATTGGCGCTCTCAGCTGCAGTCACTTCAGCTAGGATGAGTGTCATGCTAAAGGCGAAAACTTGAGATGACAATTGATGAAGAGTTCTTCTGGATTGATCCTCAAGTAGTGCACGAATACTTCAACAACAAAGCACGAAGGTTCCATGTGTTTGTAGCAAACCGTGTTAAACTGATAAAAGAGAATACAGACCCAAATCAATGGCACTATGTTGATACAACACAAAATCAAGCCGACCATGACTCCAGGTGTCTTCACGCAGAAGACATTTCTTCGGCTAACTGGTTACCTGGTCAATTCAAGCATTTGCAACCCAAGCCAGTCAGCAGACATATTCTAAGCCGCCTAAGCCAGTTTTCCAACTGGATAATGTTTGTTAAAGTAGTTGCAAGAATCAAGAGACTAGGTTCTAAGCTAATACGTCATGGCGATCTTGTGACTGTCGAAGAACGCAGGAGGGCCGCTGAGGTGGTGATTAAGCTCATCCAACAGCAAGCCTTTCCTCAAGAGCTAAAGGTGCTCATCTCTCCCATTTGGAGAGAACCGGCCTTGGTAGGACCCTTTCAAATCGTCTGAAGCGATCCAACATTTAGCTTTACACTTGGCGACGCATTTAGATTTAGATTTAGCATTTAACATTTAGATTTAATATTTAACATTTAGATTGAACATTTAACATTTCACATTTCACATTTCACATTTATATTTACATTTACATTTACATTTACATTTAACATTTAGATTTACATTTAACATTTAGATTTACATTTAACATTTAGATTTAGATTTGACATTTACATTTACATTTACATTTACATTCAACATTTAACATTTAAAATTTAACATTTAGATTTAACATTGACATTCTATTTTTACAAGAAAAGTAAATATCACAATTTCACAAATATTGTCGTAAATCTGGTCAAAAGTGACTTTAAAAAATTCGCACCACTTTTTTATACGTTGTTGCTTAACGTGGAGAAATGTTCATTTTTATTTCAGCGTGTTCCACTTTACAAACGGGGCCCCATATTACTGTATAGGCAGTTTCACTGTCCAAGCGTTACTTGAATTCTCTACGTCTGTGATTTCTCCAAGGAAGTGTACTTGACTCCTTTCACTTTCCTCCTCGGGTTCAGTAAACTCATTTACAACAGCAAAATGTCCTGTTTCTTACAGCTGTGGCATTCAGCATTACTCATGGTACATTTATCCTTAATTGCATGCACTCGAGTCGCGCTGCTCAGTCCCTGTGCACTCGCTCAGCCAAGTCCCACCTCACGTCTTCGCAACGAGGAGCTAGCAGCAGAATCGGAGTTAGTTTGAAAACACCGTGGCAGAGAAACACCAATCTTCGAAAAAACTGCCCACCTCCTTTGCCAGAAACTGCATATACGACAAAGACCACGAGAAAAAACGAGCTAAAAAGAAGGAAGCAGATTGAGGCGATGTATACATCGGAGCGGCTCCACAGATGACAGAGCAGCGATTCACAGACGATTTTCTTTGAGATATTGTATCTGTAGTACTGAACCAGTGAATCAGATTACCCTACATTAATATATTTGGAACGCCCTGAATTGATTCAAAAAGTATATTGATGAAAAAATGAAGTATTCTTCCCATTGTTGTATATTTATGCAGTGAGAAACCAATCACTTTCAAAAATACACTTTATTGCAAGGCAAATACTAAGGCTTGCATAAATATTAAAATAGTACTTTGAAATAAATAAATGAAATGGAAAAAAATGTATTGCACAGCACACTATTTACATCTAGCAAAGTCTGAAGCTACACCATTTTGAGATGAAACCAGTGCAAGCATCAGGTACCAACTGGCTCATCACATGAAGATGAGCTATGTCTTTGGCTCCCAAGTCCTCGGGTGTCGGGCCAACACGCTGACCTCGGCCCGGTCTCCCACGGCCCCTGCCTCATGCGCCTCGTAAGCGACTCCGTCTTCTCCTCGCTCGTCTACTCGTTGAAGCAGCCATGTTCACTTTCTCATCGGAGTCCAGTGTACCAGTCTCAAAGCTCTAATAATGTTAAAAAAATATAGATAAAAAGCGTCAATCATCTATGATATATGTGAAGATAAAGTTGTTAATTTACAGGCCTACAATGTAGCACTGTAGTAGCTCAAGTGCTAGCTAATGTTAGGTACGCAAACAAGCTAACATAAACTGATGTATGGTCACTTCCGTTCAAAAAAAGTGACGATGTTGTTTTCACAAAAAGTCACACGTAATGATGTGAGGCAATGGTAACTAAAAAACGTGTTATAGTCTAACGTCATGTTACGTACCTTGCCTGGCTTCGGTTGCCATGGTAGCGTTCGCGGGCACGGCGGGCTGGGAGGAGCTGGGGATGCAGAACCGAAGTGCAGCAGAGAGGGAGGGGGAGGGAGCAAGAGTCGTTTTCTGAGACTATGTCCAAACTTCTCTCAATCCTACCTACAGCAGCTTTAAAACTGGAAGCCGTCACTCTGAAAGGAGGAAACTTCAATCACAAAGGTACAAGTATCATGAGTTGACTGATGAAAAGCACATTTATTCAGGAGGGACATTTTAACTTTTTACAGCATTTGATTCCTTTAAAAGTTTCAGTTACTTATCAGATAAAGATTTTACATCAACAAAAAAAACATGATTATAGAATATAGGGTGGTTTTCACTTCAATGAGAAATCTCCCTCTTCAACGTCTCAAATAATTTCATGCAAAAATGTACAATTATCCAGTAATTCACCAAAAAAAGCTAGATAGAGGTACAAAAAGAGGAAAATATATTTGTGCATCATCTCATTATCAAGAACACACACAAACACACACACACACACACACACACACACATTTATCTCATAAATTAGAATTTTTTTTCAAATCCTTGATTCTTTAAATCTTATAATTGAGCATAACACATAATTTGGAGATTTTATCTTCAAATGTAGACTTTTAAATATTCAAATTTATTGGTGTTTCCCATAATCTTATAAGTAAACATTTTTACTTCATTTTTTTTAACTCAATTTTGATTTTGTTGCTTAAATTAGACTTTGTCATAATCTTAAATATGGGTAATCTCCTAACTGACTTTATTCAAAAAGTAAGTTCCTACATCATCAGCATCACCATTGATGGGAAACATGGACCGTTTCCTCTTCTACATTCGCCAGAGAGAAATAAATGGGAACATGTTTGAGTCCGTTTTGTGCCATGGTTGGTTCATCAGCACTTCCTACGAGAAAGAAAACCAACCTGTGAAGATGTATAGAGTGGACACTTCCTACCATGTCATCTCATTCAGCATCTGCTAAAAATGTCATTGCTGAAGGAGCCCAGAACAGTTTGAAATTAACCAGAATCACATCTGCTTCCACTGTGGCCACTAGATGGAGCCATCACCTGCTTTTTGATTTTGCTCTGAACGTTGGAGATGACTAATAATTCAGTACTTTTACTCACTGGCAAACCGCTGTTAAAAATGATTCTTCTTTGCTGGAGAATGTTGTAATAGGATATTCCTCAAAACTTCAATTGGGTTAATCTCTAGATTGTTACTTGCTATGCTATTTTCAAGTGTTCTGTTTCATTGTAACAAGAAAATTAAAACATGTGCATTTAAAATCATTGCAAGCTGAAAAGTAATAGGCTTCATTCGTCTGGTTCTATGGAAATGCTTGTTTTTTATTTTTGTTTTTATGTATACATTAAACCTTTTAAAACACAGAGCTTTTTGTGGGGGCTCCTTGACGGAAACTATCATCATCGTCATCCAACCTTGGTAATGGAACATATTTTTCACGTGTTGTCCATGTTAAGCCATGTTCAATCCACTAAGAATGCCCGGGGGCCGAAGTAGTCTATAAGATGCGCATTTTGTAGTCCATCTTCAGAAATGTGTAGACTGCAGGCAGACTCACATCAATAACAGCTACTGTGGCATAATAACGTAGTGTAGTGTCTGTCTCCCTGAGGCCAGAGCATGCGACGTTGAATCCCACTTAAAACTGCTGGCTAAGGATAAACGTAGATATGGTAAAATTATTATTCACATCGGCAGTAACGACACCCGATTACACCAATCGGAGGTCATGAAGATGAATATTGATTCAGTGTGTACTTATGCAAAAGCAATGTCGGACTCTGTAGATTTCTCTGGACCCCTGCCCAACATGAACAATGATGACACGTATAGCCGTACATCATCACTAAACTGCTGGCTGTCGAGGTGGTGTCCAGATAACAATGAGGGCTTCATAGATAACTGGCGCACCTTTTGGAGAATTCCTGGTCTGATGCGGAAAGACGGCATTGATCCAACTTTGCATGGTGCAGCTCTAATTTGTAGAAACCTGACTCGGTTATCGAGACGGTCAAACCCGTGACATTTCAGAGTTGGGACCAGGAAGCAGAGTTGCAGTCTTACACGCTTCTCTGCGCTTCTATTACAGCAGTCGCCCCAACAAAAACCCCACAGAAACTGTTTCTGCCCCCCGACCACTTCAACTATCTAAACCAAAGGTAAATAAAAGAGGTGTTATTCACACAAATCTTATCAAGATCAACACAAAGCCTATCAATGAACCTAACAATAGAACAATAAAATGTGGATTATTAAATATTAGGTCACTCCCATCTTAATCTCTGTTAGTGAATGATCTGATGACTGATCATCACATTGATTTATTTTATATGACTGAAACCTGGCTACAGCCAGAAGAATATGTTAGTTTAAATGAATCAACACCTCCCTCTTATAATAATACTCATATTCCTCAGACCACAGGCCGAGGAGGAGGAGTAGCAGCAATCTGACAATCAGACTCAACCCCCGACCTAAACATGGTTTTAACTCATTTGAAAGCCTAACACTTAGCCTCTTTCACCCAAGCTGGAAATGTCAAAAACCAGTTATTCTCGTCGTTTTATATCAACCACCAGGCCCTTACTCTGAATTTTTATCCGATTTTTCAGACTTTTTATCTAAGTTGGTGCTTAGCACAGATAAAGTTATTATAGTGGATGATTTCAACATTCATGTGGATGTTGCCAGCGACAGTCTTAGTTCTGCCTTTAATTCGCTCATAGACTCAATTGGTTTTACTCAACATCTAAACAAACCCACTCACTGTTTTAATCACACCCTCGACCTCGTTCTGACCTATGGCATAGACATTGAAAATCGAATTTCCTCAAAACCCTCTGTCCATTCACTACTTTTCACTAATTTGGAGAAAAGTTATATTACAGCAGGTGTCTATCAGAAAACTCTGTAAGTAAATTCAAAGAAAAAGTTCCATCATTATTTATTCCACTGCCACGTGCCGATACAGTGCAGGACAGTTATCAAAACTTTACTCCCAAACAAATTGATGATGTTGTTGATAGTGCAGCAGCCTCACTACATTCCAAAATCGACACTGTCGCCCCTCTGAAAAAGAACACATTAACACAGAGGATGATAGCTCCATGGTTTAATGCATGAACACGTGCTTTAAAACAGACGTCACGTAGGTTAGAAAGGAAGTGGCGTTCCAATAGTCTAGATGACTCTCACCTAAAAAAAAAAAAGGTTTAATTACATATAAGAAAGCCCTCCAAAATGCCAGAACCAAATATTATTCTTCACTAATAGAGGAAAATAAAAACAACTCCAGGTTTCTCTTCAGCACTGTAGCCAGGCTGACAGAGAGTAAAAGCTCTACTGAACAGTTTATTCCTCCAACTCTAAGTAGCAATGATTTCATGAGCTTCTTTACTAATAAGATTATTACCGTCAGAGAAAAAAAATTATCAGCTTCTTCCCACTAATAGCACAGATACACTGTCAAGTACAGTAATAATAATAATAAATTTCATTTATAGAGCAGCCCCTGAACCAACAGTATCACCTAATTTATATTTAGAATGCTTCTCTCCTATAGATCTGGCTGAGCTGACTTCACTTGTCACTTCATCCAAGCCATCAACCTGTCTTTTAGATCCTATTCCATCAAGGCTATTTAAGGATGTATTACCTTTAATTAATAATTCCATATTAGATCAGATCAATTTATCTATATTAACAGGCTATGTACCAAAGGCCTTTAAGGTGGCAGTAGTTAAACCTCTGCTCAAAAGAACGACTCTAGACCGAGATATCTTAGCTAACTATAGACCCATATCAAACCTCCCCTTTATCTCTAAAATCCTTGAAAAAACTGTTGCTAACCAGTTATGTGACTATTTACACAGGAAAAGTCTGCTTGAAGACTTTCAGTCAGGTTTTAGAAAACATCATAGTACAGAAACAGCACTACTGAAGGTTACCAACGACCTTCTCATGGCCTCAGAAAGTGGACATGTATCTATTCTCCTCCTATTAGATCTTAGTGCTGCATTTGATACGATCAATCACAAAATTCTGTTACAGAGACTAGAACACATTGGGATTAAAGGTCCTACTTATCTGATAGATTTCAGTTTGTTAACGTTAACAACAAATCTTCCATTCACACAAAAGTGAGACATGGAGTACTATAAGGTTCTGTGCTGGGACCGATACTTTCCACCTTATCTATGGTTCCTTTAGGCAATATTATAAGAAAACACAACATCAATTTCCATTGCTATGACACCCAGCTGTATTTATCTATTAAGCCAGATGCAACTAATCAGGTAGACAAACTTCAGGACTGTCTTAAAGACATAAAGGCCTGGATGACTTATAATAGACCTCTTTCAGCCTGCGCAATATCAAGAACATTAGAAACATCCTATCTCAAAGGGATGCTGAAAAACTAGTCCATGTATTTGTCACTTCTAGACTAGACTACTGTAATTCATTACTGTTAGGATGCCCCAATAAGTCTGTGAAAAGCCTCCACTTAATCCAAAATGCAGCACGAGTTCTGACAGGAACTAGAAAAAGAGATCATATTTCTCCAGTGTTAGCATCTCTGCACTGGCTTCCTGTAAAATTCAGAGTAGAATTCAAAATCCTGCTCCTAACCTACAAAGCCCTTAATAATCAAGCTCCATGATATTTTTCAGAGCTCATAGTTTCATATTATCCCAATAGATCAATTCGCTTTGTAAACGCAGGACTACTTGTGGTTCCCAGACTGCTGGGGGAACTTATATCATGAGCATCTCTCTCTCTCTCTCTCTCTCTTTCTCTCTGCCCCCATGTATTTACATTACATGTCACTAACCCTGTTTGTGTTTTCTATCTCTCCTAGTGTATCTCTGACCCCAGAGCTGTCTTCTGAATTCTGAAATTCTGCATAATTCTTTTGCTAAAATGTTCTTATGAGATGTTGAACTTTGAAGTAATTTTTTTTTTTTTAATTATTTTGCACATAAATTGAAGTCTGTTAAGGAGTTAAATCTATTTGTCTGTGTAAAGTTTTCTTCCAGATGATCCAGACAGACTGGACCAGTGGGAGCTCAACATGAAGCAGAACTGACTCATCACTTCAGCACTGACCCCAGGTACTCCACATATGGTTTGTGAATAACTTACTGGTCACATTTTCCCCAAGTGAAACATGAGAACAAAAAATGATTCTACGGTGCCCGTAAGCTTTGATAACAATTTAATATTATATACATACTGTACTTTACATTCACTGTGTTAGTGGAACACTGTTAAATCGAAAACTACATTCATTGTTATTAGGGAAGGACATGCTGAAGGAATCCATTGTGCTGACCATGTTCTGTCTCCAAGAGCAAAGAAGAAAAATGAATCACTCGGTTCTTATCATTACATGTACTGTTACGCGGCTTTTAAAATATATTTAAATCACACAAACCTGTTATTGCACAAACCTGTTATAAAATCCAAAACAATTAAATATAAACACAATTTATGAGCCAGAACCAAGTTAAAGATTAACTCTTAGATTTATTTTTAGTGAAGGTACAAAACACAAAAAGGTGGTCAATATTAAAATTATAGAACACATTTAATATACAGACTGGGCCTGTGCAAGTGGTAACAGCTGAGCTCAGAATGAGCCCAGAACTGCAGAGTCAATGTGGTGGGAGGAGAAGGGGATACAGTGTGGGACTGTAGGGGAGGGGAAGAGGTAATAAGTGTTATAGCTATAGTTCGTATTTTTTTTATCAACCTTGACGAACAAAAAAATCTGCCTCTGGACAAACTTATCACCAAGTCCACATATGACTATAGGATTTAAATTAATAAATGAGTGTGATAAATGCTTCAGATAATGAAACATGTTAAGTCCACTATAGAGTGCAGCTCCCTTTTTTATGTTGACAACACTTATGTATAATCAGTAGGATAAAATGGAACTAAAGAGCTACATCTCAGAATATAGATGACAGTCTCAAATACTTTATATGAAGACAGACTACAAAACTGTAAAGTCAAGCAGCCACGACTGGTACTGGTTTGTTTTGTTACACATAGAGTTACTACATAGTGTAACTACATAGGCATTTTGGTCGTCTATATTGTAAATCGATACATTTATTGACTACTAATTACCAAAAATTGCAGTTCTGTCACTCTGAATAATGGATTCTAATTGTATGCCAAGAACTGCCGGGACCACTTCCAGAACTATCTGAAGTCTACATGAGTCACATGACGTGCAATCATTTTGGACTTGTGCTGTCGCTACTTTCTCTCTCAATGGCTCTGGTGTGACATGTTGTAATATCCGAGCTGCACACCTGGATGAACATGATTGGATGTTTCTAGATACACGGCAGTGAATGATCCAATCGCTGTAAAGCATACTGCAAACAGCTGGAGACAATTAGCCAGTACAATTCAGCCAAACTAAACCTTTTCTACAGCAGCCTGTTCAGGGTCGGTGTGTAACAGGCATTGAAAATAATGCCTCTTTTATAAAAGTTACGAATATAATTGGGTTTTGTGAACTGAAAAATGTATCAATAAGATAAAAAATCAGAATATTTATGCACAACAATAAAAATTTACATTTTTACTTTCCCTTATACAGATTAACACACTCAAACCTGGATTAAAGATGACGACTGAATGAATATTTCTGCAATGATTTCTGCTGCATGTTCATTTTTAAAGTTAAACTGTTGTTAACGTGTCCCACTAAGCAAGAAAGTTACACATGCTAAACATGCTTTCACCAGAAAAAGCCAGTCGGTAGTATTGCTGTATTAAGGTGTGTGTGATTGTGACTTGTGCTGTTAAGCGATTTTAATGTGTTCAATAAGTGCTATATAAATACAATATATTTCACCATTTACCAAACAGAAAGGCCCTGGTCAGACGCAAAACCTTCTTGCTTTCTGCCCACCATGCAAATAAAACATTGTAATTAAATATTTTCTTACTGGTTTCTAGAAAACTAAGAAACAACCAGAAGAGAAGTTGGCATTTTTCCTTTTTTTTTTTAAAACTTTGTCTTTTGTGTTAAATTCAATCAACTTGTCATTTCAGCTCTAAGGTATTGGTTGGTTGAGTACCAGAGGAAATGATGAAGGGCAGTAAAAAGTACCATCGCTTCCCTCTGAATAGCAGTGGAGAGCAGAAGAAGTATCATGACATGGAAATAATCATGTACAATCACAGTAAACATACCTAATTATGTATCTCTGCATTTTAAGCTTTGCTTTATTCATAGGTCATCCACCAGACACACACACACACACACACACACACACACACACACACACACACACACACACACACACACACACACACGCACAACAGACACAACAGCCTGTAATCTGAATTTCCCAGCACTCACCAAATTAAATGTCGTTCTCTTCTTCCCCTTCACAATAGCAGACTTAACGAAACTCAGCCAATCAGAGTTGGTTCAGAGAAAGTTGACTTCTTGTCATTGGTACAGCCTGTGCAGGTTTGCATGGTGATACCTTCGGCTGTTACTTGACACAGAACACACCAATGAGAGATGCCGAGCTCTGCTCGGTATTGCCATTCGATGTTGTGCGTCCGTAAAGCAAATAACCAAGTGATGTGTTGAACATTAAGGGTGTTTCATCTTTTATTCTCATGGCGACTCCATCGTTGCTGTTGCCGACACACACACACACACACACACAGACACATTTCTATTTGTAACCCGTTTTTTGGGGGGAACCCAACAGAAGTGTAGATTTCAATGACATTTACCAACTCAAGCATGCAGTTCCTTGCTCCAGTTTTAGCGATTGGCGGATTACTCTTACCGCATCTATGATTTATGAAAACGTTCAACATTTGCATAAAACTCCAATTCTCTCACCAGCTAAGACACTAACATCACGTGAGTATGTGCGACAGAAAGGAGAATGTTTATGTGTGTGCACATGGATACAAGCAAATATGACATACATTTCTTCGTATCTAAAAAGGACATAAGGAAAGTAGGAAATAAAATCAATGCAAATGATCTCAAGTGAAAATCATGAGAAAAACCAATAACATCCTTGAAACTGGTTCATTGATCTGCGCACACACTAAAATGTGCTAGAGTGCAGTTCCAGTAGTGAACCTATTGTGTGTGGGTATATGATTGAGTGTGTGTCAGTGTGTATGTGTCTCCCTCTTCCATGCACATTCCCGACACATGGCAACAGAAGCTAAATATAGCCCCAGTGGCCCGGCTTCACAGCGGGATCATGCTTCCTCTAAAGTAGGATTGCTGCTGCTGTCCCTCTTTCTCTGCTTCACACAAACACTGGTACCCCTTGTGCACCTCTCACCCTCCCTTCCTCCTGCTTTTACTTTGTCACTTTTACCTGCCATCATTCTCCCTGTCTTCAGAAAGGCTACTCTCCTTCTGTCTACATGCACCTTTTCTCCTCTGGATTTCAGCTACAGCTATGCTGAAATTACACAACCTAATGATTTTGTTTAGTCTTGTACATTGCATCTAATGAGGATTACGCAATCAGATCAGGGTTTCAATGTCAAGGTTTACATGATTGTGTTTTGAATACATATTTGAAATACAGCAATGATAACCTATGATATTATTTAATGAAACATGCGTCTGACATACAGGGTTTCTACGTTTTTACAGACCTCAGCTTCTGTAAAAGCTGAGGTCTCTAAATTTTTCTTGAAGAAACAGGATTATCACCTTGCAGTTGAATGCCTCCGCCAATAATTCAAGATGCAGTTTACATGCATATCTGTTGAATAGATTACACGTATGCAGTCTTGAGTTATGGCCAAAAATGTGTGTTGTAAGGTCACAGTGACCTCGACCTTTGACCTTTGTCAACCAAACTCTTATCAGTTCTTCCTTAAATCCAAGTTAAATTTATTTCAAATCTGAAGACATTCCTCAAGGCATATCGTGCTAATGAGACAAAAAACATTTTTTGCAGGGTCACAGTGACCTCTGAGCTTTGACCACCAAATTCTAATCAGGTCATCCTTTTTGAGTCATAGATAGAGAATGTGTAAAGTGAAAGATTTTCAATCTTTGATTCCGAAGTAATCAAAAGTAATCTTAAAGTATTTTTTGTAATCCAATGTGTTAGAATACAACAATACAATTATAAGAATTGCCATGTAATTTGATCACTAACTGACTGCATTTCAAAATAATCCGACCAAACCCTGACCATAGTGAATTATTATAATATAGAAATGTGTAATTTTTATTTAATAAATAACTGCAGTGACTTTAATCTGTCTAGTTACAGTTAGCTGGTGCAACTGCAACTGAGTTAATTTACCAATCATGTTTCATGTCTTTGATAAATCAATTTAGATGTTCTGACATCTTGGATGTTTGAGTTTCGTTCAGACCATAAATAACGTAGCAGCTAAATCATATCATAGTGGAGTAAGCCAAAAGTGAATTAACCTATTTTAGCAGAGTAGCAGTAACTGCCATATCTACCTTTAAAATCACATTCGCATTTTAAATGCATTTAGTTTAAAACACATTTATTAAACTGGAGCTTGAGTAAGAATAAATAAGAACATATTTTGTTTGTAGATGCCGTGTTTGCGGAATTGAAATGCAAAGTTAGTGATATCGATGACTAATAATGAGCCTTAAAAAAAGAAATCCATCCTTTCTTCACAAAGTGAAAATAAATCTGTTGAAAATTTGTGTCTGCTTGGGAAGGGAAAAAGTACTGTAAAACTAGAAAATGCAAACTTGGAAATATCAGGGGGCGCCTCAGTCGGGGGCGCCTCAGTCGCGTGACATTATTCAAGTCAAGCATTCTTTTTTTAATGTCACTTAATGTGCAATGTTTTGGTCCTCAGAAGTAGCTGCAGAATAAGTGCTCCATGTTTTCTGGGGTAAAATCATTCTCCTGAGTCAAGTCGTCCTGTCCGCTCAGTGAAGACGACAGGTACTAGAGAGCTACAAACCCCGAGCTGGGATCAGTCTGACTGAGAGGAATGTAGCTCCCCATTAAGGCCCTGATATAACGTTATCATTGTGCCTTTGATTAGAAGAGATGAATTTACAGCAACTTAATATGATATTGTCCCTGGCTTCCTCTCTCTCATTTGTTTCCTCTCAAGTGTTGGCAAAACGAAGCTTCCGCACATTTCTGATCCACTGGTTTAGCGTTAGCTTTTGAGGGATGAATCGGCTTGTTCACGTGAAAGTTGCTGTCAAACACAAATCTGGCAGTTCACCAGCAATTAAAGCAAGGGAGGCGGATTGGTCTAAGGATTTGCACGTTTTGCTCCACTACATGTATAGATTTAACATTAAGAAACATAAGATTGAATACTTTTGAAATCTAACACAGTACAGTGGTTCCCACACATTTTGGCTTGTGACTGCTTCCCGAAAAACTAGTTTCAGCCACTACTGTGAATTTCAGTTCCACCTATGAGATATTTCCCCTCTGAACTACTCACATCGTCTAATTTGAATAAATATTTGATTTAATAATAACTTTAGCACAGAGTAGAATCCAATTAAAATAGATATTAACTTGTCTATCAGAACAGAAGTTTTCTTCTTCGTTCTTCCCCTATAATAATAATAATAATAATAATAATAATATAGAATAATGATAATAATCTCATGACTTTTGCCTCAAGCCCTGATGTTGTAGAATTTAACAATAATACTTTGGTAGTTTAACATATTTATTTAAAGGATTTTGAATGCAGGATTTTTACATTGATGTAACATTATTTCACCAATTTCACCATTATGTCACCAAACACAAATATTTGGGAGGGGGATTTAATTCTTGCATATTTTGTTTTGTTATGCATGTGTAACGGTGGTCCATCCAATCGAGTGTGTGTAATGCAGTGTGTGTGTGTAAACCTCACTCGCGTACACGTTAAGACACATGCTAATGCTAGCGCCCACGCGTTACAGCTAGAGACAGTCCGTCTCTCATGCGCCAGAGGTCGGGAGTTCAAAGCCCACCCTGTGACACACGATCAAGTCATCCCCCCTTTGCTTTTTTCACAAATCGCACCCTGCTTATAAACCTGTCAAGGTTACAGAGAAATACCTGCTCAGATCTGTAGCTCCTGAATGCTCCACTATATTCATGAGCTGCTCTCTGACTGTGTCTGTCTGCTATTTGCTGCTGAGCAGGTAATGGTCAGCTGTTTTTTACAGCTGCGTCTCTGAAAACAGATCCCTGTTAGACCTGGAAACAAGGTTGATGAGAGTTGTGAGAGTGAAACAAAATCGTAATAAAAAAATAAAGAAGTCAAAGAGACTTAAATGCTCTGTATGTTCCACTTCACATTATATCAAGTTATGAATGCATTGTTCATGTAGCTGGACTGTGAGTCTACAGCCATGGTACTGTGGCAGCAAGAACATGAATTCCGCTGCAGAAGGAGTGTTTTTGTTTACAGTCAATCAACTCCTCCATTTGTCTAAAAGTATTTTAAGTTAAGCAACATTTGATAATTGTTGAGATATTTCACAAATAACAACACTAGATATTTCAGTCTGGACCAAAGTGATGGTCTGAGCCATACTAGTACAGATTAAAGTAGAACAAACACCAGTAAGACGTGTCATAAAGCCATCAAGAGTCATCGCTGTTTTTTCTCATTGAAAGGCCTAAAACAAGCAGTGTTATCCAATATTTATATGGTTTAGATTAACTGTGCAAATTGTCCACCCAAATGTTTTTTGTGAAAATCACTTTGAGTCACTGTCAAGTCTGACACTATTAAGCAGCAACACCCATGTTTTTTTATATGATGCCTGAGGCATGATGACAAAGGGTTTGTTCTCTTTAGAAATCCAGATTCAGTGATTGAATATAATGTCAAACTGACAAAATACAGATATTCCAGTTGATTTCTATTAATGGAAAAATATTAATAATAATCAGAGGTGATACTGCGTTAATTATTTTGTTGGCTATTCTTTGCATATTGTCATATAATGTATATGCATATTCATATTAATGTATATGATTTATTACACATTACATTTAATATATACTTGTTGTGGCTTTGACAATGAGGGAAACGTATTAGGAAAAGAATAGTATGGGGTTTATCAAAGTAATGCTAAATTGAGCATTTTGAGCAAAACCAAAGGCTGGGTCACCCCCAAAAGTGGCACAGCATACTTCAGCCACATATGTTTGCAAAATCGTGTGGTTTTAGAAACATCACATAAAGACTACTCAATGGGTGGTCAATGAACTGCATCGTTACTGCCGACTGTGACCCAGTGATGCCAAATTCGACTGACAAAAAGAAACCAGATTGCAAAGTACAACCCGATAAAGGTAGCCCAGTTTTTTTTAATATTAGCCTACAAAATGAGTCCGGTTTTAACAGCCTATATTTATCAACATTTTGAAAATAAAGAAGAATACCCAATTTGCTAGGAGTTCCTGTTATCTAACACCCAAAGCACTTTACAGTACAAGTCACATTCACCCAGTCACATACACATTCATACATTGTCTCTATACACAGCGCTTTTTCTATCACCCATCATTCATACACTACCAGCCCAGCCACCAGGGGCAATTTAGGGACAAGTGTCTTGCTCAAGTACACATAGGCATGTGGACTGGTTGACCCAGGGATCAAACCACTGACCATCTGGTTAGTGGACTATGTACAAACAGCTGCCAATGGCCTACTTAAATAGTGACAAACAACCTAAAAGCGTGATTTTTTCAGGCAAGTTCTGGAGTGACCACTGATGTCTTCTTAGTGTGATTTTTCCAAGTGGGTTTATGATCTATATTTAAGCTGCAAAATGGAGATGATGGTATCCTCAGAAAGTGTATGTCACACTGAATGTAAAAACATGGGCATAATTTCTGTGTGTTGAGATGTGACTGATATGACTCCTGCATTGCCACTGCTGCTGCTGCAGCAACTGTTCATTGTGCTGAGCAGCCAAGCTTCAATATCAAATTCCTGTTGCCATAGATCATCGGTGTGCACCCGTCCCTTTCACCTTTGCAGTATATTTGCCTTGTGTCTCCCTCCGTGCTTCCAGGGATGCTGGCCAGTTTTCCTCCCAACTGAGCTACTTTTTCTTTATATGGGAGGGTTAAAAAACCTTTCGAAAGATTTTTGGAATTTGGGCTACTTTTTCACCAGCTAGATTTGGTTGATCGCTTATAATCCCGAGGTTTTCAAACTTTAAGGGAGGTGCGGGTGAGTGATCTAGAAAACAAACAAGTTAGCTCTTGTTGCCAAATTGAAACTAGTTGTGGCCCACAGTGTATCTCACTGAATTCATTTTGTGTCCTGTTTCTGTTTCATCTCTGTGTTCGAGTGAAGTGGCCAAATTATGTCAGTCCAAACTCTTCTCCCCGCTGACATTTTGTTCTCATGACTGCACTTATTTTCTTTCAGGACAGCGAATAGGGCTGTAATTGTACTGGAGTGTGTAGACAACTATAGAAACAATTGGGGACTAACTAAGGAGCCACTTTGACGACAACAACAAACTGACATCTCGTCTCTCGCCACTTTTTGCTTGCTCCTATGGACCACGTGTCTGTTGTAGCTACATACAGGATGTAGTACCTGCCATGAACACAGCTGAGTGTGTTTCGACAGGAGGACTTGTGTGTGCCACATGTGAGCAGATCTCAGCACAATCAGACTGTTGTGCGGCTGTGTCCCCGGGCCATGAGGTCCTAATGGCACAGCTGACTCCTGGACCAAGAATGTCAAGTCTGCAGAGGCCTCCCGCATTAAAATAGCCAGCGTGCCCTGTCAGCAGGCCCTTCCAGCGGACGCATGGCTGCCTAACAGCTGCCACACTTACAGAACTGCTCAGTGGAGGAGAACAAGAAGAAGGGTTCTGTGCAAACGCAGGGGGCTTCAGCAACAGGGGAAAAGATCAGCATGGGGAGGGGGAGATGAGGGAGTCAAATTCCCCTCGAGTCACTTTACCTCACATTAGAGTCAGAAAACAAGTCCAGCTGTATATTTCCACACAATACATTCATCTCATAAGTGCACTGAGGGATGAGGTGGTGGCAGGGGGCAGACTGGCCACGACTAAAACACCATGTCGTTTTGATTTTGTACTGCTGTGGATTCGAGCAAGCCCCTGTCCATTTCCTGCAGTCTTTATTAACCCTAGAGGCAGCTGCTACTTCACACCAAACAGCGTGTGTATGTGTGGCAAGACAGCAACTGTAAAGCAAATGGCCTGACCATCTAATACTCAACCATCAGGGCTGCAACTAACAATCATTTTGATTGTTGCTTGATCTGCCACTTATTTTCTCTTTTTATCTGGAAATCTTTCTTCTAACCACGGTCAGAAAATAGGGAAAATAAATAGACAATGTAGACAAAGACTTATTTCATCCAATCATCAGTCCAAAACCCTAGGCTTTAAGTAAAGATGGACGACACATCTCCACTTCCTTCCATTGAACAAAAATTAAGCCAAAAATATCTAGGACACAAGTACCGCCATCTTGCGCAGGTAACGTGATTTGGAGTCTAGTGATCGTGTTGTGGTGCCTTGGTTTCGGTCCCACGGATACAGATGCTCGGCCAATCACGAGTCAGACTGTCAATCATGACATCACATGACAAGGAAAACCATCAAATCATCTCCCCTGAGAAGTTCAAATCAATGAACGTTCAACTTTTTGCAGGGAAAATTAAGGAAATGATTAATTGGTGAACAAACGCAGTTGGCAATGAATTTTAATGAGTCGAGGAGCTGGTTAATCGGGGCTGTAACTAATAACTTGTATCTGTATTACTTAAACTGCCAATCAGTTTCTTAACGAATCAATTTGTCTATGAAAAGTTTATAACTTTTATCACAACTGATATTTGCCGTTTTGCTGTGATGTAATTAGTTTGCTCGTTATTTCACTGTCACATATGACAAAGAAAAGCTTCAAAACGTTTTGCTTGAAACCTGGCTGAAACAATTACCAGTACATAGTACATTTTACATTTTATTTATTGGCTTTTAGATTCAAGATTCTTGCATTTACAGTACAGTACTAATACTGTGCAGCACCTTGTATCACCAAAAGGCGTTTAAGTGTCAATAAATCCTCTGGCTCATTAATTTTTTTGCATGATTTTACCCATAATCCCTTCCCCAATTCTTTCTCCCCCAATTCTCCGGTTCCAGCCTCTCATATGGGAGGATTTTTAGTTTTTTTAAATCTGCTCTGGTAATTAACTGAATGTCTTGAGCGACTGGACTGTTGGTCAGATAAAACAGGATATCGTCTCTGCTTTTACTCACAGTAAGCATTTCACAGACCAAACGATTATTGATAATGAAAACGACTATCAGTTGCAGGCCTAATCCCATTCAATGGATGAAGTGGCATTGTATTAAATCCTCGCACTGATATCTTTAGAGAAAGTGCAGTAATCCTGGTGTGGATTTGACATTGCTAGGTTCCCCAGAAAATGATTCTCTGTGCATCACACAACTTGGGATAAATACTGACAAGACAATTTGGGAGTGATGACACACGGGACAACTGGTTTCATAAACATGAAAACACCAAAAATGTTCAGGTTCCAGCTCATCAAATGTCATCACATTTAATTCATTTGCTGCCTTTCTCTGAAACTTATTTGGCTCCTCCCTATTCACATTGAGTAGATTAAGCTGCAGAACCTATAAACTTGCATTAAATAAAAATATACAGTCACAACATTGGTTATTGCATTTAATCTTTTAATTAAGGAAGTGTTATACTTTCACTCTTGGAAAAACAAAATGAAAAATAATCTGGAGGTTTGAGTCACAACTTTGTTTTAAGAAATTAACCTTTTCTTTTATTTCTTTGTACACAATACATTTTACTTAATAAGTATTTCAAAATATCTTTTGCTGGTTTGTTTGGTATTATCTTTGCTAGAAGTAGAATCTCATGTCAATATAGTTCTCTTTTGAAAAAAGAAAAAGAAAACACAAAAAGAAAACATCCATCAATGCGTTTCTGTCCAGGGTCTTCGTGTGTCAGAAGATGTTGTCGGTTATGTCAGAAAATGGCCCCTGGCTGGTTAAGAGAGATGTCTGCCCAGCTCTGACCACGACACAAAGGCTGATGGCAAAGCTCATCACTGATGCCTTGCAGAGCTGAGAGATCACGGAAGCTTCAGTGTATTGGAGGCTCCTGTCCAACTGGCAGCTATCTGGACTGCTCGTAGTTACACGTTGAAGCAAATGAGCATTGTATATCATATATGCCTACCCCATATATATATATATATATATATATATATGGGGTAGGCTTCCACATAATGAACACAAAAGACAGTCCCCTCCCCATGTGTTGACTCTCCGAAGCTGCCGCTCTCAAACACCAGGGATGCTCTGGTGTCAGGAAAACAGACGGCGCCGCCTTGCTGAATGTGAATCTTAAAACAATGCGACTTATGCATAACATAAAACCCAGCTGATCTGCACTGTACTTGACTACTAGAGTCAAAAGCTTGAATTTAGTCCACAAGGCCCTCGTCGATTGGTCTTGCAGAAAATCCTCTGCGTCTTCCCAATTGGGCAACCTTTTCAATCAACAGTCCCTGCTTGCTGCTGCTGCTGCTGCTGCTGCTGCTTGACAGCTCTTCGCCTGCTGACACATTACCTGACGCAGAACACACACACACACACACACACACACAGTGCGACAGCGGCTCTCTGGACATTCCCCTCGGCTTTCTCTGACTGACCTGCAAGAATCCCAACATCTGCCCACGGAGGAGATACCTGGAACAGGAACACAATGGATGCAGGTTCTCCCCCTTTGAGTGAGCAAGGAACACAGCTCAAACAGTTTGACCTCTCACTTCTTTAAATATAAACTATGTTGCAAGTAGGAAAGCGTTCACTGGCTTCAGTTCTAGTTATCAAAACCAATTTGCTGGTTTTTAGTAGTTTCTCTCTTCTTAATCTTTTGTTTAACAAAAAAAGCACTCTATTTGTTTCTCCCCCCCGCCCCGCCAATGAGATCTATTCCATCTAAACATCTAGTCGACTTTTGATTCACTTTCAAAGATCCAGTCGACCACTCCGACCTTCAACCCCTACAGACTTCAGGATGATACACCAATGACTCCCTGCACATGTACTTGGTTTTTACTCCACGATACTTTAGTAGGCTATAACAGAACGATTTGTCATGCACTTTGTCTTTTCTTTTTTTTTTTGAATTATTGAATTTTTTTTTCTTCTTCTTCTTCTTTTTTTTTTTTTTTTTTTGCAAAATACTCCCTATATTGCAGATGTGTCGCGTAACAGGACCAGCGGCGGTTGGACCTGAGCTCCCCTCAGTCGTCGTCCGCGTCGTCCCCCTCGGACTCGTCCCTCCTCTCGTACATCTTGTCCCGCTGCCGCCCCTGGATCTCCTTCATCTCCTCGGCGTAGCGCGAGAACGCGCCGCCGAACTTGCCCCAGGCTTTGAGCGGCACGGTGATCGAGTTCCTGTAGCTGGGCTTCACCTCGCTCACGCGCAGGAACACCCCGTACTTGTTGGCGCCCGCGTCGAAGAAGAACCGCTTGGAGTCCACCATGATGGTGGTGCCCTCCGGGAGCTCGCCGCAGCCCCCGGCGGCGGCCGCGCCGGCGGCCAGCTCCTCGTCGTCGCCGCCGTAGTCGTCGATGAGCTTGGCGAGGGCGTCTCGGAACTCGATCAAGCCCTGCGCCGGAAGGGCTATGGTCTGGCCGGCCAGCATGCCGCCCGCGGGGCCCCCGACGCCGAAGCCGGGTCCCCGGTTCACGGTCTGCCGGATCCGCAGGAACCTCCCGCGCTGGTTCTCCTTCAGGTCCAGGTAGTACTTGCGGTTCTCCCGGACGAGAAACTCGCTCTTGAGCGCTCGCCTGGGCCCGCCGTCCTCGCCCACGGACGCCTGGGCTATCTGCTCCGGACTGCTAGGCCCCAGCTGGGCGTAGTGCTCGATGAAGTCGCCGAGGTAGTCGCGGAACTCCGCCGCCACGGACAGGGAGAGGGTCAGGCGACTTTTGGAGCCCCCGGCCCCGACCTCGGCGATTTTGATGAACCTGCCCTTGCTGTTCTGCTTTACGTCCAGGTAGAAGCGCTTGTTCTGGATGTCGAGGCGCTTGGACGCCAGCTCCTGGGTCTCCTGGTCCCTCTGGAAGTGCTGGAAGCCGCCGCCGCCGCCGCCTCCCCCACTGCTACCGCCGCGCTCACTCCCGCTGTCGCCATCCGCCATCTTCTGCTCCACCATTCGGCTACTGCTCCTCTGTCGTGCGTAGCCGCTCGCAGCGCTCCCTCAGTCGGCGCGCGCGCGCGCCCGCGTCACGTTCACAGCGAGTGCGCTCCGGGAAGCGTCATGATTGGTCTAACCGTTTGCCACTTTCGCGACTTCACGCGGTTACTGCTTTGCCCATTGGTCCGTCGGATTTTGTGAGCCACACCCACATGTGCGAACCCCAGGTTCCGTGTGCGTACTTCTTGTCGAACTTTTTTTTAACCCTCTCGCAGCGGTTATGAAATGCCCTTGTTTGTCTGACATAATATGATAATTAGCATATATTTGCTTTTGTTGTGTTTTTTTGCTCCATGTGGTAAAGGATGTTGACGATCTGGTTATTGGTGCCGTTGATAGAAGAAGCCCCTTGAACGTTTTACTTATTTGAAACTAGTAACACTAAATACTCAATTTTACTGCGACAGGCAGGTGACACCCACTACTACATAACACTGCATTACTCAAGTGTTATCAGCGAAATAAAGTATAAAATTAAATATTAAAAAGTGTAGTTGCTCCCTCTGCAAAATGGCCCCCAATACTATTTAAAACATATGCAGCATCTCAATAGTTGGGTTGGTACAGTTTATCTACTTCATACAGAATCCATCAGAGTTGATGACATATTTTACATTTGATACATCAATGTGTCCGGAGAGTGTTTTCACCTTTACTTAGAGCTGTCATCGGATCACTCAGGGCGGATGTTACTGCCAGATGACAACGGGCTCTATAAGTTAATGGTAAACACATAGGAACTGTAGTGCAAGTAGAAAAAGAGCCAAAGAGTATCAAACATGTTACCAGGTTGTGTTTTATCACTCAGGAATTCTATTTTTGTTTTGTGAAAAAAAAGCAATTTTTTATTTCGCTATTCAAGAGTAGCATAGTCCCCCATTTAACTTACTGTGTTTAAACCTGATTCAAACCTAACTGATTACAACGACAGTCACTTTGAAATGTTAAGATTTTAGATACAAAGCTTATGATTTTGGTAACATTTTCTTACATTAGCCCCATCTTGACCAGCAAGAACATTAGAATTCTGTTTAAATGTTATGTGTCAGTAATATAATCCAGTATCATAATCACAATTTTGAATGATGGATTTTAACTTGTAATGGAGCATTTTTTTTTACAGTGTGATGTAGCTACTTTTACTGAAGTAAAAGGTCTTAAAGTGTCTCTCATCACTGGCTTTAGATGGTAGCAATGGGTGATGGCCATGTGAATATCATCCACCTGCAACCTTTATACTAATTACTGCATTACTCAATATTCTCTACAGATGGCAGTATAGCTCAACTTGTGGTTTCAGCTTGATTCTCCCTCCCCCACGCTCGCTTTGTCAGCAGCACCGGATAGTTCACAGATTAACCCACATGCAACATACAGTATGCAGCCGCTGCATTTGCAGCTGTTTATTTCATTTTGTATGTAATTAACTTCTGAAGATCTCCAGAAATTGGCTTCAGTTTGTCATTTAAGCATAAACCTTGAAATGTTAAGCCTTGTGTTGAAAATAACAAGTATTTGGGAAGAAAATGGCTTTAGGGCTGAAAGACAGGTGACTCCACAGTTGTAATATATATCTATATAGATATATAGATAAATATAGATATATAGATAAATATAGATAAAGATAGTTAGATAACTTTATTGTCCCATAGCAGTGACAGAAATTCTCCTTTGAGAGGCTCCACAATAAACACATTTAAAACATACAATATGTTGCACGCCTTGGTAATGGTAGGTGGATTCACTCTCGAAGGAGGTGCGATGCGATGGCTTGGCCTTGTTCCCAAAAGTGAAAAATACTTAATTTATGAGTCCAAACTACTACTGTACTGTACTGTGCTGCACTGCATGAACAACATCCAACCAGACCCCGTTTTCACCTGACAGTAACATCCGACCTGAGTGGACAGCTCTCAGTACGTCTATTCTCACCTTGCAGCAGAATGTGTCTCCACATGCGTCTTCAGTGACCACTTGTGATCGGATTTCCCTTACCCTCTCTGTATGTAAATCAGCACGTACTTCATTTCAGTTTGCAAAAGACCAAATGTGTTGTTGTTATTAACAAAATAATAAAATATGCAAAAAAAAACTAATTAAAGTGGAAAATGAGGCATGAATCCCTGAATCAGTCTGGAGGGAGAGATGCCATGCTCACATCACACACGCTCCCCGCTCTCTCTCTCTCGCTTGCAATTTGTTTTGTCACTCCGGTGACTTCCTCAGTGAGTTTGAACTATAGTGTCCTCTTTCCTAGCAAAAACACATCCTGACAGGTTGAAAATGCTGCCTGACATAATGTATTTCCACCCATAACTTTTGCTAGGAAAGAGGAAACGTGTTCATACTCACTGAGGTTATTAGACATGCTCTGAAATATACACAAAAAAGAAACAATTGATGGTAGGGCATCATCTGTGCATTATAGAGGGAGGGAAATGCTGCTTGAAATAATGTGTTTCCCCCCATAACTTTTGCTCTTAGAATACCCTTATGGGTATTAAAATGAACAAATTCCTTACAAAGCGTTGAATTACAGCATGTTTGGATTTAGCTTCGAAACAGTAACATTCTACAACTACATTATAACATTGTCAAATTATAGGGGGAAAGAGATATGATTTCCTTGGTAGAATAAAAGCGTTTATTTTGATAGATGAGCCACGTGTACTTTACAAAAGCTCGTTGATTGGTACAACACCAGAACGGTGAATTAAACAATCCATTTTTTTGCTATTTTTAATTCACCTAGGTGAAATTGAAGCGCAGTAGTGTAGCTCCTGAATGCATGCGCGCTTCCGCTGCCAGGGACCATAGACTGTATATAAACATTGACGTAGCGTCCGTGACGTCTTCCATTGGTTTCTGCAGGCCGGTTTTGAATTCCCAATGTGGGCGGTTCCGCAGCGGCTCAGCCGTCGCCATCTTGGCAGGGCACGACTCCTCCCTTACCTGGCTAATCCATATATGGACATAGAGGTGGGTCGAATGCAGACCGGTCGCTGAAACGTGCCCACCTACGTCGAAGCTTCCCAGTTAGCTGAGGCTAAGGAGCTAAGCTAATAAGCTAGGCTAAGTGCGAGCCGGCAAGCGCCGGGGCCCCGAGGCTGCACCGGGTCGGTACTGACTGCGGTAACATGAGCTCCGGTACCAGTCGTCCCAGCCAATGTTACATGTGGTAAGTAACACTGGAACTACAAAACAACATTTGAAATACATATTTGTTACTGAAATTATAAGTCTTAAAAATTATGTTTTATTTTTATTTGTATAAGTGGTAGTTTGCACCACTATTATTTGATTCTAATATATTAAATCAAATGAACATTAACTAAACATAAGTTACATGTGAAGGTTAGTGTTCTTGGCATAGTTAATATTTTATTAACACTGGCTTGTAGTCTTAGTTATTATTGTCGTTTATTTATTTATTTTGGACTTAAGGGACATACACATACACCAAACAAGTAAATAGAAAATCTATAATTCCCCACACCACAGTCGTAAACAGTACACAGATCAAGTTTTCACACTGACAGAAGTCCGTGGTAGTCAACCTTACCTATACTGCTATAGACATTACTATACCAGATTATAACTTTGAATATGACTGTAAAAAAGGCACTTTTATGTTTGTTACCAGATGTTTATTACTTTCAGCACATTGGTTGTTGTTGAGTTCACATGTGATGCTTCCACTACCTGCACAAAACAAACCAGTACCAGTCGTGGACTTGACTTTACAGTTATATAGTCAGTCTAAAAATCTATATTCTGAGATGTAGCTCCTTAGTTCCATTTTATCCTACAGATGTGACATAAGTGTTGTCAACAAAAAAATGTTAGCTACACTCTTTAGTGGACTTCACATTTTTCATTATCTGAAGTATTTATCACTCATTTATGAATTTTAATTAATCCTACAGTCACAATGTGGACGTGGTGATGAGTTTGTGCGTTGTTGTGTCCAGAGACCTTGGCGTGCTGTGTTTGGTTGGTGGACTGTGGTGGAAAAGCCTTCTTCCACTCTGTTTCCACTCCGTGAGGAAGAGCAGCAGCTGATGTCATCATCAGCTTCCACAAAGAGATTTGTGTGTTCTCTTGTTCTGTAGATATTCAACTGTACTTGAATGTAGTTTTAGATTCAACAGTGTTCTACCAACACAGTGAATCTACAGTACAGTATGTATAGAAAATGTCATTGTTATCAAAGCTTACGAGCACCTTTGTTCTCATGTTTCACTTGGGGAAATTGTGACCGTTAAGTTATTCACAAACCATATGTGGACCTTGGGTCAGTGCTGAAGTGATGAGTTCAGTTCTGCCTCATGTTGAGCTTCCACTGGTCCAGTCTGCCTGGATCATCTGGAGGAAAACTACACAGACAAACCTTGTCACATACTATCACAACAAGTCTGTTTTTGCATCCTAATTATCTATCATGTCGGTTTTAGTAAAAAATATGAATCAAACTTTGTGTACTTCTGTTTCATTTTAAGTCATTGTACAGGCGCAATAAAAAACCTCCATCACAACCAACAACACACCGCATCCTCTACGTTAACAGTATCTTCTGTGTGTTCATGTCACATATCAGCATTGTTCGAGCCGGGTAAAGGAGGAGTCAGGCCCTGCCAAGATGGCGACGGCTGAGCCGCTGCGGAACCGCCCACTTTGGGAATTCAAAACCGGCCAGCAGAAACCAATGGGTGACGTTAGGGATGCTACATCCATGTTTATATACAGTCTATGGATGCGACACACCATAGGCTGCCTTTGGGAACCTGTTGCCAGAGACCGACAAGCTCCACAGCGCTAAGCAGAAGCTGTTACCTGACTCACGTCATGCATGATGGCGAAGCCCGTAGCGCTGCTACTCCGGCTGCAGAAGCCATGGAGCAGCAAAATTCACCCGTAGTTCCCTCCGTTGGCCCAGTGCACCGTGCACGGAGCTCCCTGCAGAGTAGAGCAGCGGAGACACCTGCTAATCAAGCTTGTTATCTCCTGCATTAAAGCTGTGAGTCATTGCCAGATTGTTTTGTCTCGACCGTGGTTAAACACTCGGACAGTTTATATTGCATTTGCATTTGAATATTGTCCATTGATGCGCAGGTTAAGTCTTTGAAAATGAAAAGTCAAATGGAGTTTTCATTCACATTTTCATATAGTTTTCAAATGGTATTATCATTTTAATATAGAATTCCCACAGAATTATAGTCAAAAAAATGTGGATTATTGCATTTTCATTTTAATGTGTATGTGTCAAAAGACATACATTTGTGGAAAATTATAATGCTATTGTAGAATTACATTTTGAAAGAAAATCTTGTACATTTTAAAGTTAAATCCATCAATCTGGTGAACTTTCATAGCAATTAAGGAAGCTAGATCTATGTAGGACGTTATGCTCTTGTCAACAATTGTGTGCTGTAGCCTTACAACGCCCTCCCACATTCAAGTACAAAAATGGGGAAAAGCAGTTTCTTTGGAAAAGTGCACTGCTGGCTGACAGACTGAGAACTGCTCTGCAAAACACAAATAGGCTACGTGTCTAGTCACGTCTTTACATTTACTTTTTCCCTATATTACCCCACATTATATTGGGGTATAATATTTTTCGGTTTGTTATGAAATTTGTATGTGAAACCTTGACCTATATGTCACCACATTACATTTTCTCCACTGGAGGGGCATCCATTAGGAAACTTCCCCACATTCTCACACATGTAGGGACTCCCTTTACAGCACTGCATCACAATTTATCCACTGGAGGGGAAATTCTCCACTAAAGTAGCGCAGAATTGGGCACTTCATCATGTTTTCTCACCTGTAGGATTACCGTATACAGCACTGCATCCCATTTTCTCTACTGCAAAGGGCACCCTTTGGGGCACTGTCATGTAGGGGCAGCATATTGGGCACTTCAAATTGGCACCCTTTTCCATTGGAAGGGCACCCATATAGGGAACGTCAAGTTTAGACCAGTGTGAGGGCACCTTATAGAACACTGCATCACGATTTCTCCACTAGAAGGGCACTCATTAATTAAAGTTTTATAATTTATTGCATGAAAGGGCACCCTAGAGGGCACTCATTCATATTTTTCCCACATGAATGGCAGACAATAGGGAACTTTCTCTTGTTTTAGTCACTCTAGAGGGCACTTTCGAGACGCGTTTTCGACCATGGTGCTACCAGGGGGTGGTCCCCCCCTGAGTCCTCCAGTGTGTGTGGGTGTGCATATGTGATTGCGTGTGAGAGAGTGCGCACATGTGTTTGTGTTGTGAGCTAGGGAAGCATTAGATAAATGATCAAAATAATTGTATATATATATATACATTGATATATATGAATATTTATACACATATTCACCTATATATACATACACAAAAACATTTATGTTTACATATGCACACACATACTAAATAATAATAATTATAGTATCAAAGATAGTAATAATATCAAAGGTTTATATAAACTTTATAAAATGTAATCAAATTTGTTTTGTAATTTTTATTACTTGAATAACTTAACTTAAATTAACTCAGCACACTTAGTGTAGAGCAAACCGTTTTAGGTAAATTCATCTTTTGAAGTTTGATGAATATAACAAGTTTTGTGTTTGAAAGGCGAGAGGAAGTTAGTTTTTACCAGCCTTTGTGTATTTGAGAGTTGAGTCGTATTTCTCTGTCATTTTAACATTTAAGTATTTAATAACCAAAGGATGTTTTGAGACAACACCTGTGTCGTTGATTTACTTTCTAAAGATAGCACAAAGAAATAAAAATAACTCATTCCGAGTCAGGTGTTTTCTAATGCTGCTTAAAGACATGGTGGAATAAATATTCAGATCCTCTACAGCAAGTTAACAATAGCACATGTAGAAATATTCCTTTACAAAAAAGAGTCTTGCTTTTACTTCAGTTGAATCCAAGACTACTTAAGTATTAATTTAAGTGAAAGTAAATAAATATTAGCAGCAAAATTAAGCAGGATAATCAGAATCATTCTGCAGAAATGTGGCTCATGTCAGTGTCAGTATTGTACTTTCTACCTCTGGCGACATTTTACTTGAGGATGATATGTGTATGAAGATGCATCAGATGACCTGTTAAGATTTAATAAGTATTTTATTTTAGCAGAGGGATTTAACAGTGACATAGGGACAAAAATCAAATAGAACACTAGATTAAAAATTAAATATATAATGCAAACTATACATCAGTTACAAGCAGAGGCACACATATAAATCACAATATTGCACACTACCCTGTTTGATTCATGATCAAGACTTACAGCAGTGTTTGTGCCACTTTTCTTATTAACCATTTATTTCTAATAGTATTGATCCTATTAGGATAACATGAGAAAATGTTTTGTTCAAATATTAAAACCAATACAATCATATTTTGTTTGACAAAATATCACAGTAGAGCAGCTGCACAGGGTGATCGTCACCAGACAGACAGTGTTAGTAGTACTGAGGATAAGTCGGGTAGGAGCCCATGATTTGAGTCGTGGCAGAGGGCAGCATGACCCCTGGGAGGTTACTGTACTGGTAGGAGTCCAGGGGCAACGTGGGGACACTGGGTAGACGGGAGCTGTAGTGCAGGCTGTGTGGATGGACATAGGAGGTGGCAGCTGGGGCATCCTGCGCTGCCGCTGATGAGTGGTATCTGGGGTAGGGTCCTGGCCTGTAGGCTTGCAGCTCAGGGTAATGCATGAACTGAGAGGCGATGTTCGCCTGGCAGGCGTGAGCCAGGGCATCCTGCACAGTCCTCTTCAGCTTCATCCGCCTGTTCTGAAACCAGTTTCTGATCTGAGCAAGGAAAAAAGGAGTAAGTGTCATGAGTTTTCACAATATAATGTGGGGTATGTTCAAAATAAATAAAGGAATAATAAATGTAGTACAAGACATATCAATAATTAAAATAAAAACACAAATTGACAAATCAATGAACATATCAAATGTTCCACAAATGTCCATCCAAAAAAGTCAATGAGATTTTATAATGATTGTATTAGACGGACAGAAATAGAATTTCCAATAACAAAAATGTTTCAGAATTCAGCCTAAAAACATACTTTTAACTGTAGATTTATTCATAAAGTAAAATCCACAGTGGTTACTGGTGATCACTCATGCATTGGTCTCTCGTTGGTGGCTTTACCTGTTTGTCAGACAGGTTGAGCTTCTTGCAGAGCTCGGCCTTGTCCTGAGTTCCCAGGTATGCATTCCTCTTGAAGGCTCTCTCCAGGCTGCTGATCTGCTCTGCTGTGAAGGCCGTGCGAGGACTCCTGCCCGACGGGGGCGGCGGCGGCGATGTGTAGTCAGGGGGGGCCGAGGGGGAGAGGGAGTGACCCCCTTCACTCTCGTACCCGGACGTCTCCTCCTCCGTGCCGCTGCTGAAACTGGCCTCTGTCACTGGAAAAAAAAATATTATTTTACATTAATTATAACTCTTGAACATGCAGAAACAATGACCAAAGTATTTTCATCTTTGATTTCAGTTGTACTAATACAATCAAATTTGCCCATAAGAATTTGAGTACTTGAGTAAATGCACTTTTTCACATTTAACCTCTGTAGTTAAGTGGAAATCACTATTTAATAATTGTTACAGGCAAGGTAAGGTAGGGTCGCCCTGTACTAAAAAAAAATGTGTTACTTATTTTAAAGATAAAATCCCCAGTGAAAAATTTTTAATCAAGTATTTTCACATGTTAAAACATTTTGAAATGCAAGTAAAATACAGTTCAGAGGAAAGTATTCCTAAGAGCACTACACTTTATCACTTTTGTCCAATATACAATCCCTCAGCTTATTCAATGAAATAATAATTTTGTTTACATTTTACTTTAACCCACAATTTTGCATTTATATAAAATAATCTTTTTTACATTTAACTAATGGTCTGTGTAAATGTTTCATGTATTTTAAGCAGATATTCAATTGTCAGATAATTGTAATGGAATATCTTCAAGCAGATGCTTTTGTATAATTTACAGTGACATTGGTTAAAATTCACGTTAGGACTGAAAGACTCACAGGAACATAGAATATAAATGTAAAATGTCCATAGTAACATCTGTTAATTGCACTTTCAGTCTCAATAAATGTGTTAGAAAAAAGTTGATAATATAAGTATTAGATTAAAAGTACTAGGTTATACTAGAACAGTGCAAACACATGACTTTCACATGAAGTGCCGTAGACTGCGTGAGAATAATTTGATATGAACATATTATAAGACATTGGTCTTATTTGTTGACTGAAGTTACCTTGATTAGTGTGAGAGGTTTGGTGCTGGGGTGCATTCAGGCTGTATGCATCCAGGCCCCGACTCCTGCTGTCCTCCTGTTGCTCAGGTACATTTTCTGACTTTTGTCTGCAGTAAAAACCTGGCAGACTCTCTGAATGTGTCCCACATGCTGTAGTTCTGGAGGCTGAGACGGGCTCCGGTCCTGCTGGCTGGCTGCTCTGGGCCATCCACTCGATAGAAAAATGTCCTCTCATGGTTGCAGAATGCTGAAGATTTTTTTTTTTTTTGTCTTCTTCAAACCAAAATTAAAGAGTATATCCGTTGTTTTAAATGGCAAAGCCAGAAGTGAAGCTTTTGCCCCGAGTGCAGGTGAGGGGTCTCTCAGGATATTTTTTCTGGTCAGTCGTGGTGGTCGGAGAGCAACAACTGCCTCCTCCAAGCAGCCTGTCTGAATTTATAGGGGGCATCCCACCTCATCCCGAACTCTCTCAGCCCCAAAGATCAAAGCAATGCATCCTCACTTCCCTCCCACCCTCCCCTTCTTTAGTTTTCACAACTGGAGTAATTAAGACGTCTCATTCAGTCTCAATGAGGCTGTTACAGCATGGCTCCAGTAAGTCTGGGCCCCCCCTCCCTCACCAACACACACACACACACACACACACACACTGCCTGCCTCCAGAAACAGATAATAGACACACCTCAGCCCCAAACTGTCTGCATCTCCTCCCCAGCTGTACTTCCACACTGTAAATGCATGTGTGTAGAACAGGATCACTAACCTGAGCCTAAGTGCAAATCTGAGGTTCTTGGTCTTCACGTCAGTATTTGCTTTCATTCACTTCATAAGTTACACTCAACGACATTTGTGTGACTTTTTAGATTCAAGATTGTAGATTTTTTTTTTAAACATAGCATAGGCTACAATAACATACTGTATCATGTAATGTGCTGTATTTTATAAGCTGAAAGTAGTCCATTCTATGCTTCTCTTATACATGACTACATTTCACAGGAAAATACTGTACTTTTAACTGCTACATTTATTGGACAGCTAGCGTTATTAAGCACTTTACTTTGACCCTCGTGTTTCGTAGACATAAGCAGTATACTGTTCATTCAATTTGTGTGTTAAACCACGTTACAATGTAGTTGCAAACAGATATTTTGACTTTTTAGTTTGTTATTAACCAGTATTTTTCATTGATTAGGCTACAACTTGTACCTCACTTCAGTGATTTACAGGCAAAAGTAGACTTGAAATAAGCACAAAAATTACGTACGGAAACAATTACTTTATGTGTAAATAGATTTTATTTCACAAATTCTGCTGTATTTTTTTGTACATAATATTTATATATAATATTAATTCGTAATATAGCTAGATATATATTTACAACCTTGACCTTGAATATAATACGATTTTGAGTAAGTGTGTAATTTTATGCCACATTGTTCTTTTGCTTGTGTTTTAGCTCCTTTTTGTTAAATAGACAAGACTCTCATGAATATAGAGCTGGAGTTACATTTAAATTAATAAGTGAGGACTCATATGGAGTTAGCCTACCTTTTGCAATGAACATTTCAGTCTTAGTCTCAGAATCAAGGCTATCGGATGGAATTTAATTATTTTTAATAACTTCACAGCAAGGGAGGTTGTATTTGTATATTACCTTTAAAACACTAATATAAACTAAATAAACTAAATACTGAATACCAAGAATTATATTCAAAAACAATGAAAGGAAAATGGAATCAGCCAAAAAAGAATAAAATGATAAAAATGAAAATGTAACAAATATAGACAAAAGTAAAACATGAGAAATGTAGTCATTGTGCAGTTTCAGTGCAGTTCACTTGATTGAGAACATGAGAAGAGTAGAATAATTTAGATTCAAATATATTAAAGGCCAATGATGATGTGCCTTTAGAGCTGAAACAATATATCTGAAAATGTATGTTTTACCATTTCATAAAAAATACGAATTTAGCGATCGTAGCTTCTATGAGATGCAGATTTTACACAATAGGATATACTTTTGCTTTTGCACAAAGGAAGCTGTTTGGATGAGTCTGCCTACTTTCCAGGGAAATTTTCTGAAATTTGAACAGTTAACGACAATGATTGCCTATAGTCATTTGCAGACATCACCTCTGTTTAAAGTAAACTAATGAGGATTTTTCACAAATTTCTGCAGATTGATGGATAAGAAAATAATAATTATTTGCAGCCCATGAGTCCCTTTCCTTTCCAAACAGCCATTAATCATATGGTCCTCAAATGTTGACTGAATGCTGCTCATCACACACATTCATTTAGGCTACAATTACTTAAAAAAATACAGTTGAATTTATCTGGCAAATTTAAAGCTTCATTTGAGCCAGTAACCAACATAATGAGTAGCGAGAGGTTTAATATGATAATCCGGGATGATCCCCAGATTAAGTCTGTCAAAGTAATTGATGGGACATCATCTGAACAATGGTGGGTTTCAAGGTTGCCTGTTCTCTGACAGGATTTAATTTTAAATGGAAAAGAATTGATCCTTCAATGAATTTAAGATCCATGACCAAAAGCAATATATAT
This sequence comes from Scophthalmus maximus, assembly GCF_022379125.1. Taxonomy (NCBI): domain Eukaryota; kingdom Metazoa; phylum Chordata; class Actinopteri; order Pleuronectiformes; family Scophthalmidae; genus Scophthalmus; species Scophthalmus maximus. The sequence goes on from NC_061516.1 coordinate 3,659,714, forward strand.
AATTTGCTACTGTAACATTACAAGGTTAAAGGTAAGTGGCAGAAGCACAACGTGCTTACGACGTAATGAACTCAAAAAACCAATGCAAAAAATGTATTTGAAGGCCGACTGACTGATAGTCAAAGAGTATTCAGGTCTCTAATGTAATGTAAAATTCTGAAATCAAATGTATCATCAGAAAGAAAATCAGCATTTAAAATATTCATTTTGATGTCACAATGGGCTCCGTCTGTGTTAGATTATTGTATATGACACTAATGTAATATGTGATTATAAGGCTATAACAACGATCACTCATGTCGGTTTTTAAAATAATTTGCAGCTGTCAGATAAAGTTATGGAGGCAAACGATACATTATCCTCTGAAAATGTAGTGGAGAAGCTCAAAGTATCATACAACAACTATACAGCTGAGTAAACGTACTTTCAATTCTCTCTTTCAGCATATGAAAGTGAAAGGAGCACTTCAAAAATGAGTACACAGTAACTAAAGTCATACTCAAGTAAAGCCACTTGAGTAATTGTTCTAAGCTACTTTTCAGTGGGTGCGGGGGTCAAGTTAAAAAGCCTGATAAGGAGCTGAAGATGATCCCACCTGAGAAGTGGCTCATAACATCACCTGAGTGATGGCCCCGAGACTGTGTCCGAGGACAGAGGAGGGCAGGGCGGGCGTCCCTCCGCTCAGGCAGCCAGGCGCTGCTTTGTGTGCAAAAGGTGCGTGGGCCAAGCGCACTGTGGCCTTTCAAAGATTAATCGGGTCAATTACGACCCCCACCCCCTCCTGTCCATTGATAAGATAACAGGGGGGTCGTCGAGCCGCGCAACGAGAGGGGATCCGCGGCTGTGCGGACTATCTCCGCGGCTCCAGACGCGCTGTCTGTGCGCTCCAGTGGGAGAGGTGGGCCGCTGCGCTGTCAGCTCATTGTGGACACTGCGCCACTTCAAAGACGACCCCTGCTTTGATAACCAACACACCCAACACGGGACGAGAGAGGACCGCCACCATAAAACCCCTTCATATCTTCCTCATGGTGCGTAAACCCTCCCCACTGTGGAGACGTAGCGCACAGGATGACGCACTCACCTGCGGCTCTACGGCGCGCACTCGAATATTTCCATCTGACTGATCGGAGTGGAGTCATGTACAGTAAAATGCTACTGCGACTTAAAATAAATGATACAATATGCAATATCAGCCAGGTCCCTGCAGTAAGTGCTTTTAGTGCATTCTGCAGACCACATCTTTGCATTTTTTGTTATAAATTAGTATTTTTAAAATGTTTGACAATGTTTTTTAGAGTAAGAGTGTATTTTCTCAATTTTAGCTCAATGAGATATCAGATATGTATTTATTTTGTTGGATTTATCTTTGTGTCCTATATATTACTATATTCCACAATATCCCCATTTATCTGAATGTATAGCAACACTACTGTTGGTAAATAACAAGTTTATTTGTATTGTAACCAAAGTAAATTTGCAAAGTAACCATTTACTCAAGCACTGTAGTTTACTTGAGTATTTAAGTTTCATCCAATTTCATACTTCGACTCAACCACATATCTGAGTGGAATAATGCACCTTATACGAAAAACATTAAAAGAGGCTACATAAATTATAACAATAATAATAATAACTTATTGATCAAATATATATATATAAACAATATCTGTCACAGATATTCTTGCATTAAGTTTTTGATTTTAGTTTGGATATTTTAAGTGACATTTGCTGATAATATAATGCTCTTACTTTTCATCGAATTTTAATTTCAGTGTATAACTTTTACTTATAATTGATTATTTTTAAATTGTTTAATTGCTTCTTTTACTTATCTGAATTCTTCTGCTACTTAGAGTCATCTTCAGTGAAACAAGTATGTAATGTCAAATTTAATATGTAACGCAATGTAAAATAGAAAGAATCCGCTGCATTTCAAAGTCCTGCTTACTTAAAAGTACTATCAATAAAATGTACTTCAGTGTATTACTGCTACTTTGCAGATTTGTCATACTCAAGATTCAAGTATTACAGGTACAGACAGAGAGACGGTGGTCATGTCTCTTGGCTTTCGTGCCGTCTCCTGGCCTCTTGTCTGCCTCTGATCTGTCTGCCCCCGTGTCCTCACATCAAAGAGCTGCAGTCCTGCGTGTCACAGATCAGGATGGAGATGACAAGGTGGAGCAGGCCGACACTGATACCCATCCGCCCCATTATACAACGCAGACTCAGACAGAGGGGCAGCCGCGGAGGTGAAGGAGAGAAAACAGAAGGATGAGGACCTCTTTGAACTTTTGACTGTACCTATCGACTCACTGTCGTGCGTGTGTGTGTTTTGTTTCCTTCATTTTACTGTGTGCACTCGCAATTTTCGTACTACTGAGTAACACTTGTAAATGTATGCTGTCTGTTCACTTGTGCCTCTTGTGCTCCATTTGAAGTGAATTTACGTCCTTTTCCAGCACGCAGTCTTTTCTTTACTCTGCAGGGGTGGACGAAGTGCTCAGATCTTTCACTTGAATAAAGGTACAAACACATTGGTTTAGAAATACTATGTTTAAAGTTGAAGTCCAGCATCCAAAACGTAATTACTAGCATCAAAATATGAATATGTTGAATGGACCATTTCAAAATATGATGTTATATTGGATTATAATCTATGTATCACTTTAATGTGGCCTATAGATTGTGGCATCGCGACGTCACAACACAGTGCATTGTGGGGGATTAGGACACGGAAGTGCTGTAGAGAACAGAGTCGCGTTGTAGCGACCGGTGTGGAGTGGATAGTGGTTGTCTGATTTACGATCACTACTATAACAAAAAATCGGGAAACTGTGAACGCTTGCTGCGCTGTGAACTGCGTTGAAAACGCATGATCGGCGTAGAAAACGGATGCAAATGGACGGCGATTTTCAAGCTTCCCAGCTTGGAAGAAGCGGAGAGGAACACAGACCTGAGTTAATCGGATGGCCTGTGTCGCAGCTAGAAGGACAAATATAACCTTCAGCGGTTCTTCCAGGCACATGTCTGTGTGTTCACGGCATTTTCATACACAAATGTTACGTTCGAAACACATTTTACCTTTTGTTGTGTGAGATGTGGTTACCGCTAAACATTGCTCGACTTGACCAAGTTGACTATATTGAATGTGCTCCGCTGTTTAGACCACAAACCATATGAAGGTGCCACATGTTTTTACCATAATAAATGACCTCAATTGACTGCATCAAATCCTCAACCTCTTTATTTGTGTCACAGAATATTGATGTGGGGATCAATGAAGTAAATGCCCTTCATCTTCTCTAGGTAGCGCTACTTTGCTTTATTAGTAAGTTTCTCCCTGTGAGGGATCTTGCACTTAATATTCTCGCGGTCCATGTGTTTTTTCTCTCTTTTGATTTGTGATTTGCCCTCAGATCTGACAGCTGCTCCGTTCCTTACACTGGTCGTCGCCGCCGTAGTCTTTTGCTGTTGTTTTGCGTGTCCTAAAGTATGGCGACCGCTACCCAGAATGCAACGCGTCATGACGACGAATCCCGGACACCTTTATCGATGATGACATCATTTATTTGTAGATTATATTTTTTATCAAGTAACCAGTAAATGAAACTGTCAAACTAACATACAAAGTGCAATGAAGAGTAGTGGAGCAGAAGTATAGAATGGAATTACTTAAGTATAGAGTACAGAATTGGAGTAAATGTACATTTCCGTCACTGCTTCTCTCTGACCGAGCATTAAACTGTGTAAGACAGCTCAGGATTTACAGTGTAATTAAAACACAGACTGGTTCTTGCTGGTATTAAAACACTCGTGGATTATCCTGCTTAACCACAACTGGTTTTGGAAATACACATTGCTGTTTATTTTAGTTTAATGTAAATTTAAATGAGGATTTTTCAAAATCTGTGGTGTGTGTGTGTGTGTGTGGGGGGGGGGGGGGGCTTATGAGGGAAATGTTATCATTTGTTTGTTTTTCATCATTATTTGATTAAACTGACCCCTTAAATGTCCTGCTTGTTCGCTTTCTCCAAGGGTCTCTGCAATAACTTTGGTCTCAGCTGTCTCTGCTCTGATCTTTTGTACTCACACTCAAGACAAGGTTTTATCTGAATGAAATGTCTGTATATTTTGATCAATCCTGATATGTGTGCGTGTGTGTGTGTGTAAACGCTCTTTATCCGTGAAGGGTTGTTCCTCCTCCTCCTCGGCCCCAGTCCCAGGCTGCTGCTGTCTGTGGGGTAAGGGCCTCCTGCTGGCTTCGTCTCTGATTGGGCTCCATTCAGACTCTTTCATCTCTAATGGGCCTGTTTGCTGCTCTGTTATGGACACAAACACACCGAACAGCCCCCACCCCCGAAGGCACTGACATCAGGCCAGAGGGAGACACATGTCCCAACAGAACAGACGTGGTGATCAGGTATCTGCATATAGGAGTTAATAGCTCCTTTGGTCTCACTGTCTGTATTTCTACATAAACTACAGTGCATTTGTCCGTGTCTCTAATCATTTTTTTTTCTGACTCCAGTGCCCCCAGCTCATTGGTCACTGAGGACAGAAATCATAATGTACAGTTTTGCTCAGGAAATTGTAACCCAACTAACAGGAGCAAATAGTGCACTATTTTCAGGGGCGGATTAATCCACACTTGGTTAGTTTTTCTGTAGGACTGAATCTAAATAAACTACAGTATGTTTGTTCATGGAGATGGAGGAACAGAATTCAGCACCGAAAAAGACTGAATATCAGCAGGCCAAAACGATTGAATGGTTCTCATGGTGAAAAGTAGCAGACGAAGTTAGAACAGTCAAGCCATTTGTTTTAATTGTAAAACGACTTAACATAGTTTTTAATGACTTAGATCCAAAAATAAATCCAAAACGATTTGAATAATATACATTCCTGGACACCACATTTCCTTTTTTATCCTATAAAAATTGTGTTAAATTCTTAACATGAACAGTAGACCTAATGGAGTTGAAAGTATAGTGGGAACAAGACTAACCCTGTCACTTTATTACGTTCCCTTCTTTAATTGGAGTGACGCAGTCGCCCTCCTGGACACAAACGAAAATACAACAACCTTAAATGTGAATGTTTGTTATGCTGAAAGGATTCCTCTATGCAGATCAAGGTGGTGATGACGCCTAATAATCATTGATCTCCATTGCCGGCAGTCTCCAGCAGTTGCCCGCCCCGTCTGTAACACAGTCAGTTAAGGCCTCTTCCCCTGTCCCATTGATCCCTATCAACCTCATCAAAGGCTCCCCGGGCTTTGATGGGGCCAGCGGGACTGGTCCCGCCGGACGAGCAGGCACTGCGACTCCCCTCGCCGGATGGGGGAGGACGGAGGGAGTGAGAGCGATGGAGATGCGTTTTTACACTGTGAAATTTAAATGTCCCCCCGAATCCCCGGAGCTGGGGGGCGTTACATACCTGAGGGTTCCCAAGCTTTTACAGTGGGTGCTAGTGACTATCCCGGCCCAAGACCTTTATTGTCATTACACAAGCATAACGGAAAAGACTGGGTAGATCCTCAGTGTGACAAAGCCCTAAAATGTAAAATAATGCCTCTATCACAGTGTATGACTGACTCAGGGTTTCGCTGACACCTTACTCTGATTTAGCTTTAGTCTTCATCTCTTGACAAAAATGCATTTTAGTCAATAGTTTTAGTCAACTGAAAAACATTTTTGTCTGTGACATTTCAGCCTCATGTAGTTAAATGGCAACTCGGCCTCCGCAAAGTTATGGTTCATGCGAGAGCAGATACCTTTAGGAGGAAACCTAGCGGCGGGCGTGATGAAGTTCTGAAGCGACCTTTTTTTTTTTTGGAGTGAATGAACGAAGCTCTGCATTCATTAGCAACAGGAGGTGGTCGGGGCGGATGGCAGGCGGACGAACCTCTACAAGCACATACCGGCGACTCGGGGTTCACAGTCAGGCGGCGTCCACACTGCAACGTTTTCGTTTTCACATCGCATGCCTGTTGCTCCAGAGTTTTTTGAATGCCTAAAACGGAGCAGTTATGAAACGCTGCAATGCCGGAACCCTATTTCTGTTTTGAAAACTGAAACACAAGCTGCTTTCGCAAGCCAAAAAAGCAGTTTTTTTTTGTTTACAGTCATCAACACGCCCACTCTCTTGCTGAACTCTGTGGAGATTTTCCTGCTCTATTCTCACACGGGCTCACTCAAACATTTTCCAGAAACGTTGCCCCGGGGCTGGCAGTAAAAGTTCCAGAACACGTTTGCGAATGCTGCACACATTTGTGTTCTCACAAACAGCCCCTCCCGCAAAATTGCAGGAAAATGTCCGGACTTCAGTTCGTTTCCTAAAGCAGCTTATTAGTTGTGGATATTAACATAAATCAAGGATGATAAGCTTATTGTCTTTGCTAGAATCTGATCTGCGGTCAACTTCAGTCCATAATGTTAAATCTGCCCAGTGCACACGTATGCTCGTGTGATGTGCATCTTCAGGCATGTTGGTCTTGGACGGAGATTATTTCTGATGCAGTGCCAAATCACTCACCTGGGCAGTGATCGAATTGTATTAAAATGAAACGTATTAGTGTGGACCAGCCCAAAGCAGCTAAATCCTGCTCTATCGGGAGCAGCTACAACAAGAGCGTTCATTTGCGTAGTGTTTGGAAGTTTTAAACGCAGGACTTTAACTTGCAAATAAGGTGTTTTGTCATAATTGTATTGTGTTTTTTTTATTGATGTAAAGAATCTGATGACTTATTATATTATATTAATACTACTCATTAATTGCAATTTATCTCCGACATGACTATCTCTTTCAGTCTTAGCTTTTCCTTCCACGGGAACACTTGAGGTAAATGAAGCCTGGTGTAGGTACTGAAGAGGAGTTGTGCAGCGTGTTTGGAATTCTGTTCATTGGAAAAAAAGTAGCATTTTCATAGGAATAACATTTTCCCGTTGGTAAGTGTAAGCTTTAAGTCGCGCATCAACAGTCAAATGAACTCACATTTGCACCAACTACATCCCCTTTGTTCTCTGTTCTCACAGCGAGCCAGACTCGCGGGCTCCGTGGCGCAGGACGAGGTTGCTCTCATGTCTCCTTCGTCCCTCAGAGACTTCTGCTTCACACATACGGTGTCAAAAGCAGAGACGTGTCAATGGTGATTTACAGACGTAAAGTAAGTCCGTTTCCCTCCTGCAACTACAGACACACCACACGTCGTACTGTGTCTAGATGTGACCTAGTTCAACTGTTTTAAATGTGAAAAAAAATGAACCTTCTGTTTCTTCGAAAATCGCCAGTGGATTATATGAAGTCACAGAGTGGATGTGAGAGAGGAGATGGAGGTGTGAGCACCGACACAACCTTTGATCTTAAACTGGTATTTAGAGGTTAATGAGGCTGTTAGGAAGAGGTGAAGGAAACGCCTGCAAGTTCACACATCACTTCTCTCTCTCTCACACACACACACACACACACACACACACACACACACACACACACACACACGCGGGAAATGTATGACGATCTCTGTCATTTAAAACCCGCAGGGCAAGAATGTATCAGGGTGATTGTCTAAATTATTTCACCAGGATTTAACACAAGTTAAAGAACTAAACAGAAGGAAGCACTCAGATCCTTCAGTACCAATATCACGGTTTTAAAAATGCTCAGTTACCTGTCCTGCATTCAAAATCCCACTTAAGCGGGAGTACAGAAATATTCTGCGCAAAGTGTACTGAAAGTATCAGAGTAAAAGTACTTTGTAAAATGTGTTGAGAAGTACAATTATACTATATATACTAAGTACTATATTAGAGTAGCCAAAACGCCAAATTAATTTCAGAAACCTAAAAAACATCAACCTGGACAACATGACTTTGGACCTCCAGCAAAACTTTTGTACTTTTTCTTCCAGCGCTGTTTTTTCTTTTTAAACCTTCTTTTATCTTGTTTCTACTCTGTAGCACTTTGCGAAGCTTTTAGCAATGAAAAGTGCTCTATAAATGAAATGTATTGTTATTATTATTGTTATTATTTCCACTTAATACTTCTCCAGTATATTTCAGAGGAAATTATTTCGGAAGCTTATAAAAAACAGTCTGAGGCCCAACGAGGTAAAGTCATATACTATTTTCACAAAAAATGAAACAATGATCAGAGAATAGTGCAATAACATTGAACAACTTGATGTATTAGAACTGTGTTTTATCTTCTTTCCTTTGCCATCAATCATGTCATGGTTTATCCGGTGACACTTTCAGGTTGTTTAAGAGGAACTCCACCTGGAGCAGCTACAACAGTAAAATGCTGCTGAAGCATCTCCTGCACTACTCTACTTTTTACTTAAGTAAGATTTTGAAAATCCAATACTTACACTTGTAAATGAGTTTGATTTTTTTTTACATTATGGTAAAGAAAAAAAGAAAACACAATATGGTGGTCATTTTTAAAATTGTGGCAGTGGCCCGATGTAAATCAGTATGTGAAACTCTGACAAGTTTAAAAAATACTTAAGGTTGATTATGAAACTGTAGCAGGTCACCTTCAAGTTTATACAGCTTAAAGAATGTGGCCACTCATTGTGTCTTGGGTGCGTTCACGCCTGAACATAGAGCTGTCCACTTCTGATGGGATCACTCGGGACCGTTTGAAGAGAGGCAAGCGGAAAAAGCTAGCTATTTACAGCTTTTTGACCTATTTCTTATTGCAAAGCTGATTTGTTTTGTGAATATTAGATCATTTGACCTCTTTAAAAGTTTATTTGAAGGAAACCATGTGAGAATTTCTGAAGAAAAATAACTCTGTGCAGCTTAAGTCTTTGACAATGTATTATATTTGATAATCTTTAACAATTTTATTATATTTGATGAGATCATCAAATGTTTTTCATGTAAAATTGTAATCTGAAAAGTCACTATATAGCTGTCAGGTTAATAATAATAATAATAATAATAATAATAATACATGGGATTTATATACATACATTATATATATGTATATATGTGTGTGTGTATATATATATATATATATATATATGTATATATGTGTGTGTGTATATATATATATATATATATATATATATATATATATATATATATATATAATGTAGTGACATACAAAGTGCAGAATTTTCCTGTGAACTGTAGTGAAGTAGAAATATTAAGTATGAAATGAAAATACTATACTGAAGAAAAAGTGAGGTCTCACGAGTTTCTCTGCGCGGCTGTGTGGTTTTCTTCTCAGTGAATTTACAGATAAGAAGACAAGGAAGTTGTAGAATACGGGTCATCGTTGCACAGGTGCGCACGGGGGCAAATGCACTTGCACTGCCTTGTTCCTTTTACACAGGCACAAGTCTACATCACGTGGCAACCCACCGTTACATCACCCATTTGTGAACTGCCGTTTTGAAGCCTCGGGGTTCCACATTTTGACCAGCACCATGTTGTTTTTTTGTTTGCAACCAGAGAGAAGCTGGGGGTGGGTCTGACTGAGAGCTCGTCCACTGCACGCCCGCATACACCTGCAAACATGCACCGACTGGACGGACCAGCTGTCACTCACACTGTATCCACTCTCCAATGCAAAACATGCACTATGAAAAATAATGCTGTATCGGAGAAGTCAAAAGTCAAAGTCAAGTCAACAGTCTTTATTGTCAATTTCTTCACATGTACCAGACATACAGAGGAATCCAAATGACGTTCCTCCCTATCCCACGGTGAAGACAAGACAAGACATTTTCCTAAAGTAAAACAGTAAAGTGCACAAGCACAACAAATAAAGACAGATACATCCTGACACTAAGTAAAAACAATAAATAGGGTAAACAGTAGATGAAGACATTTTACTCATACTAAAAAAATAAACAATAAGAGAACAAGAGTTCCCAGTGCAGATGTAAGAAGTAGCAGCAAAACGTCATGTGTATAAGTTAGAAGTTGTAATAGTGCAAAGATAGTCAGTTACAGCAGCAGAAAGTTTTCTGTTTGCTATAAGTAGACATGGAACTAGTAATTGAGGCTATAAGCTCCTCGGGAAAAGGTTTACTGACATTATGAGGCTGTAGAGACGGCCGTGCACTAACCCAAAGGTCGGTGGTGTGATCCTCCAGTCCACGTGCCGATGTGTCCTTGCAAGACACCCAACCCTAAACTGCCTCCGACGGCTCTCCTGGCAGTGTATTAATGGGACAAAAAAAAGGCGCGTTAATAGCAGCACTGCATGAGTGTGTGTGTGTGTGTGTGAATGACTGAATGTGACTTTGATTAGTCATTAAGACTACAAAAGTGCAATATAAATACAGTCCATGTACAGTCCTTCTATTCGTAACCAGAGGAGTCACCTTCTGCTGGAGATTCTAGAAGAATACAGGCTTCAGGCACTTTAGCATTGGCTTCACTTTATGGACCTGGTGACTCTATTCATTTTTATATACAGTCAATGGGCAACATACAGTAACATATATAAACAGTGTGTGAGGCGACAGAGGTTGTAAAGAAATACAAAAGCAAAAAAAACAAAACAATTTGAACACCGACTTGTTTTCTTAAATTGGAATTGTGTATTGCCAAACAGACCTTTTAAGTTGTATATCTGTCTTCTTCTTTGATTACATCAATGTGTTCTTTGCTGTGCCCTTATCACATCTCTCTTCTTTTTTTTTAATACAATCTCCTGCAAGACAGCCGATTTAATCCCATCACACGGTAACAGTTTAGGAGATACAGGCCGTTACTGTCTTTTTTTTAGCAATTCTGTCTTTTAGGAACGGTAAATGGAAAAATAAATTGATTGCCAAACTACTGTTTGTGCTCTTAGCCATGATAGCAGCGTGGCCAGAGGGACGAAGAGTCAGTCCATGATATGTGGTAAAAACATCGATGGAGCCCATAGGACGCATCCTTGAGACTTTTGTAATCCTCTGACTTTTCTTCAAGAGTCTTTTCTCGGGATATGCCATTTGATTCCACATACATACATGTGCTTGTAAAAGACACAAAGCTATGGAGGGAGTTGCTGGGATATTGATTGGCGTTTACAGTAGGCGATAGTGCTGAATGCACTGTATGCCACACCTCCACGACATTAACTAGCAGCTCAACAGGGAGAGTCATGACGTGGGCCTGCTCTCTGTTGTCGAGGACTTCTCACCCACCACCTTCATCTACGCCTGCAGACTCAACACATGAATCAGACATAGTTCCTGTGCGCTGGCCACTAACCGGCAGAACTTATAATCACACAGAGGGGGGGAACAATTCCAGAAAGCTTTATCGTTGGACGCAGAATGAGTCATCGCCGCTGAGCGCAGGATGACTCATCAAACAGTTGCAAATGTTTCACAGGAAGAAAAAACAAAAGACAGATTTAGACGTTAATTTAGACATGATATTGGTTTTACAATCAGAGAAAACAATGGGAACATGGATTTTTCATTTCATGGGGCCGTTGAGGCTCAATTCATTCATCCGTTTCTCTAAGACATAATTAGAACAACAACAGATTATTAAAATCAGTTCATAGAAAAAAAAACACATTCTAACAGGCACTCGTAAATTCACTACGCTTGCAATTTAAATTTAGATTTTCTAATTGCAGGTACGTCCGCCTAGTTTGCAGGTCATCAGGTAAACCCAGCTAAAACCAACAGCATAATCCAACAGTCCTGAACAACAATCCTCCCTCATGAAGATTATGATGTTTAAATTGTGCTGAGCGGTGTCGATCAACTGTATAATCATTTTCTGGGAAGCAGTTTCTGTCGCAATTTTACTGGCAGGTGTTTCTATTGTTTCGGTTCGCCCCGTTTGTATCCATCGGGATGAGCTGAGCAACAGGAACACATCACTGTGAGGAGCAATGACAGACAAATTAGCTGTTGTATAATAAACATGCAGTGTTCTGACATCTGGGCTGTATTCCAGGAACAAGGTATTGATAAAAGTGTGAGTTTTTTAACACTGAAAAGACGGGAACGCTGTGTTTTCCATACCAGAAAGCGAGTAAACTTCTATATGGAAGCAGAATTGATTTAGTAGCCTCATGTCGTGAGAGGATTTACACCCTGTATAGGTGCTTTCATTCCCTGAGGAATACTTAGTAGAACTTTACAGTTTCTCTCACAATCTATCACACATCTGAACAATAATGTCGGACCTTATTTTCCAGCTCCCAAACCAGAGTTTTCTGTCCAACAATGAAATAGAATTGAAATAGAATTAAAATAGCCACTGATGTTTTCTTTTTTCAAGTTTTTTTTTATTAACATCAAAAATTGAACAATATGCATTAAAGCATTGTTACAGTTAGACAAAACAATGGGTTTACCCCCTCTCCCCCCACCCCCCGTTTCAGCTCCAGTAGAGCCCCCTCCCATTTAACAGTTGACTGTACCACAAAAAAGAAAAAAAAAAATCTAAAAAATCTAAAATCTGTTTCCCATGCATATAAATAAGTACATTTTATATCACAAAACTCATGGGCGAAACAGAGGATAACCAATCAGAGACAAAGCAGAGAAAAAGAAAAAATGGAAAAGAAATTAAACAATACGCAATAATAATATATTAGAGGAAAAGAAAAATAAACAATAATAATTAGGGTTGTATCTAAATGACTATATAAGATGTCGTACTGGGTCTGTGTTAAACAGTTGCTATATCAGTAGCCTCCATTTTTATTACATACATTCAAAAACGGTGCAATGTAATGTATTTTCTGAGCACACTCTCTTGTAGTGTAACAAATTTTCTTTAATGTTAGATGTAAAACGTCCTTTTCCAAAGCCCAAAGAGTGGGGGAAATTTATCTTTCCACTTCAACAGTATAAGTCGTCTGGCTAGGAGAGAAGCAAAGGCTATCACATCATCTTTTGCCTGACGACTACGATTTATATCTTGTGAGATTACTCAGAATAGTGCAATATTGGCCGAAGGTTCTATAGGTACTTCCAAAATATCTGAAAAGTATATAAATATATGAATTGCCAAAAGCTAATTCGTTTTGGACAGGACCAGAACATATGTGCAAGGGTGGCGGGCGCTTGCCTACAGCGATCACACATAGGATCAACATTAGTGTGAATTTAACTAATTTCACTTTAGACCAATGAAGACGATGGCTGTGTCCCAATTCATCGGCTCCTTCAAATGCGGCCGGCGAATGGTCATTTCAAGCCCCGCGGAACGAAGGATTCAACAGGTGGATCCTACCCGGCCCAGGCTATCCCAGGATTCATTGCGCGCCGCGGTTAAGGGGGTAGCCGAACAACGGCCCTTAACTGTGGTATAATTAGCGTATACCACGGCCTGTTAAGAGCTTCTGCTTAAATGTAGAAATCAGAATCAGAATCAGAATCAGAATCGGTTTTATTGGCCAAGTAACACGTACAAGGAATTTGACTCCGGCTTTTTTTACACTCTCTCAATTTACAGGTACACACAAACAAATAACATTTACTTATTATATACAGGATAAAAAGTCTATATATAAAAAAATAAGAATAAGAATAAATATTGTAAACATGAGTAGTGCAAGAGGGTGCTGTTATAAATATGGGTTTATTGTTATGAGAGGATTGTTCATGTCACTATGATATCAACTGTTCAACATCGTGACAGCCTGAGGGAAGGAACTGTTCCCGTGTCTGCTGGTTCTTGTGAACAGTGTTCTGTATCGTCTACCAGAGGGGAGAAGTTGGAACAGGTGATGTCCAGACAGTTATTGAAGTGCAGAGAACAGATTCGACGACTGCAGTGTAAAACTGGATCAGCAGCTCCTGAGGCAGGTTGTACTTCCTGAGCTAGCGCAGGAAGTACATCCTCTGCTGGGCCTCAATGCGTGTGTGTAAATACATATTTATTCTTATTATTGTTTTACTGCACATCCATACAACACTTACTTTATTTGTCATATTTTTTATCCAGACAACTGCACATTAGCCTTATGTATTCAGCTTTTTAGTCTCTATAGCTCTTTTCCATTTTTTATTGTTTGGGTTTTTTTGCTACATTTTATTATCCACCTCTTCCCCAATGACTCTTGCTGATGCTCTTACAAATGAATTTCCCCAGTGTGGGATTAATTAAGTCTCATCTTGTCCTAATGGTCCCAGTCAGTGGTTTAATATTATATATATATATTTATTTTTATTTATTTTTAAATACTATTATTTATAAATTCATGAGCATGTGTGAAATTTAGCTCATTTTAACTCCTTTCTACTCCGTTAGTAATTAATCCTTCAGCAATGCAACATGTTCTATAAAATCATCATATTAAGATCAATACATCTTGAGATATGTGGCTTTCAGTGGATATGAAAGGTAAAACAAATTGTAATCTGAGTACATTTGCCTCAGAGATGTAGTGGAATAGAAGTATAACTTTGCATCAAATTGAAAATACTAATGTTTAAGTACAATTCCCTTGAATTTGTATTTAATTATTAGATATAGAATTATATCATCAAAGTGAAGTGTTTTAGCCATGCTCTCCTCTCAAGGATAAATGTAATCCCTAATCAAGTCAGTTGGTGGCGATAATGCGACTCGCCAGTGAAACAGGAAGAAGAAGCTCTGCCGTAGACCAGACCGTCTAATTTAGGTTCCCCTGTCGCAGTCTACCTGGCCGACGAAGGAGTATCGCCTCCGTCAGGCTGAGTGGGCTACGTCCTCGAAGGATGTGGAGAACTGGATAGTTGTATGTTGAGGACAGATTGAGGAGGAGGGTATCCTATCCAAGGCTTTCTGCCAAATCTCCCTCCCATTGATTCCTTAGCGAATGAAGGGGTTCTAAATTATAGGAGTTTAGTAATGAATAGATTGTCCCAATAGACCATTTGTGGCCTGGGTCAAGTTTTAGAACAGAATCTAGAAGAAAACTGGGTGGTTGTGATGGAAAATAGGTTGAGGATGTTGATATAAAGCTACGGATTGGCAAAAATCTGAAAAAATGAGAACGGGGGAGATTAAATTTCAACACTAACTGATCAAAAGATTTGAAAGTGTTGTCAATGAACAGATCTCTTAAAGTGGTTATCCCTCTTTTAACCCACACATCAAAAGCTCCATCTATGATTGGTGGGGTAAATAGATGGTTCCTTACTATAGAGGTATATATTGAAAAATTATTAAGTGAGAAAGATTGTCTGAACTATGAGGTTACACAATAACTTCTCCAATTGTAATTGTAACCATTTGGGGACGGCATCAAGTGATGAGAGCTCTTTCCAATATCACATGGTCCTTATTTTAACTGCCCAGTAATACAACTGAAAATTAGGGTGGGATAGCCCGTGTTGGCGGTGCCGCTGTAACATACCTTTACGTATTCTGGGATTTTTCTTATTCCAAATGAACCCAGATCACAGTTTGTCTATAGATTAAAAAAACAACATTTTGCTATAAAGACAAGAATATAATGAAATGCATAAATACTTTAATTTTGATTTTATTGATTCTTCCTCCTAATGACAAAGGTATCTGGTTCCAACATTGCAAGTCTTGTTTTAAGCGGTAGGAAATTAGCTATAAAAAGGTTTTTTAAAGTCGTGTGTGACCCAGATTCCCAAATACTTAAATATGTGTGGACTTACTTTAAGGGACAATTTACTAAGTACGACAGACTCAGCTACAGCGTTTAGTGGCATGATCTCACTCTTTTGTAGATTGATTGTGTATCCTGAAATTCTGCCAGAATGTGTTTTTGGTTGGCTGCTTAAAGGGTCGGACACATATAAAAGCATATCATCAACGTAAAGTGATATTTTATGCTCCGAACCATTTCTCTTCATTTCTTTGATCTCTGCATCATTACGCAAGGCTATTGTTAGCGGTTCAGCAGCAATGGTAAAAAAGAGGCGGGGACAGCCCTGCCTAGTGCCGCGATGAATTGGGAATTAGGAGGAAAGATTGTTGTTCGTACGAACAGCTGCCAGTGGAGAGGAGTAAAGCACCTTTATCCAAGATATAAACTTTGAGCCAAGTCCAAATTATTTAAGAGTAAAGAAAAGGTAATCCCACTACACCCGGTCAAATGCCTTCGCAGCATCCAGCGTTATTAGTTTTTCTGGTACATCAGATGGATTAGGGTTCTAGAGAATATTAAATAGCCGACGTATATTAAAAAAAAGAATAACGATTTTGAATGAAGCCTGTTTGATCCAGGCCAACATCTTGGAAAGAATTTTACTATCCACGTTTAAAAGTGAGATAGGGCGATATAGGCGCCGCATTCCAACTGGTCGTTTTCCTTTTGGGGGAGAAGTGATATAACCGGCTGTCGCACGGTTGAGGGGAAGGAGCCGTTGAGTGATTCCTCATATAGGAGAGAAAAATAAGAGCAAGTTGAATAGTAAACTTTTTATAGAATTCACTTGGGAGCCCATCAGGTCCCAGAGATTTTCCATTTTTCATGGAATTGACTGTGTTTTTAAGCTCCTGTATTGAGAATGTTTCTTCCAAATCAGCAGACATCTCCTTGTTAATCATGGGAATATCCACTTTTCCAAAGAATAGATTAAACAGAGATTCAGCCACAAGAGACTCTACGAATTTGAGGGGAAATTTATGAAAGCACAGATTGATTCCTAAGTGATCTATATGTTTTACACCAAATGTATCCTTGATCTCAGCTATAGTTAGGTGCGCAGTTTTCTGATTAAGCTGAGAATACTAGAGAATACTATGTGCCTTCTGGGTTGAAAAATAGTAATACTATAACTTGCCATTTTTGGTGCCTTATTTTAAGTTCTATTTTGTACAGAGTAGGACTCTGTCTATTAATTCTATAGCATATCCCTCCACAAGCACTTAAATGTGGATACCTTTGCGAGGGGTTTGGGGGTCACCTTATTTTGATAGATGAAAGGGGTTGGGACTTTACTGTACCTGAGTTTATTTATTTATTTACATAACTTCTTTTGTGAGTGTTTTTTTTCTTCTTTTCTTTTGTTGTTTATCAAAGGGTCACATCAGTGTCACAGAAAGCTTAAATCCGTTAAATTTCAGTATGTCTACAACTGTTGTTTTTTTGCGAAATCTGATTAAAACCATATGCTTTCCCGATCTGAACTGTATTCTTATAATTATTTTTTAGCTGCAGCCACGTTATTTTTTTGACTGTGAGATTGCATCTAATTTAAATATAATTAAATAAGATTACACTTTTTCAGACGTGAGCAACAATTATTATTATTTCATTGTTCTACTATCATTATTTTATTCAGTGTTACGTGTCAACTCGGGCAGTAATTTCCTCCCACGCCAACTGTCTCTCCTCATCAACAGCCGCTGTGATGTTCCACTTTCTCAGAATATGCTTATTTTCTCCATTAGAATGACGTAGTATCCCCAACTCTAATGGCGTGACGTAGCAGGACCTTGTTTTCGCCTTGGTTGCCATGGTGACCCATAGTATCGGAGCTCCATTGATGATGGCTTACTATGGTCAGGTGGCACACACGTAACTCCATGTGAAAATAATCAGAGTTGATCTAACTAACTCAGAACTGCTTTTTCTGGAACCGAAAACTCTGAGTTTCCCATCTGAGAGTGGATTAAGTCAGAGTTCAGGGTTAAGTTTAGAGTTTTTTAAAGCTGCTTCCTGGAATACACCCTAGATAAACACGCGTATCTGCAACTCAAACTTACTGGTTCTGTTTGAGTTGTCTCATGGTACATGACACAACACGGGCCCACCTTTTCCCCATGTATTGTATATAAAGATGGACAAAAAGACAGCTCCCCAAAAGTGAAACCAAAACATCTGGATCGCCCCCTGGTGGCTGGCTGCAGTATAGGTCATAAATCCTGCCTCCTCCATGCTAGCAGATGGGAGTAGGCCTACACGTCAATTACGTTTTACATTTTAGGTTGTTCTTATCACACTGATGTTCAGGTGTTCATTTTTCTGATAAGTTTGTATTTAATTAGTTAGTTGAAGCTATAAAAATGTGGTGAAAAGTCATGATTGACAGATGAGAATGATTGGTCGTGCTTGGGACCTCAATATCACAGCTCCACACCATGATAACCATACTGCACAGAATCTGACTCCAAATTATGGCAGTGCCTGTATCCAAGATATTTTGGCTATATTTTTCTATAGTGGGAGGAAGTTGAGACGCGTCATCCATTGATGTAGAGTCATTGCTTTCCCCTGATCTGACCACCCACTTTAGTAAGGTGAGGCAACATTAACCCTAACTTCTCCAGTTCATAATCCTCATATGGTACCTGCTTCACCCTCCTGCAGCAGTTTCTCATCAGGCATTTCTCTCTGACGGTGGAATGAACTCCAAACCGAGATGACCAAATATCTCCTCCTCTGACGTGGCTGTGAGATACCTCTTCTGTGAGAAAGAGGGAGAACGCAGGGGTGAAAAGAAAAGAAAATGTCATCCAAAGTTAATACCTTCACATAGCCATATCTCTATCTCTCTCTGCCGCCATGTATTTACATTACATGTCACGTTTTTTTCTCTCTCCCCTAGTGCTGGAATCTCTGACTTCAGAGCTGCTATTATTATTATTACTACTATTACTGTTATTATTATTATTATTATTTTTATTAACGAAGTCACTGCATCTATTAGTCTCAGTATTATTATTGTAATCATAAGAATAAATCTTATAGAGCTTAAAGCAACAGTAAAACAACTGTTCTCTCTCTCTCTCTCTCTCTCTCTCTCCCCCTCTTTCTGCCCACCTCTCTTCTCTCCCCCCATTTTTCTCCCTCACCCCAACCGGTCACAGCAGATATTCTGCCAACAACTGAGTCCGGTTCTGACAGAGATTTCCTCCTTCTTCTCCACGGTCGCCAAGTGCTTGCTCGGAACTGTCGGATTTCCCACTAATATTGTGAGGTCTCAACCTCACCTTGTAAAGTGCCTTGAGATAATGAATGTTATGATTTGGCGCTAAACAAATAAAATTGAATTGAATTTGCAAATATCACAGGAGTGGGAAAATGTAATACACACCTGTTTATTATCAAACAGAGCATGGCTGCTTAGAGACATGGCCTTCTCCTGTCCCGCCCAACGTCGCAGCTCTCTCTCAAACAACTGCAAAAAAAACATTAAGTCAGTATGAACATTTAGAATGAGCCCTTTTTACAGTTTGAGTCTTAAAAAAAATGACAGAAGTTATGGTCACCTTGGATCCAGTCCAGCCCAGCAGAGCAAAAGCAAACTGGCTGATAGGAGAAACCACCAGGTCCACTCTCACAGCTCTCCACGGCTTGTGTCCAGCAGGTCTTGTCTCCTCCGGTCCCGCATCTTTGCCCAACTCATGGTATTTCTGTTCACCAGTGTGAATCTGACTCTGTGAATGTGAATTTTTCCCCTTCTGAAGACGAGAGTCCTCAGGATTTATCCGGGCGTGGCCCCTGACACCACATGAGCCCTCATGCTCATCCTCATCCTCTGCTGTATTTAGATTTTGCATGCCACCTTCTCTCCATGTCCCTGTCTGATTTGTTCCCCATCCCTCCACTTTGGCCAGTTTAAAGATGGAGAAACACCTCTCGAATCGGTCCATGTTGGAAGCAGGCCGGGCAGGCCCGTTCGCAGACTCCAGGTAAGAGTTTCTTGAAGTTTTATGGTACAACAGGAAACCCTGGGGAGACAGGAAACTGTTCAGGTCGAAAGACTCGTCTCTTACAGACTGAGAGTCCTAACACTGGACGGAAACTACCTGTGACTCCAGCCAGGACACCACTTTTGACATCAGTCCCTCCTCTCTGCCTTCCTCTGGGTGGGTTATGAGGAAGTCAACATCATGACCGGAAGGCTTTCCTCTAAAGAAAAGTGTCAGTGGAAATGTTTCAATCAAACTGCTGCGGCAGAGGGACATGACTCTCATGGATAGTGTAACGACACTATAGGCTTATGTAATGGCCATCAGTTTGAAATCTTCTTTCACAATCCTTGTCTTTTGCCACTAACTTATCTCGATAACTTATCTTCAGTTTTTATGCACGCAGGATTGTATCTCTGACGTTTTAATCCAAAAGCCACACATTTCCCAACACAAAAGAGAGTTTCATGCTGATCGAAGACGTTCTCTGCAGAACATAAGCCAGGGTTCCATCTGAGCGTAGCACAAATATTAGCAGAATTTTGAGAAAGGTTCATAACTGAAGAAAGGGCTGGGGCTGTTGTGCAAATGTTGCTGCATCGAGGCGAACAACTGGTGGAGCTGATGTTCCAGCTGCCGCAGAGCAAGAGGACACAGAGAGATAAGGTGATCAAAGGGCAACGGTCAAAGCTCAGATGTTGGAAATCATGATGGAAATGTGATTTCCAGGCTCCTCATCGCTCCACACACACCTGATGTTTTAGTCTCTCCACTGGAAGTGGTGAGTGACATTCAAGTCACATGATTCACCTGCGTCAGTGTGTCCTTTGCACCATACATTTTACTTTTAGCCAAGCGAACAAACTTTCACTGATATTTTTTAGATTGTTGAACCCTCCGACTTTTCCAGCATTTCCAATGAATCTCTTTGGGAAAAATTTAGAGGGATTTACTTCAAGAACCAGCAACACCTCCATGGGCGGCTGCAGCTCAGTCATGCATTTCATTCACAGATCGACTGACAGACAAAGAGCTTGATATAGCAGCGCTGTATGAATGTGTGTTGCGAATGGGGGAATTTCATTGTGTGTAAGTCAATGTTTTGCAGTAACATTTAATACCTTAAAGGGGCAGTAAGCGATTTTGGAGAAAGCTAATCTTTCTCTTTGTTATTGTTGATGATTTTACTGCTCTGGCCGCGCCACACCTGTATGAGACAGGCGCGCAAACCACTTTGAGTCGTAGCAACTCACCACCACTTCTCTTCATGTGTCGGGGAGTGATGTTTACAAACCCCACACAGTGTTGTGTGGTGCGGTCTGCAAAATGTTTTTGTTTTCAATTTACAGAGCCAGGATTGAGGCGAAAAAATGAATTTTTTTGTTCCCCACACACACACACACAGAAACGACAGCTAACGGACTGTGAGGAAATATACACAGACTTTTAAAATACCTGTATTGGTTTAAAACCCCTTACTGCCCCTTTAAGTAACTCTGACTTTGAATGAAATTTGCTTTTTTTTTTAATTAACAAACTCCTGCTACACGTCGACCCTGTGCAGTTGGCCATAGTTATACACAAATCACATTACCTCTATGTGACAGTAAAGCCTGCAAACTTTAGCCAAACCACAAAACCACTGACTGCTATTGAAAGTATTGAAAAAATGTGATGGTTTTGAGTCAGTGGGCAGTTATTTTACACCTGTACCTTTGTTATTCTGTACGTTTAGTTTTTTTTTCTGAAGTTAAGGACTGTAACAGGGCGTAGCAGCCCGACATTAAGGCTTTGTCGCGTGCAGTGTAATTTGATGGGGATGTCATCAGAAACACAGCGTGCCAGCGTTTGCTTTTTCACCTCCTGAATCCTCCCGTCAGAGTTATCTGCGCTCCTGGTAACACAGAGACGACGGCCTTCTCCACGATCTCTCCGACAGCGTCAGCCTCCGCCATAGTGACCGGCTGGTTGAGGTCGTCATAGTGCTCCACACCTGAAAGACAGCAAGGTGTTCATTCAGACAGCAACCATATTAAATACAGTACGTATGTACACTCGAGCAATGAGACACACCTGCTTGTTGTGCTCGATTGAGTGCGTGTCCCGAATCCCGTAACTGGTGAAGAGTGTGTATCCCCTCTCTGATCCATCGGTCCGCTGTCTTTGCTCCAACTCCAAAAACACCTGTTAAAACCTGAAATACAGGTTCTAGTATAAACATCCGTCATCACTAGAAGTCAGCAGCAACAGTCTCCAAATAGCTTCACAAGAAAGAGGAGTTGGTTTTTTTTAATGAGAGAAAATTAAATATGTAACAATACTTTATAATATAAGGGTCTACGCGCATCTCTTGACGCAGAGTTCCAAAGAGATAAATCTAACCTTCTCATGTCTATTGACATGTTTATTGTTTTATTTTAGATTTATTTATCTTTTTTCCTCTATATATCTTCAGGTTATTATTATTATTATCATTATTATTATTAAGTAATCTACATCTCCAATTATACTTGAAGGCAACATTGAGGGCTCCTTCAATTCTCTGTGATGGAGAGCAACCAAGTGCATTTAATTAGATAAATGGTAAACTGAATATATTTATATATCGCTTTTCTAGTCTTATTGACCACCCAAAGCACCTTTACAGCACAGGTCACATTCGAACACACCTTCATACTGCGCTGCTATTTACTGCGCATTTTTTATCACATTCATACACTGCTAGAAGAGCAGCCAGAGGCACCTTAGGGTTGCCGCTACAGTTTCTTGCCCAAGGACACATCAGCATGCAGACTGAGGGAATTGGGAATTGAACTGTTGAACTGGTTAGTGGAATACCGTCTCTACCTCCTGAGCTCTACTCTCGCGGCACTTGAGTATTTCCATTGATGG
The DNA here is from genome assembly GCF_022379125.1 of Scophthalmus maximus. NCBI lineage: Eukaryota > Metazoa > Chordata > Actinopteri > Pleuronectiformes > Scophthalmidae > Scophthalmus > Scophthalmus maximus. The sequence goes on from NC_061516.1 coordinate 3,682,183, forward strand.
TTCTCTGACATTTTGGCTTAAAATGTGGCCACATTGAGTGGATCATTTGATATTTTTCTGGAAATACAACATATAAGTAATGTATTTCAACTATATGGGCAAAATATTCGACAAACCTTTAGTGCTTTAAACCGCTCGGACTGCTTCATCGATTCCACCTCATTTGATTCTCCATTTTCCAAAATGTCCTATAAGTGCAGAGAATGTAAAGTTAGAATATTGGATTGTCTTTCAATTTGATAAAGCAGCCAAAAGAAGGTTTCACTCACTTTGATGACTCTTAGGGAATGTTCTCCCAGACAGGGAAGCCCTCTGAGCTGCGTCATGCACGTCACTGGTTCGGGGAGGGCCTTCAACACGGCGGCGGCCCGGCGAAATGCAACGCCTCGCCCGTCCTCTTCACTCAGCTCAGCGTTTTCAGCCAGCAGCGACAAAGCACCCTGAGACGGAGAATAAATATAGCGAGATACTGCAAGTTTCTTGTTTTTTTTCAGTGCTACAGGTGTACTATGTGAGATCTGTTTTTGATAGTGGGACATACTGTGATGATGGTGTTATGGTTGTCCAGAGTGATTCTTCTCTGACAGGCGAAGCTGGGCACTGAGAACACCACAGCCTCTCCTTCATCATTATGCTGCTCCTGGAAGACACAAACAATTCAAGATCTCCATTTATCAAACTGCTAGAGGTGAAATTCTTTTGCATTCATCAGAGGTTTCAAAAATAAAATATGTTAAAGCTGCTATTGATTTTGTTTGAAATACTTGTCACTAGTTTCTTTAATAGGGACAGTTCTCTGTAACAAACAGGTGTTAGCCACAATTATATTTTTCATCTGTTTATTTCTTTGTTTGTCTGTTGGTTGGTTTGTTTGTTTGTTTTTTTGATTGTCAGCAGGTTTACACAAAAACGACGGAACGGATTCCCATGAAACCTGGTGGAAGGATGGGACATGGGCGAAGAAAGAACCCATTCTATTTTGGCACGGATCCAGACATCCAGACTTGAACGTTACAAGATGGGATGTTTTTGACATCTTCACCAATTTCACAGGGAATAATTCATGAATCTTGATGAAAAAAAAGATCAAGCATATGTAGGGGACTGATATCTATCTGAAGCCAAACTGTGTATAATCTTCTATATTAGACTAAATTCTCCTAATCAAATGATTCCTCCAATGTGCCTCATCTAACAGCAGCAGAATATTGTTCCTGCTTAAGTGTCCTTTGCTTTCACCCTTTCCATATTTTCTATTTCTCCTTTAACAAGTATTTAGCATTTATTTATGATAAATGTAATTAATTACTTCACACATTAATCTCTACTGGCGATGTAAAGGATTTCATACAATAAATTATCTTGAAATTAAAATCACACATTTTTGCAGAATAACATCAAAGAGTAAAATATAAAGGCAGATGAAAAATTAATCATAATAAGCATACATGGGATTAATCATGTGGTCAATTCATTGCAGCTTCTGCAAAGCTGAATTATTAATTGTAATTTTTTGAAGTCTGACATATGAGCCATAGATTTCCTACACTGAGACATATTATCAATACAAGTCTGTGGCTCAGAAAAGCAGCAGTGATTCGTGGTGTAGAGTAAAATGTACCTGTAGTTTATGTCTTTCCAGGATCGGAACAGGATGTCCTGCACGCATGCTCTCTGTGTACCAGCTGATGTCCAGAAGGTGAGCCATCATTTGGCCCTGAGCCCTGCGCTGCGAGTCCAGCCACGTCCTGACCTCATAGCCAGAGTTGTTTTCAGAAATGACATGTGTGACGCTTTCACTGTGAAGACAATGTTCAACACAACACCTGTTGGGTTTTCTCTGTAATATTGTGAGGTCTCAACCTCACTATGTAAACAAATATAATTGAATTGACTTGAATTTAATGTAACACAAACCCCCAAGCTTCCAAAAAAAACAGAACTGCAACTGAAGATGAGGCATGCACAAAAATGCTGAAATGATGAGTCCTTTTATTGATTTGTTGGTCAACCAAATATTAACCACCAACCAATTGAACCCTAACCCTTAATAATGAATCTCATAAGTGCTCCTATCTGCTCTCAATCACGAGGAATAGCCGTGTTGTATCATCAGAGTAACATATTTTCCATTTTAGACAACTAAACTGTTGTTCGCACAGACAAAACCTTGGGCTTTACATTTTTCCAACATTCTTTCAAGCAAACAATCAATTGAGAAATTGAGAAAAAATAATGATCAGATTAACCGAAAAAAAAACAACAACACATGTACACCAATGCATCTAAGGTTTTAACAGTCTATGCAGTCAGTGAAATATGTCACATCGCATCAATGGTCGGATGATGGAGGTGGTTGGGATCTTCTCAACGGATCTCAACATCATATATATATATATATATATATATATATATATATATATATATATATATACACATATATATACAATAAACTTACAATAAATAACTTATAATATATTTATATATATATTCAAGTTTATTGTAAGTTATTTATCAGTAGGCTCCTGTGTATTTCTGTAACACTAATATGTCCCCATAAGAACCTTACCTGAACAACTCCTCCACATGAAATCCTTTCTTTCGACCGAGCTGAGACAGGAAAGCTCTTCGACTGGCTCCCATTTTTCTTTCCAACAGGAATAAAAGCACATCCGGGAACTTGGTTGGTGAATTATCTCCACCGTGGCCAGCCCCAGTGTAATTCCCCACGACTTTCCTTCGCTTCAATGGCACCATAGTTCACTCTCACAGTGGTCCAAGAGGACGACGAACCATCACACAACGCGCTGTCGCTGAAGCCTACACGCCTGTCAAGTCCATGTCTTGTATCGGACAGGAGTTACTTTGATTGTAAGGAGCCCCATTCACTCCTCACACATCCTTGACTTCCGTGTGACGTCGGTTATCATTCAAATAGAATCATCAACCAGTTACATGTTGCGATAGACTTCGGTGAAGGAGTTTACCACCACTGACTTCATTTTCTGAAACAGGTTGGTGGGAGAAAAAAGCAGCAAACTTCTGTGCAAGAGTGAAACCGGATGCAGCTGTGGAGAACAACCCAGAGCCGTCTAACGAGAGTCGCGACAACGCGACAACGTTCACTCCGACGGTCAATTTTTTTTCACGGAGCCTCTCAATAGTTCCCGGAAGTGGCCAGCAGCGCATTAGAGTAGCAGCCGAATCAATGGACCGTCTGTGATGCACTTATGAAGGGTAAGACGTTTAAATAATCCGATTTATATTATCAGCACATCTGAAAAGCATTTTAGAAAAAAAATACTTTAAAAAAACGTATTGACGAACTACATAGAGTAACTACATAGGCATGTCGGTCTGCTTTATTGTAAATCGATACATTCATTGACTACTTATTACCAAAAATCGCGTTTCTGTCGCTCTGAATCTAAACACTGCTCTGAATACTGGCTTCTGATTGCGCGCCAAGAACTTCCGGGAACTATCTGAAGTCTACACGAGTCACGTGACGTGCAAGTATTTTGGACTTCCGTTGTCGCGACTGTCATTAGACAGCTCTGGTTAAATTCAGGCATGGAGAGTAATGATTGGTTATAATCTCAGCCCGCGATACCACCAGGACATCACCAAAATAATTCCGACTGGAAACTGCGCACCGTGAGTCATGATAGGGTGTATGGAGGCCAATTACTGCCAATAAGAATACATTTCATTTGTGATTAAAAAAAAAGGTGAAGTAAATCATAACTACTTCTGTGTGTATGTTAAGTAATTCATTACATTACCCATGTCATATTTATTTCAGCACTCCTTACACTCTCCCATACCTTGCACTAATTGTTTCCTTGTTTACAGCTTTCAGAAATGGTTCTGGTTTTTTGTCCATTGTATGCATACAACTTATTTTTTATTTATTAGGGCCTGAGCACCGAATGGTGAGGACTCGATTTTATCTCTAATTCACTGTCTTTCTATGCATTTTTAAACATTTTCAAACACTCACAAAACGTTCAGTCCAGTTCAAACCAAACCTACTGTATCGTTGCCCTAGATGTATGGAATGTGTGTGGCACATCTATTGGGCCGAGATTGAAAAAGGCCTCTTTTTGAATTTACTGTGCAAAATTTGGCCATTCTTTACCATTTAGCCTTATACTTTGGCTCCCCTCCCCTGGAATCAATCCGACTACTTCAAAATTTTGTCTGTCTAAACTAGAGAGAAACCTGTCTACATGACAGAATTCAGTCTCAGTCACACCACCATCTAGTGGCAACACTTTAACATCCTCCTTGCAGTTTGACCATTTCTACTTCAAATTTAATCTGAAAAAGCCTTTACACCTTGGCGTTAATTAATTGAATATTAATTAATCAGTAGTTCTCACTGAGCAGCATGGCAAATATAAATAATAAATAATCCAATTAGTTCCTGAGGGGCCTTGCATGCTTTAAAACTCTACATGTGTCATTTGATGGGGTTGTTTGGCACAAAGGTATATAACCTTAATCCAACAGGAAGTTCAAAATTATCAATTTTGTGTGAAGTTTCTTTGAAAACATAAGTTAATGTTTACACAAACTCTTCCTAAAGTGTGTAAACAGAGTTGACTTGCATTACTTGTGATTTCAATGCCTTGTAGCTTCACTTTTATTTTATTTTTCACCTGTTGGTTGCACTTAATAGGAAATATGTTTGTTTATTTATTTTCAGCTTTGTTGTCCTTGTTTTGTCTGCATCCTCCCGATCATTGTTATTGGTCTTGTGTGTACATCCACCGTGAGCCACCAGAAACCAGACTCAACTACTTGGCCAATAATACTGAGTCCGCGTTCTCAAAATGTTGAGATATGATTCCGATTTTTTTTCATAATTTTTGACTCATCTTAAACCACCGAGTTCTAAGTTTTATAGTTTTGGCGCTTTGTGGTTTGGAAGTCAACTTCCGATGTTGAGTGATTACCTCACAATTTGGGACAAAGTGATTTTGCCTGCGCGTCTCATTACTTTTGACGGGATATTTCAAAAATGATAGTTTAGCCTTTTTCATTTCATTTCTTATGAATTACTCCTGCTTTTTTTTTTTTTTAAATGAACGATCAACAATGACAGGGCCAGGTAAAGTGTTGACTTGCCCCAACTTGGTAACCCTTTTCCTTATGTTGGAGTTTTTGAAGTGTTTATGAGTCAAGTTGTGTAACGTCTGTGTTTGTACACCGTGTCCTCTGTCCTCTCTCCTCCCTCTCTGTCCGATCATATGATCACCAACACTTGACTCCACTTCCTCAAACTTTGAAGCTCGACGTGTTCGTCCAGCTAGAACACACACACACACGCACACACACACACACACACACACACTCCCCCACACACACACACTCACTCACACACACACACACACACTCACTCACACACACACACACACACACACACAAACACACACACGCCCCCGCCCCCGGCGCAGCAGGGAAGTTGAGGAAAACGAAACCGAGGTTCGCAGGACGCGCCGGCAGTCGCTTTACGCATGGAGCCCGAGCAGGGCCGTTGCCGCGGCGGCCTCCGGGCCGTGGCAGGTGCGAGGACACGACGTCAGGGGAGAGGACGAGCCTCGGCCCGCACACTCTCCACGCTGCTGCTGCTGCTGCTCGCCTGCTGCGTCAGGTGTGCGGGAGGGGCCCAACCGAGCAACGTCGTGCTCATCCTGGCCGACGATCAGGATGTCCACCTGGGCGGGATGGTGAGTTGACTCGCCGCACCTGTGTCGACCACGAAGACACGTGTTGTTGCTATAGTGACATGCGCGTGTCAAAAGTTTTCGAGCTCCCACTGAAGCATATAGAATACTATAAAAGCATATAAAGCTTTTATACTGTGCTGGGAGTCACCTTGAACTAAGTTCAATCAACCTAATTGTACTTGGTTTAAAAAAATAAAATAAAAATAAAAAATCGTTATTATTCATAAAAGTAGCCTATAGAAACTGAAGCTTGAAAACTGGGCTGTACAAGTCTAATGGCCTCTTGCCAAGACAAGAACTGAATTCATAAGCAAGGACATTCAAATAGCTTTGATCTAATATAGGAACACTAATAAAAGGGGCAAGAACAAGTAATCCAACTATGAAATACAAATAATATAATTAAAAAACAATAAAAGATGTATTGACATAGCAGCATAAAATACTTCAAAAATATCTATCTTATATTGTTTGGGCTGTCAGCCACTGATGGAATGAGTATTAAGACTTTTTAATCAAGTTATAGTTAACTGTACATTAACTGTACATTATATAAAAAAAACACATTTTACCCTAATGGTAGGGTTAGGGATTCTGGAGAAATACATTGCCAGGGCTGTTTATGAAAACCACATTTCTTTTCAGCGCGCGCACAGAATGGACAGATAGCAGAGCAAAAGGAAACATTTGCAGAATTTTACAAAAAGTGTACTGGAACCACTAATCCTACCTCCAAGTACAACAACATAACGTATTAGTTTCAAAACATTCTGCATCATGCAAAATGGCCCGTTTCAGAGTGTTATATGTATCATATTATTAGTATTATTACTTCTGCATTAAGCATCATTTCAGTATTGTTCCTTTTTTGAAGTTAAATATATGCTTTGAATAAACAATGCTTCATATTTTACAGACAGATCATATGTTTTATAGGTAAAATCCTGATCTGAAAAGTAAGTTTTCAAACTTTTACCTTAGTAAAAGCACACGAGGAAAACTTTTCTACCACCTCTGTCAGCTATAAATGAGGGAAGTGTTTTCCACTCTCCTTGTATCAGTAGCTGTGTCCCAATTCAGGGGCTGCATCCTGAGCATGTGGCCTTCGTCGGCGAAGGCTGAACTGAAATCTGGCGGTCAGCGTGTTTTGCCCTTACCGATGTTGGGAAGCAGTAGAGCTGCAGTCGCACATGGTGCGAGAAAGTTTGTTACCAGTGCGTAATGACTCGGGGGATAGGTTGGGCCTGGAAGGAACCACCCTTTGGACCCTTTGTTGCTTGGGAATGGAAGGACCCATTTGTCCGCCATGTTTGAAAGAGCGCTGGCTGCTGTGCTTGCTTGTTCAGGCCATGACTAACAGGGGAGGTTGACACAGTAATAATCAATTTAACAAGGGATTTGTCAAGGGTGGACTCAAAAGTGTTGAGTGTTGGGTGCCATCAGGAGTAGATTGGAGTCTGAGAGGACATAATGTCTCTAATTTAATGGTCATAGACCCACAGCATCTATGAATTATGGAGCGATGTATTCACTGACTGTAATAAAGAATTTGTGTTCCGCTCTGAACGGGAAGCCGGAGGTCTGCTTTAATCTTTGAATATTGGGAGATGTTTCACTTTGCATGTCTGTCTCTTCTTGCTCTATCCTGCAGACCCCTATGAAGAAAACAAAAACCTTGATAGGAGATGCAGGAGCAACATTTGTGAACGCTGTGAGTACATTTACCCAAGTCCTATATTTAACTCTGAGGCACTTCCTTTTTCTCTGCTACATTCCAGAGGGAAATATTGTTACGTCATTTTTGCTCAACTATGTATGTCTCCCAGCTATAATTTCAATCTTTAAAGGTACGGTTTATTAGAAATAATGTATAGCTAATGATTACACCTGTGATTCCCCGATGGGTTTGGCTCGTGACTCCTGCGTCATATACCAGGTCTTTCTCAGACCTTTCTCCTCTGAACTTCTCACATGGTTTCATTTTTAAAAAACTGTTTAAAGCCCATAGAGAACAAACCATGGAAAAATATGAGTTTGTATCTCAATATTCACAAATACCAAGCCAAAATGTATGAGATCATGATACTAACTCAAAAGTGTACGTATGGTAGATAAGGGTCTCTACCTAAATTCATGGTGTAAAGTGCATTAGGGTGTGTCCAAGTGTTACGGCTGCACCATGCACAAAAACAGATATACTTAGTCTCTTAATTAATCATGGGTGTGTTTTGTGTGTAACATGCTGTAAACCAATCAGAGTGCCATCTCCCATTACCTTTAGAAGCCAGGTGCACTTGCACCCTGGTGGATTGATATTATAATGTTGGAACAATGTGAGCACTGGGCTGGAAAAGTTGCACTTGGCACTCCTTGGTGTCGGGTGTAGGATGAGCTCAGTGAGTTAGAATTACTAGACAAAGTCAAGATTGTGATGCAGTAAGTCAAAAATGTTGACTTACCAAGGCAAAAAATATGAGATAATGAGTAAAAGTTATCAGAATTTGGATTACATCAAAATTTGGATTTACCATTATTACTTTTATCGATTTTTTAAACCATGGCTAACTTTTGTATCTATTTATATTTTTTTATTACCAAACATGGCTTAAAACCAGCCTTACCTGGAGTAGCTTCTACGGTACCTGCTGCCTACGTAGAGAGGCATAGATATTAACAATCTAATATTGGAATATTTAATGGAAAAACAGTGATAGGAGATATTTTACCACGTAATAAGTACTTTCACTTCTGATATTTTAAGTATCGCTTTACTTTTGATACTTGAAGTATAGTAAAAGTAACGCTGTTGTTCTGTTTCCTGAAGTATTTCTTCCACCACTACATTCCCCTATGATTACATGTCACATGTGAAATGTTGAAACTGGATGAACAAACCCGCCTGCTCTCCTTTTTTTGGTCTTCCTCTTATCGCTGTCCTCTCTTCCTACTCGTCTGAAGTATACAGTCACGCCACTGTGCTGCCCCAGCAGGAGCAGCATTTTGACGGGTCTGTACCCCCACAACCACGAGGTGAGGAACAACTCTCTGTCTGGGAACTGCTCCAGTCCTCTGTGGCAGAAAGGTCCCGAATCCGAGGCCCTCCCTGTTTACCTGAGCAAACAGAAATACCAGACATTCTTCGCTGGAAAATATCTTAACCAGGTTTGAACACATGAGCTTGACTTTGACTTTTGTAAGTTGTGTGAGTTCAGTCTGAGACAAATTTGCAGCGCCTCTTCAGTGATTCACACTTTCATCAGTTTACAACACGCTGATTTGTTTCTGAGTAATGCTCGATGATCAGTAGAGCCGGGGTGACCTGATAGCTGAATGGTTGGGGCGCGTACCACATGTGCCCATCTTTATATACAGTGTACGTGTTCAACAAAGGTGAACATGATTTGAATGTCTTCTGCCACCAGTATGGTAAGAAAGATGCAGGAGACGTCAGCCACATTCCTCCTGGCTGGGACCAGTGGCATGCATTGGTGAGTCTCAAAGACAGACACACACACACACACACACACACACACACACACACACACACTCTTGTTTCAGGTACTTGAGTTGTCACAACCTATGCTTTGCTATGATTTGCAGGTGGGGAACTCACAGTACTACAACTACACGCTGTCAGTCAACGGCAAAGAAGAAAAGCACACTGACAGTTATGAAAAGGACTACCTCACCGACCTCATAGTGAGTTGTAATCGCGCACTCAACATTGGCTGTTGGATTGCAATGACTTCTGCTTGTACTGAGCCTGTGACCAGCACTATGTCATGCCATAGGACATCTGTACTGGGAGGTTTATTTAAGAATTTGCAGGGCGAATAATGCTGGTCACCTCCAAACTGTCTGAATCAGCGGCTGTCATAGAAATATAAAAAGTCCAACAAGTCCTCTTTGCTTGCCAGTCAGCAGAGTGAAAGGTTAATCAACAGCCAGATGGTGAATAAGGGTAAAAGAAAGAGGAGAGGCTAGTACGAAGGATGTTCCGTTTCCGTGTGACTATTTACATTTCGATTTTAGAGTGTTTGAGTGAAGTTCTTATTAAGTCAGTTTCTGTGTCATGGATTCATACGACTGCTGCATGTCGTCATCATCAGCTGACACGACTGTTAGCCAGCTGCCCCCCTCCTCTGCTCTAAATAAAGGTTGTGAAAGCTCAACTTCCCCTTGTCATTCGCACCGCTGGCTTGAAATGTCCCTGCAGTAATGTTAGTGCTTTTATCAGCACCAAAGACTATAAAGAAACACAATACTTAAAGAGGTACTCACAGAGTATTTCTAATATAGGGAGAGCTTCCACTCCCCAGTGGACAGAATGAATGTGGACCTATTGCGCTGTAGCCCCCAAAAAACCAATGGTTAAAAAAATTAAAATAAATCTGACAGGGTTGGATAACTTTCTGATAGTATTGCTGACGTCACACATCACAAGACACTTTATGGCATTCATCCTTTTAGTTTCACCAATGCCTGGTTGTGTGTGCGCGTGACCGTGACCATAGCACACGCTGCATTAGCCAGATTTACATTTGGCTGTCAAACCTGACGATCCTCCTGATCCTCCTTTAGCTGGTCATTCCACGTCGTTCATTCCGAGTGCCATCGAGGGAGGGGGCCCTGTGGCGATCAGTCGTAAATACTTAACTGAGCAATCAGCATGCTTGAGCAGAATGCCACGGGCTAAAGTCACCATCCCAGTAAGAAATTGAAATTGATTGGGCAAGTCAGTTGATTGATATGCCCGTTTTGTCTAAAAGAAGGTGTAAATTATTTAAGCCATTTAGCTCCATTCACTCCAATGCATTGGGAACTACATTGAGACTGCCCTCTAGGTGAATTGCAGCAGATTTTGGTATAATCATGTTAATAGCAAGTGAACAGGCTCTCCGTTGATGGGTGCTTTAGGTATATTCACTACACCTCCAAGTTGGGGGACTACATCCATGCAAGCTCCTCTGTGATGCGGCATTTAGACATAGTGATGCTTTGAGCTAAATGCTAATACTTGCAAATGAGCATGTACAGCCGACGCTGATGTAATTCGTTTAGCATGTGTTTGGTCAGAAAACAAAGTAGGGAAAAGTTTAGTGATTGCGTTATCACGAAGCATCTCAAGGGGAACAATTATCCAAAGTATTTACAAAATGCTACTTTGTTTTTCAGGGGAAAACCCTGAAAAGTCAAGTAATTGCTTGTGTATTTGAGATTCATCTTCTGGGAAGCATGAATGTCTGTACAAAGATTTGAGCCAATAAATCTCGTAGATATTGAGATATTTCTTTGGGTAAGACAAACTTTTTCCTGCTGGTGGAGCCAGAAGATGTTATTAGGATTAATCATCTGGGGAATTTGAAAATCTATACAAAGTCCCATGACAGTCCATCCTATAATTGGAGATACTTCAGACATATAGGGCACTCTCACACGTAATTAGTCGTTCACTTGAAAAACTATTTTTTGTCTATTTATCCATTAAGTGCAGTTCTCGCAAGTCGTGGTCTGTGTGCAGGTATTTTTTGTGCTGTGAAGGCAAACGGAGGAAGCGACATGTAGACTGTAATTATGCAAGGTTATCTAGTAACCATGGTAACCTGTATGTTTGGCAGCATGTGAGTGCATGAATTTTCCCTGATTAGAAACAATGACTGTATATAAAAATATATTTATATATTTTATGCTACTGTGTGTGTGTGTGTGTGTGTGTGTGTGTGTGTGTAGAAAGTTAAGCTACTGCAGAAAGTGCTTAAAACCTGTATTATCTCGAAAGACCAGCAGAGGGCGACTCCACTGGTTGCAAAAATACGTTAGTTTCTATAGAAGTTACTTTCAGCATGGTTCAATGGGGGACCAATACAGTTTTAAATGTGCATTGGAGAAGCAGTTATCTACTGTTGTCTTATTCATATATCATTTTTGATTATATTGTTTAATTCCACTTTGTTTTAGGATCATGATAGTACTACAGTCTCTTATTTAAATCTCATCTGGCAAAAAATGCTATTTGCCTATTTGTAATCGAAACAAAATTAGGGAGAATCTAATGAAAAATGTTTGGAGTTAAATTTTAAAGACAACCATCTTGTTAGATGGATGAATTTCCAGCCAAACATATTTTAGCATTGAGTAGAGTGATTTAACACTTACTGACATTAAAAACGTGTTTAGCAACAAGAGACCAGTTGTAATTTCGTACTGTCTTGTGGTTAGAATGACTCACAAGTGCTGCAAATTCCCTGTTCTTGCAGCTCACTCATCACATTTATTTTAATGTTGTTCTAATATCTGGTGCTTGTTCTGTCAAACAAAGATGCTGTGGTTTTCTCCATGTTTTCTGTTCAGAATCAGAATTAGAATCAGTTTTATTGCCAGGTAAGTAACAGGTTATGTACAAGGATTTTTTTTTGGTGTTATTAAGGTGCATGTAGCAGTTAACATATATAAAAAGAATTAGAAAGAGAATATAGAATAAAAGAAAAGAAAAGAAAATAGAATAGAATAAGATAAAATGAACAAAAATTCACACTATTTACAATAAATTTACAATAAATATCGGGGTCACAGATGGCTCAGCAGGTTCAGCAGTAGTGTATTCAGTCTTGATTTGTTTTGTGATGCAGGCGAACCGGTCCCTTAAATTTTTGGATGACAGGAGCCCTCAGCATCCCTTCTTCCTGATGTTGTCTCCTCCGGCTCCTCATTCCCCTTGGACGGCAGCGCCTCAGTACCAGAATGACTTTGGCGATGTTAAAGCCCCTCGAGACGGGAGCTTTGACAAACCAGGGAAGGTATGACTATTACATCAGGAAGTCTTAACACAGCTTTTTAAATTGTCCTCCTAACCAATCTCTATTTGTCTGTTTGATTCAGGACAAACACTGGCTGCTGCGCCAGCCTATCAACCCCATGCCAAATAGCTCATTGACCTTCCTGGATAATGCATACAGGAAAAGGTACATCTTAAACAATCCTCTTTTATAGCCATGCAGGAAGTGTGGTTCTAGCAATTACATTTGCGATGACCTCCAGTGGTTTAACTTCTCACCCTGCAGCAGTGATGTACAGGTGAACTCCAGGAACCCATGACATCATTGCTGGGTGGTGTCGGAGGTGATATGGAAAGTCGTTTCAAAAGTACAGTTGATTTAACTAGAAATAATATTATAAAAATGTATATTATGTATAGTTACCTCCACCAAGGAGGTTATATTTTGTCCATTGGTTGGTTGGTTGGTTCGATTGTCAGCAGGATTACAGCTAAAATCACAAAATGGATTTCCATGAAACTTGGTGGAACGTGAACCAAGAAAAACAATTACATATTGGTGTGGATCTGGACAAAGCGCGGATCCATGAATTTTGTATCACTTTCAATTTCACATATTTTCCCAGGGAATAATGCCGGGAATAATAATCAGGCATATTTAGGGGACTGATATCTGAGTGTGATCAATTGGGTGCAGAGTGAGACACCCTAAGTCTTGCTGATCGCCTCATGTCAGTTTCAGGAGTCACATTCTCCCACTTTCATTCATTCATATTATATCAATAATTTAAGTTCATCGTTTTTGTATTTTTCATGTTGTATTAAAAGTTACCTTGTTTAAATATCTTAAAAAAATAACTAGAACTATCTAATTTGTGTTGTTGAGTTGTATATTTCGATTATCGCAAATGTTTCCAGTCCAGATTACCAGTCAATGGCGTCATATTTGGGTTTGTCTGCCAGAAGAGTCAAAATTGTCTTTTTAGCTTTTAAGTAACATTTTTAAGATAAACCTTTTAGATATTGGTGATTTTTAACTATACACTTTAACTGGATGAAGGATTTTAGTCATCAGACTTCTGACGACTAAGTCAGAGAGCTCAGCTCGCAGCCCCTCGGAGATGTTCTGTGAAGTTGCATTGTTTTGGAGAGTAGGAGACCTCTGAGGATAATTCAGCTTCTGGTAAAAAAGACACCTGAACTATGAACACTGAAGGAATCCTAACCAGGAGAAGCTGACTGCAATGATGACAACAACATCCATAATCACATGCTACTTCACAAATTCACTGAAGTCCTCCTTTTGTCATTGCTTTGATTGCGAGACCCCTTGCTGCCGAAAACGACATATTGCATCGCATGTTAAAAGTAGCTAGTGAAAAATGAGGTGTGGGATTAAGTAGACCAGATACCCAATGTGAAAGGACTCGGATCAGGGCAAAAAAACTAAAAACTTAATGTTTACATATGAAGGTGTTTTTGTATTAATTACATTCAAACTAAAAGAAACTAATCAGAAGAGAACAATTATTTCTCCTGCAGGTGGCAGACTCTGTTATCTGTGGACGACATGGTGGAGATGCTGGTCAAGAAACTTGAGAGTATAAAGGAACTGGACAACACGTACATCTTCTACACCTCAGACAATGGCTACCACACAGGTCTGAGCATGTCCAGTTAGTCCTCATATGCTTTAATACAATGCAACGCTTCTCAGTGACGTCTCACAGTAATCACCGGCCTTCACTGTTTCAGGTCAGTTCTCTCTTCCCATTGATAAGAGGCAGTTGTATGAATTTGACATCAGGATCCCGCTCTTGGTCCGCGGCCCTGGCATCAAACCAAACCAGACACTGCAGGTCACAAGACATTTGCTGCTTTCCTCTTTGCATGTACTCCTTTGAGCCTGATGTATTTTCAGCATTGTTTTATGCATATACTGTATGTTTGTTGCATGACTCCTTCAGGCTCCAGTATTGAATATTGACCTGACTCCGACCATACTGGACATATCTGGTGTCAACTTGTCTTCTGTAAACGTGGATGGGCAGTCTTTCCTCGGTCAGATGGTCAGCTGTTTTTTCAATTTTTAATCTTTTAATTGACTTCAATGTTTTCCTACACACTGCACTGCTGTCATTTTCCAAACATGAACTTAGGTTTTCTGTTTAGGCTCCCTCACTGCGCAATGGCAGTGCACGTCCCTTTTTCCTGGTTGAATACACTGGAGAGGGACATCCAACAACAGATCCCGCTTGTCCCAAATTAGGCCCTGGACTATCTGTAAGTGCAGTGAGATATTTCAATCTGGACCAAATTTGGGGAACTGATGAAATATCCTGGGGACGGCACCAATACTAAAAAAAAACACAATGACAGCAAACCTTAGTTGCGGCATTAACCTAAAATGTTCTTTTACTTTAGCAATGTTTCCCGGACTGTGTGTGTGAAGATGCCTACAACAACACCTACGCCTGCGTCCGGACCCTCGACAGTGAAAACAACCTCCAGTACTGCGAGTTTGCCGACAGTGAGGTAGAGCGTGACTCTGTCTGCTATTTTCGAGACGTACGTGTGTGTGTGTCGCTTTGTGAAAACAGAAGTGAAGCTTAGTGTTTGCTCTCCCTGTGTGCCCTAGTCATTTGTAGAGGTGTACAACCTGTCGTCAGACCCCCACCAGCTGGAGAACATTGTGAAGAAGGTGGATCCAGCCCTCCTGCAGGCGATGAACCAGCGGCTCATCAAGCTCCAGTCCTGTGTTGGGGACAGCTGCCGTGACATCAAGTAAAGAAGAGGCCGCTGAGCGGTTTACATTCTCCAAGAAGCTGTCAAACACCACTACACCACACTTACTTTTGCACCAAATCAGCTCTAGTTCTTTAACCGCTTACGCTTCAGGATTCTTGGAACCCAGGGAACCCTCCCACAAGTTTTGGGTTGAATCGTTGAACTAAAGGATGCATCATTATAGTGCACAACAAAAGTAATCAGTGTTTAAAAAATGGTGGATCACACCATCACATGACCCCTTCATTGTTTTCTTCCTCATCTTTTATTTCCAGCCAGTAGAGTATGAAACGTCCAATGACATCATCATGGTTCACCCTAGAACGAGTTATGAGAACATAATATAATAACCACTCACGCGTTTCAAGTGGTTAGCTTAGCTTAGCACGAGGACTGGCAATAGAGGGAAACAGATATGTCCAAAGGCAACAAAATCCACCTACCAGCACCTCTGCAGTTCCCTGATAACACGTGACATCCTGTTTGTTTATTCTGTACAATAAACAGAAGTGTAAAAATTACACATTGCAGTTTTATGAAGGTTTATCTGTTTTGGCCAGGACATAAACAGGAAAGAACCCTTGTGAAAATTGGATTTGTCATTTTTATCCTTACGTTTTTTGTACAGAACCCTCAAACAGAAAGCAATTAAGTGTATTTCTCCAAATGATTTTTTTAAAGCTATGCTTATAATATATTACAATACGCTTTCATGTGTTGTATGTCATATTGGACTTCCTCATACCATTGTCAGTCAGTCAGTCAGTGGTTTTTTGCCCAGTGTATTGGAAGATTAATACCACTCATGTTCTTCCATTTCATATAAAGCTACCTCCATGGTTAGCGTAGCCTAGCAGAAAATGTAATGGAGGGAAACTGCTAGCTTGGCGCTGTCCAAAGCTGACTACGTCCACCCACCAGAAACCGTTCACTAGTGTATATGTTTCGTCATATTAGTTTAATTTGTATAAAAACTCATTTTACAGTTTTACTGAGGCTCACGGTATGTGTGGTTCTATTTCTTGAGCTGGGACAAAACCCAGCATGAAAACCTCAACTTTTAATTTTGAAGCAAAAATGACATGAACCAGATATAAAATGAAAAAATATCTGTGAGCCTTACAGCTTCTGGTGTTTGAACCGAGCCAAGCCAGCCGTTTTCCTAGGTTTCCAGTATTTACGCTGGGCTAAGCTAACAGCTGCACAGATGTAAGAATTGTAACTAACTACTCTACCTTTGGGCAAGATTTCCCAAAATATCAGAATATTCCTTTTTACTAAACCTACAGCCTTTTTGTTTGTCTGTTTTTTGCTGTCATGTTGATAATTGATTCAAATTTATGCAGCCATTTCAGTAAAAGATGTTTAAATTAAGTCTTTAAAGAATGGACAACATTTTGTGTGTTCAGCTATTTCTCCAGTTTTGTGCCTCCGATTTAAAAAAAATTGAAACTTTAATCTTGAGTATTAGTGATAGTATTATTGAAGAGCCGTGTGGAAGAAGGAAAAAGTGCCTTGTGTGTTTTTGTGAGGAATTCATCAAGGGAAATTTCACCTGGTCTTGTGTGCTTTTTTATTTGCACTGACCAAGAGCATGTGCCTTAAATGTGAATGTATTTGCACTGTGATGAAACTGATTCAAAATAAAAAAGAACTTTTAAATGTACCGTCATTTCTATATTTCATTAGAATTACACAGCAAAAACAAAGTAAACAGACTGAATTTATAAAGAGGTGTTCTAGTATTAATCGACCTCTCAAAGCACTTAACATTACATGTCACATTCACCCATTTTATTTTAACAGTGCTTTACTATATTGTCATTCACTATCTGCTTATACAGCAGCCTCCACCATGGGCCCACAGGAGAAGTAAATTGTTGATTAATACATTTATATTCATTATCTCAAGGCACTTTACATTGCAAGGTTGAGCAAGATAAGATAAGATATAGGACCTTATTAATCCTATGCCGGGGAAGTTCACTTGTTACAGCAGCATCAAGAGTGAAGGCATCGGGGAAAGAGGTTGAAATATCACAAAATATACAATAGAAAATAGAAGAAAGAAACTATTTTAAAAAAGCTATATACATTGAGTGCAAATATTGCCTTGTGAAAGAAGGCTATGTGTAGTGGTTTGGATTTGAAGTAGTAAATAAATATGTTTTGCACAGAATTATATATTGCACAGTTGTGGTGGATATATATATATATATATATATATATATATATATATATATATATATATATATATATATATATATATATATATATATATATATATATATATATATATATATATATATATATATATATATATATATATATATATACACATACATAGATGTACGGAGGATGATAATGAAATGATGAAATGCAGTATGGCAGGACAGAAGTGCAAGTAACAATTTAAAGGAACCGAATAGTTCCCACAATGAGCAAGTACTTGGTGAACCATGGAAGAAAAAACTCCCTTTTAACAGGAAGAAACCATGAGCAGAACTGGACTTATATCTGCTTGTGTGTCTAAACACTGCTTATAACTGCTAAATAGGAAGCTGAATAAAATAAATCAATGTACAAGAACAAAATATTATGCAATATGATATTTAATTGAAGGAGTCAACTTTGAAGTTATTTTTGATCAAATATTTTGGTTAGGAATTTTTTACTTACAATAATATATATTAATTTTCTAATTATTTCAGCAAAATGTTATATTCATATTAAACAAATCCTGAAAATATTACATTTAAACAAACTGACTCAAAATTTTCAGACAATATTGGATTTAAAAACCTGGACTAAAAGATTTAACAAAACTGTGTGAGTTCATGTTTTGGTGTTATTTATATCATATTTTGCTTTTGGCTTATGTTATGATATCAAACTGCCATCGATTTCCGCCAAAAGTATTGACTTAGGGAGAGACTAAGGGAAATTGTGTCAGAGAGGGTAAGAAAGCAGTCCCACTAGAAAAGCAAAAACCAACAGGTTGAAAACTAATTGAAGAAAACTCCCTGAATAACGGTTGCCTTTCACTACTGTATTTATTACATTAGTAAACTACATGGTGGACTGTTTCCAAATCTCCACACTGACGACACAGACCGTCTTGGATTCTGATGGCTTTCAGTCTCAGCTTAGTTAGAACCACATCATTCCTTCTTCCAGAGTTTAACAGCAGACTCTTCTCTTAGCGGATGGCTTCAGAGACGGAATGCCGGCGCCTTTGCTCTTCTTTCCATTCTTTCATTGGCAAATTAAGCTTTCACCCTTTTCAACAGGACTTAGAATGTGTGTTTGCACTTTGGACAGTGCAGCAACAAAATGACGGCATTGTGCACTGAGATCAGCAACACAAAAGATACAGCACGTGACGCACACAAACTTCTTGGCTGAACTGGCAGCCCAGGTGTATGGAGTCACATTTTTAGTTGTTAATAGTTGCATATGGTTTGATTTAGTCTCAATTTCATTGCAATCCGTGTTCAAAATATCAACCATATCACTTCACTGATCATGTATGGTGGGTCAAAACATCACCATTTCAGAAAAAACAGCTACCCAGTCACGTGATGCGGTATGGAAACTATGAAAATATGAAAACTTGTGCTTGCTATAATTTCAGGCGTATTAATTAATGACATTCAAATGATTGCATTCTCTTTTATTTATGGGGGAACTATAAACAGGTGGCATCATTCAGTGTGTAAGAATGAAGATGAGTTATAATTGAATACAATATTAAACTGCAGCTTGTGGTAGATTATCTCAAGGAGAAACATTTATTCTGTATTGACACTGAACAGTTGCATCAAAGGTACTTGTACACAGCTTTCTCCTGCAGGGTCTGAATCTCTAACTTGACGGGACATTTGTAGAAGTGAGACAGTATTGACTCAGTGTAGCCAATTAAGAAGTAAAACTTCATTGGTGGGAGCTGCTGTAACATTAAAGCACACACGATGAGCAAGTTGCCACGCCTCTTGATCACAATCTCATTGGCCAGGCAGCCATGGAAAGTCCCAAACATGAATTTCCTTATGAACACGTCCTCTATGGTACGTTCAGCTGCTCCCTCTTCTCCTTTGAGGTTACCTGGTGAAAATGGGAAGGAGGGTTGTCCTGATTCATAAAGTACAATACAATACACACAGGTAATATTTCAACTTAAGTTCTATCATCATTTAAGTACAGAATGGTTACTTACAAATATATTCCATTTATATTAGCTAACAACACTCATAGCGCTTTACAGGACAGGTCACATTCACCCATTCACACACAACGCTGCTATTTACTGCGCTTTCCCTGTCACATTCACACACTGTCGGAAGAGCCGCCACAGGGCTCAACTTAAGGTTAAGTTTCTTGCTCAAGGACATATCAGCATTCACACGATGGGAAGCTGGGATTAAACCGCTGACCGTATTGATTTTCTGGATTTGCATTCTGTAAAAAAAACTTGGCGACACTGGAGTAGGTAAGCCTATGGTTATTTCTGAGATCACAGCTAGTATATATATCTTGGCAGACCAGGTTTTCACCTCTAAGGCTGCACTTTCTTATTGTTGGAGATGGGGCGGTTTGCAGCCTGAGAGAAGAGTCACAGAAGTACAATTCAAATGCATTTTTGCTGGTATCTCTTCATCCTATAGGACTAGAAATGACCTAAAGCTTATATTGATGGAAAAATAATTTGTGATCATACGGTAAGAATGATGTTGTGTCATCATGATGATGTTATTATGAAATGCCATTATTACAATTTAAAAAAGATAGCATTGCCTGATCGGGGTATATACATCACGTGTGCGGGTATGCATTTTATTAATTATGTCTGAGAATTTAAGTGTGTTTCATGTACAGAAAACAAAGCCTATAAATCTCTTGACCATAGCTCTGACTGTGTAGTCCCACTCACTGAACTGAAAAAGTGTAAATTCCTCATGACACCTGGCTTCCTGAACAAGAAGAGCTGTTGCTGTAAAAAACACACCAAGCTCCATTTAGAATTCTGATATGATCATTAAAGTTTCCTTGCAGAATATCAGAGACATTTATAATGACGTTTAAGTCTTTTTAACAGATCTGCAGCTCAGCATTACTCTTCAACTTGCACAGCTTGATTCAGGCTGTTTGAACCACAGACTAAGACAATTCTTGGAGGAGTATCTTGGTTCAAGCATTTACATGGTGCAAAATCAGGCATTGTGAGCACAAAGCGGGAATAACACAGGCTGTTCTACCTGTTACAAGGAAGAATGTACCATCAAAACGGTTTTGAAGCAGCTAATTAAAAGTTAAGGAGTTACATAAAGTTGCTTCAAGTTGCTCTTTAACAAGCTTGGTCATGCTCACTGGTATGTTGTGACAGCCATCCCTTGCGATGGCCAATGTGATGAGGGTGAAGTGCTTGCTCATAGGTCAAGGGTTTGTCTCCTTTCCCCACTCGGATACGAGCAGCTCGATTCTGAAGACAAAACAGAAAGAAAGAGACCAAATGTCAGCACAGCACAACAGTCCAAATGTCTATAAGATGACCTCTTAGTAAAACATACTAATGAGTAGACAACTGAATAAATTGTAGGCGCTGAGCCTTGATCTGAAAGCAAAATTGCTCATTTGTGCCTACTTCCACTTTAATGGAAATCCCCAAATGGGCAGAATTTGCCTACTCAGTGTTTTTTTACTGGATTGTTAATGTGAGGTCCTGTTTACACAGAAATCCTGTTTCTCTCTCTGACCACCTCTTACATATAGTGAAGTGTTTGGCAGGTGTGTATGTGTTTTACTGCATGTGTGCTCAAAAGTCCTCTGATAATTTAAAAAGACTATATAGTCTATATATACACTGAACAAAATTATAAACGCAACACTTTTGTTTTTGCCCCATTTTTCATGAGCTGAACTCAAACATCTAAGACTTTTTCTATGTACACAAAAGGCTTATTTCTCTCAAATATGGTTCACAAGTTTGTCTAAATCTGTGTTAGTGAGCACAAGATAATCCATCCACCTCACAGGTGGGGCATATCAAGATGCTGATTAGACCGCATGAAGTGTTGCGTTTATAATTTTGTTCAGTGTATATACGAGTTACTGATTGGACATCATAACCAAGCTAAACCTACAGTATATGATGTTCATGGTTCTATCAGTCTACTGCTTTATATGACTACAAAAACAGAATTTGTATGAAAACGTATTAGACATATTAACAGCTTGGCACTAATTGTCGTTGTTGATTAATATGAAACTTTAATCCATAAAGGTGTTCTTCAATATGCCCTGATGTTCCTATCTAAGTGCATTTTATATTGCAGTCTTAAATGGTGTATGTAACAAACCACCTGATCGCCAACAGCTATAGACGGGTTTCTGTGCAAATGTCATCATTGACATGTGAACACAGGCAGAAAGCGTCACAAAATAAACGCGAGCTTATGAGGAAATCAACATAAAATGTTGTTTGTGTGCCTAGAACGGCGAGAATCGTGAAAATAATGGGTGTAAAATGTTCATTATCCCAAGAAGAAAGCCTGCCCGTTTAGCTCAGAGAGCAGAATTAGTGGTTATCTCAGACAATCACAGGTTTCAAACAGCTGCTTTACTTCTGAATAGTTAGAATGATCAGTGCTATGACACGTGGAAACGTGTGTTCTGCACTGATGCTGTGCTGCACTGTCAACTGTATGAAAGACAAGAAAAACAAACAGATCCACCACTGAAATTACATTTTATCATTGAGTCCAAAAACAAGACACACACACACACACACACACACACACACACACACACCCAGTGATATTTGTAAGCGAGCAAACCAACTTCAATTATGTCTGGTGCTCAGTGTTTACCTTGCAGCACACTGCGGTGACATGGAGACCTCTGCTTCCAGACGAGCTGCATAATGATCCGGCCCTGATTAAGGCGCCCTGCAGATGAAACAGTGGAAACACATTGAGAGTGAAAAAAAGAAGCAATGACGTTACTACAAGGAGTGCTGAGAGGAGGTTTGAAAAAAAATAAATAATAGTTTTTTGACAGGGACCAAAATTCCCAACACTGCATGACCCTGACATGACAAGTACACATTTAAGTCACAAGTACGAAATTTACACATTTCAATTACACATGCACTTCACGGATGTTAAACATATTTGACATAAGATGTAACACTAATAGTTAAGTTTACATGCTGCGATGTTCATTAAGAAATAAGATATCTTTTTGACAAAGTTTACAAAAACAGTGTATCAAGGCGCCTGTGAAAAAGAGCAGTTTAGAGGTATTGAATTATTAATTCATCCTCGGTTAACAACCACACACGAAATCGAAGCTGTTAATTGGCGTGGCGGTGCATTAAGCTGAAATTGTGCAGGGGACTTAACAGCTATCCGAGGAATGTCGAGATTATTTCAGATAAATGTATTCAACTTTAAAATATTGTTTTCTTACCAGCAGCCTCGCGCTGCCTGTGCTGCTCAAGGACACCGCCATGTTTTCTGATCCGTTGTTATCGGACTATGCTAAATAAAAGAGCTAACGCTAATCTCTGACTTGTTTGTTTTTCAATATCGTTGTGGTTTTCAAGGGGAGTTACAACTATGTTTCCAAAAAATGTTTTTTTTAAACTCGCGTCTAAATCGCAAAATTGCATTATATTTTTCACGAATAATGTGCCTGTAAACTGGAACTGTTTGTTCAGTAGCCAGGTATCTGTTTCCACCGGACGACTAGAGGGATGTACCAACCGCATTGAGAAAAATAAAAGTGTTCAGTCAAAGGGTAGCCTCCGTAAAACATGTTATGAAATATATTAGTATGATATTATGCTAATTGTAAATGCTATACAACAAACAAATAATATAGAATATTTTATCAATCATACTTTTTGTTTTTTGGGTGCATTATATATTTGTGTAACTCCCGTATTTGTAGCGGCTGTGCACTTATTTCGAAAATACAGAACCGGAAGTTTTATTATTGTTCTGGAAAGAGGAACACGGGCGTCCAGAAACGTTGTACAGCACATTCTTGTTGTTTATTTTTCGTTGTAACATACGGCCCTTTATTTTCACACATAAATCGTTGGTAAAAATACTCAAAGGGTCGACTGAAACGCTAGCAGCCGCGATGGCGTCGCCGCTGGAGATGACAGAGATGTACGACAACGCTCTGCTGGGAATCCTGCAACACGTTGGAAACATCCAGGACTTCCTTCAGGTCTATTTTGGATTCTTGTACCGTAAAACGGACTTTTATCGCTTCCTGTCGAGTCCCAGCGACAAGATGGGCTTCCCCCCTGGCGTGGCCGAGAAGATGGTGCTCAAGGTGAAGTTTGTCAGCATGTTAGATGGATATTTTTCAACTGTCCCTGCAACCTGCATAAGAGCGATATGAATTGTCCGGACCGCAGAAATTACAGCCAGAGATCCGCTGCGGTCACGCCATTTACACTTTCGGATTCTTTTTACATTTAAAAAAAAATATCCTTTGCGCGTCTGTAAGGAACATCATGGTGCTTTCAAGTGCACCACAGACGTGCATACATGTGTTGTCTATGTGCAAAAGAATTAAACGGATAAGTTTCTATATCTTTTTTTTTTCCAAAATCATTTTCTTAATCAAATACATATATCTACGTGTACTTAAGAAGCTACCATCATTGCAACATCATATTAGGCTAAGATTTATTAACATTATCATTTTTTAAAAATCGCTTCTGAAATCACACAAAACCTACATTTTTATGGGGGCAGATGTTAAAAAAATTACATTAAAACCCCACAAATCAAATTGTTTTCGCCCGGAATCCACCAATTTCTTGTTGAATATGTCCCCAGGTACCTCTGTGGTAGGTTTCAAGTAATTTTACTGCAGCATTTTGAAACAACTCCTTGCTGAAATAATACCCAGTCTGCACATGTGTCTTAGGGGGAGATATTGAAAATGCAGTACAAATAATAAAGTAAATAGTCTTCTCTAAATCCACCAGATTCATGTTCAACATGTCCCCAGGAACCTCTGTTGTAAGTCATAATGCGGCAGCATTTTGCAATAGCTGTATGTTCAAGCCATTTCCAGAACACATGCGTTCCTATGGGTGCAGATGTTTAAAACTCCATGAAAATATTTCACTAAAATACACAAGGGTCATTCCCTGCCAACTCCACGAGTTCCTGCAAGTTCCCACATCATGGATTTTCTTGGAAAAATTCATGTATAAAC
This sequence comes from Scophthalmus maximus, assembly GCF_022379125.1. Lineage (NCBI taxonomy): Eukaryota > Metazoa > Chordata > Actinopteri > Pleuronectiformes > Scophthalmidae > Scophthalmus > Scophthalmus maximus. The sequence goes on from NC_061516.1 coordinate 3,706,720, forward strand.
TAATAAATTCATGCGACTTTGCAAAACCCTACAGCTTTACTCCAAACACTTTTTTAGCAATGATTTTTTAAAGATTTTCATCAAATTGTCATTCTTTGTGTGTAGTCTAAGCCTATTCTAATTCTTATTTTTCCACTGCATTGGGTTAAAATTTGTACTGAACATCCAAGGCACCCTAAGGATAACATGTAGAAAAAACATGCCAATACATACATGTATAACATGTATTCATGTTAATAGTTGTTGCTGAATGTTAACAGTAATCAATTTTAAGTTTACAGTACCCGAATGCCTCCGCTGGTTTTCACTTCCTTGCAAACAAAATTGATTCTGTGTAGTATTACTACAGTTCTATCACATGTAGAAGTTATATGGTCATGGAAAAAAAGTTGAGTGCCACAGCTCTTGCTAAATATAGCTTCACTGCTAAAAAAACACTTTTTATATTTTGACTATATATCTTCCTAAGAAGGATTATTTTGATTTACTTGAAACTTTTTTATGGGAAAGTGTTAATGTTCATTGCCAATATATGGAAAAAGTAAAGATGTTATGTTACTCCTTCATCATTAAAATTTTGTTTTTGAAAATTGCCTAAATTAATTCCACCTGGCGTAAAATTGCTTCTATACAAATAACAGCCAATCACGTGGCAGAAACTTGCTTCAAAGCAAATATCAGCCAATCACATGGCAGGAACTGGTGCTCCAATCAATTGCAGGGGTACTCAGTGTTGTAAGAGAAGAAGTAGCAACATCCCATTGTACTGACTATTAAAACTCATGCAGTCACAAACAGTATTTTGTAATTAATTACTGCAGAGATCCTCCTAAATCACACACACTGGACCTTTAAAGACGTGTTGATTCAACACTGTGATCATTTTAGAGGATGTAGATTGTGCTACTGTATTGCAAATACACAGATGTTTCCGGGATTTACTCTACTGCCATTGATATAAATGGGTTGGATATTAGTGAATTTCAAGCCCTGATCTGTGATGATCTTACTTTTTCCCCACAGACATTTAAGCTGTTTGAGAAGCTGGCAGAGCATGACAGAGAGAGACAGCTGAGCGAGATGCAGAAGAGAGTGGAGAGTAGATGTGTTCCTCCAGCAACTCAGGAGCTGGAGGTCGCCTGTCAGCCTCACGAGGAGGCAGAGGAGCAGGGCACAGAGGCAGCGCAGATGGAGAGCTCCCCGCTGGATGCCGGGCATGTTGCAGCCCCTGCAGCCTCAGAAGCGACCGCCAGGCCTCAGCCCGAGGGCAGCAGCGGCGGCGCTCCAGGGCCGTTAGCTCAAGGAGATCAGGGCGCTTCAGCCAGCACAAACTCAGCAGAGGAGTGAGTAACGACTATGTCAACTTTTCAGTTGATTGAAGACAACATTATTATCTCCTATTATAGGTGCAACTCAGTAAATGCACATGCATTGGTCTGCATCTATGTAATTCAGCATTACTGTTACTTTTTCGGAAATTGTAATCCCTTACACTAGTAGTTACTGGGAAAAGTAATTATATAACAGTTATATATTACTGGGTAATTAGTTACTGCACAACACTGGTCATCAGTGTGTGAATGGTTGACAAACACTGCCCCCCAATTGTGAGTCACTTTGGGTAAAAAGTGTCTGCACTACTACTTCATATACAGTTGAGTAGTTTTGTCCAATGGCTCCCAAGCTAGGGGATGGTCCCTCCAAAGGGTCACCACAAAAATCTGAGGGAGCATGAAATTATTATTGACAGAGGAAATAAGTTAAAAAAAAAACAAATTTCGAATACAGAAATATGTATGTATGACTTTTTTGACTTTTCTCTAATCTTTGTTTTTTTTGTGAAATATTAGAATATGACATACCTCTGGCTAAATATGTTACAACATGTTCTTTTTATAAGTTAAATGTATGTTTTACAGAGCCCAATCGATAGGGATTTTTGGGGGACAATAATGATATCAGGTAGTTAAAAAAAAAATATATATATGTAATAAAAAAAAGATTGGCGAGGATTCCTAAGATGTTGTTATCAAAGACTACAATGACAAAGAACTGCTTTCAGTTTTCATATCAGCACATACCGGCAAAGTGTGAAAGGCTCATATGGCCTGATTTTTATCGGCCAACCGATATATCTGGCTCTATTGTTTAAGTAAAATAATATTTTCTAAGTAACTAGTATTCACATCTTTCAAATAAAATAAGATATCGAATGGAGTGTATAAAATAACAATAGATCCCCTTTTATATGTAGTGGAGTAGAAGTATTAGGTGACATAAAATGTAAATACTCAAGTAAAATACCTCAAAATTGTACTTAAGTTCTTGGATGAATGTACTTAGTTACTTTCCACTACTGCACCCTGGCCATGTAGAGTGACTCACATTCATGTAAAACAACAGCAGAGAAGGCAACTTCAAACAAAAACTGTGTACATGTTCCTGTGTATGCGTTCCAGGGGTCAGGAGAGATTTCAGTGTGATCCCGACAGTTACAACGGGGCAGTGAGGGAAAACTACAGCTGGTCTCAGGACTACACTGATGTGGAGGTTCGTGTGCTTGTGCCCAAGACTGTTGTGAAGGGCAGACAGGTAAACAGAGTTATTCAACCACCCGCCACACCAGGAATACTGTTCACCGTTCACTTACTGCAGGTGCGTGTGATGCATTTGTATGTTGCCATTGCTGTGCTCAGGTCAGTGTTAGTCTGCAGACCAGCAGCATCCGAGTTTGTGTGAGGGACGGAGCCAAGGAGGAAACACTGATGGAGGGAGAATTCACCCACAAGATCAACACTGAAAACTCTCTGTGGAGCCTGGAACCTGGCAGCTGTGTGGTCGTGAGTAAACGCTCTGCTCGAATTCACTTCCTTCCTCCTTTTGTTCAACGAACAGCTTCTAATTCAGCTTCCATCTGTGCTTGGCTTCCAGCTGTCACTCAACAAGACCTCAGAGGTTTGGTGGAACGCAGTGCTGAAAGGAGAGACGGAGATCGACATCAACCAAATTAACCGCGAACGCTCCATGGCGTCAGTTGATGACGAGGAGCACGCAGTTTTGGACAGACTCACGTTTGACTACCATCAGAAACTGCAGGGCAAGCCGCAGAGTCATGAAATGGTGAGGACACAACTTAAATCAAACATAAAGCCTGCACTTTTTGTTTGCTCGAGGAGGAGTTATAGTTTCTAATTTAAACGTTCTTGACAGGGCTGTCACAATATCACATTTTCATTAGACAATTATAGTGGCCAATTCACAACAATAGTATTATCACAACATTGACAGAAAGTGTGAAAAATAAAAATTTCATCTTTAACCATTTTTTAAAAATGAATTATGCACAAAAGACTAAAACCTACTAAGATTGTGCAGATAGATTATGATGTCATTGATGGTCAGAGTGATCATAGACTGATGATAATAATTACTATTATTCCTGATAGGAACATTGAATTAAGTAGAATGCAATTTAATCTACTATTGTGGCGTCCCACTCGTCAGAGAGAGGGCATATCATTTTCTATTATCGTGTAAATGACACTTTCGATCAAAGCAAATGGACAGAGACAGAGAGAGCATCCTGGATTGATTTACTTCATATTATCATACACGTAATATTAACACAATCCATAATATTTTTTTTTAAAAATATGATTATCGTCATTATGGGTTTATTGCACGTTCATTAACGCTTGTAACTACATGAGTGTTGTGTCATAAAGCATTTATTACATGTTTATATATCACTTATAAAAGCTACTCAAAATTGAATTGCACCGCTGTGTGGGACGTGTTTTATAGTGGTTGTCTGATTATTTTTTTTCTAACTGCTTTTCCTGCAACACTAAAACTCCTCAAGGACTTAGATTCGTGGTGTTTCATAGTTATTATGAAACATATTTTATTTTATCTCTGTGCATAAGGGATGATAATAAAGTGATAGATTTATGACAGCACTCAAATGAGCCATGCATTTGATCTATCGCTCTGTATTTGGAACACATTAAAGACATAATTGTTGCTACCATGACTTTGTTTAGACGTGAAATAGGGCTTCAGGGTGCTTGGGAACCTGGGCCCGGTTATGCTGAAAAGGATTAAAAAATCAGAAATAGCCAACTAAATGTTTTTATGTTCCATAACTTGGTAGCTGGTTACAGTTAAGTCGAGTCACCCCTAGATGGCACTGTGGTCTTTATTAGCACCAGCGGGGGACATGTATAACATACCCATCTCCATGTGTCTCCACAGAAAGTGCACGACATGCTGAAGAAGGGCTGGGATGCTGAAGGCTCGCCCTTCAAAGGGCAGCAGTTCGACCCCTCCATGTTTGACATCCCACCCAGTGCGGTACAGTTCTGAGACACAGCCACAGCTAAGCCAAGTATGAACTGGATTCTAGTTTATTTATAGAACTGCTTGCAAGACATTTACCTGCTGCTCTGCTGTGTTGGACGTCTGTCCTTAACTGTAAGAGCAGAACTGAAGCCGCTTGTTCTGACGAGGACTTGTAATTATACAAAACCTGATAAAAATGTGTACTTTGTTCACTCCACAGTGCCTACAGTATGTGTCTGCTCTACTGAGTGAATCTGTTCTCCTTTTTCCATCCATATTCTCACAGCAGAGCCCAAAACCTTTGCACATTTAATCATCTGTCATTTACTGGGTGTCAGTTTCTTTTCCACCTTCCATAAATTGTGGTGATTGCAGAACAGAAACAGATCAGAGTCAACCTCTGTTTTCTGTCCAATAATAATAATAATAATAATAATAATGATTATAAATCAGATGGATCTGTATAATCAAGAATAGAGTAATTTAAGTTTTTTATGTTTGCATTTGAACATTTGCTAGGACATAACAGCACTCTTTCTTTTGTTTTGTGGTAGTGGGTTAGGGGATATTTATCAGGGTGGACACAAAGCAAAGCAAAATTGACAGATTTTCTCAGAATTGTGTTTTAATTTCAGCCAATTTCATCTTATTTCAGCCCAATCTATATGTTTATACACAATAAATATATTAGATTGTTCCTGATTTCACACCAAAAAAAGAACAAAAAAAGAAAAGAAAAAAAACATTCTTATTCAGAAATTACAGCCAATGTAGGGTCAATAAGATGTGATCAATTACCTGATCTGCTCTTCAGAGTGACTCATCAGGCAGTCAGTAGGAGGAAGTCACTTGGTCACGAAACCTTTGGATTACCAGGTTGTTTATGTTACTAAGTTATTTATTTTGATCCAGATGCGTGATATCAGAGGTTTAAAGCCTTTTTGAAGTGTGACCTTTAGATCTGAAGCCATGCCTTCTTGCGAACCCTCGTCAGCGGTTGTATAGGTTTGCTAGTTTTGACTCATTCAGTTAGAGAGTGAGTTTTTTGCATTATGTTATTTGAATGAAATGAGTCCTGATGAAATGATCCACAAAAAGAGAGAAATGGCTTAAGGAAAGACTGATTATCAGGATATAAGAAAATTGTGAAGCAGAAGGTCCTTCAGCCTTTTTTTCAGGTGTCTTCGTGATTAAAGTAAAGAGCTCAAAAGACAAAGAAAGTTTTGCTAGGATAGATAAAATAAAATAAAAAACCCAATAATAACCCCATTCATTTAAAGCTTATGAAGTGTTTCTGAGTAGACAGTAGTGCAGAGAATAAGAATAAAGAGTCAGTTCACTCAGTTCCAAAAATCTCAAAATTATTGTACGAAATCTCCTTTGTGCATGAATCTGTTTCTTTTCCTGTCATGGACTTTGATTGCTAATTTTCCTTCACACATAAATCAGGTCCTGTTACTTGGGAAACTCTTGGCATGATTCTTCCTCACCAAATTAAAGACAAACGCCGTGTTTTGACTCCAGTTATCTTCTCCAGCATTTGGTTGTCTACAGCCTGATAGTGCTGGTGTCTTTCCTATCGGTAAATTCCTCTCAGCTCTCATCCATCTTTCCACTCAACAAATGGAAGGAATGAGTTTACATTGTACTGAATGAAAGAGACTGCTGTGGATCATGTCTCTAGTGTTATTGGTTGCTAAAGTTAATGCCCTACTACACTAAATAATTTCATGATTTCTGACTTTATTGTGACTTTATGATGTCAACTATCATATGAAGGGGAATACATTTCTGATCAATACAAGATTTAGATTGTCTCTTTATTATTTATGGAGGTATCTTGGAAAATGTGTGTTGTTGTTTTTTGTTGACCATGATCATCGCTAAAAGTAAATCGTGTGGAGATACCCTCCAAAGTAATATTCCTGTTATATTGTGCGCACACACATACAGGCTCAAACACACACGGACGAAAACAACAGCCTGCTTCCAGGTAATAAAAAACAAATGAACTTGTGGGCAAAAAATTATTATCATACCATCTACGATTGATAGATTCATATCATTATGATACATATTTATATCATTTTGCAAGAGTCTCATGCTCAAATTAAACAACCAATAGTACTTAACAAGCCACGCTAGCAGCCCCATGGGTCTGGACACAGGCCCAGTGGTGCAGAGCATGACTATGAGCTACATGAGTTATTGATATTACAGTGGTGTGAAAAAGTGTTTTTGCATGTTTGTCACACCTAAATGTTTCAGATCATCAAACAAATTTAAATATAAAACAAAAATAACACAGGTAAACACAAAATGCAGTTTTTAAATCGAGGTTTTTATTATTAAGGGGGGGAAAAAAAATCCAAACCTACATGGCCCTGTGTGAAAAAGTGTTTGCCCCCCCTGTTAAAACATAACTGGTATATCACACCTGAGTTCAATTTCTCTGGCCACACCCAGTCTGGAAAAGGTTATAAAGCCATTTCTAAAGCTTTGGGACTCCAGCGAACCACAGTGAGAACCATTATCCACAAATGGCGAAAACATTGGACAGTGGTGAACCTTCCCAGGAGTGGCCGGCCAACCAAAATTACCCAAAGAGCGCAGCGACGACTCATCCAAGAGGTCACAAAAGACCCCAGAAGAACATCCAAAGAACTGCCGACCTCACTTGCCTCAGTTAAGGTCAGTGTTCATGACTCCACCATAGGAAAGAGACTGGGCAAAAATGGCCTGCATGGCAGAGTTCCAAGACGAAAACCACTGCTGGGCAAAAAGAACATTAAGGCATTAAGGCTTTACCAACAGTAAAATATGGTGGTGGTAGTGTGATGGTCTGGGGCTGTTTTGCTGCTTCAGGACCTGGAAGACTTGCTGTGATAAATGGAACCATGAATTATGCTGTCTACCAAAAAATCCTGAATTAGAATGGCTGACCATCTGTTCGTGACCTCAAGCTGAAGCGGACTTGGGTTCTGCAGCAGGACAATGATCCAAAACACACCGGCAAGTCCACCTCTGAATGGCTGAAGAAAAACAAAATGAAGACTTTGGAGTGGCCTAGTCAAAGTCCTGACCTGAATCCTGTTGAGATGCTGTGGCATGACCTTAAAAAGGCGGCTCATGCTCGAAAATTACAACAACAACAATTCTGCAATTGTTGTTGGCCTATCTACCATAGAAAATAATAGTAGCTGTATTTAGTTACACTTTAAAATTTATAAAGCTGATAATTATCATGCAGTTACATTCTTAAAATCAAGTGTTTACAGATAGAGTACATTTAAGAATTTGAAATGTATAAGTAGTTGTAGTTCGGTTGAATGCTTGCGGGTCAAATTGTCTACTTAGCAGTTTACCAACTTGCCAAATTCCTAGCCGACTACACATCATTCTGTTACTGGACAGAATCCAGTGTATGCAAAACTCATTTGCCAGGGTTGTCATTCAAACGAAGCCCTGACAGCACAACTACCCTAATCAATCTTCACTGACTTCCAGTCATGTCCTGCATCATGTACAAAATCCTCCGGCAGTCCTCATCTATAAATTCCCCCATGCCCTGACCCCTCCAGTACCTCTGACGTCCTCCACCCTTACACCCCATCCAGGAACTTCAGATGCTCTCCATCCCCATAACAACCTGAGGACCTATGGAGACAAGGCATTCAGTGTGGCCGCCCCTAACCCACTATATTATGTCCAAAGGTGCTTTTCCGCCAAAAGTTACAGCAACGTAAAATTGACCTAGAAATTATGTCCAGGAAAACTTCCTCAAAACCTCTTGGAAGTTCACGTCGTGGAAACACACCGCATATGTGATTTTGCTGTGGATTCGGGGTTAATATGCTAATAATGAACTTGTTGTTCCACTTCTCTTTTCACTGGGTTTGTGTCATCTCTGTATTGTCAATTCTAATAAAGACATGATATGACAATATTGCAAAGCATATTGTAAGTAGCAACAAGTGAGAATATGTTGAAGACATTCCCCTAATCAAAGTGTTATACCATAAAGACCTGGCGTGATGCATACAGTTATATACTGGAGGACAGTGGTGTCTGCCAGTGATAGAGGAGTGACAAACTGTTGATGAGTCACAGATAGCACCAGGATATCATTAATAGTAGGAACTACTGGTTTTAAAAGGCTCAATTAAACTTCCTTGCATTTCTGCACGCAAACAGCTGTGGACACCACAAACGCATGCTCTAGTTGTAACTGTTCTTGTTCTACTCCCTAGTCTGCTTGGACCTTGAGCAGTCCAAGCAGCGCCGTGTATTGCAGTTGTTATGTGGACTGGTGCTAACACAACCTATTGGTGTGTACACAGATGTCCACACACTTTGTGTACACACCTTCTGATAATACAATTTCACACAACTCAGACTTTCAAACGAAAGTATAACACTAGTCTTGGGGGAACATGAGTGGCACCCTATTTATATCATTATTATTATTATTATACCAGAATCGGTATATACATGTTATACCACTAGAACAGATGCGGCATCAGCATCAGCCATGTATTGTTTTCTTAGAGACAATATGGAATGCAAAACACTGAAAAGTGAGGTCGGTGGTTGGTGGGGGCCTAACAATTGTTGCCCGGGGGCCCCCTGACACACAATTCAGGCCACGCCCAAATAAAACTCCATCTCACTGTTTCTTTTATTTGTTAAGAGCAACATAAAGACGGGCCCCTTCTGCTGACTGTTTTGCCATGAAAACCTAAAAATAGATTTTTTTTGCACAGGCAGCCCAAGTAAGATACAAGTGATGTAATTACATCACAGGCCGCAGGCTTCTCCTCATTTGATGATTTATAATGGTGCGTAATCAGATGTAGCGCTCCCCCGCATCATCTCGGCCCTTGGTTCCCCCTGTTTCTTTTTCCATTTTTTTATTTTTATAAAACTGTCAGAACACGTCATGTGGCTAGCTCACGTTACCACGAGAGTGTGGCACTTTCAGAGTCAGTCCTCGCCTAGCGGAGCCGGGACCGCGCGCGCGCGCGCGCGCCAGGCTGCAGCTGAAGGTGGGCGGAGCCTGAGGTGGGCGGGGCCTGAGCCCGAGGTCCTCCCCGGCCGCAGCGACGGCACCGCGCATTTCGGACTCGGCACCCTGCACCCGTCCGAGGAGGAGACATCATGGCAACGACAACTTGTACACGCTTCACCGATGAACACCAACTGTACGAGGAGCTTGGCAAGTAAGGCGCTGTTATACCGTCATACCCCCGTCCGACAGAGCAGGAGGGATGGGGGTCTGCGCATCTGCGGCGATGGACGCGGCTCCATCCCTTCAAAACAAAACGCACGCTGGTCCGGAGCTCGCCTGCATTTCCGGACACTAAATCGGGATTCTTTTTTTTTTCAGGGCACGGCGTCTCTTCGCACCACTTCTTTAAATGCAGGAGCCCGGCTGTGACAGGGCCACCACACAGTAGTTGGGGGGGGGGGGGTTGACGTGATGATGGGGTTGCATGAGCCCCAGGAGCACTTGTGGGCTTCACACTCCTCTCCCCTTTGCCCAGAGGCTAATTAGGGACAAGCGTATAATGCTGCTGCCCTTGATCTGCTGGTCACATAATGAGGTTTTGTGATTTAAGAAAAAAAAGAAAGAAAGAAGGGAATAAATAGAGAGAGTGGGGACATGTGGCCCCTAATAGGAACGCAGACAAATTGAGAGAGACTGAAGATGATATGGGTGCCACAGTGGGTAGACGCAAAGTGGACTCAGTGTCTCTGTCGGGTTGTGCGTGGGTAGAGAGGCTCTCTCTGCAATGTTTGTCTCACAGGAACATTTATTCCACAGCCCCCTCCCCTCAGGGGGGGGGGGGGGGGGGGGGGGGAAGTTGGTTTTCACTTGTATTTTTATTTTACTGGCTGCTCTGAAACCCCTCTGTGATGGTGGTGATCTCCAGCCTTATTTCTGTGTGTGTGTGTGTGTGTGTGTGTGTGTGTGTGTGGGTGGGTTGTGATAAATTAAAGACAATAGACATGCTGGAGCAACAGCATGCTGCCATCACTGATAACAGCCTTATTACTGTTTGCTTGTGTCGTCAATTTCTGGTGTGTCCTGTGTGTGTGTGTGTGTCTGTGTGTGTGTGTGTGTGTGTGTGTGTGTGTGTGTGTGTGTGATGCAAATGTAAAGGCTGAAAGATATCATACTGGACAAGAGTCGGAGGTTTGGTTATACCTGATGTTTAAAAGTGACTTTTAGTGTTGGGCTTCAGTTAACATAGCAAAAAGGAGATATTTGGATTATTGATTAATCATATTGATTAATATCCATAACCAGTGGTGGAAAGTTACTACACTGTAATTAAGCATATTAATTTTTTTACGTCCTAATACTTCCACTCCCTTACAATCAGAAGCACATACTAGTACTTTTGTATTCTTCTACATTGATTTGAAGTTTAGTTTAGATTAGCCACTTAACATTAAAATAGATATACAAAATAATGCAATAATACCAAATATAATTGACTAATAAATTATTATATATTAAAATGATTTAAAGTAAGATTACAATAAAGATATAAGTAAGATAGTAATAGTAGTTGTAGAGCCTTATCTTGCCACTGCTTTAAAGACATGTACAAATAATGCATCAACAATTATAATCCAATATTATAATATGCATAATTCTGAAATGGACTATTCTGCATAATGAATACTTTCGGTAACCTACTTTAAGGATATTTTGAGCAAATACCTTTGCAATTCTGAATCTTGGACTTTAACTTAACACAGTGTTACTTTACTCAAGTAGAAGATCTGAGTACCGCTTCCATCACCGCTTGCATATATGTAATTTATCAAGTACAAATTACCAATTTTCCAGCTTTTCAACTGTATATATTTACCGCTTTTCATTACAGTGGTTAAAAAAACTATTACAATAACATTGTTGCTATCACAATGGACAATATAATGTCCATTGTGATACCAACAATATAATACCTGCAGTATATAACTGTATGGCATTTGATTAGTCCCAAAACGTGTTCGCGTACCAACTTTTTTGATTGACTAATCTTAACCAGTGGTCCTCTCTGAAGCTTTCAATAACACAATTACAATCACAGCTTTCAACAACTAAAGGATTCCCCTCAGTCGTAGTGGAGATTGTTACATGCACCTCAAAGCTCTAAATAATGCAAATAAACTGAGTCAAGAAAGTTGTTGTATCGTTACTGTACTATTTCCATCATCAAAAATGTATCTACACTGTTATTTCTAATCATTATGCTTTTTACTGTACATTAGATCATGATTGGCTAAATTGCCATACTTGAATGTACAACTTTTTTTTGTACATCACTTGATGCTAAAAGGAGAAGAAGGAGAATATAAAAGATTTGATTGGACATTTGTTACACTCAGCTGATCAGCAGGGCTTGGATCCAGATCCAGCCCCTCCTCCTGACTCCCACCTGCCTTGCAGATAACCTGTCATGTCTCCGCTCTGCTGCCTTTTTTACCACATGGCGGGAGTGTCAGTGAGTGTCATGCTTACTCACCCTTGTCTCCTAATAACATATGCATGCTGGAGAGCTTGTGAGAGGCAGGGGCTATGAGGGGGAGTGTGAGTGTTTCATGGCGTAACAATACTGAGGTGAGATAAAATTAGCTAAAATGACAGAGGTGGCTATTTCTGTTTGTCTCTGTTGAGGATGATGAGCAAACAAGGCCTTAAAAACTCCACAGAACACACACACACACACACACGCACGCGCGCACACACACACACGCACACACGCACACACACACAAACAAACGTGTACAGGTCTTATCCTTGAATCCTTGAAATGCTGCTTTTCTTCCTCTAGTTGTTGCCATTTGATGACAACTCACGTCTCTTAAATTATTCAAATCACTGAGAAAAAGAAGTGCCAAGAGCCACTTGTTATAATCTGATTTTAGAGAGTTACATGGCTTTATTTTTTCCCCACCCGACCTGGAATAAGACCTACCGTGCCCTGCACGTTAGGAAAGAATATCAGCGAAAGCCAATCAGAGGCAGGGAAGGGGCAAGTTGTCTTCCACCTACCGTGAAGAAGAAATAAACATGACCTATACACAGATAAGCAGGAGGAAATGGATGAATTGAAAGCAAAAAGGAATGATTTCGTTTTTTTAAGGTCCTAAAAGGTCTTGAATTTGATTGACAATGTTTTATAGCTTGCGCCATATGAAATAATCTAAGTGGTTTTGTCCGTGCCTGGAGGAAAGTGTGGCTGGAAAATTTCCCAACACTATTGTTCCAGACATCTGATCTGATGATTACTACTTAGCTAATGTTAAATTAGTCCATCAGTCCATCCATCTGCTGCATTTTGCTGCAGTTGTGTTGTGTTTGATAGTTGAATAATTATGTTATTAGGGAATATGCCAGGAATTAATGGCAAAATATGATATTAAATATTTCATATTAGTAAATGTAAACAAGCTGACATTTATTCTGCGGCGTATTGGGTAAATTATTCTTGGACTTATTATCTCTTCTGGTTCTTATAGCTTTCATACTTTGGGCAGTGTGAATGTGAAATCGGGCTTAACATGTCATTCTATGTTGTGCCACAAATGTCTTAACAAGTCATAAATTGCATGTGGTGATCCCTGCAGAAACCTTGATGCAAGTTAATTGAAGTAATTGCCAATACTGTTCATAACAGTGGTAACAGCACCTCTAAAGGTTCTGACTGAAACTCCACGTACATGTTAAATGATTGGATAGCTTAATGCCTACTCAACATGCATGTATAATCATGCAGCAGACTTATATATAACTTAGTTATAACTAATGTTACTGCAAGTAAAAATCAAAAGAAGAAATCAACATTAAACGCAAGACATTTTAAGATGCTGTAAGGCCCTTTTTAAGGGAACTTAATTGAATGCTTTCTAAGACTTCTCACAACCTGCTAGAAGAAGATGCCTAGCTGATTGGACAAAAAATATGAAAATGTTCTATTTCAGTGCAATTTTCGAACAAATTGTAAATCCGTTTGGTGATCCAGCATTGGGAAAACATATATCCAGAGGGAAACAGACTTTGACGCCAGGTATATCAGGGTGGTTTATAACCAGATCTGGTTCCAGGACGACTATGAGGTCAGTCTGGTGGCTGTGTCTTTTGATGCTGACAAAGCTTATATGGCAGCTGACCCGTTTCCTCCTGCTGTCCCCTGTCTTTTGTTCCCAGGGGGGCCTTTTCAGTGGTGCGACGCTGTGTCAAACTCTGCACAGGCCAAGAGTACGCCGCCAAAATCATCAACACCAAAAAACTCTCAGCCAGAGGTGAGAAGAAGAAGTAAAAGAAAGACGTTGGCTTTTAACCCTGTACAATGGTTGTGTGTTTTCTTCAGTCGCTGGCAGAAGCGGAGGCATCACGGGGGTTTTCATCGTTTTGTGTATAGTGTGTATGTCCCAGATCTGGAGGCTCACATTAGCATATTTTAGCGCTTGTTTGATTCCAGTGTGTGAAGCCTTCACGTCTGTTCCCCGGAGAGAGGCAGATGATGGTTTCAGTCAGATGCACCGTCTAATTCACGGCGAGAGAAAGGATCCAAGCATTGAGAAAGACGTTTGGCAAAATCGACATTTTCCTCAAATTCTGGAATTTCCCAGCTTGGGATTAATAAAGTATCTATCTATCTATCTATCTATCTATCTATCTATCGATCTATCTATCAAATTAATAATAAGGATAGATCAGCAGCATTAGAGCATTATTATGTGCTCAGTTTTCACACTACCACAGATACGAATATGCATTGTCCCTTTTATGTCATTGTCAGTCCAAATACGATGAAGCTGCATGTGTTTGATAGCTCAGTCTTTATCTCTCAATTTAATAATCATCCCCAACTGTAAAAAAATAAATCATCTAAAAATAGCAACAATGGTGTAATTACTGCAAAGAAAAGGGATCATGGGTGGGGTCAGCATTGATCTCACACCATCAGCGTATTTCTCTGATTGTCCAGGCCTTCCCCTTCCTGCTGTTTGGCCTTTGAGCAGGACTAACTAATGTAAATCAGATACAAGACAGATATCTGGATAATTCAAACTCATTTCTCATTAGGATACACCCCCGGCTCAAATGGGTCTGTTTCCTATTCTTCTTTCTTGTTTCCTCTCCTCTCTCCTTGTCTCCTCTCCTCTTGATACCCCTCCCTTCCTGTCTCCTTACTCTTTTCCAGTTTCCTCTTTTGCCCTCTCTTGTTTCATCTCCCGTCTTATTATCTCCTCTGCATCTTTTCCCCCATTATTTTTTGCTCCTTTTGCCTCCTGTCCATACTTCCTGTCCTCTTCTGTCTGCTCCTCTTGTTTCCTCTCATTCTCACATATCCTCCTTTCTCCTATTCCCGATTTAATTCATTTCTCATCTTATTTCCTTTCCTCCTCTTATGTCTCCTTGTTTCTCCTCTCCTTTTGGGTGTGTCCACACACTGTATGTACATACGTTTGTGTGTGTGTGTGTGTGTGTGTGTGTGTGTGTGTGTCATAACTCTTTGTCAGTCACCTTAAGAATTGAACCTTGAGAACCTATTCCTTGAGAAATCTAGTCCATGGGTGGGGAAACTGAACCATGGTGTTCTCCGCCTCTCACCCAATGTCAGCTTGGATTGGCTCTCCCTTGCAACCCTTGAAGGATAAAGATGTATAGATAATGGATGGATTTATAAAATTTGATTTATTGTGAACAGAAGAAATAGACATTGATGTTTAGGATCCTATGAATTAGGTGCTTCAGATACGAAGGAGACTTCCCCCCCAGCGCCAAGACACTGGTGGTGATTATCAGGCATCCAGAGGCATTTGATTTCATTAATGCATTTGCAAAAAGTTATCACCAGCATCTCTCTCCTCTTCCAACTGTTTGCATTCACTTGCCCAAGCTCCTTTCTTATGCTTCACGTGTTTGTCTAAATCTGAGATTTTGTGGTTAAACCTTTGTTTGACTGTCTTGTAGACCACCAGAAACTGGAGAGAGAAGCCCGCATCTGCAGATTGCTCAAGCACTCCAACATTGGTGAGACTCTGCTTTTATAAATGTGGTGCCTCAATCTGTGGATCAATGGATAAAATCTACAATCTCAGGCTCTTTTGCCAAAACTTTGAACACATTTGTGGGAACTTCTGCAACTGTGCCAATATGAACTTTCTCAACAATGTTCGATTTATGTTGGAGAAAGAAGATCAGTCAGACACTTAGATTAGATTAGTTACACAAAGATGAAGAAAACAATCCAATTGGTTATTTGTTCAATGTTTAAATTACAGAAAAACTGAAACATTATCTGAAATACATTTCGCAGATAATTATCTGATATAAATGTTAACAAAAAACAAAATTAAGGAAAAGGAGTGGAGATATCAAGAATATCTCGTGAAAATATTTCTGTAAAAAAACAGGTAGTCATTTTAGTTATTATCAAACTCACAGGATGAATTGTCAATTTGTTGGGGACTATTTTCAGTGGCGGATATATATATCTATATATATCTATATAAATAGATATATATAGATATATATATATAAACAGTATATGTATGATTCAAAGATGTCTTTTTCAAACCTTTATGACAAAGAAATGTAACTGATGCTTCGTATTTTAGTTTAACCATAAACTTTATCATAAAAAACAAATAAAAATTACAAATACAACCTAATGAATAGAACTTGAATTAAGAAAAAGCATTTATTCTACCAAAAATGTATACATGGATGCACATTTAAAGGATATATCAGTCAGGCTCTACTCCATATTTAGATTTTGAAGATCCTGTGAAATTATTATGATTTTTTTAATACTAGTGAGACCAGGACTTTATGCTTTGGCCACAAACACATTCATTGTTGTTTATTGTCTTTTCATGGGATGTGTTGACAACAAGTGGAATAGAGCATATCATCAGCATATTGCTTTAAAAATGAAACAATAAGGTGTATGCTTTAAAAAAAAGATAAAAAAACACATGTTCCTGAGATCATCCCCCGCAAAGAAAAAGACTGGATTATTTTATTGCCTCTGTCTCTGTTTCTGTTCCTCCTTCTTTCTCTTCACCTCCCTCCAGTTCGTCTCCATGACAGCATCTCGGAGGAAGGCTTCCACTATTTAATCTTTGACCTGTGAGTTGCCTTCTTTCCTCCTCCCACTTCTTTCCTTCCTTCCTTCTTTTCCTTTGCCTTTATTTCTTCCCTCTGTTCTGCGGTGCTGCTCTCCCTCCTCCCCCTACCCTCCCTCCTTTATCCTTCATTCTTCATCCTCCTCCTCCCACTCCCCTAGTGCTTCATTTTCCACTCCCTTCCTTCAACCTGTCTTCCCATTTTTCCATTACATCCGCATTCTCGTCTTGACATCTCTTCTTCTTCACCCCTCCACACTTCCAGGGCAGATCGCCCCATTACATAACAGTCCTCCCCCTCTCCTCTCTTGCGGCTCCCACTGTAGCACACACACATGTACATTTTTTTTCACTCAGGCAGCACTCACACACACACACACACACACACACACACACACACACACACACACACACACACACACACACACACACTGACACATACTAGCAGATACATCCACACTCCCCCGCACTGGAGCCAGTCTCCATGGCAACCCACTTGGAGTGAATCCTGCAGCTAGGGTTTCCCCCTAATGAGGACATCCCCCTCCTGTCTGTGTGTGTGTATGTGTGTGTTTGTGTGTGTGTGTGTGTGTGTGTGTGCTGCCTGCGTGAAATATTTTTTTTACACAATTCTGCATTTTAACCTCCATCTTTACATTTCTCAGGGTGACAGGAGGGGAGCTGTTTGAGGATATTGTGGCTAGAGAATACTACAGTGAAGCAGATGCCAGGTAAACACCCATGAATCTCATCTCTCCCGTTTTCTTCATCCCCTCCATGTGCCTGTCCTCCAGCCTCTGCAGTCCTCCAGCAGCTCTCAGAGTTGGACTCCTCTCATTAGTGCACACAGACACACTTTGACACATTGTTTTTGGCGTTGCAGTCTGTTCTGATGGATTATACCGCTACACAGTTTTTCTGTGAACTGAATTGCAAATTGAGGTCGAAGAGTCTTCCCCAGAGTCAGAATTTTACAGGCATACACATACATGAAATGCCCACATGCCCACATTGAAGCCCCCTCAGGAGGTAGACTTAAATCAATTTGACTGTGGAGGCGGTTTGTGGGGGCGAGAGAGAGAAGACGAGAAGGGGACAGAAACACTAAAAGAAGGAAGGATGAGAACTGCAATAAAATTAGGAAAAACAGTTCATCTGTCATTCCTGGTCTCATTTATGCTCTTATTTATCACAGCACTGTATGCTTTCAGCATAAAGAAGTTGAAATATTGGGTATTTAACAGTCCTCAAGCACATTGCAGGTTTTGTTTTCTGAGTCTACACACTTAGTAGTGGATGCAAAATCGAATTGTTTAAACTAGCTCTTACTTTTGTCATTTACTTATTGAAATACGCATGAATAGCATTTTCTGTTTCTATTGTAATTACTCATTAGGGATGAAACATTTGATTCTGAAGTTTACCATGTTCAGTATAGTTCTCGTAAAGCATTATCGATTTACCGTATGTATTCTCAAGTCTTAATTGTTCTTGTCAAAATATGAAGATCTAAGCAAATATGGAGATTAATAAAATGACAGATGCAGAGGGGATACGACAGGGTTTGCTGCTTTCTAATGGCTAATTGTAACTAGCTGTAGCATTTCCCCCCCTCCAGAAATCGAATCTACGTTATCCGCTGTATCACATTGTATCACAATTTGTTCCTGCTTTCTCTCTGCCCATTTTTGTGGGGTGGTTGAAGTGAGGGTTTCTTTTTTATTCGCCAATGAACTTACAGCAGATATTTGCAAATCACATTTTTCTACTACACCCTTGTCATAAACTGTATGCACTATAATCTTCATGGTATCCGTTTTTGCAGGTTGCATCCTGGAAGTTATCTGACAGTTTTACAACATTATTCTTATTCTTATAATCACGACTTACTTAATATTGCGACAATTTCTCCACGATGGTAAAGTACATTTTTTTTGCAGATGATATACGGTATTTGACTGCTACGTTAGTTTAGTTTACATACATTTTAAGTTTGTCATTCTTCCTATGTGAAAGCACTGCCCAGTCAAAATCTGTCTCGAATTACCATTCAGTATGGGACTGAGACACCAGCATATGTTGGATTTTTGATAATGTGTTGATGAAAATACATGTAACTTTGGTTCTGTCTCATACTCAATCAGAGTTTTTGGTTTCATGTAAAGTGTTAGCTTTTCCTGCAGGATATAAGGCTTATTTTGACAAACTTTTGGTTTCTGGTGACAGGTACAGTTCCATCAAGGCTGTTTGTGTATTAACACCTGTGGTACTGAATTTTCAGTTAAAATGTCGGGCACATATGCAGATTAGAGCTTTATTGATCATCTGTGTGGAGTATTCCTGTTCTTACCTCTGTATCCTTCAGTTTTACTTTCCTAATTATTTTCTTTCATCCCCTTTCATCGGCCTTCACTCTCCCCTGTTCTCTTTACATAAATGATGTGTGTGCGGGCGTGTGTGTGTCACTAAGTGTTTGTGTGTGGGTGTGTGATGAGCATGGCTTGATTAACAGTATCTCGCTTACAGTTTCTTCTCTGTACTCCATCTCCACACAAAACTGCTCAATCCCTCCCTCCTCTCTCCCCCCATGTTAAACCAATGGTTCACCCAAATTACACAAAAACATATTTTCTCACTTGTCTGTGATGGTTTCCAGCAATGTGCGTTATTTTTGATTTTTATGCATCCAGGTTTGTAGATATATCCTGCCTCCACCCTGACACAATGAAGGTGAGTGGAATTTTGTTTGTGGGGCGCACAGCATTGGAAGAATTACAAAAATTCAAGAGATTAAAAACACTGGTTCCTTTCTCACCTCCCACTCTCTGACCTATCACTGTCTGCGGTGGCTGTGAATGTCAGATTATCAGTTTCATATAGTTAAAGAAGTGATCAGACAGTCCAGACTATGAGGTTGTAAAAAGGTGCAGGGGAGGGGGAGTAAGGTTGAGACCATACAATATTACAGAGAAACCCGACAGTTCCCACAATGAGCAAGCACTTTACAACCGTGGAGAAAAAACTTTGAAAGAAACCTTGGGCTGAACCGGACTCAGTTGTAGATGGCCATCTGCCTCGATCGGTGGGGATGAGAGGAAAGAAACGGGGGATAGGAGGGTGGAAAGAGACGGAGAGAGAAGAGAGAGAGACCACGGAAAGTTGGGTAACTGTTGATTTGTAGGCTCTGTCAGACTGATTCCTACAATGACAATATACAGACATTTAAAGATGTAATGATGTTGTTAATGATGAAAGCAACAGGTAGTAGTAATAATAATAATAATAATAATAATGATAAATACTAGGGTAATGTCTTTATACAATGTCACATTGCTTTTGCCTCACCTGGCGGGATTTGCCTCCTGCGCCTTATGTGAGGCGGTTGGCTTGAATTGCCCCCTTCGATCCTACCATCATCTGAGGGTAGAACTTTGTGATTCAGACATTTTTTGACTTCATAATGTTTTCAAGTGGGGACCCCCCTCTTGGATTGGCCCACAACACCTCAGGAGGGCTCAGCAGTATAACCAGTGTCCTGGCACCACCCCCTTGGTCCCTCAGACCAAGGGGGTGGCCTCTCAGCCCTGCCCTCCCTCATTTCTCCCAGCGTGGTTGCAACCCACTGCCAATGGGAGGTTCCAGGCTCTCCATCACCTCCGCTGGCTTTCAAGGATGAGAGGTTGGTATTTTCCAAGCTTGCGTTCGTGTGCCTCCTCCTTTCAGCCCCAGAACGGCTACCTTTTCTTGTAGCTTTTGACCAGAGTACAATGGCAGGTCAGAGGTTGGTATTGGCTATCTTTTCTTGAAATGTAGGCCTCCTTCCAAGGTCAACCCTCATTTCCTAGTCTCCTGCTGTGGCAAGGATCCCTGTACCCCCAGCCTCGCCTGTCTTGTCACCTGGTCTGAGGAAGTTGATGAAGCGGGTGCCTTCTTGCTAGAGGCTTGGTGGTCTTCCGCTTCTTCTCCCTCCCTAACCCCTCAGCCTGATCATGCCGCCATCTGAATCTGCCAATGGTCAGGCTGGTTTGGTGTGCTGACAGAATGCGTTCCAGGTTGCCTGTCTCCAGCAGAACAAACCGTAGGGATTCTCTGCTACCCTTCACCTTTACAGATTCATTGGTGTTGGTAGGACATCGTAGACAGAGCAGAGGAGAGACTCGGTCAATGCCCCTCAATGTCCCAGATGTCTTTTCCTAGTGATCGTCCTCGCTGCCTCGTTGCCACCACTCCAGCTTGCTTGACCTCTTCCTCTGCAGGCCGGACCTCCTCCTGCACCATACTTCAGTGCTCCTTTGGCTTTGCTACCCTTCCAGCTTGCTCTGGTGATGCAGCCAAGGCCTAGCCTCCCCCGATTCACTGTCCCCACAATGTCAGCATGCTGAAGCCGCTCCTCCGCCTGTCTCAGTGCACTGTCAGCAGTCCACTTACGTCTTGTCCGGATACTGATATCTGCCTGCCGGACGGCCTCATCCTAAATATCCCGTAGCATCATGGCTAGCCGAACGTTTTCTGTCTTGTACTCCCCCATGACTGAAATCATTGGTAGCTTTTTGCAGCTTCCTCCCTGAACTGTACAAGCCGATAGAACAAAGGCTTTTGGGACAGACAGCCACCTTCTCAGGAAGTTGTTGATCTTTCTTTCCAAGGCCTCAACTGTTCACAAGGAACCTTGTACTAAAGTGGCCCCAGGAGTCTTAGAAGGACTCCACGATGGTAGCCCCAGGGCCTTAATTTTTTGGGAGGGGTTTTTGTTTCCTGCCCTTTTCATTTGCTAAATTAAACACTTCACGTTTCTTTTAGTGCCTACAACTTTTTCACAGTGCCAAACATAGTTTTCAAAGCTGTGAGCACCACAACAGTAATTTCACTCACCTCTGTTGTAATTAGTTTGAGGCAGAAATCTAGATGATAGATTTTAAACCAACCTCGATATGGCAAGTTTAGAGAGTAAGTCGGGAAATATGTTTTGTTTTTTTATTTTGATAAAAATACTTTAATCTTCTCCTCTGACATGTTCCTAAAAACAACTTTCTCCTGTCAGATGTTGCCCTTCTACCTCGACTCCTTTGTGTGACTGTCTTTATGCCTCCTTTCCTTCTCGTGTTCCCTCCTTTATCTGCTCCTCATCCTGCTGTTTTGTCTCCACAGTCACTGTATTCATCAGATTCTAGACAGTGTGTCTTACACCCACCAACATGACATAGTGCACAGGGACCTCAAGGTGTGTGTGTGTGCCTCATTGTGTTGCATTGCCCTGCACCCTCTGCACAAGGGTTGTTTTTCTACATGCTTGTGTTTTAGTGCTTGTGATCTAAAAACAACTTGCCCGTGCCTGCTGTCTGTCTGTCTGTCTGTCTGTCTGTCTGTCTCTTTTTACGTGCCTGCCTGTCTTCAGGTGTAACTATTGGGACTCATGTTCAAAGTATTTTAGAAAGTCTGTACTAGAATAGTGATTTCCTGTGGGTCGCTAGTAGACAAGAGTGAGTGAGTGAGTGAGTGAGTGAGTGAGTGAGCAAGTGAGCAAGTTAGTTAGAGAGTGAAAGAGATTAGAGTTCAGTGCAGGAACAGCAGAGCAGCGTCTACCTCAGATGCTTAGAAACCTGCTAAATCTTTTCGTCAAAGGCGGTGTTACTGCCGCTCCTGAATAAATTACACGGGGAAATGTGTAGGTTAGACACAGTGTCCCCCAAATGGAACTGCAGCACACTCCTACACGGCCTGGCTATGTTTGGCCTTGTCATGAAGACAGAAAATAGCAAACGGAACACCTTCTCCCTTGATAGATCTCAGACATGTTCACTCTTCACACAGTTTGTGTGCGCGTGTGTGTGTGTGTGTGTGTGAAGCAAGAGATCATTCCAACATTGAATACATGAATGTGTGTGTGGCTGCCTCTGCAATCTGCATGGATGCTGGGGCCGAATGTGTTCACACTAACCTGCTCCCCCTGCTGTTTGCATGCAGTCATTGCATTCAGCAGATCCTGGAGGCTGTGCTCCACTGCCATCAGATGGGAGTGGTACATAGAGACCTCAAGGTGAGTCAAAAGCATGCGCGCATTTGTCTGTGGGTGTATGTGTGTTATGTGTGTGTGTGTGTGTGTGTGTGTGTGTGTGTGTTGGGAGGGATTTATAGTTGTATTTGTCTGACATTTGCGATAGATTTTGACGGCTGGTAAGTGCAGTGAAATGTTTTCAAACCCAGCATGTCTGTGCATGTCTGTGGGCCTGATGTATCGATACATGCACGCGTGTATGTGTGTGCCTTTTCGTGTGTATTTCTGTTTTAAGTAGACTATTTGTGAATGCGTTTCAGAAAAACTGTTAAAAAACTGTGTAAGTCATTTCTGAAGTTCATTGAATTGCTCCAGACTATAGGCATGATATGGTATTTGTGATTACTTAAAGTACAAACATAAATATAGATACAAACCTTCAATAGTTAATGTAATTCACAGATGTATATTGTGTTTACAGATTGAACAACATCAGTGATTCACTTAGATAGCTTAAATGTCTTTGTGGTTTTTAAATGCAGTCCTCAGGGGAAAAAGACAATTGATTGGCAGACATATTGTAGTTATTTCGAGCAGGAAAAATAGCGAGCAAAAATATATCAGATTGCTTTGAATGATATATAAATATGACCAAATAACTGCAAGTGATTCAACATGCAGGTTATGCATAAATGTTAAAAGAAAGATGACAGTTTTTATAACCTTCAGTATACAACCTATATAAAAGCAATTCATAACACATACAATGTTATTGTAATGAGATATGCAGACACCTCTAAGTGTATTTTTTGTTTGTAATCTTAACTCTCTTAAAGGTTTTTATACATGACTACCTTAATTGATGAATTAGAAAAGAGTATTAACAGTTCAACTCTTAAAATTTTGTATTAAGCATGGAGTAACATATTTATCAAGTG
This sequence comes from Scophthalmus maximus, assembly GCF_022379125.1. Taxonomy (NCBI): domain Eukaryota; kingdom Metazoa; phylum Chordata; class Actinopteri; order Pleuronectiformes; family Scophthalmidae; genus Scophthalmus; species Scophthalmus maximus. Next base: position 3,730,147 of record NC_061516.1, read on the forward strand.
ATTATGCATATGTAGAATTCCTCGTTCAGTAGTTTTAAAATTAGTTTTAGTTTATAATTTGCTAAAACGGTTTTTCAGCTTTTGCTTAAATAACAGATTTGTGAATATATAAATATAAATATCATATAAAAATATATATAAATACTAAACAGGAGGTTAAAACTAAGTTTTACAAAGATGAGATATTTATGAACCAGCGGACTCTTTCTTTCTTTATTTAATGAAACATGTTTCTTCCCCATTCTGCCCTCAGAGCATCCGATTTTATTGCACTGAGATACTTTGGGTAACTCCTCAATCCCTTTGCCGTACAACAGTGTATTAAAGGTTGCCTGCACGCGCAAGGTTGGAGGGGCAAGATCTGAGGTTGAGGTCTGATGATTTCCCTACAGGTTAGACAAGATGCTGTTGTTTTCTCATTAGTTGTTCATGAAAACAAGGCCATAACATACAGGTCAGTATCTGATGCCTTGTTGTAATTGAGGTTTTTTAATTATCCAGCAAAAAATGACATGTGGCCCCGGCTGCAGCTGTTTCTGTGCCACGTGGCAGAATGATTAATGGTTAAAGGGAAAAATGTGTCTCCCTCAGAGTTATCCTCACTGCACAGTGCTGTTGTCCCTATGTGTACTGTGCACTAGAGATGTTTGTCAGATTGCCGTTACATCAGCGTCAAGGGCTGGACCGGGACAAAAAAAACGGCCCTGGCATTTTTGGCCGTGGCGGCCCACTGTTATTGTGACGTGATGGCCCGCCACACGCGTGCACTCAGGCGCGCAAGCTCAGTAGTAGCCTGCATGCCCTGGAAGAGAGTACCAATGCTATAAGAACTAGTGTACTCATTCACTAGTGATAGATATCCTTGCGATCCTAAGATGAGGAATAGTTTAACCAATCTTCTGTAGAGAAACATACAGAGATAGTTGCGTGTGTTGTACTCACATGGTTGCGTTTCGATTTCTCCATTTTTCCGGATCACGACACACTTGACACAGTTGACGATGCATAATCAAGGGGGGGGGGGGGGTCTGGTGTCACAGGGCAGGTTAGGGGGTCACAGGGCGGGCTCAGAGATTTCATTGGGCCAGCCCGGTGTCAGTATGGACCAATGGACCAATGGGCCGCTCACTGTGTAGTTCAGGCCGGCGCAGGCCTATTATAAATTGGGCCGGTTGCTTCGGCCCCAAATGTGCGTCGGCCCACCGGGCATTGCCCGGTACGCCCGATTGCCAGTCCACCCCTGATCAGCGTCTGAGTAGGAAACAGTAGGGCTGCAAGAAAAAGCTGTGTTTGGTCTTCCCTGAGTAAACAAATGTCGAAAAAAAATATGCTTGCCGTCCCATTTGTTTGTCTCAGCCTCTGATTGTGTGTTAGTTACAATATGTTGCTATAAATGTTTGTGTGCTGCGTCCGCTGCTATTCTTAATCCTCCGATCTGATGTTCACAAGGAAACGCAAAACAACCAGAAAGGGATGCAAAATGACCACAGAAAAAAAGGAAATCACCACAAAAAAATGCAAATTACTACAGAGACACAATGTGTACAAAAAGACCTTAAACACAAAATGACCAGAAAGAAAGGGAAAATGACCACAGACAAACTAACAACCACAAAAAGGTTCTAAATGACCTCAAAGAAGACGCAATGACTATAGAGACACAAAGCACATAATGAGCAGAAGGAGACAACAAACACCTGCAGAGAGATACAAAAACACTGGAAAGACGCTGCAAAGTGACCACAAAGAATCACAAATGACACAAAAAAAAACTGATGAGCAAAAAAAACCCCAAGAGAAGCAAGATGATGAGACACAAAACACAATTTGACCAAAAATCTGTCTCAGTTCATTTATGTTAATATTCATACTCTTCATTGAGTGCGTTCAGCGTGACAAGTATGCAACATGCAGTAGTACGTGACCCAGATGATGCACTGAAAATGGTGAAAAAGTTGAAGGTGACACCGCGGCGCTTCTCACCCCCCGATGATTGCGACCAGCTAAGTATGGAAGAGACCACCAATGCTCGTTCAAACTTGGGAAAATGGAGGCAAAGGAAAAAGGAAACGTCCCTCGGCACTGATGGCCGCCTAAATTCCATGCCTTTCTAAAACAGCGGGGCACACACAAGAAAGTAAACCGTTCACATTTAAGTCACATTTTTGGCAGGCAACAATCGCGGTCACATGTTGGGACCGTCACTTACGGTGAGTGCCCAATGCCTCTAAACCTGAGTCTCAACCCATTTATGCCCGTTTGTCTTTAAAACCCCGCCCCAGCCTCATGGCCACTTGATTCCACCAGTTTCTGAACCTGCTCCTGCTCCAATGGACCAACGCATCAAAAATTTAAATCCGCTCCTTTTAGCTTGTTGCATTATTCTAGGGCGTTATGAGGTGTGCTTCACAATGCCACTGCTAAAAGTCACATGATGGCAGAGATTTAGCTGATGTGTGTTTCCATTTGTCTGTGTTGTACATGCAGCCGGAGAACCTGCTGCTGGCCAGCAAGTGTAAGAACGCAGCGGTGAAGCTGGCCGACTTTGGACTGGCAATCGAGGTTCAAGGAGACCAGCAGGCATGGTTTGGTACGTTACTCACACACAAAACATGGACACTTAGTTCGGTAGCTGAGCTTTGGGTATACACAGAGACACTGAGATCCACATCTCTCTGACGGAGACTGCCATAATCCCACTGCGGCCGGTTGAAATGCAGTTTACAAAGATGGTGACAGCGAACACTGGGACCGGAACTACTCAGTTTCTCCAGTGTTTGGGACTTCTTTTAAAAATGACACTACGTTTTATCAACTGACGGAACGAGATGAACGATAGACAAAGCACTAGATATAAAAGTGATGTATGAATCTGTGTGTGAGTGGGTGAATGTATCCTGTACTGTAAAGCGGTTTGAGGGGTTGATAAGACTGAAAAGCACTATATAAATACCGTCCATTTGCCAATTATCATATATTTATCATAGGAACTGTTAGTTGGCTAACTCAGCTAATACTAGCGCCACGACTTGGTTGAAACCTTCTTCTTGTGACCTTTTAATGTTTGCCGCTGACTTGTTTTTAAAATGAAAATTCTTATAAAATAATCCCAAACCTGCAATAACTGATTTCATTTTTTTTGGCCATTGGGAAGCAGCATAAACACAAAACACAAAGCTGTAAACCCAACACTGACATGTCATTATCTTGTGAGTCGATATACTGAACCTGTCAGCAAACAGTTCCTTCCAATAGTTACAGTAGATCAGCATGGTTATATGGGGCGCTGATTGTAAAGTGGCGCACGCTGAAATAAATTACCAGATTTACAGCAATATTTGTGAACTTGTGATATTTACTTTTCTTGTAAAAATATAATTTCAATGTTGAATGTAAATGTTAAATGTTAAATCTAAATGTTAAATCTAAATCCAAATGTTAAGGGTTTAATTTTAAATCCAAATCTAAATGTTAAATGTTAAATATTAAATCTAAATGCGCAATCTAAATCCAAATGTTAAATCTAAATCCTATTGTTAAATCTAAATGTAAAATGTTAAATCTAAATGCTAAATCTAAATGCTAAATCTAAATCCAAATGTTTAATCTAAATCTAAATGTTAAATCTAAATGCTAAATCTAAATCTAAATGTTAAATCTAAATGTAAATCAAAAATGCTAAATGTTAAATCTAAATGTTACACAAATTTACACTGCCAGGCAGCGGAAGTACCAAAATAAAAGCTTGATGAAAACATTGGAAGTTCAGCAGCGATGTATTGACAGCAACAGCTACCATCCACCACAGAGCCACCACAGCTGTAGCTGTCGCTGTAAACTCTGAGTTGGTGCCAAAATGGCCCTTCCAATTTTTTCAGCCAAATAGCCGGACTTGTTGGTAGGAAACAGTAGAGCACAGTGAGGAGAAGTGACTTGGAGTGCACTCACACAGTCGGATAGCGCTGGATCGCTTCATCAGGCTTTTATTTTGGTACTTCCGTTGCCTGGCAGTGTGGATTTGCATATTAGCCAAATATTTAGTTTCTAATATGTTTGGTTTTCATTTGCAAAACCAGATTATCATGATGTTCAACTGAAGGCGTAACATCATGATTGACCCTTTAGATTGACTCACAATTGGATCGTCAGCTGTGTCAGTGGGACCCCGATAATGAGACACCCCAATCAATTATTTGAGTTCATTTTTGTACTGTGGGAGGAAGTGGAGACACGTCATCCATCTTCATACACACCCATTAATCATCTTTACATGCAGTCTTTTGTGTCCAGGTCCAGTAGTCCCTCTCTTTTAGCTCTGCTTTTGGTCTCCACCACCTCCTGAGGGAAATATCTGGCTCTTTAGCTGATAAAAGCTCCACTATGCTCATCAGCTGCTCTCACACTGTGCCTGTCTGCGTTCTACGGCTGAGCAGGTAGTGGACCGTGGCTTTGTTACAGCTGTTCCCTCCGAAAACTGCTGCTGCTGCTGCTGCTGTGGCGGTAAATGACGCTGGGAGAGCAGCGAGAGTGACGCGGAAGAATACACAGATAAACAATGAGCTGGAACTCACTGTAAAAAGCTTAGGGGAGCAGTAGGTTCAGGTGGTGCTCTTCTTCAGAGTGTGCAGAATGATGTTTTATTATTTTATTTTATCAAACCAGTTAACACACGGCAGGAGCTGCAGCAGTTATTGTGCTGTAAGGTCAGGTCTTAAGTCAGGACATTATGAACCTTACGAAGTTGTACTGACATTGGCCTGTAGACATCAATAATCTCACCAACTCTTGCTCAAAAGCATGTTAAGTAAAAGACGATCATAAAACTCTTCTTCTTTCTATTTGGTTCTGAGGGCATGTTGCAGTAATCAACGTGCTGAAATACAGAATTTTCTTTTAAAGCAACCATCTGCCTGTCTGTTTCCATCGTGTTCCTCCTCGCCTCTTCCTCCTCCTCTTCATCATGGAGGCTTCTGTTGCCTGTCACACTGAAGACTGCAAAGCACTTTTGATGGAGAAAAAGCTGCCACAGGACTGTTCATCCACACTGTCATTTTGTCCTTTTTGTCGGCGTGCCCCTGAGTCTAGCAAACAGGAAGAGATTTTTGCCTCTTGCTCTTATCTCATCGGACTTAAAGGTCACCTGTCTTGACCTTTTTGTTTTTCCTTAAGTGTGTATACTCTAAGTGACTCTTTGGTCGCTACCGCGCTCAACCAAAATCTCATTGGGCGTGTTAAATTAACAACAGAGTCATTTCAGCAAACTCAACCCAATGCAGTGAATCTACCCTTTTGTACTTGCTTCGACTCAGAGCCAATATTTAGATCTATTATAAAAGGACAGCAGCAAGCTAAAAGCTCTGACTGTACATCAAACTACATTTTCATAATGGACTGTGATGCAGTGCAGTGATTATAAGCCTGTGTCTGAAATAGCTTCATATTTGCTCCCTAAATAAAAAGCCCCCAAACGTCCCCTACATTATAAACACTCAAACATTTACCCTGTGTGCAGTGAGCTTTAAAGTCACATCTTGGATGCTTTGTCTCGTTGTTAAATATTCTTTTTTTAAATTGGTTTTGAGACATGATTCATTATTATTTTGCACTGTCAAATTGTGTCTCGGTCAGAAATGTCTTAACTCTCACAGTGTGACTGCTGCAATGACCTGCATTTACAGATCAACCAATCGAAATATAACATGAGATGATGCAGAGAACACTTGCAAGGTCAGCACGATTGTTGTGCCAAAATCTGCTTTTTAGGTCAGCCTCTTTTTTGTTGCTGGTTTATCAGTAGTGGAAGAAGTATTCAGACCTTTTCCTTAAGTAAAATAAGTGATGGCACAATGAAAAAATACTCCATTACAAGTAGGTCCTGCATTAAATAGCTAATCTGGTGTTACATGTCTCATGTGACTTAGCAGCCTTTTTATTGTTGCAGCTGATCCAGGTGGAAGCTAGTTTTAACAACCTGTGTCGTCATGTTCTTTTATTGACAACGTTTGGAAAAATGTACCGTGTATATGGTGCACAGTTTTACAGGTGCATCATACAGGGCATGCACAAGGCAATCCGGCCAAGATAACGATAAGATAAGTGCGCCTCTATGTATGCAATTGTGTCACCAAGCACACAGATAATAAAACGCCTCACATTATTGTCACCTATTTAAGACCAGGATGCTGCTAACACTAACACGTAGATTTATAACTGACCGCCCAAGGATGGCGAATAACCAGATAAGGACCTAATGAATAATTGGATTTCATAATGCATAAGCTTGCCAGGCGTACTTCCACTGATAAACAGTGTTGGCCAATAAATTGCCACGCACCCTCACTACATCTACACAATTATTTTTTTCATCACACTGGCGGAAATGGGCTTCCATACAGTGGTTCCCACTTCAAATGGTCACAAGGTAAATCTGAGGGGGGCATGAGATGACTAGTGGTTAAAGACAGGAAAAAAACCCCGATTCTGCAACACAAATTGCGAGGTGTGGGACCGTTTGCCATCTTTCAGCCTTCAACAGTTATTTTAAAGAGACCATGTGCAGGGGAGGCTCATTTCTTAGCTCTGAAACATGTGACACGCCCCAAAACTGATTTTACCGTTGAAACCCTTGAAATACAGACTGCCCAAATCTGCAGAAAAGGAAAGAAAAGGGAAAAATGACACCAGTCCTCAACGTGGACAATTCCGATATGAGTATGTCTCAAAGAGATTCACCTGCAGACACTGCCGAAGGCCGTATGGACAAACTTGTGGGGACACTTTCTGCAGCTGTGTGCTTCCTTTCTCTCAAAATGTTCCTCGGTCAAATGTACACAACAATAACACAACACATTCACATCGAGGAACATCCTGATTTGTGTTTGTCGGTGTCCGCGTGTGCAGGCTTTGCCGGGACCCCCGGCTACTTGTCCCCAGAGGTGCTGAGGAAGGAGGCGTATGGCAAACCCGTGGACATCTGGGCATGTGGTGAGCGCTTCGTCTGTTTCTGTCTCACCACCGCCTCCTTCGCCCCGCTTCTCGTCGCTCAGACGTTGGTTGCGTTTCTGTGTGCTCAGGTGTGATCCTGTACATCCTCTTGGTTGGCTACCCTCCATTCTGGGACGAGGACCAGCACAAACTCTACCAGCAGATCAAAGCTGGAGCGTATGATGTGAGCCTGCCTCCTCACTCCAGATATCAGACACTGTGTTGCTTACATGCGATGTACTGTAATGTGTGCATGCATGGGTGTGTATGCGCTTTAGTTTCCCTCCCCAGAGTGGGACACGGTGACTCCTGAGGCAAAAAATCTGATCAACCAGATGCTGACTATCAACCCGGCCAAGAGGATCACTGCCCAGGAGGCTCTGAAGCACCCATGGGTCTGCGTAAGTGCACACATCACACTGTATAACCACACACACTCAGCTCCCTGTTTCTGCCGATAGGAAACTCCATTTCATACCCCAGGTATCGGTCCGACAATTTGTAATTTGCACATCCCCTGACAAACGAGTTTGTGAACGTCCGTCCAAAGCCGCCAAAAATGTGAGCACCGTCTGTCTCTGAACATGCAATCTCTGATATCGGCTAACACCGGGTCAGCTTGTCTTGAATGATTTCGTCCGCACAAGGGCCAAAGAGCGACGTATCCCAGGGATAAGCACTTGTATCTGCGCTTCATGGACAAAAATATCCGGGTCAGCGGCTCACAGGCACACCCAGGACACTCGGATATGTGCAGTCAAAGATGAAGTGTGGCTCAGAGGGTTTGTTGGATGTAAAAGTTCAGAATAAAATGACTTGAGTTAAAAACAGGTGAATTGCTGGTAAAGTCTAATCTCCTCAGACAAGCGATTCCAGATCCTCTGGGCCCTGATAGCAAAAGCACTGTTCACCCTCAAGCCTCGACCGAGGAACTGCGACCAGGAGCATGTTAGGAGATCTTAGGTCACGGCTTGGAGCACAGGGACTCGGTAGCGAGGTGTCGGTTACAAAAGGAGCAGCAGCGTTCCGCGGTAGCTGGAGCAGAGACGCTGAGGATTGACACACGAGTAAATAGTGCATTGCAGTAGTCCAAGAGTGAAACGACAAAAGCCTGAGTAAGCTTTTCTCGGTCCGGACAGAACTGTTTGGTTTTAGTGATGTTTCTTAGATGAAAGCAACAAGACAATAGCAATGTTATGGAGTTCTTATTTAGTTATTGGAGTTCAAAATTTAGGGAATGTTTTACTACTCATCCTTTAATGAGCGTCGAGAGCCGCACTGACGCACATCCTCCTATCATAAACATTTCCTGATTTTTTAAATTTGAATCTTCTGTTTCTGAACTTTATCACTCATTTTCCAGCAGACATCACTGGACAAAAAAAAAAATGCCAGTGTCTGTCCCCCTTGGTAATGGAGTATTTTACTTACTACATAAGTAAAAAGGGTAACAAAAGTCTGCCGCCTGCTCTGCTGCATAGGTCACATGTTGTCAAACGGCGTGAGGATGTAGAGGGTCGATGTTTGTCAGGACACAATACGAAGTCAACTGAAATCTGGTTTTCAAATGTTGTTTTTTTGTGCCAGAAATGCCGTTACCTAAAGAGCCTCAGAATGGGAATGTTCCAGTTGAAACGAGTCTCTCCGACAGCTCCCGCCCACGTTTTTATGTTCAGCGCCTCCCTGTCTCTGTCTCCCCACAGCAACGCTCAACGGTGGCCTCCATGATGCACAGGCAGGAGACAGTCGAGTGCCTGAAGAAGTTCAACGCCAGGAGGAAACTCAAGGTGTGGAATTGCACAAGGGATGTGAAATTAAGTTTTACCTCCTCAGTCACCACATCTCCCTCGAATGACAGGAGCTCCGGGCGAATAAAAACAGCATGTCATTTGCTATCATTTTCAAACACAGCAAGATTTAGTTTGGACCCTAGTTTCTCTCCCCTTTTAGACGGGTAGCGTGTAACATTGCTGGCTTCATCTGTTTTTGCTAAAGTTCAGATTTGATTTATTTCCATTTACAGTTGTTTTGTGATGATTTTGCTCTGATTTTACCGTATAGAGAATACAGTAATAAATGTGGTGATTAGTAAGGAGGAAGAGCTTTTTTCTCTCTCACAGGTGGAACCACTTCTTGATTTTAATCACAGTCATGAGTGAATCCACCAATACATTTTTCATCATTTAATTAAATCGAAATCTGTTGCACAAGCAGTGAATGGCAGCACGTTAAGTTGGTACTTCCCTAAAAGCTGTCTTAGATATTCATGTCAAATTTGATATATAAACATGGCGGTGTTGGTTGGCTTATTACTGTGCTTTTACAAGGGCTTTTTGAAAACATATTTTGCTCCAAAGAGAGAAATATGTTTATTCAAATCTGATCGCCTTATCAACAAAATTGACTCTTTCACAGTGTTTCCTGCTTCCTTTTTTTTCTCCTTTTCTCCTTTATTGAGCATATTTGAGATGATGAATTTGTATCATTGATCTTAGAAGGTGAACACTCCTTCCTGTCTTCTGTCCTGATATGAGACGTAAGGCTGAGGGCTAATGTTTCTAAAGTGGCTTGAGGCTCTTTTCTTACTTGGGTGCTGTCCTCCCCCTTCCGACAGGGCGCCATTTTGACCACCATGCTCGTCTCCAGAAACTTCTCTGGTAAGTGCTGCCCGTTGAAAAGATGACAGAGAGAGAGAGAGGGAAGGGCACATCCCTGCATCCTGAGCGAGAGACGAGAGGGGAAGACAGGATCACATCCCATCTGTCTTCTGCCATCTCTTCACACACACCCACACACACACACACGCGCGCGCGCACACACACACACAGCAGGTTGATGGGTGGTAGTGTTAGAGTAAGCAGGAAACGCAGCAGTGATATTTGCTTGTTTTTTGAGCCCAGTCGAAATACAGTATAAAATGTTTGACTCATTCTTGAATCAGTACACTCACATGTACATGTAGTGCAACTATGGTTGCATCGGGCCGAGTCTGGCTGCAAAGTGTGTGGCGTTGCTTGGTGGATCAGGAACAGGTGAGCGGGTCGTTTGGGAGCAAAGTAGAAGAGCAGAGGAAAGACAAGCGAGGGAGACCTGATAGTCTGATCACCGAATCCAAGCAGTCCAACCATCCGGTTGAATAGTCCGATAGTGAGTCATTTTCAATCCGATACACTTTTTGTGAAATTCGCACGATATTTCCTGTTGTTTTTGGCTCAGCCCCGGCTCTGTAAATTGACAAAAACAAACATCACTCGCCGACAGCTTTGGCCTCGTGGTCAAAAGGCTGCGGGTTTCGTGTGTGTGTGTGTGTGTGTGTTTCCAGAGCCCGATACATGTAATTCCTGTGTACCACAGAGGCACACTGTTGCCCGGGGTGAATTAGTCTTTCATCACCATGGACACAGCTCCAGTAGAGCACCAAATGTGGATTCGTCTGTTGCTAAAAGTAGTCCCCAACAGTTTCCTCCTGTTTGAGTAGCCTTTGCTAAAAAAAACCCCAGTAAATGAATGATTGATGATTTAAAAAAAACAACAACATATATTTGTCAGCTGTTTTTAAAGGTGCATGTCCACAGTCGGAACCGATGGAATTGGCATCAAGAAAGTACAATTTCGCCTCCAGCCAAGGGGAAGAATAAAGCAGATTCAGCATTTTTTTATTGCGCCAAATTACTGCACTTTTAAATCTCTATGTCCGATTTATTCACATCAAGATCCAAACATTATTTCCGGAGAAATTGACGATAATGTCCCAAAAATTGCCCGACAGAGAAGTAGTTAAGTAATCGAAATCAATTACTCAATCCGCCCCTTTAACTGGATCAATGCCGAACTGTAATGGGTTCTTCACTTGTCCATGTCACGTGCCTCCACCAGGTTTGGTGCAAATTGGTTCTGTACTTTTTTGTGCGACCCTGCTGACAAATGGACGACCAGACAAAGAGAAACAGCGCCCTTCGGTCATCACCTGCCTTGTCGTCCGGGAAACGGCCCCATCTGATCCACCTCCCCCCCTGCCCCCTTCTCTCTGTGTTTCAGTGGGTCGGCAGACGACAGCCCCAGCTTCCATCAGCGCAGTGGCTGGAACCACTGCTGGCATCGTGGAACAAGGTAGACGCAGATACGCTCATATTTTTGAAATCCCTCCGCTTATGTTTGTTACGCCACTGAGCTCTCCTTGCAGTCAAACTCTAGTTCACATTCTTTCCTCCTGCTGAACTTGTGGCAGGAATGGTTAAAAACAGAAGAAGAAAAAAAAAAACCCTCACACGCTCCCTCGTGTCCCTCATCTTGTGTTTAATCTCTCTTCCTAAATCCCTTTTAACGCTTCTCCAACGTTTTGCCAAGGTAAGCGGCCTCATCTCTCATCTGGGAGGGGGGGGGGCTCGGATGTGAGACGTGCTGTGGGAGAAAAATATCACAATTGCGCGGTGTGGCTTTCAAAACTGGGGCTCGCACACCCACCCACTCAGAGCGCTAGAGTCCCTGCCATGAAGGATTAGTGTCGGCGGATCTGCGCGTTTCAGTGCTGTTTCTAATACAGATACCATTAGGGATAGCTCTTAAAGCGCACACTTTATGGCCTCTGGATGTGTGCGCGTTCCCCTCATGCCCTGACTTCACTGGAGAGTTGTGCACAAGTGCTGCCCATCAATATGAACTTCCAGCCTACAAAGGAGATTAACCAACCCATTATCACATACCTGCCCCTCCGTTCCACTTCCCTCATGCTTTTACTCTGGAACCCCCCCCCCCCCCCCCCCCCTCCCATCCCATCCCCTCCGCCTGTGCCTGTGCGTGCATCTGTGTGTGAGTGTTTGGATTATATGGAGAATTAGTTGGACTCCCCCCCCCCCCCCTCATGCCTGATGCCCTCTGCTTATCTAATGCTTGGCCAGTGGATCCGGGTTAAGAGGTGCCAGTTGGATGAAGATTTTCTTTTAAATGTGTGTGTGTGTGTGTGTGTGTGTGTGTGTGTTTAGTTGGGGTTTTAACGTCTTTTTACAGGACAGACCGGAGGAGGGTTTTTTCTTTTAATTCAGAGGGAGGGATGCATTCCCCCCCCCCCCCCCCCCCCCCCCCCCCCCCCCCCCCCCCCTTTAAGGGTGGAGGGGAGGACATGTGAAGAGAAAAAACAAGAGATAGACATAGTCACTTCTGTGTGTGGTCTGCATTTTCATTTTGGAGATTTCAAGAGCATGTGATTTTTTTGCTTGCATGTACGCATCACTGTGAACCTGCAGCTGTGCTTGTGTGAGCAGAGTTAGGGAGCTGTGCTTCTCTGAACGTGTATGATGTGTACTCTTCCGTCTGAGGGTGTGTCATTCTGCCTCTCCGCAGCAGCCAAGAGTCTGCTCAACAAGAAGGCTGATGTCAAGGTAAGATCTTGTCTCTCCTCTTACCTCCCCTCTCTCTCGCTCGCTCTCATTTGCATTGTTCCCTCTGAATGTCCTTGGGTCCAGTTGCCCTTCTATTTCAGAACTCCTTTTATTTTTTTCCATACATATTATTGATCAAAGGTATATGGATTATGTTTGGAGTGATTTGACTTTGTAAAGTGCTGTAGCGCTCACTGTAGTTCGCGCTCAATGTCCAGGGTAATCTTTCCGGCCTTAAGTGCACAGCCTTAGCATAACGCCTGTGTCGTTCCCTGCCCTCCACTTTCATGTCACGATTAAGCTCAGAGACTCATCGGTACCTCTGTCCGCAATTCCTGCCTTGACTTTATGCCGTGGTCTTGTGATTTCCAAGTAAACTGATACTGTGGATTATAATGTGAATCCCTTAAAAAAAAAGTAGCAGGCTGACCTTTCTAACATTCTACATGTCTCTGGTTCCCTGAGGGGATGGAGCATTGTTCTTGAGTTGGGTAGATATCTGGTGACTGCGTAGGCCACAGCATATGATTCACAGCATTTTCATACTCAATCAGTGTGCCCTGTGGAAGTGGTCAACGTCATCCTGTTTCTCCAGTCATTTTTCATGTTTTTAAGTTTTCGCCCATCTGTATAGTATATGCAGTATATCTGTGTATACACTCATCACTCATATCCAATCCGCCAATCATGTGGCAGCAGTGCTGTTCCTAAAAGGCTCCAGGTGCAGGTCAGGAGCTTCCGTTGTTGTACAAATCGAACATCAGACTGGGGAAATGAATGGGATCGCCGTGATTCTGAATGTGCAACCATGTCTCCTAGAAGTGATCTTTCATTTGCAGGAATTGTAATCGCTGGCGGTATCACGTTTATTATTAGCAGCGGAGTCACTAGGAAGTGGTCGGGGTTGGATGGTGGATACACAAAGCACACGACATTCACACCAAGGTCCCATCTGTGTTTAAGGTTTGGGAAATATGGTCGGGGTTGGTTGAATGTAAGTAGAAAGGTCAGCCTGGACTGTGTCAGCAACATTTACAGCCGGTGCTGGCGTTGTGTGGGGGGTGCTTTCTTGTCAAACCTTAGGATCATAATACCAATCATTAATTATTTTGAATATCACAGTATTGACGCTGATCATGCGCTTTACCAAAGGAGAACAAATTTGACTTTTATTATGAAAGATGAACCCTCTCACTCCTCGATGGTAACTGGCTGGTTTGACGGAGCTGTGTCACCCCCCCTCCGAACTCGAGACACCTCAGTTTGGCACAACTGGCGCTTTGCATCACTCCACTGCAGCCATTTTTCACCCAAAATATTTCCCTGTGCCAAAGAAAAGCTCATTAAAGTACTGGGGGTCTGCACCATTTCATCTCCTGAAGACAGACGCTGAGTCTGCAGTGACATGAGTGCACGTTGTCGGTGCACTCCGGTTTACTTTTTTCTCCACCCCAGTCCACAAGTGTTTGTGGTCAGTTTGCACCGTCACACACATGTCCATTCATATGCGTGTGGTGTGTCTGCTGCGGTGTACGGGTGAGTTTGAAACCGCTTTGTTAGCACTGGGTGAGCAGTTCACTGTCCGTTGCATTGGTTTCATTTGTCTCAGTTGTAGGATGCTGTATACAGACCATTTACCATTGCTTGTCCTACAGAAACAAGATGTTATGTTATTTGCACCACTAACTTGTAAATACAAGTAAATACCTTGTATGGACAACCTTCATTAAAAACTAAAACAAGTTGCTACTCATGTGGAAACAAGATACTAACTTGTGGACGTAAAATATTGATCTAGTGTGCACAATTTAAGGTAAGAGAAGTAAAAAACTGATAATCAAGGTCACTTTGAGATACTGTGCTTGAAGCATAAGGAGTGCTAGACTGCTGTCTCAAACTTAAATGCACACATTTAAATAACTTTCAGAAAATCTGGATCCTGTTCACGCAAGATAATATTTTGTGTGCAGAAGATCTGGCTCTAGCCAGATAATAACTTGTACACACAATGATCTTGATCTTGCTATATAACCGCTGTATCTTGTCCTTAATAGATAATGAATATCGTCTGGGCAAAAAATGACATTTTGTACCATCAGCATATACTAGATACTAGATTCTCCTCACACAAGACAATGAGCACAAGACACCGCGGGACCTGTTGGAGTTGTACATGTATGAATTCTGTTCAACAGAAAAGCCTCCAGTCTCTCTCAGTCTGTCACTTTCTCTATGACACACTCTCTCACCATCAACCAGTATCCTCCCTCTCTTCCTCCGCACACTGCCTCACCCCTCCCTCCCCGGGATGGCCTGATGCTAATCTCAGATTATTTCCCACCAGATGATTAATCCATCATTACATAATCGCAGCTCTTTCCTTGATGCACCCTGATGTCACACCAATGCACACAACCTCTGGAGCTATTTCGGTATTTGCACAGGCACCCTCTTTTCTTCTTTCTCTCGCTATCCTACACACTCATCTCAGTTTACAGCAACTTCCTGTAAATATGTTTCTTTTTTTGGTATTCCCTTATGTGTTCAAATCATTTTTTTTTGTAATGGTTGTGGTAGGCCGCTTTATCATCCTATATTGGGGATTGACGGATTGAAGTCATGATAAGAAATATCATTTGCGCCCATATTACAATGTTATTTTAGGCAACTGCTCTTTTATTTCCTGATTCTGAGTATGCACACACTGAACTGCATGGTAAACACTGTTTGGGTGAGTTGCAGATGCATATAACTGTTTTTTTCCTCCAGCATTTAAATGACTACATTTCAGTGTGAAACGGGTCCTAACATGCTCATATATATTAATTTACTACAAATTCTTTTAAAACAAGGCTATAGGTTACCATAACCACTTCTAAACCTTTTCAAACAGATGTAACTCCGTTTCAGGTCAGACCCTTGCAGTCATCAAAATGTCTTTTTGACCTGCAACTCAGATAATCAAGGTTTACTGGCTCTTGTGCTTTTTGCAGTCTGTTTATAGTGACGCCAAATGACGCAATGCAGCCTTGTGCCCCTTCTTGCCTTGGTCACAGCAGGGTGGTCTCCATAGGATGAACCCTAACGTTCTGGGGACCCACTGACCTGACATTTATTGAGTGCATGGCCTTCAGGGCATGGACCCTTTCTGTTTCGGACACTCAGTGAGCTCTCCCTCCTCATCTAGAGCACTAGTAGATGAGACTTTCAAACACGGCAGTACGGCAATTGTTGGAATCTGCAGTAACGTATATTTATGAACAAGAGGGGCACCCAGAGAGCGCACCTCTGCGCCGAGGTTAACACTCTATTACACCGTGTTAAAGAAAGTGAAAAGGAATTCCTGGATCCACCCATTTATCTGGATACGCTTCAAAATGTAATTGGTCCTTTATTGCGTCATGTGTCATCCCTCCACAAAATGTCACGGAAATCCGTTGAGTAGTTTTTGCGTAAAATCAAAGCTGGATTGCGAGACTTTATTGTGTAAATGAACATCAAACTCTTGCGAAAATCAGCACCAGGTCTACCCACATTTTAAAGCTGGTGTCTGTGGCACACTGGCACATAAGCATCCGTGCATTTTACATTAACCAGTTATGAAGCTGAAGTGGCCATCAACCTTGGCAACGTAGATGGATTACATGGCTACAACAGCTATGGGAGTATGGCAGAAAAAACCTAGGAAGGGACCAAGAAAAGTTTCTGATGCTCCAGATAATAAAAAAAAAAAGCTTTGTATTCAGAGGAAAGATTCAGATTCATAAAAGTTCAGTACTTCAGGTTTTAGTCAGATTATGACGCGTAATGTGAAAGGAGTCGATCGCAGTGGAAAGCACCAAGTGACTCAGCAGTTCCCCTCAGCTCCTCATAGCTTTTTGGCGTCCTTTAACTAATTGCTTTGACTTTGCAAATCTACTGTTTTGGGTTCATCCTCACTGCTTTGATCAGCGTCATTTCCATCGGCAGCAGTTTTGTGCTGTGTGCCCAGCACCAAGCGGCAGATGGACAAAGTCATGCAACTATAGTACAGCAATTGGAACATTGAGCAGCTAAAATAACAGAAATCAAATCAGAGCGAAGAGGCGAGTGAGTGTCTGTCGCATGTAAAAAAATTCAATTCAATTTTATTTGTATAGCGCCAAATCACATCATACATTTTCTCAAGGCACTTTACATAGTAAGTCAATATTACAATATTAAAGAGAAAACCCAACAAACAAGAAAGAGGGGGAGAGTAGAGACAGGAGGAGAGAAGAGCGAGAGAGAGAGAACAGTTGTACAACCGCCGCTTTAATCTCTACCAGACTGATACTTATAATTACAAAAATAATACTGACACTTATAGATGCAATTATGTTGTTGTTATTATTAGTAATAATAATAATAATAATGACGGATTTGGGTCCTGCAGCTCTGGAGTCAGAGGAGAGAGAGAAAACACAAACTGTCAGTGACTTAATAATGTTAACATATCGGGGCAGAGAGGAGTTATATAACGGTTGCTTTAATCTCTACCAGACTGATACTTAAAATTACAAAAATAGTACGGGTTAGGGTGAGAGAGGGAAAAATGGGAGAGAAAGAAGAGGTGGGCAGGAAGGCGGTTAGCGAAGAGAGAGGGGGGAGAAGAAAAGTGAGAGAGACCCCTGCCTTTCTAGGCTTTACTCTGGCTCCTTGATCACTACTCTGAGAGGAGTAGTGAGAGATGGAGAAGTGAGTATCTTACGACGGTCGACACTGCTCTAACTATAAGATTTCTCAAAGAGGAAGGTTTTAAGTCTAACGTTAAATGTAGAGAGGGTGTCTGCCTCCCTGACACAAACTGGGAGCTGTTTCCATTGGAGAGGAGCCTGGCTGATTATTAAGGGCTTTGTAGGTTAGGGGCAGGATTTCAAACTCAATCCTGAATTTTACAGGAAGCCAATGCAGAAGATTCTAACACTGGAGAAATATGATCTCTTTTTCTAGTTCCTGTCAGAAGTCGTGCTG